>NC_133456.1:38585336-39809919 GCF_048565385.1 Saimiri boliviensis | reverse complement strand
AAGAATTTAAGTTCAAGGGATAAGTCCCTCCAGGTATTCTGTTACAATCAGGCCATATTTAATTTAAGCCTTTCTTGAACCCATTCACTTTTCTACTCTGTGTAGTTTCATACATTTTCATTGTATCTTTTTAAATGTCTTTTTTCCAATACATCATTGCCATCTTTCAATAATAATTTTTAGGTAGACTTATTTTATTAGTTATCACTGATGGTCTTATTTTTTCCCAAGATCTGAATATTTTAACATGTTTCTAGACACTACCAGTAGTTGTGATCTTTGGGATTAGGGAAGGGAGGAAAGAATATGATAGAAGAGTTAACATTTTTTTCCAAATCACAGGAAAGTATATGACTAAATGGATTATTCAAGTTAAGTATTGAGTGTTAATAGCATGGTATTCCCCTTGAGTAGAAAAAAGTTTTTATCTTTCATATTGCCTTCAGTTAATAAGTACTGTCAATTATTCAGACAGGTAGTGAAAGTATTGTTGGGCCTTATTCTACTCTGAGGTGGAAAAAAATTTTTGTGATCAACAGAGCTTGGATAAAATAATGATTTATAAACTAATTTTAGTTGGGGAAGGACCTTCAAAGCAAAAAGAAATACTATTTAAAAACCTAAATATCTAAACATTTTTGTCAAGAATCATAAAATTAAAGGAGATACAGTTGTGACACGTAAAGTATAAATGATTGATGTCTTTATCATATCGAAGCTTTTGCTATCTATTTTATAAATGAGAAAAAGATAAGGCTACTTTATGAGGTTTTATAGGGATTAGTAAACTAATATATGCTACATCCTTCGAATAGTGCCTGACACACAGTAACTATTGTGTATCTGTGGTTATTGTTATTTAAAAAGAAGCTGTATAATTCTTGATAAAAATGTTAAAGATGCTAAGCAGTTAAATTATTTCAATAAGAAAACAAAACTGATGCTACTTTGATTTATTTAAGTTCAGCATATATTTCTTTTGGAAATATTGATACCTTTATTATAAGCTTAGTAGTGCTTGAAATGAAACTAGAATATATGGAGTCTACACTTTTTGATTCATAGTAGTGTTTTGATTTTCTTCCTTGTCATTTATCAGATAAATATTTCTTACTATGTGCCAGTACTGAGAATATGTAGTTAATAAAAAGATGAAAAAAATCGTCTGTGGAGCTTACATTTTAGTTGATGAATGGACAATACCTATGATGATAACTTTCTTACTTTTTAAGAAGAGCTTTATTAAAGTATAATTAGCACACTAAACTGCACATATTAAAAATGTAAATTGAGTATGTTTTACATATACTGCACAAACACACAGTATACCTGGCAGATATCACCACAATCAAAATATTGTACATAGCCATCATTTCTAAAAGTCCTAGTGCCTCTTTTATAAATGAGAAAAAGATAAGGCTACTTTGTGAGGTTTTATAGGGATTAGTAAACTAATATATGCTACATCCTTCTACATTTCCCCCCTCTAGTTCTTTACCAGTTTCTCTTTCATATCCTTGGGAAACTAACCACCGATCTGCTTTCTGTTGTATATTAATTTACATATTCTCCAATTTTACACAAATTTTATACAATATGTTCTCTCTTTTGGTCTTGATTCTTTATATAAACTTTATATAGTGATTTTGAGATTCATTGATGTTGTGTTGATCAGTAGTTCACTCCTTGTAGGTAGCTATAATATACTACATTTTGTTTATGTATTTATCTGTTGGTGGAGATCTTTGTTTCTAGTTTGGGACTATTACAAAGTTGTTATGAACATTTTTGAACAAGTCTCTGTGTAAATATATGCTTTCATTTCTCTTGGGTAAACACCTAGGAGCAGAGTGACTGGATCATATGGTAAGTGTGTATTTAACTTTCTAAGAAAATACCAAACTGTCATGTTAAGTGGTTTTACAATTTATGTTCCTATCAGCTATGTGAGTTGCTTCATACCCTTACCAATACTTGTTATGGTCAGACATTAAAAATTTTAGATATTCTAATAGTTGTGTGGTTGTATTTTATTTAAGTCTAAATTTGTATTTTTCCTAGTTACTAATATGTAGAACATTTTTTCATTTGCTGGTTTGTCATCAGTTTACATTCTTTGCTGAAGTATCCGTTCAGACTTCATTATTTATTTATTTTATTTCATTTTAGATTTTGGGGTACATGTGAAGAACATGCAAGTTTATTGCATAGGTACACACATGGCAGTGTGATTTGCTTCCTTCCTCCCCTTCACCTATATCTGGCATTCTCCCTATGCTATTCTCTCCCCACCTCCCCACCCCGCACTGTCCCTCCCCTATTTCCCCCCTACAGACCTCAGTGTGTGATGCTCCCTTCCCTGTGTCCATGTGTTCTCATTGTTCAATACCTGCCTATGAGTGAGAACATGCAGTGTTTGATTTTCTGTTCTTGTATCAGTTTGCTGAGAATGATGGTTTCCAGGTTCATCCATGTCCCTACAAAGGACACGAACTCATCGTTTTTGATGGCTGCATAATATTTCATGGTGTATATGTGCCACATTTTCCCTGTCCAGTCTATCATTGTTGGGCATTTGGGTTGGTTCCAGGTCTTTGCTATTGTAAACTGTGCTGAAATGAACATTCGTGTGCATGTGTTCTTATAGTAGAACAATTTATAATCTTTTGGATATATACCCAGTAATGGGATTGCTGGGTCAAATGGAATTTCTACTTCTAGGTCCTTGAGGAATCGCCACACTGTCTTCCACAATGGTTGAACTAATTTACACTCCCACCAACAGTGTAAAAGTGTTCCTATTTCTCCACATCCTCTCCAGCATCTGTTGTTTCCAGATTTTTTTTTTTTTTTTTTTTTTTTGAGATGGAGTTTTGCTCTTGTTACCCAGGCTGGAGTGCAATGGCACGATCTCGGCTCACCGCAACCTCCGCCTCCTGGGTTCAGGCAATTCTCCTGCCTCAGCCTCCTGAGTAGCTGGGATTACAGGCACACGCCACCATGCCCAGCTAATTTTTTATATTTTTAGTAGAGACGGGGTTTCACCATGTTGACCAGGATGGTCTCGATCTCTCGACCTCGTGATCCACCCGCCTCAGCCTCCCAAAGTGCTGGGATTACAGGCTTGAGCCACCGCGCCCGGCCCCATTTCCAGATTTTTTAATGATCGCCATTCTAACTGGCATGAGATGGTATCTCAATGTAGTTTTGATTTGCATTTCTCTGATGACCAGTGATGGTGAGCATTTTTTCATATGTTTGTTGGCCTTGTTTAAGTCTTCTTTTGTAAAGTGTCTGTTCATATCCTTTGCCCACTTTTGAATGGGCTTGTTTGTTTCTTTCTTGTAAATCTGTTTTAGCTCTTTGTAAATTCTGGATATCAGCCCTTTGTCAGATGAGTAAACCGCAAAAATTGTTTTCCATTCTGTCAGTTGCCGATTCACTCTAACGACTGTTTCTTTTGCCATGCAGAAGCTGTGGAGTTTGATTAGGTCCCATTTGTCTATTTTGGCTTTTGTTGCCAATGCTTTTGGTGTTTTGGTCATGAAGTCCTTGCCTACGCCTATGTCCTGAATGGTTTTGCCTAGATTTTCTTCTACAGTTTTATGGTGTTAGGTCTTATGTTTAAGTATTTAATCCATCTGGAGTTAATTTTAGTGTAAGGTGTCAGGAAGGGGTCCAGTTTCTGCTCTCTGCACATGGCTAGCCAGTTTTCCCAACACCATTTATTAAACAGGGAATCCTTTCCCCATTGCTTGTTTTTGTCAGGTTTGTCAAAGATCGGATGGTTGTAGGTATGTTGTTTTGCCTTCGAGGCCTCTGTTCTGTTCCATTGGTCTATATCTCTGTTTTGGTACCAGTATCATGCTGTTTTGATTACTGTAGCCTTGTAGTATGGTTTGAAGTCTGGTAGTGTGATGCCTCCCACTTTATTCTTTTTGCTTAGAATTGACGTGTCTATCTGGGCTCTCTTTTGGTTCCATATGAAGTTTAAGGTGTTTTTTTTCCAGTTCTGTGAAGAAGGTCATTGGTAACTTGATGGGGATAGCGTTGAATCTGTAAATTACTTTGGGCAGTATGGCCATTTTCACGATACTGATTCTTTCTAACCACAAACATGGAATGTTTCTCCATCTGTCTGTGTCCTCTCTTATTTCTTTGAGCAGTGGTTTGTAGTTCTCCTTGAAGCGGTCCTTTATGTTCCTTGTTAGTTGTATTCCTAGGTATTTTATTCTCTTTGTAGCAGTAGTGAATGGCACTTCATTCTTGATTTGGCTCTCTTTAAGTCTGTTATTGGTGTATAGGAATGCTTGTGATTTTTGCACATTGATTTTGTATCCTGAGATTTTGCTGAAGTTGCTTATCAGTTTCAGGAGATTTGAGCTGAGATGGTGGGGTCTTCTAGATGAACAAAGATGTTGTCTGCAAATAGAGACAATTTAACTTCCTTCTTTCCTATTTGAATACCCTTTATTTCTTTTTCTTGCCTGATTGCTCTGGCTAGAACTTCCAGTACTATATTGAATAGGAGTGATGAGAGAGGGCATCCTTGTCTAGTGCCAGATTTCAAAGGGAATGCTTCCAGTTTTTGCCCATTCAGTATGATATTGGCTGTTGGTTTGTCATAAATAGCTTTTATTATTTTGAGATACATTCCGTCAATACCTAGTTTATTGAGGGTTTTTAGCATAAAGGGCTGTTGAATTTTGTCAAAGGCCTCTGCATCAATTGAGATTATCATGTGGTTTTTGTCTTTGGTTCTGTTTATGTGGTAAATTACGTTTATAGACTTGTGTATGTTGAACCAGCCTTGCATCCCCGGGATGAATCCTACTTGATCATGGTGGATAAGCTTTTTGATGTACTGTTACAATCGGCTTGCCACCAATTTATTGAAGATTTTTGCACCTATGTTCATCATGGATATTGGCCTGAAGTTTTCTTTTCTTGTTGAGTCTCTGCTGGGTTTTGGTATAGGATGATGTTGTTCTCCTAAAATGATTTGGGAAGGATTCCCTCTTTTTGGATTGTTTGGAATAGTTTCAGAAGGAATGGTACCAGCTCCTCTTTGTATGTCTGGTGGAATTCAGCTGTGAACTCATCTGAACCTGGGCTTTTTTTGGGTGGTAGGCTCTTAATTGCTGCCTCAACTTCAGACCTTGTTATTGGTCTATTCAGGGTTTCGACTTCTTCCTGGTTTAGGCTTGGGAAGAGGCAAGTGTCCAGGAATTTATCCATTTCTTCCAGGTTTACTTGTTTATGTGCATAGAGTTGTTTGTAATAATCTCTGATGATGGTTTGAATTTCTGTGGAAATGTGATATCCCCTTTATCATTTTTTATTGCATCAATTTGGTTATTCTCTCTTTTCTTTTTTATTAATCTGGTTAATGGTCTGTCTATTTTGTTGATCTTTTCGAAAAACCAGCTCCTGGATTGATTGATTCTTTGAAGGGTTTTTTGTGTCTCTATCTCCTTCAGTTCTGCTCTGATCTTAGTTATTTCTTGTCTTCTGCTAGCTTTTGAGTTTTTTTTATCTTGCTCCTCTAGCTCTTTCAATTTTGACAATAGGGTGACAGTTTTAGATCTCTCCTTGCTTCTCATGTGGGCACTTATTACTATATATTTTCCTCCAGAGACACTCTTTAAATGCATCCCAGAGATTCTGGTACGTTGTGTCTTTGTTCTCATTGGTTTCGAAGAACATCTTTATTTCTACCTTCATTTCATTGTTTATCCAGTCAACATTCAAGAGCCAGTTTTTCAGTTTCCATGAAGCTGTGCGGTTCTGAGTTAGTTTCTGAATTCTGAGTTCTAACTGGATTGCACTGTGGTCTGAGAGACTGTGTTATGATTTCCGTTCTTCTGCATTTGCTGAGGAATGATTTACTTCCAATTATGTGGTCAGTTTTAGAGTAGGTATGATGTGGTGCTGAGAAGAATGTATATTCTTTGGATTTAGGGTGGAGAGTTCTGTAAATGTCTATTAGGTTTACTTGTTCCAGGTCTGAGCTCAAGTCCTGAATATCCTTGTTAATTTTCTGTCTGGTTGCTCTGTCTAATATTGACAATGGGGTGTTAAAGTTTCCCACTATTATTGTATGAGAGTCTAAGTCTCTTTGTAAGTCATTAAGAACTTGTGTTATGTATCTGGGTGCTCCTGTATTGGGTGCGTATATATTTAGGATCGTTAGCTCTTCTTATTTTATTGATCCTTTTACCATTATGTAATGTCCTTCTTTGTCTCTTTTGATCTTTGTTGCTTTAAAGTCTATTTTATCAGAGATGACAATTGCAACTCCTGCTTTTTTTTTTTTTGCTCTCTATTTGCTTGGTAGATCTTCCTCCATCCCTTTATTTTGAGCCTTTGTGTATCCTTGCATGTGAGATGGGTTTCCTGGATACAGCACACCGATGGGGTTTGGCTTTCTATGCAATTTGTCCTTCTGTGTCTTTTGAATGGTGCATTTAGTCCATTTACATTTAGGGTTAATATTGTTATATGTGAATTTGATTCTGCCATTTTGATGCTAGCTGGCTGTTTTGTCTGTTAGTTGATGCAGATTCTTGATTGTGTTGATGCTCTTTACCATTTGGTATGTTTTTGGAGTGGCTCGTACTGGTTGTACCTTTCTACATGTAGAGCCTCTTTCAGGAGCTCTTGTAAAGCAGGCCTGGGGGTGATGAAATCTCTTGAGTATTTGCTTGTTCGCAAAGGATTTTATTTTTCCTTCACTTAGGAAGCTTAGTTTGGCTGGATATTGTAATCTGGGTTGAAAGTTCATTTCTTTAAGGATGTTGAATATTGGCCCCCAATCTCTTCTGGCTTGTAGGGTTTCTGCTGAGAGATCTGCTGTGAGTCTGATGGGCTTCCCTTTGTGGGTAACTCGACCTTTCTCTGTGGCTGCCCTTAGCATTTTCTCCTTCATTTCAACCCTGGTGAATCTGACGATTATGTGCCTTGGGGTTGCTCTTCTTGAGAAATATCTTTGTGGTGTTCTCTGTATTTCCTGGACTGGAATATTGGCCTGCCTTGCTAGGTTGGGGAAGTTTTCCTGGATAATATCCTGAAGAGTATTTTCCAGCTTGGATTCATTCTTTTTGTCACATTCAGGTACACCTATCAGACGTAGATTAGGTCTTTTCACATAGTCCCACATTTCTTGTAGACTTTGTTCATTTCTTTTTACCCTTTTTTCTCTAATCTTTCCTTCTCATTTCATTTCATAGAGTTGATCTTCAACCTCAGATATCCTTTCTTCTGCTTGGTCAATTCGGCTGTTGAAACTTCTGCATGCTTCATGAAGTTCTCGTGTTGTGTTTTTCAGCTCCGTCGATTCACTTATATTCCTCTCTTATGTTATCCATTTTCATTAGCATTTCTTCAAATCTTTTTTCACTGTTCTTAGTTTCTTTGCATTGGTTTAGAACATGTCCTTTTAGCTCACAGAAGTTTGTTACTACCCACCTTCTGAAGCCTGATTCTGTCATTTCATCACACTCATTCTCCATCTAGCCTTGTTCCCTTGCTGGTGAGGAGTTGTGATTCCTTGTAGGAGGAGAGGTGTTCTGGTTTCGGGTGTTTTCATCCTTTTTGTGCTGGTTTCTTTTCATCTTTGTGGATTTATCCACCTGTCGTCTTTGTAGTTGCTGACTTTCAGATTGGGTCTCTTGAGTGGACGTCCAGTTTGTTGATGATGAAGTTATTTCTATTTCTTAGTTTTCCTTCTAACAGTCTGACCCCCCTGCTGTAGGACTGCTGAGGTGTACGCCAGGCCCTGCTTGCCTGGGGGTCACCTGTAGCAGCTGCAGAACATTAACGGTTGCTACCAGTTTCTTCTTCTGCTATCTTTGTCCCAGAAGGATACCGCCAAATGTCAGTCTGATCTCTCCTTTATGAGGTGACTCTTTGGATATACGGGGGTCAGGAAGCTGCTTGAGGAGACAGTCTGTCCGTTATAGGAGCTCAAGTGCTAAGCTGTGAGCTCTGTTGTTCATTCAGAGCTACTGGGCAGGTATGTTTAGGTCTGCTGCAGCAGAACTCATAAACCCCTTTTTTTTTTCCCCAGGTGCTCAGTCCCAGGGAATTAGGGCTTTATTTATGAGTTTTCATTGTGCTGCTGTCTTTTTTTTTTCAGGGCTGCCCTGCCCAGCAAGGAGGCAGCCTAGTCACTGTCTGCCTGCAGAGAGTTTGCTGAGCTGCTGTGGGCTCCGCCCAGCTGCCTTGTGAACTTTCCTGCAGTCCTGTTTATATGGGTGTAGTTAGAACTGCCTCAGCAATGGTGGCACACCTCTGTAATGGCGGACTCACTGTATAATGGCAGGTTGCCTTGGCAGCGGCGGGTTGCCTAGGCAACAGCGGGCTGCCTCAGCAATGGCAGACAACCTCCATAGTGGTGGAGTGCCTTGGTAATGGCTAATGCCCCTCCCCCACAGAGCTGTACTGTCCTGGGTTCAGCTGTGCTTGCTGTGAAACTCTCAACCCAGAGCATTTCCAATCGCTGTTTTTGTGTGTGTGGAGTGGGGGGTTGTGGGGGTTGGACCAGCCAAACCTGATCACCTGGCTCCCTGCCTCAGAACCTTATTTTTTTTTAGTTGACTGGTGGACTCTCTCCCAGGTGTTCCAGTTGCCTGTTGGATCTGTGTGATTTCCCGTGCGGCAACTCACTGCCCCGGCTGAAACAGTGGCGCTGAGATTCGTGGCCCTTTTTTTTTTTTTTTTTGCCTGGGAATCTCCTGGCCTGGCTCCCTGATTCAGTCCTCTTTTTAATCAGATGAATGGGCAACTGTGCCTTCCTGGGGCTCCAATCGCCAGCTAAAAGGGCACCCAGACCTGTGTATTTTGTATGGAGAACTGCTGCGCCAGGGCACCGGCAAAGCAGTGGTGCTGGCCAAAACAGCTGCGCTGACCAAAACAGTCGAGCTGGCCAAAACAGCCATGCTGGCGACCTGTGGAGCTCCTCCACCTGGGAATCTCCTGGTCTGTGGGCAATAAAAATCCGTCTGGAAATGCCGTGTCCACTTACCCTCTGCACTTTCACTGGGAGCTGTAATCCTGAGCTGTTCCTAAATAACCATCTTGGATCTCCTGTCCAGACTTCATTTTTATTGGATCATTTTCTTATTTATGAGTTTTGAGAGTTCTTTATATATTTTAGATACCAGTCCTTTGCTGGCTATATGACTTGCAGATATTTTCTCCTGTTCTCTTGCTTGTCCTTCTCTTTGACAGTGATTTTTTTTTCTTGATATGGAATCTTACTCTGTCACCGGGCTGGAATGAGGTGGTGCAATCTCGACTCACTGCAATCTCCACCTCCCAGGTTCAAGCAATTCTCCTGCCTCAGCCTTCTGAGTACCTGGGACTATAGGCACATGCCACCATGCCCAGCTAATTTTTGTATTTTTAGTAGAGACAGGTTTTCAACATGTTGGCTAGGATGGTCTTTATTTCTTGATCTCATGATCTGCCTGCCTTGGCCTCCCAAAGTGCTGGGATTACAGGCATGAGCCACCTCTCCTGGCCAACAGTGACTTTTTAAGAGAAAATCTTAATTTTTATGATGTTCTGATTATATGATAACCATGTAGTGCCATGCTTCTGTCTCTGGACTGGGGGTGTGGAGAACCTAATTTTGTTGTCATTTTATTTAATCAAAATTTGATTGACTCATGAGTAAACAGAAATAAGGAACCATTGAAGTTATATGTGATAAGCCAAGTACAATGAAATTTCCTCACAATTTCAGAGTACCTAGTAGCTTTCTTTATAAAAACAATCATGTTTATATATTGGGAGCAATTCATTTAAACAAAGAAGTCTGGACAGAGGGCCGAGCTATTACAGATGTTCAGAACAAAGCAGCTAAATTGTTGTCAGAGAATGGACATATTATTTGTGAACTAAATTTTACATAGCCAATATCAATCTAATTTTACTTTGAATTTGGCCATTTAATGTTCTTTTTACTCTGGACAGATGGTTTTTCTGAAGTTCTTTTGATATGTTAAAAATAGAAAATTGATCTACATATGGACTTTTGAGAGAATAACATCAATAATACATTAAGATAAATGTTACTCATATGTCCAGACTTACAGTCTTCATCCAGTTATTCAGTAAATTGTAGTAAGCATTGCTCAGTGATTTTTTTTTTAGACTTCTCCTTTAAAGTAGATTAAATGATAGCATCTTTGGCTAAATTAAGGCTTCCCTAAATGGAGAGTTGTCCAAGGTAGCTGTCTTCATATTGTGACATGAGCAATGCCAGTGAGAACTCAGTGCCTGCCTGCCTTCCCAGGATTAAAAATTAATAATATCTGTTACTACCTGTTTACATTAAAATACCAATGGGGAGACTCTCTCAGGCTATTGATTATTATCAAGACACTCCTTGTGTATTAGCACAGTAATCTTATATCCTAGAATGTTTAGGATTGTCCTGATTTTACTTATTTATGTTCTAGTGCCAGTGTGTATTTAAGTCCATCTAGCCCGACTTTGAGTTCCTAAATAATTATGGTGTTATATTAACTCCTGTGATAGTGATTCCACTGAAAACATGACTTTTCTTTTAGACATTTGTCTCTTATCACCAGCCCTCACTGGTGCTTAAAGCTCTCAGTACTCTGAAAGTGTCTTAGAACAAATTTATTGAATACTTAGCACACTTTTGTTTTTGAATCTATTCAGATGCCTTAAATAAAATGAAATTAGAATTAAAATTTTCATTAAAATAAAATTTTTATTGAGAAACATCTTAGGTTTGAGGAAGACATGTTCGAATGAATTAATTTAAATGTTTTTAAAGAGTTCTTTGGTTTAAAAAAAGGACCGTAACTTTTTAAGTCCACCAGTTTTGAAATAAGTTAGAAATACTAAATGAAATTCAAGATGCATTTTGGTTTAGAAAGATTTAAAATGCCAAAAATTAAGAAAGTTTTAAAAATAATTGAATAAATGGAAAAACATTCAAAAGGATTTGTTTGGGGGAAAGTAGTCATGACCACAGTTTATTCTTGGTTGAGTTGACCTTAGTCATTTGACCTGCAGCCACCAAATTATTTCATTTTCTGAGAATGGGAATTTTTAACCCCGTTTGCCTTGGCAACCTGTCAGGTAAGTTTCCATAGTTACCAAGCTACCATAGTTCAAATTTCCTCTTCCTCAGCATGACAGTAGACATAGTTACCTCTCTCTTTGCTCACAGACATGTTTTCACCACTGGTTAAATTTGGTTATGGCATGATTCCAAACTTATTTTGCTGATTTCTTGGCACATATTATCAAACCAAGATGTTCATCCACTTAATTTTTTGTACAGTAACATCCCATTATTTGATTTATTGATATTTCTTAATTGGGAATATGTTCAGGGCAAGCAGTTAGCCAGTTGGTAACCCCATCTTTTAAAATGTGTATCACTTGCTACTTGGGAATCTTACCCTGAGAAATAAGCCCCTAAATAACATATGTGCATTCTTGGGCATGTAAATTAAAATGGAAATCTTCAAATTCAGACAAAACAGCATTTTATTATTAAAAAGTTATTAAGACCCACTGTTTTAGAGGAGGGGAACTATCTGTAGTGGTACTTTAGTTTGAATCATTGATACTGCTTTACAAACATTTTTCAAAACGCATTAGACCTGTTAAAAATATTTCCTTAGTCACTAACATGTCACAACTGACTTCCATTACCTTTGATAGCAAAATACATGTGTTATACATTCATATTCAGGATCATTCTTTATGATGAGTTTCCATGACAACCAAACAAAAAACTTAGAACTTGAAATATATTAAGTTCTTTTAGGCCTACTTTTGGTTTTTCAAGATCCAGCTTGAGTTTATTATTAACGTAATTAATTTCTCTGTTTTTTCCACAAAGCCAAAGTCCATGATGATTTCTTATTGTTCCATTGTTTGGGGAGTGTAGTTTTTCTTTATAATTTTAAAAAACAGAACTAGAACTGCAAGGCGAAGGTCACAAGTAGATAGACTTGAATACTCAGTATAAAGATGACATTTCCCATAATTAGGTTTGTCTGATAATGAGTCTGATATCTTACAAAGTAATACTGACATTGTGTATTGGACTCAGCTGTTGTCTGTTGTTCTAGCTTATAGGAAGCATTTCTACATTGAGAATAAAGTTAAGTTTTAAGGCCTCTTCTAGTCCTACGACATCTTGACTCCTTTTCTTCCCCTGGGAAAATAATATAGGTGGTAGATTGAAAAGTAACATTGGTATTACTTGAGACCAATGTTCTACATGTGATTCTGAGTGTAACATTTAACTATACAGTTGATTAGCTACTGGGTCATTATAAAAGCACACACAGTAAAAGTAACAAACACTATTCTGTAGATGTTTTCAAGTTTCATTTTAAGAATTCTTGCCAATCCAAATATTGAATTTAGAAAACAATATAAACAAAAATTATTTTTTTGCTTTTTTAAAGAATATTTTCTTCTTAAATGTGAATTAAACATTGTCTTATAGTTGGTTTACAATTATGACTGACAGCTCAAACTTGCTCTCTGTGGAATCTTTTTTGTATGAAAGTAACTTCAGAAGAATGAGAATCGTTAAAGGCCTTTAAAAGGAAATGCTTAGTTTTATGATGATTCCTATTTTAAATTCATTGGCACTTTTCAGAAGGTAATAATCTAAATTTCAGATATTTGGCGGGCAGTAATTCTTTAGACTATCAATCCTGTTTATGAAAAGAAATAGTATGTAAATGTATTTGTTTGAAACCTTTCAAATGCCTTATTATTGATGTGTGTGTTCCCATGGAAACCACAAATACCTTTTTGGAAAAATGATGTAAAATAGTAGCTTTACTTTTAAGTAGAACCTGAGAAATAGCAGGCTATATTTAAGCAAAGGTAGTTACAAAGTTGAATAATTTTACTGTTATTTCCCATTGAGATATGAACTAACTGTATGTGTAATTTTTAAACCAGGTGTTCATGTGCACATACATACAGACAAGACAAATTAATTGTACCAGAACATAAAAACATAAAACTTAAAGTGATAAGTCAGACTTCATTAAAATTAAAAACAATAGGCCTTTGAAAGACACCATTAAGAAAGCAAAGGCAAACAACAGACACAACTAAAATTTGCTACAGCTGTATCAGACCAAAGACTTGTTTCCAGAATATATGAAGAATTCTTGAAATTCAGTAGGAAGACCGCAATCCAGTTTTTTAAAATGAGCAGACTTATTTAGATTTTTTGTCAAAGAAAATGTACTAATGGCCAATAAGCTCAGAAAAAGATACTCATTATTATTAATGAACAGATAAATACAAGTTAAAGCACATTATTAATGAACAGATAAATACAAGTTAAACCACAATGCACTGCCACTGCACATCTATTAGATTTGCTATCATTAGGAAGACTGACTCAACTAATTGTTAATATAATTAGTAACTTCCAATTTATTTTTTGTAAGTCTATTTTTATATTTGCTTATAACAATTTATACTTAAATTTATTATTTTCCATTTTTGCTCTAGTAGGTTTATGTTGTTTTCTATTCTTAATGTCTCAAAATACTGCATGTAATTGTAAGTCCAAACATCAAAATTGTTCTGAAGGAATATTCCTTCACCTCCACTCTTATTTTAGTTCTTGTATACAGGGATTTATCATGAACATGGCTTTTGCCTCATGAAAAGTGATTCAAGTTTATATTTTTAAAGTCTTCTACCCCTGATTAATCCTGTCCTTGATGGTAATTTTCCATAATGAACTAATTGGAATTAATTAAGGAATCCACTGTACTTTTTATTTTTTTTTAAGTGAGGAATGTGGTATTATGAGTTACCTAACTTGACAAGGGACAGAGTTGTCAGGGCAGCACATGGCAAGTGTGAGTCATTGCCCAGGAGTTGAAAACACCATTTGAGGTCTCAAAGCTCTGTGTTCTACTCAAGGCAAAATTTCCTCTAACATCACTCCTAAAAGGTCATCATCTATCTTTCAACTTAAAACACTTTATGATGAACAATTTTACTACCTCATGAGATACCATATTTCTTTTTTGATAGGCCAAATTGCTAACAAATTAGAAATCTAGCCTCTTTTCAATTTAACTGGTCCTGATTATAATCTCTGTAATTTTTAAAAATCTCTTAAGCATTTTAGGCTACATTTACTAAGAACATAAATTTTTTAATCTGCTTTTTATGCATACCTTAAATGTTTGTAATAATCTTTCAGGAATTGGTTTATAGCCTTTCAAATATTTGAAGTTCTCTGACTCGCTTCCATTATTTTCTTTAAACCAGCTTGAATACTCACAGTGTTTTTAACCATTCCTTATATAATGTAGTTTCTCTCCCCTCTCTGGTCCCTCTGTTTCATCAAACTCTAATGCTTCGCATGAAATGTGTTGTCTGTAACAAAATAGAATATTCCATGGTGGTAAGTGCCAAATGAATTTATAAACTTCTCTTTTCTAATCCTTGTACTTCTGTTAAAATTCTCTGCTTCCATTTCTGTTTGTATGTATATTTCACAGCCACCTACCTTCTTAATATCTTAAAATCCCTGTCAATTCAGACATCTTCCATACAGATATATTCATTTTGTCAACCTAATTGTTTCTCTCCCTTAAATTTAACCTTTATTTTAATATTCCTTTATTGCCAGTTTTTTTTACAGTAAATTTTCATGAATTTTGGTTTTTCTAGTGCTCCGAACTGATGTGAAAAATGGGAAACCAAAGTGATAAGACTCTAAACAACAGTAAAACGAAATGACAAAACCCAGTTAGATTATCAAAATCAGTTATTGTTATATCCCTTTCTTTGTGTTAAAGACAGTATCCTGCTATTTTTACCCGTGTTTCAGATCAACTTGTTTTTACGTGACTTTTTTTACTTTATATAATTCTCCACTGTATAGATTTGTTTTCTTTTCGTAGCCAAAGTGATGATCTTATATTTTCTAATTTTAAAAATTATTTCTAATGGAAAAATTGGAGCTAATGGGAGAGAAAAATAGAATGGAGTTTAGGGAAGATGAGTTTTTGAGAACAGAATTAGAGAATGAATTTATATCTCTAATAATCTTGAAAGTAAGAATAAGTGTGAAGGTATCGAGTAAAAGGAGAGTAGGGAGAAGTGTTAGCTATGTATCAGCTTCTAAAGCTTTTCAAACACAACCTGGGGACATAGGGTATATTATACTAATGAGGTAATTAGAGTTTCTAACAGAAATTGCTGTTCCAGGGTGTTAGTCTGGCACCACATCCACCTTGTTTCTTGTGGTTTAATGCTGCCACTTGGCCTTTGTCACCACAAAGTGTCATTTATTTAACCCACTGCCATGTTTGGGCCTACAGGGAATAGCCACCAGTAAGATCTCAAGGTTTCCAGATCTTACCTCATGAATGTATTTCACACAGAATTGGTAAAGGGAATGTTCTCATGACCTTCTGGAGCAGGAGTCACCAACGCCTGGGCCGCAGACCAATATTCTTCTGTGCCTTGTTAGGAACCAGGCACAGCAGGAGGTGATCAGCGGCTGCCTAGCAGCAGGTGAGCAGCAGGGAAGTGAGCATTACCGCCTGAGCTCCACCTCCTGTCAGATCAGCAGCAGGATTAGATTCTTATAGGAGCACAAATGCTAAGGTGAACTGTGCATGCGAGGGATCTAAGTTGAGTGCCCCTTGTGGAACAGTTTTATCCGGAAACCATCCCCTGTACCCCAATCTATAAAATTGTCTTCCATGAAACCCATCCCTCATTCCAAAAAAGTTGGTGATAGCTATTCTAAAGGAAAAAAGTAACAGGTGATTAAACAGATCTCACATAAGATAAATCCACCTCAGCATTTGATCTCCTTAAGCATTTGGATTCTTTCTTCTACGGTACATCAAGTGAGTTCTAGAATTTCACCTTCATTTAGTGTACTCCACCTTTGGGCCTGGATTTCATAAGATAAATCCACCTTAGCATTTGATCTCCTTAAGCATTTGGATTCTTTCTTCTATGGTACATCAAGTAAGTTCTAGAATTTCAACTTCATTTAGTGTAGTCAACCTTTGGGCCTGGATTTCAGTCAGCCAATCAACCTGTTGGAGCCACTGCCAGCCACTCTAATACATTGAATCCAGAACCTCAGCATATCTGTATAAACAAATTTTAAGTCAACATTATGATCCTTCCATTCTGATTCCAACCCCTTAGGATCTCTTTCCATGTAGATTCTTAAGGTTTCTGTCTCGAATTTGGCAATACTTTGCAGAGTTTTTGTTTGCGTGGAAGGTCACTTGTTGTGATTTATTTTCTGGGTGAAATAGGTCTCAAAAATTAAACACTGCCTTAAAAAAAGAAAAACCCCAGTCATATACAGTTAAAACATTTGACACTTATATCATTGATATGGTTTGGCTGTGTTCCCACCCACATCTCATCTTGAATTGTAGTTGCCATAATCCCTGCATGTCATGGGAGGGACCTGGTGGGAGGTAATTGAATCATGGGGTTAGTTATTCCCATGGTGCTATTGTTCTGTGGTAGTAAGTTCTCATGAGATCTGATGATTTTATAAGGGGCTTTTCCACTTTTTGCTAATGTGAAGAGGGATATGTTTGCTTCCCCTTCTGCCGTGATTCTAAGTTTCTTGAGGCCTTCCCCGCCATGCAGAGGTGTGACTCAATTAAACCTCTTTCCTTCATAAATTACCCAGTTTCAGGCAATCCTTCACAGCAGTGTGAGAACAGACTGATACAGTCAGGCTGCCTAGAAATCTCATAAATTCACCAATTCATTATATATATAATTTTGTTTACAGCACCATAGCCAACAGTGTTGTTAAACTTTCTCCCACTATGTAGTAAGGGTTCCCTTTCAGCTTCCAATAATACTTTCCTGATCTTCCTTTAAGCTTTTACCAACAGCTTCCTTGAAGGTCATCAAGCTTCCATCAGCTGTCTCTTCAAGGCCCTTCCAACATGCGCCTGTAGCCTGGTCCCAAAGCTGTTGCCAGATGTTTTAGGTTTTTTTACAGCAGCACTTTACTTCCAGGTGTAAAAATCTTTTGGCTTTCTATTGCTGCATAACAACTAAAACCTAGTGGCTTAAATGAACAGCAGCCGTTTTATTACTCTGTCTCATGATTCTGCAGTTGACAAGGTGCTTTGTGAGAAGCCCTGGGCAGCTTAGGGTTTCTCACAAAGTTGGAATCAGATGGTGGCTGGGGCTGTAGTCATTTGAATGCTCATTCACTTGTTTGGTTCCTGGGATAACAAAACAAACAGATGGGGGCTGGAACAGTTTACACTCCCACTGCCCAAGGATCTCTTTCTTTATAGTCTTTCTACATGGTCTCTCCAGCTTTGTGGCTTCCCAGTAGCTAGACTTCTTAAATGGCAGCTCAGGATTCCTGAGGTGTATGTTCCCAGAGAGAGAGGCAAGTGAAAGCTGTGTTACCATAGGATTACTTCCATCATACTTTAATAGTGAAGCAGCCACAAAGGCCTACTCACTTACAAGGCAAGGTTATATAAACTCCAATTCTTAATGGCGGAGTATCAGTATTCTGGAAAGGCTGTGTGACTAGAAATGATGTAGCAGTTTTTGGAAAATGCAATCTGTGTCCTTTGTGTGTTGTCATACATCCAGAACTTTTTGAAGCATAAAAATATAAAACTAAAATTCAGGGTAAATATCAATATAGGTCAGTAAATCTTTGCAAGGTTTGTAATGTCACTTTATAATTAATTTACATTATACTTGTATTGTTATACATCATTGGCTGGTCATAATATCTGCTGACCAGTGAAAGACTTAAGGCAAATTTTTTATACTAATAGGAAGGAGTTAATGAGGGAAGGCTGTTTGAGGGAAGATTGATTTTATAGATGGTTATTTCATCAATGAATATTTTTGTCACAATGATTTTTTGTGTGGGTGCATTGTCATGACTGCAGTTACTTGGATAAATAAAATGTTGAGAAAGATGGTTTCCTAATTTTTATAAATGGATAGAGCAGATCTATAAAGTAAATGGACAATTCAGAATCAGAAAAAGATTTCCCAGTGAAAAAATGAAACATGTAAGAGCTAAGAATACTATCAAAAATCTGAAAAAAAAAATCAAGTAAGAAACAAGAATTACTATGTGTGAAACCAAAAGGAAACTTAAGTCTAGAAGAAAAATACCAAATGTGCAAAGTATTTGTATTTCATAACTGACATATTGACAGTTAGTGAAATTTTTAACTAGAGCTAAGATTTGAAATTAAGATTAGCAAAATACCATTGTTTTAAGAGCCAGTTTTTATAAATCTTTACCTTGTATCCATTTGTCATTTTTTAAGAGTCTGGTTACCAAGATACAACATTTACATCAAATTTAAATATTTAACTTCCTCAAATATAATTAACATTTGTTAAATATTTTAGATGCTATACCTTGAAGCTATTTCCCATGTGGAGTCTTTCGACTTTATTTCTCTCAACTGTAGATTGTCATGCCCTGCCCTGGTTTGTATAGTCAGCCTTCAAAGGGAGTTTTTTTTCCTCATATTACTACCATTAGCAAATATTGTGACTGAAATATATGACCATATGTTACATATTTTCATGCTGCCTTAACAAAGTACCAAAAACTGGATGACTTAACTGAAATTTATTCACTCCCTATTCTGGAGGCAGAACTCTCAAATCAAAGTGTTGGCAAGATGTCTGAGACCCTGAGGGAAAATCTTTTCCATGCCTCTCTTCTAGCTTCTGGTGGTTGCTGGGAATCCTTGGCGTTCTCTGGCTTATAATCGTTACATGGTGTTCTTCATCTCTATGACTACATTTTCTTTTTCCTACAAGAACACCAATTGTTGGATTAGGGTCCACCGGAATCCAGCATGACCTCATTTTAACTTACGATATTGGCAGAAACGCTGTTTCTAAATAAGGCTACATTTAAAGGTGCTCGGGTTAGAATTTAGACATAACTTTTTGGTAGACACAGTTCAGCACACGCCTCCATATAACTCAGGCACTAGACTTATGCCAAAGGCATGTTTAAATGACAAGCTATTTCATGCCTGTTTTATCTTTTATTATCAAAATTTTACTATTGAAACAGCTAAGCTTAACTTTAATCAGAATGCAGATACTTTTTAAAAGACATTCTTTTTGTTGTCCACATTATGGTATTTTAACTGATAAAATTCTTCAGCCAAAAGTTGTTCACATGATGTTAGATCTTTATCACTTAGAGAATGAGATGTGTTTCAAAATAGCTTCCCTGAAAAAAAAACAGAATATGTATGAGCAGACAAAATCTTTGAAGGAATGGTAAGGAGGAGATGGAACCTGCCTCGTACTGCCTGAGTATCGTATAGATTTTACAGACTAGCCATTGACAGAGCACAAAGGAATTTCTGGTTTTCCCAGCGGGCAAACTTGGATGCTTCACCGTGCTTGTAACGTTTAAAAAGCTGTGACAGATAAGTAACTTGGCTACTTTGCATGAGCATCACTATTCCATAAGCTTATTAGTTGCACAATGGGAGGCTATACTTATAGAATAATGAATTAGTAATGATTAAAATACTCTGTTTCAAGAACAATATTTGGGAAATTGCCTGGTCTGAATTGTAGCCAAATATGAATAAAATAAGTGAAAGAGAGATAGCTGGATTCCAGCAGTAATTCAGAAACCAATAACCTAAACCCATCCTCCAAAAAAGTTTTCCTTAGCTGCTAAATGTGGCAAAATTAGGTGCCTCTTCCCTCAGTCAGCATAGGCTTGGTTATGCTGCAGGAACCAACAATCCTCAAATTTCAGGGGGTTTAAAACAACAGTTTATTGCTACATGCCTGAGGTCTGCTGCAAGTTTTGATGATGCTCCTGGGCAGCTCCTCTCCATTTGCCAATTTAGAGTTGCAATTTTATGTCAACATATGCTTCCACAGCCAGTGGATTGGGAAAGGAAGGCTGGAGAATTGAGCCCCAGCAATTTCATACGTGAAGCTTTAAGTGCTGTCTCTCCTCCCATTCTATTGGCTCAAGCAAGTCATATGACGTCAAGGGGTGTGGATTATATAATCCTCCCAAGTACCTAGAAAGAGGGGAACAGCATGCCAGTGAACAATGTTATGTCCACTGTGCTGCTTTTCTGTTCCCTGTCCACTTTCTTGTGACATGATACAAACCAAAGAGAAGAATGAGCAGCAAGGAAATTGAATAATCCCCAAACTAAACTGAGAATTATCTACCTATTTTCTTTGTAGAACCTGCAGAAGTCTCAGATGGTACTGCATTAACTATTTCGTGAGTTGTAATTAACACTAGGAAATCAGCCCAAGATAAATGAATTTCTTATATTATCCTGATTTCTGTGCCTACTTGATATTCATCTAATTTGAGATCTGGGATCAATCTAGATTAAAGTCTGCTTTTAAGAGACAGAACTCCTGGGTGCAGCATGAATATGGATTCTTGATGTGTATAAACATTGCCTTTGATAGTCTTGAGGGAAATGATATTCACTTGGCAGTAATGAACGAAAGCTTTAGGTCCATTGCTTTTGGGTATATCTGAAGCCTCAGTTATCTTTCTGTTTAGAATTTGTATCACTAAAACTAAATATACTATATATGTGTGAATACATGTAATGTAGGAATAATATGTAAGTAGTAAATAGTGTTTATAATATTTACTATAGATAGGTAGGTAGGTAGATTTGCACCCATAAATGACTGAACCAGATATACACGTAGGTGGTTCACCCATTTAAGCTAAGTAATTTTTGCATTTTGTAGCCACATTCACTTTATAAAATTGAATGTCAATAGAAGTGAATTCTTGCAATGAATCAGAAGATATTTAAAGAGATAACTCTACATCTGGAGATATTTCTACAGCTGGGAAATAGTTCAAGAATAAAGACTAGCAGACTAGTTGGTTAGTGCTATTTTGAGAGAGGCATTAGAATCAGCACTTTCAGCTGGAAGGGACCTTAGAAAGCACATTATCTAACCCCCTTTCCTCTTTTAAGTATATAATTACTATCTAAAACAACATGCAATTTCTTCTAATATTGAGAGTTGTAATAAGACACTAGCTGTTCCTGAGTAAAAGTGCTTACGCTAGCCATAAATAGAAGAATGAAGTGAGTTCCTCCTAAAAACTGACCTATTCTTTATATTTGTTGTTATAATTACAAAAACAAATAAAAGCTCAATTTTAGTATAAAAGCTGGGTGCATTGTAGATACAACTTTGAGTAGGTTGATGAACATAGTGAAAATAAGTCTGTGAATTATGTGAAATAATGAGAGACTAAATGCTGGGGATTGACAGGTAAATGGGCATTAGAAATTGTGGAGGTGAGCAGTCTCCTTTGCTTCTGGTATTTTTGTTTCTCCCTGTATATCAATTTTATATACACACATCCTCTCCAGGGTGACCAGAGAGGCTACACACATCAGTGTATGTATCTGGCCATTGGGAAAAAGCTCCTTTTTTACAACAAACAGATTAGGACAGTATTCTAATCTTAGGCAGCTCAATTTTATTTTTTGTATATTATGTACCAGCCTCTGTGTTAGCACTCCATACAGGTTGAGTATCCCTTATCCAAAACACTTTGGACTAGAAGTGTTTTGGATTTCAGATTTTTTTTCCAGACTTCAGAATATTTGTATTGTGCTTACCAGTTAGTTGAGCATCCCTAATCTGAAAATCCAAAATACTCCAAAAAGCATTTTCTTAGAGTGTCACATCAGTGATAGAAAAGTTTAGAATTTTGGAGCATTTTGGATATTTAGCTTAGTGATAACCTGTAGTAACCTTGGATGAAAAGCCAGATAAGGGGAAAAATATAACATGCTAGAAATACAAAGATCTGTGATAGTACAGAGGATAAGATAGAGTCATTAATTCTAGTTAGTTATCTGTGAAGGCTTTGCACAGAGAGAGAGTAATTTGAAGTAGTTTTTTAAAATAGGAAGAATTTTAGTAGGCAGAGAAGAAGTAGCAGACATTCCGATGAAGAGCAAATAGGTGAGCAGAGACAGGGAGACAGGAATAAGCTAGATATGCTCACCCACAAGCATGTGGCTACACACATGCATACACAGACCTCCTAGCCCCTTTCCCTTTTATATCTTCCTCTAGTACTTATTAACGTTATATGTGTGTGTGTGTGTGTGTGTGTATTCAAACACACACGTTTTTCTATCAGAATACATATATGTTTTATATACCCTCTTTCTAGGTACTTGGGAGGATTATGTTTCTGGCTAAACATATATATATATATATATACATATAAAACATGTTTTTATATATAACATGTTTTATATATATAACATGTTTTATAACATATATATATGTTTTTCTATCCTATTAGACTACATTAGGACAGGGATTATTTTTTTGTCAGCACTGGCCTGTCTTAAGCATCTACAAAAGTGTCTGGCAAATGGTTAGTGCTCAAATATTTATTGAATGGATTAATCAATCAAAGGTGTTTGAGAAGGGCAGTGACATGATCTTATATTTTGTGATGACAATTCATAAGCAGCTATAGGGACAGTTTGCAGAAGCAGATTCTGGGCAAAGGAAAATTCAGAGACTACCAAAAGAATATAGGTTTTCAAAGCTAATCACAATTGAGGATAGGAGCATGCCTTAATTATTTGAATCCTCTACTGTCTTTTAGCATATGTCTGGCACACATTAGGCATTCAGTACACTGATGGATGGCTGGCTGGATCTGCAGTTACTAGGTTGATATCTATATCATTTAGCTCTTAATTCTATACTTCTTTCTATATTACCTTGTCCTGGGCCTCTGTAAGTTTTCTGATTACTAGAATAATGATTGGGGAAAAGAAAAAAAATATGCTTTCTTTATTTAAAAAGAAGGGAAATCCTAGGATGAATGTAGTTTATACTAGTCTATCAGGACTATTCAAACTTTTTTTTTTTTTTTAAAGGAGAATACAGTTGGATATTCAAGATGCTTTATGTTTTAAATCAAAATTTGGCATCAAGCGTAATACAAGATAATATTGTGATATTGTCAATAAATATTTTTTTGCCTGGTAAATCATGCTCAAGGATAAGTAAAATGGACTATCATAAAAAATTAATAGATTATAAGCACAGTTACTAGATCACATTTTAAAGTTTTTGATGATTTATTCCTTTCATTTCCATGGTCTAATGTGAAGATGTCATTTCTCCATTAAAACACTTAGCAACAAATACATTCTATTTATCTCCTAACTAACTCCTGGAAAGATGCCTAAAATCTCTAACTAAGAATTAGGGCAACAGTGTTATATTCAGCTGCAGTAATGAAATTGCAAATATAAATATTAATGCATATGGAAGTATACCAATCAAATGAATCCCTTAGAAGTGAAAACTCATGGAAACATGGATTTTAATTTTGATGGTTATTGCTAGTGAATTCATACTTCATACCAATGTACACCGCCACTGATAGCATTTGAGAAGAAAGTATGTCCTTTATTAGCTAGCTTGGCGTTTAACAAAACCATTGCTATGCTACTAAGTGAGGTACTGACCAGTTCAAAGTGTTCTTGTGTGCCCTGCTTTGTCTCTATCCAAAGTGTGAGCTTTTATCTACTAAGGTATTGGATAAACTTGGCTGTTTTATATATTTATTAAGTGAAATCCTCTTTAAACTTTTATTATTTCTTCCCATATTTAATGTTGAAGCATAAATCTCTGGCTCTATTCTTCTTTATTAGGCATGAAGATAAAGAAAAGTGAAAAGTAGAGGGAGACAGTAAGTGAGGGTAGGATGGAATTAGGTTGGTGATAAAAAGTTGAAGCTTTTATTGAATTTCTATATTGTGAATAATAGCTATAATCTATTGAGCACTACTTACATGGTAGGCATTGTTACAAGCACTTTATATGAATGATCTCACTTAATCCTTACAGTCAACCCCTTAGTTGGGAATTACTGTTTTCTCCCTTCTATCAGTGAGGATACTGAGGCTTTGAGGGGTATTAAGGAAAACAAAGTATTCAGTGATAATTTTGTTAAAGCATGATAAGGCAGACTTTATTCAGGAACATGGAAATAGGTACAGGGAGTCTTGCAATAGGGGAGAAAGATAGGGCTTAACTCTGAAAACAGCATATGCATGTGGGCATTTATAGCCAAGGAGCAGGATGGCGGTCAGTGGATGAAAAAATTACTAAGAGATGTCAGAGGTAAGGGGAATTTCTGGCTAAGCCAACCTAGCAGGATTCCTGCTGAAGACAGGGCAGGGTGATCAGACATTACCTGGGAGATGGTGGAGGATGAAGGGCCTGATGAGCTATCTAGGATGATCATATATTGACGGTGGGAGATTCTTCCTAAATTGACTTAGCAGGGATTGCCAAAACACAGATTTTATGAGGAAGTGTACAGATGGGCCTCAGAGAAGTTTCAGAAGACTGACTAAAGTTTGGCCAAGCAAGGAATTTTTGTCAAGGGTTAGGTAATTTTACCAAGATCATCTTTAATAGACAGCTTCTGAGTTTGGGTTCTTTTATTCCTTGCTGCCTACCAACCAAGAGAACATACGTTAATGCTAATTAAAGCTTACATTTATTTAGCATTTTCTCTATGGCATTGTTCTAAGTTCTTTATGCATATTACCTCACGATATTCTCATAACAACATTGTGAGGCACATGCTATTATTATCCTCACCTTTAAGGTGAGCATACTGAAGGTCAGAGAGTTAATCACTTCATTAGTGCTACCATCTATTAGAAGTAGAATTAAAACCCATGCAATCTAGTTCAAGA
Source organism: Saimiri boliviensis (assembly GCF_048565385.1). NCBI lineage: Eukaryota > Metazoa > Chordata > Mammalia > Primates > Cebidae > Saimiri > Saimiri boliviensis. The sequence continues at coordinate 39,785,101 of NC_133456.1, read as the reverse complement.
GCCTGCAAGTGTTTCACATACTGAGAAGATCACTGGCCTATGAGTCAAGGAGCATAGATTTGGATTTGTGTCCCAGCTCTGTCATGAGTGAACCCTTGGGGGAAATCCTTTCACCTAAACTCAGTTTCTTCTTGTAAAAGGAGGGCATTTGTTTCTCCATAGTCCTGAGGGACTACTTGAACTAACGTTTTAGATTGATCAGACGAAAAGGGTTGAGCAAGTGTGCTTCTCATTCATCAATTGTTGAGGATAACCTTAGATATTAGTACAGTAGTTACGTTATTCTGCAGCCTCTGGGATTGTACCCAGAAGATGCTCAGCTGCTACAGTTTAATGTACCATCCTTTCCCAATAACTCAGTGCCTTTACATCTCTATAGGACAGGGCTCCATACACCAGTGCATATTAACATCTGAAACCTATTTACAGAGATAGCATATGACCCTCCTGCACATGTGGGTGGGACCTCACAAGAAAAAAAAACTTCAAAAACAGTTGAAAGATATACATGTCATCTCCTGGTAAGTTTAAATAAAAAGTAATGTTACAATGCACATATTCCTTAGAACAATTCATTTCGTTATCCAACTTGCCCTGCTAAATGTCTGTTACACAGATTTGTAGCCAAGTACTTGAAGTAGATTACTTTCAATGTCTTAAAAAATAAGGAAGATGCATTTTTGCATTGATGCATTTTTGCTGACATGAGTCATCTAAATATTCTGCATTTTCTTGTTTTGAATGAAATGCAGATTCAACTAAAATGGTATTTTAAGATAAAGAAATTGGGGACTTTGTACTACCACAACTCCTTTTTCTTGTGGACATTTGCCATTTTTTTTTTTTTTCTTTTTTGAGACAATCTCACTCTGTTGCCAGGTGCCAGAATGGAGTGCAGTGGCACAATCTTGGCTCACTGCAACCTCCGCCTCCTGGGTTCAAGCAGTTCTCCTGCCTCAGCCTCCCGAGTAGCTGGGACTACAGGCATGTGCCACCACCCCCAGCTAATTTTTTTATTTCTAGTAGAGATGGGGTTTCGCCATGTTGGCCAGGATGCTTTCGATCTCTTGACCTCGTGTTCCACCCACCTCAGTCTCCCAAAGTGCTGGGATTACAGGCTTGAACCACTGCGCCCAGCCACTTGCCATATTTTAAGAGTTTTCTCCATGAGTTCTACAAGTAGATTTTGTAAGCCCTGTAATTTTGATGCTTGTCATTTTCCCTTGTGTCAGTAGCAGCTGCGTCCTTTCATGATCCTCTTTCTTCCTTCTAACTTCCTCATGGTAGTGCCTCTCATCACCATGGTTCCCCCACTTCCAGCTCCACATACACTCATGCATGTGCCCACAAGCATACCCACACATCATGTACTGTTCTGTGCCCTTGTCACTTTGATGCAGAAGGCTTAATGATACTATATTAAGATACATATGGGGTGGCATTAAAACATTTTTACATCTTGGATGAGGAAGGATAGAAATAAAAATATATCCTTTCCACCTACTTTTACACATTTAAAGTGCCCAGAGTTATCCTGGATTTTGTTCTACAGAACTTTGAATTACCTAAACTTCTTTATGTACTCATTTTTTAAAAGCTTGTATTTCTTCAAACCATACTAAATATAAGATAGTATTTGTTCAAAAATGATATTAATAGAAGGGAAAAAAAGTTAAGTGGCTCCTACAGTTGAATCATTGAACATGCTAACACCACTCTTAATGGTGACATAATACTCATTATAGAATTCTCCACCCACAAATTGTTATCAGGTGGGTATTTTTCCTATTGGCCTGTTTCCTTGATCTGCCATTTACCATGCACATTGGTTGGAGGCCTAATTTTTCTATAAACACTTTATAGCATCTAGACTTATTTGTGAAATCCTGTACCACTGTTCTGAGAACCTTTCTGTTCTACCCTATATTGTTTAGTTTCCTCAGGTCTTTTGAGTTAAACATGAGATTGCAGCAAATCACTCCAAGCTGCTTTGGAAGAAAAGTGATAGAAGATTTTTTGCAGCTTTTGAAGTCACTTATATCCAGTATGATTTTTCCATTTTTGCCTCCAAGCAACTTTCATACAAATGCCACATTCTTTTAGAAACAGGGCTGCAGTCAAAAGCAAACAATTGTGCCTTTTCCTTTAATACACAGGTGGTGCATATTCTCTTTGATGTGTTACCCTTTCTGGGTCTGTTAGGAAAACATTACTCTTATTCCAAGAGCATGTCACTCCCCTTTAATACAAGATGCTTCATCTGTGTGAACAAGGAAGGTTTATTTCTGAAGCTGCATCTGCTTGACATCTTTACAAGACCAGTGGTCTTTTCTTCCATGTGATACATTTAGCCCTCCCATCTTCTTACATCTTATTATCCAGACGTGAACAGCTTTCACCTCTTCTAGATATTTTACCTGTAATCATACATTATTTTTTCAATGAAGATCCTCTACAGGGCCCCATAAAGTCTTACGCATCTGTTTCAGTTCATGACAGTCCTATACTTTCTGCTCCACCTCCCTGAACCTCGCAGTTGGTTCAGTGTCTGTAATACAAGTTGCTTACTCACCACCCAGGGAATTTACGGTCTTTGTCCTCTCTTGAAGAACAATCACTTCTCCCCGTAGTCACCCCCTGTAATACGTTCCTTTCTTCAGTTGAGCTGGTATTCTTTTCTCCTTGGTTTTATTTCCCTTTCTTCACTCCCTATTGCTGCTAGCAAAATCCTGGATTCTCCTGGGCTCTCACAACCTAGCTATTGTCTTTGTCATTGACGTCATCATCATCATCATAATCCAGGTTAATATTTCTGAAGTCCTGCTGTCACTGTGTTGCTTTCACCAAGGATCTGGGTGGCTCTGGAGGATTGGGACTTTTAGTCTTATGTGATCTGACCCCACCATATGTAACTCAGTACTCCCATTACGATCAAGTGAGTTCTCCCATCCTACCGAAAAAGTGTGAGTCCTCACTAATACTGGTTAACCTTTACTTCTTCATAGCTTATGTTGATTGCTGTAACCTCTGAAATCCTGTCATTTCTGTAGTCTGTATTATAAGTCTTCAGTGTATTATCTACAATTTCAAAAATCTCTAAGCAAATCAAGTTTTTCCTAACCCCTTTGCACTCAAATCTGAGCTAAACTGACTCTCACGGTGTTATTCATAATCATTATTTATCTCAATATGAACATTCAATTTTCTGCTGCAGCTGTATTTATGTGCTTGATCATGGGGTTCTGTACCATATCCTGCTGGAGGTGCTTTATAAATATGTGGAATATGTACCTATCACTTTTCTAAAATAGGAAAAATTCTGAATTCCAAAAACGCATCTGGTTTTAAGAGTTTCAGATGAGAGGGCCAGAAACGGTGGCTCGCTTCTATAATCCCAGCACTTTGGGAGGCCGAGGCAGGTGGCTCACGAGGTCAGAAGTTCAAGACCAGCCTGGCCAACATGGTGAAACCCCATCTTTACTAAAAATACAAAAATTATCTGGGCATGGTGGCAGGTGCCTGTAATCCCAGCTACGTGGAAGGGTGAGGCAGGAGAATTGTTTGAACCTGGGAGGCTGAGGTTTCAGTGCGCCAAGATCATGCCATTGCACTCCAGCCTGAGTGACAAGAGCAAGACTCTGTCTCAAAAAAAAAAAAAAAAAGTTTCAAATGAGACATTGTGAACTTGTAGTGATTTAGCCCTTTAATCATACTAGGTCAGCAGGTAGTTACATGCCTACAGTGTACTGGGTACTGAAACGGGAGGGTTCCTTGATCCCCCTTGCAGAACATACATCAGGGGTGTGGCTCACGTATTCTGTTTCTTCAGCTGCTCGAACCAGTGAGGGTGTGGGGGTGAGCATGCAAAGGGACAGATGCATGAGCCCAAGTGGACATGTGTTAACAATGTGCCCTTTTAGTCCTACTGTCTGCAGATAGCTTGAGTGTTAACCAGCTCAGTGAACCCTCTGCCTATCTGCAAGGGCAGAGGGCCAGTGTGACAGTTTTCTGTATCCTGAGCTTTTGTCTAGCACCCCAGAATTGGGTCACACACGGACTCAGTGGATAAGTGCGGACTTGAAAGGTGAATGCAGGACTTTATTGAGTAATGGAGGTGGCTGTCAGTGGGATGGATTGGGAACTGGCAGCCGGGATGGAATGGGAAGATCTTCCCCTGGAGCCTGGCCATCCAGCGGCCAAACTCCTCTCTGACCACCCTTAGCCAGACTCCTCTCTGACCCCCACTCACCTCCTCTCAGCATTCAGATATTCCTCCTCTTCTCTATTTCTCTGCCATGTTGTTCCACTGTTTGTCTGCTTGTCCCTTCCTCTCTTCACCTGCTGGTCTCCTTCTGGAGCCTGGGGTTCAAGTTTATATGAGTACAGGATAGTTGGTGTGGCAGGCCAAAAGTCAACTTCTTGGGCATGAAAACAGGAATGCCTGTCCCCATTTAGGGCAGCAGGTTTCCAGGCTTCAGGGTGAGAACTTTGCCAGGCAAACGCCCTCTTCTACCTAGTGTTTCTCTGTCTTCTTTCCCTACCAGTACCATGGGAGATAAGGACAAGTAAAAGCATAGGAAGGCTTCCCACTTATGTTCAAATTGCCCGCCTTGGTTCAAATTGTTTAACCGTTTGAATGACAAGTCACATTTGTTTCATGTGACTTGATTATAAATTCCTGGAGGGCAGGGGCCCATATGTTCTTTTACAAGTAGATATTACTTATGATGAGATTATTTCAGAGGATGAAATTATTAATTTCCAGTCCATTCACCTATGTAGAGCTCAGTTCTCCTAGACACAGTTATCAGATTACAAACAAGATATTGCAAGCATGATGACATTTCTCATTAACACTTTGTTTTAACTAACTTCCTGGGACTGAGGGAAGAACTGCTTCTGCTTCAGTGACACCCTCTGATGGCTCCCAAGGAGGTCTCCCTAGGTATTATCAATTCCAGCCAGGGTCACAAAGAGGGTGGGGCCATTCTAGTTTGTTCAGGGAGTAGGGAAAATAATCTATTTTTAACTATTAAATATTTTTTGCATTGGTATTTAAAAAAAATTATTTTCTGTGCTGTTTTTCCAAAAGTCTACATTTAGTTATTTGTTACAATGAAAATGCTCCTGTCTTAATAGAGTGACTTCTTTCACTAACAGGTCAAGGAATGTCATCTTGCAATGACATTTATGAATTCCATTACGAATTTGGCCTGTTATTTGTAGTTATTAGTCTCCTTTAGGGGCCAGTAGAAAACACCCAAACTGTATTTGGCCATATGAATCATGTGTATATGAAGAGAAAATAGTTTCCACTGTTGTTTCTTGCCTCATAGATTGGCATCTAAGTCAATTTCACTATGTAAAAATTAAATAGTGACACTATAGGTGAATTGAAGATGTAAGAAAAATCCTTGACTCATTTTATTAGTCATGCAACCTACCTTCACTGAAAGGATTCTCCAGCTTTTGTATCATCGGCTTCACTTTCCTTTTTAAAGTCACTGGTGCTGTGAACCTTCATTCTAATCACTGATGCACTCTGGCTTTCCTAAACTCATAAGCTGGATTCCAGTTCAAGCTGCCTCTGTGTAGGCCACTTAAAACTTTAGTGTCTCTGGGGGAAAATGCCAACTTGAGACTATAGTTACTTCTCTAATTCAGACAAAACTGCGTTCTTTGGGTTTTATATTTACAATTGGTGTTCTTGAAAGTTAATATTAACTTTCCGTAGCAAACAGTTTCTCTTTGTATTTTACCTTTGTAACCATAATTAGGTTATCTTTCCTTCAGAAGGAGAAACTATATATATTACCTATATTTTCTTTTTTTTCTTCTGGGAAAATGTTGAAAAATACCATTCAATTAAATTTAAGATCCCAAGAAAAATACATATAAGTATTAACTAAATGTGTTCAAGGGATAACTTAGAATTAGAAGACTTATAGGAAGTAACCATTAGGTAAATGAATAGAGACCCTTTTGTGTTTTGTTTTCTACCTTTCTGTTACACCCTCAATAGGAAAGAGATTGTTGATACGGGAAATCATTTCTGTTTTGCCTCATAGGAAAAAATATAAGGTAACTGGCATTCTTCATTTAGTATATAGCCTATTATTTCAGGATCTAAAATACATCTAGTATTGAAGATTTTAGGAGGCCTTTTCTGTTTTGATTTTTACCTTTATTTTTGCAATGAATGGCATAAATTATTAACCACATAGAAAATCTTAACAGAGTGTCTTTTCCAATTCTGTGAGTTAAGGGTCAGCAGTTAGCTTTGAAATTACTTAAGGTTATTTCAGAAAGACAACAATTAAGTTGTTTTAAAATAAGAATTAAGTTAATATATGAAATAGAGTGGTATTTTTAAGGAAGTACACACTTATCTATTATATCCTTGTCTTTTTATTCATTTATTAGTTAAAAATACATATCTAATTTTTCTCTAATTGCTGTTTATTACACATGCAGATAAGGAAGACATGAAAGCAAGAAGGAACTTACATGCTGGATTAAATAAGAGATTTGGGAAGGCCCATGTTCGTGATCTCTAGAGAGGAATTCAATTTTGGTTTTTATTTTAGCATGTAAAATTTTGATCATTACATCTAAGGCAGTAATGGAATGATTTTTGGCATTGCTTCTCTGAGAACACATGTTTTAAGATGTGTATTTTTTAAGATACTATGTAGTAGTATGATGATAGGTAATATTTATGTACTTGTTGGCTTTGTGACAATACTGTGCTTGATACTGAAAAGGCAGTTAACATCTTTGAGAGTGTTTGGGTGTGTGGATGAAATTGAGGTTTACCTTATGGGAAAATTTGGAGATAAAATGCTATGAGTGGATAATTAGGTACAATTAGGGCATGGCATTGAAGAGCAGAGATGCCCCTTGTGAAAATGACAGTATGGTTTTCTGATGTTAAAATGTGTAGGCATATATTAGTTACAGAAAACAGTGCATATGTGCATTTGTACCCCAGAAATGGTTAGGATTTATGATTAAGAACAATTTGGAATTATATTTTGGTATCATTTACCTGCAACCAGTTCATCACCTTTGCCATCTATCTGCTTTAATTAGATACTTTGCTTTGTATACATATTACAATTTAGGTAAAATATCACTTTCTTGTGTATTTTAATATAAGAATTAAGCAAGACCATAAACCAAGATAAGAAATTTCATTAAAACATGTCATATCAAATTTTGCTTTGAAAAATTAAATCCTAGAATGTATAATCAGTATAAGTAATGAAATTTATTCATCAGTGATAAGAAGAAACACTGTCTTTCTTTTGGTTAAGACAGCGTTTTCAACAACTAAGCTGTTACAGTTCTGTGGTGACATGAGAAAAATTCAGTGCTACCTTGTGGGATAAAATATCCAATATTCTTCTATCTTGCAAATAAACCTCATTATTTTAGCGTATATTTGAAAAGTTTGCCGTGAGGACTTACTTTCTAGTTATTTATTCTTTAACTGCCTCATTACAATCTATTATATTGTAAATCAGGGGACTAGACATTGCATTTTGAGGTGCTGCACTAACTATATCACTGTGGGTATAAACAAACACTCAAAAAGAGAGGGGCAGTGCTCTCCTAGTAAAGTTTTAAGGCATTATCCTACAACAAATGACCACTGTGTTCAGCCCTGGACTTGAGAAAAGCCCTGTCTTTGTTTTATTTTAATTGAGGCTAGAGCTCAAGCAGGAGGTGAAGTAATTTAGACTCATATAGATGAAGATAAACCAGAGCAGGTGGCAAAGCTGACCAGTATTGAGCATCACTAATCTTTCTCCTCACTTGTATGCCATGTGCCCTTTCAAATGTTCATTGTCTTATTGCTTTTCAGCCCTGTTTTGGAAACAGATTAATAAGAGACTAGATATATTCAAGATGAGAAGTTGTATGTGATGGTTTAAGACACAGACTTTGGAGTTAAATAAATATGAATTTGAATCTTAGCTCTAGGTACTTGGAACCATTGCTCAATCATTCTAAGCCTCAGTTTCTTCATCTGTGGTATAGGGACAATGTACTGCCTAACCAAAGCATCTTAAACAGTGCTTGTCTTACTTTAAATCTTGGCTATAATAAAACTTGGCTATATTATACTTTCAGGAAAATGTAATTATATTGATACGTTAAATCTCTGAAACATTTGCAATTGAAGCCTTTAGCCTGAGATTGTATAGTAAAAAACTAAAAAAGAATGTTAGCTAATGGATAAGGGAGGTAGTAGGGGAAAAATCGTTTTGTCAGTTCTTATAAGTTGTAGTTTTACCTAAGCTGAGTGCAAGGATGTCTGTTTTAATCATGTTGCCATTATTAAGCCAACTTCTGTGTTCCCTTGCCCTCTTCCTTTAATGCTAGAACCTCTCCTCCAGGCTATCTGTAAAAGATTCCTAAGTCCCAAGGATCTAGAACCTCTTTTCACAGCATGAACCATCTCAGACCCTTCTATGCCCTGTTCTTTGCACGTAGTAATTCAGACCTCAGGATTTCTAGTCCAATTGTCACAGGTTTCTCAAAATAATCTAATACCCAAGATATATGTGGGGACCCCTCACTAAAAGTGGGAGTCAGTTCTTTAGTATTGATGATTTTTCACTAAGTGTTTACTGAACACATACTGTGATAGCAGCATGTGTGGTGTGGAAGAAATCTCTCTGTCTTTCTCTTAAGTGAGTCAACAGGAGAGGATTTATGGGATGGGATACATTGACAGAAGACATTGCGTTAGAGGAACTGTAAGCAAATTAATCTCAAGTCTTAGGGAATAAGATCCAGGCAGACTTGACACATTTAACTTGTGTAATATGTGGTGGCAGTCTGCATTGATCACAGCTGGTTATAGATATTAGAGAACTAAGAACTTAAAAAATAAAGACAAAATTTCAAATTTGAAGAAAAAAGTTGATTAATAATACAGCAACCCTGTTGACATTCACAGACAGAGAATACTTCATAGAATTTTGAGAAACCCTACATTACTAAATACCCATATCATTTATAAAACTCATATGTAAGAGTTGAGAATAAACGACACCTTGAGAGATGGGTATAGCTAGATTAGCCTCATAATGAAAACCTCCAAGGTCTTGATTCTAATTTATGTCTCAACAAAATTACAAATTGCTACCTGTCATAAACATTTTAAGCTTACTCATGAATGCTTGGAACCAGCAATGTTAAATCTCTGAATATTAAGGGTCTGCTATAATAATAAGAGATATTCATGTGACTAACATACCCATATGTGTAATTATCTTGGAGAACACTAACAATTACGTGTTTCACTGAACAACTGCCCAATTAATGTTGTAAATTTTCCCTGATTAGAACACAGTTGTTATAGTTGCTGATCCTGAAAGATGGTCGACCCCTCTCATAACTATTTTAAAAAGTGAAAGGGAAATCAACCTTTGGTTCACAGTTTTAATAATATTATATTAATTATTTTAGAGAGGTACTTAATAGATATGAGAGTAATAGCCTATATGCCTTGAAGAATCCGTATTTTGTGAATTATAATGGGGGCCAGTTATTTATGTGTTACTCCTTTAGTTAATATGTACTTTTATCATAGTAGATTCCATACTATGTCAATGACTTCTCAGTTTACTTTATCTCCCTACCCATGTTTCTCCAAAATGGAGTAATTATAATAAAATAACAACATAAAGGTTTTTTTAAGTTTGTTGAGTTACAGTTTACATAATACCATACCGTATTTTAATTGTACATTGTACCAAATGTATACATTGATGTAACCATTGCCCCAAACAAGAAGTTTTCCATCACCTGAAAACTTTCTCACGTATACCCTCTGCCATCACATCACTACCACCACCGTCATCCCACACGCCGCCTATCTCAGGCAACCATTGATGTGATTTCTATCACAATATATTAGTTATGCCACTTTAAAAGAACCTCACATGAATGGAATCCCAAAGTGCTCCTTTGTGTCCAATTTATTTCACTCAGTATAATGTTTTTAAGATTTACCCATGTTATTTCATGAATAAACTTTCTTTTATTGCTGGAGAAGTGTCTCATTTTATGAATATACTATAATTTTTTCTATTCATCTATTGAGGACCATTTTGGTTTAAAGTTTTGAGGTGTTGTGAAGAAAAAAACATTTTTTCTTTTTTTATAACATTTTTTCTAGTTCTAGTATCCAGATGATGTTAATCTCATAAAAGTTTCAAAGATGTTCTCTTTTTCTCCATTTGCTGAAATAATTTTTAAGAGCACTGTTAGTCCTTCTTTAAAATGTTTGGTAGAATTTGCCATTGATCTCATCTGGGCCTGGAGTTTCTTTGTGGAAGGATTTTAATTGTGTCTTTCAGTGTATTTATTTGTTTCATCTAAGTTGTCAGTATTAATTGGCATCAAATTTTTCATAGAACACTTTTTTATCCTTTTAATTTATATGGGATCAGCAGTAATGTCATCCTTTTCATTTTGATATTGTGTTTTCTCCATATTTCTTGCTAGGGTTTTTCCCATTTTATTAATCTTTTCAAAGAAACAGCTGTTGGTTTTATTAATTCTCTCCAATGTTTATTTGTTTGCTTGTTTATTGATTTTTCACTGTTTTTTTTTTTTTTCCTACTTTCTTTGGATTTAGTTGGCTCTTCTTGTTTCAGTTTCTTAAGAAGCTTAGATCATTAATTTGAGTCTTTTCTTTTATAATATAAGCATTTAAAATATAAAGTTTCTTTTGAACACTTCTTTGTTTGAAAGTATGCAAACTTTGGTTTTTTAAGATAGTATTATTCAGTTCAAAGTATTTTGTAGTTTTTCTTCTATTTCTTCTTTGCTCAGTGAGTTATTTAGAAACATTTATTTTCCAAACATTTTGAAATTTTCAAATGTTTTATTTATTGATTTTTCATCAATTCTTTTTTTTTAAATGTATATATATTTTATAGCACTTTAGGTTCTGGGGTACATGTGAAAAACATGCAGGATTGTTGCATAGGTGCATACATGGCATGTGGTTTGCTGCCTCCATCCCCATCACCCATATCTGTCATTTCTCCCCATGTTATCCCTCCCCAACTCCCTACCCCACAGTCCCTCCTCTAGTCCTCTTCTGCAGACCTCAGTGTGTAATGCTTCCCTCCCTGTGTCCGTGTGTTCTCATTGTTCAACACTCCCCTATGAGTGAGAACCTGGAGTGTTTGATTTTCTGTTCTTCTGTCAGTTTGCTGAGAATAATGGTTTCCAGGTTCATCCATGTGCCTACCAAGGACCGGAACTCATCATTTTTTATGGCTGCATGGTATTCCATGTTGTATATGTGCCACATTTTCCCTGTCTATCATTGATGGGCATTTGGCTTGGTTCCAAGTCTTTGCTATTGTAAAGAGTGCTGCAGTGAACATACGTGTGTGTGTGTCTTTATAATAGAATGATTTATAATCCTTTGGATATATATCCAGTACTGGGATTGCTGGGTCAAATGTTATTTCTATTTCTAGGTCCTTGAGGAATCGCCCACTGTCTTCCACAATGGTTGAACTGATTTACACTCCCACCAACAGTGTAAAAGTGTTCCTATTTCTCCACATCCTCTCCAGCATCTGTTGTCTTCAGATTGTTTAATGATCATGATTCTAACTGGCGTGAGATAGTATCTCAATGTAGTTTTGATTTGTATTTCTCTGATGACCAGTGATGATGAGCATTTTTTCATATGTTTGTCGGCCTCATATATGTCTTCTTTTGAAAAGTGTCTGCCTGCTCCCACTTTTGAATGGGTTTGTTTGTTTTTTTTTTCTTGCAAATCTGTTTTAGTTCTTTGTAAATTCTGGATATAAGTCCTTTGTAAGAGGGGTAGATTGCAAAAATTTTTTCCCATTCTGTTGGTTGCCAGTTCACTCTAATGATTGTTTCTTTTGCTGTGCAGAAGCTATCAATTCTTTTATGGTTAGAAAGTATATCTGTTGAACTTCAGTCTTTTAAGTATATTGTGACTTCTTTAAAGACCCAGCATATGGTCTGTCTTAGAATGTTCCATGTATACTGAAACTAATGTGTATTATGCCATTCTGGGATGTGGTATTCTATAAATGTTACTTAGGTCAAGTCGATTGATAGTGATGTTCAAGTCTTATAAATATTTACTGATTTTCCCTTTTCATTTCTATAGAACTAAGATGGAAGTGTTATGTTCTACATTTGTGAATATGCCCATTTCTCCTTTTAGTTCTGTCTGTTTTTCATATATTTTTGTAGCTCTCTTACTGAATGTGTACACATTTAGGATTGTAATATCTTTTTGATAAAGTGATCCTTTTATCATTTATGAAAGATCCTTTTTTATTTCTGGTAATCTTCTTTGTCCTAAAGTTACTTTGTCAAGCTTTTTTTGATGATTTGTGATAGTGTGTGTTTTTCCATCTTTTTGCTTTTAACTAATACATTCCTTACATATTTACAATGATTTTCATATTGTTCATATATAGTTGGATATTGTCTTGTTACCAATATGTAAATTCTTACCTTAAATTGTTATGTTTATGTTTATTGCCATTTTTACTTAATGTATCTATCGCTGTGGTGGGGCTTAAGTCCATCATCTTGTTATTTGTCTTATGTTTGTCCCACTGGATCTTTGTCCTTTTTTTCACATTTTCTGCCTTCTTTTAATTTAGCTGAGTGATTTGGTATTTTTAAATCCAGCCTATTGAAATATTAGGTTTACCACTTCGTTGTTACTGTTATTGTTATCTAGAGTTTAGCATACACATTTTTAACATATTACTATCTACCTTAATATTACATAATACTACTTCATATATATTGGATGAATTTTAATATACATTTCAATTTCTTTCATTTTTTTCTTATCATCTTATGCATTTTATTTCTCCCTATGTTATAAACCTGACAATACATTGTTGTTATTTTTGTTTTAAACCATAATGTATCTTTTTAAAAAGTGTACAAACTGATAAAGTTATGTTTGGAGTCCATTTTCTTCAACCTGAATAACTTTTTCATAACAATTTGTATGGTACAGATATACTGATAAGACAGTTTTTCCTTTATTTCACTTTTTTTTTTAGATGAAGTTTCATTCTTGTTGCCCAGGCTGGAGTGCAATCTCACAGTCTCAGTTCACCACAACCTCCACCTCCCAGGTTCATGTGATTCTTCTGCCTCAGCCTCCCAAGTAGCTAGGATTACAGGTGCCCGCCACCATGCTCGGCTTATTTTTTTGTATTTTTGGTAGAGATGGGGTTTCAGTATTTTGGCCAGGCTGGACTCAAACTCCTGACCTCAGGTGATCCGCCCACCTTGGCCTCCCAAAGTGCTGGGATTACAGCATGAGCCACCATGCCTAGCCTATTTTTGAACATTTTGTGGGACATAGAATTATAGGTTTTTTTCTTTCTCATTCATCACTTTAAAATGGCAGTTGTATTGTCTTTTGTACTCCTTTTTTCTTCTAGTGAGAGGCCAGTGATAATGTTTTATTTCTCTGATTGTATTATGTCTTGTTATTCTCTGTAGCCACATCTTTGATATCCTCTTTATTGTTAGTTTTTAGCAATTATATTTTGAAAGGTGTTGTAGTAGCTTTCTTTATGTTTACCCTTGTGGGGGTTTATTGAGCTTCACAGAATTGTAAGTTTATATATTTCATATAATTTGGAAAGTTTTGGCAGTTCTTCAAATATAGTTTTCTCTTCCTTCTGTGATTCCAGTTATACAAATGGTAGACTTTTTTGATGTTATCTCACAGATTGCTAAGGCCATATTCAATTTTTTCAGCCTTTTTTCCCTCTGTTCTTTTGTATCGATAGTTTCTGCCTTTAAGTATAGTGATTTTTTCTTCCGCAGTGTCTGCTCTGCTACTAAGGCCATCCAGTAACTTTTTCCTTTTCAGATACTGTATTTTTTTCTAGCTCTAAAGTTCTCTTTGGTTCTTTTTTGTAGTTGTGAGCACTCATGTTGTGTTCATGTTTTCCTTTATAGCCTTAAACATATTTATAATAGCCATTTTAAAGATTTTATCTGCTAATACCATCATGTCTGTCATGTTATGCTTTAAATATCCCCTCTAAACCTATTGAAATTTAATTACTATTGTAGTACTGTTGATCTAATCACCTTCTGCCTTCATTAATAGATTAATGTCATTATCTTGGGAGTGGGTTAGTTATCTCCAGACCCCAGCCCCACTTTTCTCTCTGCATTGTGTGCCTGCTTGGCCTTCTGCTTTCCGTCATAGAATGATGTAACATGAAGGCCTTTGCCAGATAGTAGCACCTTGATACTGAACTTCCCAGCCTTCATGAGCCAAATAAACTTCTATTGTTTACAAATTACCCAGTCTGTGGTATTCTGTTATAGCAACACAAAATAGACTAAGGCATGTTATTTCTGGATTTAGTTTCTACATACTTATTTTTTCCCCACTTTTTTTTTTAACCATGGTCAGTACATTTTTTTTTTTTTTTGAGACAGTGTTTTGCTCTGTTGCCAGGCTGGAGTACAGTGGTGGGATCTCTGCTCACTACAGCCTCCCCAGGCAGTTCTTCTGCTTCAGCCTCCCAAGACTACAGGCACGCGCCACCACACCCAGCTGATTTTTGTATTTTTAGTAGAGACAGGGTTTCACCATGTTGACCAGGATGGTCTCAATCTCTTGACATCGTGATCCGCCCACCTTGGCCTCCCTAAGTGCTGGGATTACAGGTGTGAGCCATGGCACCCAGCCAGTCAGTATATTTTAATTGGATGCTGGACATTGTGAACGTTATGTTTTCAATTGTTTGAATTTTACTCTTATTTCTTAATAAGAATTCAGTTAATTTCTGGAAGTCAGTTAATTTACCTCATCTTCTGGAAGTTAGTTTTTAAGATTTAGTAGGATAGTTCTAGAATAGCCTATCTATTTAGATAGTTCTAAAGCCTATCTTCTAAAGAATAGCCTGTGTATATATTTTGTTTGTATGTATTTTTCCATTTTCCGGGAAATTCTCTTCTTAATTTGAGTCTCTGCTGGGTGTCTCACATGTTCAATGAGGATTTTCTACTTCAGCTGGTTGGATCATAAGTGTCATTCAACTCTAATAAAGTTCTGGTAATTGTTAAGATAATAGCTCCCTAGCAAATTTTCTTTCTCCAACAGTTATTCTTTGCTCTGTGCACGCCCAGCATAGTATTCAACCAAGGAAACTCTCATGCAGATTTCTGGAGCTTTTTCTATGTGTATCTTTCTCTTCTTCAGGACCCTGTCCCACACATTTCAGTCACCTCAACTTTCCTGAATGCCAAACTCTATTTCCTCAGTTCAGCAAGATCCTGTGCTATTTTTGAATTTTTCTCTTCTTATGCCACCAAAAAAAAAGTTACCAAAAGATAACACATGTGCATGTGTGTGTGTGTGCACGCACATGTGTGCATATATTTTGTGTGTATGTATTTTTCCATTCTCTGGGATCCCAATGCTATGCAACATAGTTGTCCAGTGCCTGAAAACTGTCATTTTATATATGTTGTCCAATTTTCTATTAGTTTATGACAAGAAGGTTAGTCTGGTATTAGTTCTTCATCATGACTGGAAGCAGAAGTAAAAATGTATCACTTGTCAGTATAAGGAAGAAGGATTAGGGCAAGGTATGCCAATCAAATGAAATCTTTTACAATGTCATGTGGAGTTATAAGCAGAAGAGAGGGAAAATGCCAACAGATAAATGCAGAACATCTTGTAGAAAATAAACCAGGGCAATAAGTAGGAAGGTCGTAGAACAAAGACTCAGCTCAGAGAAAATGACTAGGTTATTTTTATGATCCAGTAATTCCAGAAATCTCTCTGTTTAGCATTGAATGAAAAGTAATTTCAACAAAAATCCTCGGTATTAATCTCAAGTTCTGGTGGGTGAGTAAAGAAAAGAGACACAATTCCCTTGGTCAACAGTGGAATTAGGAGGATAACAGAAGCACAAATAGAGGTAAACTAAAAAGGAAAAAGTAATGTAAAATGTTGTATTATAACTTGGGTTCAGAGTTTCTTGACAGACATAAGAGAGCAGTATATAGTAATTTGTTCCTTTTTTCTAAGACATGAGACAGGAATTCAGGAAGAATCAAAGTAATTAAGTAATATATTAATTATTCATACATTCTTCATATAATCTACTCTCTCCTTAAAAAACAGTGAGTGCACATTAAAATTTTTAAGTATGTCTAGTATGCAGTAATGGAAAATTACCCAAGGATGTGACAGAGAAGCTGGGAAACTGCCTGAATTGGAAGGCAGCAGTGGAGGACAGACCAGTTACACATGAGGTGTGATGTAGGGTGCTTAGTGTATCTTCACTCACAGCCTTAGGAACTGAAGGAAGATGGATGGTCCTTCATCAGGAAGGTTGTGAGTTTAAAGTATTTTGTCAAGGTAAGGTTTTCAGAGGTTAAGTTAAGGGCCTTTGAAAATGTAGGAAGTTGAAGTTTTAAAAGATTACTCTTTAATTTCATTTTTAAGATAGGAGAAGCTCAAACATGCTTGTATTCCAGGAGGAAAGAATCAGTGGTGAAAAAAGTAAGAGAATTGCACGATAAGGAAATGATATGGAAGTTCTTGAAGGTGTGGGTGTGATTTGTTGAAGTGGAGAGAAAAGCCAAAAAAGGGTGAGGTGGAGGCATAAGATGAGTCATTTTTGTGAACATCCAGGTCCCTCAAAATGACTCAAACAGAATACAGAAGAGTAATCTACATGCTAAAGTCCTTGATGGGAAGGCGATTGTGACTATACAGGTGGTCACTAGAAGGAATTCTGCTCTCTCTAGGTTTAAGAAAATCCTGAAGAGGTACTTATCAGTTGGTGACAGCAATTGGAGATAAGGGGCTAGGGAAAAGTTTGAGAAGGTAGGAGAGTGTGTTTTAAAAATAGCATTGTTTGAGGTTTACAAATTGCAGTGAGTTAGGGTAAAAGAGAAGTATAGTTCTAAGGAAGTAAGTACAGAGCTTTGGAGATGAAATTACGAAAGAAAATAGGAGATTAAAGAGGCTTAAATTTGGCATCAGAGACATTGGTTCCAAATGGAACTGTAGCTTGAAGATTTTTCACTGCCAGAGCCAGGAGAGTGTTTAGGGTTATTTTATGCCCTGTGACAATAGCAACTTGAAATCTTAGTTCTATCGTCAGTGAGAATAAACCTTAACTCTGAAAGTTCTGCTGGTGGGATTTTAAGGTATCTACATGGAAACAGGATGAAGTATAATGCATACTACAGAGGAGAGGCTCTGGTTTATTTGTTGGCTCAGATAAGGTACTAAGATAAATAAGATTCCATATTCAAGATAGCCAACTAGATGCAGCAAGGAGGAACATCTGCTGCTGAGAGACAAAAACATTGGGAAGGCTAGCACACTCCTAGAAAATCTTAAGAGGGAAGGAATTGAGAGTGGATGGAGGGAGGAGGCTGGGACTGGGCTGAAGGGGGAGGAAGCTGGGAACTCCGCACAGGGTGGCTGAGCACCAGAACTTGTTTCTAACTTGACTCCTGGTGAAGAGGTAGGAGTGGCTCACTCTTGCCTTGGACCTCTGGGATCCTAGCAGGAGGAGACCCATGTCCTCCACAGACCCTTGAGCTGGTAGGAAAAGCTGCTTGAAGAGGTGACAGGGGCAGCACTTCAGCCTGTGTGGAAACCAGAGAGTTTGGTGTGGGAACAGATACAGTGGGCCATGGCCAAGGGTGCTCATTTCTCAAGACTTGCCATGCTCCCCTAGGAAACTTTAGCCTTAGGGCTACTATCATATCTGGACAGAGCAGGACAGTCTTGACCTTGGGATGGGGCTAGTCTGATCTGAATGCTCCCCTCTCTTCTGGCCTCTCCCAGGCTGGCTGCGCCTGCTTGCCACACAACTTTGAATACCCAACCAGGGTGCTTCCTGAGGCCTGCATAATAGCTCCTTTACCAGCAGACTGTGCCCAGCTGTCACAGACCTCCAGTAGACTGGCCTCCGCTGACATGCACCAGCCCACCCACAGCCTCTCTTTACCACATTGCTAGGACACACTCAAGCCCCACGACTCCCCTACTTCCTTGCCAGTGCACACACAAAGAGCTTGCCTCCCCCACTGGCACACACGTGACAACAGAAAAGAAAACTTCAGGCCAATATCCTTGATGAACATAGATGCAAAAATTCTCAACAAAATACTAGCAAACAAAATCTAGCAGGAAATCAAAAAACTAATCCACCACAATCTATTAGGTTTTATTCCTGGGATGCAAGGTTGGTTCAGTATAATGGAACTCAATAAATGTGATTCATCACATAAAACAGAACTAAAGACAAAAACCACATGATCACCTCGATGAATGCAGAAAAGGCTTTTGATGAAAATCAACATCGCTTCATGTTAAAAACCCTCAACAAACTAGGTATTGAAGGACCATACTTAAAAATATTATAATAAGAGTCATCTATGATAATCATAACCCACAGTCAACATCATACTGAACAGGCAAAGGCTAGAAGCATTCCCCTTGAGAACTGGTACAAGACAAGGATACCAACTCTCACCACTCCTATTCCATACAGTACTGGAAGACCTGGCCAGAGCAATCAGGCAAGATAAATAAAAGGCATCCAAATAGGAGGAGAGGAAGTCAAACTGTCTGTCTGCATATGATATACTTCTTTAGCTAAAAACCATATAGTCTCTGCCCAAAATTTCCTAGATCTGAAAAACAACTTCAGCAAAGTTTTAGGATGCAAAATCAGTGCAAAAAATTAGTAGCATTCCTTTACACCAAGAACCTCCAACCTGAGTGCCAAATGAAGAACACAATCTCATTCACAATAGCCACAAAAAAATAAAATACCTAGGAATATAGCTAACCAGGGAGGTGAAAGATCTCTATAACAAGAACTATAAAACTCTGTTTAAAGAAATCAGATGACACAACCAAATGGAAAAAGATTCCTTGCTTGTGGATAGCAAGAATCAGTACTATGAAAATGGACATACTGCCCAAAACAATTTATAGATTCAGTGCTATTCCTAGCAAACTACCAATGACATTCCTCACATAATTAGAAAGCAAACAAACAAACAAACAATTTTAATACCCACATGGAGCTGAGTGCAGTCCCAGCACTTTGGGAAGCCAAGGTGGGTGGATCACTTGAGGTCAGGAGTTCAAGACGACCAGCCTGACCAACATGGTGAAACCCCATCTCTACTAAAAATACAAAAAAATTAGGCAGGCATGGTGGCACCCACCTGTAATCCCAGCTACTAAGGAGGATGAGACAGGAGAATCACTTGAACCTAGGATGCGGAGGTCACAGTGAGCTGAGATCACATTACTACACTGCATCCTGGGTGACAAAGCAAGACTATGTCTCAAAAAATAAAATGAAACGATAAAATAAAATTTACATGGAACTTTAAAATTCCTCCCAGAATTAGGAAAAACTATTTTAAAATTCATATGGAACCAAAAAAAGAGTTTAAATAGCCAAGGCAATCATAAGCAAAAAGTACAAAGCTAGAGATAATCACATTACCCAACTTCAAACTGCATTACAAGGCTACAGTAACCAAAACAGCATCGTACTGGTACAGAAAGAGATACATAGACCAATATGGCGGAATGGAGAGCCCAAAAATAAAGCTGTATAGCTAACATCATCTGATCTTCGACAAAGTTGACAAAAAAACAAGCGATGGGGAAAGCACTCTATATTCAGTAAATGATGCTAAGGTAAATGGCTTGCCATATACAGAAAATTGAAACTGGACCCCTTCCTTCCTTATACCTTATACAAAAAATCAACTACCTATTGGATACTATGCTTATTACCTGAGTAATAAAATAATCTGTACATTAGATCCCCATGATACACAATTAACTTATGTAACCTGCATATGTAGCCCTGAACCTAAAATAAAAGTTAAAAAGATAATAAGCCTGAAAAACTAGTATTAGCACTTTAGAAACTAGAGATGAAAGCCTCTGTGACTTTAGTAAATCAGGAGAATGAATATCGATTATAACTCAGTAGAAATTGCTGTAATAAGAAGTTGAAATATGTATTACAGATTTAGAGTAGCCTCAGGCTTTCTAGGAAAAGATACAATAATAGAATAATATATGCTGTGTATCCATCAGTTAAAGTATTATAGTTTCATTTAGTACATATTTATTAGTCACCAAGCATGTACAATATTATTTAAGAGACTTTTCAAACATATGTAAGATATTTTGTTAATTATTGTTTTTAAAAATAGCAAATCCTAGTGAGGATGTGGAACAGCTTAGACTCTCATTACTGATGGGAATACAAAATGGTATAGACGCTTTGGGAGACAGTTTGGTAGTTTCTTTAAAAACTAAGTGTATACCTCATGCCTGCAATCCCAACACTGTGCGAGGATCATTTGAGGCCAGGAGTTTGAGACCAGCCTGCACAATATAGCAATACCCTGTCTCTATAAAAAATAAATTTAAAAAATTAACCAAGCATGTAGTGTGTGCATGTAGTCCCAGCTACTTGGGAGGCTGAGGGAGGAGGATTGCTTGAACCCTGGAGTTTGAGACTGCAGTGAGCCATGATTGCACCACTGCTCTCCAGCCTGGGTGATGGAAAAAGACTGTCTTTACAGAAAAACAAAAATTAAACATATCCTTACCATACAATCTAGCAAATCACATTCCTCAACATTTACCCATATGATGTGAAAACTTACGTTCATGCAAAACCTGCGCATGAACGTTTATTATCAGCTAAATTCATAATTTCCAAAACTTGGAATTAACCAATATGCAAGTGAATGAATAAATTAGTATATCCAAACAATGGAATGTTATTTAGTGCTAAAAAGAAATAATCCATCAAGCCATGAAAAGACTTGGGATGATATTAAATGCATGTTACAGAGTGAAAGAAACCAATTTGAAAAAGCTAGTTACTGAATGATTTCAACTATATGATACTGTGGAAAAAGCAAAACTATGGAGACTGTAAGAAGGTAAGTTACTGCAGTGGGTTGGGTGGGTAGGTAGGATGGTGGAACACAGGAGATTTTCAGGCCAGTGAAATTATTCTGTATGATACTACAAGAGTAGATCCATATCATGATCCATGTGTTAAAACCCACACAAGGTACACTAAGAGTGAACTCTAATGTAAACTATAAACTTCAGGTGATGATGTGTGAAAAGGTGCCTCAGTAGTAACATATGTATGTACCACTGTGGTGCAAACATGTTCATAGTTGTGGAGTTTGTGGGATGGGGGCCGGGGATATGTGGGAATTATTTGTATGTTCCAATGAACTTTTCTATAAACTTAAAACCACTGAAAAATAAAATTGGTTAAATAAAAAGAGAAGCTAGTATATACAACATTTCAGGTGGTCTGTGGATTGACAGAGCACATATGCATCTGTCATTAGATTTAAGTTCCTTACTTACTGAGCCAATGTCACAAAATCTTGTCAGAGATTAGATAGCCACACAGTGCAGAAACAGATACATAATGCTTACCATAGCCCCACTTCCCTAACGCAGAACCTTTTCTAGGGTGTGTTGGGTCCTTGTCTCCATACACAATTTTATTAAATGTTGTATTGCAAAAGTTACAATGATTTAATGATGAAGATTGAGAATATGGGATAGAGAAGAGGAACTTACCCATTCATTTATTGTCTAGTCAGTGCATGTGAAGTTTCCAGGCACCACTTTTTCCTGTTCAGTTTTGAGAACTTTGCCTTCTTGTCCTTTATTGTCAAATGCACCACTTCTGGCTGTTTTTTAAAATCTTCTACCATGAGAAAAAGTCAGCAGTGTTATTATTCATAAAGCTATGGCTCTTTAAAATCTGTTTGTACTGAAACAGATTAGACAGATTATTTACTTCTGTAGTTTCTAAATACTATTAACTTAATACTTGCTATATTGTTACTTATGACACTGCATTGTTGGCTTCCACGGACTTGAAACTTGTTACCACATTTAACAGGTGATGACCAAATGCAGGTCTTAACCCAGAGTGGCCAGCAAAGTGTGAATGATAATTTATCTTCTGGTTGTGTTAAATATGCCATTTGGAATTTTAGAGCATAAACAGAACAGCACATCTTCTAACCAAATCTTCCCTTGAACTCTTGAAACCATAAACACTGTGTTTCTAGAATATGCTCCCTTCCAGTGTTGACTGTACCCCTGCTTTCCCTCACACTGCCATGAAGAGTAGGCAAGGACCATATTGTTATCAGAGGGTATGTTCAAGATCTGTTTTTTTTTTTTTTTTTAACTTTTCCACATGATTATACTACTATTAAGGAATAGAAACAACCACCAGAAATCTTTGGTTGCCCTCCATTTGGTAGCTATTATTTACTTCTTGGAAGCCAAAGTTGCTTAGAACATCACTTAAATTGTTTTTCTCTTCCATAAATGTCAGACTTGGAAATTAAGTCATACTGTTAGACATGAGGGACTGCTGAAGCAAATGATATGAGCAGACTGTGGCATGTCTGTCAGAGGTTCCTTGATGCTGATAAAAGAGGTAGTTGGGTAATGATGGCTTCTACTGACTTGTTCTAAAAGTCAACACAAATATATTTAGGTTTTATTATTGTAATAAAGGGAAACTTGAAGTGGGAGAAAATGAGCTTATAAATCAGTTTTTTAAAAGACATCCAGATACCACTTTAAAAAAAAGATGGATTAACTCTTCTAGTGGCTTAAAAAATTCATACCCACCCCCTCTACAGAGAAGCTTCTAATTATACCACCTCTTGTCAAGTTAGATGCAGTGGTGAGTAATGGGAAATCATTTCTTAGTTATCTGTATTAATGGAAGAAGAATAATAAACAGCAAAGAAACAAATAAAAATGCTGATTTTAATATAAGATATTTTTTCCCAAGTGTATTTTCCTTTGACCAGGACCAGCGACATCATTCCTGAGGCCCAGTGCAAAATGAAAATGCCAGGCTCCATGTTCAAAAATTAAAGCTGTCAAGATGGCATTATGAGATACCTAGATTGGAGGTGAATGAGAGGTTCATCTTTACTGAGTCATGGCCTCCAGTCGTGGCCTCCTGCCATATGCACCATGACTCTGGGCATGTGCTGTTGAACCAGTGCCCAGGCATCTGCCTAAGCCAAGGACAGCAGCAGTCACTGGAGAGGGGATAGCAAGGGAGATGCCAGATAGGACCCAGGACAGCGAGATGGGGAAGTGGTGCCCGAGAACCAACTGAAGACAGACAATAGGAGGCAGGGAAGCCTGTGAGCCTAGCCTACAAGTCTCTGAAGCATGCTCTTTTGTCTCATTAGACCACTTATAAAACAGAAATTAACAGTAAAATTATTAAGAAATCTTAGATGGCAACTGCAAAGTATTAAAAGCATTAAACCCCAGGGGCGCTGTATGACTGGCCATATATCCATGACTGGCGCTGCCTTGGACTTTTACCAATGTGTACTGCTAATATCACCTGATCATATGGGAAGCACTGTAGAATTATGCTGACCATGAAAGGAGTGAACATGTCACATAATTTATAATATAGATAACATTGACATAAGATATCAAGAATTGATGATAGTTTAGATTCCAATAAATTCATTAGTGAACTCTTCTTATTGCACAAACCCAAACTAAGGTAGGGGGATGGAGGAGGATGACTATCTTAGTCTGTTCAGGCTTCTGTAACAAAACACCATAAACTAGGTAGCTAACAACAGAAATTTATTTCTTATACTTCTGGAGGCTGGGAAGTCCAAGATCAAGGTGTCAGCCGATTTAGTGTCTGGCAAGGATCTTATTTCTGATAGATGGCTGTCTTCACATTGTAACTTCATAAGAAGGAAGGGACGAACCCTACTCTCTTCAGTCCCTTACAAGGGTACTAATCCCATTTAAGACAGATCCACCCTTATATCCTATTCACCTCCTAGGAGCATCACCTTTTAGTACTATCACATTGCCATTAGGTTTCAACATATGAATTGTAGGAGTACACAAACATTCAGACCATTAGCAATGACTAAAAAAGGCTCACTACTTACTGGAGCTGAAAGTTACAGACATTAGGGACTATAAAACAAGATAGTCATGATGTGTGCTATAATAGAGATAAAAACAAGAACAATAGGAAAACTAGGAGTAAAGAAATTAACTTTGACAGGGACTGTGGACAAGCCCTGTGAATAAAATGACTTTCGTCAGGCCATGATGGATAGGTAGAATTTCTACTCCCAAAGATTTGTCCTTCCAAACTAAAAGGGACAGTATGAGCAAAGATAGTGAAATGCAGAGCTTGTTGACAGATGCCTACATGTGGAGACATTCAGGCATTATTTTATTATATTGACAGAACATCTATTTTCCAGACACTAAAATGAAAGCAGGGATATAAAAATACAGAATTTGGAATTCGACAAAGCCACATTGGAATTACTATTTACCACTTACCAGTTGTGTGACTGGAGATAACTTGCTTAACTAAGCCTCAGTCATCTGTAAAAGCAAGATAGCGGTTTTGTAGAAGTATTGTACATATGAAGATTAGCTGATACAATGTTTGTGAAACACTTCAACCAGCACTCTCAATCTGGAAAAGGAGAAAAGCAAATAGACTTATAATTGTGACAGTAAATGCTGTGAAGGCACAAGAAAGAGTGGCTATCTCTGCTGGAGGGTGTTGTGCAAGGCTTCATGAAAGAGGCGATATTAGAACTGAACTCTGAAGTGTAAGTCATGTGTTTGTAAGCTGAGGAAAACTGAAAAAATTTCTTCTTAGGGTGACGTTTGAAAATGAACTCCCTTTATCATCTGTGTGGGGTGAGGGTAGGGATAGAGATGGAAGAGTAGCAAGCAAGAAAAGGATGATCATATATCCTTTAAATCTATGTATAAAGACAAAAAATAACGTCTCATTACCACCCCCAAACCACTTTTACCTGATTCGAAATACTGGACTCTTCCACTGAGAAAAGACAGGAGACCTTTTGTGGTGAGCTCTCCCTCATATAAGACATAAACAAGTTTGCATGACAACTTCTGAGGCAGATGTTGTTATTTTCTTCCTTTTTTTTTCTTTTTTGTTTTTGTTTTTGTTTTTGTTTTTTGAGACAGTCTTGCTTGCTCTGTAGCCCAGGCTGGAGTGCAGTGGCACAATCTTGGCTTATTGTAACCTCTGCTTCCCTGATTCAAATAATTTTGCCTCAGCCTCCCGAATAGCTGGGATTGCAGGTGTGCACCACCACGCCCAGCTAATTTTTTATTTTTAGTAGAGATGGGGTTTCACCATGTTGGCCAGGCCGGTCTCAAACTCCTGGCCTCAAGTGATCCATCCACCTTGGCCTCTCAAAGTGCTGGGATTACAAGCAAGAGAGAGCCACTGTGCCCAGCTCTATATTTTCTTCTTTCCAGAAGTCACGGACCAGGAGAGAGTAAGTGAAACTTTTTAAAAATATAGTTGTTTTTCTTACTCTCATGTGGAACATTTTGCTTAGTTAGAGTAGACATTTATAACAAGACATGATTGGCTCTTTTAAAAATAGGAGCCTTAGTGGTTGATATGTTTTGCCATGTGTTTTAAAGTGCATGTCTTTTTGTGTCTTCTTCCAGCCTGAACACTTGCCTTTGCAGACTCAGTTCAAAGAAAGAGAAGTTGGCAGTCTTCAGCACTCTGTAAGTAACCATGTTGCGGGTATCAGCCCGGGTGGAGTTGGTAGCTAACATGCTTATTAAAATATCATTTAATTGTATACAAGTTCAGTTTATTCATCTTTCCCCTATTTGAGTGTCTCTGCTAAAATTTAGTAAACTCCTTGAGCTTGTTTACTCTTAGAATTAATCAAGTTTTATGAAACCCATAACCAGGCAGAAGAGTCTGCACCAGAGACACCACAGAACATCATGGGGGGTTCATTGTATAAGTGCTAGCTGAGGCCCAAGGTCAAGCCAGGAGGAAAGGTTAAGACATTTGGCAGATGTTTTCAGTTTTGTCAGGCATATGTTCAAATGCCAGTTTATTTTGCTGTGTCCTTTCCCCAGTTCCCCAGAGTTAAGTCGAGGTTTCTTTTGTTTGGTTGGTTTAATAATCTGCATATCTCATATATCCATTTCAAGCTTGAGCCTTGCTTGAGAGACTCCTGAGGTTTATAACCCCAGTCTTCTGCAGGTTACCTTAACTGATAGCAACTCCAAATTTCAAAGCCTGAAACTGATCTCAGTCCCTCTTAGTCACAATTTTGTATTTAGGAGCTGCTACTTTTCTGATTCAGGATATTATAAGCAACAAATGACTGGAAAATATAAGTTGTTGAACTTTACCTTGTCATTTAATAGTTTTTGGAGTCATGAGTCAGGGACACTAAACTGTAATGAATTTGTTCTTGCCTGTTTTTACCAATGCTAGGAAAATGCAAACAGCTGCTCTGCTAATGTAAGCAATGTTTGAATTTTTAGCATGTACTAAATAGCAGGAGTTTTGACTATGAAGATGAGAATCCAGTTGGGGAAGATGGCAGTCAGCAGACGTACCCTCTTTACAATCAGATGTGCTACCAAGACCGGAGCCCTGGCAAACATCATCAAAACGATGCTAAGAGAATCTACATCAACCCACAAGAACATTATGTGTGATTTTTCTCTTTTTCCAATGAGCATTCTAACAAATGTTTATTCTTAGATTGGGGAGAGAAACTGAGGCCAATAGTTATTTAATTGTCTCTCATGTAGAACAGTCCCACTCTAAGGGTATTGGAAATCTTAATGAATGACGCAAAGCCAATAGCAAATTTCTTGTCTTCATTAAGGATTTCTTAACCACCAGCTGTGTTTGTGAACTTGACTATAGCTTTTGTGTGTTTCTGTGCCAACGGTGTTTAACTACTAACATTTGCCCTACATTGGCATTTTCATTTAACAGTACAGCATCTGCCTGTGATAACTGCAGTGATTCTCCAGAAAGAAAGGCCCCAGCTGGTACTATTAACTTCGTTGGGTCTCAGGCATGCTAGCCTTTTCATCTGTAATTCACACGGGCATGAAAATGAGTTCAGAATCTATTTCACTAATTATTTAGCTGGGATTTGGATTTCCCTGACATATTTAATACAATTACAATACTTGAGGAAAGAGGCAAAGTTTGTTCTTCATCCAAATAGCAACAAATGGCAGTTGTTGAAAACTTGGAGCCTGCTGGTTGCTTTTAAACCCTCATGTTATTATGGTACATATTCCTTGTTGATCACTGATGTCCTGAGGGATACATACCTCTTGCTGTTATCTGCCTACTCTTGACTAGCTGTGTGTAACAAAGGTTCTTCTTTTGCTTTGTCATTCTTCCTACAGTCCTGTTCTTTACTAGCTAGATTAGCCTATTTTGCACCTATTAAATTCTAAAAACCTTGTTTAAGTGGTGTATAGCTTTTAACCTTGTACTTCTTTCTCTAGTATTTTATATGACAGGCTCAGCTTTCACTTCTGAAATTTCTTTCAAACCAATCTCAGCCACAGTCTTTACCTCTCCTTCTGCATTCTTCAGACCACTTATCATTCATGTTTTATCTACCTCAGAAAAGCCTGCTGGAAAGTCACCATGAAATAACTTCTGCTCTTAAAAGCAGGTGAAAATTTTGAAAACTTAAAAGGCACTTCAATATGCCATGTTTGTTAAACCCACAAGTTCTTTATCCCTTCTCCTGCTTTACCTGGTCACCAAGAGTCAAGAGGTGCTAAAAAGTAAATATATGACTTATTTACCATGGTACCCTGTAACACTGTAGTGCCTGTAAATGTCTGTCTTGAGTTTTCTCATCTCCCTTTGCCAACTTTCCTTCCCTGAGATTGACAGCAGCAATTACAATGAGGTAATTAAAGAGCAGAGGTGGAAAGAACACAGTTTCACATGAATGTCCATCACTTCCCTCACATCTTAAGAAAAGCATCTTACTGTGTGTTCTGGAAGATTAGAGATGTGTCAAAGATACAGAAAATGCTACAAACTCTGCATATATTAGGAAAGAGTGACATAAGCAATAAAATAAATAAAGTAGTGTCTATTTGCAACCTAAAGTACAAGGGTAGAGGAGAATATTAGCACAAACTTCTAACAAGATGCCAAAGATACGTTAACGATTTATGTTGTGCTGGCTCTAGTTCTTTGTGTGTTTCTTTTTCTTTCTTTTTTTTTTCTTAGTTGCCATGCTTTATCAAATTATCTAGGTAGTTTTACAGCAGAAATATTTTCTCCCCCATTTACCTGAGTGACCAACAACTCTGGGAGAAAGGATGCTTAAATTCCAACTCAATGCTTCAGCTAGGTAATTAGCAATGTTAAAGTCTATAGCTGTAAGGATCAAAGGGTGAATTCCAAGGATGCTCATTGCTACTGTGCTACCTCAGAGTAGGAGTTCACTGCCCTTTGTAGCAAAGGATATATTCAACTTTATTATTTGTGAGACCAACACTGAATTAGTATAACTGAAGGTATAGGAATCCTGGCAATTGTTTTCCAATAGGATGATGGCTGTGATCAGAGCTCTCCTCGACAAAGAAGTGTTTCAGAAACACTGGATGTTATGGAGGCAATAAGGTGGTGCACCAGCTCCTTTAGAAAGCTTTAAAAATGTTAGTGCCTTACATGTTGGGGATAGTTTCCAGGGTCCTGCTGGGAAGTGAATTGTTGAATTAGTTTCACAAAAGCATACCGTAGACCCAGGGAAGTGGCTGTCTTCATTTGCCTAAGAGAAAGGGATTTGGAAACACTGGTTCTCAGGAGCCCTGTGGCCTGTCTTCAGCACCCTCCTTATCATGAGGAACCTTCTGTCTGCCTTTTAAAATTCTCAGTATAGTTACGAAAAAGAAATTTCAGGATGTAGTCTCACCTCTCCTGCAGCCACTGAGTTCAATATCTTCTTTGCCTTTGCGTCACCTGTGATACTTCTTTAACTAACTGGTAGATCATATAGCTCTTGGCCCTTTACACACGTAAGCTCTATAACAGCTTATCCTGGTGCCTTCCATCTGTTCTCTCTAAAAACTGGGCTAAATAGAAAGCAGCTTTAAAACGGTTTGCTCCATCAGCCCTCTCTACCAAAAGTTGCCATCCAAAATTAACCTGTTGATCTCTAAATTTGGAGACTAGACTACTTGACAATGCCATTTAAATTTGGAAATTAGATTCTTAAAGGTCAGTGATTGAGGTTTAGAGTTATAATCCACAGCTGATATTAGATACTCTTTCCATAACTTGTTTACTAAAGCACTGTGAAACATAAATCCCCAGAGTGCTTAGCTACTTATGGTTGCAGCTTTGCATTTCTGGGTGGGGTGTGCATGCTTACCTTAAACACACAACATTTATTGCCTACTTTGTAGGTAGCCCAAGTTCCAGGAGTGTGCATTGTTGCTACAGTAGCAGATCACCGTGTTCTTTGCACACCACACTAAGAACAGGGCATGCACACCACCTACGATTGGCTTGATGTAATGGTATAAGAAGTCCATGTTCTTTGGGGCATGTAATATAAAATTCTTACTGGGCTAGGCTTCTATGTAAATATAAGATACTTAAGAAATGTGCTAAAAACTAAATGAACAGTTTTCCCCATTACTTTCCGATGGTCTTGTTTACTTATAGGGACAAGGTAGTTTCTTCATCCTGTTATTGCAAATGATTTCCTGGAACCCCTTTCACAGTAGTCTAAAATTCACTATTTGGTTTTCCATTTATCACTCTTTTCCTGCACTACACTGGTGTTCTGGTGTTGTTCTTTACATACATAATAGAGCTTTCTATTAAGCCTCATTCCCTGGAGTTTGGAAGGTAGACCAAGTATCAAAAGAACAGGTACACCCAGCTTCACCTCTTTCTAGCCATTGAAATAGGCATGTCACTTAACCTGTCTAGGGTATCATTTGCAACCTCTGAGAATTGTGGTGAGAGTTGAAGAAGATGATAATGAATGGGAAATTGGAGAATTGTAATTTTCCTTCAAACTGACAAATGTCTATGACTCTTTTCATTGCTGCATATTGAACCTAAACGTCCAGGGCCCTCGCCAGCATTTAGAGTACTGTACTTTCCTTAGTGATTACCAAGTGGCACAATGAAAATTCCAGTTTGATCAAGTTCACGTATAGCTAAGTGCAAGTTAGAGAAGTTCCTTTTAGTATAACAAATAATTGTCATGTGGAAAGCTCTTTGAATTTTAGCTGCTTAGGCTTTAGCTAGAATTGAAAGTGCATGTTACTATTACCAGTATTTGCTCTTATTTTAAAAATTGCTACTAATAACAAGTAACATTATTGAGTATATAGTATGGATTGGGTTCTAGGGCAAGTACCTCACATGAATCATCTCAAGGAGTAGAACCAGACTCCTGTTTTGCCCTCTTCCCAGGAGCTCCTGTGGGGACGCACAGGCTCATACTCCCCTGCCGTACAATCTTAGCGCATGCTGAGCAGCAGTTTGCTGTTACTTCTCCCAAATCTGCTTTTGGGGAGTGGGGAGTATAGTTTCTAAATTATTTTTAAAGCAGAGATATAAGAGAGTATATAGAAGAAAACCATCAGAAATGTTTATTAAGATGAAAACAAGTACATATGCTCATTTTTTTATTTAACTATGGGTAATCCAAATGCTCAGAATCTCATATTCATTAGATGACCCAGAGCTACAAAAACAGCTAACCAAAATTACAAGACTTCATCCCAGTTGGCTCAACTTTAGTGGACACAAACCTCTCTAACATCTCTCCCTCAACTTAGTTCTTCAGCATGCTCATTGCTGTGTTTGCTTCTTTCACCTTTATTGAACTCCCAGGAGTGGCAACACTCCTATGCTGGACAACTGGAAAGAAGTCAGAAAGACAGAAGAATAGAAAAGCATCAAATAGAAACATCACAGTCCCCACTTGTGGCTCAGCTGTGTGCTTCTCTTCTTCCTGTGTTTGGCTAAGGCCCTTCCTTCTAAAGTCATTTGTAGACCTTATAGCAGGACCAGGGAGTTTCATACCTGTTAAACAGGAAGCTGCTATTTCCAAACTTATTTCAACTGTTGATTATGACTGGATTGATATTGTTCTATCTATAAAAGTATTGCATTTCCTCTGCTAGAGAACATTATAACCTGGCCTTTGCCAATTTGGGAATTCATTAGATTGTTTCAGCAGCCTTCAGTAGATAGAAATGTATGTGGGCTGTAGATCTCCCAACCTCACTAGGTGGTACTTTACACTGAAATCAGGTCTTAGACCGAGTGCTGCAGCATGCGTGTTTATGAGCAAGCAGGCACCAGAGCAGTCATGCAACCTGTCCTGTAAGCTTAAAAAAGTCCCAACTCTGTCCTTCCGTGCAACCCAACATTATCCTACCTAGAAGAGTTATTAAAAGTGAATCCAGGAATTTCTCTTTCTAGGTCCTTAAGGAATCGCCACACTGTCTTCCACAATGGTTAAACTAATTTACACTCCCACCAACAGTGTAAAAGTGTCCCTATTTCTCCATATCCTCTCCAGCATCTGTTTTCTCCAGAGTTTTTAATGATCGCCATTCTAAACTGGCGTGCAATGGTATATCAATGTAGTTTTGATTTGCATTTCTCTAATGACCAGTGATGAGCATTTTTGTGGCACATATACACCATGGAATATTATGCAGCCATCAAAAACGATGAGTTCGTGTCCTTCGTAAAGACATGGATGAACCTGGAAACCATCATTCTCAGCAAACTGATACAAGAACAGAAAATCAAACACCGCATGTTCTCACTCATAGGTGGGTGTTGAACAATGAGAACACATGGACACAGGGAGGGGAGCATCACACACTGGGATGTGTTGGGAGGGAAATAGGGGAGGGTCTGGGGGGATGGCGAGTTAGGGAGAGATAGCATGGGGAGAAATGCCAGACATAGGTGATGGGGAGGAAGGCAGCAAATCACACTGCCATGTGTGTACCTATGCAACAATCTTGTATGTTCTTCACATGTACCCCAAAACCTAAAATGTAATTTAAAAAAAGAAGTGAATCCAGGAATATTCTAGCAGATTCAGTCAGGCGAGTCAATTCCTAGTTTACTTCTAACAGAGTAAGTTAGGAGTCCCAAACTGCTAGGCTTATCAGATTCTTATATACTGCTCATGGGAGGAGTAGGGTGCCCTACAACACTTGGGCTAATCCACATATCTTTAACGCTATTAATTTGACCATTGGCAATATTTACTTATTAACAAAGTCTCTGGTGTTAAGTTACAAATAAAGCTTTTGTGGTAGTCTCTGAAGTGACTAGAGTTTTTGTTTTTTTTTTTTCAAATGCTAACAGTCCTGAAGTTGTATTCCTGATTAGGATATGTCAGATGTTAAGCAACCACCCCCAGAGTAAGTATTATGACTGATTAACATATGCCAAAATAATTTAAAGAAATTATATCAAGTGTAACAGAATTTTTTAGGCCGGGCACAGTGGCTCAAGCCTGTAATCCCAGCACTTAGGGAGGCCGAGGCAGGTGGATCACGAGGTCAAGAGATCAAGACCATCCTGGTCAACATGGTGAAACCCCGTCTCTACTAAAAATACAAAACATTAGCTGGGCATGGTGGCGCATGCCTGTAATCCCAGCTACTCAGGAGGCTGAGGCAGGAGAATTGCCTGAACCCAGGAGGCGGAGGTTGCAGTGAGCCGAGATTGCACCATTGCACTCCAGCCTGGGTAACAAGAGCGAAACTCCATCTCAAAAAAAAAAAAAAAGAATTTTTTAAAGATTTTGCAGATTATTATACCCTCACAGTAGGGTGGGGTGGAACTCCTTACCACTCTAACTCAACAGCCTGCTGCATAGAGTTGAACTGGCATTCACCTTAGTGACAGATAGCCTGTTCTTTCTTAGAGGTATGTGTATGTGTATGTAAGAAATGCTACTAACAATTTGCAGCTCAGAAAACATTTTGCAGTTCACATGCACAAAAGAATCACACCCCTGCAAACTTCTCACTAATTCAGATACATTTTATTATATTTGTGTTAACATTAACTCTGCACAAAGGTTAGAGGCAAGAGCAGAGAGGCCACATTTACCTTTCCAGTCTCAGTACAGGAAACATTAGGTTATTTCTATGTTTTTTCTATTATTGGGTTTGTTATTCTTCTCCACTCAAGTTTTAATTTGACTGTAGAAGTTTGAAGCAGAGTAGACTAAAATTAAAAAGAACATAATTCAGAAGAATATAAAAAATGTTGTCATACGTTTTCAATTGGGGTAATGATGTACAATTTCCCTCTGAGTCTCAGGGAGAGAGGAAACTACCACTGACAAAAACATCTTCCATTCCATTAGTTATGAATAAACCCATTCCATTAATCCTTCCCCCAGAATATTCTAGTTACTGTTTGGGGACTGAGGTTGTGATATCTATCAAATGACATGCCTCCCTACATCAAAAAGTACTAGTTACATTCTGTATCTTAAAATTGATTAACTCCCCTAATTTAAGAGGAATAGATGCTTTGAGTATTATTGCCATATATATTTATGGAAAACAACATTTTCATGAGTTGAAAATGGGCAGGGTACTATACTAGATGCTCCCATTCAGCAGCTGTGTTTACAGCTGCCACTAGCACATGATTTGTAGAAGACGCATATCAACTGGACCCAAGAAGATACACTCGTGGACTTAAGATGATTATATTATAAATGCCATCCCACACAATCTTTAATAAAATCCCGGTGAGCTGTATCATTCTTTTGCTTCATCAAAAGATGGGAAACCAAACAGTTGCCCTCTTGTGGTTTTTCTCAGCAATAGAATTTATAAAGTTTCTATAATCAGGTGCCCTGTGACCCAGCAGGATCCTTGGCACCATGACCTAAATTGGTTGTATTTATTATCATGGTATGGAATTTGACTGTGAAAGTTGATTAGAGACCATGAGGGAAAGCTTCTCTGGAGATCTAGAACATCAGATTTGCTATGCTGGCTTGGAACTGTGGCCTGTCCTACTACAGATGTGTCTGTCAACCATTAAGAGATGCTTTATGTGTCTTTCAGAAGTTAATTTCCCCTAATAAATCACAGTGGATCTTTGAATACCAGAGTTGTACGTGATTTTCCAAGTGAATGGGCACCATTGTTTTGGTTTTAAATACCCTTTCTAATAATGACTGGTATTTTAAAAAACCTACCCTAGCATATTGATCAGGCTAAATTAAGTTCCTGTCTCAAGCCTTATTGATGGCTCAGTGCCCATTATATTTTAGCCAGAGGTAATAGTTGGTCTTACATGCGTTAGTTTGCACTTGCCCAGGTTGTAGCTCATTTAGACCTCTGCTTTTTCCCACATGGTCTTATGAGAACTTACTGCATATATTTCCTTCAGTTGAGCATTTCAGTACTCAGACAAGTGTTTGTCATTTTAGGTCTCATTGCATACTTGAAATTCCAGGTCCTTTTTTAAAAGATATGTTAAGTAGCTGGTGTTGCTACTAGACCCCTGGATTATCCCACTTGACCATCCATTAAAGTTCTGTTTATTCTCTACCTTCTGTTTCTATTTCTAAGCCAACGCTTTAAGACATAACATCTGCTCCAGCCTATTCGCTTTCCATGTGGTTTTAAACTCTTAACTTCTTTACTTCTAAGCTTCGTCCCTGCAAGTAAGTGCTCTCTACCTCACAGGGGTTTTATGAGAAGAGAAAAAGATGTTTAAGTGTTGTTTTAAGAGAGAGAGATCCTTCTTTTAAAGTTATTTTATCAAATTCCCTTGGGTTAGAAATTCCTATTCTTATTTTGCTATTTTTATTTCTGAAAAGTGATCTGTCTGAAAGAGTCATACCTGGTTTTAACTTTCTCCTCATTAATCTTTTTCGCAGTGAAATCTCTACCTTATTCATGCTCTGAACTTTTTATTTATGGAGCCCAAACTAATTTTCCCAAAGACAAATCCCACATACTTTTACTCTTATCATTAAACAAATTGATGTTCTCCACAAAGAAACATTTGGCTCTTCCTGGAAGAATTCAGAAGCTAATGAGGTCTCACTCTGGCTTTTGCACGATCTTACAGTGTGCTTCAGTGTTCCCTGTGTAAACTGAGGTAATCGGCTGTTTCCCAGTGTCCAGATGTTGTGGGTTCTAATAAACGGGGAAAAACATTTTGCAATTGTTCTGTACTATATAAATGCATAGTGCCTAATATGGAGAGTCTTCAAGCAGAAATGTGCTCTAACTCAATTCAGAATACTAATTCACCCATTGTTTTCAAAAGAAATGTTTTACTAACCTGTTTTTTTAATTAGTTTCTAGTCATTTGAACTATTTTTAGTATACCCAAGTTGTATTGTTAAATGTTAAAACAAAGGGCTACATAACAGTGTAGTTGGATAGTGAGGAAGATTCTAGCTCAAGTGTTAAAATATACAGAAATACAAAGATTAGCTTTGAACTGGAGATTGTACTATAAATAGTAGATGTTAATGTGGTGGATTTTAGATATACTTTATTTTTAAGTTACCAGAAATTGTCTTTTATTTTTGCAGCTTTGAACTATGTGATTCTTTACATGTTTTAAATAAAGTTTTTATCAACTAAGATTTTTGATTTACAGTATTATCAATAAATTATTAAAATACATGTAAAAACCTAATTACGTAACTATAAAATGTAAGATTTAAAGAACATCTTTTATGGCAACTAAGTTCCTATACTTTAGTCCTTTTTAAAAAGATTTTTAAAATAATAGAAATGCTCTTATGCATCAAGTAGCATTAGAAATTTTTTTTAAATATGATGTTATTTACTGTAATTACTTACAGCAATAACTTAATACCTTTTTAGTGAGGCTACATTTATTCCACTTAAATAATTATTCTTCATTCCTGATTAATCCTTAGGAGTTAAAATGGCCTTTCTTTTATGAAATTATATTAGTGTTGAATGATCATTAAGTGTTCTCATTTACCGGCCCCCTCCCCACTCCAACCCCCCAATAAAGAAAAGCTGGCATCTATAATAGATTCCTGAACTTTGTTTTGGGGATGCCTTACTGGCCTTAGAAATCCCAGAGTCTAGGGACTGCTTTTTTAAAAATGACTTTTTAGATATTGTAAAATTCACCCTTTTAAAGTGATAAATTCAGTGGTTTTTGGTATATTCACAGAGTTGTACAACCATCACCACAATCAATTTTAAAGTATTTCATCACCCCAGAAGGAAACCCTTGCACATTAGCCGTCGTCCACCTCTGCTTCCAGTCCCCGCAACTACCAATCTCCTTTCCGTCTCTGGATTTGCCTATTCTGGACATGTTATGTAAATGGAATCAGATACTATATAGTTCTTTGTGACCAGCATCTTTTACTTAACATAATGTTTCTAAAGTTCACCCATGTCCTATTATACATGTATCTTTTCTTTATATTTCTGAAGAGTATTCCATTGTATGGCTATAGACCACATTTTATCTACTTATCACTTGGTAGACTTTTGGGTCATTCATTTTTTGGAAATAATTATGAATTATGAATAATGCTGCTATGAACATTTGTGTACCAGTTTTGGAGTGAACACGTTTTATTTCTCTTGCATATATACCTAGGTATCTAGCTGCTAGATCATATGGTAACTGTGGTTTAACTTTTTGAGGAACTGCCAAACTGATTTCCAAAGCTACTTACTGCACCATTTTATATTCCCACCAACAGTGTATGAGGGTTCCACTTTCTTCACATTCTCACCATATGTTATTATCTCTGTTTTTTTTTTATTGTAGTCATTCTAATAAGTGGAATGGGGTATTGCATTTTGTATTTTATTCAAATTTCCCTGATGGCAAGTGATGTTTGTTTTCTACAAAGCTTTAAGATGATAAAGCCATTCTTGGCTTATAAAGTATATGAAACCCGGCTGTAGATGGGATTTGGCCCATGGCTAACCAACCTTGACTTAGAGAATAGAATTATTAGACAAATACGTTAAAACAGTTATCATAAATACATTCTATATGTTAAAGAATGTAGAGGAAAGCATGAACTTATTAAAGATAGATATGGAAGATTAAAAGGAATATACAGGGTATAGTGCTGATAAATCGGCTTGCTGGGTTTAAAAACAAAAACAAAAACAAAACACCTTGACTTGCATCATTTGCTGATTTCTATAATGTACTTGATACCACCAGGGCCAGTTTTAAGCTACTAACATGGCACCACTGAACCTGAAGTTGGGAAGAGATGTGTACTATCAGCACTTGCAGGCTGGTACCAGCTGACTCTCGCACATTATTGGTGTAACCACTTCTGACTGCATGACATACAGTAATCACTAAATAGAGGTAACATCTTTAAGGCTGTCATTGGTCTTCTCCATTCCTATAAACATCCAGTGGGAGGGAGAATATTTACCCCTTCTCTTGGATTATGTAACTCCCAGATAGCCTTTTGCTTTTTCTCAGCCTTCATTACCCTGGAATCATAGCTACATTTCCACAAGGTAAAATAAGTATATAAACATGCATCCTCCCAAAAATGTTAAAAAAACAAACAAAAAACCACGTTGGAATAAAGGCAAAACAACAAAAGTTAACATGTTCTGATCCACCCAGAAAACGTCCTGGAAAATGTATCTTGGTGTTGTGCCAAACTCCTATTGACTGTAATGGGAATGGCACCACATTCAAGAGGCTGGAGAAGAGACTTGGAGCCAGCAAACAAGACATGGGGTTTTACTGGGGCTTACATACTAGGGAGAGAGGCCAGTGGCAGCAGGCTGGGCAGAAGAACTGCAACCGCTTGCAAAAGGCATGCAGTTTATATAACATTTTCTCTTAATCTCCTTTACCTAACAACCTTTATCTGTCGACCTTCATTTGACCCAAACTCGGGGCCCCAATGCCCTGTATGGCTGGTTTTCCATAGGATGGGCTAGGGGCTCAGATGTTTCCTCATAGACAAGGAACAAATCTCCAGCTTGGCCACTGTTGGATTCTCTAGCTTGGAAAACACTTTCAGGTATGTATGCCATACAGGGTCATTCTCAGGGTACACTAAGTTACTGCTCTCAGGAGCATTTGCCCTGCAGTTGGGGTGTTAAATAGATGGGAAATGGCCAGGTAAATAAGAGAACAGACATTTCATACATATGGATGGTTTGTGTAAGGGTTCAAAAATGAGAGTCAAAAGTTGGGGAAGATTTGTCTGAGCAGTTAGATATGCAGTATGCCATCAGACATTTTGCCTGAGTTTCTTTTTTCCAGAGATTCCAGGAAAAGCCTCAACTTTAGACTTCTGTTTCTATGAAAACAGTAATATGCATGGAAAAAATTGTTCTACCCCTTCTGAAATTGCTGCAAGAAAGTTCTAGAGAGATTTAGAGGGTGAATTATCTGGGAAATAAACAGTTTATAGCTCATATTTTAAATGAACCTTTTAAGTCAGGCAAGGTGGCTCATGCATGTAATTATAGCACTTTAGGAGGCCAAGGCAGGAGGATCGTGTGAGTCCACAAGTTCAACGTGTGCCTCGGTAATATAGTGAGACCCTATCTCTAAAAAAAAATAAGAAGAAAGAAAAAATTGTCTAGGTATGGAGGTAGCTACCTGTAGTTCCAGCTACTCGGAGGATCACTTGAGGTCAGGGTATTCCTCAGCAATATAATGAGATCTCATCTATTGAAAAAGAAAAATTAGCCAGATATGGGGGCATGTACCTGTTGTCCTAGCTACTAGGGAAGATCACTTAAGCCCAGGAGTCAAGGCTGTAGTTAGCTGTATTTTCTCCACTGCCTCCCAGCCTGGGTGACAGAGTGAGACCCTGTCTCTAAAAAAAAACACCCTTTTGAAATTCTTGTCTAATATGTTTCCAAATGGGGATTCATGTACTATATTTAAGAATAACCAATCCTTTTTATCCACAATCTCTTGGGGCTCCCACAACCTTTTCTAAATATTTCCCTTTCTACTGGTGTTAAAGCCAAAAGTTCAGTGAAGGATTGATGCTTTGACCTATATTTTTCTGTTTAAATTAAAGAGTCAGCTTTACTGGCAAAAGTATTAGTTATGTTACCTTGTTCAGTGTAGAAGAGCTAGAACTATTTATTGTCAAGAGACATGCTGATCATTTCATCAGAACTTACAATTACTGATTTCCCAAATTTGAAATTTCCCAAATAGGAATATGCAGGGCAAAGGGACTTGAACAATTTGTGATTTTATCTGCAAACGATCCTGTTATTCTCTCGGCTAAAGAAAAAGCAAAGCCTTTTCTCAAATGCAAGGACATTCTAGCACAGATGTGCCCTGCTGTGATTCAGCCAAATGTCCTGGATTTCCTGGCATAGTCCTGCTCTCCAAAGTCAGCCTTGTTATCCCTCTAAATACTGGAGCATGTCAGAGTGATTGTCACCATGCTGGGTTCAACACCCAGGGTCTGTGCCCTATACCATAATCCAAAGCATCACTACTTTTGATTTCGTGTAATGTGAAGGAGCGGCCTGTGGTATTGGTGTGTTTTCAGGCAATCTTGTTTTCTCCTGCAGTTTGTTTACAGAAACATCCACCACTCTCCGGTTCTTTGTTCTGGCGGCAGAGGATTCCACTCCCTGTAGCTGCCGGAAGCAGTATTCCCAGGTGTGAAATATGCTGTCTTGAGGACCTGAAGAGGCCTCCCTCGCCTTGTACTTGCTATGTTTTAACTGACTTTTTTTATGCTGAAAGGTGCAAGAGGCAATTATTTATTTTAAACTTTAGAGGAAATATTCTAGCTACCTCTGATCACTGGATTACTGAATGTTTTATCGACATTTCAGGCTCTGGAATCCTTGTCTTCCACTGCCTGGAGTACATGTGTCATGCCAATTCTAAGCCCAGCCCACTACTGGTGGATCAATGAGGTATTCCATGGGATGTTCAATGATTCTGGGTTTCTCTTGACTACATTATGAAACAGGCAGTGGAATTGATAATCTAGTCCTGAGTCAAAACTGTGGAGGTATATTGTCACCCATTCCACATGGGTGTGAACTCTGATTTTTTTTTTTTTTTTCCTGAGATGGAGTCCCGCTCTATTGCTAGGCTGGAGTGCAGTGGCGCGATTTCAGCTCACTGCAACCTCTGCCTTCCTGGGTTCAAGCAGTTGTCCTGCCTCAGCCTCCCAAGTAGCTGGGACTGCAGGCATGTACCACCATGCCAAGCTAATTTTTGTATTTTTAGTCGAGATAGGGTTTCACCATGTTGACCCAAATGGTCTTGATCTCTTGATCCTCTTTTTAAAATCAGAATAGAAAATAACACTTGCTAACTCAGTGGCCGTGTCTACCTTATCAATCTGCTTTAATGAAGGTACCACATTTAGCACAATGGATATAATTGGGGATACTACTTTGAGTTTGTGGGAGTCTACTGTCATCCTCCAGGTTCCATCTAGTTTCTTCAAGAACTGGACTGGTAAATTTGATGGAAATATGATAGAGACCATCATCCTTTAAACCTTTAGGTGTAGCACAATTTCTGCCATCTCTCCTGGGTGGCAATATTATATATCTACTATTTGACTCAGCAGGGAGGCAGTTTTAGGGACTTCTATTTGGACTTCCTCATTATGTTAACGCTTAATCACAGGCCAAAGACCTAATACAGGTATTGTGCCAACTATCAAGTGTGTCTATACCTTTGACTGGGGAAGTGACCATCAGGTAGGTCTGCAGCTCCCTGTATGTGCCCATTCTAATGAAGGAAGGGTGTAGTGACACTTAGGGACTCCAACTATCAATGTCAACTTGGACTCAAGAGTCCTTGAAATGCCTGGTATCCTCAGTGTACAGTTGCCTAAATAAATACCCATATTTTTTTTGGACAAAAACTGGGGAAATTCTTGTCATGAATACTTGCTGTGGTTCTGCAAGGTTCTTCATCATGCAGACCTGTGGTCATTCAGTAAATTATAGGTCTGAAAACTGTCTCAAGTTCAGAAATGGCAAAAACTTTTGACTTTTTAATTATCAGTTTCCAGCTTGCTTATTAATCATCTCTCAATTTCTTCTGATGGTATAAAATGGCCAATTCTCCTGTTACCTGTCTACTTTTTAATCCTTGAGAGGCTATGTTCTATTAATTCAGTGGTTCTCAGACTAGCTTGCATTAGAATAAGCTGGAGAGCTCCGTTAAACCACAGATTGCTGGGTCCTAGCCGGAGAGTTTCTGATTCCACAGGCCTTGGGAGAATTCTGAGAATTGCATTTCTAAGTAGTTCCCAGGTGATGCTGATGCTGCTGGTCCAGGGATCACTGTAATCATCTCCATAACTGCACATCGGGCCGCCTTTGCTGCCACTCCAACCTTACTACTCGTTAGGATAATTTTATCCACCTGCCTTGCTTCAGGCAGTTGCACATCATTACCTGGCCTCTTCTATTGGGGTCCTACCATCACTACTGTTCTCACCATTTGAGGTCCTTTCCTCATTGCTTAACATTTTAGTGAGGCTGAACCCCCTCACCTGTGTGGCCTTCCTCATGGCCTTAGTAAATGGTGTGTCCTCTGTGCCTTTCTGTGAAACACCGTCTTTTGGAGGGTGTTTGGTCCTCGCATAAATATATATATAGTACTTTCAGTCTAACATGTCCACTTCCCTGAGCCTTTTAAGCCATTCTTCCATCTGCCAGGGAAATTCTGGCATTCCATCTTTGCTTAGTATGGGCCACTGCCTTTTCCATGCTGCTAGGAGCCATCCTCATAGCAAGGCGACACCATTTCCTGGGGGCCTTGCCAAGGTGTAAATCCTGTGTCCCTGAAGAGTATTCTGAAATCAATAAACTTTTCCTTCTCCAATCTTATATCCCAACTCCTCTTGGTCAAGCAGCCTCAAAATCTAGTCCCACTGGTACTTGTAAGGCCAGTTTGCCGGGAGGTTGGACACACCCATCTCTGCACCCGGAACCTGGCTCTGCCACATGGCTCCCCTGGAAAACTCCAGCTGATGCAGGACTCCTGGCTGGCTCTCCCACAGGAAAACCCACCCAACAACCAACCAACCAATAGCGGCCTGCCCCGTCTCAATCCCACTCCCCTGGAGTCAGTCAGAGCACCCAGCTGTTGCTGGTTCCTCCTAGCCATAAAAACCCCACGCCACAGGAAGTTGGTGTGACTTCCCTGGCCCCTTTCCCCGGGACCATGGAACCTCACCCGGGAGCTGAATAAATTGGATTTTCATTTTCTTATATTGGCCTCAGTTTTCTCATTTCAAACTCGGCAATAAACCTTACAGTGCTGCCCTGGCATCTGCCAGCATATACTGGCTAGGATTTGCAGCTTCTTTGGAATAGAGTGCCTTTTTCCCTTATTGAGCTCAGCATGTCCTGGGCTGATTATGAATTAATCCTACTTATACATCTAATGGGCAGGAGGAGAGCTAGAGGGGGAGATTGTGGTGGGGAGTGGTATCTGCTGTCTTGAGGGAAAGAGACAGCATTAGTTTCAAGCAAGAGAGAAGTGCTAGCTTTAAGTAGGGAGGATAGGCCACTTCTGTAGGCTCAGAGGATTCAGAGGAATTGTAGAGTGACAACAGCCCCAGTTTGCCCAGTACTGTCCTGGTTTTAGCACTGAAAGCCCCACATCACAGGAAACTCCCCAGTCACTGGAAAACCAAGAGGGTTGGTCACCTTAGGATTCTGGGGATTCCACATATTCAGGGACTCTTCCCAGATGTTCCCATCTCAAGTGTCAGGGTCCCGTTTTTCCCCAACCATGTTGAAATAACTGTTTGCCCTAGTTGGATATTTAAGTGTATCTGGAAATCAGCACTATATTTAGCTCTGAGCTTGATCCTCTGCTCCTCTGCCTTCCTGCTGTAGGATATGAACATCTCTCTGAAAACTACCAGGGAAATCTCATAGCTTACATATTCAGTTCTCAGTTGCCTATTGCCTGCATCTTTTTATTATCTAGGCTATCAATGGCTCTCAGAAATACTCATATCATCCCATTGTCCTTAGAGTTACTATTTCCTCCTCACTTCTCAAACACCTGCTAAATCTCACCTCTTAGTGCATTCTCTTCTGTGGCCTTACTATGCCATTTGACCACCACTGGACCATCAATTTGTGTAAAGGGATGGCTGTATTTTATCTATAACCAATTCAGTCCTTATTGCCTGTCAGGTGGGTAGGGATTTGGCTCCAAAATCACATCTTTTCAGCTTTTTTTTTTTTTTTTGAGATGGAGTCTCACTTTGTTGCCCAGGCTGGAGTGCAGTGGGGCAATCTTGGCTCACTGCAACCTCTGCCTCCTGGGTTCAAGCGATTCCACTGCCTCAGCCTCCCAAGTAGCTGGGATTACAGATGCACACCACCACACCTGGCTAATTTTTGTATTTTTAGTAGAGACAAGGTTTTACCGTGTTAGCCAGGATAGTCTCCATCTCCTGACCTCGTGATCCACCTGCTTGGGCCTCCTAAAGTGCTGGGATTATAGGCTGAGCCACTGTGCCTGGTCATCTTTTTAGCTGTTTTCCAGGGCTACTCTTAAACAAATGTTTGTAGGTTGAGTTCTCAGGAAGCAGATGTGGAAATGAAGTGTGGCACAAAGGGTATCGTTCTACAGATGAACAATTGTGGAAGGCAGAGTCAGTAAGCAAGATTAGACAGAGACAGAAGAACTGGTGCAGGTTCACAAGACCCTGATCTATCCCAGCAATGAGTTCTGGAGCAGGTATGGCCCATCTGAGTTGTTCCACATTGGGCTGAAATAGCCAGACTTTTATACCCCTGCCTCCCTCAGTCTGGATGTGAGCTACCACAGGAAGGGCTGATAGCTGGGGCAACAAGTCTCTCCTTGAAAGGGGATGTGGCCAGTGCATTTCCATGTCTACCACACCGGGAAAGAAATTCAAGGAGGCTGGAGCTACTTTCATTCTGTTGAGCTACTATTAATTTGTTTACAGGATAGGGAGGTTCTATAAATGGCAAAATGACATTTAATTTATTAACTTTTCTCCCTATATTTCCCCCATTTTATGTCTCCTCATCTTAGGAGATACTTGTCCCATTCCTTTCTTGATTTTCTCCCCGAATCTTAAAGCCATTGTTCTGAAAATGGAATTTGAAGAGAAAACAATTTCTCTCTAACTAAATAAAAGGTATCACAAGAAAGACAGCAAGCATGTTGTCGCATATTTCCCTATTTCCCTGTGTATGCAGTAGAGCCTCAGAGGGAGTGGTTACTGAGTAAATACAAAAGGCTGAGCCATCCTGTGTCCTAGGCCAGGCCAAGAAACTATACAGTG
Organism: Saimiri boliviensis; assembly: GCF_048565385.1. Taxonomy (NCBI): domain Eukaryota; kingdom Metazoa; phylum Chordata; class Mammalia; order Primates; family Cebidae; genus Saimiri; species Saimiri boliviensis. The sequence continues at coordinate 39,740,800 of NC_133456.1, read as the reverse complement.
GTATAGTTTCCTTCCAAGTAAACGCTTCCTGACCCAAAAAAAAAAAAACAGATGGGCTGACACACAGGTGTCTGAGCAGTAATTTCCAATTGCCACCTCACCACCATGCTATGTGGGATCCCAGGACTCTGGCACAATCCGGAAATAGAAAAGGTAAGCATAAGAATGTTGCTGCTAGAATAGCTTTGGATTTCCAGCTCACTTTGTTGTAAGCGGTCACTGATTTAGAAGAAGCTTTGTAGGAGAAAATAAGGAGATGTAATGTTTCCTGCACACCTAAGTATATGGACTGATTAAAACCCTGCTTCACGTACGTAAAGGACACCGTCATGTCAGTACCTCCATCCCTACATCCTCTCTTAATTTGTCAGGTCCTCTAAGCCTCCCAGTCTGTCTTTAGGCCATCTGGACCATATATTGACAGATGATGCCGAGAGTATGTTAAGCATCGGATGCAGAGCCTCCCCCCAGGCCCTCTCCTGTCCATCTCAGAGCATGAACAGACCCGCATTTCCCCCCGCCCCCATCCCATTTGCTTTTTCTTGCATTGATCTAACCTCAATTCCAGTCCCACAAGTGATTAGTTGTAACAGCACTTTAGGAAAAAAAAATTGGCCCCACGCATTCTTGGTTTTATTCTCAATATTTTTCATTCTCACATTCATTTTCCTTTCCTTTATATTACTCACCTCATATATGTTGTATTTCTTATTTTCAGGTTCCATATAGGTGAGATTCATTGACATTTCTAATTATGAAACAATGAATTGTAATGCTTGTAATAAAAAAAACTCAAAATGCTACCTTAAAAATGAGCTCTAAAAGTGACTAGAACATACTAATATTGATTTTATAATTCAAACTAGAATTAAAATGGGTTCTTGTGCAGTGATATCAAGCAGAATTAAGCATAGAATGAGAGAAAGTACATGTTTCAAAACCTCATTAGGAATATCCTGGAAAGAAAAAGTTGAGATTTACTCATTTAGCAAATCACTTAATGGGTCTCATTCAGATGTTTATCATGCTTCAGAGATGATTTCCCATCATAAAACTCTGGCCTTATCAGCCCATCATTCAGACATGTTGAGTAACAGTAGTGCTTCTCCTGAAGGGACATACATTTTCTTAATTCTTCCTGCAGTCATTCAAAGGCTCTGGCATCTTTATGCAGTCTCTCTGTAGTTATCTCCCTTGCCTCCACTCTTAAAGCTCTCATCCACTTTATATCTGCAACCATTCTCACCTTACTGTGATTTTCCTTCCTCCATTCATCCATCAATTCAATAACTGTGATTGAGTTCCTGCAGGGTTCTTGTATAGATACTGAGAATACGCCAAAGAACAAAACAAAAATCTCTGCCTCATCGGGTCAGTGGAGGGAAGAGACAGAACAGTTTAATAAAAAAGCATTGTATGTTAGTAACAACATGAATATGTCATTCCGTGGATTATGGAGTTCGTAAACTCATGGGAGTATGCTAGAGAGTAGTAACTGCAAAAAATAAAGAAGGGAAGGGGAAGCAGTTTTAGATGGGAGGGCCAGGGCAGACCTCACTGACGAGTTGGTCTCTGAGTGAAGACCTGATAGAGGGGGAGAAGTCATGCATTCAAGGGAAGAATTATGCATTATCTGAGCAGAACAGCAAGGGCAAAAGTACTACAGCAGGGCTCTGCCCATCATATTCGAAGAATGGCAAGGACGGAGGGGACAAATAGCAGAAGATGAGGTCTGAGAAGGAATGAGGGGTAGGGGCTGCATTAGGTACACCTTTGTGGGTTTCTCCTTTAGTGAGAGAGGAGCCATGGGAGGGTTTTTAACAGAGGAGCAATCTACTTCACTTTAACAAGATCACTCTGGCTGCCCGGTTGAAATTGACCAAAGGCGGAAGTGACGGCAGCAGGAAGTCCAGTTAAGAGACCAGTTCGAGGAGTGAACTGAGACTGTGGCAACTTGGATCACGTTGGCAGCAGGAAAAGGTAAGCGTTTACTTGGAAGGCATACTCTCCTAACAATTCATGCTCTAATTCTGCCTCCCCAGGGCTGAATTGGTCTTCCTAAAAATCCACTTTTCTAAGGTTCTTTCTTACTCCAGAACACCAAAATAACTCCTTGTTGACCAAATCATGTTCTGTTGTTTTTTTCTAGTACTTTTTTTTGCACCTTGGCAGTCTTCCTCTCTATGTACTTGGTTCCAACCCCGCCAACTTCCCAGCATGAGCTCTCTTTTCCAGTTCATTTATCTTATTCTTCCACCTCCACACATACTACCTGCTAATCTAACCTCTGCAAGAAAAGCCCACCCTCTCTTTTTTTGCCTAGATCTTTCTATGCTGAAAGCCTATTTCAAGTGCCACCTGCTCAGTATCTTCCCTAATATTGAAAGCCAATGTGAGCACCTCCGTTCTTTGGCTTGGCCCTGTGAACCTGCACCTCCCATGCTCACTGTGAGGTGCAGGTTCACAGGACTTACTGTTTGGCTTACATCATTTTGTACTATTTGCTGATTTATTATTTAGTGCTTCCATGCGTTCATAAGCTCACAAAGGCAGGGACTGGATATATACTTTTGCATTCTTTCTCCCTCCCAACACAGATGAGGCAGGTAATATGTGTTTGGCAAGAGTTTGCTAGACAGAACAAAATCTAACATACGCTGTTCAAAACTAAGCTTTCTCATAGTGACCTGGCAACCTATTGAATATATTAAAGACACGTGGAAAAACATGGTGATGCTAACTGCCACCTACAATTCCTTGTGTTCTTAACTATTTCTCCTAATGAGTATTTCCTAGGATTGTAACACACCTTAATGCCTGCTTTCTAGGACTGTAATGAAGATATCTCATAGATTTCACATACATAATACCTATCTTCTCTAGGTGCCAAATAGCTGGCTGCCCTTCTCATTCCTTCCCCATTCTTCCTGCGGACTCCCACTCTACCTACCCCTTTTCTGCCTTGTGTGGGTTATTTGCAGGCGTCACTTTCAAAGATGAATCTCATCAAGACCTGCTAAGCTGCATATTTATACAGGCTCCAGATTTCCTTACCAGCTGTGGACATTTTTGCAAACTCTACATTACCACCTAATTGAAAGGGCTGCTTGGTTCCATTTCTCTTATTAAAGACAGGTTAAGGAAATCAGCTCAATACCTTAGCCATTTTAAAGTCATCATTAATCTCATGCTCTTGATTTACAAGCAGACTTAAAAAAAAAATGTGTTCCTACAAATCCTCCTCCTGCTTTTGATCCCCCCTTGCTGGTATTAATGCACACTTCATTTTAGCTGCTCATTTTATTCCTCTTTGTCTACTAAACAGTTGCACTTTTTGCTCAATCCCTCCTAGAGCTCTTCTAATACCTATTTTTTTTTACTTATAAATTTATTGTAATGTATCATTTGAAGTTTCCATTTCTTCATGAGCTTGAATGGTGACAATGAAATGTGATATTCTGAGTTTCATCTGGGGTATCCTTGAGAGCAGCTTCCTTGTTTTCTCTGATGACATTCCTGGCTCCCTGCCAATTCAATCTTCTCAGTCCTAAGTCTTGCTATCTCGCTCTTCTCAGGTGCCATAGCTGAGACCTCTCATCTCTCACCTGTTGGCAGGCTCTGGGCCCAGTCTCAGGCCTTGGTGGTAGAATGTGTTGAGTCAATGTCATAGGGCTTGAGGATATCCTCAGCCAGCCTGTAACTTAACATGAACCCTAGTAACTGGCCTACTCTTTGGATGTCCCAGACCCAAGGGCTTGACCTGATAACTTGTCTAAATCTTCAAGTTATCCAGTGTCCCCTTTACCCTGCTGGTCCTTTTTGTGAGCTACAGATAAGGGCTCAGAGTCTGCTTTTGCATGTTGAAACACCCTGACCTAGACTTATATTTGGGCAGACAGTATATTTAGCTCTCCATGCCCTATTAGGGTCATATACACCCATCAGTGATCACTGAAGATACTCCTCCCTGCTAAGTACTGTCTGCTTGGGTAAGAACCACTACCTTATCCTCCAGATGGCATACTATGCCTTCCTCAATGGACATCTTTCTACCATCTGCTGCTTGACAGGCGGCTGGCTCACCGGATGAGTAGGTCTGACCTGTTTCATTTCCAGCAAGCACCTTACTCTGACACCCACTGCTATGTGAGCATTTGATGATTTCTGCCTACTTCAAACTTTGTAAGTTTTCTTCTCAATAGGAACATCTTCAGCAAAATGAGCTACTAAACAGTGTTTGTTTCAATTCCTTCCACATCCTCTAAGACTATTTTCTATCTTCCAGCATCTTCTTTCCCAGTGTCCAAAGTCCTCAATCTGGAGCGGCAGTTCTGACTACAGCCTGCCCTTTCCAAGGTGATGCCCAGGCTTGAGAACTGCCCCTCTTTCCTCTCTTTTTTGCAGCTGATGCTCTGATGTGTTGATTCTGCAAAGCATACCCTCAGAGTTTGGTAGGTTTCTCTTGAAACTCTGAGGGTGTGCTTTGCACTAAGAGTATCATAGTCACTACCAAATGGTTCAATTTATGATATTTAAGGGAAGCCCTATGGGTAAGCCTATTATACATGGTTTGAAGAAAATATGCTATACACTCAATTATACTCTTTTCTCTATGAAAAGGAAAATTCTTTAAAAATAGAAATCTTTAAAAAATAATGAAATGTCCATTTTTCACTCCTTGTAGTAATAAAGAATTTTTAAATTACAATATTCAGTATTGAAAATGGGATAATAAAAACTCTCATACACTGCTTCTAGGATTATAAACTAATACATCTTTCTAAAAAGCCCATACACTCTGACCCAATAATTTCCCACTTAACAACCTACCCTAAAAATATAGTAAAACAATTCAAGATTCATGTATCAAATGTTTATTCAATTATTATTTAAAATAGTAAATACTGAGAAACAATACAAAAACTCAATAGGAAAAAAGTTAATATATAATATATACATTTATACTATGGAACATTATGCAGCCATTGAAATGTTTTCAAATAATATTTTAAAGCATGGGAAATAATATTAAGTGAAAACAGAAAAATTCAAAATGTGATATTCTGTGACACTGGTTATGTCACAGTGGTACAGTGTGTTCCTGTGTTTATGTATGTGCATATTCTATAATTAAGGTTGAAGTAACTACGTTAAAATGTTAAGAGCACTCCTCTATTGGGCTAGAACAAATTTGTATTTTTATGTTTCTATGTTTTCTCAGATTTTCTATAATAAGCATGTATTACTTTTATAACTTCAAAAATAGAATAAAAAACACATAGGTAGTTAGACTTCATATTCGATGTAAGCATTTTTAGCTACAGGAGCTGTTGAGTCACAGATCCTCCAGCAGTTGATTAGAGAAGCAGTCAAGTAAAATAGTAATGTTCATCTCCCAGTGAGTTTTCTTATTACATTACTTGAGAAATTACAGCCTTTCAACTTCTTAGCTTATGTATATAACTCTTTTTTTTTTTTATATCCAAGGGAAACTATCAAGGGATTCAGTGTGACAATCACAGTGGCATAAAATTTCCTTTGTTGAGATGAACCCACTGATAGAGTTTGGCTGTGTCGCCACCCAAATCTCATCTTGAATTATAGATCCCATAATCCCCACATGTCATGAGAGGGATCCAGTGAGAGTAATTACATCATAGGGGTGGTTACCCCCATGCTGCTGTTCTTGTGATAGTGAATTCTCACAAGATCTGATGGTTTTAAAGGGGATTCCCCACTTTTGCTCAGCACTTCTCCTTCCTGCCATCATGTGAAGCAGGACATGTTTGCTTCCCCTTCTGCCCTGATTGTAAGTTTCCTGAGGCTTCCATAGCCATGCAGAAAAGTGGGTCAATTAAAACTCTTTGTAAATTACCCAGTCTCAGGTATGTCCTTATAGTAGTGTGAGAACAGACTAACACACCCATTCAGTAAGATTTCTAGAACTTAAACTGAACAGCTAACTTTGACCATCATGACCTCATGATTCTTGCTAAAGTTCCAGAGAAAAGTATGCAGAGTAGGCTCACTATATCAGGTCTTCCCTCTCTGGGTATGAAAATGCTGGCATAAACGGTGGAGCTTCTCACTAAGGGAAGTGCAAATAAACTCAAGACATACACAGGAATACACAAAGTAATTTTAAACTTCAAGAACAAAAGGTGTCTTCTATTTTAAAGTTATTTCATTTTCCCTGAAACAAACTTTAAGTAAAATCCTAGAAAAACTGTCCTGGAGTCTTTTGTGTGAAGAGAAAGAGAATGAATAGTTGGATGGAGGAGTCAGGTCCTTAAGCAAGAAAGGAGGCAAACTTCAGATGCCTTAAGGGTTGTGTCCAAATTTGGTTTGGTGTTTCGAGCCACAGTGCAGCTGTAGTGTAACACACTGCTCCAGGATCCTCCCTTCCTCCCTGTTGCAGCTGACCTGCTCCAGTTGGAAGGCCTTGCAGGCAAGCTTTAAGCTCCCTGTCTCTCTCCCACATTCTAGTTGGGTGAGGCATCCTGTACTCCCAGGACTCCCACACTTGCCTCAGCTTGTAGCCCAACATCGATCCTCTTTCCTTGGAACTGAGTAACTCAGCTCTGAATTATGCATTCTTTACTATAAAAGCTGTATTTTCCTAACCTCAAATCAGAGCATGTGAAATAAGGATACTTTTCCTCAATTTGTCTTGGAAAAGTCTTTGAAATATACAAATTAGATCATATTTAGTTATATTTAGTAAAATGCTTCTTTTGAGTTAAAAGAAAAAAAAAGCATGAAATCACGCTGTCCCAGCACATCTGTTTCTTATAGCACTGTACTTATGGCTGACTGTCCTGAGAAAGCCCTGGAGAATGCATGAGGTCTTGCATGGGATTCCCTCCCAACTCAGGCTGAATTACTCCAACCTAAATTTGGCAGCAGTTCTTCCCTCTGATGCCCTTGCTCCTGGATAGCTTTGTGCATAATTACTTTACCACCTATGGACTAGCAGGCTGGCAGCTTTCAGCCATCTCCAACCTTACTCCTAAAGGAGCTTTAGTGTTTTCACTTCTAAGCTTTTAAAGCACTCTATATAGTCGGTGAGCATTTTTTAAAAATTAGATCTGTCCTCTCCTGTTTATCAGTGGCAGTTTCATTTTTTTCAAAGGTCAACTAAGATGATTTATCTCAAATTACAAATTACTTGCAGCAAATATCTAAATAGTCAATTCTAATGAGGGAGAAGGCAGGAAGGGGAAAACTTCAGGGTGTTTCCCAGAGCGTCTTGAACCCCACTGGGTGGCTAAGTACCCCCTCTTCTGTATAAGGTCACCTTTATCTCTAAGATGTTAATCTTTGAAGTATGAACTGTTCTTTCTTGAACTCCAGGATGAGTCAAATATTTCATGGATATGATATGACTCAGGATCTGAAAGATGATGAGAACTCAGACATTTTTCTTAGGCAAGAAAGTCTCAGGATGTTCTTTTAAAGATAGTTTTTTATCTTGGTCCCTTACTTTAGAAGATAAAGATGTTCTCAGCCAAGAGTACTGAGATGAGCTGTCGTCCCATTCCCTTTGGCTTACAATTTTTTTGAACTGGTGGATAAAGCACAGACTGTCGCATCCAACTCAGAGGCTTGATGATGGTGTAGGCTGGCAGCTGTGCCTTGTGACCTGCTGCTGGAGAACAGTAGTGCCACCTTTTTCACTGCAAAGGAGAACACTGCTGTCATGCTAGGCTTTAGAAGTTCTTATTTAGTACCATTAAATATGCTGTTTTATAAAATGGAAAGCCAAATAAGTTTTTCTTTTCTAAATCCTTTGTGACAGAATGGCCTTGAAGTATATTAATGGAGTCACCATTAAAGAAGAGGAGGGAGTAACAATGTCTTAGTTCCATTTTAATCATTTATATCCCATGGAGATTTAGATAAACTTGTTTCCTTCTCCCTAATCATCTCCAAGAGTGGAAAAGAATTTCCTGACAGAATTTTAATTCAGGAAGGAGCCCTAGAGAGCATCAAGCCTTAAGGCTTACCAGAAAAAAAAAATCAGACATTCAATAGAATCTTAGAGCCTACTCTACTTCCTGAGAGATTTATAAAGGTCATCGATTCCCTCGTTTGAAATGTAATCACCCAGGAAGATTTGATGAAGCAGGAAAGGAAGAAAGAGAGCTAGAATTATCTAAGCATTAAAAAATATAAATCAGTAGAAAAAAAACAGTTTTATTAAATGATTGATAGGAAATGGAACAAAATAAGGTCTTCAAAAATAATCGACTAGTGATAGATATGCGCCATGAAATAAGCATTTTAAACAATATACAGTAATAATAATACTGAGAATTAATACTTACCCAGTGTTTGCTACAAACCTACAATTGTCCTGAGTGCTTTACTGTGGTGTTTATATTAAGTCACTTAATTATTATGAGTAGGTAGGATATTATTATCCAGACTTTACAGATGAGGAGACTGATAGAGAAATAAAATAACTTGTCCAAGCCTATACATAAAAGGTTGCAGAGCTGGTATTTACAGTTTAGCAGGCTTGCTTCAGGATCTGCACTCTTAACTGGTATACATACACACCTTGAATTGCATGGTAATTCCTGTTCAATGATTCCACTCTGTTACCCCCAAAAAGAATCTCAGTAAAGGGCTAGAACAAGCATTTATTGAGCACCTATGATATGTCAGTCAATTAGGCCAATTCTTACATTACAAAAAATTCTGTTACACAAGTAAATCTCAATGAAAACACTTCAGTGAGCATTCATTGAGCACCTACTGAGTGCGCATTTGAGTCACTTCTCATGAAACCTTGAGTGGTAGTTTTCCTTACTGCTATTTTACAAGTGAGGAAACAGATTCAGAGAGGTGATGTTCAAAGAGGTAAAGCAACTGGCCCAAGGCTACACGACTAGTCAAGAAAGAGAGTTGATATTTGAATATGTGTCTATTTGATCTCAAATGTGTATTCCTTTCACTGTTTCACACTAAAAAATGCAAATGAATAATACCTGAATTTATTTTGCTTTCCAAAGATATATTTGTTAAATTTAGCTGTGAGATCTTCATTAAACAACACAATAATGGTCAGTTAACCTTAACTACTTTCTTTTACTCTAAGACCATAAACATATTTTGAAAACAATCACATAAAAAATAACCGAAAGGACAAACAATATAATTAACATTCTCAACATAATACCTAGTTGGGTCATACAAGCATTAGAGACACACGTATGACTTTTATGTCTACTTGAACTTGAAGGATCTTCTATAGAGATTTCAGAAATAGAGATCAGTGCCTGCTGTTTCAAATCAGCCACTTGCCACTGACTCTGATTATAACTTCTTACTTGGCCTATGATGAGCCGAAGTTGAATTATAGACTTTGGGCTTCTCTGCAGTCTCCCAGTATTCCAAAAAGAAGCTGATTTATCTGTCAGATCTCTGTACTAAATGAAATTGCCCAGATAAACAGATGGCCTGGCAAGGGTGGTATTTCACAGCAACATGTGTTTGTTTGAATAACATAGTCATAAACCTTTCACTGTAGGTCTAAAATTAAATTGTGACTTTCGGATGTTACCTGGGGCTACACAGGAGAAGGCATTCAAATGTCAAATTTATGGCTTGGTTTTATCAGTAAGTTTTATATAATTTCCTATATTCATTTATAAAAAGAACATAAAACATGCATATATTTTGAATATGTTGCAGAGAGAGGATGGAGGGGAGTATTATATATAAAAATCCAATTCCCATTATTCTGATTTACAACTAAACAGATTAATGCATAGGTTTGTACCTTATTTGAAAAAAAATATGGTTCACTGCCATTGTGTGCCTGAAATTTTACATTCCCACACAACAGCAGGCCAAGATTTTGGGATTCACTCGACTATAGAGGTATTGATTGTCAATGTATGTTTTAAAATTAACAGGAGATAGGGAAGGAAGCTATCAGTTTGTATAGCATTCTGCTCTAAATGGTAATCAGATGTTCTAGCTATGAATCTTGAAATTGTGTCTCTTAGGAGATCCAAGGATGATGCAGGTGGTATGGCATGCTGATCCAAGGTGGGATAGGGCAGACAGAACTGCATTACTGTACTGTAGTTCTGCACTATTTTCTTCTCATAGTCTATATTTGTAGATAATAAGACTGAAATTTCTTGTCTTGTTAAAATGGTACATTATTATTTGGATATTCTAATAATCTCCCTCTGATTCTTTGTGTTTATCTGACTACTATCATAAGTCTAAAAGGAATGGCCATATTGTTTTAATAGTGTGATGGCATTATACAAATGATTTTCTCTTTTCTATTTACTATTGTTATGGTGTTCTAATAAGCATTTTATTTTGAGATAACTATAGATTCACAAGCAGTTGGAGGAAACAAGACAAGGTATATCCTTTATCCAGTTTTCCCTGGTAGTAATATCTTGAAAAACTATAGTACAATATCACAAACAAAAAATTGACATTGATACAATTCACGAACCTAATTCAGATTTCACCAATTTTACTTGTACTCATTTGTGTGTTTATGTATTTAGTTTGATACAGTTTTATCACATGTATAGATTCCTGTGATCACTACCACAGTCAAACACAAACAGTTCTTCATATGGATTCCCCAGCTACCCTTCTGTAGCTGCAGCCACTTCCCTCCCTCTCCCCAGTCTCTAACCCCTGACAACCACTAACCTGTTCTCTATCTCTATACTTTGGCCATCTTGTGAATGCAATATAAATGGAATCATATAATATGTAATATTTTGTTACTGGCTTTTAATATTCAGCATAATTCCCTTGAGATCTAACCGACTTGCATTCCTTCGTATAGATCTACTACAGTTTGTTTAATCATTCACTGCTTTGAAGGGTAAATGATTAAACAGACTATGGTTAATTTCCAGATTTGGACTCTTATGAAAAAAGCTGCTACAAATAATTGTGTACAGATACGTGGGTAAACATAAATTTTCATTTCTCAGTAACAAATGCCCAAAGATACAATTGCTAGGTTTTATGGTAAGCACATATTTAGTTTTGTAAGAAGCTTCCATACTCTCTTTCAGAATACCTGCACCATTTTACATTTCTACCAGTAATATGTAATATTGTTTTTATAATAATAAAATGAAATTCCACACATCTTTGATGACATAGCTTAATTTAAGTTTTCAGGGTGGTTATCCTTCCCTGATTACTTTTATCTGTCCTCAGTTCTAGCTTATATTTCATAATATTTGAGCTATTCCTTCGCAAGTGTGACTTTCTAATATTTAATTTTTTTTTTATTTTAAAGTTTCATTCCAACGAAATTGAAAACTCTGTGCATCCTGGGATTAATATTTCCTTTGGAATTTCCTTCACAGAACCAGACACAATAATTAGTAACTGGAAAATAGTTTTTGAATAATTTGAGTTGAAGAGATAAAAGGCAGCATGAATCAATAAAACACGCTGTCATTTTCAAAAATTACCAACTTTCTCTTTCTTTTTTTTGAGACGGAGTTTCGCTCTTGTTACCCGGGCTGGAGTGTCGCGATCTTGGCTCACCGCAACCTCCGCCTCCTGGATTCAGGCAATTCTCCTGCCTCAGCCTCCTGAGTAGCTGGGATTACAGGCACACGCCACCATGCCCAGCTAATTTTTAGTATTTTTAGTAGAGACGGGGTTTCACTATGTTGACCAGGATGGTCTCGATCTCTTGACCTCGTGATCCACCTGCCTCGGCCTCCCAAAGTCCTGGGATTACAGGCTTGAGCCACCGCGCCCGGCCTCAACTTTCTCTTTAGAAGTGATATTATCAGACTCGGGTATGTTCTAGAATCATTTTTATCAATCAATTTACTATAGATACAGCAAATTGAATGTCAGATTATCATTTTTTTTTTTTTTTCACAAAATAACCTTGATGCTTTCTCTATAAAGACGTTAAACCACTATGGAAATATAAAAATATTGTATCAACTTATTAATTGAATTATTTCATTTAATTATTACTTTTTATTGCCTCTCTCCAGTTGTTTCTTACTTGGCCATCCTGGCATAAATGTTTTACAACTAGGTATCTGGAGGGGGGGGGAATAAAGCCCTGATTTGTCACATTTGCCAATTTTACAATTATTTCCATAATGTAAATACTCCTGCTATTGCCAATTTTATGTTACCATTCTGATGCCACTGAATGCAGATTTTGGAAAGGACACTTAGAATAGGTTCTGTTGAGTCTGTATGAGCTGGCTCCAGCACGTTAGTGCTAGGGACATATTAAACAGAACTAATGGAAAATGCTCTACGATATATAATTCAAATGCATCATCTGTAATATTGGACACATTGTGAGTTTTTGAGTGACTTTGGTCTCAAAAATCTATTTTCTCAGCAGTAACCTCTAATGTTTATTGCTTTCCTAGAAGTGAACCACTCTTCTCCCATCAACATCTATTTATCCTTATCTGTGCCTAGAGATCTCTTTCTTAAAAAAGTTTCCACTGACCACCCTCTATCCCCAATTTAATTAAGAACCGCATGTTATAATGCCTTATCGCTGTCTTTTCTTTCACAGAACTGTACATAATTTATGAATATATATTTATAAATAATATAAAAATTCTCTAAATATATACATATATACAAATATATACATATTTGTTCTTATTTAGTATCTATTTTCTAGACTAGAAACTACTTGAGAACAGGGATTATGTCTATTTTATTTATCTCTAGCCCTAGTAGCACAATGACTGGATGGATAAATAAATTCCCATTCAAATCCAACTTGATGATGCCATATTCTTTCTGTATTGGGTGGCCCTGCCTCTGTTCACTTAGTCAATGTGCTTTCTAATTGGCTAGGACGTCAGAGGACAATAAAAGCTATTGCCTTTCCATCTGTTCTCATTCCAAGTCATGCCCACATCAGCAAAACAGTCTGCACTATTATCATTTGTTGGGAATGGAATGGGATGGGATGGGATTGGGTGGGGTGGGGGAGCTTATTTCTTTAATTAACATTTATCAACTTTTTTTCTCTTGTTATACTGTTTTTCCTGTTCTTACCATAAAGTAGTGACTTGTTCAACTTGTTCATTCAATCCTACAAACTTTGCTCGTCCCTGGGTACCATCTTTACTTTTACTATTGCTATGCTTGTTTTATCATTATGGAAGAGGCATTAAGTGGTTTTGTGTCTTTGTTTTCGTATCACACACACAAATTGAAAAGCAAGAAAAAGAAAGATTGCCTTTTCTATTTTTTTCCCCTATTCTCCCACTAAAATATAAAAGCATGTATATTAGTTAACATTCTTTAGAAAGACAGAACCAGTAAGATGTATGTAGCTCATATATATATATATATACATGAAAAGACATTTATTAGGGGAATTGGCCCATGCGATTGTGGAAATGGAGAATTGCCCCAACAGGCCTTATGCAAACTGGAAACACTGGGTTGCTGGTAAAGTGGCTCAGTTCAAGTTCAAAAGCTTTAGATCCAGGGAAACCAATGGTGTAATTCTCAGTCTGAGGCTGAAGCCTGAAAGCCTGGTTAGAGGGAGTTAGGACTGCTGATGGTAAGTCCTGGAGTCCCAAGGCTGAAGAGCTGGGGGACCTGATGTCCAAAGGCAGAAATAGAAGAGTGTGTCCCAGCTCAAGGAGCTAGAGGAAATCCTTTTCTCTGCCTGTGTTTCATCCTGGCCCCCAGCCAGTTGGATGTTGCCTGCCCACACTGAAGGCAGATCTTCTTCACTCAGTCTACTGACTCTCATGCCATTTTCCCCTAGAAACACCCTCCAGGAGACACCCAGAAAACACCCTCCAGGAGACACCCAGAATTAATGCTTTACCATTTCTCTAGGTATTTCTTAATCTATTCAAGTTGACACCTAAAATTAACCATCACAGAATTTTAAAAATATTGAATGGTCTATCATCTGGGATCTAAAACAGTACTTGCCACTACATAGGCATTTAGTAGACATATGTTGGATGAGTGAATGAACAAATTTATACCTGACTCATTTTAACAAATAAGAAATGTATGTCGTGTATTCTAGACTGAAATCCCTGAGAACAGATGATCTGCATGAAAACACTAACTAAATATTTTAAAAACAATCTGTTAATAACAATATTAGCAACCAAATAAATCTGAAATTGAAATAATTATTAGTTTAGCAGAGAAGAGATCTATATATAATGTAATTGATCCTGGTCCTTTCCTACTATATACCTTTCAGACACCTGGGTGTTGAAAGTACCAATTTTCTGGCCTGGTGCGGTGGCTCAAGCCTGTAATCCCAGCACTTTGGGAGGCTGAGGCGGTTGGATCACGAGGTCAAGAGATCAAGACCATCCTGGTCAACATGGAGAAAACCCGTCTCTACTAAAAATACAAAACATTAGATGGGCGTGGTGGCGTGTGCCTGTAATCCCAGCTACTCAGGAGGCTGAGGCAGGAGAATTGCCTGAACCCAGGAGGCGGAGTTTGCGGTGAGCCGAGATCGCGCCATTGCACTCCAGCCTGGGTAAGAAGAGCAAAACTCCGTCTCAAAAACAAAAACAAAAACAAAAAACAAAAATAAAACAAAAAAAAAGATAAAGTACCAATTTTCTGAATTAATAGCTAATAGATTTTTCTCTTCAGTAATAATACTCTACACTTAGGTGACACTTTATAGATTACAAAGCTGTTTTTTGTTGTCACATTTGATTATCATACAAACAAAATGTTTTCTATGCTTATAGTTAGGTTATATGCTATTGAATGCAAAAGAAATAAAGATGCAGTGTCAGAGTATTCTAGTTAAATTCAAGGATCGATTCTTTCATAGAAACAAGAATACTAATTTTGAGCTGGACACAGAACACACAGCTAAAATATGTAATAATATTCGCACTGTCCTACAAGAAAGCTAAGAAAATTCCATTTTGGTTAGTGGCATTTAAGTGATAGTGTAGACAACTCCCCCCTTAAAGGGAAGAGACATGTATTATTTTATCCCTCCCTACGTGTTGGAATGTATATATGATGGCTGGATCTCCAGCATTTATTTTAACTATGAAGAAAAGGGCCACAATCATGTCTGTCTTAGCCTTCATTGTGTTTCCAATACTTGGCACAAGCCATGGAACACAGTAGGTATACAATAAATATTGACTGAATAAATGAATAAACATGATTTCCTTGATCAGTTTCTCTTCTACCTCTACTTTCTTCTTGGAGAAGCCTGGACAATTACATTCTTAGGAGGTAGCTATGATAATAGAATAAATATCCACATTTGCAGTCCCATGCCATGCCACAAATCATCTCTAGCCACTTACACAGTTAATTAGTTCCACAAATCTACAGAATTCTTAGGAAGTCTCCATTAATAATTCTTGGGAGAGCCACTAAATGTGGCTAAGCCTTCACCATAGCATATGGAACTTGAGCAAAAAAAATTTTTTTTTTTTTTGAGATGTAGTTTCACTCTGTCACCAGGCTGGAGTGCAGCAGCCCGATCTTGGCTCACTGCAGTCTCGGCCTCCTGGGTTCAATTGATTCTCCTGACTCAGCCTCCCAAGTAGCTGGGATTACAGGTGTGCATAACCACACCCAGCTAATTTTCGTATTTTTAGAAGAGATGATGGGGGTTTACTATGTTGGCCAGGATGTTCTTGATGTCCTGACCTCGTGATCTGCCCACCGCAGCCTCCCTAAATTCTGGGATTACAGGTGTGAGCCATTGAACCTGTCCAACAGAATTTATATCACTAGGTAGACACCAGATAAGATATAATCCCCCCCAAGTTTTAGTAAGTTAATTTGAGAAAAGGAAGCAGAAGACCTAAATAGATGCAAAGTATGATCAGAGCCAGAGAGCAGAGAAAAATTAACGTCAGAGGTCTGTCGTTGGGATATAATTCATATCCCAGAGGCCAGCAGAGTAGGTGCTGGGGCTGGGACTGGGACTGCTGCATAGGAAGTA
Source organism: Saimiri boliviensis (assembly GCF_048565385.1). Classification (NCBI taxonomy): domain Eukaryota; kingdom Metazoa; phylum Chordata; class Mammalia; order Primates; family Cebidae; genus Saimiri; species Saimiri boliviensis. The sequence goes on along the minus strand of NC_133456.1, from coordinate 39,724,830 downwards.
ACTTTTGCCCGCACAGTTCTCGCAGGTATCATTCAGTCACTGACAATTTCTGCAATTTTATAACTAACTTGACTTAGAAGTTCATTTTGTAGTATCTGTCTCCTGTCATTGCAGATTGTTATAAAGTGTAACTATTCTAAAGCTTTTGAGAAAAGATATAGATACATTTTATGGCTATATAGCATATTTCCAAGATCATTTAAAATATCCTAAACTCACCAACTTCCAAAATTTCTTAGTAAATTGCTCAGGTGGAATAACAGTGTGGTATCAGAAAGGCTTCAAGACACTTTATACAAAGTAATAGCACTGCTACTACCTTACTGGTTTGAAAGATAATGCTTAGCAACATCCAATAAAATATCTTAAAGTATTAGGCATTCTCAGTCTTATTGGATCACAGATGGACTCACTGCCTATTTTTCATAAAAGATGGATTTTGTATGTGTGTTTAATGGTGGTATTTTTTGCAGTAGCTAATGCCAAGATTTCAGTAGAGAAATTTGGTGCTGGAAATATTTACTATAGTGCTGGCACATAAACCAAGAGCTATTAGACTTTAATGCTTTTTTCCCTAAACTTTTTATAGGCTTTCATTTTTAATTGTTGCCAATCTGCTGATTTTATTTTAAATAGATACTTCAAGGCTGTGCTTTGTCAAAACAGACAGATGTATCATTAAATTCCCTCCCAAATTACACATTAGGCAATGTCTTTGTTTCATGTGCTACAGAGGTATTTGAATTTGTTATAATCTGGAGTTAAAAAGGAGGCCAGAGAGCTGATTTTCAGAGCAAAACACTCTATAATTTAGAATTGATTGCTATGATTACGTACAGCTTGGTGAAATGCACACTGGCCAAAGTGAAGGTGGGCATGGTTCTTGTGCTCATTCTTGTAGGACATTGGGGCATGGTTTTGGTGGAAGAGTCTAGTGGAAGAGTCCATATTAGAAAGCTCTTCCCATCTTTTAATCATCTCTTTAAGGAAGAGAGTGAGGAATGAATTGATGAGTAATTCTCAAATATTTCTTTTCAATTAGATGATGTAGTAGTTTTCAATTGCTGCTATAACAAATTACCACAAATTTAGTGGCTTAAAACAACACAAATTTAGGATCTCACAGCTCTGCTGAAGTCTGAAATGGGTCTCACTGGGCCACAATTAAGGCATCAGCGGAGCTGCATTTGTTCTGGGGGCTCGAGGGGAAAATTTATATCCTTGCTTTTCCAGCTTCTACAAAGGAGTAAAATAAATAGCCAGGCATGATGATGCACTCCTAGCTACTCCAGATTTGAAGGCAGGAGGATCACGTAAGCCTAGGAGTCTGAGGCTGCAGCAAGCTGTGATCATGGAATTATGTTCCAGCCTGGGCAACAGAACAAGACTGCCTCTAAAAAAGAAACAAAAGACAATTTAAAATCTTCAGAAAAGGTATCTCTGGATCGATGAATATGAAGTGTGGTGCTGGAGCATCTTGAAATGGGATGATAGGGAATTTTCTGTCAACTAGGGCAGCTGCCATATTTTGTGAATGTTGTGGCTTACCAAGTTGCATGAAAAGTTTTATGAAATGACTATGCCTTACAGACTAATCCAAGCAACTGAGGAAAATTTTGTTGGTCTGAATATGATAGAAGAATGATAGCAGAAAAGCAAGCCCTGCATTTCATGTAGATCCATCATTTGAGAAACCTGTGTATTGTTATTAGTACGTCTTACTAAATCCTGAAAATATTGTCTTTGGTTCTAAAACCATCCCTACTTTTAAGACTAAATGTTTTCTGTTCCTTTTATGTCCTCCAGGGTGCATTTAAACCTCCCTTTGCTACTTGAAGTTTGTCATGTGTTAGCCACTTTGGTTTTCACTGAGTGAAGTGATATCCCATTGGGTTTTGGAGGTGCTTCAATCAATTTCTTACAGGAACTCCCTTGTGACTACTGAATCAAGTTCTCTCTTTACCTGCCAGGAATATATAGAAACACTTTCATATTTCCTCCAAGTTCTTTGGGCCATTTAAACTCAGGGAAGGATATATGTGGGCCTCTCCATACATTCCTGTCATCAGAGGCATTTTGGCTGCTTCTCTGAGGGTAATCCTGGGCACCCACCGCCAGCATGTGCCGCAGACAGTGGCACACTCTCTGCTTTTAAGGTAGCTCCTTCTCTGTGTTTTCTTTCTTCGTATTAAGATAAGAAAAAGGAGCTGATGCTTATTTCCAGAGTCTCTTTTTCTTTGTAAAGTAGTTATTATTGATGTTCAACATTTTTTAGTTAATTTACCTATTCATTAATTATTCACTTACTGAGTATTCTATATATAAGGCACTGTGTGTGGAGTTCTTTGCCTATTTTATTTTTGAATGCAAAGAATAAGCAGCATAAACACATAGAAAAGAGAGACACATGTTCTTGCCGGGGTTCTAGACCTGGCTTTGTTATAATGTCCACAACACTGTGTGACCATGAACAAATCTCATTCTCTCTCAGGAACTGTTTCTTCCACTGTGAAAGAAGATGGTATTGGTTGATCTTGAAGGTATGCTGTAGCCCTAGACTCAAAAGAATGTAAGCCTGGGGTGCAAAGCTTCTTGCTTGCCCTGTCTCAACTAGTGATGGAGAAATCACAGGAACCGGTGGGATGGAAAGATTTCTTCTAAAAGGTGACACACTTTAAGGGAAACACTCTTATTTCCCCTAAGTTAAATTTTTCTCTTCTTATTAGTATGACACAAGAAAAAGAGATGAAACTTATTTAAAATAAACGCAATGCAGACAAACAAAATACCTTGTTGTTGTAAATGGAAGCTGGTAACAATTTTTAGAAAATTGACCAACTTTATTTTTAAATTACAAAGGTAGCATACAATCACTGCTTAAAATTTAGAAAATAATAAAAAGCAAAGGAGAATAGATAAAATTTAGCAATAATGCCACTATTCAGAGATATTCACTGTTAGCCTTTTATTGTGCTTCTGCAGTATTATAGTTCTTTATAGCTCCAACTAAAATTGAGAGTATTTTTCATATAATATACTTTGTTTTACATAACACCATGTTGTCAATAATTATAAAATAAGGCATACCTATTGTTAAAATTTTGCAAACTACTTAAAAATAAAAAAGATAAAGGTAATCACCTTAATCATCTTTTAATTCTTAAATAATGATAAGCTTTACTCTCTCATTTTGTGCTCATGCTTTGTTTTTCACAAAGATCTTGTCTGAGAGTTGGCGCTATTTTTCAGTCAACATTGTTTCTTCAGAGATGCGTGACATTTTCCTCTTTAAGCACAGGTAAAACAGCATGTGGTTCCTACCCCATGGACACTTCTCCTGGCAGCACAGTGATTAACTTGGCATCAGTTACACTAAGTGCTATTTAAGGAGGGAGGAGGTACAACCTGGAAATTAAACCATTAACACTAAATTAAGGCCATCATGAAACAGCCAAGAAGCCTTTTAGACACCTCTATCTTTCTGCTTTATCCAGAAGTCAGGACTACCTTTCTTTTCAAGACAAGTTTTCTACTGCTTTCTGCTAAGGCAACTGGCACCATGCTGCATTTCAGGGCGTATGAAGAATTCACTCTGCCACGAAAGAAACATTTATAGTGCATATTTTTGTAGTCTGTATTGTATGTGTGTGCATTTGTGCCCATGTACACGTGAAAATTTATAGACACCTACCTAGGCATTTTTAAGTATTTAAGGTCAGGTCGTAAGTGCTACAGAAAAAAATTATAAAAGGAATAGAAGTCAGAATACATTTTATTTTTGTGTTTAATATGTGTCTCGATCTGGCTAACTATGGTCATCTTCTTATACAGAAGGTCTTAATAGAGCAAAACATTTATAATATTTATCTATTAATGTTTATTGAGGGCCTACTATGTTTCAGAACCTGTAGTGGGTATTGGGGCTAGAACAGTGAACATAGAAACAAAATACCCGACCTCCCAGAATTTATGCTCCAGGAGAGAAAGGCAAACAAGAAAATAAATAAATAAAATATTTTAGATGTTAATAAGTGCTTGGGAGAGATAAGAAAGTGAAGAAGAGGGACAAAAATTTTATATGGATGTGAGTAGGTGTTGGTGGGTGTCTTTAGTTGTTTGTGCTGTTATAGTAAAATACCTTAGACTGGGTCATTTGTAAGTAACAGAAATTTATTTCTCACAGTTAGGAGAAATAACTATGAAATTATTTTTGTTGAAAACCCAAAGATCAAAGTGCTGGCAGATTTGGCGTCTGTTAAGGACTTGCTGCCTGCCTACAAGAGGGATGTAAACCAAAAAGTTTTTGGACAGGTATCAATCAGTTTGGAGGTTTGTTTTGCCAAGGTTAAGAACCATGACCTGTGACAGGACCTCAGGAGGTCTTGAGAAGATGTGCCCAACGTGATTGGGTTATACTTTGATTTTATACATTTTAGGGGGACAGAAGTTATAGGCCAAGATATAAATCAATATATGTGTAGTATACATTGGTTCAGCCAGGAAAGATAGGACGTCTCAAAGCAAGGCGTTCCAGGTCATAGGTGGATTCAAAGGTTTTCCAATTTGCAGCCAGTTGAAAGTGCCAAACTTTGCCTGAATTGTTTGAAGTTAGCATAAACAAATGCTTGAGTTCAGAAAAGAGGTAGTTGTGGAAACCAAGGTTGTTGTCATGTACAGGAAAACTTGAGGTAGCAGGCTTCAGAGAGAATAGATGATAAACGTCTCTTATTGAATCTTAAAAGGTGCCAGACTCTGGAAAGGGCCTAGTAAGAGGAGGCGATTCTCTACAGGATGCAAATTTCTCTCACAAGAGACAGCTTTGCAGATCCATTTCAAAATATGTCAAAGGAATATATTTTAGGGTAAAATACTTTGATTTACTTCAGGGCCTACTATCTGTCATGTGATGCTATACAAGAGTCAAGTTGGAATTTCGTATATTTATGCCACGAAGAGTCTGCTTTGTTAGTCTGAATATCTCTGTTTTAAAAGTTAATGCTAGTCAGTTGTGCCTAAACTCCAAAAGGAGGAGGAAATAATGAGGCGTGTCCAATCCTCACTTCCAGTCATGGATTGAACCAGTTTTTCAGGTTTCTTGGGGATCCCCTTGGCCAACTCTTCAGTAAGTTAGGGAGCTTAGAATTTTATTTTTGGTTTACAGGGTGCCCCGTTGCTATGTCCTCCAGAGGGGATGAATGCTGTGTTCGCAAATGGTGGAGGAGTAGAAGGAAAAAACTCCTCGCTAGTTCCCTGCTGCCCTGTTATAAAGCACTAATCCCATTTATGAGGGCAAAGCCCTCAAGGTCTAATCATCTCCTAAAGGTCCCACTTCTTAATTCTGTGGCATTGGGATTAAGTGATTAAGTTTCCACATAGATTTTGAAGGGGACACAAACATTTAAACCATAGCATTCCATTCTTGGCCTTTTCTCTCTTACGCAACATGTTCATTTCATCTCAATAGCCCCAAAACTGTTAACTTATTCCAGCATCAACTTTAAAGTTCAAGTCCAAAGTCTCAATTACATTTTACGTGATCAGATATGTGTGAAACTCAATGTATAATTCATCCTGAGACAAATTTCTCTTCAACTGTGAGCCTTTGAAATCAAATAAGTCACATGCTTCTAAAATACAATAGTTAAGACAGGCATGGGAGAGACATTTCCATTTCAGGAAGGAGAAAGAGGAAAGAAGAAACGATTGATGGGTCCCGACAATATTCAGAACCCAACAAGGCAACCTCAAGGCTTGAGAGTAATCTTCTTTGACTCCACATTTTGTCTTCTAGACACCCTGGTATGAGAGTTGGGCCCCCAAGGCTCTCGGCAGCCTCACCCCGATAGCTTTTCTGGGCACAGCTTATGCCACAGCTCTCAGGTTTTAGACTGGTGCCTGTGGCTCTTCCAGGCTGGGGTAACACACTGTGAGCTCTACAGGATAGCCCTGTCCTCCATGACTCCACTAAGAATTTCCCGACTAGGGGCTCTCTGTTGCAGTCCTGCTCCCCTGGCAGTTCTCTTCCTATGCCCTTAGGCTCTCTGAGATATCAATTTGAAATCTAGGTGGAGGTGACCTCACCTCTGCACAGCTGCAGAGTTAGCACTGTGTAGATGTCACCAACGTTTAATGCTTGTGCCTTCTAAAGGATTAGCCTGAGCTAAACCTGGCCCACATGAGCCATGGTTGGGGTGGCCAAGGAACTCCTCCTGAAGGTGTGGAGAAGAAACTTCGGGAGACCCTGGGGAATGAGCCTCGAGACCCCAGGGGCAATGTGGGCTCCTCTCTGAAATCACTGTGCCTTGAAGACCCTGAATCACTGGGCCTGTAATAGATGTGGCAGCCACAAAGTTCTCAGAAATGCCTTCTGGGTCATTTTTTCCATTGTCCTGTTGAATTGTAGCATCTGGCTTCCTTCTATCTATACGAATCTTATCAAATGTTTGCTTGGCCAAACTCTTGGCATTCTGGATATAGTCTGAATCTGTGTTCCTACCCAAATCTTGTTAAATTATAATCCCCAGTTTCGAAGTGGGCCCTGGTGGGAAGTGATTGGATCCTCATGGGCAGTAGGATGAAGCAAATCAGGAAAGTGAGAATAATATCTGAGAAGAGCTGCAGCTAGCATGCCAACCCAGGCAGCTCCAAAGCCTTGGTCCACTAAACCAGCGCTGTCCAAAGCGTGGCTCACTCTGGGAGTTTGTTAGACATGAACAATCTTAGAGCCCACCTCAGACCTTCTGAATCAGAATCTGCATTTTATCAAGGTCCTTGAGTGATTCTTATGCACATTAAAGTTTTGGAAGAACGTCTCTACCCTACTGTCCCTAAGGATAGGCCTCTCAATATTCTGCGGAGAGTCTTGTATCCCAAACACACACCTGAGTGCCAGGCAAACGGGGATGGTTGGTCGTTTAACCTTCTATCACTGAAGGCACAGTTGGTCATAATGATAGCGGAGTGAAGGGAGTGTGGTGTGGATTGTGTGTGTGTAGGGTGTGAGGAGGGTCTTGATGTGGTCAGCTGTTAGAGACACAAATCCTTTATTAAAAATGTGATTGTTTGGGTGTTAACAGCCCTTTGAATTCTGGCTGTACAACTGGTATTTTAAAACATTCTCATGTCTACATAGAGCTTGATGATTTTTATTTTTTAATAGATACATGTTATTTTCCCAAACTCGGCTTTAGGTGAAGAGTTTATGAGGGAAAGGGCTGGATTGAACCAAACAGCAAATAAGAGCTCTAATAACCTCCTTCATTCTTCCATTAAAAATGTTTCTAAAACCAAATTAGAATTCCTCTTTGTGTTACTGGCTAAGCTTCGTTAATTAAACTGAGCTATTTTTCTCTCTTTGTTTCCCAGTGTTTTGTTGAGGGATTCCCTTCATCGCCTCACAATAGACACTGAGTATTGCCTAGGACAATAAATATTCTCTCTTTTTTTTTCTTTTCTTCTCCTCCCTTCCCCTCTTCTTCCTCCCCCAACACCTCCATCATTTTCTTCCAATACCCATTTGGCTTTTAGCTATGAGGTTTGCTTGGAGTCCCTGAGCTTGGACAAGTATTTGTGATTAGCCCTTAAGAACCAAAATGAACTCTTCCAAGGGACAAGTGCCTCTTGATGCCTTCTTCAGCACAGTGGAATGTGGAATACTGCTATGAAAAACTTTCATGGTGCTTCTCATGCTACAGTTCCCTCCAATGAGACACTCTACTATCAAGTGGGCACTCTTCCCAGGGAAATCATCTCAGCCAAATTACATGGGTTTCTCTCTTAGCATTAAGTTATTATTTTTCAGCCTCTTGTCTCTCCTTAAATCCAACATTATCTCGTATCCCTCCAAGGAACTCGGCCTTTATTTTGAAGTTTGCGGAATATTATGGTAAAGGCTAGATGAGGAATTCCTTTATAATGACTTTAAAAGCCAGATTGTTAGGATGGCAAAAACTGGGATATTCAAATAAAAACCGAGAAGCTGATAGGATTATGTCTGAGGAGTCCTTGACCAGTGGGAACCATGCTGAAGTGTAGTTTGAGAACAGAATGCCGTATCTATGTTTTCTCAAGCTCTATTTTTATCAAATAAAGGTACCTTTTGGTTTGCTGTCTTCTTCATTTAAAAACAATACATACTTGAAACTATTCAGTGAAGCAGTTTCCCGTTTCACTTAAAGTCAAAGCCAGAATCCGTCTCATGGTCTGTAAGACCTTGTCCCTTCTCTGACCCAATCTCTCTCTTCTCTCTGTTTCTCACTCTGCTACAGGCACGTTGTTCCCTCAGTCAGGCTGTGCGTCTTCATGCCTTGAAGACCTTACGCTGACAGAAATCTCTTCCAGACAGGTCCATGACGATCTCATTTCTTTCAGATCGCTGTTCAAATATCATTTTATCAATGTGGCCTTTCTCAACTACTATATATTCAAGAACCCCCTCCCCACAGCACACTGCCCCCTTTACTTCCCCTTTTAAACCATAGCACCCATCACTATCTGATGCATCATATTTTTACTTGTTTATAATCTTTCTTCTCTTGCTAAAATGTAAGCTGCTACCACTACTAAAACCGCGTTGGCCCTAGGAGGCATTCAGTGAATATTATTAGCATGGGTGAAGGCATAGTGCTCATAAATTCATGGGTATAAACTCTGCTTTTTCAACCCAGAGGAGTATGTGGCTTGCTGGTACTTAGTTTGGGTCAAGAACCAGATTATTCTAATATTTATAAACATTTCAAAATCAGAAGCATACAGATTATCAGTCAGAGCTAGGTCAGTAAAGTGGAAGTTACTCTAGGTATTTGAAATAAGAAGAAGTTTAATCGAGGAAATCAAAATCCAGTACAACTAAAGATTTACCTTGAGAGGCTGGGGGAGCAAAGGTAAGAAAGGCTGCTTCCAGGAAACCTGGAAACACAGGCTGTAGGAAGCTGTCGTCAGTGGTTTCAGCTGACTCCTGTGTGGAGAAGTGGGTGGCTCTCAGGAGAATGCCTTAAAGCAGGTGTCCCCAAACTGCAGGCCGCATGCGGCCCCCTGAGGCCATTTTATCCGGCCCCCGCCGCACTTCAGGAAGGGGCACCTCTTTCATTGGTGGTCAGTGAGAGGAGCACAGTATGTGGCGGCCCTCCAACGGTCTGAGGGACAGTGAACTGGCCCCCTGTGTAAAAAGTTCGGGGATGCCTACCTTAAAGCCTCAGGTAAAATCCCTGCCATCCCTGCCATCTGCTGATATCTACACACTGATCTACAGCTTAGGGGAAAAAAGCTCTTATTTTCTATCCCTAAAATCTCAAACAAGTGCTTCTCATTGACCAAATCTGACTAAGCCCTATAGTTAGATTCCCAAGGGAATCTGGGAACTGCTGTTTTTGAGCTTCTCAAACCTGCACTACAGAGCAGAGCTTAAAAGGATGGAGCGGTTTGATTTTTAACAGACAATATCCAGCACAGATTATTCACTCATCGATGAGGGAACTACTCTCATTTTATGATTTACATAGTTTATTCATGCCAGGAATCAGCTATCTGACATCTGCAAAGGACAAATTTAAAATATCATCCTGGGGGACTAGGGATATTCTACCTAACATCGTAAGATCCATCCTGCACTCTTCTCTCCTGCCCCAAGTAATACTTCCAAATGTGCCTCTAGAAATGACTGTCTAGGAGTCTGCTAGATTGCAGAATTCTCATCTCTTCCAATTGCAGAGTGCATTTGTATTTTCTTTACTGGAACTCCTCAGAGATGCTTCCTTCACTCCCCACACTCTCCTGTTCCCTAAGAAGTATCCTTTTCCCACCTGACTGTGCTCTGGGGATACATAAACCCAGGTATCAGTTGCTTATTGTGGCTGAAGCCAATGGGCCAGTGTCACCATACATCTGAGTCTCCAATTTTCACCGATGATCTAGATACAGCCTGAGATATGTAGGCAGGAAGGGGTGCTGCACCATGGGGCAGGTTTCTTAACACTCCACTGGGAACAGAACGGGCAAAGTAAATATTATCCTGACTTGCTATTAGAGAGGAAATGAGGCAGAAGAACTTGCCAATGATGGCATGGTTGATGTGGGGCTCACTCTCTATCCTGGTGAGTCAGCAGTAGCCCTGCAGAGAATATGTCTTAGAAAATCAGCTCCCATTCCACTTTACACAGATGGCTCTAATACAGTTGAAGCACATCATTAGAAACTAGTGCTCCAAAATAGAACCAGCCTCATCTATAAATTGTTTATAGGCATTTTCCATAGTCCTATTATGCCATGTTAAAGGGCTTCCAGACAGATACTACCCATATATTTGATGGGAGATTGTGAGTCAGTTCAACAAAGGAAAATCTCTTGAACTTCCAACTAATAGAAATACTAAGATCTCAGCACTCTAGTTAGCCTGGAGTGGCCCAGCAACAGCAAACAGCTTCTGTGCACCATACTTCCTTCCAACATACCAGCACAACGTACGTCTTTCCTCACAGTGACCAACTTGATCTTTCACTTTCCCATTTGAAATTATGATTGCTCACTTAGAAACATCCTAAAATCAAAGCAATGGACTTGAATTTTATAGAGCATGTCAGTTTCCTTCTCTCATCACAAAAACTATACAATAACTCTTTGAATGCATGTCTTGATTACAAATTTTATTCTTCAGAGTTCTATTCAATGTAAGGACAACAGAAATTTCAGAGACAAGCATATGATAATCTTTTACACTTTTGTAATTGGCGATCAATAGAGTTGGATAATTTTCCTGAAAAAATACCTCCTTCATGAAATGAGGCCTATTGACACTGCCTGACGTCAGTTCCTTTATTATATCCCCTTGGTGATTGCAGAAGTCACTGATTTTATTCTCTGTGTTGTACTTTATTTCTGTTTGATTTCTGAGGACCCTTCCCCACTATACCATCATCAGCCTCCCTAAGCTGTTCACTCGCCCCAGCCCACATAGACTCCTTCCCTCTACATCAGGACACTTCCAATAGCATATGATACTAACTATGTTCTTGTTTATTTTAATCTCAAGGCTTCTCAACTACATGATCTCTTATTATGACTTTATTTCTTGGAAGCTTCTGCTGTGCTTAATTCCTTGAAACCTCGTTTTTGCAGTTGCTACTTTCCTAAAACATCATTCTTTATTCTTTAAGCTCTATAGTGACTATCCTGTTTACAAACTTCATAGTCTTTTCTGACATATTTGCCAAAGTTGACAATCTTGAGGCTTAAACTGTATAGCACACCAACCTAAACTCAGTGACATGAAACAGCAACCACATATTACTGCTCACTCCTTTTGTAGGTTGCATGGGATTTGGTTGATAAAGGATAAGTTTCTGTGGTGGCTCTTGCTTCAGCTCATGGCTGCTGGAGTGGCTTTGTTTTGTGTTAATGCCATCCAGGGGGGGCTCTTCTGAACATTCTCTCATCCTCTTTTTATGACCAAAAAGCGATCTGGGGCATGTTCTTCTCATGGAAATGCTAGAGATACAAAAGCTGAGTGGAAACATGTAAAGCCTCACACGGTTAGGCATGGACTGGCACAATCACTTCTTTACACACAATATTGGCCAAAACAAGTCACATGGACAAACCCAAAGTCTAGGGTTGGAGCACTACAACCATTTCCATGGTAAAGGTGTAGATGTAGGTAATGGTGGAGAATTGAAGCCATTCTTTCAGTCTGTCACACCTGACACACTCTCCTACTTTGACTTTTGTGACTGCATCGTTCTGTGTCTCTTCCTAGGTTTCTGATGACCTTTCATTAGATCCTTTAATTAGGAGACTGTGGATTTTCAGCAATACTCTATCTCTTGTCTTATGCTCTTATCTTTACCATTAAGATCCTTAAATTCAATTAGTACTTCAATGTTCAAGTACCTATCAGATCTCTACTCCAGGTCCTATTTTCTCATCAATTTTATTTTATTGATACTTTATTTTGTACAATTCACTGTTACCCTAGATTCAACAATTAAAAATACAATGTATTATTTTTCACCTAAAAGCATCTTTCTCTCTTATTTCCTTTGACCCTTTTCAGTGGTTACATCATCATACTTCTCTATCCTTTACATTCCATATCCTGCTTCATATTAGGTCTTAATAAATTTTCTTAAGAAACTTCTCTTTTCTTCCTAAATTGGCCTATGCTTTCTTAGCCCCTGACCCCCAGTCAAATTCCATCCTCATCCTTCAAGGCTTAACAAAACATGATCAATTAGTCAATTTTTTTCTGCAAAGCTACCTTCTCTGACATCTCCAGACTTCTTTGGTTTCCTTTGCTTTTGAACTCCAAAACTATTTTCAATCTATATTATTAAGTTATCAGTATTATCAATCAATTTGTCAATTTAATTTTTTCTGGTATAAATTGTTTTGCTCAATTTACGTGTGTGTGTGTGTGTGTGTGTGTATTTTTTTCCCCAAATGGACTGTAAACTAAACAGACAAAGTGTTGCATTAAGGGAATGCAGGATTTGGAGACAGACAAACCTGGTTTGAATCATAGTCAGCTTCTTATTACCTGTGTGCCTTGAGAAAATTATTTAAACTCATTGAGCATCAGTTTTGGCCTCTATGAAAAATGGGTTATTTACACTAAAAAATCTTGCAGAAGAATAAAAGAGATCATGTATGGAAAGTACTTAGTACACAAGATATTCTCAATGATATTTTGGTTTTATTTCCATTTTTCTTTCTTTCAGTCTCCCATAGCTTCTTGTGTTTAATATTCCTGTGTTCTACTTACATGTATTCATTTCCTCTCTTTAATTCGAAAGCAAATTCCTTAAGGAAAAAAAATTTATGCAGTTTATATCAACACAGTTATCTGCATATACAGAACGCCTAAATTATGTGACATGAAGTCTATACTACAAAATTTTAAAAAATCCTCCAAAGTTTCTAGAAAAGTCTTGCTTCTATTAGAGCCCAGTGAATTGTGAAATAATTAAAGTTTCTATTGAATGTTTCTAGTTATCTTGTTTTATGATTTTTTCCCCTGCCCTGTTAAGAAATCCAGTCACCTACCTCCCATAAAACATTTCTCAAGGAGTATCTGATGTTAGTAGTTTCTAGGTCTGTGTAAATTTTACCCTGAGTATTTCTTCCTCCACGTGACTTCCTAACTATCCATTCATTCATCTTGCTATTGATCAATGGCTTTTCTTGGCTTACAGAGATTACACCACTATACGCCACATCATACATGGATAGTTGGGTTCAAAAATGCCCAACACCCTCATTCTCTTCAATCCACTGAGATAGAGTAATTCTCACCTCCTCGCCCCCACATACTCCCGACCACTATCAGCCATTTAAGAAAATGTTCTTTTCCCCATGACCTGAATGAAAACTCTTGTCTGGTTTGTAGCTTGGTGGTTGTCAAACAAATTGGGAAAAATAGAATTCAAAGTGCTGTCAGTAAGATAGAATGGACAGAAGGCTGAAATCAAACAAATAAGGTAAAAGTCAAGAGACAAGCACCTATATTCAGTACAAAATAAGGTTAATTTTACAACATTGTACATAAACAAACAAGATAACAACAACAAAAAAGAACACATTGAGATTCTGCTACTAAGGAGTTATTCCTTGTTAGTAAACCCTCGTCCTATTTTACCCAGTCACCTCTGGGGCACTGCATTAATTCTGCGTGAAACATACCAGAAAGATAATTGACAAACTGGGAGGAATTAGAGGAAAGCAGCCAGAGAATGGAAGATCTAGAAAACCTTCACAATAAGAGGGACAGGACAGAAAGGACCTAGTTGCTCCTGATTATCAAGAGATCTGCCTTGCTGGATAAAGAGTAGCCTTGCTTTATTTTGACCCACAGGGCAGAACTGGCACTGTCCAACAATGAAAGGTCTGTCTTTTAGGGCCCTGAATTCTCTGTCTCTAAAATTTCAAACTAGAGCTGAAGGGACACTTGAAAATGATAGTGACTCCTTACATTTAGTCATTGTGAGGCATTGGTATAAGCATTTTACATATCTCTTTATCAACTATCTATCTATCTATCTATCTAATTCTCACAACAACCCTTGAAGTCAAGTATGATCATTATTCCCATTTTAGAGGTAAAGAGATTGAGGCTCAGAGAGTTTGTTGCCCAAGGTCATATAGCTAATTAGAGACAGAGCTGGGATTTGAATCTACGCATTCATTTCATTACCATCTCTCTCTAAAAGGTGGTCAAGTTGAGATTTTCATATGTGACATGACTTTAGTCTGGGTGTGCTTTGAGTTGCCTTTCACCTCTAAGTCTTTTTTTTTTTTTTTTTTTTTTTGAGACGGAGTTTCGCTCTTGTTACCCAGGCTGGAGTGCAATGGCGCGATCTCGGCTCACCGCAACCTCCGCCTCCTGGGCTCAGGCAATTCTCCTGCCTCAGCCTCCTGAGTAGCTGGGATTACAGGCACGTGCCACCATGCCCAGCTAATTTTTTTGTATTTTTAGTAGAGACGGGGTTTCACCATGTTGACCAGGATGGTCTCGATCTCTCGACCTTGTGATCCACCCGCCTCGGCCTCCCAAAGTGCTGGGATTACAGAAGTCTTTTTAATAGAGATTGTTTTTTTTATAAAAGTATCAGTTAAAAATCCATCCCTGCTTCATCTGTGATTTACATAACTTGTATAGATTTATTTGAATCATATGTATTTTAAGTACTATCCGGTGGTAGAGCACAAATAACGTACAATCGGGGCATACAATTGACTTTATCTTTCTTTGCAAGTTACTGCACATCCAAATGGGTCATAACATACCTTTACTCTTTCTTGAATCACACAGTAAACCTTAGAGTTCTTTCTAAATCTCTGTGAGTTATTAGAGTGGCTTTGAATAATTCAGATAGGAGAATAGAAGGAAAGTATACCGGTATTTGGTGAGCTTTTCCTGGATGCCGGAAACCATATTTGGAGATACATGTATGTTATATCACTTAATGAACTTAACAATCTAATGAGTTAGATATTATTCCCATTTTATAGATGAGCAAACCAAGGCTCAGAGGAACCCACCTACCACTATTAAGTTGCAGAGGCTACGTTTGGACTCAGAGGCATCTGGTGCCACAACATGCTTTTCAAACTGTAGCAAATTGTTTCTCAGACACGAACACTAGGGCATCTACTGTGGGCCTGAACAAGTCCAAGAGCACCACAGGGTTTATTTGTTATCTTGTTGGCCCTTTAAGAATACCCAGAGAAAGAAAAGAAATGCTCACCTTAACAGAGATGACATGAGGTGGGCAGTCTTAAACAGATTGACAGCAACACTTGGTTTATCTACAGCCTGAGAGTGGCTGAGGCTTCAGGAAGAGAGAAAGAGTGGAAAAGAGGAGGCTTGAACATCAAACTTCACTAGGGAAAATTCCTGGACCACCAAACATTCAACCTCCCTTTCCCTTCTCCAGTCCCAGCTGAGCCTGCCCAGCAATATTTTCCTGTTGGTCCCCACATACCATGTGGTACATTTCCTGAAATGCCTGCTTTCCTTCTCTTTTCTTACTAGAGTCACCCAAAAAAGAGGGCATAGCTCACCCTACTGCAGCAGTTCACCTCAGTGTGCTGCTAAACGGCTCCATCACGTGAGAAAGATCCAGACTTTCTATATTAGTTATCTATTGCTGTATAACAAGTTACCTCAAAATGTAGTGGCTTTAAAAAAAATGTTTATTTCACAGTTTCTGGAGGTTAGGAATCTGGGAGGGACTTAGCTGGGTAGTTCTGGATGAGTATCTCTCATGAAGCTGCAGCCAAGGAATTGATCAAATCTGCAGTCTCTGAAGGCTTAATGGGCTGAAGGAACTACTTCCAAGATCATGCACATGAATTTTAGTTCCTTGCTATGGAGGCTTCTCCATAGATATAGCAGGAGTATGCTTTTCCCCAGAGCAAAAGCAAGTAACAAGGGGGTGTGATGGGGCAGAGGAGGAGGAATAAAATGGAATTTAAAAAAATAATCGAATCTTGGAATTGACACACCATTATTTCTGTCATGTTATTGGTCACTCAGATAAACCCTCGTAAAATTCAGGAAGGGATTTTACAAAGGTGTGATATCAGAAAGCAGAAGTCAATGGGGTCTTTGAGGTTGGCTACCACACTTTCCATGGGTGGACTTTACAATCTTATGGGACCTTCAGTTAAAATGCAGGTGTTTCCAGAGAGGGTTAGCATATCACAGGCCATTCATTAATTAACCAAGTAGCTTCAACCATGAAAAGCAGAGCCATATAATATATGTGTAAGTTGTGTGTAGAGGGGTGATAGGAGGCTTAAGAAAACGTTTTCTTTGGAGTTTTGGAGGAGGGACAGTGGGGAAGAATCTAATTATGGGAGAAAGTATTAGGATGCTGCAATGATAAAGTCACCAAAAAGCAGGGTCCTGTCTAAGGGGAGGAAATAGAGTAGTCTCTGCAAACATCAGCTATGGAGACTTTGGTGCGTGCATCCACAGTGCGTGTTTGTACAGAAATGGAGAAAAAAGCAGGTGCTGTGCTTCACTGCTGGTTAATTAAATGTTGATTCCAAGGCAGCTTGTGAAGAATGTGCACTATATATTATACTTAGTTTGGCTCTTCTCCTTTTCCAAAAATCACACATTTTAATTAACCTTTAAGCCCTTGCTGGGGCTTTGAAAGAACTTAATTGGCCTGCAGGGATTGGAACACACAACAGCGAAAGAAAAGCTACGTCTCAGTTGTTTTCACTCCAAGGACTTATAACACTGAAATTGTTGTTTTATTTCATTCTTTGAAGCCCAGAGCTACATGTGAATTCATATTTGGAACTGGCAGAAGCATCCTTCAATACTTAAGTGAGGATCACAAAAAGTTATTTAAGCAGCAAGTTACATGTGAGTATATAATACTTGAATTTTACATTCATCTGGTATCTTTGGGTTTGCAGTAATAGCACTCTCCCATTTTTTGCTTTTCTCAGTGAAGATGCAAAATACTTTGAGTGCGATTTAATATACAAAATTTCAGTCAGGTGGGAAATCTCTTGATATTAAGACCCTTTAAGAAATTTCCGAATGTTTTCAGTTTTGTTGAGTATAATGCTGAGAATCACAGTCAATGTGCATTTTCATTTTTCATGTGAAAAAACTTCTTTACATGATAGCAAAAGTGTTATAAGAAAGTCAAACCAGAAGCTGGAAAGCATCTCCAAGCTTGGTGCTGGAAGTCACACACAATCATTTTTACTACTTTCTGTTGGTAAAAGCAAGTCACAAGTCCAGCTCAGTTTCAAATAATGGGGAAACAGACTAACTCTTGATGAGAGGAATGGCAAGTCACATTGCGAAGAGGTGTGGACATAGAGAGATGCCATTCATTGAAAGCCATTATTGTAACAATCTACCATATATACTGTGATGAACAAACAACCAGAAATTTATAAATGGTTTAAAGTTTTCTGGCTCTGTACTGTGTCATGCATATTATTAGTGTTTTGTCACATATCAGAATACATCCTAAAATAGTATTTTGTTTCTATTCAATCACACAAAAAAATACATAAGTGATGTCATAATGGATAAAGAATCAACAGAGCCTCCAACCTTGGCTTAAACCTAGACTCTTGCTTCTTGATCTATAGCTACTACTATCCTTCTCTCTTTCAAGGAGACAACCACTTTACTACTCTCATTATTCTGAAACTTTGGTGGCTGAAAGTAGGTTTAAAGTAGACTTTTAAGCTTTACTTCATTAGCCAGGGATTTTTGATTAAGGTTATAGTGGAGATCATTTACTTTACAAGATTATGAGAATGAATCCACACAGCTGTGAAGTACCTCCAGTCAGTGGTTATAAGCACTTTTCCAAACTCCATTTTCTTTATCGCTCCCTCTTTATTAGTACTTCAAAGAATGAACATTATGTGAGCTTTGGTATATATGAGTTGCATTTAATTCAGAAGGATTTTTTTTTTGTCAACAATAATCTGGAAATGGAGTATCTATGCTCAGTAGGCATCACATCTTCCTTAAGTATTACTATGAAATGTCAGGGTTCAGTCTTTGAGAAGAAATGTCATCAAAAGCTGGGGATAACTTGAGCATAATCATGAGCCACAACACAAGAGAATCAAAAGATGTAAGGGCAAAGATGGAAAGGATCTAACACTATCCTTAGCTCCTACTACAAGCTAGGCACTGAGGTAGTCACATCAGCCACATGATATCACTTGATTCCATACCTACCAGCAAGTTAATTACTTTAATCCCAATTTTACAGATGGAAAAAAGAGGCAAGTCAGAGAGGTTAGTAATAGTAATACCTTAAGTCAGGCATCTAGTAAGTGGGGGAGTTTCAGTTTTGACTAAATTTTGTCAATTTTAATGTCCTTGCACTAGGTAGGGTAATAGCTTCATCTACACTAGCAGCAGAATCTCATTAATAAAATAATATTCTCCATGTTACACAGTTCTTTTGTTCTGTAATTCATAGTTTAATTAGGTTCCATAAATTCCTGAATTCGATGTGCTTCAAAGTACAAATATTATCCAGATAATCCGGATACTACAGATTGCTTAAAATATATCCTTTCTAAGAGTTTTTCTTTTCCTCTTTTTATCAGTTGGTGGTATATTGTTAAAATAAATCAGGGCAAAATAAACATGCAAACTGCTGATCAGTCTATTTGTTTGATGGTTAGCTGTTTGGTAGGAAAGAAGATAAAAATAATTGCTAGAACAAATTTACATTGTTTTAAAGAGTCTTCAGTTGCTTGCTTTATCTCTTTCTACTAATAGTCTGGAAAGGATGGTCTTCATGTCATTATGTCCTTTCTTGGTTTTGAAAAGATTTCTCCCCAAATGAAAGCAGCACACCAACCTGGAAAATTCAGTTCTCACAGAAGGGTGAATATCTCAAAAATTTTTTCCAAGCAAGAGAAAAGGCCATCTTAAAAATTCTTGAATTAATTTTGGTTATTATAATTAGCAGTTGAGAAAACAAGTAAGGAATTATTTTCATCACTCTTGTGTTTCTGTTCAATGCTCATTCAAGCTTTCACTCAGGTTGTTTAATTGGATCTTTGTTTCATAAAAAAAAAAAAAAAGGATACAAAAACCTGGGCAGTGATTTTGTTTTGAGTTCATAAAGTTGCTTAGTTTTTTTATTTTTGAAACAATAATTTGTATATAGAGACTAATAAAGGTATTTTTTCTCATTTGTGCATTTAATTATGATACAGTGATATGATTATCTTCAGTCACAAATGAATAATCTTCATTAGAAAATTATACAAAGAAATGAACAATTCAGAAAAAATAAATTTCATTTTGTCCTATATTATTGAAGTAAGCATGCTGTTCCCACTAGGTATGCTTATTAATCATTTTTTTTAATTTCCCACATTTTTTGGTAAATTTGAGTAAGTCCTGTATATTGTCAGTGAAAACATAATTTTAATAGTGATTGATAAGCCTTTTGATCTCTAGATTTATTATCATTAAACAATGCAGTCACATGCAAACAGACTTAGTGGGAAAAATTTGCTTATTTGTCTTATTTGGAACATTTCTTAGACTAAAGAATTTTAAGTGAAATCAACTACTTTGTGCTGCATATATGAGAAAACTTCAAAAAGTTCATGAAAAAAATAAAATTATTTCTCAGCATCAAGGTCAAGACACTTTTGTAAGCAATGATACCAGTCATTTTAGTTTATATCTAAAGAACTAAGGGTCCTTGTTATTTGACCATGTCATTGGAATCTTTTTTACATTACTAACTGAAGAAAAATGGGTGCCCTTTAGATTTATTTTTAAGATTAGGAAGCAAAAAGAAGTCAGAAGGAGCCAAATCAGGACTGGAAGGTGAATGCTTAATAACTTCCCTTAGAGACTCTCACAAAATTACCCTTGTTCCATACGAGGAATGAGCCAGTAGCATTGCTGTGGTCATTTTTCTGCTAAAAGTTTGGCTACTCTTCTCAAAATACTCTCATAGTAAGCAGATGTTCCTTAAATTTTGGCCCTCTAAAAAGTCAACAAACAGAATTTCTCGAGCATCCCAAAACACTGATGCCATGACCTCTGCTCCTGACCAGTTAAATTTTACTTTCACTGGACCACTTCCACGTCTTGGCAGCCACTGCTTTGATTGTACTTTGTCTTCAGGATGGTACTGGGAGAGCCATGTTTCATCTCCTGTTACAATTCTTTGAAGAAATGCTTCAGGATCTTCATCCCACTTGTAAAAAAATTTCCTTCAAAAGCTCTGCTCTTGTCTGCAGCTGACCTGGGTGCAATGCTTTTAGTAATTTTAGGGTGGAAAGTTTGCATGACATTAATTCCTCAGTCAGAATTGTATAAGCTGAACCAATTGAAATGTCTATGGTTGGTTATTATTTCTGCCGTTAATCATTGGTCCTCTTCAGTTAGGGCACAAACAAGATGAATATTTTTCCTCACACATTGATATGGATGGTCTGCTGCTGTGGGCTTCATCTTCAACATGATCTCATTCCTTCTTTTTATTATTTTTCTTCTTTTTTGAGATAGGGTTTCACTCTTGTCACCCAGGCTAGAGGGTAATGGTGTGATCTCGGCTCACTGCAACATCTGTCTCCCAGGTTCAAGCAATTCTCCTGCCTCAACCTCCTGAGTAGCTGGGATTACAGGTGCTTGCCACCAAGCCTGGCTAATTTTTGGATTTTTAGTAGAGACAGGGTTTCAGCATGCTGACCAGGCTGGTTTTGAACTTTTGACCTCACATAATCTGCCCATCTTTTCTTCTTAAAGTGCTGGGATTACAGGCATGAGCCACCACACCCAGCTCTCATGATGACGACAAAGACAACAACGACTACTACTACTACTTCTTCTTCTTCTTTTCTTCTTTCTTCTTTCTTCTTTCCTCCTCCTCCTCCTCCTCCTCCTCCTCCTCCTCCTCCTCCTCCTCCTCCTCCTCCCTCTCCTCCTCCCTCTCATCCTCTCCTCCTCTTCTTCTTCTTCTCCTTCTCCTTCTCCTTCCTTTAATTCTGGGATATATGTGCAGAATGTGTAGGTTTCTTAAATAGGTATACACGCGCCATGGTGGTTCGCTGCACCAATCAACTCATTATCTACATTAGGTATTTCTCCTAATGCTGTCCCTAACCTAGCCACCCACCCCATGACAGGGCCTGGTGTGTGATGTTCCCCTCCCTGTAACCATGTGTTCTCATTGTTCTACTGCCACTTATGAGTGACAACATGCAGTGTTTCATTTTCCGTTCTTACATTAGTTTGCTGAGAATGAGTTTCCAGATTCATTCTTGTCCCTGCAAAGGACATGAACTCATCCTTTTTATGACTGCATAGTATTCCGTGGTGTATATGTGCCACATTTCCTTTATCTAGTCTGTCATTGATGGGCATTCAGGCTGGTTCCACGTCTTTGCTACTGCAAGCAGTGCCACAGTAAACATATGTGTGCATGTGTCTTTATAGGAGAATGATTTATAATGCTTTGGTTATGTACCTAGCAATGGGATTGCTGAGTCAAATGGTATTCCTAGTTCTAGATCTTTGAGGAGTCACCACACAGTCTTCCACAATGGTTGAACTAATTTATACTCCCACCAACAGTGTAAAAGTGTTTCTGTTTCTCCACATTCTCTCCAGCATCTGTTGTTTCCTGACCTTTTAATGATCACCATTCTAACTGGCATGGGATGGTATCTCAATGTGGTTTTGATTTGCATTTCTCTAAGGACCAGTGATGATAAGCTTTTTTTCATGTTTGTTGGCTGCATAAATGTCTTCTTTTGAAAAGTGTCTGTTCATATCCTTTGTCCATTTTTTGATGGGATTGTTGGTTTTTTTCTTGCAAATTGTTTAAGTACTTTGTAGACTCTTGATATTAGCCCTTTGTCAAATAGATAGATTGCAAAAATTTATTCCATTCTGTAGGTTGCCTGTTCACTCTGATGATTGTTTCTTTTGCTGTGCAGAAGCTCTTTAGTTTAATCAGATCCCATTTATCCATTCTGGCTTTTGTTGCCAGTGCTTTTGGTGTTTTAGTCATGAAGTCTTTGCCCATGCCTATGTCCTGACTGATATTGCCTAGGTTTTCTTCTAGGGTTTTTATTGTTTTAGGTCTTACATTTAAATCTTTAATCCATCTTGAGTTAATTTTTGTATAAGGTGTAAGGAAGGGATCCAGTTTCAGCTTTCAGCATATGGCTAGGCAGTTTTCCTAACACCATTTATTAAACAGGGAATCCTTTCCCCATTGCTTGTTTTTGTCAGGTTTGTTCAAGACCAGATTGTTGTAGATGTGTGATAATTTTGGTGGCCTCTGTTCCATTGGTCTATATATCTGTTTTGCTATCGGTACCATGCTATTTTTATTACAATAGCCTTGTAGTATAGTTGGAAGTCAGGTAGTGTGATGCCTCCAGCTTTGTTCTTTTTTCTTAGGATTGTCTTGACTATGTGGGCTCCTTTTTGGTTCCATATGATATTTAAAGTAGTTTTTTCCAATTCTGTAAAGAAAATCAATGGTAGCTTGATGAGAATAGCATTGAATCTCTATATTACTTTGGGCAATATGGCCATTTTCAGGATAATGTTTATTCCTGTCGATTAATATGAACATTTTTTTTCCATTAGTTTGTATACTCTGTTATTTCCTTGAGCAGTGGTTTGTAGTTCTTCATGAAGAGGTCCTTCATGTCCCTTGCTAGCTGTATTCTTAGCTATTTTATTCTCTTTGTAACAATTGTGAATGGGAGTTCACTCATGATTTGGCTCTCTGTCTATTATTGGTATATAGGAATGCTTGTGATTTTTGCACACTGATTTTGTATCCTTAGACTTTGCTGAAGTTGCTTATTAGCTTAAGGGCTTTTCTGATCAAGACAATGGGGTTTCCTAAATGTACAATTATGCCATCTGCAAACAGAGACAAATTGAATTCCTCTATTCCTATTTGAGCACCCTTTATTTCCTTCTCTTGCCGGATTGCCCTGGCCAGAACTTTGAATACTATGTTGAATAGGAGTACTAAGAGAGGGCATCCTTATCTTGTGCTAGTTTTCAAAGGGAATGCTTCGTTTTTGCCCATTGAGTATGATATTGGCTGTGGGTTTGTCATAAATAGCTCTTATTGTTTGGACATACACAATACCTAGTTTATTGAGAGTCTTTGGTATGAAGGGTTGTTGAATTTTGTTGAAGGCCTTTACTGTACCGATTGACATAATCATGTGGTTTTTATCATTAATTTTGTTTATGTGGTGGATTACATTATTGATTTGAATATGTTGAACCAGCCTTGCATCCCAGGGATGAAGCTGACTTGATCATGGTAGATAAGTTTTTTGATGTGCTGCTGGAGTCAGTTTGCCAGTATTTTATTGAGGATTTTCCCATCAATATTCATCAGGGATATTGGTCTGAAATTTTCTTTTGTTGTTTTGTCTCTGCCATGTTTTGGTATCAGGATGATGCTGGCCTCATAAAATGAGATAGGGAGGAATCCTTCTTCTTCTATAGTTTGGGATAGTTTCAGAAGGAATGGTACCAGCTCCTCTTCGTACCTCTGGAAGAATTCAGCTGTGAATCCATCTGGTCCTCGACATTTTTTAATTATGGCCTCAATTTCAGAACTTGGCCTATTCAGGGATTTGAGTTCTTCCCGGTTTAGCTTTGGGAGGGTGTTTGTGTCCAGGAATTTGTCCATTTCTTCTAGATTTTCTAGTTTACTTGTGTAAAGGTGTCTATAGTATTCTCTAAAGGTAGTTTGTATTTCTGTGGGATTGGTGGTGATATCCCCTTTATTATTTTTTATTTTGTCTATTGATTCTTCTCTCTTATCTTCTTTATTAGTCTGGTTAGCAGTCTATCTATTTTGTTGATTTTTTTCAAAAAACCACCTCCTGGATTCATTGATTTTTGAAGGGTTTTTTATGCTTCTATCTCCTTCAGTTCTGCTCTGATCTTAGTTATTTCTTTTCTTCTGCTCACTTTTGAATTTGATTGTTCTTGCTTCTCTAGTTCTTTTAATTGTGGTGTTAGGGTGTCGATTTTAGATCGTTCCTCATTTCTTTTGTGGGCATTTAGTGCTGTAAATTTTCCTCTACATACTGTTTTTAATGTGTCCCAGAGATTCTGGCACTTTGTGTCTTCGTTCTCATAGGTTTCAAAGAACATTTTTATTTCTACCTTCATTTCATCATTTACCTAGTAGTCATTCAGGAGCAGGTTGTTAAGTTTCCATGTAGTGTGTTTTTGAGTGAGCTTCTTAATCCTGAGTTCTAATTTCATTGCACTGTGGTCTGAAAGACTGTTTGTTATGATTTCCATTCTTTTGCATGTGCTGAGGAGTGTTTTACTTCCAATTATGTGGTCAAGTTAAGAGTAAGTGTTATGTGGTGCTGAGAAGAATGTATATTCTGTTCATTTGGGGTGGAAAGTTCTGTTAGGTCTGCTTGGTCCAGAGCTGAGTTTAAGTCTTGGATATCCTTTTTAATTTTCTGCCTCGTTGATCTGTCAAATATTGACAGTGGGGTGTTAAAGTCTCCCACTATTATTGTGTGGGAATCTAAGCCTCTTTGTATGTCTCTAAGAACTTGCTTCATGAATCTGGGTGCTTCTGTTTAGGGTACGTATATATTTAGGATAGTTAGCTCTTCCCATTGAATTGATCCCTTTACCATTATGTAATGCCCTTCTTTGCCTATTTTTATTTTTGTTGGTTTAAAGTCTGTTTTATCAGATACTAGGATGGCAACTTCTGCTTTCTTTTGCTTTCCATTTGCTTGGTAAATCTTCCTCCATCCCTTTATTTTGAGCCTATGTGTGTCTTTGCATGTGAGATGGGTCTCCTGAATACAGCACACCAATGGGTCTTGACTCTTTATCCAATTTGCCAGTCTGTGTTTTTTAATTGGGGCATTTAGCCCATTTACATTTAAGGTTAATACTCTTATGTGTGAAATTGATCCTGTCATTATGATGCTACCTAGTTATTTTGGCTGTTAATTGATGCAGTTTCTTCATAGTGTCTATAGTCTTTATAATTTGGCATGTTTTTGCAGTGGCTGGTACTGGTTGTTCCTTTCCATGTTTAGTGCTTCCTTAAGGAGCTCTTGTAAGGTAGCCCTGGTAGTTACAAACTCATCTGATTTTATTTCTCCTTTGCTTATGAAACTTAGTTTGGCTTGATATGAAATTCTCATCTTTTCATTTTTTTTATTATTATACTTTAAGTTCTGGGGTACATATGCAGATCTTGCAGGATTGTTGCATAGGTATACACATGCCATGGTGGTTTGCTGCATCCATCCCCCCATCACCTATATTAAGTATTTCTACTAATGTTATACCTCCCCAATCTCCCCACCCCCTGCTATCCCTCCCTTAGCCCCACAACCCCCAACATACCCCAGTGTGTGATATTCCCCTCCCTGTGCCCATGTGTTCTTATTGTTCAATGCCAATTTATGAGTGAGAACATGCAGTGTTTGGTTTTCTGTTCTTGTGTCAGTTTTCTGAGAATGATGGTTTACAGCTTCATCCATGTCCCTGCAAAGGACATGAACTCATCCTTTTTTACAGCTGCATAGTATTCTGTGGTGTATGTGTGCCACATTTTCTTTATCCAGTCTATCATTGATGGGCATTTGGGTTGGTTCTAAGTCTTTGCTATTGTAAACAGTGCTGCAGTGAACATACGTGTGCATGTGTCTTTATAATAGAACAATTTATAATCCTTTGGGTATACCCAGCAATGGGATTTCTATTTGGGTCAAATGATATTTCTATTTCTAAATTTGTGAGGAATCGCCACACTGTCTTCCACAATGGTTGAACTAATTTACACTCCCACCCACAGTGTAAAAGCATTCCTATTTCTCCACATCCTCTCTAGCATCTGTTTTCTCCAGATTTTTTTTTTTTTTTTTAAGACGGAGTTTCGCTCTTGTTACCCAGGCTGGAGTGCAATGGTGCGATCTTGGCTCACTGCAACCTCCACCTCCTGGGTTCAGGCAATTCTCCTGCCTCAGCCTCCTGAGTAGCTGGGATTACAGGCATGTGCCACCATGCCCAGCTAATTTTTTTGTATTTTTAGTAGAGACGGGGTTTCACCATGTTGACCAGGATGGTCTCGATCTCTTGACCTCATGATCCACCCACCTTGGCCTCCCAAAGTGCTGGGATTACAGGCTTGAGCCACCGCGTTCAGCCTTTCTCCAGATTTTTTAATGATCGCCATTCCAATTGGCATGAGATGGCATCTCAATGTGGTTTTGATTTGCATTTCTCTAATGACCAGTGATGATGACCATTTTGTCATACGTTTGTTGGCTGCATAAATGTCTTCTTTTGAAAAGTGTCTGTTCATATCCTTCACCCACTTTTGAATTTTTTTTTCTTGTAAATTTGTTTAAGTTCTTTCTATATTCTGGATATTAGCCATTTGTCAGATGGGGAGCTTGCAAAAATTTTTTCCCTTTATGTTGGTTCCTGGTTCACTCTAATGATTGTTTCTTTTGCTGTCAGAAGGTCTTAAGTTTAATGAGATTCCATTTGTCTATTTTGGCTTTTGTTGCCATTGCTTTTGGTTTTTTAGTCACAAAGTCCTTGCCTATGCCTATGTCCTGAATGGTATTACTTAGATTTTCTTCTAGGGTTTTTATGGTATTAGGTCCTATGTTTAAATCTTTAATACACCTGGAGTTAATTTTTGTATAAGGTGTAAGGAAGGGGTAAAGATTGTTGAATACCGGCCCCCACTCTCTCTGTCTTGAAGTGTTTTCACTGAGAGATCTGCTGTGAGTCTGATGGGCTTCCTTTTGTGGGTAACTGTACTGCCCTTAACATTTTTTTCTTCATTACAACCTTGGTGAATCTGACAATTATGTGTTTTGGGGTTGCTCTTCTCAAGAAATATCTTTGTGGTGGTCTCTGTATTACCTGAATTTGAATGTTGGCCTGCCTTGCTAGGTTGGGGAAATTCTCCTGGATAATATCCTGAAGAGTGTTTTCCAACTTGGTTCCATTCTCCCTGTCACTTTCAGGTATACCCATCAAACGTAGATTTGTTTTTTTCACATAGTTCCCTATTTCTTGAAGGCTTTGTTCATTTCCTTTCACTCTTTTTTCTCTAATCTTGTCTTCTCACTTTATTTCATTGAGTTTATCTTCAATCTCTGATATCCTGTTTTCCACTTGATAAATTAGGATATTGATAATTATGTATGCTTACAAAGTTCTCATGCTGTGTTTTTCAGCTCCATCAGGTCATTTATGTTCTTCTCTAAATTGGTTATCAAATTAGAAATTTGTCTAACCTATTTTCACTGTTCTTAGATTCCTTGCAGTGGGTTAGAACGTGCTTCTTTAGCTCGGAGGTTATTACCTACCCTTTGAAGCCTACTTCTGTCAGTTCATCAAATTCAGTCTTTGTCCAGTTTTGTTCCCTTGCTGGCACGGAGTTGCGATCCTTTGAATGATAAGAGGCATTCTGGTTTTTGGAATTTTCTGCCTTCTTGCACTGGTTGTTCCCCATCTTCATGGATTTATCTACCTTTGGTCTTTGATGTTGGTGACCTTCAGATGGGGTCTCTGAGTGGATGTCCTTTTTGTTGATGTTGATACCATTCCTTTCTGTTTGTTAGTTTTTCTTCTAACAGTCAGGGCCCTCTGCTGCAGGTCTCCTGAAGTTTGCTTGAGGTCCACTCCAGGCCCTTTTTTGCCTGGGTATCACCAGCAGAGGCTGTCAAACAGCAAAGATTGCTGCCTGTTGCTTCTTCTGGAAGCTTTGTCCTAGAAGGGCACCCAGCAGGTGCAAGCCAGAGCTTTCCTGTAAGAGGTGTCTGTTGGCCCCTACTGGGAGATGTCTCTCAGTCAGGAGGCACAGGGATTAGGAACTCACTTGAGGAGGCAGTCTGTCCTTTATCAGAGCTTGAACATTGTGCTGGGAGATCTGCTGCTGTCTTCAGAGCTGTCAGGCAGGGACATTTAAGTCTGTGGAAGCTGTGCCCACAACCACCCCTTTCCCCAGGTGCTCTGTCCCAGGGAGATGGGGGTTTTATCTAAGGCCCTGTCTGAGGCTGCTGCCTTTTTTTCAGAGATGCCCTGCCCAGAAGGGAGGAATCTAAAGAGGCAGTCTTGTCACAGCAGCCTTGCTGAGCTGCAGTGGGCTCTGTCCACTTCAAATTTTCAGGTGGCTTTGTTTACACTGTGAGGGTAAAACCGCCTACTCAAGCCTCAGCAATGGCAGATGCCCCTCCAAGCTTGATAGTCCCAAGTCAACCTCAGACTCTGTGCTGGCAGTGAGAATTTCAAGCCAGTGCATCTTAGCTTGCTGGACTGTGTTGGGATGGGAACCGCCAAGCCAGACCACTTGGCTCCCTGGCTTCAGCTCCTTTGCCAGGGGAGTGAATGGTTCTGGCTTGCTGGTGTTCCAGGTTTTACTGGGTATGGGAAAAAAACAAAAACAAAAACAAAAAACTCCTGTAGCTAGTTCAATGTCTTCCCAAATGGGCACCTAGTTTTGTGCTTGAAACCTAGGCCCTGGTCATGTAGGCACCAGAGGGAATCTCTGGTCTGCTGGTTGCAAAGACTGTGGGAAAAGTGCATTATTTGTGCCAGAGTGCACTGTTCCTCCCATTATAGTCTCTCACAGCTTAGTCCCTCATGGCTTCCCTTGGGTAGGAGAAGGAGCTCCCTGACCCCCTTGTGTTTCTCGGGTGAGGTAATGCCCCACCCTGCTTCAGCTTGCCCTCCTTGGGCTTCACCCACTGTCCAACCAGTCCCAATGAGATGAACCAGGTACCTCAGTTGGAAATGCAGTTAATCACCTGCCTTACGTGCCGGTCTCTCTGGGAGCTTCAGACAGGAGTTGTTCCTATTTGATCTTCTTGCCAGGAGTCCCAAAAGTTACTTAGTTTAATTACAAATGCATTTGTGTCTCATTATAATTTATGTATCTGAGTAATTCTACACTAAATCTTTGCACAGCTTCAATGTAAACTTCAGTCTTCCAATTTTTATCTCATTTCTTCTGTGAACCTAAAATGATGTTCATGACTATGAACAATATTGAGAGAGAGGAGCTGTGTAATAATAATTAGGACTGGGTTTTTATTGAGTACTTACATGACCAGCTCTCTGATAAGGCTTCCTATGTGTTAATTCATTGAGTCCTTGCCATACACTTGTGGGACAGATGCTGTTGTTAACCCCATTTGATAGACAAGGGATTAGAGTTTCAGGAATGTTAAGACATTGTCCAGAGTAAAACAGCTATTAATGATGGAACTGAGACTGCAAATTTGTTGTGTCTGACAACAAACTCTCTACTCATGTCTTAGTCCATTCAGCCTGCTATAGACAAAATATTACAGACTGGTAGTGTATAAAAAAACAGAAATTTATTTTAAATAGTTTGAGAGGCTGGATAGTTTAAGAGCAAGACATTGGCAGATTCCATGTCTTGTGAGGACCCACTTCCTGATTAATAAATGGCAATCTTCTGACTGTTTTTGTGTGATGAAAAAAACAGGGGCACTCTGGGACCTTTTTTATAATGGCCCTAATTCTATTTATCAGGGCTCTGCATTCATGACCAAAGCACCTTTCAAAGACTCCATCTCCAAATACAATTACATTGGGAATTAGGTTTCAATTAATGAATTTTGGGAAGGCATAAACATTCAGTGTTTAGAGACCCTCAACTACTATCCTTGCTTCTCTATTGATTTTTTTTGAAATTAACCTTTTTATTTTGAAATAATGTTATAGTCACATACAGTGTAAGAAATAATACAGAACGATCTTCTGTAAGTTTTATACAGTTTCTCCAATAATAATATATTGCAAATTAGAGTACAACATCACATTCAGAATATTAACATTGATAAAATTATTAGTACAAAAGTTTCAGTACAAGAATCTTTTTTTTTCTGTCCTCTTATAACCACACTCACTCCTAACCTCCTCTCCCAGCAACTACCAATCTGTAATATATTTATTATTTTGTCATTTCAAAAATGTTTTATAAATGTAATCATGTGGTATGTAACCTTTGGAGATTGGATTTTTAAATTCAGCATAATTCTCTGGATATTCACCCAGACCATTGTGTATATCAATTGTTTTTTGTTGTGTAGTGTTCCATGATGATGATGTAACACTGTTTAAGCATTCATTCATTGAAAGACATTTAGGTATTTCTAGTTTTTAATCTGTTAAAAATAAGCTGCCATAAACATTTGTATATAGGTTTCTGTGTGAACAAGTTTTCATATTTCTGGAATAAATGACCAGACATATAATTGCTGGTATGTATGGAAATCACATGTTAATTTTATAAGAAACTTCTAAGTTAATTTGCAGAATAGCTATACCATTTTCTACTCCCACCAGCAACGTATGAGTTGTCTAGTTTCTCTGAGTCCTCACCAGTATTTGTTGTTTTGACTACTTCTTATTTTAACCATTCTAATAATTATGTCATGATACTTCATTCAAGTTTAAATTTGCATTTCTCTAATGGTTAATGATGTTGAACATCTTTTCATGTGCTTTTTTACCATCTGTATATTTTCTTCAGTTAAATGTATCTTTATCTCTTTTGTTTTTAACTGTTGAATATTAAGAGTTCTTTATGTACTATAGATACTAGTTATATAGGATATGTAGTTTGCAAATATTTACTACAAATCTATAGCTTCTTTTTTTCTAATCCCTTTCATAGGCTCTTTTGCAGAGCAAAATTTTGTAATTTATCAATTATTTGTGTGTTTGATATCAAGTCTAAGAGCTCTTGGCCTAGGTCCAGATTCTGAAGATTTTCTGTTTTTTTTTTTTTTTTTTTTTTTTTCCCCAAAAAAGTTCTGTGGAGTTTTACATTTAGATTCATGATTCATTCTTGTTAATTTTTAAATAAAGTGTAAGGTTTAGGGCAAGGCTTCTTTTAGCCCTAAAGATGTCTAATTGTGCTGGAAATGTTCGTGGAAAACTCTGTTAAGTTGCTTTTTAACCTTTGTCAAAAGTCATTTGGGCAGTAGGCTAGAGACAACAATCAGTTAGATAAAGCCAAAGTGAGCTAAAATTTTGACATAGTTGACCAGAGTGATGATAGAAAGCTCTAGTCTTTATTTCCTCCCTCGAGACACTGACTAAACAACAATATGTGGGCCCAGTTGCCTTTTTGAGAACTCCAGAAACCATTCCATAGTTTGCAAAACCCAGGTGGGTATAAAGCCATAAAAACTACATCCAAACAGGTAAGAAAGTTTGTTGTATTTACTTGCTATATCCCCTCTCCCTGGCTGGCACAATGTGGGCTGATTGGAAGGAAACTCTCAACTTGTGGCTTCTCCCTTAGGAAGGAAAAATAAAAATAAAATGTACATTAAACATTCTGACTTTTTGAAAGCTATCTGTGGGGCTGTTTTCTGTCTCAGCTGACACAAAATCCTGATGAGAGCTGACAGAGTTTGGATGCTTTGGGGCTGCTAAGTTCAAAAAGGTGAATGAATCAGCTTTTTGAAGCATTGGAGAGACAATGTTACTATGCAAAGACATCACAAGGAGCAACAAATTGTGAACTTCTTGAAAATAATGGAGGAAAAACTTTTAAACTGGGAAGTTACATTCATAAGCACAGATAAGACATATCTCCAGAAACAGTTTGAGAAATTCCCAGAATCTCTACCTGTACTGACTGGTGAAGGCCTTCCCTGAATGAAGTCAGTCAGTAATGACTGAGAGAGGTGGCCTTAAAAAAAAAAAAAAAAAAAAAAAAAAAAAAAACACCTCAAAATTTAACAAAAGGTCACAAAGCATACAAAGGAAAGGGAAATAAAACCCCATTTAAAGGAGCAAACTAGATCTTCAGAAACTGGCCCTGAAGAAATGGAGATCTATTATTACTTGACAAAAAAGTCAAAATAACTGTCTTAAGGGTGTTTAATAAGCTAAAAGATAACACATTGAGATAATTACCCAAATCAGAAAAAAAGATGCATGAACAAAATGAGAATATCAACAAAGAGATGGAAACCGTAAAAAACAACCAAGCAGATATTCCAGAGTGAAGAATAGAATAAATGAATTGATAAATTCATTAGAGATGTTCAATAGAAGACTTGAAAAAGCAGAAGGAAAAAAATCAGTGAATTTGAAGATAGATTATTTCAAATTATTGAGGCAGATAATAAAAAAGAAAAAAAGAATGAAGAAAGGTGAAAAGAGCTTGAGTAACTTATGGGACACCGTCAAGTGGACCAACATATACTTTATGACAATCTCAGAAGAAGAGAGAAAAAAATCAGCAGAGAGACTATTTGAAGAAATAATAGCCCAAAAGTTTCAAATTTGAGGAAGAAAATGAGCATAAAAGTTTAAGTATCTCAACAAATTTAAAATAGAATAAACCCAAATATGCCAGTACTAAGATATAACTCAATATCACTTGATCATTAGAGAAATACAGATCAAAACTAAAATATAATATTGCCCAACACTTATTAAGATGATTGCTATCAAAAAAAATAGAAAATAACAAGTGTGAGTGAGAATATGGAGAAACATGAACCTCTGTGTACTGTTGGTAGGAATACAAAGTGGTGCAACTGCTACGAAAATCAGTAGAGAGTTTCTTTAAAAATTTATAAATATAATTACCATTTATTTCAGCAATATCTCTTCTGGGTATATATCCAAAATAATTGAAAGTAGTATCTCTTTGACATATTTGCACATGATGTTTTCTGTAGAATTATTCACAACAGTCAATAAATAGAAACAACCCCAATGTCCACTGATGGCTAAATGGACAAAGAAAATGAGGTATATACATAAAAAGGAATATTGTTCAGCCTTATAAAAGAAGGAAATCCTGTCACTTGCTACAATATGGATTAACCTTGAGGGCGTTTTGCTAACTGAAATAAGCCAGTCACAAAAAGGACACTGTATAAGTCTAATTATATTAGGTATCTAAAGTAATCAAACTCATAGAAACAAAGTATAATTATGGTTGCCATGGGCTGTTGGGATGGGGAAATGGGAGATTGTTCAATATATATGGTTTTAGTTTTGCATGATGAAAGATTTCTGGAGATCTGTTTTATGACAATGTGAATATAGTCAACATTACTTGACCATACACTTAAAAATGATTATAATGGTAAAAAAAAAAAATCAGCTGGACTTATTTGTGTGACTTGATGGTTTCTCTATTCTGTTCCATAGCTTTATGTGTGTCTCTCTCTACAAATCTCACGCTGTCTTAAGTTCTAGAGCTATAGAGTAAGGCTCTCTCATATAGCATATAGAGACTCTTTTCACTTTAAAAAAAAATTGTTTTAGCTATTTGAGGCCAGTGCCTTTTCATATAAATATTAGAGTAAGCTTATCTATGTTAACAAAAATTCTGAGATTTTAATAGTAATTTTATTAAATTTATAGATCAATTTGGAGAGAGGATGACATCTTTATTATGTTGAGCCTTTTAATCCATGAGCAGGGCATGTCTCTCCCTTTATTTAGTTCTTTGATTTCTTGTATTTTTTTTTTTTTTTTTTGTAATTTTTGCAAAAAAGTTCTGCACGTTTTATCTATTCTGTTTTCCTGGGAGATATTGTAAATGATAGTGTACTTTTAATTTCATTTTCCGTAAGTTTATTGTGTATGTATAGAAATACAATGAAAACATGCTCATCATCACCAGTCATTAGAGAAATGGAAATCAAAACCACCTCGAGATATCATCTCATGCCAGTTAGAATGGTGATCATTAAAAAATCTGGAGAAAACAGATGCTGGAGAGGATGTGGAGAAATAGGAACACTTTTACACTGTTGGTGGAAGTGTAAATTACTTTAATCATCATGGAAGACAGTGTGGCAATTTCTCAAGGATCTAGAATAGAAATAGCATTTGACCCAGCAATCCCATTACTGGGTATATACCCAAAGGATTATAAATCGTTCTATTATAAAGACACATGCACACGTATGTTCACTGCAGCACTGTTTACAATAGCGAAGACTTGGAACCAACCCAAATGCCCATTGATGATAGACTGGATAAAGAAAATGTGGCACATGTACACCACGGAATACTATGCAGCCATAAAAAAGATGAGTTCATGTTCTTTGCAGGGACATGGATGAAGCTGGAAACCATCATTCTCAGCAAACTGACACAAGAACAGAAAACCAAACACTGCATGTTCTCACTCATAGGTAGGTGTTGAATAATGAGAACACATGAACACTGGGAGGAGAACATCACACACTGGGGTCTGTTGGGGGTTGTGGGATTAGGGGAATGATAGTGTGAGCTAGGGAGATTGGGGAGGGATAACATTGGGAGAAATTCCTAATGTAGGTGACAGGGGGATGGAGGCAGCAAACCACCATGACATGTGTATACCTATGTAACAGTCCTGCAAGATCTGCACATGTACCCCAGAACTTAAAGTATAATTTAAAAAAAATCAAATACCAAGTACAGTAGTAGCGAAGTGTCATATTGTTGGTGGGAACACAAAATGTTAACAATAATTTGGAACTTTAGACTTTTTCCCCTTCGTTAGATTCCTTTTTGGTTGACCTTAATTTCTCTCTCTCCTGTAGCTATATTCTATAACTTACTAATAAAAATTATAGATATTTGTGGAATGTAAGAGAGAAGTTCTTCTTTAAAGTTTTCATTTTAAACACTAAAAAATAGCCATTCCATATACTAAAAATCCTTTCTCGCTGTTATTTTCATATTCTAACCTAGTTAGCTGCTTTACCTTAGGCAGACATGCTCAGACAGGCCTGGGCAAGCCTAGGTCATAGTCTATACCATTCCTTATTTGGTAGCATCTCTTGACCATCTCGTGACTAACTTCTTCCTTTTCTTTGTTCTCTCTCCACTTGCTTGTTTAGGAAAGTTTTAAATTACTATCCAATTGGGTCAAGTGTAGAATGTGAGGTCCCGTTTTGGCCAGTGGAAACTGGACACAGCAGTAGGATGACTGCATCAGGTTACAAATGTGCCTGTCCCATTGGTTTGGTGTGCTCTTGTGGCAGGATTGCTAGTGAGCAGTACCCTTTCTGGAGAAAGTAAAACTGGCCTTGCTGGAAAATAAATAAATAGATAAATAAAATTGATTGTTTATGTGTTGGCCCTGTATTCTCTGATCTTACTAAACTCATTAGTTCTAGGGTTTGATTGTTTGTAAATTAATTAATTAATTATTATTTGTTTAGATACAGAGCAGAATGAAATATGTACGTGGGGATAGTTTTAATTCTTACTTTCCAATGTGTGTGCATTTTGTCTTACTGCAGTGACTATAATTTCCAGTAATGTGGAATAATATTTGTATCCTTGCTTTATTCTGATGTGGGAAAGGAATGTTGTTTTTCATTATTG
This sequence comes from Saimiri boliviensis, assembly GCF_048565385.1. Classification (NCBI taxonomy): domain Eukaryota; kingdom Metazoa; phylum Chordata; class Mammalia; order Primates; family Cebidae; genus Saimiri; species Saimiri boliviensis. The sequence continues at coordinate 39,689,432 of NC_133456.1, read as the reverse complement.
CATATAATTTTAGGTTAAGAAATTTTTATATGGTTCTGTGCAAAATGAGAACACTTAAAAATCTACATAAAAATGAAAATTTCCTTTGAAGCTTTCTTTTATTGGCAACTTTTAAACCCATTTACCCAAGCTCCCCTTTTCTCAACTCAAATCATATTGTCCCAAGTTTCCTTGTCTGTTAGCTTAATGCCTCCCATCATCTCCCCAACAACCCTTTGGCCCTGCTGCTGCAAACCAGGCTGGTAGACAAATCCTTGTGACTGGGGGAAAAAAATGAGTAGTTTTATCAATGGCCTGCTAGAGGTCACATGCCCACAATTAATATCTTCCAAGTAGCACCTCAGCAGTGAGAGTCCATCCAAGTTTTGGGCTTACCATGCTTTCTCTTAGGAAAAAAAAAAATCTCTATTTTCTCTAGTGCTAAGGCAGGTTCTCTTTTGTCGTGACGAACTAGATGCAATTCTGTATGAAGAGAGAAGCTTGGCTAACCAATTTCTGAGTATATAAATCCATAATATTAATATTAATCAAATGGAAACATAGTTTAAAAATGTTTTCCTATAATGACACTTAATTTGTTTTACCAGCTTAGTTGTTGCAACACCCTCTTAATTACCAAGCAGTAATTACTAATTTCCCTTTCATAAATAGAAGCACTATACTTCTTGCCTCTTTTTTTTTTTCCTTTTTCTACCTCAACTAACACTGATCAAGCGCTAGATAGTAGAGTGGTAGAGAGGCACCCCATAGCAATAAAATGGGTAAAACACTTTATCATCTTTTAAGATTCATGTTTTATGATAGACAATAATTCACAACATAAGAGGATAAAAACAAAACCTCAAGGTCATAAATAAGGGCTCTTTCTCATAGTACCAGGTAGATCCACACACTGTCATAAATTACTTGATGCTTTGCCATGTTACCTCTCCTAATTCCCCCCAACAACCCTAAAAGATAGGTAATATTTCACCTATTTTGTAGCTAAGGAAGTTGAAGTAGTGTGGCCATCATTATATAGCTAATAATTGGAAGGGTTCAGGTTTGAAACTATCTCATTCCAAAGCCTGGGTTCTTTCTACTACACTATGCCAGCTTCATACTAGGTTCAGAGAATGGGAAAATGCCCATTTATTGAACAATAATAGAAGCTTTCATGGAAGAGTTAAATTAGGACTCAGTCCCTGAAGGATGTGGGTAAGTTGAAGGAGCTAGTCATAAGAGCGCAATTCGGGAACAAGAACCCCCCCCCCAAAAAAAAAAAAGAATTTTGGTCATGGTGTGAAAATATACCTTCAAGTTGAATCATGTGGCTGTTTTTGCTACTGTAACATTTCTGTGGGACTCAGTAGGACATCAAAAGGAAAGAGAACTTTGGAGCAGAATATAGTTATAAATGCCAGGCTGAGACATTTGTATTTTATGGTCAACATTAAGTGAAAGTTTCAGTAGATTAGTACTTTGATAACCCGAATGAATCACAACTTCTGGTATGCCATATTCTTGTGTGGTTTCTCTCCTCACATTGACTCTGGGTATGGCTATGAGACTTGTGTGACTCTGGCTAATGAAACATCAGTGATATAGTTTGGATGTTGTCCCTTCTCAAATCTCATGCTGAGATATAATTCACGATGTTGGAGGTGGGATCTGGTAGAAGGTGATTTGATCATGGAGGCAGATTTCTCATGAGTGGTTTAGTACCATCCCCTTGGTACTGTCCTCATGATAGTGAGTGAGTTCTCACGAGATCCAGTTGTTTAAAAGTGTGTGGCACTTCCCCCACTCTCTTGCTCTCACTCCCACCATGTGAGACACCTGCCCTCGCTTTGCCTTATACCATGATTTTAAGCTTTTTTCCTAAGGCCTCCCCAGGAACAGATGCAACTATTATACTTCCTATACTGCCTGTAGAACCTTGAGCCAATTAAACTTCTTTTCTTATAAATTACCCAGTGTTAGATATTTCTTTACAGCAGTGCAAGAATGGCCCAATAAAATCAGCAAATATGATGTAAGCAGAGACTTAAAAACACTTATGTATAGAAGTTTGCCCTCTTCAAAGGCAGCTGCCCCAAGGTAAGAAATGTGGAAAAGCCATGTGGAAGAGAACCAATTTGTGCCCCAGTTGGAAGATCTAGTTATGTAAACCATCTTGGACCAACCACCTAGTCACGCTGCCATGAGTGATCTTAGGTAAGATCAGCTGAAGAACTGATCGATCCAACCCAAATTGAAGAATTATGAGCCAACAAGTTGTTTTAATTCAGTAAGTTTCAGAATAGTTTCTTAAGCACCAATAGATAACTGACTCACAGATATGAAAATTCACTGAGAACGGAGCTTATCTCATATATGCTTAGAAAAATAACCTCATGGCTATTTCAGTTACTCTACAGCAATGAAGGCAGAGCTACAGTTACCTGGCAAAGGTGAGATCTCTTAACACAGAGTCAGGGATTGTCTATGAGGGAGGGATTATCTATGAGAGGCCTCCTAACAAGCACTTGAATTATAATGATGGGTCACTGAGAGGAAAACTTACACTGAACCAAACAATAATTTGTTGGCCAATTCAAAATCTTTCCCAACAATATGATCATTCAAATGTTGTTAAGATTTCCTCTTGCATATTATACCTTAATTTAAAAATAAATTTTCACTGAGAGAATGTAACATTAAAGTGAACAACTTTATGATCCATTTCATTTTGCTCCTTGCAGTCTGGTTAACAATCCATTTTAATAAGCTAGTGGCTGCAGAACTACTGTCCGCTTATGTAAATGAGAAGGTACACTCATCTTTATTCACTGTAATTACCTTTTATTTATTTTTGAAAGCTTCCTGAATTTCAGCTCATTGTTCAATTGGGAATCATATCTTGTCTATTCAGAACAGTTATTTTAATTTCCAGATTCTGAATAGACATTATTTCTGTGATTCATTTCACTCCGTCTTTTTGCTTTGGTTTTACTGAACGTAATTTATGTCTTCTTCACTCCCATGCCTACTAAAAATTACTCTAACTACGAAGTCCTTGTCTTTCCTGTCTCCTTTTTACTTCCCACTCTAATTCTCAATAGAAAACTCCCTTTAGCATAAAGAAAATGGTAATTTTGTGGGGTCAATTTTTGCTTTCTACTGTTTTTATTTCATGCATGATTACCTTGAGGCTTTAGTTTATCAGCCCTCCAAAAAGAAATATTACAAACCAAATGAAATTACCAGTAGCTCCAGGAACAGGAAGTGATGAGAGAGCATTTTATTCCATACCATTTTCAAAATAACTGGTGTCCAGAACAATACAGCATGTGCTAAGAATGACTCATGAAAGTCTGTAATAGAATGGAGAAGCTTGAAAATGAATGTAGCAGCATGATGTACAATTGTGTGCTATGAGGTACTAAGTCCCTTTTGGAAAATACTGTGAATCATGTTTCAGACTAGTCATTCTCAAATGTTATCCACATCTTCCCTTGTAGCCATCATGACCTACTCTGTCCCTCATTTGCTCTCATGGTCTCTTGACCAGATGTAGTCTATCTTCCTAGAATTATAGCACATTCAAAGATATAAGGTGTGTGAAGAAGAGTCCTCATATATATTTCAAAAATAAATTCATAATCTTCTCTAAAGTGGGGCCTTTTAAGGTCAGTCTGAGCCCCTTGTTTTTAGGAGTATAAAACTGGGAAAAGTTAGCATGTTGGATCGGCATTGTACCACGAAACAGAGCCAAATTCCAGATGATCTATGGCAGTAGGTTCACTTAATTCTTGGTATGCATATACCTACACTGTGAGCCATAAAGGCTAACTGGAGTCCTGGTTAATTTCTTTTAATCAGATATCTGCCATTATTTTTGTATGTAAAGGTATATAAAACAATGTGTATCATTGAATTTAGCACATATAAAATCGAACTTAGCTGGGAGGATTTTAGTTGCTAATGTGGTTTACAGCTAACATTGTTTTTAAGTTACTGTAAATATAATTCTTTACCTTAGATTCTCTATCTGTAAACTTGGGAAGTATGTATTTCATTCCTCTTCAGGCAGGGATATCCAACTTTTTAGAAATAGATTCAATTAAATCAGAAGATCATATAAAAGTGGGAGGATATTGTAGCACACAGAGCACATGGGATCCAAGGATTGGGACCACGGTAACTAGATCTTGTTGAAACAGTAAGTCACCAGAAATCAAAGATGCTTTCTCCATTCTTCAGGGCCTGATGATCTGCCAGCTCAGTTCTCCTTTGCATATACTCTCTATTCTCTTTTTAAAAAATATTCATTTATTTTACTCACCAGCTTTCAAGTGCCCTCCACCAAATAGCTAACATATTCCCTAATCTAATCATTTAGAAATGGTGGGTGTTGGAGGCAGCCCATAAAATGCATGGACTTACTTTCCACCTTTGGGGCAAGCGAAGATAGGCTAAGTCAATAGAGAAAAATGCTGTATTCATACTGTTGACGTCACAAGAAGTGATACAATCATCTTTCAGTGTCCAGGGGGTTTGGTTCCAGGACCCTCATGGATACCATCATCTGCTCAAGTCCTTTACATAAAATGGCATAGTATTTACATCTAACCTACGCACTTCTTCCTCTACATTTTAAGTCATTTCTAGATTACTTTAAATATCAACTACAATGTAAATGCTATATAAATATTTGTCAAACTGCATATTAAAATTTGTATTATTTAAAAATTTTAAAATAGTCTTAATTTGTGTTTGTTTGAATCTAGACACACAGAACCCCTGCATATGAAGGGTTCACTCTATTTTTATGAGTTTCCTGTGTTGAAATGACATAGTTGTGCTATACATCACTGTGAGCAAAACCAAACTTTTGTCCCCTGGCATAATTAAAACGTCAGTGTAGTAGTGGTTTTAAATGAATGTTTTCTGTTTATTATGCATATTCTATATGTGACAGAGGGCAAAAAGATGGCTTTTAGCTAGAAGTTAGGCAGAACTAATTGTTCTATAATTGTTAGAGAACATTAAATGGGACATTCTTCCATTTCAAGTACTTTAAAAGTTTGAGAGGCTATCTCATTTAGTAGTAAGCTGTCAGTCACTGGAGACGTTTAATCATTTCAGTAATACAAGAATATCTCCCAATTTTAATATTCCGATTCTCTGACTATATGTTGAAGCTAATTGATGTATCAAAAACAAATGAATTACTGACAAAGACTTAATGCATAACACATACAGAGCTAAAGCTAAAATTGTGATTTGTTTTCTTGATCGTATCCAGTGTAATGAGTAGGCTGCATCACTCTCTTGAATAGGACAGCTCATTCTGATTGTGATACCAGATGAGCATGGAATGTCATGGTTAGCATCCTGTAATAAACATTTGAGAATCTTACCTATATTTTGCTCAATAAAAATCTATTTCATGTCCACATCAAAACTCAGGACTATCATCAATCCATAGCATAGAAAATCAGCATCTTAGACATGTTTAAAATAATTTAGTCTTAAAGTGGTCCCTATAAATTATCTGTTGAAAGTATAGCTGATGAATGATGGTTAAAAAAAAGACAGGCTAAGAGGTATTTATTAATTTATCCAGCTTCTTTAAACGTTATTTTTGTATAAAATAAGATGATCAGTATGCTATGGGTAAAGACTGCTACCTTAAGTTCCCAGAAAGCTAACTTCATGTCAAACTTTAATTTCATGTAGATTTGTATTAAATTTTGATATAAAGAAGCACTATTTGAAAAAATTTTCAGTGGAATTTCAGTGGCATCTACAAAAGCTGTTATTTTTCACGGTGCCTACTCGACTGCTCACTGTTTCCTATATAATGGAAAATGGAAAACTATTGTCCAGAAATTTGCTACAAAGAAAATGTCACCCCAGGCAAAATTCTGGGTATCTTTTAAACATCATTATATAATGCTATGTTTAACTTTTGCCTTGGTCACTAGGAAACTGTAAGATAAAATAAGTATTTGATTGTAGTAATGGTCTCTTTCTGAATGTGGATATCTGGATGTGAATTATTCTTTCTTCTCTAATTTTTTTTATCTTAACTTTAGACATATGAATTTAAATCACACATTTATTTTAGAAGCAGATACAATATAAATTTAAGACTTAGAAGAATGAAGAAGACAGTTTCCGGACCAAATAGGCTATCAAATCAGGTAATATTATAAAACATTTCAGAGAGACCTTGATATTTGAAACATGGGTGCTTTTGTGAGTCTGACCTAACCCCACCTTCCCTAACAGACTAGCATGTTTATTAATCATTGATTAAAAACAAATCTATTGACTGAAGTGAAAACTAACTTTAAAAGGCAATCTGTGGTGCATTGCGAGGAAGGCGAAAGTTGCCAACTGATGTAAATACCTACTTTGCGATGGTTTGAGATTTTTATTCCACATACTCTATTATGCATTTATGATTAGGACTGTCACAGGTTTAGTCTTCCAAGATTTTATATTTTAAGCACTGACCCTCCCTACCTTGGAGATGAAGGGTGGCGAACCTAGGCAGAGTCACCATGTTCTCTTACACTGACCCTGGAGGATAACCATTCTCAGATGGATTAAAAAACAAAACAAAACAAAAATGGGCCTCCAAAAAACTATACAACTTTCACTAATAGTAGTGACTTTATAAAGAATATATACTTTGTCCTTCATACTTATAGGGAAATGATTGCTGTTGATGCCTTGATCACTATTTTTTTTTTTTTTTTTTGAGACAGAGTCTCATTTTGTTGCCCAGGCTGGAGTGCAGGAGCATGATCTCAGCTCACTGCAACCTCCACCTCCTGGGTTCAAGCGATTCTCCCACCTCAGCCTCCCTCCCGAGTAGCTGGGATTACAGGTACCCACCACCATGCCTGGCTAAGTTTTGTATTTTTAGGAGAGAGGAGGTTTTACCATGTTGGCCATGCTTTATTCAGAGTATTCAAAATGCTATATTCAGAGAAGCTTGGTGGATCTAGTTCAACCAAGGATACGATGTGAAGAAACCTGGATTCCTGGTGCAGACCCCCTCCTTACTATACTTAAAATCTTGAGCAAGCCATTTATTATCTCTGTGACTTTCTTCACCTAGAGAGACCAAAATGGTTAGAAGATCAAATGGGCTAACATATGTGAATGTGCTTTGGGAATGAAATGAAGGTATTAAAGGGGTGTGAGGCATGTACCTGGTCACCTTGGAGATTCAAAGGAGAATACAGAGAGGAGATCTTATCCACTCTAGTGTTGAGAGATTGTGAGGGTGCAGTATTGCTCTATTCTTGGGTAAGAAGTCTGAATGTGATGGAGTTTGGTGTGCCAATGTCTGAGTTGTTCACCTGCTAATGAAGTGAGAAAGGCAATTATGTTATTGTTTCTTTCCCATTCCTGTGTTTGTGAGAAAATTCTGTATTACTACCAACTATCCAGATCACCTGATTTTTACTGTCATCCATTGCAGACTTACTATAATCCTGGGACAAAAACAAATTAAAAGGAAAATGGATTAATATTTCTCAAAGGAAAAAGATGGCAACAACCTATAAGAAGATCTGAGCTTCTAGAAATGATGGGCTATTTTTTTTTCTATTTTTCAGAGACTTTTATAGTTTATAAATACTTCTCAGAAGAAATTAGTTCCACAGAATGACAGTGAAGTTGTGATCACATCCCACCACATTGTAATTTTATATCCCCTTTCTCCACCAAGGTTAAATTGCACCTTCCCACGCTACAATGTTTTCCATGCACTTTGCAACTTTAAATAATAAATCATGCATGATTTAAGATGACAATTATTCTTTGAATACAAATCTCAAAAATAATGGTGATTATTGTACGCAAGAACAAGCATAGCACAGCATATGAAAAGAGGATTGTTCTTGCTATTTTTCTTCTTGCTGATTTTTTGTATTTTATATATGTTTTTTGAATCACAACTTCATTCTTTAATTTGTAACCTTGGACAACCACCTAAAGTCATGAAACCTTAAAAGATCCATGATGATCCAGGGGAGGTTGTTCTATGTGGATACAAGAGAAAAATGAATGAAGGGATTCAGCTTTAAGATGAATTTCTGGGGATTTTTAAAAAACCCAAACTTTTGAATAAAAGTTAATTTCAAGATTATGTCTTATTTTAATAATTTTAAAATTAAATTATGTATTCTTACTGCACAGAGCCTATATTTTGGCTAAACTCAGTGTAGTCAACAAATATTTGTTGGACACTGCCATACGCCCAGCTCTGCTCCATGCAGGAACCATTTTCTTTCATTCACAGATTTCTGAAGGGCCTATCTCAAGCAGGAGACTGGACTCCCTTGCAAACGTTTTTCTCTAACCCCCTGGATCTTCTCCAGGGTCTGCACCAGAACCAGTATTCCATGGTTTCTCGAAGAGATGTATTTATAATGGGGGATAGACTCCTCCCAATTAGGGGGAGCTGAGCAAATGTTTTGGTGGAAAACATGTAGGGAAGTAAAACTTTCATAGAAAACCTGCTTTTCCTTCTTCCTCTCTCCTCGTACTGCTTTTTCCCAAACAAACAAATACAGATATGCTAGTCTTTAAGGTGATTTCACCTTCTTGCTCAATCTTCCTCCCAGTTTTCATTCTGTTTTTCTCCCTGTCTTTTCCTCTCCCTTACTCTTTTTCTCTGACCTTTGCTTCCTCTTTTTCTCTCCCTCTCCCAGTCTGCTTCCTCCCTCAATGGTAGACCATCACATATTTCCTTTATAATCAGTATGGAGTATCTTGGAAACTAAGGTGAAACCAAGATCTGGCTTGCAGCCCAGACATCACTTTCTGAAGTGACAAGCTCTGGTAATAGGGAAGGGTTTGCAATTATACAGATCATTGCTTCGACCTGGTGCAAAGTCAACCAGGCCACGATACAAGAACAAAAAGGTTTAATTTCTGCAGCTTCTAAAGGGCTCTGAGCATTGCCTCAGTAGACATTGACCTGTCTGCTGTGCTAGCTAGCTCATTTTGCCCTTCTTCAATTGAAACCTCAAGATAATCAGCTCAGCTCATTTGCTGTTCCCCTTGTGATCTTCTGCCTTGTAAAGTGAAAATTAATGTCCTTATTACATACATTCCTTTTCCTCACAATCTACCTAAAATTGATTTGCATAAAAAAGTACCCTTTTAATGGTGCAAGGCTCTACATCCTAAATATCTGATTAGTTGTACCTTTTGCATCTTGTATCAGCTTTGATAGCTTTAGAAAAGGCACTTTCTAATCTTCCTTTGAAATGCAATTTCTTATTTCAGGCTAGCTTAGCATGCAATCTATGTAGAATACAGTAGAGAAGTTGCTGTTTTTTCCAAATATATTAAGGGCTTCTAATCACTTTCAAAGTAAAACGAAGGTAGGAACTCACATTATGTGAGGGTGTTTGTCACCCAGGTAAGGAGAATGTATGGGCTGTAATAGTACCCCTTATTACTATTCACTTTGACTTTCCCAATTCAGCTTGTCTTGAGGCATCTCTCTGTTTTTAAGCTTTGGGAGATTAGAAATTTAAATGAGATGTGAAAGACGAAAGACAGGAGGGAGAGCTCTCCTGTGAGAGTGCTTCACATTTCTGGACTCAGCAGTCATGGGGACGATGAGAAAGCTGCCTGAGTTAAGAGAAAGAAATAAAAACATTCTTCAAGAGGAAGCAGATAGCCTTTGGTAGCTTGCAAAGTCTGAAGAAGTCAAAATATGAACTATTGAATCATTTGCAGTTTTAGGACTTACTTGTAGATTATTTATGAGCTGATTACACTTATTTCTTTTTATTTTTGATTTCTCCAGCTTCTAAGGCATTTCCCAAAAAGTGCTTAAATTTATTTGGCTTCATCTTCCTGCTTAACCTACCTTTTGAGAATACAAATAGTTGCATGTTGATGTAGCAGTTGTCATGCCGAGTTTCTCTTCTCAAGGATTACACATTTATAGTCAACAACCTCCCTTCATCCATCCTTTAGAGCAGGAGCCCCCAAACTACAGCCCGCAGGCCGCATGCGGCCCCCTGAGGCCATTTATCTGGCCCCCCGCCGCACTTCAGGAAGGGGCACCTCTTTCATTGGTGGTCAGTGAGAAGAGCACAGTATGTGGCGGCCCTCCAACGGTCTGAGGGACAGTGAACTGGCCCCCTGTGTAAAAAGTTTGGGGATGCCTGCTTTCGAGCCTGAATTAGAGCACATCTGTGGTTCTTCTGCACATCTGTGGTTCTTCCACACACCAGGACTTCAACAGCCTTACCTTTTGCTCATACTCAAGGTAAATGACAACAAATACCACCCCTACAAAGCATTTAAAAAGTTATATGGGTGCACTCAGGTCTAGATTATGAGCATATATTCCCCCTGTGTCTCTCTTCTTTTATTTTAATTCTAGTTACTGCGCTCATAAAGTAACTCATTGCTGTGAAGCAGGTGAGGAGTGAGGTTTTTCGCTTTGGTGACTGTATTTGGAGCCCCTTCTGGATGTAGGGTGATTTAATTTTGGATTCCTTAACTAACTACATGTACAAAGACCCTATTTCCAAATAAGATCACATTCTTAGGTTCTAGGTTGAAATAAATTTGGGGTAACACTATTCAATATGCTATAATGTAGAATCATAGGATATAAAAGCTGGAATGAAGGAACCTAGAAATCATCAAGTTTAGCCCCTTTATTTTGTAGATGATGTAATGCAAAATGAGATACTCAAAGTTACACAGGTAGTAAATTACAGAGGTTTGGTTTTGTTTTTAACCTGAATGCAGAGACACTAGGCTATGTTGAAAGAGGGGTGAATTTTAGAGGAAAAGAGAGCGAAGAAGTTTTAAAACTTGGCTACAAACTCTTTGACACTACTCCCATTGAGAGCTGAGGTACGGTCTATGTCTCTTCCCCTCTATGAGTGTAGAAGGACTTTTGACCCTTTGACCATTAGAGTGTGGTGGTGATGATGCTTTGTGACTAATGAGGATGGGGTTAAAAAGTGAGGCATCTCTGCCTTGTTCACTGAAACACTTTAATTTGGAGTCTTATACCACCATGTGAGAAATGAGGCCCTTATAATGTAAGGAAAATTCCATGGACAAACCCAAACGAGTGCTCCAGTTGACAGGCCAGATGTGTGAAGGAGCCTCCAGAAGTCTGTACTACAAACCATCATCACCTCCAGTCTTTAAGTCTTCTTAGATGATGTGCCAGACATCAGGAAACAGAGACAAGCCATCCCTGCTGTGCCAGCTGCTATTGTACTTATTAATCCATGCATATGATAAAATGATTTTTCTTTTTTTTTGAGAAGGAATCTCACTCTGTTGCACCAGGCTGAAATGCAGTGGTGCAACCTCTGTTCACTGCAACCTCTGCCTTCTGAGTTGAAGCAATTCTCCTGACTCAGCCTCCCTTGTTGCTGGACACCACCACACCCAGCTAATTTTTTGTATATTTAGTAGAGATGGGGTTTCACTGTGTTAGCCAGGAAGGTATAAATCTCCTGACCTCATGATCCGCCCACCTTTGCCTCCCAAAGTGCTAGGATTACAGGCATGAGCCACCGTGCCCAGCCAAAATGGTTGTGTTTTAAATCATTCATTTTTGAATAGATTGTTATGTGGCAATAATAACTGTAATAAAGTCACCTGTGTAATAATCAGATAACAAATATATTCTGCCAGCCAGATAAATAAGCACTTAGAGTCAGGACAGTTTAACTCCAATAAAGATAGACTCTGGGGGTGCAAGTTGGCAAATGTTGATCTCACTGAGAGAAGCAGCTCACCCCATGACCGTGGGAGAGGCTGTGTTGCTTGTTCATCTCTATTTGTAAATTTAGTTGGAGTTGCTTCATGGTCCTGGGAATGGCCACATATTTGTTGCTTTTCTGAGCATCCAACTGGAGAGTACTTATTGAAAGGGTTGAGTTTGCTTTTAATTAGCAATTGAACCAGAAAATCTGTAAAATTCTTTTTTCTGGGTTTTCAGTGCTGAAAACAAATGAAGTGTAATGTGAAGTCCTCGAAGACAATTAAATAAGGTACTGTGAAGAGCACTAGGTATATTCTTTAAAGAGTCCTCAGGAAAGCCTCTCTTAAGAGATGACATTTGAGTTGAGTCCTGAATGAAACATGGAGTTCTAGCGAAGAGTATGAGCTGCAACCCTGGCTAGCATGGCTTGGCGACTGAAGGTGGCAGACCCATTTGAAGGCCAAGTAGATATAAGATTTCTACTTAACCATATTCTAAATTTAATGAGTACTTATCGAGTACAAGTTTTAACTTGTTCTGGCTAGGGATCACTGCTGATTCTAATGTTTCTTGGAGTTACGTACTCCAGTAGACTGGAATTTTCCAATTGTTATTATGGGTAGTTGAATTCTGAGCAGATGAAATGTGTGTGTTGAGACTATACCTAGGACCTAAAGTGCTCCCAGAAACTATTTTAAACCCAGTTTAAGCCTTAAAATTATGCTCTATAAAAGGAGTAGCATTTATAATGCCTGTCGGGGAAAAAACCCACCTCCAGTTACCCTGTATGAAGAAAACTCAGAGCATATAAAAATAAACAGATGAGTGAACAAATACATACATACTGTGTGTGCCTAGATAGAGCCTCCCAAAAGCACTTAGGTAAATGTGATAAGACATACTTATTTTATGTTCTGTCTCTGATCATTTGAGCTTCTGCGTTCTTTTTAGATCTGATTCTCAACTTAGTTATTTCTGTTGTTACCCATGCTTTCTTATTGTTTGAGTGTTTAGTGCACTGCTTTTACATTTTCAAAAGTTTTTAAATTTTAAATTTTTTGTTAGATGAGATTTCTTAAAACTTTATCTATGAAGTTCTGTGCAATTTGTGTTTAAAGCTGGCTTACCAGAAAGCATTAGTGTTTACTTCTGCTAATCAGAACCACATTACCATGGGTCAGAAAACTTTCTCTATAAAGGATCAGATAGTGAGTATTTTAGGTTCTGTGAGCCACACAGTCCCTGATGAAACGGCTCAGCCCGCCATTATAATGCAAAAGGATCCATAGACAATATGTAAACAAACGAGCATGGCTATGTTCCAGTGAAACTTTTTTTGACACTGAAATCTGAATTTCAGATCATTTTTGTATGTCACAAAATATTTTCTTCTTTTTTATTTTCCTTCAACCATTTAAACATGTGAAAGCCATTTTAGCTCATGGGTTGTACAAAAAGCAGATGACAAACTGGATTTGGTCTGCTGGCCATAGTTTGCCAGCTCCTGTTTTAAACTAGATTGTTAGTTTGTGGTATTTTGGAGATATTATAATCAGTGAGAATTCTAGTCCCAAATATGTGTCAGAATAAAATTGTGTTTAAGATCAGGAGAATTATTATTTTTTCTTATGCCAGAGCCAAGACAGATAAATATCCTTACTACTTCCATCTGTGAGGCAGGATTTTTCCTACTTTACCCATAGATATTTCTAGGGGCCTGGCCTGAGCAAGGTTTCTGATTGGAACTCCCATGATAACCTGTGGTTCAGGTGGTCTCCTCTTGGTCTGCTAAAACCAAGTTCTAGGTCATTAGATCGGCAGAGAACAAATGCTAATTTGTTACTTCTGGATGACAAATTCTGATAGCCCATTTCTGGATTTGAGGGTTTTCTTTTATTCTAACCTCTAAGGGTATCTTTTACTTTCCAGCTAACTTAGCCATGCATTTTTTTTTTAAAATGGCTTTTACATGTTACCTTGAACTTTGATGTTCTAGATACCTAAAAATATTGCTAAAAACATAAAGCTCTTTGGACTGTGTGTCTTGTGCCTTTTCCAGTATTCCACCCAGGTTTATGTTTCATGCTACTTTAGGAGGTTGGTTGTGCTTTGGAGCAAAGCAATGGGGAAAGGAAAATGTCTAGAGATCTTATGCATTCTAGAGGGGAAGCAGGGATGGAGTTACCAAGAGTTAGAATGAAAAAAAATGTGAGAAACTTTTAGAGAAGAAAAATTCCAGAGAATTAGCTGAGGGAAAAAATAGTGATGAATACTGAAGTGGCTGAAGTTACTTTCCCACTGAAGCGGCCTCCAAAAGTAATGAACGTGTCGTGTTTGAGTAAAAAGAAGAGGAAAGGTAATTTATGTCAGAAATTTTGTAAATGCCTGCAAGAACGAAAGAGGCAAATGCAAGACATGGCAAGGTGCATGCACAATGGAAGTGCAGCTATGTGCATCCAAAGATGGAAGGACGTGAATACTGGCGTGATGTAGGAATCATTGTGAGTTTGCAAACAGGCAGGTGATACAATGAAAATTACCACTCAGGCAAGATTAATCCCACATAACATTGCAAGGTGGTTTGGGTCATAAAGTAATTGGTTGTGAAGAAAACTGACTAAGAGACTATTGCAATAATCGATGTGTGAATGTTGAAGAATTTTGCCTATGACAGCAGTGGTGGATGTGAGAGGAGCAGATTTTCATAGATCTGAGAAAGGTGGAGGAGCAAGGTCAGTAAAATGTGATAAACAGTTAAAAGAGGGAGCGGAACTGAGAGAAGTCCAAAGTAAAAAAGAACACAGATTATTATGTGGCTTTAAAGTTTCTTTTAGTTCTGATCCAACCTCTAAAGGTGTAATTTTAAAGCTCATTCAGTGGGGAATCAGGTAGATTTCAAGATACAAGGCTCTCAAAGGTTCCGTTTGAGTTTTGTGTTACTTCTTTTTCCTTCCAAATTGACAGAGTTGGGAATGGGGTTTTCTCAGGACATTTCTGTCTTTTTATATGATCATTGACCGTGGTGTGAGCAAGCTCCCTCGACATTTTCCATAGTAACGCAACCATGGAGTTTCCTTGAAAGTGTGCCAGCTGAGCCCGCTGGTGTTCTGTGAACTGCCTTCCTGCCATCACACTGATCAGTCAGTCAGAAGTGGTAGCACAGTGCCTGTTACTCACAGCATTGCAGGTCAGATGAGGAAAACGCAATTTGTATGAACCAGGGTTGAAAATTGAAAATGTCCCATGTTAACTGCTTTCCATGCTTGACACACTTCAGGAACTATTCTTTCTGACAACATAATCAAGGCTAGTGGTAGGCTTAGTGTTTTGTTTTGCTTTATTATAAAGATGTCATCACATTTTCTAATGAACGATCCCCAAAATAAACTTTTGGAATAGCAGTATCATTTTTCAGAGGCAGAATGGCCTTCTCACTTTATGTTGTAGTACCTTTCTGCACCCTAGGTGCCGGCTGCCTTTTTGGGGAGCATAATTAATGTATGCCCCCTAACTGGCACCTAGGGAGCAGAGGAACAAACTGTGGCTAAATATACAGTTAAGAAGAAAATAGGTAAGAAATCAGAGAGGGAATATTATAGCCATGTGGCACCACACTTCACTTTGCCTTTGCTGGGATTTTGGAAGAGCCACCTTAAAGATACCATCGTGTCTTAATTCACTTCCTCAAGGGAGTTTGGCAGCCACCTTCAAATACAGAAGGAAGAAACATATTTCTTTCTAGAACAAGAAAGCCTAGATTTTTTTTTTGTTTTTCAATTTTTAATTTCCATAGTTTTTTTGGAACAGGTGGTATTTGATTGCACGAGTAAGTGCTTTTTTGGTGATTTGTGAGATTTTGGTGCAGCCATCACCCCAGCAGTATACACTGATTTTGATGGTAGAGCTCTAACAACTTGAAAAGATGATATGACAAAAATGAATAAGGCTTGGGCTGAAAGCCAGTCTTTCATTCTAGTCTGGATTCTGTCCCTAACTATTTACCACTCACTGTTCATCAAGTTCTCATTGTGTCAGACCTTGGACAAAGTGCTTTTCATGCATTATTTCACTGATCCTTAGCACCTTTCCAAGTGAAGGGTACGGTTACTATTCCTCTTTTAACAGATCAGAAGCAGGGCTCAGAGAGGTAAAGGAACTTGCCCAAGATACCACAACTTAATAGCTGTCGGTGCTGGTGTCTAAGCCGGGGTGGAACTCTGGAGGCGGAGTTTTTCATCACTGCTTGCCCAGAGTACTGGGGCTTTAGAGAGTCAACCAACCGCTTTGAGCCTCAGTGACCAAATTGAAGAAAATGTCCTTGGTTCATAGGTTGCTTCTAACTTCAAGATTGGATCCAACATTGTCTTCTGAAGGTTGGAGTATAAAGAGGTGACACAACCCAAAAGACTAAAGATATAAGGTCCCTGTCCTTGGGAAAGGCAGCCTTAGAGAGCAGGCACATTTCTTTGAGAAGAGGAGGGAAATCCGGAAACAACAACTGAATAGTCAAGTCCTAGAAGAATCCTGGAAAGATTGATCAAATATTGGATGTTGGCACATCTAGAAAACAGAAGGGTAACTCTTAATTTTGGGAAAATGGCTTAGGGGATTGAAACACATTATGTGGTTTTTTTCCCCCTCTTTAGCAATTGGATGCTAGCCAGGCACAGTGGCTCATGCCCGTAATGCTACCTACTCAGGAGGCTGTGGTGAAGGGATCACTTGAGGCCAGGAGTTCAAGGCCAGCCAGGGCAACATAGCTAGACTCTGTTACTTAAAAGAGAATAATAAAGATAAAAATGGATGCCCAGAAAACAAAGACTAAAACTGTCCAAAAATGCATCCATTTTGAGAGATTTCCAGATAATCTGCCTGCCTTCTGGAATCTTCTACTTTCTGGAGTACTTTCATCTCATTTTGAAGTGGGTTATTAAACATTCCCTTCTCCATACTGAACCTGAGTTGAAAACAAACCAAAAAAAACGTAAGGCCTGTAGTTAGGAAAAACTAGGAATTAAATGAAAATCTAGCTGTACTCCCTAAAAATATGGGTAGGGTCAGAGACATGTGCTCAATCTTCATAGCATTTAAAGTTGTTTCAGTCCTGATGAAGTTCTGTACACAGGTATCTCATTTAATTTTTCATTCTCCTCCCTTCCTGTTTTTTCCTCTACGTTTCTTTTGATCACAGGCAAAGTTATCATCCTTTAAGCCCCAAAAAAGGTAAGGTAAAATTAACAGCCAATCTGATCACAGATGTCCTCCATTTCTCTTTCATTTTTGATAGTAATATAAAGGCAGACTTCTCCACTCGAAAACATATTCCATGCAAACGTTATTATTTGCGTGATTTTTTAAAGAAACATTCCAGGCCATAAAGCTGTTCTAGTGAGTCGAGGGCTTAATTGTATACAGGGTAATTGCAATTTAGTCAATACAAAAGATTGCTCAGAAGGAGATGACCTCTGTGCTCCTGGAACTGCAGCTTAGGACCCAGCAAGCTGCTATGATGCATGAAAAACATCTTTCTTCATTAAGATCAAAGGAGCCAGTCACTTGCCCACAGTGCTGAGTTCTACAGCTGAAAAAGTATTTACAGCAATTAACAACTTTTGAAGGCCCTCTGCTTGAATTGTTAACCTTCAAATAAGCTATCTCTGGGGAAATCACTGATGCTACAACCACTTGTCCCAAAATTCATCTCCTTGATCTCATTGAACTTGATGTGCAAACATTTAAATGATAATTGAAACACTAATTAAATGCTGTGTCTGGGCACCAGAGTCAGGAATTCAGAGAGAAAGGCTGACTTATCGTCAACCGTATTAGGAGCCAGAAGCCCAAGGTGCTGCCAGTTTTCAACAGGAGCAATTTAGATCATGTTTGGGTTGCCCTGATGTCTATTGATGTGTGCAAAGAACTTCTGGTTGTGCTGTCAAACACAACATGGGGGATACAGCTGGCAATCCCAACAGATCAGCAAAAAGATTTAGCATTCATTCCAGAGATATGGTATCAATGAGTTAATCTAGTCATGAATGTTGATTCAGAGTGGGATATAGAGAATAAGGTGAAATCATATCAACCATTGTTTAGATTTTTGTTTCTTTGTGTTCACCGTGTACATTTTGTTAGTTTGAATTTCAGAACGCTGGATGTGTGCACCTGTTTACTATCGTTTCACCCAATGGCTTAAAGCAGTGGTTCTCAACCCTGACCACATGTAAAAATCAGCTAGAAAATACAAATGCTAAGGCTGTCTTTCTTGGCAATTCTATTGGAAGCTCCAGCATTCAAAAGTAGTTCTTCAGGTGATTTTAGTGTGCAGTCAGGGTTAAGAGCCACGACACTAGTTGTAAGCTCACTTAGGGCATAGATCATGTCTATTTCATTTACTCTTGTATTTCTAAAGTGCAGCACTGGGACCGACACTTAATAAATATTCAATAAATGTTTTTGAATGACCTGTATTTTGTAAGAATCCTGGGTGGATGCTAACGAGCTAGGGCCTGTACGAGGGTTTATGGAGTGTATGTGCCAAGATAATTGAGAGAGGCAGGCAGTGCATTCTCCTGCTTGTTCTACTGTTGCTTCTGAACGCCAGAAACCCAACAGTCCTGGGGCAAGCCCTGGGAACTTGAATGCCTTCCCAGCTGCAGTCTTTCTCCCAATCCCCAACAGATGTGCACCCTGCCTATGAGTCCTATGACTGGCTCCTCTCTTGGTTTTGTAATTGCTTTCCAATTTCCCGGTGGCACTGGCACCCTGCCCTGAATCTAACCCTGTGTAGAGCATGCTGCCTCAGCTGCTGGAGTGCTTCCAACAGACACTCCTCAGTTATCAAACTCCTTTAGGGATTGCCTTACCTGAAGAGAATTGTCTCATTCAAGGTCACTTCTCTTCAGGGGCAGCTCATAGCCAACCACCAATGTGAGTGTATAAAGGATCACCCTTTGCCCAACTCAGGAAAACTCTGATGGGCTGTGCTGGCTCCAGAGGCCCTGTGAAATAAGTTGACCTTTTGATTAGGACCTTGTCACAGCTCAGCTTCTTCCTCTACCAGGATGTCTTCCTTCCCCTTCCTTCCTTCACTGGTGTTGATAATGTGATCCCTTCCTAATGAACTCCTTCACTCAAATCTCCAAGTCAGTGTCTGCTTACTGAGCACATGATGGCACAGCACGGATTAGTTGACCTCGGCTCTCCATACCCACTCAGACGATCCTGGGTTCCTCACACTGCTGTCTAGCATGTGTCAGGAACCGTGGCAGTAATGATCGGGACAGACAAAATGCTTGCCCTCATTGAGCTTATATTCTAGTATGAGAGACAAGCAATAAACATGTAAATACATGATGTTGAGTGGCGATAAAAGCCTGGTAGAAAAATAAACCAGGGTAAGAGATTAGAGAATCATAGGGGTAGGGTAGGGTGGTGGTGTACTAGAGCTGTCTCAGGCTGGCTCATGAGGATCAATTATTAAGTCCACAGAAATTTTGCAACCCAGTTGCTAAACAGAGTGAATATTGAAAAATTAAGTTTTACATATCTTAAAACAAATAAATCACATTAGGAACAAAAGTAATGCCTACTCAAAACAACACTTTCTCATTTTACTTCATGTTGCTGTTATATATACTGTTGTAGTTATTTACATCTATTATATCTGAATAGTATTGTAGAAATACTCTATGTCTCTTTCCAAGTCTGCATTCAATGACATGGATGAGTCTAAACTATACTTGTTCAATTGCAACCATAAGTGGCCTATGGATACAAAGTATGGCAAAAATTAAGAAAAGCATTCTGTGATAATTCACCGACTATGCAAAATTTACTAAAATAAATAATAAATATGTTATTATTTGTAAATTGTGTGATAGGCATCTTTTATATCAGTAAAATTTATAATGGACATAAGTATGTACACACATATGTTTTTCCTCTAGATACCCGATTGTTAAACATTTACCAGCACAATACTGGGAAGGGGGTTCTGCTTTAGGTAGATTATGGAAGAAAGAGGTAGCATTTGAGCTGATACTTGATTGAATCCAGGGAGCCTCTGTTTATTACTCTTTGTGAGAAAATATGCTGTCCCAAATCCTTTGTGTTCTCATTTCTTATTCTCAGATGATGGTCTCTGGACAATTTTGTTAGTGTATCACCCATACGGATGATTTATCTCTCTCAAACCCTATTGATTTTGTTTAGGATTTTAAGAACTTCTATTAGGTCACAGCTCAAGGTCTTACCTTTCCCAGTGAGAAGAAATTCAATTTGCTTGTTTCATTACTTACATTTTGATAGCACTTTTTGTTTATAATTGCCCAGCTATAAATGTATTTAGTCATCCTTAATTGTTTATATGATAATGATAGGTTTTTAAAATAAAGAGTTAATGTCTTAATTGTCAATTTTATCTCTTCTGAGAATTAAAATACTCAAGTATGGAAATAATTTTTTTTGTTAGCCACAGCCGAAAGATCCTAGAGGTGTCAAAGTACAGGTATTATAAAAGAAAAGGCATACAAGTTGGTTGTCCTGAGCCACTCACTGACTTTAAGATCATGAACAAATCCTAAAGCCTCGGTTTCTTAATCTGTACAATAGGAATTTAACTTGACAAACCTCTTGATAGTTAAGATAAATAAGGCAAGTTCCCTCCCCTCAAGGAGCTAACAATCTAGCCTTAAAACTACTCCTTATAAAACTATCCCTCATTTATTATAATTAACACTAATAATAGCTGTAATGTAAATATAGAATTGTATAGAAATCAAATGAAGTAACATAAATCAGCATATTTTGTCAACATGGAAAGTGCCATAAGTGTGTCAGATATAGTGGCTCATACAGCTGCATATGGAGTGCTGGTTAATTTCTGGCACTTGATAAATGACTCCTAAGGAATTAATAACCAGTATACCAACTGGTTATTTGGTTAAAGACCACATGTCTTTAGGTAAAGTATAGCTCTGTTTCTGTGTGCTTATGATTAAGCTTTTCCTTTTTCAATTCCATGCTCTGTCTTTTTTTTGGCACTGAATACATATTTTAATTTCAGTAGGTTTTGGGGGAACAGGTGGTGTTTGGCTACATGAATACATTCTTTAGTGATGATTTCTAGATTTTGGTGTACCCATCACCTGAGCAGTGCATACTGTACCCAGTGTGTAGTCTATTATGTTTCACCAACTTTCCACCCTTTTCCCTGAATCCCCAAATTCAATTGTATCGTTTTCATGCCTTTGCATCCTCAAAACTCAGCTCCCACTTATGAGTGAGAACATACAACATTTGGTTTTCCATTCCTGTTATTCTAATTTACCTAGAAAAATGGTCTCCAATTCCATCCAGGTTGCTGTGAATGACATTATTTCATTTCTTTTTATGGCTGAGTGGTATTCCATGACTGTGTGTGTGTGTGTGTGTGTGTGTGTGTGTGTGTGTGTGTGACTTTTTTATCTCATTGATTGATTGATTCTATATTTCTGCAATTGCAAATTGTGCTACTGTAAGCATCTGTGTGCCAGTATGTTATTCATATAATGACTTATTTTCCTCTGGGCAGATACCCAGAAGTGGGATTGCTGGATCTCATGGTAGATCTGATTTTAGTTATTTAAGGAACTTTCCACACTTTTTTATAGTGGTTGTATTAGTTTACATTCCCACCAGCAGTGTAAAAGTGTTCTCTTTTCACTGCACCAATGCCAACATCTATTAATTTTTTATTTTTATTTTTTATGGCCATTCTTGCAGGAGTAAGGCAGTATTGCATTGTGGTTTTGATTTGCACACCCTGATCATCAGTGATGTTGAGTATTTTTTCATGTTGGCCATTTGTGTATTTTCTTTTAAGAACTGTCTATTCATGTCCTTAGCCTACTTTTTGATGGGATTGTTTTTTCTTGCTGATATAGTTCGAAGTTGGGTGGTGTGATGCCTTCAGATTTGATCTTTTTGCTTAGCCTTGCTTTGGCTATGCAGGCTCTTTTTTGGTTCTGTATACCATATGAATTTTAGGATTCTGCTGTTGTTGGGTAGAATGTTCTGTAAATATCCGTTAAGTCTACTTGTTCTAGGGTATAGTTTAAGTCTATTGTTTCTTTGTTGACTTTCTGTCTTGATGACCTGTCTAGTGCTGTCAGTGGAGTATTGAAGTCCCAGACTATTACTCTGTTGCTATCTCATTTCTTAGTTCTAGAAGTAATTATTTTATAAGTTTGGGAGCGTCAGTGTTAGGTCCATATATATTTAGGATTGTGATATTTTCTTGTTGGACTAGTCCTTTAATCATTACATAATGTCCCTCTTTGTCTTTTTAAACTGCTGTTACTTTAAAGTTTGTTCTGTCTGATACAAGAATGCCTACTCCTGCTCACTTTTGGTGTCCATTTGCATGGAATATCTTTTCCCACACCTTTACCATAAATTTGTGTGAATTCTTATGTGTCAGCTGAGTCTCTTGTAGACTCAGCAAATATTTGGTTGGTGAATTCTTATCTATTCTGCCATTGTGTATCCTTTAAGTGGAGCATTTAGGCCATTTACGTTAAACAGTATTGTGATATGAGGTACTATTCTATTTATTGTGCTATTTGTTGCCTGAATACCTTTTTTTCCATTGTATTGTTGTTTTATAGGTCCTGTAATATTTATGCTTTTAGAAATAGAAATACAAAAGGAGATTCTATTTTGTTGCATTTTCAGGATTTGTGTCGAGATTTAGAGTTTATTTTAGCAGTTCTTGTAGTGCTGGCTTGGTAGTGATGAATTCTGTCAGCAATTTGCTTGTCTGAAAGAGACTTGATCTTTTCTTCATTTATGAAGCTTAGCTTTATTGGATACAAAATTATTGGCTGATAATAGATTTGTTTAAGGAGGCTAAAGATAGGACCCCCAAATCCCTTCTAGCTTGCAGGGTTCCTGAGAAATCTACTGTTAATCTGATAGGCTTTCCTTTATAAGTTACCTGATGCTTTTGCCTCACAGCTCTTAAGAGTCTTTTTTTCATCTTAACTTTAGATAAACTAATGACTATGTGCCTAGGCAATAATATTTTTGCAATGAATTCTAGAGGTGTTCTTTGAGCTTTTTGTATTTGGATGTCTAGATCTCTAGCAAGGCCAGTGCAGTTTTTCTCAATTATTTCCTCAAATACATTTTCAAAACTCTTAGATTTCTCTTCTTCCTTGGGAACATAAATTATTCTTAGATTGGTCATTTAACATAATCCCAAACTTCTTGGAGGGGTTTGTTCATTTTATTTTTTTATTTTTATTTTTTTTGAGATGGAGTGTCATTTTGTTGCTCAGGCCGGAGTGCAGTAGCTTGATCTCAGCTCACTGCAACCTCCACCTCCTGGGTTCAAGCGATTCTCCCAACTCAGCCTCCAGAGTAGCTGGGATTACAGGTACCCACCACCATGCCTGGCTAAGTTTTGTATTTTTAGTAGAGAGGAGGTTTTTACCATGTTGGCCAGGCTGGTCTCAAAGTGCTGAGATTACAGGTGTGAGCCACTGCAGCCAGGCTGTTCCTTTTTAAATTTTGTTTTTTTTTTGTCTTTGTTGGATTGGGTTAATTCAAAAGCTTTGTCTTCGAGCTCTGAAGTTTTCTTCTATTTGTTCAATTCTATTGCTGAGACTTTCCAGTGTATTTTGCATTTCTCTAAGTATGTCCTTCATTCCAGAAAACATCATTGTTTTTTATTTATGTTATCTATTTATCTAAAGATTTTTCCATCCATATCCTGTAACATTTAAAAAATTTATTTGAGTCGTTATTCACCTTTTTCTGGTGCCTCCTTGAGTAGTTCCTTCTTATTTGGGTAGGCTATATCAGGTGGGAGGTCTGGGGCTTAAGGGCTGCTATTTACGTTCTTTTGGCCCACAGGGTGCTCCCTATATGTGGATGCTCAGGGATGTGGCTTACTGAGAGATGAACTGCAGTGACTGTTATTTCTCTTCTGGATCCAGACACTCAGTGGAGCTATTGGGCTCTGGGCTGGTGCTGGGGAGTATCTGCAGAGAGTCCTGTGCTATGATCCATCTTAGGTCTCTCAGCCCTGGATACCAGCACCTGCTCCAGTGGAGGTAGCAGAGGAGTTAAGTGGACTCTGTGATGGTCCCTGGTTGTGTTTTTGTTTATTGTGTTTGTTTTGTGTTGGTTGGCCTCCAACCAGGAGAGATGCTTTCAAGAGAGTATCAGCTGCAGTAGTATAGGGAGGATACAGGGTTGCCATAGGGTCTCCTGTTATGTTTCACAGGCAGTAGGTGGAGCCATAGAGCTCCCAAGAGATTATGTCCTTCGTCTTCAGCTGCCAGGGCAGGTAGAGAAAGACCATCATGTGGAGGTGAGGTTAGGTATTTTGAGTTCAGACTCTGCTTGGGGGCAGCTTGCTGCAGCTGCTGTGGGGAATGGGGGTGTGGTTTTTAGGCCAATGGAGTTATGCTCCCAGGGGGAGTTCTAAAATGAATATAGGGGGATTATAGCTGCCTCTTCTGCGTATGGAGGTAACCAGGGAAGTGGAGGAAAGCTGGCAGTTGCAGGCCTCAGCCAGATCCCACGCAGCCAAAAGGCCAGTCTCACTTTGACCATGCCCTCCAGCAGCACTGAATTTATTTCCAGGCAGTGGGTGAACAGGGTTGAGAACCTGTCCCAGGCTCCAGGCCTCCCTTCTGGGAAAGCAAGCAGGGCTTTCAGGTTTTGTGCTTCTCCACCCACTGCAACTTCTGTGCTGTCTGCACCCCTGGTTCACCCTCTCCCCCAGATTCTGTCCAAGAAATGTGCATTTGGTTGAAATTGTTACAGAGTTCAGTTTTTCTACTCCCTGTTATCTTTTCCCAACTCCACTGACAGCCCTCCCTAAGGACCCCTGTGAGACAAAGACAGAAATGGCTTCCCCAAGGACCGAGGGTGGTTACAGGGCTCATACCACTGCGTCTTCTACCTTTGTATTTCTCTTAGCTCTCTAAGTTTGTTTCAGCTCTAGGTAAGGTCAAATTCTTTTCCCATGATCTGGACTTTCAGCTTCTCCAGTGAGGATGTACGTTCAGGGGTGGATGATCCCCTTTCACACTTTCACACTTTGTGCACTCACCATTTTTTGGCTATCTCCTGGAGCCACCAGCAGCAGTCTACTTCCTTCAAAAGGTCTATGGATTCTCTCAGCTTTCCTGGTATGTTCCTGTGGTTGTTCTTGGAGCAAAAGTTCATGATGTGAGTCTCCACAGGCTACTCTGAGTAGGAGCTGCAAATTAGTCCTGCCTGCTATCCACCATTTCTTCCCCACCTCTGATTAAACTTCTAAATATATACATGACCACTTTGTTTTAAAATGAATATATGGTTAAAAATTTAGTCTAATTATGGTATAAGTTATTCAAGTTAACAAAATATTACTTTAATAGAAGCAAATCATACTATTTTATTGTGCTGTGACTTTTCTAGGTTTTTAATCTTAGGATTTTGGTTGCTGCATGTTGGCCTTTTTCAAAGCCTTTAGAGTGACAATAATTACCCAACCACTTTATGTTATAGGCGAAGTATGGTGCAGGGAAATGATCATGGTTGGAAGCCAATATAAGCAATTATCTTACTGGTTATGAGAAAATGCACATATATAATAATTTTTTAAAAAGAAAGGAATGATTTTCTCATTTGATAGATGATATCTGTTCATTAGAAAAAAATTAGAAAACACCAAAAAGTGGACATGTAATGACCTTCTGTTTCACTATCCAAGTACATCATCGTCATCATTTAGGCCTCTTTGCCTCCAATATTATTTATGCCTATTTTTACATAATTGTGATAATCTTTCATGTACAATTTTCTAATTGCTTTTTAAATTTTTTGTGGATACATGTTGTACATATTTACGAAGTACATGAGATATTTCAGTGTAGGCGTACAATGCATAATAAACACATTTTGTTACTAAACACTCCAATTATACTCTGAGTTGTTTTGAAGTGTATAGTAAATTATTACTGACTGTAATTTCCCCATTGTGCTATGGAACACTATCTCTTATTCATTCTATCTAACTATATTTTTGTATCCATTCACCATCCCCACTTCCCCCTCCCCACCACCACCCTTCACAGCCTTGGGTAACCATCATTCTACTCTGTATTTTCATGAATTCAGTTGTTTTAATTTTTAGCACCCACAAATAAGAACATGAGAAGTTTGTCTGTTTCTAGCTTATTTACTTGACAGAATGTCCTTCAGTTTCAACTGTGTTGTTGCAAATAACAGGATTTCATTCTATTTTTATGGCTGAATTGTACTCCACTGTACATATGTATCACATTTTCTATCCCTTCATCTGTTGCTGGACACTTAGTTTGCTTCCAAATCTTGGCTATTGTGCATAGTGCTACAACAAACTTGGAAAGGCAGATATCTCTTCAGTATGCTGATTTGCTTTCACTTGGGTATATTCCTAGCAGTGAGGTGGTTGAATCATATGGTAATTTCAGTTCTTTGAGGAATCTCCAAACTGTACTCCATAGTAGTTGTACTTATTTACATTCCCACTAACATTGTATGAAGTTTCTCTTTTCTGCACATGCTCACCTGCATTAGTTTTGCTTGTCTTTTGGATAAAAGCCAGTTTAACTGGGGTGAGATGATATCTCCCTAGTTTTACTTTGCATTTCTCTGATGATCAGTGATGTTGAGTACCTTTTCATATACCTGTTTGCCATTCGTATGTCCTCTTTTGAGAAATGTCTATTCAGATCTTTTGCCCATTTTTAAACAAATTATGATTTTTTTCTTATTAAGTTGTATGAGCTCTTTATATATTCTGGTTATTAATTCTTTGTCAGATGGATAGTTTGCAAATATTTTCTCCCATTCGGTGGATTGTCTTATTACTTTGTTGATTATATCCTTTGCTCTGCAGAAGCTTTGTAATTTGATGAGATCCCATTTGTTTTTTTTGTTTTTTTTTCTTTGTTTGCCTGTGCTTATGAGGTATTACTCAAGAAGTCTTTGCTTAGACAAATATCCTGGAAATATTCTCCAATGTGTTCTAGTAGTTTCATAGTTTGAAGTCTTAGACTGAAGTCTTTAATCCATTTTACTTGATTTTTGTGGATGATGAGAGATAAGGGTCTAGTTTTGTTCCTCTGCATATAGTTATCCAGTTTTACCAGCATCATTTATTGAAGGGAGTGCCCTTTCCCAAATATATGTTCTTGGTACCTTTTTTGAAGACGAATTTACTGTAAATGCGTGAATTTATTTCTGGGTTGTCTGTTCTGTTCCATTGGTCAATGCATCTGTTTTTATGCTAGTACTATGCTGTTTTGGTTGCTCTAGGTCTTTAGTATAATTTGAAATCAGGTAATGTGATTCCTCCGGTTTTGTTCTTCTTACTTAAAGGATAGCTTTGGCTATTTTGAGTCTTTTGTGATTCCATATAAGTTTTAGGATTTTTTTTTAATGTTTTGTTGAAGAATGATCAT
The DNA here is from genome assembly GCF_048565385.1 of Saimiri boliviensis. Lineage (NCBI taxonomy): Eukaryota > Metazoa > Chordata > Mammalia > Primates > Cebidae > Saimiri > Saimiri boliviensis. The sequence goes on along the minus strand of NC_133456.1, from coordinate 39,662,207 downwards.
TGGTATTTTGCATTAATCTGCAGATTGCTTTAGGCAGTATGGACACTTGAACAATATTAATTCTTTCAATCCATGAACATGGAGTATCTTTTCATTTTTTTGTGTGTGTCGTCTAATTTCCTCATCAATGTTTTATAGTTTTATTGTAGAGATATTTTACTTTTTTGGTTAAGTTTATTCCTAGGTGTCTTATTATTACTATGAATTAATACTATTTCATATCTATTATAAATAAGATTATTTTCTTGATTTCATTTTCAGATTGTTAGCTGTTGGCATACAGAAATGCTACTGATATTTTATGTTGATTTGGTATTTTGCAACTTTACTAAATTTGTCAGTTCTGATAGTTTTTTGGTGGAGTCTTTGGGTTTTTCAAAATTTAAGATGATATCATCTGCAAATATGGATAATTTGACTTCTTCCTTTCCAATTTGGATGCCTTTTATTTCTTTCTCTTTTCTGACTGCTCTAGTTAGGACTTCAGGCGTTGTTGAATAACAGTGGCCTAAGTGGGCATCCTTGTTGTGTTCTAGATCTTAGAGAAAATGTGTTCAGTTTTCCCTCATTTAATATGATACTGTGGGTCTATTATACATGACTTTTATTATGTTGAGTAATGTTCCTTCTATACTCAGTTTTCCGAGTGTTTTATCAGGAAGGGATATTGAATTTTATCAAACGCTTTTTCAGCATCAATTGAAATGATCATATGGTTTTTATCCTTCGTTTTATTGATTTGATATAATACATTGATTGATTTGCATATTTATTATGTTGAGTAATGTTCCTTCTATACTCAGTTTTCCAAGTGTTTTATCAGGAAGGGATATTGAAATTTATCAAATGCTTTTTCAGCATCAATTGAAATGATCATATGGTTTTTATCCTTCATTTTATTGATTTGATATAATACATTGATTGATTTGCATATGTTTAACCATTCTTGCATCCCAAGGATAAATACCAGTTGGTCATGGAGAATGATCTTTTTAATGTGTTGCTAAATTTAATTTGCTAGTATTTTGTTGAGAACGTTTACATTAATGTTCATCAGAAATACTGGTCTATAGTTTTCCTTTTTTGATATATCTTTGGTATTGGCATCACAGTAATACTGGCCTCATATAATGAATTTGGATGTAATCATTCCTCCTCTATTTTTTGGAATAGTTTGAGTAGGATTGGTATTAATTCTTCCTTAAATGTTTGGTCAAATTCAGCAGGGAAGGCTCCATAGCCTTCCTTTGCTGGGAAATTTTTTTCTTATAGCTTCAAATTCATTACTTATTGGTGTGTTTAGGTTTTGAATTTCTTTGTGGTTTAACCTTGATAGGTTGTATTTGTCTAGAAATTTATCCATTTCTTCTAGGCTTTCCACTTTATTGTCATATAGTTGCTCACAGTAGTCTCTAATGATCTTTTGAATTTCTACAATATTGGTTGTAATGTCCCCTTCTTCATCGCTGATTTTATTTATTTGTATCTTCTCTCTTTATTCTTATTTAGTCTGTCTAAAGGTTTGTAGGTTTTGCTAATTTTATCAAAAAAAACAATTTTTTATTCTGTTGATCTTCTGTATTTTTCAATTTCATTTCTTTCTGCTCTATCTTTATTATTTTTTTCCTACTAATTTTGAGTTCAGTTTGCCTTGCTTTTCTAATACCTTAAGATACATTGTTAGGTTGTTTATTTAAACGATTTCTAGTTTTTTGATGTAGGCATTCATTGCTATAAACTCTCCTCTTAGTATTACTTTTGCTGTATCCCATAGGTTTTGGTATGTTGTGTTTCCATTGTTGTTTGTTTCAAGACATTTAAAAATTTTCTTTTTAAGTTCTTTATTGACCCACTGGTCATTAGGAGCATATTGTTTAATTTTTATTTATTTCTAAAATTTTCAAAATTTCTCGTTACTGATTTCTAGTTTTGATCTATTATGATCAGAGAAGATAAATTATATAATTTTAATTTTTCTGAATTTTAAAATACCTGTTTTATGGCCTAACATATGGTCTATCTTTGAGAAAAATCCGTGTGCTGAGGAGAAGGAAGTGTAAGCTGTAGCCATTGGATGGAATATTCTGTAACATCTGTTAGGTCCATTTGGTCTGTAGTGTAGATTAAAATCTGATGTTTCTGTCTGGAAGATATGTCCAATTATGAAAGTGAGGTATCAAAGTAATTATTGTATTGGGGTCCATCTCCCTCTTTAGCTCTAATTAGGTATTATTGTATTGGGGTCTGTCTCCCCCTTTGCTCTAATAATGTGTGTGATATATATCAGAGTGCTCCAGTGTTCAGTAGATATATACTTACAATTATTACAACTTCTTGTGGCATTGGCCTCTTCATCATTATGTAACAAATTTCTTTGTCTCTTTTTATAGTTTTCATCTTAAAATCTGTTTTGTCTGTTGTAAGTATAGCTGCTCCTGCTCTTTTTGGTTTCCATTCACATGGGATATCTTTTTCTATCTCTTTATTTTCAGTCTATGTGTGTCTTTATAAGTGAATTGTGTTTCCTGTAGTCAATGGATCATTGTGTGTGTGTGTGTTTTTTTTAATCCATTCAGATACTCTGTGTCTTTTGATTGGATAATTTAGTCCATTTACATTCAATGTTATTGTTGATAAATAGGGATTTAGTCCAGCCATTTTGTCATTTGTTTTCTGGCTGTTTTGTGGTCTTCTCTTGCTTCTTTTCTTCCTTTCTGTCTTCCTTTCAGTGAAGGTGATTGTCTCTGGTAGCCCGTTTTCATTTCTTGCTTTTGACTTTTTGTGTATCTGCTATATGATTTTGGTTTGAGGTGACTGTAAGGTTTGGAAATATTCTCTTATATCCCATTAATTTGAAATCATGAGAAATTAACAGTTATGCATAAAGAAGCAATTTAATGAGCAAGCAAAGAAGAAACTAATCAAAATTGTATAGTTTAACTTTATTCCTCCATTTTTAACTTTTTCTTGTTTCTCTTTACATCTTATTATATTGTCTATGTCTTGAAAAGTTGTCATAGTTATTTTTGATAGGCCTATCTTTTAGTCATTACAATGTTATAATATTATATGTTTTTCTGTGTACTCACTATTACCAGTCAGTTTTGCACTTTCAGATGACTTCTTACTACTCATTAATGTCTTTTTTTTTTTTTTTTTTTTTTTTTTTGGTCAGATTGAAGAACTTCTTTTAACATTCCTTATAAGACAGATTTGGTTTTGATGAAATGTCTCTGCTTTTATTTGTCTGGGAAAGTCTTTATTTGTCCTCCATATCTGAAAGAAATTTACACTGGATATATTATTCTAGGATGAAAGATTCTTTTTTCTTCAGCACTTTAAATACACATTATGCCACTCTCTTCTGGCCTGTAAGCTTTCCACTGAGAAGTCTGCTGCCAGACAAAGTGGAACACCTCTTTGTATCTTATTTGTTTCTTTTCTCTTGCTGCTTTTAGGACTATTTATTTATCCTTGACCTTTGGCAGTCCAATTTGGGTTAACTCTGCTTCGTGTTTTGTAATCTTTTTGTACTTTAATATTTATCTTTCTCTGGGTTTGGAAAGTTCTCTGTTATTATACTTTGAATAAACTTTCTAGCCTGATCTCTCTCTCTCTCTCTCTCTCTCTCTCTCTCTCTCTCTCTCTCTCTACCTCCTCTTTAAGATCAATAACTCTTAGATTTGCCCCTCTGAGATTATTTTCTAGATCTTGTAGGTGTGCTTCATTTTTTAAAAATATTTTTTAATTTGTCTCCTATGACTGTGTATTTTCAAGGAGCCTGTCTTCAAGGTCACTAGCACTTTCTTCTGCTTTATTAATTCCACTAGCAAGAGACTCTGTTGCATTCTTGCATATGACAATTGCATTTTTCAGCTCTAGAATGTCTGCTTGATTCTTTTCACTTATTTCAATCTGTTTGCTAAATTAATCTGATAGGATTCCAAATTCCTTGCTTTTGTTATCTTGAATTTCACAGAGTTTCCTCAAAACAACTATTTTGAATTCTCTCTCTGAAAGGCCACATATCTCTGTCTCTCCAGGACTGGTCCCTGGTGCCTTATTTAGTTTGTTTGGTGAGGTCATGTTTTCCTGGATAGCCTTGATGCTGTGGATGTTCATCAGTGTCTAGGCATTAAAGAGTTAGGTATTTATTGTAGCCTTTGCAGTCTGGGCTTGCTTGTACCTGTCCTTCTTTGGAAGGCTTTCCAAGTATTTGAATGACCATGGGTGTTGTGATCTAAGTCTGTCACTGCAGCTGTACGTCCATTAGGAGGCAGCCTAAGCCCAGTAACACTGTTACTCCTGTAGACTCACAGAAGTACCACTGAGGTGGTCTTGGGTAAGATCTAGGAGAATTCTCTGTATTACCATGCAGAGACTCTTTTTCTCTTCCCTTACTTTCCCCCAAACAAATGGAGTCTCTTTGTCTCTGTGCTGAGCTTTCTGGAGGTGAGGGAGGGATGATGCAAGCACCTCTGTGGTCACCACAGGAATTGCACTGGTTCAGACCTGAATCCAGCATAGCACTGGGCATCACTCAAGTCCCGTGTTGCCTACCACCTGGCTACTGTCTATACTCACTTAAGGCCCATAGACTCTACAATCCAGGTGCTGAATCTAGCCAAGCTTGGGTCCTTCCCTTCAGAGTGGTGAGTCCCTCCTACCTCCAGTTGGGTCCAGAGATACCATTCAGAAGCCAGGGCTTAGAAACTCAAGAACCTTAGTAATCTACCTGGTACTCTATTCTTCTGAGGCTGAACTGGTACCCAAGCTGCAAGACAAAAAGTTCTTCCCATTCTTCTCTCCTCTTCCCTCAAGCAGAGGAGTCCCTCCATGTGGCTACCAATGACCCAGGCTCTCAGTGGGTACTGCCTGGCTATCATCCATGTTCACTCAGGGCCTAAGGGTTCCTCAGTCAGTTTATGATGAGTGCTGCCAGGCCTGGGTCTCTCTCTTCAGGACAGTGAACTAAATTCTGGCCCAGGATGGTCCAGAATTGCCATCTGGGAGCCAGGGCCTGAAACTGGGAACCCCAGGAGCCTGCTTGGTGCTCTAGCCCACTGTGGCCAAGCTGGAATCCAAGCTGTAAGACAAAGTCTTCTTTATTCTTTCATCTCTCTTCCTCAAGCATAAGGAGTATCTCCCCATAGCCACCACAGCTGTGAATGTGCTGGGTCACAACTGAATCCAGCACTTTTCTGTGTCTCACCTAGGGCCCACAGCAAGTACTGCCTGGTTAATATTGCCAATTATTCAGGGCCCAGGGGTTCTTCTGTCTGCAGGTGATGCATCCTGTAGGACTGAATTCTTCCCTTCAAAGCAGCAGGTTTCTTTTTGTTCCAGGGCATATCTAGAAACATTAAATAGGAGGTAGGGCCTGGAATGGGGCCTCAGGAATCTGATTCATGCCCTATACTACCTTGGCTGAGCTGGCATCCAAGTTGTAGGACAAAGTCCTTCTTAGTCTCCCTTTCGCCTCTCCTCAAGCAGAGGGAAGGAGTTTTTCCCAGAGCTGCCAACTCTACTGCCTGTGGTTGGGGGAGGAGGGTCACAAGCACTCCCTTGGCAACCCCACCTAGTGTCTCACTAGGTTATGTGCACCCCAAGTCCACTGGTTTTGAGCACAGCACCGCACAGCACAGCACAGGATGTCCCCAGGAATTGTAGTCCTTGTAGCTTAGACTGCCATTAATGTTTACATAGGACCCCAGAATACTTTAGCCCACTGTAGTAAAGCTTGTGGGACTCAGGTTCCAGCCTCTAGAATGGATGATTTTTCTCTGGCTAGGGCTGGTCTAAATGCTCCCTCTGTGGGCACCAGTTCGTTTCTACCCTATATTGCTTTCTGCTCTGACAGGGCCGCACTGAGTTTCAATGCAAAGTCACACAATCACTGTGCTCTCCTTCCCCTAAGTGCACAAATTCTATCTAAGCCTCACATGGCTGCTGCCGAAGGATGCGGGAAGGGTGGTGAAGGTGATTCAAGTCTGTGTTTCCTACTGTCGTTACTACTTCTTTCTTTAATATGATGTTAAAACCAGGTGCTGTGATCACTCACTCAATTGTCGGTTTTTATAAAGGTGATTTTTGTGTGAATAGTTGTTTGGTTTGATGTTCCTCTGGTAGAGCCAATTGCTTCAGGCTTCTATTTGGCCATCTTGCTCCACCTCTTCCTCCTCATATCTTGCTTGTTAAACTTTAACCATATAAAAACAATATTTTCTAAGCAATTAAACATCTTTTCAAATGTTCATGTAAATGACAGCATGCATGTCATTGTGGAAATGTGTCATACTTATGGCTGGTCCTTGAATCACAATACCAAAACTTATTTGAAGAAATGGATGTTGACTCTGATTTAATCACCTGGAGAGATTGTATTCATATTCCAATGACACTGTCATTCCTTAGATTATTTCTGAAATAATGTTTTTGTAAATGTCTTCAAAATAACTCAGAAAATTGGGGTCATTTTCTGTGTACAATTTTTTAAATCAAAATAAAATTTTACTTACCTTGTTCTTTCCAATTAGCTGAGTGACTTTTGCCTAATAACCAAGTCAATCTTTAAGGAAAATCTATGAACACTGATGACATTTAAAAGAATGTTTCATAGGCTTTTAATAGCAATTTCTAAAAAAGATGTTTGAAAACATTTATGAGATGGCTGTGTATTAGGATATATTATATATATATATTTTTACTGAATGACTACTTAGGGTTAAAAAGAAACAAATTTGTATAAGCTGGTTTCACTGTGTTTGCTAAATACGTTATTTTATATTATAGTTATCTTCTCATCTTGAAATATTCTCAAGAAGTGGTCATGCCCTACAAATCTACAAGTCTCTCTAGCTGCTCTGTCCCTTTAGGTGTCCTTGAGTTGAACACTGTTGTTACCATACCACCCCAAAAGATATCCCTGCCCTGATGTTAGCAGGATGCTTCTTCAAGATCTTGAGGCAGAAGAGAATCTGGTCTTGATCAGGAAAGGGAAAACAAAAATAAACAAACAAATAAAATCACTGTTTAGGCCTTTCTTATAAAACTTTTACCATTTGACGTGTCAATTCTTTATTAGTGATCGCTAAATACAAAGTCTTGTGCTGGGCATCCAATTTCTGCTGTCATAGGATGTGGGGAAGTACTGTGAGGTGATCTTTAGTAAGTTAAGTAAGAGTTTTCATGGAATGGCAGAAAGAGCAGTGGATTGTAGTCAGGAGACCTAAATGCTAATAAACATTACTTTCGCTTCTCTCATAGAAAAATCTTTTCTTTTTTAAATGGTGAGAATGGGTGTAATGATATTTTTATGAGATGATGATCTTCAGATCATCAGTAAGCTGTTTGGATCCCTGGCTCTGAAAATGTAATTAGAGACACAGTGGAATATCAGAATCATTTTAGTTGTGATGATATGTGATCTACTACACAGCAAAGACTCAGCAGTGCTTTCAAAGTGCAGGCTTAAAATAATGAGTTCTACTTGTGTGAATGTGATAGACTTTCAAGGAACTACCATATTCTTGGCTCAGGCCTCTGAGGTACCAAAAGGAATTTTAAGTATTTTTGAAATGTTCTTCTTCCTATGAATAGAGAATTTGAAAATGTAGGGATTGCCTCTACCTAGCGCACTCTCTCTCTCTCAACTAACAAAATATGCAAAGTTTTAGACTGGGCTGGTGAGGGTGGTGATAGGACAGACTTGCAATCTTTCCATGGGGTCCTCCGAAAGGTCCGTTACATGTTAGCATTATAAGAGGGTCAAATGCTTAGAGATGGGGTTAGAATGCACTAGGAGGAGTGGAGGAGGGACACTGTAGTAGTTGCACAGAATAAACAAGAGGGCAAAAGTTTCAGAAAGTGTTTAAAAGAAGCACTTACCAAGAATAAAGGAGTTTTGACAACTTTTTGTTCTAATCTCTGGTTGCCCGGAGAGACAAGGACATGGGAGCATGTATTAGGGTTCTCTAAAGGGACAGAACTAACAGGATATACATCTATATGAAGGGGAGTTTATTAGGAGAGTTGATTCACAGAGTAACAAGGTGAAGCATCACAACAGGCCATCTGCAAGCCAAGGAGCAAGGAAGATAGTCCGAGTCCCAACATCTCAAAAGTAGGTAAGCCAACAGTCCAGCCTTTGGGCTGTGGCTGAAGGCCAGGAGCCCCTGGCAAATCAGTGGTGTAAGTCCAAGAGTCCAAAAGCTGAAGAACTTGGAGTCTTTTGTTTGAGGGCAGGAAGCTTCCAGCATGGGAGAAAGATGAAGACTGGAAAAGTGAGCAAGTCTCCTCATTCCACTTTCTTCTGCATGTTTTATTCTCACCGTACTGGCAGCTGATTAAATGGTGACCGCCCAGACTGAGGGTGGATCTGCTCCTCCCAGTCCACTGGCTCAAATGTTAATCTCCTTTGGCAACACCCTCACAGGCACACCCAGGAACAATATTTGCATCCTTCAATCCAACCAACTTGGCACTCAGTTTTAACCATCTAATCATCACAGAACAGAATGGGGCGTGGCTTCCAAAGGGTGCAGTGAAGACCATCCCATGGTTTAAGAATATATTGAGATAGCACATAAAAAGCAGGGAACAAGGTTCTAGAATGTGGGCCAACAGGAATAATGATAGAAAACAGTCTTATATCTAACTTCTGAGTACTGGGAGAAGTTTCCTGAGATTGCAGAGACTCTCAGTTCACCGGATTTGAAAAGAAAGAGGACACGTATTGTCCAAAACCAGAGCGTCCAGTCGGCTGCCCACTTCTGCCCCCAGAGCAGTGAGAGACTATCATCCTGTCATTCCATGAGCAGTGGGGCAGACCTCACTGCTCAGCAGCCTAGGGTAGTTATAGGCAGGGGCATGGTAGCCAGCAGAGTTTGGGATAAGTACTGACACCACATTACTTCAGCTTGACTTTTGGGAAGTCGGTGATGGAAGGGGGTCAATGAGGGAACATGGAAGGAGTAAAAGCTGCAAGCTACTTTCACCCTCTTCTATTAAACATTTCAAATAGGGCAGACTTCTCTTCCTGTCTGTCTATGCCTTAGAGATTCAGTTTCTGTGTGTGCATGATGAAAGCCGCAGGGTTTTTGCATTAATAAGCCCGTTTAAAAATGTCAGCCAAGAAGCACTAAAGACCTTTTCACCAGCCACTTTTCAATCTTGTTATTTTAATACTTGCCTCTACCCTAGGCTTCATAAAAATGTAAAAGGTAATGAAGTGTTTCACATGCTGTTTTCTGTCCTTTTATTCTAATCTAAATCTATCATTTAGTGCATGCTTTAAAAATGATGTTTACTTGAGTTGGAGTCCTAGTCCATGCAGCCCAGATAAGCTTTCTGGGCTTGTGTTTTAGAAATATCATGTATGGTATCATTGTACACAACCAGCACAGTGGTATGATAAATCTATTTTAAAATCTTTAGAGTTCAATTTTAACATGGCAATTGTGGTTTTCTGTTATATACACTATCGGAGTCAACTTGGGTCTGCTGTCATCTATTACATCAGAGAGATAATGGCATTTTCAGCCTCCTGAGTCAGTCTTGTGTTTCAGACTTGAAGCTATGACTTCCTTCTCCCTTGGATTTGTTTCTAGGTATAAAATGATGGGAAGAAGTCAGACATGGTGGCTCATACCTGTAATCCCAGTGTTTGGAAGGCTGAGGCAGGAGGATTGCTTGAAGCTAGGAATTCAAGACTAGTCTGGACCATATAGTAAGACCCCACCCCACCCCACAAAAAAATTTAAAAATTAGCTGGCCATGGTGGTGCATGCCTACAGTCCCAGCTATACAGGAGCCTGAGGAGGGAGGATCGCTTGAGCCCAGCAGTTTGAAGTTATAGGGAGCTATGATCACACCACTGAACTCCAGCCCAGGTGACAAAATGAGACCCTATTTCTCTACAAAGAAGGAGAAGGAGAAGGAGGAAGAAGAAGAAGAAGAAAAGAAGGAGGAGGAGGAGGAGGAGGAGGAAAAGAAGAAGAAGAAGAAGAGGAGGAGGAGGAGGAGGAGGGGGAGGAGGAGGAGGAGGAAGAGGAGGAGGAGGAGGAGGAGGAAGAAGAAGAAGAAAAGAAGGAGGAGGAGGAAGAAAAAGAAGAAGAAGAAAAGAAGGAGGAGGAAAAGACGAAGAAGAAGAGAAGGAGGAGGAGGAGGAAAAGAAGAAGAAGAAGAGAAGGAGGAGGAGGAGGAGGGAAGAAGAAGAAGAAGAAGTAGAAGAAGAAGAAGGAGAAGAAGAAGAAAAGAAGAGGAAGAGGAAGAGGAAGAAGAAGAAGTGGAAGAGGAGGAGGAGAAGAGGAGAAAGAGGAAGAATAAGAAAAAGAAGAAGAAGAGAAAGAAGAAGAGGAGGAGAAAGGAAGACATTTCTATATTATGTTTGAGCAAGTGGAGAAGTATTTTATTAATTTTAAAAAGATCACTAAATGATAACACTAATTTATTGAGAATATTCTACCTATCTAATAGCTACATATGGAAGAGATAAAATTCCTGCCCTTGAGCATTTCTCAATCTAATGAAACAGACAGCTGGGTACACAAACTGACAAGAAGCAATGGAATGTGAGACAGGCAAGTATGAGACTAAGAAATCTGAACTGCAGGCTGCCATAAGAGGAGGCACTGGATTGTATGTAGCCACTTTGGGAGAAGACAGAGGAGATATTAGGTCAGAGTTTGAAAGATGAATAAAGGGCAAGGCTAGGACGCTCCAGACAAAAGGAGAGAGCATCTGCATGGAAACCATTAGAAAAGCACAGTGCATCTGTGGAATAGGAGTAGGGAATAGGAGAAATTGAGTACGGATAAAGCATCAGTGCAGGGTAGGGGCAATGGGAGAGCCAGGCAGGTAAAACTAGAAATGAGGAAATTATACAAGGAAGGGCTTGAGTTGCTGTAACTTGCCATTTAGTCGTCTGAAGATAACACAGAACTTAAATCAGGGAAGTAATGCAAGAATATATACATTTTAAGGGGCCCATTCTGGTGTCAGTGTGAATGAAGGGTAAGGGAGGGCATCAAAATGATTATAGCAATTTAGGTGAAAAAATGGCGAAGGCATGAATTAAAGTAATGATAGTGAAGACAGAGAGGAGGGGCTGAATCCTGGAAATATTTCTGAAATAGAATTAGTAGTATTTGGTGACCTTCATAGGTAGATGATAATAATAAGAGCTGACTTTAGGAAAAAAAGTTGTGAAAATGGGTAAAATTTGTGTTCAACATTCTGAAATCCACTTTCTGGGCTTTGCCCTCTCTCATAGCATATTAAATCAAAGTCTGCTCTAGACCTTTAACTCAGGCTTATGTGAATTTTAATGATTATAGATTACAGCCCAATATGTTATTCCTGAATGGTAGGATTTATATTTTACTATTAATTTTTACTACTGATTACATATCTGATTTTATTCTTTATATTATTTTTTATATTTGTCTAAACTATTATATAGATATATATTTTTATTGATTGATTTTATATTTTACTATAAATGCAAAAATGCATCCACAAAGATGTTCAGAAGAGTGATTTCTGTGTGGTAAAATTATTGAAGAAGAGTATAAGTATCTTAACAATAAATAATTTGTTAAATCAACAGTTATATGTCCGAAGATGGTATCTGAAACAGCCTTTAAAAAATATGTAGTAACACATTTGTCAACTTAGAAACTCGTTCAAAAATATATTAAAAGGGGAAAAAAGAGTTTGCAATAAGTACGTATAGCATAACCCCATTTTATAAAAGTATGTATCTTTAAATGTATTCCTAGGCAAACGAAAAAGACAACAAATATTCCTCCATGTGCGGACAGTGGTTATATTTGTATGGGAAGTGAGATCATGAGTGACATTTTTGTTGTTGCTGTTGTTGTTGCGTGATCTTGTGAGTTCCAAATTTTTAATAGTGAGTACATTAGGGTGTGAAATTGGAAGTTTCTGTAGAAGCACTAAGATATACTGCATATGACGTTTCAGAGTGAGGCTCTGGGACTAAGTTGCAAAGTTTCAAAGGTAACTTCAGTAACACGAGTTTTACAACTTCTGAACCCCTCCTTGACATTGAGTGTGTAAAATTTCAGGTTGTTGAAGGTAGGTAGAGTAGGACTGTGGACAGGATTTCTTTCGTAAATGTTATTCTGTGAGTCTTGACTCTACCAAGAAGAGGAGGAAAAGGTGCATCTCTTTCTCCTTTGCCTTGAAAAGGGGGCAGAATTCAAGATAATGACTAGAAGATTTTGATACATATCCCCTGAAGTTGAAGGACACGACTGTCATGTGAAAAATCGAGAGACAGGATCTTTAGGATCAGCTTACACTCCAAGAGCCTGTGAGGGTAAGCAGTGGATAATTATTCCCTGTGGTCCATAGTGGGCCACACTCAAAAGAGAACCTGTGTGGGCTTCTCTAAGGCCCTGTTCCATTTAGCTGAAAAGACAGGGAGAAAATGACCATATTTCCCAAATTCCTAGGGACTGCAGAAGGAGTAATATAATTTGGAATGACAAATGTAAACTAAATATAATATCCTAAGCCCATCTCCCTTCCTAACTGAATTAACCTTCTTGTGGTCAAGGGGGTCCCAGGAAAAATCTTAAAACTGAGTTTCCTGCCATGACGGGATGGGAGGTCAGACACACCTTGTTACACTCCTCTCCCTTTTATGGCTTAGACACAACAACTGACCAGCATTAATGTAGAATGGAGATCATAAGACTGACAGAACAGACACTTTGTGGCCATAAGGTACCGGATTATAAACAAGACCAAAGGTCATGCCAGGAAAGGGTTAAGTCATCCACCTTTACACTTAAAGAATAAACTCTGCTCTAACTGCCACAGGTTTTTCTTTTTCTCTAGCAGCTAAACAAGTACTGGCTGTGGATAAACAATATTAAAACAATTTCAACTCATCCAGCTCACAGACCCTGACTAACTGCCCCTCTTTCCACCAGCCGTAACTACAGCTTTGATTGGACAAGAGACTGATTTCAGTACCTTTGTCCTGATAAGAAGACCACTGACCATGGACTGGTCCTAGCTGGATTACAGAAGCTGCAAACTTACGTGGCTTTGTGCTCTGAAAAGACTTTTTGACACCCAGGGCCTAATTATAAACATTTGAATGCTCAGTCTCCATTCCAAAATAAACGTGAGTCTTGTGTTATATGTATGTTTGCTCAATATGCACGTGTCAGGACCATCTTCATGAATATCCGTAGCTCCTCCTGTAACATGTTTAACATGTATGTTTTGCTAACCCATTCAGCATAAAGCTCTTCTCCCAGCCCCTCCTCCTTCAAAGTGCCTGTCTCTGGTCTTTGCCTGAGGCTGCTCTTCTTAGCCTGTGGGATGGCTACCTCCCTTTGCAAAAAATTAAGTCTTCTCTCTTTTTCTAAATTTATAAATAGTGTTTTTGAAAGTTAACATTAATTGCCCATTTTATGGGAACTATAAGTTGGAAATCCCCAAGAGTAGTGATGGGGCTGCTGCATACTTGTGTTTGCTAAGTTCGTATTTAGTATCTTCTCTCAAATAGACATTATTTTGCCAACTCGTAAGAGTTTTCTTTTAAAGGTTGTCCCACTGGTTATCACTCTAATATCTTATTATCATCTTAACAGCGGCAAAAATAAACTATGGCCTATGTCTTGAGTGGCTTTCCCAGAAAACACAAGTATTTAACAAAGTACCTTCCTGTGCTAATAATAATTGAGAAACTGTCACTGATTCCATTTATAAACACGGTAACCTCTCCTCTGTGCAGTTAAAGTTTTTCTCCCACTTTCCTTTAAAAAAACATAGGCTACATTTCTTCCAAAAGACTAACATGTACCTCTTTATGAGTTAACAGAGCACACTAACTGGTCTTTGATTCACTTTTAGGAGGCACTAGTAAACACTGCAAATTAAGTACTCATCTACAAAATGTACAAACAAATTCAAAAATCACCAAGTGTTACGATCACTTTTAAGAAACTTTCATAATAACTTTCTTAAGGCAAAGGCTGAAGAATACTTTAAATTATTTGAAAATGTTAACGGAAATACTTATAAATTAAAATCATTCTAGGGGAAGGATGGATGCAAAACATGAGAGAGAGAGAGAAAGAGTGTGAGGGAAGTTTTCTGTGATTCAAAAGAGAGCAGAGGGAAGTTTGAACAAGCAAGTTAATTGGATATGTTACATCCGCTAAGCTTTGCCTTTGCTTCTACTGATTTTTAGACTAAGAAAACATGTTTAGCTGAAAGAAGATTTTGGATTAGCAAAGGATAAGAAAACCAAAATAGAAAGTAAAATACCCAAAGCTCAAGACTTAATAAGCCTTCTCTTGATGTTGACAATTCTACCACAATAAGACCACCACTACTGATAGAATAAAAACAGCAAGACAGGAAGGGCTGCATTTCTCCTAAATAGGCTGACACATGGAAACCTATCAACTAGACCTGTAGGCTCCATGCCATTGTTCAGGTAGAGTCTGTCTCTCTGAATGCTCAAACTTTCACCTTGAGGATGAATCCTCTCCTGCTGTGGGTACGCCACACTCCAGACAGTGCACTCCACTGTGAGATTTGCCAAAGGGTGACCAGTTATAAGAACTTGAAGTTTCAATGCTTAATTTTGGGTAAATGATTTACACTTTGATTCCTGAATCACTGTTCTCATTTCACCCAAAAGAAGGCATGCAAATCATTACTGCTGTCCCTAAGTATGTGTTTCCTGAGGGGGACAGGGTGGGCACTTCAGCAAGTGTCATAGAGGAGAAAACAAAGACCTTAGTTAATTGCTTCTGTTTGACTTTGTCTTCAATCCACACATCAGGCAAGACCAAACAGTTACACTTATTTTACTAGGTAGTCCTGCCAATGAGGAACTGTGTAGATAATGTGTTAAGGGGAGAGAATAGAAAAAGAATAAGGTAAAAACCTAGTGGATCAGAGGAATCCATGTAGAAGACACAGATCTGGATTCCATGGTGTAAGACCGTTGTGCATTACAACGCCTGGGGGGAATGCTCTCTCTCCTTCTATCTAGGTCAAATGATTGCGGGAACATTGCAAGACAGACGGTAGGAAGGTGGGCTCTGGAGTCAGATCCCTGTATTTCACTTCCTTTCCTGGTGATGTGATTGATGGTGTGCCTTTGGACAATCCAGAATCTCCCTGTGCCTTACATCCGACATCAGTAGAATTTAGATAATAGTTGTGCCAACATCAGAAGGTTGTTGTGAGATTAAATAAGGTTGTGTGTGTGTGTGTGTGTACACATGCACACTTAGCATACTTAGTACATAGTAAGAGCTCAATAACCATAACTTCTATTATTGAAAAAAAAGAAAGGAGACCAGCTTTTATTGAATACCTACTATACGCCAAGAATTGCACTAAGCACTTTGACATCTCCTCATTTCCTCCCATAACAACTCTATAAAGTAACTAGTTAGAATACTTAAATGGCCTACCCCCAAAACAAGCAGCTAATCTGTAGAAGATCCTAGGTTTAAAATCAGGCCTTTATTTCATGATAGGATACTTCATGTCCTGTGATTCAGGGTTTGATACACAGGAAGAAAACGAATAATACATAATTATTTTAGAAATCGATGTCTCTGGGAGCTAATCAGCTGTCAGGGTTCTTCTTCAATTAAAGATGATCTAAGTATCAGTGGTTGGCATCCTGCCCACCTATATTAGTAAGGGAAGGTTTGCTGCATAAGAAATAACTCCCAGATTTCAGTGGCTTGGCACAATATTTTACTGTGCTCACATTAAGTCCAATCAGTGTTGTTGGTGGATGGGTGGAGATGGAGCTTCCACGTTTAGGCACGGAGGATTCTTTCTTCTTGCCAGTCCTGTACTGGAATACTTTATTGATTTCCTGGCCTGCAGCTGGAAAATGAGGGAAAAGAATGAGTATGGTACATTTGGACTACTTAGGGACCAGTCTTGGAGATGGACGTACTTCTGCCCATATGCCTATTCGCCAGAACTTGACTACCTACAAATGAGAATGAAACAATAGTTTAGCTCAATGCACAGGAAGGAAATAGCTTGTATGACTTGAGAATTCATGCCACAGTTTATCCTCCTGGTCACTAAATATTACCTTCACTCTTTCTCCCATGTATAGGACCCAACCTTCTTCTTCTGAAGGCAGATGGCTCTAAGTCTTAGCCAGATGCTGCATCCAGCTCAAAGTCCAGCATCTGTGGGAAATGTATGTCCTTATCAGGCTTGGATATGGAGCCGCTGCTGATTTTTGAAGTGCGATAATAACTTATCAGTTTCCCACTCTTCACTCCTCTACTTCACCCTCCTCCCCCAACAATGCTCAAGGAATATGGGAAGGGGCAGAATAAGAGACACAGAGCAGTCATAGGTCTCCTTCTGAAATCCTCCTGGCCAGGTACTTGGTCAGCCCCAGAATCTGTGTTCAGGAAGAAACTCCCCTCTTTCTCATTCTCTGTGACTCCTGCTCTACCCACTGAGAGTTTTATTTTCCCTATTTTCCTCCATGGCACAGGGCACATATCTGAAGGGGGCATAGGGAGTACAATCTCCTTGGGAACTCTATAGCTTTCACAACCTGCTTCCTGCTTATACAGGTTTGGGGACTTAAGAATTGTTTTAAGCTGTAAACAAACAGAAGCCTTGTTAGAGCAAAATTATTAGTTCAGCAATATAACTTCCTGAAAGATGGAATAGGCTTCTGATCTGTTTGCCTTTTCTAATCAGTACCAGGCAACAGCAATCATGCTCAAGTTGTTTCCTAGACATAACTCTCAAGCCTGATTTCATTTTCTTTTTCATCTCTATGCATCCCTCTCTCAACTTCCTGGCAGATAACTTGAGGCTCACTGAAACAATAGGTTTGAATGCCAAGGTGGTCTCCTTATTCTGCTCTTCGCTGCAACAACACTCCGATGTGTTTAGCAAGAGTTTTAATGGGTCTTTGCAGTTCAGGACATTTTCCAGTCTTTTCTCTTACAATTTGGATTTTAGAAGCAGCTTGATTTCTAAACTTGTAAGACTTTTATTTTTAGACTTTATTGTTTTTAATCTATGCATGAAAAACACTTATTTCTTGTCTGAGCTCCGGTACTGAAGGCATTTAAGAGTAAGCAACAACCCACTTTTACTCTACTTCTTCCCAACCACTTTCCTTATAGCTTTAGGCTGAAAGGCATGTGCTCCTTTCCTTCGGTTATTGCAGATGACACTTACATGAAATATTTGGCTAGAGAATAGCAAGACTCTCTAACTGCAGCTTGCTCTTTTTATTTCCACACTGTCTGAGATCTGACTACTGAAACAATAGCACACATCTTGGGCTTTCACTAAGCATTCTACTTTTTGTCTTGATTCCTATATTTGATAGAGAAAATTAACTACTGGAACTGATAACCCCAAAATAGCTGTGGTTACACATTAAAAGTTTATTTCTTCTTCATCTAAAGTGTAATTGGCAGCAGGGGTATGGAAGGACTCCTGTCTACACAGGCACTCAGACACCCAGTTTCCTCTTTTCTTGTGACTCTATCATTGCCTAGCCCACTGGTCCACTGGTGGATTGATTTTCTGTACCAGGTCTCAGACTGCCTGGACATGAATCACATCATTCACATTCCATTGTCCAGAAAGCATCAACAGCCACATTTAATTGCAAGGCAAGATAGAAAATGTAGTCTAGCTGCATGCCTGAAAATAATAGAAAATAAGTTTACTAAAAAGCAAGGCTATCTCCACCGCACTATCTCTGCCCCAGGCGCTGAGATGCCATCAGCTGAGCATTTGACAGTACCTGAGATGGAGTTCAGCATGGTGCAAAAAGTGTCCCTCTCTTGATGAACATGTCAGTGCCCTTGAAATAACAGACTAATTCCCCTCCCCCTCAAGATTTTATATTGAATAAAATCCATAAATATTTGAAGGTTAATAAATGCAAGATATACCATCATTTTTTTCAGCATTCAACAATGGTTGCAGTCTTTTTCTGCAGAAATAAATATGATTGGTCTATCTTTATAGAGAGAAGCTGACTCTGGAAATAGCTCCTTCCAAAGTTCCTCCTAGAAAACACCCTCTGCACATACAAAAAGTTCCTTTTTGTTTTCTCCATACCAGAATGTTTTACCTAAAAGTCATTATTATCCCCTTGTTCTTACAGATGCTTATATAGTGACAGATATAAGATCCTAAATAAAGTAAAATCAGAAATACTATAGTCCATTATCCCTAGAAGATGATTTTAAGCAGACTACATAAAATTCAAGTTAGATGACTAAATCCACATACTGGAATCCACTTCTGCAGATAAGGCTTGATTTTAAAAACACCCAAGATGACCTTAGTCTTGACCATTGTTCTGTTCTGGGGGATCACTACTCAAAAAGACTATGTTGGCGTTGTCTGTCCGAATTTTAAGTTAGTACCTTTGGATTGATTGTAAACAAAATTTCAGGACCTCTTGCTATAAGAGCTTAGGGGCACATGGGTTTTTTTTTTTTGGCCTGGTATTTCTTGGAGTCAGGCAGGAGGGCCCTCTCCCTCCTTTTATCTGGTTGAATCACTAAATGGCTTTTTCTACTCTCATCTATTGCTTTAGCCTGTGAGTTATCTGATAGTTAAATAATTAGGGCAAACTCTACAAATTCCAAGAGAGAGAGAGAGAGAGAGACAGAGAGAGAGAGAGACAGAGAGAGAGAGAGAGACTAAAAGGCTCTTTGTGGTGCTGGGTTGTTTTGAAAAAAATAAAACAGACTTTCAAGGTTTGGGGTTCTCTTCATGTGACAGTATGAAGGAAAGACATATAAGCTGCTAACACACTGGAGTCAAGCTATAAACTTGGGGAGCTTTGCTCATGGCACAGAGAAAGAGAGAGGGAAATGGCTGTGTTTCGAAGAAACTGTTCCTTTCTTACCCAGTGCCATACAAGGGCCCATGCTGAGCTGACAGGATGTTGATGTTTAGGCACCAGTGAACCAGGGATGACAGGGCAGGGGTACACATGGTCTTTATCCCCAGTCGGTTCTAGGAGAGGAAGAGGTTGATCTCTGATCCGGTAGAATGAGAGTGTCAGAGATGCCCTCCTATGTTTTGTTTCTCGGGCATGGAAACGGTGTATAAGCAGTGGCAGTTTTGGACATTTCTTGTGGGGTCAGGGAATACTCCTCTTCCTTGCTGTTTTCCATTGCTTCTCTTTTTCAAGAGTTGGAAGGACATTAGATCCTAAGTCAAACGAGCCGAATTCTTATTCTGACTCTGCGTTTAGTTAGCTTTGTGACCTTAGACAGTTCATTCAACATCTCTGTGAATTTTCTCTTCTATAAAATGAAGAGAAGGAATCAAGAAATTTAAGGGATCCTTGAAACTCTAATATTATTATAAAGGCGATCTCTGCTGCCTCCAAGAAATCCTGACTGTCTGGAACAATAGACTACTCTGTGAGGAGTCATTTCTTAGTGAAATGTTTTAGTACATGTTTAAAGATGATAATTTAAAGGGATTGTCAGTGGGCTTTTTGTAGAGGCAAGGGATAGGTCTCTAGACTTCTTTAACCAGGAAGTTAAAAGGTTATGTAATCTACATTGGAGGGCAATTGGAAAATTTCCTGATGACCTGTAGAATAACATGCCTCTTTTCCAGTATTCCAAAGAACATGGGGAGGGCAGCCAGGAGCAATGCCTGTGATGTGAGGTGGCAAGATTGCTTTCAGAGCACCAGCTGCAGCTATTTGATCCATCACCCTCCTACCTCTTGAAAAGTGTTAAAACTCCAGGCTATCTTTTCTTCCACTCAGTAAGTAATGTTTCAAAGAGAACTGAGGAATGTCTATTAGCTCTCAAGTATCTGAGGCTGACTTAAAGGTGAAATGTACCCAGAACCCAGAGGCAGACATGAGAATGGTGCACAATGAGTTCTGAACAGAAACCTGATGTAGCATCTAGGTACATGTTTACGAGCATGGAGCACATTCATTGCTGCCTGGATCTCAGCCAAAAGGCCAAGTGACTGTGGAGCGTTTTGACATTGAAAAACTATGTTTTTAATGTCATTTTTAAGCTGTTAAACAGAGACTAAGTCGATAAAGTTTCTCCACTGAATATTTGCAGATGGTTATGAGTGGAGTGAGTCTGGGTTTTAGCCAGGTATTTGGCAAGGTCTTCTGTGTTACCTGCAAGACTAGATGCAGTGTTGTGGGCCAGCAAGGATGTAGGCAGGTAATTTAGTAACTGATTGAATTAGACCAAAATGATTAATTAATACATCAATGTTAATTTAGTTTCTTTGCCACAGAGTTGGTTTTTTTTTAATCTTTGACACTGTCCAGTTTGTAATTTTTATTAATTACTTGGGTGAGAACATCAAATGGCAAACTGAAAATATGAGTCAAATCCAGTGAGATTAAATTTCGCAGAGGTAAGTGCAAAGCCCTACACTTGGCCAAGATCAGGATATTAGCTGCCTAAGAACTGCGTAAAGGAGGCATCATTTAACAGCAGGATGTTAAACACTTTAACATCCTGTTAGAGTGAGTTGTAAGCCCAGTTTCAATCAGCAGTTTGATATGACTGCCAAAAACGCTAATAAAGTTCAGGACAACACTAACAGAACCTCTGCTGTGCGCTGGACAGAGCATACTCGAGGAGGAGGAGACTGTTTAAGGGCCCCAGATTGAATGACAGAAGCTGGCAAACTGGGAATGCACGTGGACATGCAGAAGGAATCGAGGGGATTTATGTCATATAAGGAAAAGACAGGAGTGGATAATTCTTTCACTAAATCCGCAGCGTTCATTTTGGAAGAGCAGTTTCAGACTTATTCTTAGTGGCTCCAGAGTGAAGGACTAAAGCTAATAAGAAAAAAAATACAGTGCGATAGTTTGCAGCCCAGCATACAGGAGAATTGCCTAATAATCTACCTAAAAATTAAATGCACTGGCCTGGGAGGTAGTGAATTTCCCATATCTACATGTCCAAGCAGAAACAAGCAATTACAATGCAAACAAAAGTCGATGACTGCTTC
This sequence comes from Saimiri boliviensis, assembly GCF_048565385.1. Lineage (NCBI taxonomy): Eukaryota > Metazoa > Chordata > Mammalia > Primates > Cebidae > Saimiri > Saimiri boliviensis. Next base: position 39,641,171 of record NC_133456.1, on the reverse strand, counting down.
ATGAGCAAATCATAGAAGGAAATTTTATCATCATATAGATGATAATGTCTGATCTTAGCATACAGCAGTCAGTGGCTAAGTTATAAGAGCTGCAGAGAAGCTTATAGATAGCATAGTCTTGGACAAAATCAGCCTTGACTTTGTTTCAGCTTTTTGGATAATGCTTAAAGGCGATTATATTGGCTAATGAGATGAGTCTGATGAAACCTTTAGAAGGTTTTAGGAGAGTTTAAACTGCTAAGACATACGAAGAGCTCTGGAATAAGAATTAGGAAGCAGAAGTGTGATATTTGGTGTCAGAATTAATCTTCGGGAGTTACTAGGCAGGTTGCTATGACTCAAGTGTCCTTAACTATAGAATGAGATTCAACTTTTATTTATTCTTAGAGACTCTGAATTGCATGTTGGGCTTCTAATAGCCCCAGGGCAGAGATACAGTAACTTATAAAAACACTCTGTGGGCCTGTGGTGTGTATTACTAAAGAGGAGTTCCCTCTGAGCTCAGATTTCTTTGTTGAACAGATCTCTGTATGAATACAAATAATCATTAGGGAGACAGCTGGCTATTGCTGTGTATCTCCGATAAAACACTCTTTTCACATTCCTATCTTTTCTTCCTGGGAATTTTGCCAGAAGGGCTAAGAGCAAGTGTTCAGGTAAGCAAGTAGGGTCTGCTATCTGCTTCTGTAAGGTCCAGTGGGATGTATTGATTCTCCTACATCTGTAGCATCAGGGATGAACACGCATTTAACAGACCAGGATAGACAGACTATGCATGGCCAGTTCTCCTGAGCTGACTTTGTTGGTCGGGAGGCCAATGGTATTAAAGTGGCAGGGCCATTTGCATCATCAAGAGTTGAAGATTTCTGGGACTCCTGCCTATTGAGCTAGTTGGGAGGAACAGACTTCAGAGAGGAAGATCTGGGAAAGCAGTTTGTCCTTTTCTGTTCTTATGCCATAGCTACCCGGGAGACTTAGCTATTTCCGTAATTTCAGCTATCACATATAAGCAAATGACCTTCACCTCTATGCCCTTGACCTATGTTTTAGATCTATATGACCAAATTTCTATTTGACAACTTTATCTGAACATCACACAGGAACCTCAAACTCAACATATTCAAAGATGAACTCATGACTGCTCTAAAATTACTCCTGCTTTTGCATTTTATTTATAAGTGAATGGCAGCAAAGTCCACCGAGTCATTCCAGAAAGAATCTTTTTTTTTTTTTTTTTTTTTTTGTAATTCACTCACTGATCTGAAATATATTTGTTTTACTGCATACTCTGTACCAGGCAATGTTTGCTTCTTGTCTGTATAGTTAAAAAACAAAATCCCTGTCCTCTATAGAGTGCATTTTAGTGGGAAGATATTGACTTTGAGTGTGGCAAGAATAATGATAAAAATCAAATAAAAAGAGCACAGTAATAACAGAATTCCAAGCAATAATAAGATCTATAAAGAACAAGGAATAGAGGGTGGAAGTCTGAGGACAGTCAGAAGCTACTCTAGCCAGGGCGATCAGGGGAAGGAAGTTAAGAAGTTGACATTTAAGTAAATTATGGAAATCTGCTATAGGATGACTTGAAGAAACAACAAATGCAAAGTTTCTACATATATGTGTGCAAATTATGTATGTGTGTATATATGTACATTTTACACATTGTATATACTACATATATACACGTCTGTGTATATATACAGATATACACATATGTATTATATACAGTATACATATTTTATACCTATGTATGTATATATGTATGTGTGTGTACATGTATGTTTCTATATATGTATATATATATATATATATAAATTTCTTGTCGAAAACAAGAGTTCAAAAGTACAATATAAAGGATTAAATAATATAAAAACCTATGCAGGGCTAAGTAAATGAATACCCATATAAATGGAAAAAGATGAAGGTAAACCAACAGTGATTTATATTCAAAAGTAAGAATAGCAATAATTTCAAACTATGCCCAACTCAAGACCACGTTGGTGACACGTTCACTAATGCAAGAGTCCTTTCTGAAAAGTGCTAGCAGTTTGATCACTGTCACATGCACCTGAAGAGAAAGAATTTGTAGTTTTATCAAGCACTTTGCAGCTACCAGTTTTCTCAACAATGGATCACTGAATTGAGAATTGCTGGTAAAGTCAAGGCACCTGTTAATTTTAAATTCAGAATGTTTGTATATGTGAAAAAGCAGATTACTAGGAAACCAAATCCAGAAACACACCAAAAAGCTAATCTACCATAATCAAGTAGGCTTTATCCTTGGGATGCAAGGTTGGTTCAACAAATGCAAATCAGTTAATATGATTCATCACATAAACAGCACTAAAAACAACAATTATATGATCATGTCAATAGACGCAGGAAAGGCTTTTGATAAAATTCAGCATCTCTTTATATTAAAAACTCTCAACACACTCATTGAAGGAGCATACTTCAAAATAATAAGAGCCATCTGTGAAAAACCCACAGCCAACATCAAACTAAGTGGGCAAAAGCTGGAAGCATACCCTTTGAAAACCAGAACAAGACAAGGTTACCCTCTCTCACCTCTCTCAACACCCATATTCAACATAACTGGAATTCCTGTCCAGAGCAATCAGGCAAGATGAAGAAATAAAACGTATCCAAATAAGAGAAGAAGTCAAACTATCCCTGTGTGGAGATGATATGATTCTATACTGGAAAACCCTGTGGTCTCTGCCCCAAAGCTCCTTGATCTGATAAACTTAGCAAAGTGTCAGGAAACAAAATCAGTGTACAATAATCAGTAGGACTCCTATACACCAGCAACATCCAAGCTGAATGCAAATCAAGAATGCAATCCCATTCACAATAGCCACAAAAGGAGTAAAATATCTAGGAATACAGCTAATCAATCAGGAAGATGAAAGATCTCTAAAACAAGAATGGCAAAACACTGTTCAAATAAATCAGAGATGACATAAACAAATGGAAAAAGATTCCATGCTCACAGATAGGAAGAATCAACATTGTTAAAATGGCAATGCTGCCCTAGGCAATTTATAGCTTCGGTGCTCTTCCCATCAAACTACAAATGCCATTCTTCACAGAATTAAAAAAAAAAAAACGATTTTAAGATTCATATGGAACCCAAAAAAGAGCCCCACTAACCAAAGCAATCTTAAGTAAAAAGAACAAAGCTGGAGGCATCACATTATCCTACTTCAAACTATACTGCAAGGCTGCAGTCACAAAAGAGCATGGTACTAGTACAAAAACAGACACACAGACCAATGTAACAGAAGAGAGAGCCCAGAAATAATTCCACATACTGATAGGACTCTGATCTTTGACACAGGAGAACAAAAACAAGCAATGGGGAAAGGATTTCCTATTTAATATAGAGTGCTGGAATAACTAGCTAGCTATATGCAGAAGATTGAAACTTCTTACACCATATACCAAAATCAACACCAGATGGAGTAAAGACATAAATGTAAAACCTGAAACTATAAAGGCCCTGGAAGATAATCTAGGAAACACAATTCTGGACATAGGGCCTGGTAAAAATTTTATGACAAAGATGCCAAAAGCAAATACAATGAAAACAAAAACTGATGAATGGGACCTAACTAAACCAAAGAGCTTCTGCACAGCAAAAGAAATTATCAACAGAGTAAATATACAACCTACAGTATAGGAGAAAATGTTTGCAATTTATGCATCTGACAAAGGCAAACTTTCCAGAATCTATAAGGAGCTTAAATTAAGAAGCAAAAAATTAAACCCATAAAAAAGTGGGTAAAGGACATGAATAGACACTTTTCAAAAGAAGACACACACATGGCCAACAAGCATATGAAAAAAATGCTCAACATCACTAATCGTCAGGAGAAATACAAACCAAAACTATAATGAGATACCATCTCACAGCAGTCAGAGTAACTATGATTAAAAAGTCAAAAAATAACAGTTCCTGGCAAGGTTGCAGAGAACAGGGAACATTTATACACTGTTGGTTGGAATGTAAATTAGTTCAGCCAATATGAAAAGCAGTTTGGTGATTTCTCAAAGAACTCAAAACAGAATTACCATTCAACCCAGAAATCCCACGATTGGCTATATATCCAAGGGAATATAATGTTCTACCATAAACACATGTGCACATGTATGTTCTTTGCAGCACTATTGACAATAGCAAAGACATGGAATCAAACTAAATGCCTATTGACAGTAGGCTGAATAAAGAAACTGTGGTACATACTGCATGGAATACTAAGCAGTCATTAAGAAGAATGAGGTCATGTCCTTTGCACCAGCATAGATGGAGTTGGAGGTCATAATCCTAAGCGAACTAACACAGGAACAGAAAACAAATACCACAGGTTTTCGCTTATAAAGTTGGAGCTAAACATTGAGTACATATGCATTCAAAGAAGGAAACAGGAGACAACTACTTAAGGGTCAAGGATGGGAGGAAGGTGAGGATTGAAGAAAACTACATATCAGGTATTATGCTTATTATCTAGGTGATGAAATAACACGTATACCAAACCCTCATGACATTCAGTTTACCTATATAACAAAACTGCATGTGTACCCCTGTATCTAAAACAAAAGTTTTTTTTTTTAATTTTAGCATGTTTAAAATTTAATTATTATGAACACAATTGAGTTTCAAGTAAATCTTGGTATTTTGCAAAAATGAATGTCTTTAAGTTATGAACTACATGTTCTTTTACTTGAGCAAAATTCCAGTACTGTGTTGAAAGAGAGAAAAATGTACATAAATGACTGTATATGAAGATGGAAAGAAATTACTCTCAGTTAACTGTTTTACGGTGTCTCAGAGGATGATGAGATAAATTCCATCTGGAGGAAATAAGAAACAACTTCAGAAAAGACATGACCTCTGAAGCATTGGTGGAATTTGAACATGGAGAACTAGAAGGAGGGCCTTCCAGTAGTGTGAAGCCATGAGAAATGGTGAGATAGAACAGCGATGTGGTAGCCATTGGCCTTTCATGTATATTTGACTCTCTCTTCCTGCCAGGCACGTGGTAGGATTATACATCGCTTCTCACTTGACATTTGTTATGACAACATGGCTCGTTTTGATCAATTAAATAGGAACAGAAAGGATGTACATTATTTCTGGGCAGAATGAGCACACACATCACCAAATTGCCCGACCTGTCACAGTGCTTATGGAAACATGAGTCAAGATGGAGCTTCCAACAACCTGGGTCACCATGCATTTAAACGGGCAGGATCCTTTCACCCCTAAGAAGCTTAAGAAAAACATTCCTTTTGGGTGTGTGTGAAGCAACTGAGATATTGGACTATTTGGTAACACAGCATACACTAGTTCATCCTAATACAAGAATTGTCTACAGTTCAGTCTGGCAGAAGCTTCAAATATAGGAAAGGCAGTGGTGGAAGAGGAGTGACAGATACATAACTATACAATTAGGGCAAAATGTGAGAAGTGTCATAAGGTTAACATTCTCAATATACAAAGATGTATATAGATCAATAAGAGAAAGCCTTAGGCAAATAGAAAAAGAATAGGCACAGAGGTTGACAAAATATAATTAATAAGAATATAAAATATTAAACGTTATTGGTAATTAATGAAATTCAAATGTAAAGAATGAGATGGTACTATCCGACTTTAAATTTGGCAAAAATATTTAAACTAATAGAATCTTTTCATGTGTTTTCTGATGGAAACAAAAACTACAGAAATTTTTGGGGAGCAACTTGGTAATATGCATGAATGACCTTAAATTTATTTTAACCAAGTAATATCTCTTTAAGAAACTTTTTTTTTTCACTAATTCTCTTTTAATTTAATGTTTCTGGAACCAACCAGACATGGTGTGACCAAATAAGGGTATTTATTGAAAAGATACTGGTGAATCTGGGGCTATACAAGGAATGGTAAAAATCCAAGCTTTGGGCAGGGCAGGAACCAGGGTGGCTTTGGTGATCTTATCAGCAGGATCCTCCTTCCTCTGGAATGTTGCCAGTATGTGACTTGGCTAGAAATAACACTCAGTCTCTATGTCTGTCAGGTTAAAACGCCAAATTCCAAAACCAAATAGACTAGTTTGGGTCTGGCATACAACACTGCACCCACTAGGTACGGTTAGAAAGGCAGGATTCCGCAGCTTGAATATAAATATAGGAAACACCTGTGGGAGGAGCAGGTGGTTCCCAGAGAAGGGAGATTTAACAGGCCACTTGATATGTATCTTAAGGAAATGATCAGAAGTGGGAACAAAGGTTTCTGTGTAAGAGGTTCATCCTAGTGTTATTTATAACAGCAGAGAAAAAGAAACCCGAAGGTCCAGGGGGATGTTGTTTACATAAATTACTATGAATATTATGTTCAGTTACAGTTTGTATTCATGAAGAATTCAGTGTTGTGAGAAAAGTGCAGATTTAAAATTTTTCTTGATTTAAGCAAATTACCTACAATGGTCAAGCATGACTTTTATCATCAGAAATATTCAACTATTTTAAAGAAGACAGGCTTAGTAGAGTCAGTGATTTAGTAGTAGTTGCAATTCCAGAGTTAATCAGTCTGTGTTTATATTTTGTTTCTGCCACTGACTAGCCGAGTAGACTTGGTCACATGAATTGACCTCTTTCAGGCTGAGTTTTTGTATCTGAACGATGGAGAAATAATAATTCTTACGGCCTTGGGCTTCGTGAGCATTTGCTGTATGTAAAACACTTAGCCTGCTGATGTGTCTACCATCTGATGAAAGGTAGCTATTGTAATAACTGAGGAGCACAGATAAGGAACAACTAATCCTACTTGGAAGAGGAAGAGAATGTGGTATTTTGACTAGATCTTCTTTCATTTATACTTATTTCTTGAAATAAGGTGCTACTATAAATTTGATCTTTTTGAAAAATAAGTTGGAGATAAGTCAAATCGTTAATATAAACATTCTCATAATGTATCGCTGGCTCTTCTTCACTTTAAGTATGTACCAGTCTTCTGACCCGTTTCAATAAAGAGTCAGTGCCACCTCCAGCCTCTGGGGCAGAGAAGCTGTTAGCTTTTCTCTTTGGCACAGAAGTGACCTAGAAGCTGCAAAGCTAGGACCAACGGGCAACTGCCATCTGTACAGAACAGTGTTGCAATGCGGCCAGGGCTGGTAGGGCTGTACAGTCCTCGCCCTAGATTCTGCCTTCATGTTTCCCTTCTTGACTCTCCTTCCCTGTCTGAAGCTAAAATTGAAAATAGAGTTTAGAATCTGAAGCTTTCTTACAACCCACTTTTCTTTCCAATAGGCAGACTGTTCTCATCCATTTTCCACGTAAGCCTTACTATCTTGCTTGGCTGAAGTTTTTCTGACCCTCAAGGCACTTCAGATCATTTGTAGATAATGGGAAAAGCAATGCCATTTTATTGACAACAAAGGCCCGAAGCATAAAAACACAGTGCCACTTAGCAATATCTGTTTTTTAAAAAACCCTAACACAAAACTTTCATGTATGCTGAAATTAAAAGAGCTTATTCTTTCACGCTTTTCTGACTTTGTATCTTCACACAACCACCCTTTTGCTTTTCCTTAAAACATGTATGTACATTTAAGTGCAATGGATCATTCAGTACCGGCCAGGAGAGAGCTGATTTTGACTGGCCGTCCCATGCTCTTCCCTTCTAAGACTCTTCAAAGCAAAGCTGTGATAATGGCCTTAGAGATCATCTTGCGTAAAGTTTCCATTTTGCAGGTGTGGAAACAGACCCAGATATGCTGAGATTTAGATGCCAGAAGACACTAAGGCCTTACAGTTAGAATTACAGCCAGGTCTTCAGGAATTTATTTAACTCCTAAGTTCCTATTTATTTCATCACTCTCACTGTCTTGAGAGTAAAAAGCCGCTGAACTGTACCTGTTGGGATAATTTTCCTCTTGGAGATTTCCTAGAGCCTATAGTCCAAGTAAACTACGAGATGGGACAAAAGTGATTTACCTCACTCCACATGCCACTCCATTTCTCCTCTACACCTCTAAGACCACCTGGGAGTTTTCTTTAAAAATATCAATATCAGGTCTTATTCTAGGCCTATTAGTTGAAGATCTCTCAGGGTTGAGCACAAATATCAGGATTTTAAAAAATCTCCCCAGGTGATTCTGAGGTTTAGCCAGCATTGAGAACAACTAGGCTGAGACTGCTTCCTTGTTTTTAGTTTGGTTTTGTGTTTGCCTCTTTTTTTCCCATTTCCTCCTCCTCCCTTTATTATTCCCATTCATTCCCTTTGCTATTTCTCTCTTAACTGGCTAAAATATGGAATTGAAGCTTATTGTTACATGTTTGCTGTATGTATTAATTTTTGTTTGCTGCTTGGGCTTAATTTTTAAATCAGGTGATTTGAATCTTTTTTTTTCCCTCTCCTTTAAAGAATCTTTTCTTCACCCTTCACTAAATTTAATTAGGTTTTTGCTAACATGTAGCCTTCAATTAACTTATTTTCCTTTGTAAAATGGACCTCCATAGGAGGAGAAAAAAAAAGGTGACAGAACTCTGTTTGGAATTATAAAGGAGGCATCATTTAATGGTTATTAAAATATCTTGGACACTATTAACCACCTTTGCTTTTCAACACCCTTGACATTACATTGTTCTGACCTCTGACCACATTCTGACTGAGCTCTCATGGCATCTATTTCTAGCTCCAGAACCAGCTCTAACAGCCATTTCTCCTCTCACGACACAGTCTTCCTTGGTGATCTCACCTACTTCACAGCATCTCTCTCCTGTCTGTCTCTCTTTCACTCTTAACTTTCACTGTCACTCTCTCCAACTTTTTAATTATTAGTTGAATAATCTCTATCCCTACCTTTCTTAGCTCTTCAAAATTAACATAAATGCATCTTTTCTTCATTCTTTCCCATCTCCACAAAACGTTCTTTCTCCATTTATCAATGCACATAGCTGTTAATTTATATCCTAACTTGTTCAAATGATAAATAAGTATTTGCTATCTACAATATAACAGGTAGAATGACAGGTCTGGAAAAGCAATTTCAGGAAATTGAGTTATTGTTAACAATTACTTCTTCCTGGAGAAGGTTCTATATCCCTGCTCATTCCTCTATGATTTGCGCCTTCTGTGTGGAGAGTAATACTTTTCTGCTTCATTGACTTTGGGGTTGGTTGGCCATGTGACACATATTTTGGGCAAAGGAATATGAGCTATGATATATACCATGAGTGAACAAAGGCTTTCAAAAAGCATTGCAAGTGTGGCCGATGCTCTGGCCCCTGCCTGTTGTCCAAGAGCAGTATTCCCAGAGAAGGCTTGTCCCTTTGGCCTGGCTTCTGGAATGAGAGGCCACAGGGAAGAGAGCTGCAGCCTAAAGCAAAGCTGCAGCTGACTCACCATCTACATATCATGTGAGCAAGAAATAAACGATAGTTGAAAGCAAATGGTGCTTTGGAATTATTACAGCAGCTAAACTGTGTAATGCAGCAATGGTGAATGAAACATTGTACTTACCAGCCAGGGCTCAGAGTTCAGCAGAAGATCTCCAATTCCTAAGATTTGTCTCTTCAGGTATTTTCAGTTTTCCCTTTTCCAATCTTCTGGATTCAACATCCACATCGTCAACTCCTTTTCACTGCCTGTCAGTCTCGCAATTATTGTAACAGCCTTTATTTCATTTCTGTGCCCTCAACCTGCTTTCCTAACTCAATTGTTCTTGATAAGTCATTGCCACAGTGTATGCTGGTTATGAATCCATGTTGCAAGTAATCATAATCTCAACTCAAATTGATTTGAACAATGGAGATATTTGTCTGGTTCAGGTACTGAGAATGTTGAGGCAGAAATGACTTCAGGCAAGACATGGTCCAATAGTTTAAACAATACCGGGGACTTGCTTTCTATCATTTCTTTTTGATTTTTTTTAATTAAAAAAACAGCTTTATTGAGATATATATTACATACCATAAAATTTACCCATTGAAAATATATGATTTAATAATCTTTAGTATAGTCAGAGTCAAGAAAACATCACCATAATCAATTTTAGAGCTTATTTTAATTATCTCAAAAAGAAACCCCTTAACCTTTACGTATTACCCCCTAGTATCTCCATCCCCTCTCCCCAACAGTCTTAAGCAACCACTAATCTGCTTCCAGTATCTCTAAATTGTCCTATTCTGGACACTTTATGCAAATAAAATCGTATACTATGTGGTCTTTTGTGACTGGCATTTTTTCCCTTAGTATATTTTAAGGTTCATACATGTTATGGCATGTATTAATATTTCATTGCTTTTCATGTCTGAGTAACATTCCATTGTATGACTATGCCACATTTTGTTAATTAGTTGATAGACATTTGGATTGTTACATCTTTTGGCTATTATGAATAATGCTGCTATGAACATTTGTGTATTTTTTTGTGAACATATGTTTTCAATTGTCTTGGAATGAAATTGCTGAGCCATACGGTAATTCTATTTAATTTTTTGAAGAATTGCCAGATTGTTTTCCAAAGTATCTGCAGCATTTCACAATCCATCCCGACAGCAGGGTAGGCCAGTTTCAATTTCTCTAAATCTTCACCAACAGCTGTTATCGTCTGTCGGTTTGATTATAGACACCCTAGTGACTGTGACGTGTTATCTCATTGAGGTTTTTTTATTTGCATTTTCCTAATGACTAATGATGTGAGCCTTTTTTCTTTATCACTTAATTGTTATTTGTATATCTTTCCTGGAGATATATCTATTCACATCACTTGCAGGTTTCTAAATCAAGTTGTTTCATATTTTATTATTGAATTGTAACTGTTCTTTATATATTCTGGATACAAGTTCCTTTCTCAGATGTATGATTTGCAAGTATTTTCTTCTATCCTGTGGATTGTCTTTTGTGTGTGTGTGATAATGTCTTTTGAAGCACAAAAATTTTTAATTTTGATGAAGTCTAATTCATCTATTTTTTCTTTTGTCATGCGCTTTTCATGCCACATAAAAGAATCTGTTGCCAAATATGAGGTCACAAAGATTTAGTGCTATGTTTTCTTCTTAGAGTTTTATAGTTTTTGCTCTTGCATCCAGATCTGTGTTTGACTCGTCCTTTGAATATTTATCTTAGGCAGATCACTTTTATGCAACTGCCATGGCCTTGTTACACAATTATTTGTGTGATTTTCAAAGGTTTAAACAGGATGTATATTGAGATGGATATTACCACTAGAGATTAGTTGGTTATCCATAAAGAAACAGTATAAATAGCGCTATAGTAGAGAAACTGCTTTGGTCCAACGTGTAATGCTAGCCTCACCATTCAGAAATTCTATCTTGTCAGTGTTTGAAGTTAATTACATTTGGCTCGAAATTCCTAAATGCACAAAAGTATGAAGATGAGCTGAGAATGAAATTATGTTAATTTAGAATGAGATCAACTGTCTAGTAAACTGGTCATACTAGTGGATATATAACAAATGGAATAGCAAAAGCCAGAAATTTGCTTGGTAGGCATGTAATCAGACCAATGTTGTGATTCAAAAGCTTGGTACAAAAGGTACTCTAGTCAAAAGCAGCTTCACAGTAGGGCTAAACCAGACAACAGAGTTCAGTAGTGTTTATCTCTGTGGCTCTCCTTTATACAGGAATCACCTGATTCTTGTCTAGCTTGCTTCAAGTCCAGGAAGCATTTTATCCTGCCTTTTTATTCCATGTTGCCTTTTTACAGACTTCCGATCATTCCTTATGTGCTGATTTCATAAATTGAATCCTAGAGAGGAGGCTTTTAGTAGTCCCAGCCATGCTTGGTTTTTCTCCCCATGAGACTGTAAATTCCGTAAGACAAAGACTGACTAGAGATCTGTATCTCTTGCAGCACCTACCATAGATTTGACTGTTGTATGATTAAAATGAACTGAATCTTGAGGAAATGTGCAATCTTCAACACACATTTATTGGTAACTTTCTTTTCCAGTGTACGACAATAGCAGAAATTTAAAATTCTGTCAATGTGGCTAATGTCAATTTCCTGCATTATATGGTTTCTCTATATTGAGTAGACTTATTCTGAGGAATGCATGCATTGTTTTATGTGAAGTGGCTCAAATAATTTTAACTCAAAAATACCTATTATAAGTGCACTATCTTCTATTTCAGTGATTCTCAAACTTAGGTGTGAATCAGAATCACTGGGAGGGCTTGCTAAAACATAGACTTCTGATCCCCATCCCAGAACTTCTGATGAAGTAGGTCTGGGTTAGGGACCTAGAATTTGCATTTGTAGCAGGGTTATTGTCAGGTGGTACTGATGCTGCTGGTTAAGAACTAAGTAAGTTTGGAAAACCATTGCTCTCCTTCATAACTCTTTGTCTTCAGTGTTTGAATTGGAGCCTCAAAGTGTGGTCTGTGGGCCCACGTATCTTCAGTGCCCAAGAATTTATTAGAAGTCAAGGAGTTCAGGCCCCACTCGTGACCTCTGAGTCAGAATCTGCTGTTGTAACAAGATGGCTCAGGTGATGTGTATGCAAGTCATTAAAATTAGAGAAGCATTGCCTTAGAGTGCCAAGAGAGGTCACTTGCAAAACAGGTTAGAGAGGTATAACGTGAACAATGATCTAATTAAAAGTAACAGGAACCTGCAAGTGTGCCACATTGTACATATTTAAGACTAAGCTGAGAGCAAAGAAAACAACGTGACTAAATCAGTCAGGGTTCTGGCAGGACACAGATGGCACTCAAAGAGGGAATTAAAGAGACTTTAATAAAGACACTATGTTAAAAGATATGAGCAGGATCAAGCTTACCTATAATAGATAAAACACTTAGGAGTTAATATCAACAAGAAGCTATTATCACCCGTAGGCCTAATGGCAAGGAGTAGATCTATAGGGAAGTGGAAGGCGGGAAAACACTCAGATTTCTTTTTCTCATCTTTTAGTATCCTCATGCCTTCCACTGGCCAAATCTACCTAGAAGGCCAAAGGCACCCCAACCTAGCTAATAAGACCCTAGAAGTCATCCTCCTCAGGTCACAGAGAAGAATGCAGCCAGGTAGAGAGCTCTCCCTTAGAAGAGTCCTTTATTATTCAGGTACTGGTCAGAGTCGGTCAGATTGAAAGTTATACCCTTATTTTTTTTTAATCTCCAAATAAAAGTAAATAGGGAAAAATGTTAATAATGTTGACATAGAAAATCCAAATATTCCTTTTTCATCTGCAACTTGAGAGAAAGAACCCTAATATCTGCCACCAAAATTAAAGCACACAAGGTGGCATGTAATGATAACTTAGATACTGGTCAGCGAGTCAGTTGGCCATTCTTGCTGACCAAGATTGTCTGTAGAGCTCATATTGTAAATGAGGAATGGAAACACGAATAGGTGGCTGATCATCTCAGTGACTACAGGAACTGTGCAAAGACTGGAAGCTTTGTTGGGAGGAGCATGATGAAACAAGGTTTAAGCCAGAACTCAAGTGGAAACAAGAGTGAATGGGCAATTATTCTCTGGAGTGATTTTAAAATGTCTTAGTGTGAATTCTTTTGAAGGATGAACCTCTATGTGTTTCTTACCCTAGGTCAGAGATTCATATTATCATGAGTGCATATAAATTGCCCAGGGATCTTGTTAAAATACAGATTCTCATTTAGTAGGTCTGGGGTAGGCCCTAAGATTTTGCATCTCTAAAAAGCTCCTATGCAATGCTGATGCTGTGGGCCTTAGGAACACACTTTGAGGAGCAAGGTCCTAAGGTACAGAAACCAAGAACAATCTTCATTCCACTGAAATTGGAATTTTCCTGTCTTTGGCCTTTGGAAGATGGGTGGTAAATTCAAGAAGATTCATGGGAGGAAGACAGGATGGGTTGTGGAGGCAGTACAAGATCATACACTTTTTGTAGCCCATAACTTATTCTCCTTTTCCCCACCAGGGAAAAGCTATAGAATTGGTTCTTTTTGTTTTCAGCTTTTCTTGTCTTAGCCCCTAACATACCCCTTTAACAGATTTACCCTATCAAAAATCCCTTTGATCTTCAAGTGAACCTGGTTTTATCCCATTAAAAATGTTGAAGCAGGAACCAAAGTTGCATTTAGTTTCTGTTCCATACCTTCTTGGAATTGGCTTATTATGTACCTAGGCCTAAAATGAGGTATATAAAGAGGTGAGTTTGATTCCACTGTCTTTGATGATAAAGTATATTTGACAGACTATAAAATGGCATTGTCCAACATTCCCAAAGACATAGAATCCTTGTGAGCTAGTCATAACCACTGTAAAAGGTAAAAACAATGCCTAAGGGACAAGTCAGAAACCTACACTGACCCCCTGAAGAAGTTGCAGACCTATAGGCAATCAATCAATCAGCAACACTCACTGAACACCTACTACATGCCTTGCATTATGGTAGAGACTGTGAGGAAAACAAGGACTCTGGATCTAGAGGTGACAACTAAGATGAAAGGCAAAAATCAATATGTAAAGCAATAACATTGTGATCAGTAGGGGTGGACTTCACTATCTCGCATTGGCTCTACACTATACACCACATATATAAATGACATTTCAACACTGATTTACAACTTCAGATATAAACAATTTATCCGCAGCTAATGATGTTAAAACTTACTCAATTTTTTGCCATCTTACTTGGTTGTGAGTTATCTCCCCTATCCCAACCTTAGATTGCTCTTTCAACCATTTTAATTCTCTATCCATTCATACTGGCTCAGCCTACCTTAACTAATTCTGTTCCCTCAATCTCAGCCCATTGTGGGGTCAGGGCTCCTACAAGGTAGACCCAAGGGCCAAGGGGACATGGAATAGATGTGATATTTTAGTTGTGCCTTAAAGAAAAAGTCACGGTTTGTCAAGTAAAAAAGTTGGGGAACACATTTATGGTGGTTTCCAAGCAGTAATAAAAGTAAGGAATATGGTAGAAAGACATGTAACAATATCAGATCTATGCCAATAAATACTGGGAATAAGCTTGAAAAGCCAGTTACAAAGACCTGTGATGTGCATCCTCCTCCAGTAGAATGATACAAATTGCTCTTCCATATGTTTTAAGCCCTTGAGTGTAATTCAGCTTGCACTGAAGCCTGGTGCAAGATGAACCTTTGATCTGACTGGCACCAGTACTTCTTGGAAGTAAATGTTACCCTTACTTTATGTCCTGAAGATTATCAAGAACCCGAAGGTCCTAGTTATTTTCCAACCTTAAAACTTTCCTTAGGCATTCCACTAAATACATTGGTCTTAATGTGGTATTAGGCACATTTGGGACAGATAAACAGATATTCAAAAAAGTAAATAAACAGCTCAGTAAATATTTTACTAGAATATTATACTTTTGGTCACAGAGCCTTGTATGCTTTTTGACCTTTGCTTATTTTCTTAAAATACCACTAAGACCACCAACACTCTCAAGATAAGTGATCGGTAGTTTAGCAAGATTCAGATTTAGAGTGGACCACTAAAATGTCATGTTCAATATACCAGGCCAAAATAAACCCAGAATACTTGGTTCATATGGAAACAACAACAAAAAAAGACAAACAGAAAAATTCATGCCGTGACCCATGAAGAGCTGACACATGTGCTGATGCTCTATACCCATCAAAATGATTGAGGGGAACTCCCAGGTTGATCCTATACATAGTTCATCAGAAGCCACATCTGTTCTCTTTTGCCCACATGTAACTGTGCTGTGTCTTAATCAGCTGGCTCAAGACTTTAAGTCCCTTTTGTCCTTTCCCAGTATAAATAGCAAGGCAAGGCCTTTTGATTTTACTTTGGAACACTCTCAAAACCCAACAGGTGTTGGCCTTTGCTGACCTCTGGGGGCCTTTCCCCTCTTTGAGAAGAGACTGTCTTGCTCTTCCCCAAAGGGATAGCCCCACCAGACAACACCACAGGGTGACAGCTGGCATCGTCTCACAACACATGCCAGCAAGGAGGAGAGCTCAGGAGCAACAGCCAAGAATATTCAGCAGCAGCCCCTCGTCCTTGTAAACCACCCATTGGGGTAAAAAGGGAAAACAGAATTGCCGAGAATCTTATATTTCTTAGAAACGCAATTACCACAAATGTAAACGATATGGGAAGTTACAGGTTTATAGGCTGCTATCAAGAAAAACTAGTTACTTAGAGGTGAAAGCAATGTCTTTGGAACATGGTAAATGAAAACGCAAGTGAAAGTTGTTCAAAAAGGATTCTCAGGGAGGGAATGAGAGTGGTGATACTGCAGAGCTTTTTTTTTTTTTTTTTTTAATTGTGAGGTTTTTGGCCCTCAAGTTAGGGTTGCTAGATTATGCAAATAAAAATAGAGGATGTCCATTAAATTTAAATTTCAGGTAAAAAAGTTTTTTGGGTCAATATATCCTATGTAATATTTGGGACAAATTTATACTAAAAAGCTATTTGTCATGTTACCTGAAATGAAAATTTAACTGATGATTTGTATTCGTCTGATAATGTGCCTTGAAATCTAACAATCTGTTTATTTTTCTGATTTCTGATTGTTCTCCTCTCGAGACCGATAGTGACACTTCCATGCAAAATGAAACTTTATTCCAAGCTTTTGAGATAAATGGGAAAGAAACCTCAACCATAGAGTCTCAATTGTATAACTGACATGGACTCTCTGTATAATGCTGCTCACTTCTTTCTGCTCACTCCAATTTTCATATAAATTTAAAGAACGTGTCTTTTGTTTTAGATTATTGTATAATTAACTTGTTTGTCTGAAGAAATGAGACAAGTATATTAAATAAAATTTAATTTAATTTGACTAAGAGTTGTCCTATGCTGAGCCAGGCATGATCCGGAAAAGGAGGGGCTGGTGATGTGGTCTGTGAGGAATGTTCTGCTTTTTCTGCCTCTGATGGGCTACACGCAAAACAAATTTCAAAAAGATCAACGTGGCTTGCCATTCAGCAGAGTTAAATAAATACTTACGCAATGCTTGCTATGTACCATTTTCTGGATCAGACACCGAAGATGTAGAAATGTTTAAACCATTGCCTCCACATGCTGACTCTGATAGGTGATATATAATGGAGACAAGATTAATTTTATTTGGTAGCATCAAGGAAGGCTTTACAGATGTGATGGAAACAGAAAATCTCCCTTTTAGAAAAAGTGCATCAGGGGCAAGAAATTTTGGGAAAATGTAAAAGGTATCCTATTATCTTGGGATTTTCCCAGACTTTCTGGTCGTCCAATGAGCGTTTGTGGGATTACTTGCTTCATTCTGTAGGATACACTGTTGTATTTCGTGCATGTTAATAGTATTTATTGGTAAATTTTAAAGAGCTAACCAAGTTACCATTACAGGTCAAGAATCTATACAAGGCATTGGAGGTCCGTGAACCTCTTGAGATTATATATACAAATTTATGTGTGCAGAAAATGTGACTTTTTCTAAGAAAGAGGGGCTTATAGTTTTTTGAATTACCAGTATTCTATAACCTTTCAAAAGAAAAAAATCTGTCATCTGGAAATCAGAATGTTCATCAAAATAACACTATATAATCATTAAATATACAGTAAGAATCAACTTTCTGCAAAGACGTGATACAAGCTTTGGAGAACAAAACAAGGAGACATCAGGCTTGTGTAAAAGTAACAGTCTTGGAGGAAAAAGGTGGGAATGCATGTGATTGAAGTAATTAGTTATTATAGAATCATAGTACGGAAGGGGCACTGAGAGACTTCTCTTTTATTAACACTGATCTTCCACTTACCAATGAGGATCTCTTTGTCTCCATGGGTCTCACCTAGATGATTTGACAATTGTCTCAACATTTCCTCCGTGTATAATATTTATACTTAGAAACATTGATTCATGAAACCAATAATGGCATAATAAAATTCAGAGCAGTTCCCCAAATCTACCCATTCTCCTACTTTAAGTTTTTCCATTTCTTTGGAATCTGTTTCTAAGAGGGGAATATTTATTGATTATTCTGTCATTATGACAATTCTATGAGACCTAGTTTCTAATTTCCCATTTTACCCACGAAGACACTGAGACTCAACAAAGCTAAGTTACTTACCTAAGTCAGGAAAGCTAGAAAGGGGGTTCTGAATGTTGGTTGTCAAAGAGGAGGGAAGGAGGTCAGCATGCAATTAAGTGAAGGGATCCAGTCTGAACAGAGGACTTGAATTGAATTGTGTTACATTTGATTATTCTGCTTACCTGCTCTCTGGATTTGCAAGCCCATCATTATTTCCGTGACAAATTTATTGGGAATTTGCTGCTTTTAATATTTTTTATTCCAAATACTAATATGTTATTGAATGCAAATGTTATAATTCAATGTAATATAATTTTATGTACAATGTAACAATGGATTATATTATCATGCTGCCGGGGCTTCATATAGTTGACAAGATAATGACTCCATGCAGCCAAGTGAATCAAAGAGGAAGTGATTTTATTCTGCTTACACAGTGTAGTTTAGACTGAAACACAATTAGCAAACAAAGATAAAACCAAGCATTTACCCATTAGATATTTTAAAATTTTAACTATCAGGTCAAACAGTAGGTCCCTGTGACAGACACCACTAACACCAAACTTCTATGAGCTTCTCTGTATTACCCACCTCCCTTGCAGTTAAATTAGGGCCACATGCCCAGTGCTGGTAAATGTAATGTATTGTTTCTAGATTGAGGCACTTACGAGCCACAGGACCAATCTTCATTCTTTTCATCTCCTATTCTGTTAACTTTGGAGGCCAAACGTTTCAAATGACATAGCTAGGAGGTGCAGAAGGACCAACCAATCCACACTGGGCTTTCCACGAGTGAGAAGCAAGCATTCAGTGTGTTCAGTCACTGAGAGTTTGAGGGGTTAGTCTACTGTAGCTACTCTCAAAGTGTAAAAACTAACAATGTCAGCATCTTTTGGAAATTTGTTAGAAATGCAGAATCTATTTCTCGATCCTAAAGATACTAACCAGAATCTATATTTTAACAATATGCCTGGATGAGTAATATGCATATTAATTATAGAAGCTCTGTTTTAAACCATATTTGCAATTCTGGTAACTTGGAATGATAGTAATGAAGGTCAGAGAATTCCAAACCTGATTTGTATGAAAGGTAATAGCTTAGATTTTCAAAAACACAGACATCTGTGACCTACTGCAGAAGAGTTTCTGGAAGCCTAGAAATTTCTACTAAAATTTCCTAGTGATTCTGATAAGTGGCTAAATTTAAATCTTTGTCAATTCCAACTGGGACTACAGATAGATACACATGGTCACCTTAAATTTTGCTAATTTAGAATAATTATGAATTACATAAATCATCAAAACTTAGTGAACAAATATTCTGTAAAGAGTTCCTAGTTCTTACATACAGAGTCAATGGAATTAATGTTTATGTCACTTGGGGGTGCAAAGTGATCCTCAACTGTTATTAGCATGAGAAACTTGGGGGAAACAGAAAATCTGAACAGGGAGGGTTGCAGAATCCATTGCCTTGATTTTCACTGCTTTTTCCAACTAGCTGTGTTGCTTTAATTCTTTCCAGGCTAAACGTATTTTTGAGTTTTAAAGAGCCTGTAGCTGTCTTCGTTTAGCAGTTTCCTTATCAGAATGAGGCAGTTCCATATCCTTTTGCAGACAGACATCAAAATACTGTCTCTTCCCTTCTTTATTTCTGACTTTCTCCCCTGTGAGTCAAACCACAGTGAAAAAGGATTGTCACCCAGTAAGCTCACTACCAAAGAATGGAGAGCACCTGGCTGCCTTATGAAAAGTCAGTTAGAGTTCCACTTTTTAAGATTCTCACTGGGATGGTTTTTATTTTGTGTATAATTTGTTTTAAAAATCCTCTCTGTCTCTTTTGGACTGGATCAGCAGCTTTCGGCTCCTTTTGGAAACCCCTTGGCTCCTTGCCTTTTCTCTCTGAATGCCCATTAAGCAGGTAACACAATAGAAAAAATTTTTAAACATGGTTTTGCAGGGTTGTTTTCGCATAAGAACTCCAATTTTAAATTACAAAAAAAAAAAAAAACCTCTCATTTTTTATTAACATGCTAAGTCAAAGACAATATTCAGCTGACATAGCTGAGTGGGCCTGATTCCATGGAAATTCCTAACCATGGGTAAAATAAAGTATTTCCAACAAGAACCTAGGCAGGGCTCAACCCCTAAGGAAGAAATGCCATTTATTCAAGGACTTAAAAACCAGGGAATGTGGCTGTAAAGGGGAGGGGGATGGCAGAAGTCACTAGGGATTGTAGGAACTTGGGCATCAAGAGAAGGAAAAGGGGAATAGAAAGGGTAAGATGTCGGAGATAGCAAAAAACACATGCTGGGGAGGAAAGATGGAGAGAATGAGGGAGGCATGGTGAAAGGAAGGCTGTTTTTCACAGTTTAAGCAGCAAATCTTAATAAAACAAACAAAAATAACGCCCTCCCAACAAAAACTCTATGAATTTGTTGTTCAGTACTCATAAGAGTAGATATACACAAATCAAACTGAATTGAAGATAAAAATGTATTTCAATTCAAAGAATTAGTTTGTCACTGGCTAGTATATGTGTGGTGTTAACAGGTTTATATGTAGATAGTCTCTTAAATAGTCATTTCCTCCTCCTACACAGGATAATCAGGCTGGTTGAATGTATGAAATACTTAATGAAGCGAGTTGTGAAGTAATGTGTTTCTCTCTCTCTCTCTCTCTCTCTCTCTCTCTCTCTCTCTCTCTCTCTCTCTCATGACTTTTGGGTTTTATTACCATTTCAGGTCTGAATCTTCTCTGACTTAGGATTATCCTAACCTGAGGATGCCTTTTGCCTATGTTTTTGTCTCTTTCTTTAAACTGCTTTCTCTCATTCTTCCTTGCCCTCCAGTCTGTACTTTCCTTTCACGTTATATGCTTCTCCCTGGAGGCAGTATTCTTTGTCTTCTTCGAATGTATTTTAAAGGGCTAATCCAGAGCTGCCACCTAGTGCTTCTGTTTAAGGCCTTAGAAGGGTTTGATAGTTTTGCAAGAGAATATGTATATCTGAACTCCCTCCATGAGCAATTTTGAATTTCTGGGAACTCCGTATGAAGTGAACAGTGAGTCCTGTGAGTCATGAAGGGCAGATACCAAATAGTTCTTCCCACTCAAAGGGACACCTAGGTTAGAAGCTCCAAAACGGGATTCATCAGTGTCTGGAAGCTACTAAGAGAAATGAGAGAGACCATAAGGTTGAGATTCCAGAGTTTGATTCTCAGAAGGAATCATGACCACACTTTTATAAGAAAAGTGGCAAGCTAACCAGGAAATGCAAGGCGGTAATGCATGTCTGACTTGCCTAATACATTAGCTAAAATGGATCACGGCAGTCTTAGTTTCCAGTTGTCATAAAGAGAAAGAAAGAAAGATGGAGAAGAAAAAAATAATATAAAAAATCATGACAAAAGTTTGCTTAGAAAAGTGTTAGCATAGCAGGCTTTCCAATCATTGAAATCCTGTTTACAAAGTTAGCCTTTGCCTAAAGCATGGAAACACAGATTTTTGAAAGATTCCTATCATTTCTGATAAGAAAGCCTCACTGTGCCTAAACTGTGCAAATAACATAATTTATGTTGAATGCCTGTGTGCCTTCTGGGAGTGTGGAATTTAATATGTGTTTAGTAGACAGAGCCTAAGTGGTCTACTCTAGGTAAAAACTTTGGGTGCTAAATAGCTAATGAACTTTCCTGATAGGCAACATTTCCTAATTCGTTGGTAGAGGAATTCGGTGTATCAAGTATCATTCTACTGGGAGGAGGAGACTCTTGGAAGCTTCAATCTGGTTTTCTCTGGACCTCATGCACCTTTTTTCTTGGCTGATATTTTTGTATCCTTCTGCAATAAAGCATAGCCATGAGTACAACTCTATGCTGAGGCCTGTGAGTCCTAGCAAGTTACTTAACCTGGCTGTGATACTGGGAACCCATGATATTTCACCTTTCTGCCATTATTTAGTAATTTCAATTTTTAAAATAATAAGTTGATTTTATAAACCACTCAAAAGAAATTCATATTCATCTTTTCTGTACTCACTAACTTTGAGTTTTGCATGGAAAATGAGATAAAAATAAATGTTATTTTGAAATGTTTGGCAGGTGAGGCCAATGAGAAATGCTAATATTCCTAATATATAACTAATTAGACAACCAAAATGTTGAAAATGAAGTGTCAAGTGAGAAGCAGTTTGGAACAGAGTAAAAAACTTGAGTGTGAGGTTTGACTTCACCATTTAGTTGCCCTGTAACTTTGCAAAAGTTAACTTTTCTGAACTTGAGTTAAAAAAAAAAAAACATAAAAGGGGATGTTTATACGCACTTGTGAATATTGTTCACAAGCTATAGTTCATACTCATTGTGAATGTAAATTGAATCCTGAGTATTTATTTAGATTCCACAAAGGCAAAAAATATGTTCTTCTCCATGTTGGGCTGGAATTACAGACAATGAAAACATTGCTTTGGTATTTAATTGCAATAACTAGTATCATACCACTTTTTTTTGTACAATGACGTATCACAGTTATCTCAGATTGATTTATTGCTTTGTTGTGAAACGTGTTTTTCATTGAGTTTTCCCCCTCAGTGCTCTTTTTTACTAATTGATTGATTTGATTGTTAGAGCTTCAACTATATCTCTGAAGATGGATTAAAATAATTATTGCAGTCTGCTGTTCAATCATTCTGCCACACAATTACTGCTGCTATGTGCTCTTCACTAACTTTATTAGCTGTAGTAATTGTAGTTGAGTTTAATAATTTCATAAGATACTGAGACTTGGTAACTTGGTCGTTATTAAGGGGGCACTTTTATGGAACCTGCAGGCTCCTGAACAAGTGAAAAGCTCATACTTATTTCTCCTTTTGGTTACCTCTTAAGAAGTACTTGAACATTACACCTCCCATTCAATTATAGTCATAAATGCCCAACCTAGAGAGGTAGAACAAGGCATTCCATAGCTCAGAGAATGCCAATTGTTTAAGAATCTGAGCCTGAAAGAGGGTAACACATTTTCTTTGATTGCCATCATCCCCAAGCCTGGGAATAGTATGTGGCTATGCTGCAGAGGAAGAAAATCATATTGTTGTTTGTTACTTGTGTATTATATTTTTTTGATAAGCCTGTAAAGATCTTTTCCCAAGGTTGCTTTTTCTCTGATATCTACATAAGCCAAGCAGGGTAATCTTCTGAAGTAGAACACAAAGTTTTAGCAGTGTGAGGTGAAGCATCCTTTTCTACTTTCCCTGTGTTACACTGAGCTGGGTGAATTCTTTCTAACACCCCTGGACCCTGCACTGAACTTGCCCCGTCTACATCCTTGAGAAAGAGTGTGGCGCCAGGGACCAGGACAAATGCTAGGAGCTGCTCTGGAATGATCGAACTTTATTTCAAAACTTGAGATGTGGGCTCATTCCTAATTCAACTGCACTCGTAATTATTTACTCACTGTATTGCTTTCCACACATTGAAGACAGCCACACTTATTTGTAGTGTTTGAGATTATTAAAAAAGAGCATTGCTCTAGTGTTAAGTTATATTAATAATCTGCTGTGTCAGAGTTGCCTAAACTGGAAGCAAAACACTTGGAAGCTGATTCTGATTTCCTCTTTTGTTTTCTACTTTAATCACAATTATACTAGTCACTAAATCATTTGTGGGGAAAAAAAGGGTTTTTAAAAAGCATTTGCCTTTAAATAATTCTTTCTACCATCTTTTCTTTTTTTTTTCCTATTTTTTTTTCTCTCTCTCTGTCACACACAAAAACAAACACACACACCATTGACTGCATTACTTGTTCTGATTATCTCATATGTCAATATCTTCAATTTTGGGGTTTATAATTTGAACAAATAATAATCTGCATCTCATGATGAAGATAACTCTAGATACTTGTTTTGAAATTCAGAAATGTACAGTTTCCCTCCCATTTTTGTTTGTTTCTTCATTGAGCTATAGGAAAAAAATTGGAATGTAGAAGGTTTATATAAAAATATAATCCAAAGAGAATGGTGGTTAGCATTCCATAGTGCCAAATCCAGTTTTAGCCAAAAGGAACTTTACTGAGAGGGGCCTCTAACCTCACAACTCTTAGAAAGAATTTTAACCCTCCTAAGTTGGTTTATTCAAGCATGCTTGCTTTTTTAAAAAGGGGCCTTTAACCCACTTTGTCTTAGGAAAAATTCTAACTTCCCTAAGTTAGGGCCTCTAACCCAATTCCATCATTTTCCTGGGTACCCCACAACTTACTCAAAGTTAGCCAATTGGTATTTCAGTATATTTCCTTTGGGTCAGGGGTCTCCTCAGTATTATCCCTTTGGGGTTCACCAGGAAGATGTTACCAGAAATAAATCTGGATTCAGACCCCAAAAGAGGATTCTTGAATCTCATGCAAGAAAGAATTCAGGGTTAGTCCACAGAGTAAAGTGAAAGCA
The DNA here is from genome assembly GCF_048565385.1 of Saimiri boliviensis. Taxonomy (NCBI): domain Eukaryota; kingdom Metazoa; phylum Chordata; class Mammalia; order Primates; family Cebidae; genus Saimiri; species Saimiri boliviensis. The sequence continues at coordinate 39,616,740 of NC_133456.1, read as the reverse complement.
AGTTTATTAAGAAGGTAAAGGAATAGAGACTGGTTACTCCATAGGCAGAGCAGCCAGAGACATAGCTTCTTGTGTCAGAGACAGCAGACTGAAATAATCATTCATTCTTCAGACATACTCTGATTGCATAAAGTTCCTACTCTCTTGCAACTTACCATCTTGTGGGAAAAATAGATAAGCAGATTCAAAGTTGAGTCTTTTGTAAGGATAACCTTAGGGGTATGCATGGGATATTATGCACAAATGTATATAGAGCATAGGCTGTGGTGGTAACACTAGTAGTATGAGGCTGAAATGGGTATTAGAAAAGGTTTCTTGAGGTAGTGGCATTTGAGCTGACTCTTGAATGGGAAATAGGAACAGTCCAGCTAGGAGAAAACTGAAGGCCCTCCAGGCAGAGAGAATAGCATACTCTAAGGCCCTAAGGCAAAGGAGACTGTGGAACTTTGAGAAAATTACAAGTCATGTGTTGTGACCGTAAGGGCTGCATTTGGCATGGAGGGAGGATACAGTAGGTAGGACATGATGAAAAAAGATAGAGAGGAGGCCAGGAGCCAGGCTAAATAAAAAAGCTCTTGAAAGTTTCAGTTCTTCTGCATCCTTTTTCTCAGATCATACTGTCTCTTTAGCTCAGTCTAATCTGTACTCTCCTTTCATTTGTTCACACAATCCACTATTTCTAAGGATGCTTATTACCTCCGCTGTATCCAAGGGGTATTTTCCAGACCCTTGTCTTATTTGGCCTCTCAGAAGAGTTTGACACAGCTGACCACTCTCCTTGAAATGCTCTCTTAATTAAGCCTCTCTGCTACCATGCAATGACTCTCTGACTGCAACTCAGGTTTCCTTATAAGTCCATACTACTTTACCCCATTTTTAAATGTTGAATTTCTTCAAGGTTGGAAACTGAGTTTCTCTCATTTTCTGACTTTATTGTCCTCCATTTAAATCGGGCACTTCTGCCTTACACTTTCATAAGGCTTTTTCATCACAACATTCTTGTGTGTAATTCTGAACAGAATCAATGATAATAAATTACCCACCATTCCCTCAATGTTTGGGTTAGTGTACACAGTCATTGCATATTGGCTGAATAATTAAATGAATAAATTGTACAATAGTGGAGAAGAAATATTGAGGCAACTCAATTTGATCATATTTGCATGGGTATAATGTGGTGAATAAATGAGAGAAAGACATGACTGGAGGCAATTAGAAAGCTGTTGTAATAACCCAAGTGAGAAACATGAGGATCCAAACTAAAGAAGCAGCTGTGGAGGGGGAGAAAGGAGACATATCTGAGAAATATTTATAAGGTGGAATTCATAAAATCTGGTGATATTAACTTAATGTGAGGACCAAGGGAAAGATAAGAATTACACGTAAGTTTATAGCTTAGGTGGTTATGCAATTCAGTGACATAGACGCTATATGGGAGAAGAAGCTGGGCATAGATAAATATTATAAGTTTAGATTTAGACACATTAATTTTGAGATCCATATAGTGGACACATGCCCAGATTTGTGGTATGTGGGCCTGGCACTGAGAGGGTTTGGCTGTGTTCCCACCTGAATCTCATCTTGAATTGTAGCTTTCCTAATCCCCATGTGTTGTGGGAGGGATTCAGTGGGAGATACTTGAATCATGGGAGTTGTTTCCCCCATATTGTTCTCATGGTAGTGAATAAGTCTCCCGAGATCTGATGGTTTTATACGTGGAAACCCCTTTCTCTTGGTTCTCATGTTCTCTCTTGCCTGCCACCAATGTAAGATGTGACTTTCACCTTCTGCCATGATTGTGAGGCCTCCCCAGCCATGTGGAACTGAGTCCATTAAACACCTTTTTCTTTATAAATTACTCAGTCTTGGGTATGTCTTTACCGGCAACATGAAAATGGACTAATACAGGCACTCAGCAGAGGAAACCGTAGATACACATTTATTATTAGGAGAAATGTGGATTGGTATTCATCTTTCCCTTCCACTTATTTTTTTCTTTTGTTGTCCCAAAGCAAATATCAAATAGTCGAAATATAAATAAATTTATTCATTTTTCTCTTCATTTCAGAAAGAAATTGAGGCAACAGTACAGGCCTTAATTAAATGCACTCTGGTGGAAGAGAACTTTTGATACCAACTGCCATGCCTTGAAGGTTTATCCCCTCCAAAACTCATGTTGAAATTTAACTGCCATTGTGATGGCATTTGGAAGTGAGATCTTTAAGAGATGTTTAGGTCTTGAGACCTCCGCCTTCATGAATGGACAAATACCATTATCATGAGAGTGGGTGTGTTATTGTAAAAAAGCGTTTGTTATTGTAGGAGTGAATTTTCTTCCTCTTCCTCTTTCTCCTTCTCTCTCTTTGTCTCACCCTCTCATTGTCCTTCAGACATGTGATGACTTACACTGTGTTATAAAGCAGTAAGAAGGCCCTCACCAGATGCTGGCACCTTGGGCTTGGGCTTTCCATTCTCTAGATCTATAAGAAATAAATTTCTGTTTATTATAAATTGCCCAGTCTGTGGCATTCTCTTACTGCATTACAAAATGGATGAAGACATTAACCTTGTTAGAAAAACTCCAATATGGCCTCCTTTTTTGCCATGAAAATATATAGTTTTATAGTGGATGTACCTTATACAGTAAGAAGTTCAGCCTCAAGTAGGTTTGTTAAGATTTGGCTGGAAAAGGTTTATTAACACAACATATGGACGTATTTTTAAAATATAGTATCATAAAGCTATATTCATAGCTGGGATTTTGCAGTTTTAGCACTTGGCTATCATGGGGTGGCAGTAATGAACTCTGATTTGGACTGTGAGACAATTAGCTAAAAGAAGAAAAAAGCAAGGTCATAATTTTCTGCTGATATAAGCTCTCTTTACATTCTGGTAAGATTCACGAACAGGCTTAGTGGGTCTAGGTATAGCTGTAAAGTGCTATGGTTGTTATATAGTCTTAATAAGTAGAATTCGAAATGAACTTAAACAGCAATTTTTAGATCTTCTAATCATCCAGAAATTCTTGCCTAAACTCTTCAAGGCAGGATGGTTTCGAATCATTATACATCTACACATTGACTGTTTTGTCCTCATATCTAGCTCTTGAGAATGTGATAGCCCAAGGTATCCTAGTTTATCTAGTTTTCTGGTGTTATGGGTTGAATTATATACCCCACAAAAGACACTGAAAAGTCTTAACCATCAGTACTTGTGTGTATGCTCTTATGTTGAAATAAAGTCTTTGCCTATATTATCAAGTTAAGATAAGGTCATTACAGTGGAGTCTAATTCAACATGAGTGATCTCTTCATAAGAAGAGGAAAATATCATATGAAGACAAAAGCACCCAGAAAAAGTGCCGTGCAATAAAGGCAGGGACTGAAGGAATGCACCTGAAACCAAAGAACACCAAAGATTGATAGTCACCACCCAAAGCTAGAAAGAAGCAAAGATGTTCTTAAAGGGAGCATGGCCCTGCTGATACCTTGATTTTAGACTTCAAACTTCCAGAACTGTGAGAGTATAAATTTATATTCTTGTAAGCCATCCAGCTGTGTCACTTTATTATGGTAACCCTAGGAATCTAATATAGCATGTGAAGAAAAGGTTGTCATTTGACAGCCAAAAGGGCAAGAGGTAGGACATTGTAAGAATCTCCCAAAATATTCTACCTCTCATTTTTTCTTAATTCTTGGGAAGAATAGATGCATTACCCTTTAAGGCATTATAAAACCTTGTATTAGACTATTATTCAAGGCAATAATATGAAACGAGGCGGATGCTATTTATTTAACCAGGTAATATCCTGAAATGGATAAAATGATGATGTTCAGTGTGACACAGACTAGTGTCCCTAGCTTCAAATTAAGGATACTTTTACTCTAAGAGCTTGGAACCTGCCCTACAAAGGTTTAATTGATATCTAACTTATATAATGTATTACCTTTGTTGTCAGGTTTGCTTAATTTCTGAAGAAAAGGCCTCTTCATCCTATACAGGAATACTTTGTTTGATTGTGCTTTGTTTCACTGCACTTAGCAGGTATTTTGTTGTGTGTGTGTTTTTTTTTTAAACTTAAAGTTTGTGACAACCCTGCACTAAGCAAGTCTTTCTGTGCCATTTTGCAATAGAATGTGCTTACTTCATTTCTCTGTGTCACATTTTAGTAATTCTCACAGTATTGTAAACTACATTATTATTATTATTATTATTATCATCATCATCATCATCATCAATATAGTGATCTGTTATCAGTGATCTTTCATGCTATAATCATAATTATTTTGGGGCACAGTGAACCATGCCCATATAAGATGGTGAGCCTAATCAATGCATGTTGGGTGTTCTGACTGCTCCAATGGCAGGCCATTCCCCACTCTCTCTTCCTTTCCTTGGGCATCCCTATTCCCCGAGACAAAACGATGCTAAAATTAAGCCCATTAATAACCCTATAGTGGCTTCTAAGTGTTGAAGTGAAAGAAAGAGTCACACATCTGTCTCTTTAATTCAAAAGGTAGAAATGATTATTAGGCTTAGTGAGGAAGGCATGTTGAAAGCTGAGATAGGTTTCTTGCACCAAAAAGAGCCAAGTTGTAAATTCAAAGGAAATGTTCTTGAAAGAAATTGAAAGCACTACTCCAGTGAACACATAAATGATAAAGTGAAACAGTCTTAATACTAACATAAAGAAAGTTTTAGTGGTTTGAACAGATCAAACCATTCACAATATCCCTTAATCCAAAGCAAAATCCTAACTCTCTTTAATTGTATGAAGGCTGAGAGAAGTGAGGAAACTGCAGAAGAAATATTTGAAGCTAGCAGATGTTGGTTCATCAGGTTTATGGAGAGAAGCCATCTCCATATAAACATACAGAGAAAGCAGCAAGTTATACAGAAGATTTCACTAAGATAATTGTCGAATATGGCTGCACTAAACAACAGATTTTCAATGTTGACAAAACAGCCTTCTATTAGAGGAAGACGTCATCTAGGATTTTCATGGCAAGAGAGAAGTTAATGTCTGGCTTCAATGCTGCAAAGAATGGGATGACTGTTATGTTAGAGCTTAATGTAGCTAGTGACTTTAAGTTGAGGCCAATGCTCATTGACCATTCCAAAAATACTAGGGCTTTTACGAATCATGCTAAATCTACTCTACCTATGTTCTATCAATGAAACAACAAAGCCCAGGTAATGGCACATCTTTTTATGGCATGATTTGCTGAGTATTTTAAGTCCACTGTTGGGACTTACTGCTTAGAAGTTTCTTTTCAAATATTACTGCTCATTGAAAATGCACCTTGTCACCTGAGCACTCTGATGGAGATATACAAGGAGATGAATAAAGGTTTCATGCCAGCTAACACAGCATTCATTCTGTAGCCCATGGATCAAGGAGTAACTTTGAATTTCAAGTCCTATTATGTATGAAATACATTTCATAAGGCTATAACCATTATGGTGATTTTTCATATGGATCCAGGCAAAGAAAATGGACCACCTAGAAAGGACTTACCATTCTATGTGCCATGAAAAACATTTTGTGATTTTTCATGAGAGAAGGGGGAGATGTCACACTAACTGGAGTTTGGAAGAAGTTGGTTCTAATCCTTATGGATGCTTTGAAGGGTTCAAGGCTTTAGTGGAGGAAGTAACTACGAATGTGGTGGAAATAGAGAACTAAAAGTAGAAGTGGATACTGATGTGAATGAGGGGCTGTAATCTCATGATAAAACTTGAACAAATGAGGAGTGGCTCCTTATGGGTGAGCAAAGAAAGTCATTTTTCTTGAGATGGAATTTATTCCTTGTAAAGATAATGTGAACATTGTTGAAATGTCAGTGAAGGGTTTAGAGTATTACATAAGGTTACTTGATAAAGCAGTGGCTAGGTTTGAGAGGATTGACTACAATTTTGAAAAAACTTCTACTGTGGATAAAATGTGGAAATTTTAGTGAAAGTAAGAGTTAATCCCAGTGTGTAGTGCTCCCCACCCTGTGTCCATGTGTTCTCATTGTTCAACACCCGCCTATGAGTGAGAATATACGGTGTTTGATTTTCTGCTCTTGTGTCAGTTTGCTGAGAATGATGGTTTCCAGGTTCATCCATGTCCCTACAAAGGACGTGAACTCATCGTTTTTGATGGCTGCGTAATATTCCATGGTGTATATGTACCACATTTTACCTATCCAGTCTATCATCGTTGGGCACTGGGGTCCGTTGGGGGGAAATGGGGGAGGGACGGAGTGGTGGGGAGGTGGGAAGAGATAGCATGGGGAGAAATGACAGATACAGGCGAGGGGACAGAAGGCAGAAAACCACACTGCCATGTGTGTACCTATGCAACAGTCTTGCATGTTCTTCACATGTACCCCAAAACCTAAAATGCAATTAAAAAAAAGAGTTAATCAATGCAGCAAACTTCATTGTTATCTTATTTTAACAAATTGGCACAGCTACCTCAACCTTTAGCAACCAACCTGATCAACGAGCAGCCAGCAATATTGAGACAAGATACTCCACCAGCATAATGATTATGGTTTGCTGGAGGCTCAGATGATTGTTAGAGTTTTTATTAGTAAGTATTCTTTAATTAGGGTACATACATTGCTTTTTAGAGATAATGTTGCACACTTTAGACTACAGTATAGTGTAAATATAACTTTTATATGCACTAGTAAATTTTAAAAAATATATAACTTGCTTTAATGCCACATTTCTTTTGTTGAGATGGTCTGGAACTAATCCAGCAATATCACTGAGATTTTCCCCTACTATTATTAAAATATTAATAAAATATAAAATATATAATAATATTTTCTGTAATGTCAGATAAGATTGCTGTGTTTTAGCAGATCAGAGTAACTAGTCTCAAGCTATCCCAGGTTATTGGCTCTAAGTATAATAATCCTGGCCTTCCTGAGTTCTAATTCAAACACTAAATATAATACCTCACATGAGTACTAACAGTAGCCTTAGTTTGTTTAAGTTAAACTGACACTTGTAATTTATCACCAGTGTTATATTTTTCTTGGTTTTTTTTTTTCCCAAATGTGAGAGGACATTTTTAAGAATGTGTAACAAATAGAACTAACTGGGAAAAATAAAACCCCTGGATCAGTGGTAGCTAGTAAGGGGACAGTTACAAATGCAATACAACTTGTCAAAATACAGAAATAAACTGGCGCTTCTGGCATTGTATTGAATAACTTCTGATCTTAACTATTTACACAGTTTGGAGTCTGTAAAAAAAATTACACCATGTGTTTGAAGGCACAATTATAATATCTATTATTATCTCAGTAGCAATTCTTCCCATATAGATTTTAAAATGCTATACCATAACTCATTAACATGAGTTTTATTTTCCTAAACATAGAAAAGCAAATTTTTAATTCGCGTGGTGGTTCCTACTCAAGCCTATACTTTAGGTTGTTGGGTTGTTGCAGTTCAGTGGAAGGCCTACTTCCTACAGTGTCTCTTTCTTGTGTACCATGTGCCCTGGCTTCAGAAATGTCATTTAATTTTGGATTGTCTCAGAGCACTTTGGTGTAACCACCTGAAAGTCACTTCGATGTAAAGAGAAAATCTGTCTTTCCATGTTATACTTTTCAGTCCTTCTACTAAAAAGGTGAAAAGTTCTATGCCTTACCCTATGGAGTCATCCAATTACTTAGATTTTTCTGAACTTGGGAGTATGAAAAGCAGTTCCTCTGAGACCTCTATTGCCCAGAATAACAGTGAACTGAATAGATTGCTCCATTACTAAAGACTGATGTATTTTACACTCTATTTTGCTGTAGGTGCTCCATTATGCTATGTTTATACAATAATTCATACATATATGGACATATTATGTCCATATAATTAAACCCTTTAGGCCAGCTTAGGGAAGGTATACACCAATTATAGTTTTCATTTCAATGTATTTATGAACTTTCTTTACTATAATAGGATAGTTTGATCTCTTCTTCAGTTGGCTATATTCTCATGTAGCCCTGCTTCTTTCCCAAATACTGTTCACGTGTATATATTTTGTAATTTTATAAATCAGAGCTCCATACTCATTTGCCTCCCTATTCGTACCACACCATGACAAGGTGATGTGCTTTGGATTTGTGCCCCTGCCCAAATCTCATGTCAAATTATAATCCCCAATGTTGGATGTGGGGCCTGCCAGGAGGTGATTGGATCATGGGGACTGCTTTTCCCCTTTAGTGCTGTTTTCATGATAGAGTTCTCACAATATTTGGTTGTTTAAAAGTATGTGGCAACGTCCCCTCTTTCTCTGTGTTGGCCATGTGAAGATGTGCCTGTTTCCACTTCACTTTCTGCCATGATTGTAAGTTTCCTGAAGCCTCCTCAGTCCTGTTTCCTGTGTAGCCTGTGGAACCATAAGTGAATTAAATCTCTTTTCTTTATAAGTCACCCAGTCTCAGGAATTTCTTTATAGTAGTGCAAGAACAAACTAATACAGAAAATTGGTACCAGGAGTGAGACACTGCTAAAAAGATATCTGAAAATGTGGCCGGGCACGGTGGCTCAAGCCTGTAATCCCAGCACTTTGGGAGGCCGAGGCGGGTGGATCACGAGGTCAAGAGATCGAGACCATCCTGGTCAACATGGTGAAACCCCATCTCTACTAAAAATGCAAAAAATTAGCTGGGCATGGTGGCACATACCTGTAATCTCAGCTACTCGGGAAGCTGAGGCAGGAGAATTGCCTGAACCCAGGAGGCGGAGGTTGCAGTGAGCCGATATCGCGCCATTGAATTCCAGCCTGGGTAACAAGAGTGAAACTCCGTCTCAAAAAAAAAAAAAAAAAAGATACCTGAAAATGTAAAGGCAGCTTTGGAACTGAGTAATGGGCACAGGTAGAAACAGTTTGTAGGGCTCAGAGGAAGATGGGAAAATGAGGGAAAGTTTGGAACTTCCTAGAAACTTGTTGAATGGTTGTAACCAAAATGCTGATAGTGATATAGACAATGAACTCTAGGCTGAGGAGGTCTCAGGTAGAGGTGAGAAACATGTTGGGAACTGGAACAAAGGTCATTTTTGCTAACTTTAGCAAAAAGTTGGTTGCATTGTGTTCCTGCTCTATGGATCTGTGAAACTTTGAACTTGAAAGTGATGATTTAGGCTATCTGGTGGAAGAAATCTTTAAGCAACAAAGCATTCAAGGAATAGTCTGGCTGCTTCTAGCAGCCTAATGCCCATATTTATGAGCAGTTAAATGACCTGAAATTGGAGCTTATATTTAAAAAGGAAGTGGAGCATAAAGGTTGGGAAGATTTGCAGCTCAGCTATGTGGTAGAAAAGAAAAGCCCATTTTCAAAGGAGCAATTCAAGCTAGCTGCAGAAATTTGCATAACTAAAAGGAAGGCAAGTCCTAATAGCCAAAATAATTGGAAAAAGACCTTGGAGGCATTTCAGAGACCTCCATGGCAGCACTCTCCCCACCACAGCCCTGGAGGCCTAGGAGGAATGAATGGTTTCATGGGCAAGGCCCAGGACCACACTGCTCTGTGCAGCCTAGGCACACTGGTCCTTGCATCATAGCCACTCCTGCACCAGCCATGGCTAAATGGTACAACCTGGGCCATTGCTTTAGGGGGTGCAAACGAAAAGGCTTGGTAGCTTTTATGTGGAATTAAGCCTATTGGTGCACAGAGTATAAGAGATAAGGTTTGGGAGCTGCCACCTAGATTTCAAAAGATAATGGAAAAGACTGGGTGTCTAGGAAGAAGTCTGCTGCAGGAGCAACACCCTGATGGAGAATCAGGGGTGATTCAGGTGCAGAGGGGAAATGTGGGGTTGGAGCCCCCACACAGAGTCCCCACTGAGGCGCTGCCTACTGGAGCTGTGAGAAGGCCACTGCCCTCCAGACCCCAGAATGATAAATCCACCAACAGTTTGCACCATGCACTTGGAAAAGCCACAGACACTCAGTGCCAGCCTGAGAAAGCAGCTGCAGGTACTGAGCCCTGCAGAGCCCCTGAGGCGGAGCTGCCCAAGGCCTTGAGAACCCACCCCTTGTACCAGGATGTCCTGACTGTGAGATACAGAGTCGAAAGAGATTATTTTGTAGTTTCAAGATTTAGTGATTGCTCTGCTGTGTTTCAGACTGGCATGGGGCTTGTACTTATACCCACATTGCATCTTGGATGTAACTAACTTGTTTTTAAGTTTACAGGCTCACAGGTTAAAGGGACAACCCTTGTCTCAGATGAGACTTGGGCTGTGAACTTTTGAGTTAAGGCTGAAATGAGTTAAAACTTTGGGGAACTGTTAAGAAGGGGTGATTGTATATTACAGTATGAGAAGGTCATGAGATGCGGGAAGGCCCAGGAGCAGAATGATATGGCTTGGACTTGTGTCCCTGTACAAATCTCATGTTGAATTGTAATCCCCAATGTTGGACATGGGGCCTGATGGTAAGTGATTGGATCATAGGGATGGATTTCACCCTTTGGTGCTGTTCTCATGATAGAGTTCTTATCAGATCTGGTTGTTTAAAAGTATGTGGCACCTCCCCATCTCTCTTTTCCTTCTGCATTGGCCATGTAAAGACATGCCTGCTTCCCCTTGACCTTCTGCCATGATTACAAGTTTCCTAAAGCCTCCCCAGCTATGCTTCCTGTACAGCCTATGGAACTGTGAGCCAATTAGATCTCTCTCTCTCTCTCTCTCTTTTAAAAATAAACTACCAAGTCTCAGACATTACTTTATAGAAGTGTGAGAACATACTAATACAGAAGGAGAGGACAGTACCTATCTCAAGAGACTCTGGTTCTAGTTCCCCTTTATAGGCCAAATAGCTTCTTTAAATACTGTAACATTAATTCTTTTTCTGTGTTTTGACAGGAATGGAAAAATGAACTATCCGTTAAGTAGGTACCATTAAGATCTATGTGCACCTTTCTGAACAATGTGCATTCCACAGCTTTACAGCAGATAGAACATGTAATATTTTCTAAGTTTCTATGATACATTTTTGTTCAAAAAATGTGAAAATTTGTATTTCAATGTTGCTAATAGAGGAAAGAAAAAAAAATCTGTCTACTCTTCCTATTTATGAGATAATGGGTTTACTGTTAGTGTCATCACCACAAATTATACCTGCCTTCAGAGAGGCTATACCAATGATCAGTGTACTCTCTCCCTTTGAAACACATGTCTTGTTTTGAGAAAACTCTGTAACTACTTCATACAAATGTTAGCAGTCTAAATCTGCTCCAATATCTAAAAGAAAGAGAGAAGTATACTGAAAAAAAAGGCTGGAGCCAAAGTGAATATGTAAATATAAGGAACATTATTTAAAGTCATGATGAACAGGGAATAGAATAATACCAAACTGGTATCTAGCTCTCTTGATAGCCTAAAAGGTCTGCCTCATAGCTTATTATAAAAACAATATAAAACAAAACAAAAAACAGGCGTAACTCAGAAAGATGAGACATCCCTACACTGGCCAGCATTTACACACATATACACTAAGCATCACCTCTCCTGATATGTCTTTCCTCTTCCTTTTAGAAATAGCAGTATCCACATGCTAATCCACATGGCTACTTTCTTCAAAACTCAAGTCAAACATCACCATCACTATAAGGCACTGTTTATATTATACTTTAAGTTCTGGGGTACATGTGCAGGTCTTACAGGATTGTTGCATAGGTACAGACATGCCATGGTGGTTTGCTGACTCCATCCCTCCATCACCTACATCAAGCATTTCTCCTAATGTTGTCCCTCCCCATTTTCCCCACCCCGCACTGTTCCTCCCCAGTCCCCACCCCCCAACAGACCCCAGTGTGTGATGTTTCCCTCCCTGTACCCATATGTTCTCATTGTTCAACACCTGCCTATGAGTGAGAACATGTGGTGTTTGGCTTTCTGTTCATGTGTCAGTTTGCTGAGAATGATGGTTTCCAGATTTATCGATGTCCCTACAAAGGACATTAACTCATCCTTTTTTAGGGCTGCATAGTATTCCATGGTGTATATGCGCCACATTTTCTTTATCCAATGTGTTATTGATGGGCATTTGGGTTGGTTCCAGATCTTTGCTATTGTAAACAATGCCTCAATGAACATACATGTCCATGTGTCTTTATGACAGAAAAATTTATAATCCTTTGGGTATATACCCAGTAATGGGATTGCTGGGTCAAATGGAATTTCTATTTCTAGATCCTTGAGAAATCGCCACACTGTCTTACAAAATGGCTTAACTAATTTACACTCCCACCAATAGTGTAAAAGTGTTCCTGTTTCTCCACATCCTCTCCAGCATCTGTTGTCTCCAGATTTTTTAATGATCACCATTCTAACTGGCATGAGATGGTATCTCAGTGTGGTTTGGATTTGCATTTCTCTAATGACCTGTGATGCTGAACATTTTTTCATATGTTTTTTGGCCTCGTAAATGTCTTCTTATGAAAAGTATCTGTTCATATCCTTTACCCACTTTTGAATGGATTTGTTTGTTTCTTGTAGATCTGCTTTAGTTTTTTGTAGATTCTAGATATTAGCCAGATGGGTGGATTTCAAAAATTTTTTCACATTCTTTTGGTTGCTGGTTCACTCTAATGATTGTTTCTTTTCTGTGTAGAAACTCTTAAGTTTAATTAGACCCCATTTGTCTGTTTTGGTTTTTGTTGCCATTGCTTTTGGTGTTTTAGTCATGAAGTCCTTGCCTATGCCTATGTCCTGAATGGCATTGCCTGGGTTTTCTTCTAAGGTTTTTATGATGTTAGGGCTTATGTTTAAATCTTTAATCCATCTGGAGTTAATTTTAGTGTAAGGTTAAGGAAGGGGTCCAGTTTCTGCTTTCTGCATATGGCTAGCCAGTTTTCCCAACACCATTTATTAAACAGGGATTCTTTTCCCCATTGTTTGCTTTTGTCAGGTTTAACAAAGATCAGATGGTTCTAGGTGTGTGGCATAACTTCTGAGGCCTCTGTTTTTTTCCACTGGTCTATATCTCTGTTTTGGTACCAGTACCATGCTGTTTTGATTACTGTAGCCTTGTAGTATAGTTTGAGGTCAGGTAGCGTGATGCCTCCAGCTTTGTTCTATTTGCTTAGGACAGTCTTGGCTATGTGGGCTCTCTTTTGGTTCCATATGAAGTTTAAAGTAGTTTTTCCAGTTATCTGAAGAAGGTCAATGGTAGCTTGATGGGGATAGCATTGAATCTATACATTACTTTGGGCAGTATGGCCATTTTCATGATACTGATTCTTCTTAACCATGAGCGTGGAATGTTTTTCCATCTGTTTTTGTCCTCTTGTATTTCCTTGAGCAGTGGTTTGTAGTTCTCCTTGAAGAGACCTTTCACATTCTTTGTTAGTTGTATTCCTAGGTATTTTATTCTCCTTGTAGCAATTTTATATAGGAGTTTCCTAATGATTTGGCTCTCTGTTTGTCTGTTATTGGTGTATAGGAATGCTTGGTCTTTGTGGGGATGCCACCCACCCAGCCGTATCACCTGTCTCCCTGCTTTCAGCTCCCCCTCTTTCTGGGGAGTGGGAAGTTCTGTCCCATATGTGCTCTTGGCACTAGTCAAAACATCCACCCAGATCTGTGCTGACAACCCATGGCATTGGCTGGAGGTGTTGCTGAGATCTGTGCTAATAACTTGTAGTGCTTTTCAGCCTGGCAGGGATCTCCTTGTCTGTGGGTTACAAAGGCCATGGGAGAAGTGCAGTATCTGAACCAGAGTACCGGCGGGGAAGAGTCCCTGATCCTCCATCCAGTTGCACTTCCCGGGTGGGACAGCACCCCACCCTGCCTCGGTTTGCCCTCCTTGGGCTCCACCCACTGTCCAACCAGTCCCATTGAAATGGACCTGGCACCTTGGTTGGAAATGTGCAGACCACTTGTTTTCTGCATTGCTCTCACTGGGAACTGCACTCTAGAGCTGTTTCTATTCAGCTATCTTGGCTGAAATCCCACTGTGAAGTATTTTCTAAAGTTAAAATGCTTTCTCATCAGGGTTCTTATTAAAACCTACATGCCCCCTCCCAAAAACCCCAGTTGAATTGTTTTTTATCATAGGGGCTGGCACATGGTACTTAAGAGTTGTGTGGTAAGTCAAATAGCCTCTGTAGGCCATGTGATTGGACTTGGAGGACATAACTCAAGAATCTAACATTATGACTTGCTAAATCAAATTACAGAATATTTCAGAACTTAAAATTTAAGCAAATATTACCGATTTCAATAAAAATGGAAATCAACAGAACTAAATGTACCAAAGAACCTGTAGGAGCAGAACAGGAAATAAACTCTTCCTCTACAAGCATGAAGAATACTATTTGTGGGATTATAACTATAATGATTTTTTTCCATTCATTTATCTAACATGGTGTTTTAGCTGCATGCTTCCAATGGGCCTTGACACCAGCTTATCCATGTCTCCTCTGTGTAATACGGTCCCCTGAACCCCACTCTGGTCAAATTATCTGTTGCAGGAATGCTTTCATGCTCTTTATGGCAGCATTTCCATATTTTTTCATTTCCATAGAAACATCTCCACTGACTCAGAACCGTCTCTGTCCTCTTAAAACAGAGATATTTATCTTTCAAACAGTAGAATATGCAGGACATAAAACAGAAGGGAGTGCTTTCCCTGTAGTCCTTGACTTAGACTCTCCTCTTTAAAGGAATTTATAATAGTCTGCCTTTAGGTTATTTATTTATATTTTGCTCCATGACTGCTTTTCCAGTAATGAGTTTAAATATAAGCAACATAAACCCATCTGGAAATAAAATTATGCACTAGCTTCACGACAAAAGATAATTACATTATGATCAAGCTGTCATTTTTGGAGATAGCAGGAGATGAAGCATGCTGTAAAGTGACATGGAAAGTCTATACATTGTTCTTTTGAATATCCTCCATGACGGCTGGCAGTACAAAGATTCCTGGTGCATAATATCAGACTTCATAACTGGAAAACTTGTGGAAGTTACCAAACATCTATTTTCTGAGAGTAATGGCTACTAGTATTATGTGGACCAAAATCAGAATTTCTGTGCTCTGGATTAGCGCTGAGATTAGCTAGAATAAAACCACTTGGGTTGTGCTCAGTTTCAAAACATGAGCCTTAATTTGTTGAATTTTCTACCTTGTCTCTATTCTTGGATTATTAATTTACTTCTTAGGTTGGTAGGAGCTTTGTACTGGCATCTTCTAATATATCTGGCAGAGTATGGACAGTTGGCTGGTATGGGAGAGGAAACTGATATTTTTGGGGGAGAAAAAAGATTGTCATTGAAGTTATTTTTCACTACTCTGAGCTCAGTTTTCTCTTGCAACAATGAGATAGATCACTGGTTTTTCATGGATGGGCAGATATTTTTTCTCTTTCCTGAGCTTAAGATAGCTTCTATAATAAAAGAACAGTATATCTCCAGCTCTGTACTTGGGTATCCCATCAGGAGAGGATAAATGATGTAACCAAGACATGAACAGGACAGAGATGGGCTTATCAGAAAAGGTGCTGCCAATACCTGTCCTCTGTTATTGCTTCTGTCACAATGGAGAACACATCATTTCAGAGCAAATCTGTTGGTCAAGGAATCCCAGGAGAGCAGCTTTCTTTTACCTCCTATCCTTGGCACTATCGTTGCCCAAAGGGATCAGAAAATGGTTGTACTAGGTCACTATGACCCCATAGTCCCAAGCTTCACTTCCTGGGACTCTGGAAGCCCCTGACTGACACTGACGGCACAGCCACTAACTATAAGTCACTTCGCATTCCCTAGCCTCTGCTAAGTCCAGGCGCTAATTTTTCTAGTCTACACTCACATTCTAACCTCTAGCTTTCACTCATATACTGTAGTGAATTTCAAACAAGGCAGGTAGTATTTTTCTTTTCCAACAGAAAAGTGTGGCCCTCAGCCCAGCAGTATCATCATCTGGGAGTCTGTTAGAAACGCAGAATATAAACCCAGCCCCACATCTTCCCACAGTCAGGATCTGTATTTTAAGAAGCTCACCAGGCAATTTATATGCACATTAAAGTTTGAGATGCACTGTAAGTAGTAGGTTCAAACTACTACCTGGTGTGATTTAGCTTTGGCCTTGCTGCACCCACCCCCCAATAGGCCAAGAATCAGGTATACGTGGTATATGTCACTGTTTATTGGACTAGTTTCTGTATGTAGGACACACCCTGGGTTTCTGCCACTTACAGAGCTCTACCCAGAAGCCCAGGCTCTGTTAGGGTCTGTACTGGTTAGTTCCTATCACCAACACTGGTGATGGTGGGAGGCTAGACACTGTCCCTGATTCCTGGTTGTGGTTCTTCTCTCAACAGACAGGTGATCAAAAACTATGACTGTCACTAACCTCATGGCCACTGGCTCCTGCCATCTGTCTTTTTGATCTGTGACCATTTCTCATTGGAGTGCCTTGTATATTGATGATGGCAGTTCAAACTAAGAATGACTTCATCTGTTTATGATATAGGACAGAAGTGCTAAGAAAGGCACTGTTTCTGGTCATCATATGTTAATGACCATGCCAATATCCTCTAGATGTAATTCTACCATCCCCGTTTTCTTCATTTTTAGCTAGAGCCCAGTATAGCTGAAATCCCAGAAGACCTCACCACTTTGTTAAATTTTCACAATTGACCACTTAAAGGCAGTTCTTTTCAAATGAGAGGTGAGGAGACCTGGAGTCTGGAACAAACTGTCATATGTTTATTTCCTCCTACTCTGGAAAGATGGGCTCCCAGTCTCCTTTTCTGTAAAATATTTGATTAAGTAGACCCTGGAAATGCAATATATGGATAATCAACCTATAGCTCTTGAGAGGATTAATAGTTGAATAATGTACAAAGCCTTAACTGAAAACAAAACAAGAATAAATAAGAATGACTATGATGAGTATGATTTCCTTATGGTTTCTTCATCATGAGACACAGACCAGTATTCTTTAGAAAATTAGAGTTGATTTCAAAAGGAAACTTCTCTTTCAAAAGGAAAATTATCTTAAAAACATCATATGTTGGGCTGGGCATGGTGGCTCAAGCCCGTAATCCCAGCACTTTGTGAGGCAAAAGTGGGTGGATCACACTGTCAGGAGATCAAGACTATCCTGGCTAACACGATAAAAACCCATCTCTACTAAAAACACAAAAAATTAGCCAGGTGTGGCTGCATGTGCCTGTAGTCCCAGCTACTTAGGAGGCTGCAGCAGGAGAATCACTTGAATCCAGGAGGTGGAGGGTGCAGTAGCCGAGATCATGCCACTAAACTGCAGCCTGGGTGACAGAGTGAGACTCTGTCTCAAAAAATTTAAAAAAAAAATCATAGTTTAAAAGTCTTGGGTGGGACACCTGATTCTTCTGTTTGCTACATAGCAGAGATGGGTCTGACTTACACCTTGCTAAGGGGAATCATCTGACATATTAATGTGTTATGGAACTTCCAAATATTGATCCTGGGCATGATGTTTCAGAGAGTTAGATTAGGGGTGAAGGACAGAGCCACAAAAGTTTGCTGTCCTTCACAAAGCTATAAGAATTAACATGCTTTCTACATTAGCACTGGAGGGCAAAAGATGTTGCTGAGAAATATGTCTTTGATTACTATGTGGTTTTCATAAATGTCTTTTCCTACTTTTGTCACCTATATTAGGATTTGGTTCATAATAAATTAATTAGAATAAATAAAAAGAGAAAGAAGGAGGCTATGTTGGGTGAAACAAGAAGGTGGGATTAAAAAAAAGTCATTTAGACTGAAGTAACCTCAAAGACAGACCCAATGATTAGGTACACTCGCTCTCTCTCTCTCTCTCTCTCTCTCTCTCTCTCACACACACACACACACACACACACATACACACCCACACACCCATGCACATATACAAATCTACCTATAGGAACTAATTGTATATTAATCCCATGCCTCAAACATGGAACACACAACCGAGTTATGGGCAAGTGTCCTGATAGCAGAAATCTTAACAGAGGTTAAGATTTGACATCCCTACATCTTAGAACGCTATATAATAGAGTAATAATAATACCTAATGTTTATTGTGCATTTATTATATTTCAGGCTTTGTATTGAACATTGTATGTTTATTAAATCTTTTATACACAACTACAACTGAGGTTTCAGAACCTGTAATCTTTTTTTTTTTTTTAATGGAGTCGCACTCTGTTGCCCAGACTGGAATGCAGTAGTGTAATCTTAAGTCACTGCAACCTCTGCCTCCTGGGTTCAAGTGATTCTTTTTCCTCAGCCTTCTTAGCATCAGGGATTACAGGTTGTGTGCCACCATGCCCAGCTAATTTTTGTGTTTTTAGTAGAGACATAGTTTTGCCATGTTAGCCAGGCTGGTCTCAAATTCCTGACCTCAGGTGATCTGCCCACCTCGGCCTCCCAAAGTGCTGGGATTACAGGCGTGAGCCACCAGGCCCAGCCACAACCCATAGTCTTAACTAATGAGTGGTATAGTTAGCCTAGATAGGCTACATTAGACAATAAGATTTGGTTGGGGTCATGATTACAGGGTATTGGCAAGGGGCAATTTACAGAATATAGTATATGCTACAGTCAAAATGTCTGTGTCCTCTGAAAATGTACACCAATGTGATGAAATTAGGTGGGATTTTTGGAAGATTATTAGATTATGAGAGAGGAGCCCTTGTAAATGGGATTGGTGTACTTGTAAAATAGGTCCCAGAGAGCTGCATTGTCCCTTTCTGCTATGTGAGGACACAGTGACAAGGTAATCTCTATGAGAAAGTAGGTCCTTATCAGACACTGAATCTGCTGGCACCTTGGTCTTGGACTTCCCAGCCTCCAGAGCTGTGATAAATAAGTTTCTGTTGTTTATAAGCTGTTTTATTGTATTTGGTTTTAGCAGCCCAAAAAAACTAAGACAGTATATTAAAAGGATGTATTCCTTTTATTTAAATTTATTTATTTAACTTTAGGTGCATACTATATCTGGCATTTCTCCCCACGTTATCCTGTCCCACCCTCCCTTCCCTCCCCAACACCTGCTGTCTTTCCCTTACCCCTCCAGCTGCCCCCAGTATGTGATGCTCCTCTCCCTGAGTCCCTGTATTCTCATTGTTCAGCACTCACCTATGAGTAAGAACATGCAGTGCTTGGCTTTCTGTTCTTGTGTCAGTTTGCTGAGAACGATGGTTTCCAGATTCATCCAAGTCCCTACAAAGGACACGAACTCATCATTTTTTATGGCTGCATAGTATTCTATGGTGTATATGTACCACATTTTCTTTGTCCAGTCTATCATTAATGGGCATTTGGGTTGGTTTCAGGTCTTTGCTATTGTACACAGGACTACAGTGAACATATGTGTGCACGTGTATTGATAGTAGAACAATTTATAGTTCTTTGGATATATACCCAGTAATGGGATTGCTGGGTCAAATGGAATTACTATTTCTAGATCCTTGAGAAATTGCCACACTGACTTCCACAATGACTGAACTAATTTACACTCCCACCAACTGTGTAAGAGTGTTCCTGTTTCTCCACATCCTCTTTAGCATCTGTTGTCTCCAGATTTTTTAATGATCGCCATTCTAACTAGCATGAGATGATATCTCAATGTGGTTTTGATTTGCATTTCTCTAATGACCAGTGATGATGAGCATTTTTTCATATGTTTGTTGGCTTCATATATGTCTTCTTTTGAAAAGTGTCCGTTCATATCCTTTCCCCACTTTTGAATGGGGTTGTTTTTTTCTTGTGTATCTTTTTTAGGTCCTTGTAGATTCTGGTTATTAGCCCTTTGTCAGATGGGTAGATTGTAAAAATGTTTTCCCATTCTGTTGGTTGCCGATTTGCTCTAATGATGGTTTCTTTTGCTGTACAGAACCTCTGAACTTTAATTAGATCCAATTTGTCTATCTTGGCTTTTATTGCCATTGCTTTCAGTGTTTTAGTCATGAAGTCCTTGCCTATGCCTATGTCCTGAATGATTTTGCATATGTTTTTTCTAGTGTATTTATGGTGTTAGGTTTTATGTTTAAATATTTAATCCATCTGGAGTTAATTTTAGTGTAAGGTGACAAGTAGGTGTCCAGTTTCTGCTTTCTGCACATTGCTAGCCACTTTTCCCAACACCATTTATTAAACATGGAGTCCTTTCCCCATTGCTTGTTTTTGCCCGGTTTGTCAAAGATCAGATGGTTGCAGATGTGTGGTGTTTCTTCTGGGGCCACTGTTCTGCTCCACTGGTCTATGTCTCTGTTTTGGTACCAGTACCATGCTGTTTTGATTACGGTAGCCTTGTGGTATAGTTTGAAGTCCTGCCATGTGACACCTCTGGCTTTGTTCTTTTTGCTTAGGATTGTCTTGGCTATGTGGGCTCTCTTATGGTTCCATATGAATTTTAAGGTGTTTTTTTTTTTCCAGTTCTGTGAAGAAGGTCATTGGTAGCTTGATGGGGATAGTGTTGAATCTATAGATTACTTTGGGCAGTGTGGCCATTTTCACAATATTAATTCTTCCTAACCATGAGCATGGAATGTTTTTCCATCTGTTTGTGGCCTCTCTTCTTTCATTGAGCAGTGATTTATAGTTTTCCTTGAAGAGGTCCTTTACATCCTTTGTTAGTTGTATTCCAAGGTATTTTTTTCTCTTCGTAGCAATTTTGAATGGTAGTTCACTCTTGATTTGGCTCTCTGTCTGTTATTGGTATATAGGAATGCTTGTGATTTCTGCACATTGATTTTTGTGTCCTGAGACTTTGCTGAAGTTGCATGTCAGTTTGAGAAGATTTTGGGCTGAGACAATGGGGTCTTCTAAATATACAATCATGTCATCTGCAAATAGAGACAGTTTGACTTCCTCTTTTCCTAGTTGAATACCCTTTATTTCTTTTTTTTCCCCCTGATTGCTCTGGCTAGAACTTCCAATACTACATTGAATAGGAATTGTGAGAGAGGGCATCCTTGTCTAGTGCCTGATTTCAAAGGGAATGCTTCCAGCTTTTGCCTGTTCAGTGTGATATTGGCTGTAGGTTTGTCATATATACCCTTTATCATTTTATGATACGTTCTATCAATACGTAGTTTATTGAGTTTTTAGCATGAAGAGCTGTTGAATTTTGTCAAAGGCCTTCTCTGCATCTATTGAGATAATCATGTGGTTTTTGTCTTTGGTTCCATTTATGTGATGGATTACATTTATGGATTTGTGTATGTTGAACCAGCCGTGCATCCCCGGGATGAAGCCTACTTGATCATGCTGGATAAGCTTCTTGATGTGCTGTTGCAATCTGTTTTCCAGTATTTTATTGAAGATTTTTGCATCAATGTTCATCATAGATATTGACCTGAAGTTTTCTTTTTGAGTCTGCCTGGTTTTGGTATCAGGATGATGTTGGTCTCATAAAATGAGTTAGGGAGGATTCCCTCCTTTTGTATTGTTCAACACAGTTTCAGAAGAAAGGGAACCAGCTCCTCTTTGTATGTCTGGTAGAATTTGGCTGTGAACCTTTCTGGACCTGGACTTTTTTTGGTTGGTAGGCTATTGATTGCTGCCTCTACTTCGGCCCTTGTTGTTGGTCTATTCAGGGTTTCAACTTTCTCCTGGTTTAGTCTTGGTAGAGTACAAGTGTTTAGGAATTTATTCATATTTCTTCCTGGTTTACTGGTTTATGTGCATAGAGCTGTTTGTAGTAATCTCTGATGGTAGTTTCTATTTCTGTGGGATCAGTGGTGATATCCCCTTTATCATTTTTTATTACATCTATTTGATTCTTCTCCCTTTTCTTTTTAATCTGGCTAGCAGTCTATTTTGTTGATCTTTTCAACAAACCAACTCCTGGATTTATTGATTTTTTTGAAGGGTTTTTTGTGTCTCTATCTCCCTCAATTTGGCTCTTATCTTTGTTATTTTTTGTCTTCTGCTAGCTTTTGAGTTTTTTTTTAATCTTCTTCCTCTAGATCTTTCCATTTTGATGATAGGGTGTCAATTTTAGATCGTTCCTTGTTTCTCATGTGGGCATTTATTGCTATAAATTTCCCTCTCGACACTGCTTTAAAGGTGTCCCAGAGATTCTGGTAAGTTGTGCCTTCATTCTGATTGGTTTTGAAGCAATCTTTATTTCTGCCTTCATTGTTTATCCAATTGACACTCAGAAGCAAGTTGTTCAGTTTCCAAGTGGTTGTGCATGTTTGAGTATGTTTCTTAATCCTGAGTTCTAGTGTGATTGTGCTGTGGTCTAATAGACTGTTATTATTTCCATTCTTTTGCATTTGCTGAGGAGTGATTTGCTTCAAATGATGTGGTCAATTTTAGAGTAAGTGTCATGTGGTGCTGAGAAAAATGTTTATTCTGTGGATTTGGGATGGAGTGTTCTGTATATGTCTATTAGATCTGCTTTGTTCAGTTCTGCATTCAAGTCTTGGATATCCTTGTTAATTTTCTGTCTCGTTGATCTGTCTAATATTGACAGTGGAATGTTGAAGTCTCCCACTATTATTGTGTGGGAGTCTAAATCTCGTTTTAGGTAGTTAAGAATTTGCTTTATGTATGTGGGTACTCCTCTGTTGGATGCATATATGTTTAGGATAGTTAGCTCTTCTTGTTGGATTGATCCTTTTACCATTTTGTAGTGTCCTTCTTTGTCTCTTTTGGTCTTTGTTGGTTTGAAGTCCGTTTTATCAGAGATTAGGATTGCAACCCCTGCTTGTTTTTCTTCTCCATTTGCTTGGTAAATCTTCTTCTATTCCTTTATTTTGAGTCTGTATGTGCCTTTGTATGTGAGATGGGTTCCTGAATACAGCACACCGATGGGTTCTGACATTTTATCCACTTTGCCAGTCTGTGTCTTTTGATTGGGGCATTTAGGCCGTTTACATTCAATGTTACTATTGTTATGTGTGAATTTGATCCTGCCATTTTGTCACTGGCTGGTTTTCTTTCCCATTAGTTGACTCATTTTCTTTATTGCATTTTTGGTCTTTGCCCACTGGTTTGCTTTTGCAGTGACTGGTACTTGTTCCTTTCCATGCTTAGTGTTTGTTTCAGGAGCTCTTGTAGTGCAGGTCTGGTGGTGACAAAAATCTCTCAGTAATTGCTTGTCTGTAAAGGATTTTATTTCTCCTTCACTTGCAAAGCTTAGTTTGGCTGGATATGAGACTACGGGTTGAAAGTTGTTTTCTTTAAGGATATTGAATATTGGCCCCCACTCTCTTCTGGCATGTAGGGTTTCTGCCGAGACATCTGCTGCGAGAATTGGCTTCCTTCTGTGGGTGACCTGACCTTTCTCTCTGGCTGCCCTTTGCATTTTTTCCTCCATTTCAACCCTGGTGAATCTGATGATTATGTGCCTTGGGGTTGCTCTTCTTGAGGAATATCTTTGTGGAGTTCTCTGTATTTCTTGAATTTGAAATTGGGACTGCCTTGCTAGGCTTGGGAAGTTCTCCTTGATAATATCCTGCAGCATGTTTTCTAGCTTGGATTCATTCTCCCCGTCATATTCGGGTACACCTATCAAGCGAAGATTGGGTTTATTCACATAATCCCATATTTCTTGGAGGCTTTATTCATTTCTTTTCACTCTTTTTTCTCTTGTCTTGACTTCTCTTTTTATTTCATTGAGTTGATCTTCAATCTCTGATATCCTTTCTTCTGCTTGATTGATTTGGCTATTAACACTTGTGTTTGCTTCACATAGTTCTCATGCTGTGTTTTTCAACCCCATCAAGTCGTTTATGTTCTTTTCTAAGCTGGTTACTCTAGTTAGCATTTCGTCTAACTTTTTTCAAGGTTTTTGGTTTCTTTTCATTGAGTTAGAATGTGTTCCTTTAGCTCAGAAAAGTTTCTTATTATCCACCTTCTGAAGCCTGTTTCTGTCAGTTCATCACACTCCTTCTCAGTCATGATGTGATCCTGTGTTGTTGAGGAGTTGTGATCCCTTGAATGAGAAGAGGTGTTCTGGTCTTTGATGGTTTTATCTTTTTTTGTGCTGTTTTTTTCCCATCTTTGTGGGTTTACCTGGCTGTGTTGTCAGGGAGCTGCTTGATGAGGTCACTTGTCTGCCTGTGGAGGCATTACTGTGACTCCTTCAGGTTACTAGGGAAGCTTCCTGTGTCTTTTTCGTTTATAGTGGGAGATAAGGCCTGCCTCTTCCGCTGACCTGTAGGCACTGCTTGGTTTTCAAGAACGCCATCCCTCCATCCCGATGCTATGTAGGCTTCCTGTGGTTTTTGTTAAAACATGTAGCCCAGTCCCACCCCTCTAATGGTGGGTTTTGCCCTTCCTCCACTGGGCTGGATCATGTGGGGGAGGGTAGGGACCTGCCCAGCAGCACCCAGCCATCTCCCTCTGTTATGGGGTAGGGACCCGAGCAGCTGCTTCTGCTTACAGCTCCCTCTCTCTTCAGGTGGGGGGAGGGGGCAATAGCTCAGTCCTCAGGTTCTCCCGGCTGCCTTTTGGGCTTATGTATCTGTTTAGGTCTGTGTGCCAATCCAGGACACTGTCCTGGATTATTATTCAACTCTGCACTTCTAATTCCTGGTGCTTGACTAGCAAAGATCCCCTGTTCTGTGTATTGCTGAGGCTTTGGGGGAAGCACTGTAAATGAACTGGAGTGCCAGAGGGGGAGCCTCTGACTTGCTGGTCAGATGCACTTTCTGGGTGAAGCAGCACCCCTCCCTGCCTTGGTCTGCCCTTAGTGGGCTTTGCTCACTGTTGGACCAGACCCGTTCAAATGCACCTGGTACCTTGGTTGTAGCTAGAAGATCTCTGGATTTCTGCATCTCTCGCTGGGTGTTGTGCCCTGGAGTTGTATCTATTCAGCCATCTTGGATCCCCCTCGAGGATGTATTCTTAGTAAGGTATAGCCTGCTTCCTTGATTATACCAAGCCAAACACCAATAAAAACTGACCAGGAGAACTTTTAAAAATATCTTTATCTCTGTCGTACTCTGTTAAGGCCCAAATAAGCCACACTTACATAGATGGCTTTGATAATCAAGCTGAAACTAAAAAGGTAGAATAGTGGTTAAGAGAAGTGATTCAGATCTGAGTTCAGATCCAGCTCTGCCACTGATTACCAATGGGATTCCTCTGCCTCAGTTTACCATTTGTCAAATGCAGCATCTATATCACAAAATAACTGTAATGATTAAATTTAATACTTTAATACTTAAAACATGGAAAATAATAAATGTTAATTAAATATTCTTATTAAAAAAGATATGCAATGCAGGGGCTATACCAAGTTTATGTTTTAATTTTAATTTGTGCTGTTTTTGGGTACAGGCATAAATCCTAGCTCTACCACTTACTGTGTGAACAAGTTGCTTGCTGCCTTCAGCACTCTCAGATTTAAAATGGTGACTATAATAATACCTACTCCATAAGGTTGTTTTAATAATAAAATAACATATATAAATTACCTGGCACAGAGTGGGCACTTAAATATTATTTAAAAATCAAAGCATGCAAAAATAGCTAATATTCTTCATGTGTCAGTTTCAGATACTCAGTTAATTAGATGAGACACTTATCAGGAAAATTGAATAAATTTTATTTTTGGACCTTATTAAACTAAAAGTTCCTTTCTATCTTAAAAATTGCACTTGTGGAAGATGATCCCTTTGAATTATAATTAAAGAGAGTCCTCTAAATAATTAAACAATAGGGTGTCTATGTATAGCAACTATTTGACAGTTTTTCTCTATCTTAATTTTAAAGACTTATGGGTGCATACTATGCAAATGGATTTTCAGGGATTTTTTATTAGCATAAATAGACTGTGCAATTTAAGTAACTTAAGCAGCACAGACAGTGTGAATCACAGTATTTTCATTTTTCTTGAATACCTTAAATTTTATGACAGCCTTGTTTCAGGAACCAGTAACAATGGGGCCTTTGAAGGATCCAGGAGATCTTAAAACACAATTTGCACAGAGCTCTCGTTACCTCTGAGATGCTCAGAAACACATGGAAGATACCCTCTCTGCCCACAGAGGTTCATGGAAATGAAGAAACCTTTCCTATTTTGCATAATACACAAAACAGCAGGTTTGTCTGATGAACTGGTAACTATACTTTCCCTGATACTAAGCCAGAGGTTTCTTGACTTAATTGACTAATATTTCATAGCCAGTACTTCAACCTGCAGAGTGAAATCATGGCTGTGGTCAGGATCAGAGATCAGAATCCAAGAGCAAATGAATCCTTTACTACAAATCAAAATAGCAAATAGACTGAAAAACAGAGCATCTTTGTACTATTTAGTTCTATGTACCTTCTCACAGAAACAATGAAA
This sequence comes from Saimiri boliviensis, assembly GCF_048565385.1. NCBI lineage: Eukaryota > Metazoa > Chordata > Mammalia > Primates > Cebidae > Saimiri > Saimiri boliviensis. Next base: position 39,590,453 of record NC_133456.1, on the reverse strand, counting down.
CGTGATTTGTATGTTATGCATTTATTTAAAGGAAAAACTCCTCAAAACAAAACCTGACATTCCTACCCTCGGGCTTTTTCTTTTCTTTTCTTTTCTTTTTTTGTCTTTCATAGAATCAGGTAAGGAAAAAGAATATAGAATCTTGGTATGAATCATTTTGTCTAGTTTGAGGCAGCAGCTATGAGAACAAATATTTGAATATACACACTCTCAGTCTCTCAGTTGCTCTCTTCCACTTCTCTACACTGACCTAAAATCTCCATACCTATGCTATGGTCACATGTACTGGGCTCCAGGTCTTTAACATTTCTTATCCTGTTAGCTCATCTCCACTCTGTTCCAACAAATGCAAGGGCACCCACACCTTGAAATTTATCTTCAGGCCTCCATGCATCAACTTGTGTATCTTAGACTTCAAGCTTCTCTTTAATTGACTTTCTGTCTCTCTTTTCTCCCACTGCCTTTTATCTTGGCAGTTATTGGAATGTAGTGAAATGTATGAGGCCAGCATTCAAACTTGGGACTCATAAGGCAGCTCATGAACTGCCTTATGAGACCCAAGTTTGAATGCTGGCCCCATACTTCTCTAACTGTTCATAAGTTACCCAACCGCTCCACATCTCCATTTCTTCTACTTATAATATAGTGATACTGTTGCATATCAGAATAAGCATACATTAAATATTAGCTTTCCTCCACTTTTCCTGTTTCTTCTTTCTTTTCCTTCTCCTCCCATGTGCCATTCCCACAAAATCTCTGAATTTCTGAACACTTCTATTTTGTTTTTTGTCACTTCTAAGTGTTTGTCTCAGTCTCGTCTGGACTCTGTGGCTCACATTTCAAATCTACACTTACTAGCTCCTAAGGTTCTGTCCCCTACTCTCTGCCATACTCATTTTGACAATTTTTAGCCACGGTTAATCCGAATATCCATTTACTCTGATTATTTAATGTTGATGGCTCAAATCACACAGCAGTTCTTCACACTGATTTTTAGTGGTGATTTTGGAGAACGTTCTCTCATATCAAAACATAAGAGAACATTTTCCAAAATCACCACTAAATGATCTATCATAACACAATCCTTTTATTGCAAGTGAGCCCTGACATACTTGGCTTGAAATTAACTAACATTGTCTTCTTGACTCATTTGGTGATACGATGCAATTGACATTCAACTTGACTAGAAAAGGATGAAAGGATGTAGGAAGCACAGGAAAAATGAGTTTTACAGCTTATCAAGTAGGTTATAGCAGAACTTTATTTTAACAGAAAATTATGGCCCTACGAATGGCCCCTAAATTGTACCTTGCTATCTCAGTATAGCCCTAAAGATTGCCAGATGATCTTTTCTTTCTTTGCCAGCTGACTCCTTATTTCATTCAGACCAGCAGCTCTTCAAATCTCTTTCTATTCTTCATTCACAGCCAACTCCACACCAGACAGCACTCCTTAATTTTAGCTCATTCTGATAGGTTTATAAAAGTACCTGTAATTATTTGCTAGGACTGTCATAACACAGTATTATAGACTAGGTGGTTTAAACAACAGAAATTTGTTTTCTCACAGATATGGAGGCTGAAAGTTCAAAATTAAGGTGTTGGCAAGTTGTTTCTTCTGTAGCCCCATTTCTCAGCTTACAGATGGCTGATATCCCTCTGGCTCTTCACAAAGTTGTCCCCCTGTGCACATGTGCTTCTGCTGTCTTGATATGCCAAGTTTCTCTTATAAATAGTGAATTGGATAAAGGCCTACCAGAATAGGTTGAGGTGCAATGGATTAAGGTCTATCAAAATAGTCTCATTAAACTTAATCACCTCTTTAAAGGCCAAACAAAATTCCCATTCAACCCAGCAATCTCATTACTCCAAGCCATATCACATTCTGAGGTACATGAGCTCTGTGAAGTATGTGACTGAGGTGTGTGATGAGGGTTTTAACATATGAATTTGGGGAAGTGAGGTGAAATTCAGCTGATGACAGTACTATTTTTGTTTTGTTTTATTTTCTGGAGGTAATTCCAAGGATTTTTTGCATTTCTGAACATCTTTTAAGCAGAGGTACTGACTGCCCCTTTATTCTGGCCTATTATTTTTTTTTTAAATAGCAAACAAACAGTCTTGGAAGATAAAGACAGCCTCCCTGGTCAGCTATGTTTACTGTCCAGGGTAAAATATTTAAGTTTTCTAAGCTCAGAGTTCCTCAGTTATGCTTCAAACAGATGAATTACATAGGCAGCATATGCCAGATCCCTTCCTAACCACCTTGTGGGACTTGTGGGAAAAGGAGAACTGAATAAATGTTATATTTATGCTACTGTACCTTGATAAATAAAATTCTTTGTATCTATTCAATCTTACATCTTCTGCTAGGATCCATGAAACAGTAATAGGCTAGATTGTTAGCATGCGAGTAAAGTCCCAGGCCCTTCATAGTCTATGATTGCTTTAAATTTCATATCCCTAAAGACTCATGATGTTAAGCATCTGTTCGTGTGCTTACTTGCAGTTGACATATGATTTTTGAATCATTTTTGATGCATGTCTACTTGGATATTTTGTCCATTTTATTATTTTCATTGAAATTTAAATGTTTTATATAGTAGTCCCCCTTTATCGGTGAGTGATATGTTCCAAGAGTGCCATGGATACCTGAAACTATCATGCATAGTATTGAACCCAACTGCTATCATCATCATTTCTGTTCATGTCTTACACCCACAGATTTAATGCTTTTTCTATCTTAGCTAAACACTTAATGTGCACTGTGACTAACTGTTAACAGCTTGAGGGACAAGTGAAAAACTTTCACATATTTCTTTTTCCCTCTTGATGATTTTATAAATGGAACACTTGTTGTAGATATTAGCAACCTCATAATACAATTATTTTCCTTATTAAGAAAGAACTTCTACCTTTTCACTTAAAGAAAGAACTTTCTTGCTTCTCTCTGAATATTTGAATGGCCAGCATCACTACTCTTGTACTTTGGGGCCATTATTAGATAAAATAAGGATTATATGAACACAGGCACTGTGATACCATGATGGTCAATTGGATAAGTAAAAAGGCTACTAAGTGATTAATGGGCACATGACATAGATAGAATGAAAAAAAGGATAATTCATATCCTGGGAAGGTTGAAGCGGAACAGTGCAAGGTTTCATCATGCTACTCAAAATGACATGCAATTTAAAACTTACTTACACATTGTGGGAAATCTAATTAGACTGAAGAGCTTCTGCACAGCAAACAGAAACTATCAACAGAGTAAACAGACAACCTGTAGAATGGGAGAAAATATTTGCAAACTATGCATCTGTTAAAAGTCTAATATTTAGCATTTATAAGGAACTTAAAACACTTTGCAAGAGATAAACAACTCTATTAAAAAGTGGGTAAAGGACATGAACAGTCATTTTTCAAAAGAAGACATACATACAGCCAACAAGCATATGAGAAGATAACTATCACTGATCATTAGAGAAATGCTAATCAAAACCACAATGAGATATCATCTCACACTAGTCAGAAAGGTTGTTATTAAAAAGTCAAAAAATAACAGATGTTGGTAAGGTTATGGAGAAAAGGAAACACTTATATGCTGCTGGTGGTAGTGTAAATTAGTCCAACCTTTATGGAAAGCAGTGTAACAAATTCTCAAAGAGCTAAAAACAAAATTCCCATTCAACCCAGCAATCTCATTACTGCATATATACCTAGAGGAATAGAAATCATTCTACCTTAAAGACACATGCACATGAATGTTTATGGCCTCCTCAAATATACAAACATAAATGTAATGATGCAAGGATTGTGAAAAATCAGGGAAATACTCCAACACCAAAAAAATGCTAACAAGTCTCCAATGATAGATGCAGAAGAACTAAACATCTATAAATGTCAAGCAGAGAATTCAGAATAATCTTCTTAAAAAGGTGATGGAATAATAAGAAAATGAAAAAATAAAATAAAATTTGAGAAACAATCCAGGAGCAAAATGAGAAATTTGACAAAAACAAACAAACTTAGAAATAAAGAATACAACAAATGAGGTGAAAAACTTGTTAGAAAGTTTCAAAATCAGAAATGAACAGAAGAAAGATTAGCAAACTAGAAGACAAAGCATATGAAATTACCCAATCAGAGGAGCAAAAATAAAAATACATATATATTACAAAAAAGAATAGAAGGCTTAAAAGAATTATAAGACACCATCAAGTGAACTAACCTCCACATAATAGAAATCCCTGAAGGTGAAAGACAAAAGACCCAGGGAGCATATATCAGGAAATAATAACTGAAAAATTTTCAAACTTGGAGAAAGATGACACCATCCAGGCACAGAAAGCTCAGAGGTCACTAATTAAATTAACCCAAAAATGAAATTATTGAAGCATGTCATATTCAAATTAGCAAAAACAAAATACAAAGAAATAACACTAAAGGCTTCAAAAGAAAAGAAACATATAAAATTGAATAAGGCACTAGTGTGGCTTTCAGTGGATTTCTCAACAAAAGCCCTGCAGAAGAGAGTGGGTTGCTATATTTAAAGTACTGAAGGAAAAATACTTCCAGCCAAGAATACTTTACCCAAAAAACATGAAGGAGAGATACTTTCCCAAACAAAAGCTGAAGGAATCAGCAACATCAGATCTGTCTTAAAAGAAATGCTAAAAGGAGTTCTTCAGTACAAAAGAACGGATGCTAATCTGTAACATGAAAACATCTGAAGGTATTAAACTCACTCATCATCAACAACAAAAATTCAGAATATTCTATAACTGGGAAAAATAACAAATAACTTATAACTGTCTTTGTTGCATCAGGTTAGTTTGAAGACCTCGTTTTTGTGCTCTGAATTTGTTTCTTCTTGTTTGATTCTGTTGCTGAGACTTTCCAGAGCATTTTGTGTTTCCATAAGTTTGTCACCTAGACACACTGTCATCAGGTTATCTACAGTTGAGACAAGGGAAAGAATCTTAAGAACTGTGAGACAGAAGCACCAGGCAACCTATGAAAGAAAACCTATTAGATTAACAGGAAAGTTCTCAGCAAAAATCAACAAATTAGAAGGGATCAGAGCCCTATCTTCAGCTTCCTCAAACCAAACAATTGTCAGCCAAGAATTTTGTGTTCAGTGAAACTAAGCTTCATATATGAAGGAAAGATACAATCTTTCAGACAAACAAATGCTGAGAGAATTTGCCCCTACCAAACCAGAACTACAAGCACTGCTAAAAACATCAAAACAAAACAGAACCACTAAGACCATAAATCTCACAAGATCAACAGAATAACAACACAACTTAAAAAAACAAACCAAAACAAAAAAAAAACAACCAAAAAAACCCAAGGTATACAGGCAACAAATAGTGCAATGAGTGAAATGGTATCTCGCATCTCAATACTAACATTGAATATAAACGTCTAAATGCTCCACTTAAAAGATACAGAATTGTAAAATGGATAAAAATTCACCAACCAACTATATGCTCCCTTCAAGAGACTGACCTAATGCATAAGGACTCATATAAACTTAACGTGAAGAGGTGGAAAAAGACATTTCATGCAAATAGACACTGAGCAGGAGTAGCTACACTTACATCAGACAAAACTAATTTTAAAGCAACAGCTGTTAAAAAAGACAAAGAGAAACATTATATAATGATAAAAGAAACCTTGTCCAACAAGAAAATATCATACTCCTAAACATATATGCACATAACACTGGAGCTGCCAAATTTATAAAACAATTACTACTAGAACTAAGAAATGAGATAGACAGCAACACAGTAATAGTGGGGGACTTCAATACTCCACCAAAAGCACTAGAAAGGTCATCAAGATTGAAAGTCAACAAAGAAACAATGGATTTAAAATATACCCTGGAACAAATGAATTTAACATGTATACAGAGTATTCCATCCAACAACCACAGAACATGCATTCTATTCAATAGCACATGGAACTTTCTCCAAGACAGACCATATGATAGGCCACAAAGTGAGCCTCAATAAATGTTTAAAAATTGAAATTATATCAAGCACTCCATAAGATCACAGTGGAATAAAATTAGAAATTAACTTCAAAAAAACTCTTCAAAACCATAAAAATACATGGAAATCAAATAACCTGTTCCTGAATGATGGGTTAAGGATGAAATCAAGATGAAAATTTAAATACTTATTTGAACTGAACAACAATAGTGACAGAACCTAGGAAAACCTCTGAGATACAGCAAAGGCAGTTTTGAAAGGAAAGTTCATAACCCTAAACAACTATAATAAAAAGTCTGAAGGAGCACAAACAGACAATTTAAGGTCACACCTCAAGGAACTACAGAAACAAGAACAACCCAAACCAAGACCAAGCAGAAGAAAGAAAATAACCCAGATCAGAGCAAAACTCAATGAAATAAAAACCACCACCACAACAAAAATAAATAAATAAAACATACATCTGGTTATTTGAAAAGATAAAATTTATAGACTATGAGCAAGTTTAACTAAGAAAAAAAAAAGAGAGAAACTCTAAATAGGCTTAATAAAAAACCAAATGAGAGATATTACAGCTGACATCACAGAAATACAAAAGATTATCCAAGGCTACCATGAACAGATTTACCCACATAAACTAGAAAACCTAGAAGAGATGGGTAAATTCCTGAAAAGATACAACCCTCCCAGCTTAAATCAGGAAAAATTAGATACCCTGAACAGACCAATAACAAGCAGTGAGATTAATGTGGTAGTTTAAAAATTACCAATGAAAAAAGGGCCAGAAGGATTCCAAACTGAGTTCTACCAGACATTCAAAGAAGAATTGGTATTCTTCTGACACTATTCCACAAGATAGGGAACAGGAAACTCTCCTTAAATCATTCTGTTAAGCCAGTATTACCCTAATACCAAAACCAGGAGAGAACATAACCAAGAAAGAAAACTAAGAGCAGTATCCCTTTGCTGTTCTGTAGCCTTTACTGGTGATACCCAGGAAAATAGGGTGGACTTCCAGCAAACTGCAGCAGAGCTGAAGAAGAGGGGATTGACTGTTAGAAGAAAAAAGGTAACAGAAAGCAGTAACATTAACATCAGCAAAAAGGACCCTCACACAAAAACTCCATCCAAAGATCATCAGCCTCAAAGATCAAAGGTAGATAAATTCATGAAGATAAGGAACAAGTAGTACAAAAATGCGGAAAGTTCCAAAAACCCGAACGCCTCTTCCCCTCCAAATGATTGCAACTACTCTCCAGCAAGGGCATAAAAGATAGGCAATGACTTTGATGAATTGACAGAAGTAAGCTTCAGATGGTGGGTAATAACAAACTCCTCTGAGCTAAAGGAGCATGTTCTAACCCAATGCAAGGAAGCTAAGAACCTTGACAAAAGGTTATAGGAACTGCTAACTAGAATAACCAGTTAAGAGAAGAACATAAATTACCTGATGAAGCTAAAAAACAAACACAGCACAAGAACATGATGAAGCATACACAAGTATCAAGAGACAAATCGATTGAGCAAAAGAAAAGATATCGGAGATTGAAGATCAATTTACTGAAATAAGGAGTGAAGACAATATTAGTGAAAAGAAATGAAGAGGAATGAACAAAGTCTCCAAGAAATATAGGACTATGTCAAAAGAACAAACCTATAATTCACTGGGGTTCCTGAAAGTGATTGAGAGAATGGAACCAAGTTGGAAAACACAATTCAGGATGTTCTCTAGGAAGGCTTCCTCAACCTAGCTAGACAGGCCAACATTCAAATTGAGGAAACATAGAGAACACCACTAAAATACTCCGGAGCAACCCCAAGACACATAATTGTCAGATTTTCCAAGGTTGAAATAAAGAAAAAAAATGTTAAGGGCAGCCAAAGAGAAAGGCCAGGTTACCTACAAAGGAAGCCCCATCAGACTAACAGTGGATCTCTCTTCAATAGCCCTAAAGGCAGAAGAGAGTGGGGGCCAATATTCAATATTCTTAGAGAAAAGATTTTTCAACCCAGAATTTCATATCCAGCCAAACTAAGTTTTATAAGTGAAGGAAAAATAAAATCCTTTACAGACAAGCAGATGCTGAGGGATTTTGTCACCACCAGGCCTGCCTTACAAGAGCTCCACTAAATATGGAAAGGAAAAACTGTACCAGCCACTGCAAAAACACAACACAATATAAAGACCAACAATACTATGAAGAAACTGAATCACTTAATGTTCAAAATAACCAGCTGGCATCATGATGACAGGATCAAATTCACACATAACAATATTAACCTTAAAGGTAAATGCTAAATGCCCCAATTAAAAGACACAGACTGAAATATTGAATGAAGAGTTAAGAACTCTCAGTGTGCTGTATTTAGGAGACCCATCTCACCTGCAAAGACACACATAAGCTCAAAATAATCCTAGTCTCTGATAAAACAGACTTTAAACCCACAAAGATAAAAAGAAAGACAAAGAAGGGGATTACATAATGGTAAAGGGATCAATGCAACAAGAGAGCTGACTATCCTAAGTATATATGTACCCAACACAGGAACACTCATATTCATAAAACAAATTCTTAGATACCTATGAAGAGACTTAGACTCCCACACAATAACAGTGGAAGACTTTGACAATTCCACTGTCAATATTAGATCAACAAGACAGAAAATTAACAAGGATATTCAGAACTTGACTCAGCTATGGACCAAGCAGACCTAATAGACATCTACGGAACTCTCCACTCCAAATTAACAGAATATACATTCTTGTCAACACCACATAGCACAGACCACATATCTGGAAGTAAAACTCTCCTCAGCAATTGCAAAAGAACTGAAATCATAACAAACAGTCTCTCAGACCACAGTGCAATCAAATTAGAACTCAGGACTGAGAAACTCACTCAAAACTGCACAACTACATGAAAAACCTGCTGGGTAAACAGCAAAATTAAGGCAGAAATAACAAAGTTATTCAGAATAAATGAAAACAAAGAGGCTATATACCAGAATTTAGCCAAATAAGAAAGCAGGAAAGAGCTGAATTCGACACCGTAACATCACAATTAAAAGAACTAGAGAAGCAAGAACAAATAAATTCAAAAGTTAGTAGAAGACAAGACATAACTAAGAACAAGCAGAACTAAAGGAGATAGATACACAAAAATACCTTCAAAAAAATTAATCCAGGAACTGGTTGTTTGAAAAGATTAATATAATAGACCACTAGCTAGATCATTAAAGAAGAAAAAGAGAGAAGAATCAAATAGACACATTAAAAAATGATAAAGGGAATATACCACTGATCACACAAAAATACAAACTACCATCCAAGAATATTATAAACACTTCTCTGCAAATAAACTAGAAAATCTTGAAGAAATGGATAACCTCCTGAACACATACAGCCTCCCAAGATGAAAACAAAAAGTAAAATCACCAAATAGACCAATAAGTTCTGAAACTGAGGGAGCAATTAATAGTCTACCAACCAAAAAAAGCCCAGGATCAGATGGATTCACAGTGGAATTCTACTAGAGGTACAAACAGGAGCTGGTACCATTCTTTCTGAAACTATTCCAAACAACAGAAAAAGATGGACTTCTCCTTAACCTATTTTATGAGGCCAGCATCATCTTGATTCCAAAACCTGGCAGAAACACAACAAAAAAAGAAAATTTCAGGCCAATATACCTGAAGAATATTGATACAAAAATCCTCAATAAAATACTGGTAAACTGAATCCAGCAGCACATCAAAAAGCTTATCCACCATGATCAAGTTGGCTTTATCCCTGGGAGGCAAGGCTGGTTAAACATATGGAGATAAATAAATGTAATCTATAATATAAATAGAACCAATGTCAAAAACCACATGATTACCTCAATAGATGCAGTAAAGGCCTTGGATAAAATTCAACATCCCTTCATGCTAAAAACTCTCAATAAACTAGGTATTGATGGAACATTTTTCAAAATATTAAGAGCTATGACAGTTTCATAGGCAATATTATACTGAATGGGCAAAAGCTGGAAGCATTCCCTTTGAAAACTGGCACAAGACAAGGATGCCCTCTCTCACCACTCCTATTCAACATAGTATTGGAAGTTCTGGCCAGGGCAATCAGGCAAGAGGAAGAAATAAAGGATATTCACACAGGAAGAGAGAAAGTCAAATAGTCTCTGTTTGCAGATGACATGATTGTATATTTAGAAAACCCCATTGTCTCAGCCCAAAGTCTCCTTAAGTTGTTAAGCAACTTTATCAAAGTCTCAGGATACAAAAATCAACATGCAAAAATCACAAGCATTCCTATACACCAATAATAGAGATCCAAATCATGGGTGAAATCCCATTCACAATTGCTACAAAGAGAATAAATACCTAGGAATACAACTTAAAAGGGATGTGAAGAATCTCTTCAGGGAAAACTATAAACCACTGCTCAAGGAAATAAGAGAGGACACAAACAGATGAAAAAAACATTCCATGCTCAGGGACAGAGTCAACATCATGCCCAAAGTAATTTATAGATTCAATGCTATCCCCATCAAGCTACCATTGACTTTCTTCACAGAATTAGAAAAAACTATTTTAAATTTCATATGGAAACAAAAGAAGCCCATATAGCCAAGACAATCCTATGCAAAAATAACAAAGCTGGAGACATCATACTACCTGATTTCAAACTGTATTACAAGGTTACAGTAACCAAAACAGCACAGTATTGATACCAAAATAGATATATAGACCAATGGAACAGAACAGAGCTCTCAAAAAAAAAAAAAAAAAACACCACACACCTATAACCATCTGATCTTTGACAAACCTGACAAAAACAAGCAATGAGGAAAGGATTTCCTATTTAATAAATGGTGCTGGGAAAACTGGCTGGTCATATGCTGAAAGGAGAAACTGGACCCCTTCCTTATACTGTATACAAAAATTAACTCAAGATGGATTAAAGACTTAAACATAAAACCTAAACTATAAATGGTATTGCCTAGAAGAAAACCTAGGCAATACCATCCAGTACATAGGCATGGGCAAAGACTTCATGGCTAAAACATCAAAAGCAATGGCAACAAAAGCCCAAATTGACAAATGGGATCTAATTAAATGAAAGAGCTTCTGCACAGCAAAAGAAACTATCACCAGAGTGAACAGGCAACCTATAGAATGGGAGAAAATTTTTGCAATCTATCCATCTGACAAACAGCTAATATCCAGAATCTACAAGAAAAATAAAGAAATTTATAAGAAAGAAACAAACAAACCCATCAAAAAGTGGGCAAAGATAGGAACAGACCTGTCTCAAAAAAAAAAAAAAAATTTCTGTGGCCGACAAACATATGAAGAAAAGTTCATCATCAGTGGCCATTAGAGAAATGCAAATCAAAACCACATTGAAATACCATCTCATGCCAGTTAGAATGGTGATCATTAAAAAGTCTGGAAACAACAGATGCTAGAGAGGATGTGAATAAATAGGAACACTTTTACACTGTTGATGGGAGTGAAAATTAGTTCAACCATTGTGGAAGACAGTGTTGCAGTTCCTCAAGTATCTAAAACCAAAAATACCATTTGACCCAGCAATACCATTACTGGGTATGTACCCAAGGATTTATAAATCATTCTGTTACAAAGACACATGCACATTTGTTTATTGCAGCACTATTTTCTACAGCAGACTTGGAACCAACCCAGTTGCCCATCAATGATGGACTGGATAAAGAAAATGTAGCACATATCCACCATGGAATACTATGCATCCATGAAAAAGAATGAGTTCATGTCCTTTGCAGGGACATGTATGAAGCTGTGAACCATCATCCTCAATAAACTAACAAAGGAACAGAAAAATGAAGCATCGCATGTTCTCACACATAAGTGGGAGTTGAACAATGAAAACATGGACACAGGGAGGGGAACATCACACACCAAGGCCTGTCGAGGGGTGGGGAGAAAGGAGAGGGATAGCATTAGGACAAATACCTAATGCATGTGGGGCTTAAAACCTAGATGATGGGTTGATATGTGCAACAAACCGCCATGGCACCTGTATGCCTATGTAACAAACCTGCACATTCAGCACATGTATCCAGCTCTAAAATAAATATAAAAAGAAACACTAAGGAAATTTGAATAAACTATGAACCCTAGTAATATTGTATCAATTTGATCCATTAACAATAAAACTGACAAATGTACTATGATAATAATAGGGGAATCTGGGTCTTAACTGCTCTGTGAATCTAACACTTTTAAAAAATGTCATCTACTTTTAAAGTATGTAGACAAAGAATATAAGAAAAATATAGAGAGATGTAAGATAGTTAATATAAATTTTTTTTCTAAATTATGTATTGGTTTTGGAATTTTTCAGCTATTTAAATCTGTAATTTGTTATAATTTTCTTTCTCAGTTTAAATATTCATTTTCATTCTTAATTCTATATAAGCAATTTATATTCTATTCATCTTAAAAGGGCTGCCAAAATTATATGAGCTTCAGACACCACCCTACCTTTAAATCATGGTTAATTATTTGCAGTTGCTTTCTACTCATTGAATACACCGCTATGCCTCTATATTTTTCCATGTTGAAATTTTCTCTAATTTTCATGGTAAGTCCAACTTGAATGACAGGGACAATTTATCCAAAACCAATAACTCAGTATTGCCAAACCTGAATTGTCCTCTTAAATCCAGCCTTGTTCAGTACTAGTATCAACTTTAAGAAGTCATTTAACTTCTTCCTATGCGGTATCCCAGCTCTGTCACTTGCCAGTTTTATGGCCTTGGCTACCTATTTAACATGTTAATACCTTAATTTGCTCATCTGTAAAATGGAGACAATAACAATGTGCAAAAATAGGGTTATCTTACAGCTGGACTAGGGCAGCTCTCTGCTTATCTCCAGGGACACCTGAAAGTCTGCTACTGACCCTTGGTCAATATAAGAATGGGATGTAATAGCTAGTGATTTAGGATATGTCGTTTGAAGTTCAAACTGTCCTGGAGACACTCCCTGTTATTTTTGTCTACATTGTTTAGGATGTGTGGATTGATGGTTTGCATTTGGTTTAACCTGTTACACAGCTTGGCTGTAGCAAAGTGACCAGCAAAGGTGTAAAAGGCCTTTCAGTAAACTTGCATTTGGACTATGCTGAATCTAGATACTTCATATATATTTGAAAGTTCATAATCCAAAGATGAAATGCTTCCTGTGCAACTGAGAAAAGACCTTGGGAGGACTGCACTAGGAGTTTTCAGTCTTCCTAAAATTGCCTGCACTTTTCTTCTCCTCACGTGCCATATTATTTGTAATTATTAAAGCCTTACATGAGTGTAAAAAATAATAACAATAATTAAGAGATAAGCAATATTAGAAGATGTAAATTGAGTCATCAATAAGTCAAAATGTTGGCGGGGTAGTTTGGTTTTGTTACTTTTCTTTGCAATAAACATTGTTTTATTAGTTTAAAATAACGTGTTATAACTATAAGATGTTTTCCACAAGCCCCATAGTAATCATAAAGAAAAACCCTATAATAGATATACTAAAAATAAATAGTACTTAATCAAAACATACTACTATAGAAAATTACTTAACAACAAAGGAAGACAGTAAGAGACGAAAAATGGAATAAATTGTTTGCAAAACAACCAGAAAACAAGTAACAATATCTTTACCTGTAAACAATAACCTTAAATGTAGGTGGAGTAAATTTTCGAATTAAAAGGCACAGAGTAGCTGAGTGGATAAAAAATAATGCCAATTAAATGCTGTCTACAAGAAATGCAGTTTACCTATAAAGACATACACAGACTAATAGTAAAAGGATAGAAAATGATATTCCATGCAAATGAAAACCAAGAAGTACAGAAGTAGCTATACTTATGATAGATAAAATAGACTTTAAGTATAGAATGGGGGGGAAGGACAATAAAGTCACTACATAATTACAAAAGCGTCAATAAAATAAGAGGATATAACAATTGTGATTATATGCACCAACAACAGAGTACCCAATTACATAAAGCAGATATAAATATACTTAAAAGGAAAGATTGACTACAATACACTAATAGTAGGGGACTTCAACACCCCCACTGTCAGCAATGGATAGATCATTCTGACAGAAAATCAACAAAGAAAGCTTGGAGTTACACTGCACTTTAGACAAATGAACCTAGCAGGTATTTATAGAACATTTCACCTAACAGCTGCAGAACACACATTCTTTTCATCAGCACATGCAACATTCTGCAGGATTAGCCATATGTCAGGATGCAAAACTTGCCTTAACAGATTTTCTAAAACAGAAATCATATTAAGTATGTTTTCTGACTACAGTGGAATACAAGTGGAACTCGATAACAAAAGGAATGTTGGAAACTGTACAAATTTATGGCAATTAAACAATATGCTCCTGAATAATGAATGAGCCAATGAAGTCATTGAAAAGGAAATTTTAAAATTTTCTGAGATAAATTAAAATGAAAACACAGCACACCAAAGGCTAAGAGACACAGCAAACACAGTTGTAAGAGAAAAAGGTATAGCAATAAATGACAACATTGAAAAAGTAGAAAAACCTCAAATAAACAATACAACAATGTACTTAAAGAAAACAGAAAAATAAGAACAAAGGGAAGCTGAAATTAGAAGGGAAGAAACAATAAGAATCAGAGCAGAAATAAGATGAAACTCAAAAAGAAATATTCACAAAAGATAATGAAAAGCTTGTTTCTTGAAATAAACAAAATCAACAATCCTTTAGCTAAAGAAAAAAAGAGAGAAAACCCAAGTAATACAATCAGAGACAAAAAAGGAAACATTACAAGTGACACAACAGAATAAAGGATTATTAGACAATATTATGAAAAACTATAGGCCAATATATTGGAAAGCCTAGAAGACATTGATACATTTTTGGACACATGCAACTTACCAACACTGAATTATAAAAAAAAGAAATCCTGAGCAGGATAATAATGAGTAATGAGATCAAAGCAGTAATTGAGTCTCCCATTAAATAAAAACCCAGGACCTAATGAATTTACTGCTGAAATTTACTAAACATTTAAGAAAGAACTAATATGAATTCTATTCAAACTATTCCAGAAAAATTGAAAAGGAAGAAATAGTTTTAAACTCATTACTTGAGACTAACATTACTCTGATGCCAAAACCAAACTAGGATACAACAGCAACAAAAAAGAAAATAGCAGGCCAATATCCCTGATGAACAAACATACACAGACAATGAGCAAAGTAGTAGCAAACGAAATTAAACAACACATTTAAAATACCATTTAACATGATCATCTGGGATTAAGCTGATGGATTTAAAGATGGTTCTGCATATGCAAATCAATAAATGTGATACATTATCTTAAAAGAATCAAGGAAAAATATATGATTGTTTCAATAGATGCTGAAAAAATATTAATTAAAATTCAGCACCCTATTATGATAAAAGCTCTGAACAACCTGAGTACAGAAAAAACATATGTCAAAACAACACAGGCAATCTATGACATCCATGCGTAACATCATACTGAATGGGAAAAAAGTAAAAGTATTTCTGATAAGATCTGGAACAAAACAAGAATGCCCACTTTTGCTACTTTTATTCAACAAATTACTGGAAGTACTAACCAGATTTATTAAGCAAGAAAAATAAAGAATATTCAAATTGGAAAGGAAGAAATCAAAATATCCTTGTTTATGGATGACCTAATTCTATATTTAGAAAAATCTGACTTTACTTAAAAAGTTAGAATGATAAAAACAAATTTAGTAAAGTTTCCTAATAAAAAAATTAACATACAAGAATTAATAGCATTCCTATATATCAACAAGCAATTTTTAAAAATTAAAAAGTAATCCATTTACAGTAAGAAAACAACAACAAAATATGCCTAGGAATAAATTTAACCAAAGTATTAAAAGATCTCTACAATAGAAATTATAAAACACTGATGAAATAAGTTGTGGAACACACTCCAAAATGGGAAGATATCATGTGTTAGTGTACTGGAAGAATTAATATTGTCAAAATGATTATACTATCTAAAGCTAATTACAGATTCAAGGTAATCTCCATCACAAGACTGAAATTCCTCATGGAGACAGAAAAAATAATCCTATAATTTGTATGAAACCACCAAGGGCATGGATAGCCAAAGCAACCCTGAATGCAAAGAACAAAGCTGGGGTATCATACTTACTGGACTTCAAGATATACTAAAAAACTTTAGTGACCCGAACAGCATGGTATTTGGCATAAAAGCAGATAAATAGGACCAACAGAAAAGAATAGAGAACACAGAAATAAATCCATGCACTTACAGGAACTCGTGGGTTTTTTTGTTTGTTTTTGTTTTTGTTTTGTTTTGTTTTTACAAAAGCACCAAGAACTTACACTGCAGAAGAAACAATCTCTTCAATAAATGGTGCTGTGGAAAACTGATAATCCCTATGCAGCACATTAAACTAGACTCCTATATCTCACCAGGTACAAAAGTTAAATCAAAATGGATTCAAGATGTAAATGTAAGTCCTGACACTGTAAAAGTATTAGAATGAAACATTGGGGAAACACTTTTTGAGACATTTAGCTGGGCAAAGATTTTTTAGGTGAGATCTCAAAAGCATAGACAAAAAAAGGAAAAATAGACAAATTTTATTACATTAAACTAAATAGCTTTTGCACAGCAAAGAAAACAATAAATATAGCAGGGAAAACCTACAGAACAGAAGAAAATATTTGCAAAACCTTCTTCTAAGGGATTAATAGAATATATAAAGGATGTGGGAGACTGGCAGAACTTGTTCTCTGATCACAACTCTGCTGATTAAAACAGGATGTGCTCTAGGCAGAATAAAGTGAAGAAACCAGCAGGAACCAGCAGATGGTAATGAAAGTAATCCCTAGCTGCCCTCATTGCTCATTGACATAAGACACTCCCACCAGTGCCATGACAGTTTACAAATGTCATGGCACTAACCTGAAATGACCACTCCTCTCCATGGCAATGATCCAGAAGTTACTGCCTCTTTCCTAGAAAGCTATAGAACCTGCCCCTCAATGTGCATTGATCTGCCCCTTAATCTGTATGTAATTGAAAGTAGGTTTAAGTAAGTATAAACACAGTTGCTAAGAGGTCATATGTTTCTTACTCTTGGTACAATGCCTATGAGTTAGCCCTGCTCCACAAGGAATTGCACCATTCAGTAAGACTGCTATCTAACACCTGTGGCTCAGAAAAAAATTTACAATCCTAATCATATATGCATCTAACACTGGAGCTCCAAAATTATAAAACAATTACTACTAGAACTAAGAAATGAGATTTACAGCAACAGAATAATAGCGGGAAATTTCAATACTCCACTGACAGCACTAGACAAGCCATCAAGATAAAAGGTCAACAAAGAAACAATGGACTTAAACTATACCCTAGAACAAATGGATTTAACAGATATTTACAGAACCATATATCCAACAACTGCAAAATATACATTCTAATCATGAGCATGTGGAACATTCTCCAAGATAGTCATATGATAGGCCACAAAACAAGTCTCAACAAATTTAAGAAAACTGAAATTATAGCAAGTACTTTCTCAGACCACAGTGGAATAAAACTGGAGATCAACTCCAAAAGGTAACCTCAAAGCCATGCAAATACATGGAAACTAAATAACTTGGTCCTAAATGATCATTGGGTCAACATCAAAATCAAGATGAAAATTTAAAAATTCTTTGACTTGAGTGACACAACCTATAAAAACCTCAGAGATACAGCAAAGATGGTGCTAAGAGGAAAGTTCACAGCATTAATTGCCTACATGAAAAAGTCTGAAATAGCGCAAACAGGCAATCTAAGGTCACGCCTCAAGGAGCTAGAGAAATAAAAACAAAACAAACCAAAACCCAGCAGAAAAGAAGAAATAACCAAGATCAGAGCAGAACTAAATATAACTGAAACAAAAATACAAAAGATAAATGAAACAAAAAGCTAGTTCCCTAAAAAGATAAATAAAAGTGATAGAACATTAGCGAGATTAACAAAAAAAGAAGAGAGAAGATTCAAATAAGCTCAATTAGAAAAGAAACAGGAGATATTACAAAGATATCACAGAAATATAAAAGATCATTGAAGCCTACTATGAACACCTTTACACACATAAGCTTGAAAACTTAGAGGAGATGGATAAATTCTTGGATGTATACAACCCTCCTAGATTAAAACAGGATGAAATAGAAATTATAAACAGACCAATAGCAAGCAGTGAAATTGAAATGGCAATTAAAAAGTTACAAACAAACAAAAAAGTCCAGGACCAGACAGAGTCACAGCTGAATTCTATCACACATTTGAAGAAATATTGCTACAAACCCATTGACACTATTTCAAAAGATAGAGAAAGAGGGAATTCTCCTTAAATCCTTCTCTGAAGCCAGTATCACCCTAATACCAAAACCAAGAAAAGACATTTAAAAAAAACAAAAAAAACTACAGACCAATATTCCTGATGAGTATATATGCAAAAATTCTCAAAAAAAATGCTAGCTAACCAAATCCAACAGTATATCATCAAAAAGATAATCCACAATAATCAAGTGGGTTTCATATCAGGAATACAGGAATGGTTTAACATATACAAGTCAATAAATGTGATATACCACATAAACAGAATTAAAAACAAAAATCACATGGTCATTTAAATGAATGCAGAAAAGCATTCAACGAAATCCAGCATCCTTTTATGATTAAAACCTTCAGCAAAATCAGCACAGAAGAGACATACCTTAATGTAATAAAAGCCATCTATGACAAACCCACAGACGACATTATACTGAATGGGGAAGAAATGAAAGCATTTCCCCCGAGGACTAGAACACGACAAGGATGCCCACTTTAACTACATTTATTCAACATAGTACTGGAATTCCTAGCCAGAGCAATTGGACAAGAAAAAGAAGTAAGGGGTACCCAAATTGGTGAGGAGGAAGTTAAATTGTCATTGTTTGCTGATGATATAATTATATACCTAGAAAACCCTAAAGCATCATCCAAAAAGCTCCTAGAACCGATTTAAAAATTTAGCAGTCTTTTAGAATACAAAATTAATGTACACAAGTCAATAACACTGCTATACACCAACAGCAACCAAGCTCAGAATCAATTCAAGACCTCAACCTTTTTTGCAACAGCTGCAAATATATATATATATATATATATATATATATATATATGTACACACACATATATATATGTACACTTAGAAATATATCGAACCAAGGAGATGAAAACTACAAAACACTGCTGAAAGAACTCATAAACAACACAATTAGAAACACATCCCATGCTCATGGATGGGCAGGATCAATATTGTGAAAATGACCGTACTGCCAAAAGCAATCTATAAATTCAATGCAATTCCCATAAAAATACCACCATCATTCTTCAGAGAACTACAAAAAACAATCCTAAAATTCATATAAAACCAAAAAGAGGCCACATGGCAAAACAAGACTAAGAAAAAAGAACAAATCTGAAGGCATCATAATGCACAACTTTAAACTATATTATAAGACCATAGTCACCAAAACAGCAAGGTACTAGTATAAAAATAGGTGTATATACCAATAGAATGGAATAGAGAACCCAGAAGTAAACCCAAATACAATCAATTGATCTTCAACAAAGCAAGCAAAAACATTAAGTGGGGAAAGGATACTGTAATCAAGAAATGGTGCTGGGGTAATTAGCAAGCCACATGTAGAGAGCGAAACTATATCCTTGTCTCTTACCTTACACAAAAATCAACTCAAAATGGATCAAGGACCCAAAGCATAAAACTATAAAAATTTCACAAGATAACATTTGAAAAACCCTTCTAGATATTGGCTTAGGTAAAAACTTCACAACCAAGAACCCAAAAGCAAATGCAGCAAAAATAAAGATAAATAGATGGGACTTATTTAAGCTAGAAGGCTTCTGCACAGCAAAAGAAACTGTCAGCAGAGTAAAAAGACAACCCATAGAGTGGGAGAAAATCTTTTCAATCTATATATCTGACAGAGAACTAATATCCAGAATCTACAATAAACTCAAACAAATTAGCAAGAAAAAAAATAGCAATTCCATCAAAAAGTTGGCTAAGGACATGAATACACAATTCTCAAAATAAGACATACAAATGGTCAACAAACATATAGAAACGTGCTCAGCATCACTAATTATCATTAAAATGCAAATCAAAACCACAATGCAATACCACCTCACTTCTGCAAGAATGACCATAATAAAAAAATAATAGATGTTTGTAAAATGTGGTAAAAATGGAATACTTTTATACTGCTGGAAGAATGTAAATGACTACAACTACTATGGAAAACAGTGTGGAGATTCCTTAAAAAACTAAAATTAGATCTACCATTTGATTCAGCAATCCCACTCCTTGGTATCTACGCAGAAGAAAATAAGCCATTATATGAAAAAGATACTTTCACATACATGTTTGCAGCAGAACAATTTGCAATTGCAGAAATATGGAACTAACCCAAATGACCATCAATCAACTGCATAAAGAAAATATGACAGCTAAGCTATGCAGACACAAAGGCATAAGAATAATACAATGGACTTTGGGGATTGGAGAAAGTGGGTGTGAGGGATAAAATACTGCCCATTGGGTACAGTATACACTGCTTAAGTGATGGATGCACCAAAATCTCAGAAATCATCACTAAATAACTTATTCATGTAAACAAACACCTGTTCCCCCAAAGCTATTGAGATAAATAAAAAATAAAAGTAAAGTTTTTCACTCTGGCTGAGGGGAACATCAATTATTCCGTCATGTGTGAGTTCCAGGGATTACACATACTCAGCCTTTTAAGTAGATTTTTCTCCATCCTTGGGTAGTATCTTCATAAAAATAAGCTGCTTAATACTCAGGACCCTTGACATATCCTCAGGAATCTTTATGCAGATCTCTCCTCTTGGGTATTTTATACTTTGTTAACTCTAGCCACATTGACTCATCCAGTGGCTTAGTCCATTCTCACACTGCTATAAAGAAATACCCAAGATTGGGTAATCTGTAACCAAAGGAGGTTTAATTGACTCACATTTGCACATGGCTAGGGAGGCCTCAGGAAACTTACAATCATGACAGAAGGGGAAGCAGGCACCTTTTTCATAAGGCAGCATGAGAGAGAGTGGGAGCACAGGAAAAACTGTCAAACACATATGAAAACATCAGATCTTGTGAGAAATCCCTCACTATCACAAGAACAGCATGGGGGAAATTACCCTCATGATCCAATCACCTCCCACCAGGTCCCTCCCTTGACACCTGGGGATTACAATTCAGATTACAGTTTAAAATGAGGTTTGGGTGGGGTCACAGAGCCAAACCACATCACCCAGACTCCACTCTCCATCTTCTCATTCAGTTTGCTGGTTTCTACATGGCTTCCCTCTCCCTGTGCTTTAGGCCAGAAACTCTCTCCAGGAAGTAAGCTAGGGAAGTTATATCGCTCACTTGTTTGTCCTTCTTCTCTAAGTGATCATTCCTTGGTGCTACCTGATGTTTGTCAACAGGTGTTTCGTGTATTTTGACTATATTTTTAGTTGGTTTGATGAGAGAATAAGTCTAGCCACCATTACTCAATTTTGCCTAGAAATAAAAATCCCAGGATTCTCTGTACTCTCAGATGTTACTTTTCACACACTTTAACCCACATTTTAATATGCATCTGACAATGATACAATTTTTAGTTTAATATCAGTTCCACACTATAACCTAAATTACCTAATAATCCTAGCCTAAATGGCCTTATTTTTGTAATTGATATGGTTGGGCCACATCAGTGACAATTAACTTTCTATCTCCTCCAGTAGATCTGAGTAATATTACAGAGATTCTCTCTGGGGGGATGATTCTCAATATTTGGGGAGGGATTGGTGTTCACTATCATCAGGAAACAGAATAAAGGGGATTGTGTACTTTGGGAATATAAAAAAGTCTTTGGTGGGATGCATCTATTTCTACAACTGACACTCTGGAGTAGATTATTCAATTCTAGGAACTTCTATTGAATAACTTGAGTATTATATGAAACCATGTTCAGTTCTGTGAAAAGGGGAAATATTAAAACTGGTTTCATATCCCTAACTCTTATAGAATAAATAATGGTAACCTCTAAAGTTCTGTTACTAAAAACTGTCTGAAAAGTATTTAACAGCTGGGAAAATATGTATTTGGTATCAGAATACTAGAAATCTTTGCATTACAAAATTTGTTTTAGCAGTCCTGGTTTTTCAGAGTGCAAAACTTCAGGGGTACATGATGTGGTACTTTGCATTGCCAATTGACATCTGAAGAGTTCTTTAGGTCTCTGGTAACTGCCAAATAATCTAATCAATAGAAAACAATGACACATCTTTTTGTATTTTTGTTTTACAAATATATTTTGAAAATTCAAACTCTTTAAATCTCAAACTCCTCTAAATCTAAATTATAAACCTCAAACTTCTCTAACTATGTGAAAAAGATCCATATACTTGTGAAAATTCACAGTCAATGGTATTTATCCATCATTCATTGACTCAAACACTAGAGCTAATTTGTCTGTATTATGCTTTAGAGACAGTCAATTACTGACACTATTTTTTTTGCAATGAACTAGAATAGCTCAGTAATTTTCCCACTTAGTAGACTTTTTATTTCTTACATAGTCTAATACAATTAATGCATTTATGGATTAACTGTCTCAGACTGTGAAACAGTTGGTCCAAAAAACATACTAATCACTAATTACTGTAGATTCCTTCTGGAAAATATTTTTCTATGTGCAGACCCAGGGGTTTCTAATCTAGTTAAAGGATTTCCAAGTGGGATGTGCAGCACTTCAGCCAATCTGTACAAACTAATTACTATGTAGCTATGTAGCCTGAAATGTAATCAAAATCATAGGTGCATAAACCAGAGAGTTGCAGATTTAAACACATTTTCTGGATCTGAATAAAAAGAATTGTTCAAGTGTGACCTGGCACCAGACCAGCTTTGCAGTATATCTCAAAATTCTGTTGCCGTTTTCTTACTTTCTCTTGCTTTACTAAGAAAGGGTATAGTTTTCCCTATATCTTGATTAATGTTTTATAGTTTTCAATTGTTATTTGTAAATAATACTTCTTACCTAATATAAAAGAAACACATTTTAAAATCTCAGGAGAATTAAGGCCAATTTTGTGCTGTGACTATGGGTCAAATAAAGTTGTAGTACCAGGTACATGCTGTCCTACAATTAGTAGATAATTTTCAATCTTCAGTACACATTTGAACTACTCAAAGAAGTTGTTAAATGCAGATTTTCCATCTCTGTCTCAAGAGATTATGATTCAATAGGTCTGGGGTGAGACCCAAGAACTTGCATTTTAACAAACCTTTCGAGTAATTCTGATGATCTATAGAACATTTTTAGGAATGACTGAAATAGACTCCTCACTGCTCTTATTAACCTTGCTTGGAATTTAACTGTTTTCTTTTGTTAAAAAGGTAGTACATAAATTGTGATATTTTAATTAATAAAAAGTCTTCATTCTACTTTCCCTCATATTACATACTCTCTTCCCACTGGTTTATTGGATTTAAGTTTTCCAACCCTATGGTATTATACAGAATTAAAAAGAAATGGATCCTCCAATACAAAATAAGAAAAGCTTTAATCTTAATGCTATGGCAAAATGCATCCCCCTCCCACCCTTCTGAATTCCATACAGTGAGAACCCCCCTGGAGATATACTTTTGGCATCTTTCTCTTTTCCTAAATCACTCCTCCCAGAGAAGGCAGAGTGAAGTGTCAGCTTAACAATGGTCATGGGGTTATGTTTCTCAGGTGGGGAAAGATAATATATTAAAACCTGTATGTAATGGGAAGTCAGTCTCCCTTCCTCTCCCATTCTCAGTGTAAAAAGAAATTTGGGATATGTGCACCTTGTCTGCAAATTGACTTTTCCCTTGAGTGCTATGACTGGACTATGAGTAGGGGAAGAGAAAGTGCTTGCATGTCTAGTTGGCCTTCACACTAAGTAACGTCCCCCCAATAACTTCATAAGCAATAAAGGTAATATTTTTTAAATCCATATACCTGACTCCTGTTCTATTTCTCAAGATTTTTTACTTCAGTGGAGAAAAGAGAGTGTTATTTATTGATCCCTACCCCTTAGACCCCAGGGCTTGGCAGACTGAAGAATAATAACCCATTTTGCATATCTCTTTACATGGGTCTTTCTATCAGTCTATTTTTACCTATTTACATGGCCTTTGTTTTTCATTTTCTTTTAATCGAATGCATTTTTTTCCTGAAGTCAAAGACTCACAGAAATAAAGGACAGTAGGTTCGAAATCTGCTTCCTACTCTACAGTTCCAATTCTAAACTGACTACAAAAATATGTAAATAGGACAAATCTGCATACTCATTGGCGATCAAGAGTCGGTGTCTTTCCATGTTGGAAAACCAGACAGACATATGCAAGATTCAGTATTCAGGTTGTAACATGATTTAGTTTTCAAGGGCTGCCATAACAAAGGACCACAAACTGGGTGGCTTACACCACCTGAAATATATTCTTTCACAGTCTGGAGACTGTGAGGGAGAATTTGTACTATGCTCCTCTCTTGGTTTTTGGTGGTTGCCAGCAATCTTTGTTTTCCTTGGCTTGTAGATACATCACTCTGGCTCTATCATCATATGGTATTCTCTCTGTGTGTCTGTCTCCAAATTTTTCTCTTTTTATAAAGACACCAGTCATTAGAGCCCTTTCTAATCAATTATAACCTTATCTTAACTTGATTATATGTACAAAGACCCTAAAATAAAGTCATATTCACAAACATATTCACAGATGTGATTTTTGGTGGGGAGTCCATACAGTGCAGTGTCCAGCACACTAAGGAGGACTTCAGAGGTGATTATCTTGGTTGTCTAACAAACATCCATCTTACCTCCGGGGAGGAGACTTCTGGATTGGGTGGTACCATTCTCACACCCAGCTAGTTATTTGTGTTCATTTTTACCCATTTAGATGATTTTATAAACTTGTTTTCTCTAGCAAATTTTCCACTAATAAAGAAAAACTATTTGAAGTCTAAATGAAAAAACAGCATTTTGCCATTTTAACACATTTAGAGAAAATGGCTCTAAACTATTTGATGTGCATGATTCTGCACATTGTACTTAGTATTTGCACTAAGCAATGTAAACAAAGGCATCAAACTTGCCTTATTGAATTTTTGGTAATCAAAGAGAAAGAGAAATTTATATACAGTATTCTCATTTTTTTCTTTGGGTTACTCTTATAAAGCCAAGCCCAACATGAACAGACCAGAGCTGTGTTGCTTTTAAAGATCAGTCCCCAAAGAAATCTCAATCTTTATTCATATCTCTTGAAAACATGTAAAGGGGTGTCATATAGTTGATCTGTAACAACTCTCTTAAGCTTTCTTGTTTCTAGCATTCTCACTTTGTAGAAACCTTCCTATCTCCTGGCCTAGAACTTTCTCTTTGATAGCAGACCATCCCAGCCATCTTACCCAGTGAACTCTGTCTCATCGCTAACGTTTCAGCCCTTTGGTACATTATACCTCCTGGTACTGCAGTGTCCCTCAGGGTGTGTTTCACCTTTTTTTTGCGAGGGGAGATTGCTTATGGATTTTGTTCTTTTTCTATTTGGTGTTCAGGAAAGGGAAATAGAAGCTAAGTAGACAGTATCAAGTGATTTTCTTGAAGTGTGTGGGGGAACTGGTAGGAATCAAGTGAGGGTGGCAAGGAGATGCGATAATATTATGAGCCTCTACATTTTACTATTTTTTAATAACCTTTATGCCATGGAAAATCACCAGAAAACTTTCTACATGTACCATATTATCATAGCTCTCCCTCTTCACAGAAAAGCTTTTATGGGTTAGGTATTTTAATGTTTTTTTTTTTTTTTACCTTTACGAAGCATGCAATATTTTATGAAGCTCCTAAATGGGTATCTGTTCCTATGGTTTCAGACATTGCAGGAAAGGGTCCCCAGAAGGGGAGTTGTCCATTGCATCTGGTTGATATAGCTCTAATGCTGCTGTGACTTGGAGAACAAAATAGATTTGAATCAACACTACAGATTGCCTAGAAATTCTTTTGCAGAATCTGGATCCTTATTTCATAACACATATGTACTCTGTAAGTGGAATGTGCAGATCACATATTTTCCTCTTTACATGTTCTAACTTGCCTGCATTTGGAAAAGAAAATCAAGAAAAAAAAATTTTTTTGAGAATTTCCCTTTCTGAATATCTCCCCCACCCCAATAGCATTTACAGTGCTAGAAAAGATTCTTCCAGGGTTTTAAGAACACCAATCAGTTTCATAGTTGGGGGCAAAACACTTCCTTTGAGAGCATTTCTTAACATACAGCAGAATTCTTGGTTAGCCCCTGGCTGTGCTAAAAGAAGAGAGAAACAAAATTTCCTATTCTACTCCTAGTCAGTTATATTTTCTTCACTTCTTCTTTTCCAGCTATTTTTCTTCTTTTACTTTGGGCTGTTGAGCTGTGAAGCTCTATGACTCTCATCATGGTAAATTTTGTTTAAAGACCCTGGAGCTGCAATTAGGGCTTAAGCACTGGTCTGTTCTTCTCTGAGCCAAAATGTGCTAAACGTCTTGTGAACAGATAGATACAAATTGTCAGATAATTGCTTTCCCTAATTTTAAGGTAAAAATATGGAAAGTGGGAAAGCATGAACAGACATATATATGGAAGACCAGCTTTTATAATGTGAAAAACTGCTAAAATAATGAGATGATTTTTAAAACTTAGATGAGATTGTGATGATTACCATTTATTACTATGATATTTGTACAAATTCTCATTTTGAAGCAGTTTGATAATGTAAACATTTTTATATCCTCAATATAACCTGGAGGGCAAAATGGAAGGTTATTCCTAGCTGAGGTTATTTTGTTTTAATAAATAAAAAGAGCTTAATGATCCTTATCTCTATATAGTTCATAATATTAATATCTGTATATAGAATTCGGAACCTGAAGCTGTTTACACTCTCTAAGACTTTAAACGATGTCTGTCCCAGGTGCATTGAGAAGGTATTGCCAGGAATGGCTCTTCTGAGTGTTTGATGCCCCAGCAGCAAGAGCTTTCTATCTTAAATTGTGTCCATTTAAAAATACTCTGCCTGGCCAGAAGAATTGTTTTGGGGGTCACCTTACTTCCTTGTCCCTCCGTATGAATTTTACCTCCATTTTGACAAGAACTGTTACTTACAATACACCATGCCTTCTATAGCAAATAGAATCCATCTAAGGATGCTTCTTTATTTTTCTAAACAAAACAATATGTAAGAATGCAATTTGAAGAAGCCTAAGAGTATAGATTTCTAAATGTGAGTGGACATGTGGTGGTGGTGGTGGTGGTGGTAGAGGTGGGGCAACTAGGGCTCCAGGAGAGAAGTAAATTGGAACAGTAGCAGGGTTGGCAGTGCTGTGTAGAGGTAGAGAGGAAAGTTGAAAGAGATTAAGAGCCACCAGGATGGGGAGGAAAAGGGAACTTAACTGGCCAGAACAAACCGGTGTAACATTTTAGTATAGGATGTGTGCAGTAATACTCTCCTCTGCTTTCCTCAAAAGCTCTCGTAAAAATTTACATTTGGCTTTGAGTTCACAAAATTTGGTTTGCAAGTGTTTTGGGGAAGGGACTTGGGAGTGAGTTATAGCAAAGTACTAAGAATAGCCTTGGAATAGGAGCAGGGCTGAAGAACAAGTTGCTTTGGGGAACACAGATGTCATCCTTGTACACTGACACCAAGAAATGTGTTTGTCCATTTAGCTACCTATTTATCCATTCAAAGAGAGAAAGAATGAATAACAATATATGAACTCAACTATAATAGCATTTTTTTTTTGCTATTTACATAGTATTTCAAAAATAAGGATCTTAGAGCAGTGTATATTAACCTAACAAACCAGGATTTATTTGTAGTGAAAAAACCAGTTCAATTTTATATTTGATCTATGGAAAGGGTTTCTGACATTAGGAGATCTATATCACTCACCCAAATATATTTACTGCTTTTGTGAAGTTTTTCTTATTTGCTACATCCTTCCCTCTAATTCATTAATAAAACTCTGCAGCTTTCCTCTGCCTAAACATTTTACCTCTTTCATCAACAAAATATAGTCAAGAGCGTAGTTTTCTGGAGCAATGACAAAGATTGAGGTAGAGCTACAGCCATTTCACCAGCTTCAATTTCAAAAGTTAGTATGTAACTCAATTGTTTTGAACTGTGGTTGCATTTTTTTCCACTGAAACTATGTTATAAGTTGTATGGGAGACTTCATAAATCTTAGGCTTACAGACTCTCTAGAACATATTCTATTTTTAGGGGAATGAGGTTTTTTTTTCTTCTTCTAAATTTGGCATATGTTTACCAAGGTTGGCTGAAATGGGCCTTTGGTAAGGTAACTCAAGCCAGTGAAGGAAATTCCATTTAATAAAAGGACTTGGGTTAGTACAAAGAGGGAGAAGGGGAAAGAGAGAGAGAGGAGAGAGGAGAGAGGAGAGAGGAGAGAGGAGAGAGGAGAGAGGAGAGAGGAGAGAAATGTACATCTTGGTAGTGGGAAAAGTTTTGTCTTATTTAATCCACCTCAAGATGAGATTAGACTACAGTAAGACTTTACCATTAGTTTTCACTGCCCCTCACTTAAAACTTTTTGCAGACTGAATGAGAGGACAAGCAAGGTGTTGAATAAGGACAGGGAAGCAATAAGGTTAAACAAATAACAGGTAATGGAGTTGAAAAAGAAGATAAGATCAAAAAGGAAGAGATTTCCATGAAAACGGAATACAGATGGTGACATGAGGTGTTCCCACTGGAGAGATTTGCTCCTGAGCCCATCATCTCAGGGACAGACCCTGAGGGATGAACATAAAAGACAGAAAAACATGGACATTAGAGAATGGGAAGAATTTTTAGCATTAGCTGGGATTGGGTAACTTATATAAAAATTGACTTCAGGGAACATTCTGTGTGGCACACTATAAAACCCCTAAACTAAACTTCATGAGAAAATTTACAGAAATGACTTTCATTAGTCTCCAATGAACCCAGAGTCAGCTTTGACTGTGAATTTATGTAGACATTTGCCAGGTGAAGGCCCAACATTTATTAGGGTTACAAAAGCAGAGATAACCTATACCCACCAGAAGTTATTCTTTGCCAGCTCTTGGGAAACAAAAATGAACAAATTTGATTATAAACTAACTTTATAAATAGAGCTTGGAACATGTCACCACAATCGTTCATTGAAATTATTCATACTATTTTCTAATTTTTTCTAAATGCTCCAAGATGTGAGTAGCTGTAGACACAGTTTCAGGGAAAGTAATCTACAAATTCTATCAATAGACAAATGAAGCTGTTGAGACAAATATTTAAGTCCAGGATTTCTCTGGAGCTGAGTTTTCAAACATCTTGAGTCTAGAAGCACCTATTTTGGTGGTTGAAAGCAGAGGCTGAGAGAGATTGAAAGCCTTTACTGCAGTAAAGATCCATAGATGTTAGGAAATTACTTTACTTTTTCAGTGGTTCAGAAGTCAACCAAAGGGTATTTCTCAACTAAGTTAGTGGTTTGTGTTCATGGAACCCCAATTCTGAGTGTTATTACCATGGAAAATTCTCAGCAAGGCTTCCAGGTTGTTTCTTGAGCAAGACAGAAATAACATACAATCCTATAAGAATGGCTGGGGCTGGGCGCAGTGGCTCACACCTGTAATTCCAGCACTTTGGGAGGCTTAGGCGGGTGGATCACCTGAGGTCAGGAGTTCGAGACCAGCCTAGCCAACATGGCGAAATCCTGTTCCTACTAAAAGTACAAAAAGCTGAGCATGGTGGCAGGTGCCTGTAATCCCAGCTACTAGGGAGGCTGAGGCAGGAGAATCACTTGAACCTGGGAGGTGGAGGTTGCAATGATCTGAGATTGTGCCATTGCACTCCAGCCTGGGCAACAGACTGAGCCTCAGTCTCAAAAAAAAAAAGACTGGATAATCAACTTGATATAGACTTACCTAGAAGGATCATTATCACCTACATTTACAAAGGATAACATCTCCACTGAGGCCACCAATTTCTTCAATATCTACATAGAGTACTTTAATTCTCCATCACACTTTACCTTGGAAAGCCTAGTGATTTCTTCTAGGATGACAATGTGAGATGGTGCTTATGTTCTACAAGTGGCCAACATTCTGTCTTACTTTTCTTTGAACTCTTCCTTCCAGTCCATGTCTCAGGCCACAACTGTGGTATAAATGGTTATGTCTTTTATGCCCAAGTAAGATGAAATGCTCCTGTTCTTTAGTTCTCAATGCTACAGATTATCACAAAGCTCTTGTGATAATGCTTTTCCTGAAGAATTGGGAATAAAATTGAAATTACACTTTCAAAAAGGAATTGTTTAAAATTAATATCACATCTCTGCTTTTTAAATTATCCCTCCAATCCTAGATCAAGAAAGTGTAGCAGACAGAGCCCCAGGGAGCAGAATCTAAGGCAAAAATTAACATGCGTGAGAGAAGTGCTCTTGGGGTCAAAACCCTGGAAGAGAAAGCAATGAAGCTGGATTTGACAAAGGGAGAAGTTGAGCTATAATGCAGTCTCAACAAAGGCCTTATATTATTCCATGGGGAATTCTGAAGCTGAAATGGTCCTTCATATTACCTGATTGCAAACTATAGTACAAAGCGACAGTTACTTAAACAGCATGGTACTGTTATAAAAACAAGCACATAGTTCAATAAAAAAGAACAGAGAACCTAGAAATAAACTCGAAAATTTACAGCCAGTTCCCAACATGTCTTCATCTCCATCTGAGACCACCTCAGTCTGGACTTTATTGTCTGTATCACTATCAGCATTTTGGTCAAAGCTATTCAACAAGTCTTTAGGAAGTTCCAAACTTCCCTACATTTTCCTGTCTTCTTCTGAGCCCTCCAAACTATTCCAACCTCTTCCTATTATCCAGTTGCAAAGTCCCTTCCACATTTTCAGGAGTCTTTACAGTAGCTCCCCACTACCAGTATCAATTCACTGTTTTAGTCTGTTCTCAAGCTGCTAATAAAGGTATACCTGAGACTGGATAATTTATAAAGGAAAGAAGTTTAATTACCTCACAGTTCAGCATGGCTGGGAAGGCCTCATGAAACTTACAATCATGGCAGTAGGAGAAGCTTACATGTTCTTCTTTACATGACAGCAGGAAGGAGAAGTGCAGAGCAAAGTTGAGGAAAAGTCCATTATAAAACCATCGGCTTTCATGAGAATTCACTTATTATCACGAAAACAGCAGGTAGGTAACTGCCCCCATGATTCAATTACCTCCCACAGGGTCCCTCCCACAACACGTACAGATAATGGGAACTACAATTCAAGATGATATTTGGGTGGGGACACAGCCAAATCATATCACTCAGTCTCTCAGGTATTTCTTTATAGCAATGCAAGAATGCACTAATACAGTAGGCAAAGGACAAGAACAGGCATTTCTCAAAAGAAGACAAACATGCAGCCAATAAGCAAATGAAAAATGCTCCACATAACTAATAATTAGAGAATGCATATCAAAACCACAATGAGATACCATCTCACACAAGTCAGAATACCTACTATTTAAAAGTCAAAAAGTAACAGATGCTTGTGAGATTGCAGAGAAAAGTGAATGCTTATATGCTGCTGGTGGGAGTATAAATTAGTTCAGCCATATGGAAAGCAGTTTGGTGATTTCTTGAAAAACTCAAAACAGAATTACCATTTGAACCAGCAATGCCATTATTGAGTATATACCCACAAGAATATAAATTGTTCTACCATAAAGACACATGCATATATATCTTCATTGTAGCATTATTCACAACACCAAAAACATAGAATTAACCTAAATGTGTATCATTGGTAGACTGGGTAAAGAAAATGTACATAGTAAAGGTGTCAGCATGGCTGACTAGATGCATCAAGGTGGAAAAGGTGCTACCAAGGGATTGAGACAACTGGTACACTCCTGACAGATCTTCAGTGGAAAGAAACAAGAGTGGATGGAGGGAAGACATATAACCTGGGCTGAAGACAGAGGAAGCTGGGAACCCTGCAAGGGGTTACCAGGCAATTGCACTCATTCCTGGCCCTCAGTGACTCTGGGAGAATGAATGAGTTGAATTGGCAAGGGGCAACCCACTCTTACCACAGGCTCCTGGAATCCTGGCAGGAGGAGACTCCTTGACCACCATGGACATTCAAGTTGCAGGGAAGTGGTAAAGAGAGCACAGCAGCTAAAGGGGATCCCAGGGGGTTCATTGCAGGAGTATGGCCAGGGAAGCCCATCTGCCTAGGCTCAGCTTGCTTCCATAGGAGGCATTAGCCCTAGGGGAACTGTTGAACCAAAATTCTCCAGGGTAGTCTTGCCCATCAGATGGGGCTGGTCAAACATGAGCACCCATTAGTCTACTAGCCTTTCCCAGGGCCCCAGTCTGGCAGCTTCTGCTTGCAGTATAGCCTCGAGTGCCCTGGGGCCCATATCATAGCTCTTGTGCAGGTGGACTGTGCCTGACAAATGGAGAACTCCATTCGGTTAGCCCATAAGGGCATGTCCACTTTCTCCCCATACTGCAGCTTCCCCTGGGTCAACAGCAAGCTTCTACATCACTTTGTGGTACATATGTGCATGAGTGGATTCTGCCTTCCTTGTCCCACCAGTGTGACTGTGAGCATGCACCCTGCCCTGCCACTGCTGCAACAAGAGTACACTCACACCTTCCCCTGCTGAACCACCATTGGAGTTAGAGCCTTGATAGATAAAGAGCCAGACAGTTCCACCCCGCCCCCGCACCCCACCCTGTGACAACATTGCCAAGGAAACAATGAAGTGAAAAAAAAAACCCACATAATAGTAGAAAATATTTGTAAACCATATATAACAAGGGATTAATATCCAAAATATATAAGAAACTCATACAACTCAATAACAAGAAACCAAATAACACAATTTAAAAATGGGTAAAGGGTCTGTATAGGCATTTCCTAAAAAAGAAAAAGAGAAAAAACATACATATGGCCAACAGGTATATGAAGAAAAATATTCAGCATCACTAAACATCAGGGAAATGCAAATCAGAACCACAGTGAGATATTACCTCATACCTGTTAGACATGGCTATTATCAAAATGTCTAAATATAGCCAATGTTGGCCAGGATGTGGAGACATGGGAACCCTCATACATTGTTAGTGAGAAGGTAAATTAGTACAGCCATTATAGAAAATAGTATGGAAGTACTCTAAAAAATTAAAAACACAACTGCTATATAATCCAGCAATCTGACTTCTGAGTATATATCGAAAGGAAATAAAATCACTATTTCAAAAAGATATTTGCACTTATTATGTCCATTGCAGCGTTACTCAAAATAGCCAAGAGACAGAAACAACCTAAGTGTCTATTGATAGATGAACGGATAAAGAAAATGTGATTATATATGTGTGAACATATATATATATATATATATATATATATATATATATATATACACACACACACACACACATATATATGTTTGTTTATGTACATATATGTGTATGATATATGTGTTTATGTGGCATTTGTGTGTATGGAATTCAACCTTAAAAGAGAAAGAAAAAAATTCTGTCATTTGCAACATGTATGAACCTAAAGGATATTACGTTAATTGAAATAAACCAGACACAGAATGACAAATATGGCATGATCTCACTTATACGTGGACTCCTAAAAAGTTGAACTCATATCAACAGAGGGTATAACAGTGGTTGTCAGGGGGCTGGGGGTGGATTGGAGAAAATGAGAGTATGTTGGTCAAAGGACACAAACTTACAGTTAGAAGATAAGTTCTAGAGATAAAAGGCAGCATGGTGACTATAGTTAATAATGATAATGAACAGTCATGCACTGCGTAACATTTCAGCCCATGACAGGCTACATATATGACAGTGGTCCCATATGATTACAATGGAGCCAAAAATTCTTATTGAGCAGTGACATCACAGTCATCGTAACATTGAGAGCAACAAATTACCCATGCGTTGATATGATTCTGGTGCAAACAAACTGCATTGACAGTCATTTAAAAAGCAAAATTAAAAAAATTGAAAACTTTAACAGTAGAAAAAAGCTTACAGAATAAGAATATAAAGAAAAATAACTTTGTTATTTGTGTTTGTGTTTTAAGCTAAGTTTTATTATATGATTCAGAAGTTTTAAAATATTGAAAATTTATAAAACAGTTGCAGTAAACTGTTTATTATTCAAGAAAAATAAATTTTATCCAAAGGATTGTAAATCGTTCTTTTATAAAGACACATGCACACGTATGTTCACTGTGGCACCGTTTACAGTAGCAAAGACCTGGAACCAACCCAAATGCCCATCGATGATAGACTGGACTAGGAAAATGTGACACATATACACCATGGAATACTATGCAGTCATAAAAATCGATGAGTTTGTGTCCTTTATAGGGACATGGATAAATCTGGAAACCATCATTCTCAGCAAACTGACACAAGAACAGAAAATCAAACACAGTATGTTCCCACTCATAGGCAGATGTTGAACGATGAGAACACATGGACACAGGGAGGGGAGCATCACACACTGGGGTCTGTTGGGGGGGTCTGGGGAAAGGAATTGTGGGGTAAAGAGGCTGGGGAGGGATAACATGGAGAGAAATGCCAGATATAGGTGACAGGGAGAGGGAGGCAGCAAACCACATTGCCATGTATGTACCTATGTAACAATCCTGCATGATCTGCTCATGTACCCCAGAACATAAAGTGCAATATATATGTTTAAAAAAAGAGAAAAAAGGTTAAAAAAATTTAAATAAGTTTAGTGTAGCTTAAGTTGACAGTGTTTATAGAGTCATAGTAGTGTACAGTAATGACCTAGGCCTTTTTGTTCACCCACTGACTCACCCAGAGCAACTTTCAGTCTCACAAGCTCCATTTATAGTAAGTACCCCAGACAAGTACAACCTTTTCAACTTTTATACTATATATTTACTGTACCTTTCCTACGATTAGATTTACTTACTTAGGCAAATGGTTAGGGTTGTGTTACAATCGTCTGTAGTAGTCAATACAGTAACGTGTTGTACAAGTTTATATCTAGGAACAACAGGCTACACGCTCTTGTTTTCTTACCAAAAAATGTGAATATATGAGGCAATGGATAGGTTAATTAGTATGATTCATTTGTCAATAATACCTCAATGAAAAAATTAATTATTTGTACTTTCTTCACTTACCTACACTGAATTTAATAAAAAATACTGGACTGGGGCTAATGAAGAGTCGATCTCCCCCTTTCCAGAACAAATGTAAGTAATTTTTTTCATGTGTTTTATTCGTTTTTCTTTCTTGTTACAAACAAGTAAATATTTGAGAAATAAATTTACATTCAATACTACTAATATGATATGAGGACTTCATATTTATATATAAGTGTGTATATGTTATACATATATCTATAATCATCCCTTGGTTTCCAATGTGTGCAGGTTCCCGAACCTCCCATGGGTACCAAAATCTGAGGATGCTCATGTACCTGATAAAGAATGGTGCAATATTTGCATAGAAACTATGCACATCCTCCTGTGTACTTTAAATCTTCCCTAGGTTACTTATAATACCTAATACAATGTAAATTCTATGTAAATAGTTGTTATGCCATATTGTTTAGGGAATAATGATGAGGGACAAAGTATGTACATACTCAGTACAGATGAAATTTTTATTAACATACTTTTGACCTGCAATTAGTTGGATCCACAAATGTGGAACCCATGGATATGGAGGACTGACTGCATATAATGTGCATAATATGTAATGCATTCTTTTAAAAAATAGTAAGATGTCATCAATGGCTGACCTAATTCTACTTGACAATTAAAACTTTCATTTCATCAAGTCTCTTCTTTCTATAGACAGAGAAATACTTAAAACATCTTTGACCTAGTGTATTAGAGATGTAATATCTGGATTCATGAGTATTTTTTGTGACATTAAAAATGCTTATCAATAGCATTTTCAAGTGTATGAAGAGTTGAAGAGTTGAAGAACATACATTTATGTGTATTCTTTATGAATAGTTTATGAAGAGTTGAAGAACATCCATTATACAACGAGTTGTGAAGCTGTCCTCTGTTTAACTACTTTGTATATAGCAGAACATCAAATCCTCATATTAACCCCTCAGGTAGTTATTATTCTATTTTACTCATGAGGGATTTGAAGTTCAGAAGGGTTAACTAATTTGTGGAAAGTAATAGCAACGATAATATTTTAATCCCAACCTCATTGGCCCCAGTGACACTATCTTTTTTATTCTTTTACTATGACGCATATCAGGAGTCCATCTTGAAATAACTGAATAATCCTGAATCTTAGAATGGCTGGCTTGGCCTTTTCCTCCATTATTGTATCCTCTCTTAATTCAGTATTGTCTCATCTCTTAATTCCTATAAATCTTAGAAAATATGATAAAATTCAGGGTGGTTGGGCCAGGTGATTTTGCACAGGTGCTGAGGTTAATTTGGAGAGGAGAAAACATGACTGGGTAATTGGTTCACATCATCCAGTTCTGATTGTAAGCATGTTCCTGGGATGGTTTTAGATATGAGCCTACTTAGACCCATGAGATAAAGATCCAGTAAGATTTGAAAGTGTCTGTGTTCTTTTTGTTTCTATGAAAACAAAATGAAATTATTCAAAGCCTGGGAGAAATTTTAGGTAGGCATAGTAAATTAAGGAAAAAATGTGAATTCATTAATTTCCCACTCTAATTGAAAGGACACCTGCAGGCTTTATTGATTAGGCATCTTAGCAATAACTTTGCTACCTTAATTAGTTCTCTTGCAATTATATGAAGATGAATTTTCACTCTGGGTATTAAATCACCGGAATCAAATAAAAATATTTATTGAGTGTTTACTGAGTGTGAGTCATTTTAAAATGAGAATTGGGAACACCTAATGACATGATCATATTTGTCCTCCATTTAAGAATAATGCTATTTGTCTTTTCTACTCTTCCAGGATCTTGCCTGACATAATTTGGACTATCATCCTAAGTTACAAATTTTGCCGATAACTTTATCTGTTTCTCAAACAAGTAGCCTGATTTTTTTTTAACCTATCTGGAAAGCCCTCCTGTTCATATGTGCAAAACACCCATTCTATTGCTAAGTCCTAACATTAGCACATACTAAAGAGCATAAAGAACATATAGTGATTTTGCTTATCTAGCTCTATTCCCTATTCTGTTAATAGCTCCCTGGATTTTGCTTTGCGAATCTATCTACATCACTCTTAGCCATAAAGTATATGAGACTAGCATCAATTCCAGGTTTCAGCAGAAACCACAGAACCAAATAAAGCCTCATTAATTATGATCGGTTTAGGGATAAATATATGAACAACTGGGCCATTGAGAACCTTTCATAAGGTTTCTCTGGAATTACTGAGGAGAGAAATTCTCTTTACCCCTGAAAGATCTAGGTCTGGATCTTCTGTAGATCATGATGTAGATAAAATCTACCTTTGAGCAAAGGTAATACAAAAAACAACGTACAAATAAAGAAGTAGAGAAGAAAATGAGAGACCAGATACAGCTTGCATCATTTCAGCCTCTGACTGGAACCAGACCCACTCCTGGACATTTCCAATACATGAACAAATAAATCACTAGTTTGAAATAGTAAACTTGAGTTGTGCTTTGGTACTTACATCTGAAACATTCATGATGAGTACACCTATATATCTGGCCAAAGGTACCAATGAGAAAGATGAGGCGGCAATAGGCTCCTGTGGTCCAGTTCTTGCCCCTTGTGATCTAGTTTTGGGCCTTGTCATTTATATTATTGATATCAAACTCTAACAACTTTTCTTGCCTTTAGCATTATGACTAAAAGACTAAAGGGGAATTTACTTTGGAGAATCCTCTTTTTATAATCTGTTCTAAACCTAAGAAATTTAGTACAATTGATGGAATATGAGTTCAAGGCCTGTCCAGGCCACCTGACATGAATAGTGGTATAGAAATTGTGTTTGTATGAGATTAGTCTATCTTGGGACTTTCTTCCTTAGTGCTTCTAAGCTGTCATGTTACTTTGTTCCCATAGTTCACTAAGGCTTGGTAGCTGTTGAGCAAGACTTGATATAGTGACAATACAATTAATTAATAGGCCTGTGTAGAGGCTGGGAGGATGTTGGCTCCTTTTTGGCACATGAGTTCACCTGTCTTCAGCAAGCATTAATTAACTATTCTGTTTGGAGAATGCTCCATGATGTGACAGACTACAAGGGCCTTCAGACAAGATTTTGATGCAGAGTTTTGTCTGGCTTGTCCACTTGTGTCAATAAATCTCTTCGGGCTCTGACTTCCTTATGAAGTTTGACATCACATAGACTGTCACAGCCAGATTCAGTTGTAACAGGTTCTCCTGGAACAGTGTACCTTTCCTTTGGGATCCTTATTCCATTCTGTGATTATACATTCTGTGTTTTGGTGAATACTCACCTCCCTCTCTATACTATTAGCTCCATGAGGCTAGCTCACCTTTGAATCCATAGTACCTAGCATAGTGGCTGGCATATGAAGGCATTCTGTGAACATTTGTTGAAAAAAAAATTCAAAAATAAATACAAGAACAAACAGTGAATAAGGTCCAGTTTTAGGAGATGGATTTCAAAGAGCCAGATTATAAAAACTGGGGAGGACAGGAAGCAGAATATACATGCAGTGAGAAACAGTAGTCTCCTTTCACTGAGAAAGAGTAACAGCCTCTCTTGGAACCCCATGGGTCTAGTCTTCTAAACCAAGTGGAAGCTACCTCATAGTAAAACTGCAGGAGAGAGTACAATGCCCTTACTTTTCTGAGACTAAGGAAGACTGTGGAAAAATGGTGAGATTAGGCAGAGAGAAGTTTACCATTTCATAGGTATTGGTGCTAAAAAGGACTTTAGAAGGTCAAATTGTATGGCCTCCAGCCTTCAGATAAGAACATTTGCATTTACAGATGTGGCATCCCTAGAATTTTAACGACTTTTACGACACTCAAGTTACAATTATGTATAGAAAATGGTGTTTGAGTTTATTTCAAAAACAAGTGAGCTTAGCGTCCTCCCAGAGTATAACTGGCAATTCCCTGTTAGCCTAGAGACGGATTATCCAAAGTATTGGAACTTTTCTCTTTGGAAAATGAATGAGAAAAGAGAGAGAAGACAAATCAATATGTCTATCCAACTGAGGGACTTTTCCACAGCTGTGCTAGGGCACTAACAGGAGGTGTGGAATAAGTGGGAAAAGGTGCAAGGGTGTAAGAGTTACATAGTGTGCTCCAAAATCAATCTTGAATCAGTAACAGCAGCAATATCTGAAAACACGGAAAACCTAACTTTCATTGTCTCATTCAAAGAAGATAAATTCACATGTGAAGCAGACTTGACTTGGTTTCAGTGCGGTTGTGATGGAGAGCTCTCTGGAGGAGCTTCTGCAGCATTCTTGTGATTCCACAGGATGACTGTGAAAATGAGCTCAGTGCCACACAGGCACCTTTACCTCCATTCTCTGTGAAGGGACACATATCGTGGGAAGGGGACAGATGGTTTCCACATGACTGAATACTTAATAGAAAGAACACATTGAAAGGAACAGAGCAGTGTGAAGACTAGCTGACAGCAACACAACATTGCATATATGGTGAGGGACTGAAATCCCTTCTGGTCAGGAGAAACAAAATTCCAGGGATGGGAATTTACCTTTCCTTTTAACCCTCAGGCAATGTGGCTGCAGGACACTGTCTTCTGAAGGGACACAAGGATCATAGAGTCATTCAGAGTGTCTGTCTTCAGATTATGGGTCTGAGCAGTCAAGGGCAACCCCACTATGTGGGGGTTGCCAGCTCCTTCACCTGAGGAGGTCATAGCCAGGAAGTGGCTGCTGAGCAAATTCCAACATGAGGTGAAAGGAAATGCTATTGTAGTACATCAGCCATCCTTGAGGGTATTGTGAAATGTGGCCCAACCAAGCTCTAGCTAATCAGAGAAGGCCTCACCTAAGTGGAACATTAGGCTCATTATTTAGATTCAAAATGGGCTCTGGGGGTAGGAGGTCAGTCAGAGAGGACTGCGTAGTATGGGCCAGGCCTATTGATGTGGAAATGAGTGAGGCCTGGAGGGCTGGAACAATGGCTTCTTTCACTGCCTGAAATGCACAGGCAATGAATAAATAGTTTTTAATTAACAGTGAATGTTAACATTCCTGCTCAAACATCAAAGGGAAGAACTTTTCTGCACCCATCTCCTCACCAGGCCATGATGAGACAAGAGACCAGCTAAGGAACAAGTATAAAAGTGACTGCCTACTCTGTGGATAGGCAGCTTTCACTGCAGTCCGGAACCTATGACTGACCATACCAGGCATGCCAGGAGAATCTGCTGCCAGGTTCCTCTCACCTCTGTCTTCCAGCTACAGATTCAAAAGTCTGCTTTGCCTCTTCTAAACCAGTGCATCTTGAACTTAAATGTGCTGATAAACTGCCAGGGAATCTTGTTGAAATACAGAAATTCTAAATCAGAAGGTCTGGGATGAGGCCTTAGATTCTGCATTTCCAACAAGCTTCTTGGGGCTGACCACGTTACTGCTCTGCAGGTCACACTTTGAGAGAAAGGTTTTAGATTGCTGATTCTCAAGTGATAGTGAGCCTAAGAATCACCTGGGGGAGATGATAAAGATGCAGATTCATGAATTCCATTCCTAAAAAGTCTAATAAACTGTTCTTGTGAGAATCTGGAAGTGCAAAGCTTAAAATTATTTATTTATTTATTTTTAAGTTCTGGGATACACATGCAAAACGTTCAGGTTTATTTCATAGGTATACATGTGCCATGGTGGTTTGCTGCACCCATCAACCCATCATCTACATGAGGTATTTCTCCTAATGCTGTCCCTCCACAATCCTCCCACCTCCTACTATTCTTCCCCTAGTTCCCCACCACCTAAGCCCCGGTGTGTGATGTTCCCCTCCCTGTGTCTGTGGTTTCATTGTTCAACACCCACTTATGAGTGAGAACATGTGGTATTTGGTTTTCTATTTCTGTGTCAGTTTACTAAGAATGGTGGTTTCCAGTTTTATCCAAGCCCCTGCAAAGGACATGATGAAAAACCTTTTTATGGTTGTGTAGTATTCCAATGATAGACTCTTAATCCAGTCTATCATTGATGGGCATTTGAGTTGGATCCAAGTCTTTGCTACTGTGAACAGTGCTGCAATAAACATACTTTTGCATGTATCTTTATAGTAGAATGATTTATAATCCTTTAGGTATGTACTCAGTGATGGAATTGCTGGGTCAAATGGTATTTCTGGTTCCAGGTCCCTGAGCAGTTGCCACACTGTCTTCCACAATGGTTGAACTAATTCATCTTCCCACCAACAGTGTAAGAGCATTCCTATTTCTCCACATCATCTTTAGCATCTGTTGTTTCCTAACTTTTTAATGATCACCATTCTAACTGGTGTGAGATGGTATCTGTGGTTTTGATTTGCATTTCTCTAATAACCAGCAATGATGAGCTTTTTTTCATGTTTTTGGCTGCATAAAGGTCTTCTTTGATAAGTGTCTGTTCATATCCTTTGCCCACTTTTTGGTGGTTTTTTTTTTCTTGTAAATTTGTTTAAGTTCTTTGTAAATTCTGGGTATTAACCCTTTGTCAAATAGACAGATTGCACAATTTTTCTCCCATTCTGTAGGTTGCCTGTTCATTCTGTTGATAGTTTCTTTTGCTGTACAGAAGCTCCTTAATTTAATTAGATGCAATTTGTCAATTTTAGCTTCTGTTGTCATTGCTTTTGGTGATTTAGTCATGAAGTCTTTGCCTTTGCCTATGTCCTGAATGCTATTGCCTAAGTTTTCTTGTAGGGTTTTAGGCCTTACATTTAAGTCTTTAATCCACCTTGAGTTAATTTTTGTATGAGGTGTAAGGAAGGGTTCAATCTCTGATATCCTTTTTTCCATTTGATTGATTCAGCTTTTGATACTTGTGTATGCTTAACAAAGTTCCCATGCTGTGTTTTTTGGCTCCATTGGGTCATTTATTTTCTTCTCTAAACTATTCTAGTTAGCAATTCCTTAATCTTTTTTCAAGGTACAGTACCTAGCTTCCTTGCATTGGGTTAGAACATGCTCCTTTAGCTCAGAGGAGTCTATTATTACTCACCTTCCGAAGCCAACTTTTGTCAATTTGTCAAACTCATTCTCCATCCAGTTTTGTTCCCTTGCTGGAGGGGAGTTGTGATCTTTTGGAGGAGAAGAGGCATTCTGGTTTTTGGAATTTTCCGCCTTTTTGCACTGGTTTTTCCTCATCTTCGTGGATTTATCTACCTTTGGTCTTTGCTGTTGATGACCTTCATATGGAGTTTCTGTGTGATCTCCTTTCTGTTGATGTTGATGCTATTTCTTTCTGCTAGTTAGTTTTCCTTCTAACAGGACCCTCTTCTGCAGGTCTGCTGGAGTTTGCTGGGGGTCCACTCCAGACCCTGTTTGCCTTGGTATTACCAGCAGAGACTGCAGAACAGCAAAGATTGCAGCCTGCTTCTTTCTCTGGAAGTTTCATCCCAGAGGGGCATCCACCAGATGCCAGGCAGAGCTCTCCTGTATGAGGTGTCTGTCAACCCCTGCTGAGAGGTGTCCCTCCCTTCAGGAGGCACAGGGGTCAGGGACCCATTTGAGGATGCCGACTGTCCCTTAGCAGAGCTCAAACACTGTGCTAGGACACCTGCTGTTCTCTTAAGAGCTGGCAGGTAGGAACGTTTAAGTCTGCTGAAGTGTGCCCACAGCTGCTCCTTCCCCCAGGTGCTCTGTCCCAGGGAGATGGGAGTTTTATCTATAAGCCCCTGATCCTGACTGGTGCTGCTGCCTTTCTTTCAGAGATGAAGAAAGCTCCCTAGAGAGAAGGAATCTGGAGAGGCAGGCTGGCTACAGTAGCTTTGTTAAGCTGCTGGGCTCTACCCTGTCCAAACTTCCTGGCAGCTTTGCTTCACACTGTGAGGGGAAACCTGCCTACTCAAGCCTCAGTAATGGCAGACACCCCTCGCCTCAAAAAGCTCAAGCATCCCAGGTTGACTTCAGTCTACTGTGCTGCCAGTGAGAATTTCTAGTTGGTGGATCTTAGCTTGCTGGGCTTTATGGGGGTGGGATCCACTGAGCTAGACCAGTTGGCTCCCTGACTTCAGCCCCCTTTCCCAGGGAATGAATGGTTCCGTCTCACCAGTGTTCTAGGTGCCACAGGGATATGAAAAAAAAAAAAACTCCTACAGCTATCTCAGTGTCTGCCCAAATGGCTGCCCAGTTTTGTGCTTGAAACCCAGGGCCCTGGTGGCGTAGGCATCTGAAAGAATCCCTGATCTGCAGGTTGTGAGGACTGTGGGGAAAGCATAGTATCTGGGCCAGAGTACGCCGTTCCTCACAGCACAGTCCCTCACAGCTTCCTTTGTCTAGGGGAGGGAGTTCACAGACCCTTTGCACTTCCCAGGTGAGATGACAGCCCACCCTGCTTCTGCTAGCCCTCCATGGACTGTAACTACTGTCTAACCAGAGCCAATGAGATAAGCCAGGTACCTCAGTTGGAAATGCAGTTGATCTCGC
Organism: Saimiri boliviensis; assembly: GCF_048565385.1. NCBI lineage: Eukaryota > Metazoa > Chordata > Mammalia > Primates > Cebidae > Saimiri > Saimiri boliviensis. Next base: position 39,546,635 of record NC_133456.1, on the reverse strand, counting down.
TGGGAATTGCAGACAAGAACTTTTCCTATTCTGCCATCTTGTCAAAGATCCCAATTCTTTTATTTCTACAAATATTTCGTGAAAGGTACAATTAAGGGAGGAAACAAATGAACATTGGATTTTTTCAAAATATTTTTTCCTTAATCTATATCATGACAATTTTTATATGCCTGTATTTTTTCACATTGCTATTAGATGTTGGAGGAATCCTGTAACTCACATAAGTAAGAAAAAGTTGTCACTGGATGGCATTATTGTCTATTATTTTTAGGTCAAGAGCATGAGGTAAGTAATTTCAGCAGGGAAATGTTGCAGCCAAGTTGTAGTCTGAACTGAAAAAGACTTTCAAAGCCTGGAGGCAAGATGGCTGAATAGATGCAGCCAGGAGAAACACCTGACACTGAGGGACTGAGACACTGGGGAAACTGGTGCACTCTGAATAGATCTTTACAGGGAAGGCATTGAGAGTGGATGGAAAGAGAACATAACTTGAACCTTGCACTGGGTTACTGTGCACTGTGACTCATTCCTGGCCCCCAATGCCTCCTGAAGAAGAGGTGAGTTTAGCATGTGAGAAGTGACCCACTCTCATCATGGACCTTCGAAATCCTAGCAGCAGGAGATGCCATGAATATGTGAGTAGACAGGAAGATCTGCTTAGAGACATGGTAGGCACAGAACTCCAGCCAGTGCAGAGTCTTGGTGTGGGATCATCTGCAGTGGAGCATGGCCAGGGATGCCCATCCCCAAGGCTCACCTTGCTCTCCTAGGAGAATTTAGACTTAGGTGAATTGTCAGACCTGATCAGAGTAGGGTGACCTTGTCCATGATAGGGGGCTGGTAAGACCTGAGCATTCTTCTGTCTGCTGGCAATCCACAGAGACCCAGCCTGGCCATGCCTGTTTGCAGTGCAGCCTCAGATGCCCAGCAAGAGTGCCTTCCAAGGGTCCACATCACAGCTTCTGCACAGGCAAACCACACCTGACTCTTGGAGAGTTCCAGTACAGTGGCCTCCACTGACCCCCACCAGCCCAACCACACTCTCCCACCAGTCTACCTACACTTTCCCTTCACTGCAGTCTACCGTGTGCCACCTTTCCAGCATGCACTTACCCATGACCACCCCCACATCACTTTGTCAATGGGCAAGTGGGAAGGTGGATCTTGCCTTTCCTTTCCCCATGCCACTGCTGCCAGTCCCTACCATGTAAAACCATTGTAGCTGGTACAAACACACACAGAGACAGCCAGCCCAATGCCCACCACCACCAAACCCCCAGGTCAATGTCATTACTAGTGCAAATGAGCGCATGGACACCAGAAGCTCTGTACCCTTGTGTCACACTGCCACCACTGCTGCTGCAAAGACCCACATGGAGGCCAGCACCCCCTTTCCCAACAACATCATGCCCCAGCCAACTAGTGTGCACCCTGTTACACTGCCACTACCTCTGGCACGTATAAACAAGCATGGATCCCAATGCCACCATCTGATAAAGTGGCTGGCACCACTCATTAGAGTATTGTGGTCAGTGATTCATGAACACCTCAGAGCTTATAGCACAGCAGGTTCCTAAATTGAGGGGCCAGAAAAAAAGCTTAAAACCTGATACCAGTGCCCCCCTCCACCTCCAGTGTTAAAGCACACAACCCTGAACTGAGCCTTGGCCCCTAAAATCTTCCAGAAACAAAGCCAGTCAACTGAATCAACCTTATACCACAATCAAACCCCCAAGACCATCAAAGAAGATAAATGAAAACAAAATTCAAAGGACAAAAGATCAATGGAACTTCAGCTCACAGAGCTGAGAAAGAACTATCACAAGAACTCTGGCAGTGCCAAAAGCCAGATAATCTTATTGCCTCTAAATGACTGTAGTAGTCCTAAGCAGTAGTTCCTAACCAGGCTGTAATGGCTGAAATGACAGACACAGAATTCAGAATAGGGATAGGAATGAAGATCATCAAAATTCAGGAGAAAGTCAAAACTCAATCCAAGGATTCCAAGGAGCACAATAAAATGAAAGAGGAGAAATGGCCATTTTAAAAAGAATCAAACTGATTTTATAGAGTTAAAAAGAAAACTTCAAGAATTTTCAGAATATTACAAGTATTAATGGCAGATTCCACCACACTGAGGAAAGTATCTCAGAGCTTGAAGACCTGCTCTCAAAAATAACTTAGTAAGACAAAAATAAAAAACCATATAGAAGAAGGAAGAAAACCTCTGAGAAATATGGAATTATGTAAAGAGATCAAATCTATGACCATTGCATCCCTGAAAGAGAGAGAGAAAGCAAGCAACTTAGAAAATATATTTCAGGATATCATTTATGAAAATTTCCCCAACCTCACTAGAGGGCAACATTCAAATTCATGAAATATAGAGAATGAGAACCCCTGCAAGATACTAAACAAGAACACCATCCCCATCTCCAATCATCCCCCATCATATAGTCATCAGATTCTGCAAGGCTGAAATGAAAGAAAAAAATGTTAAAGGCAGCTAGAGAAAAGGAGGAGGTCACTTACAAAGGGAACCCAATCAGGCTTACAGTGAACCTTTGAGCAGAAACTCTACAAACCAGAAGAGACTGGGGACCTATATTCAGCATCTTAAAGAAAAGAATTTCTAATCAAGAATTTCATACCTAGCCAAACTAAACTTCATAAGCAAAGGAGAAATTAGACCCTCTTCAGATAAGCAAATGCTGAGAAAATTTGTTACCACCAGGCCTGCCTTAAAAGAGATCCTGAAGAAAGTGCTAATATAGAAAGGAAAGACTGTTATCAGCCACACACACAAAAAAACACCTCAGTACATAGACCATTGATACTATGAAGTAAACAGACAAACAAGTCTGCATTATAACCAGCTAACAATATGATGACAGATATGAAATCCCACATATCAATATTAACCTTGAATGTAATTGGACTTAAATGGCACAGTTAAAAGGCAGACTGGCAAGCTGGAAAAGGAAGCAAGACAATAGTAAGCTGTCTTCAAGAGACTCACATGCAGTGAGACCCATAAGCTCAATGTAAAGGGATGCAGAAAAGTCTGCCAACAAACAGAAAATAGAAAGACGCAGAGATTGCGATCCTCATTTCAGGCAAAACAGACTTTAAACTAACCAAGATAAAAAAAGAAAAAGAAAGGCATTATAATGAAAAAGGGCTCCATTCAATAAGATCTAACTCTCCTAAATATATGTGCACCCAACATACCTAGATTCATAAAATGAGTTCTTAGAGACTACAAAGTGACTTATATAGCCACACAATAATAGTGGGACACTTAAAGACCCCATTGACCTAATTAGACCTAAAATTGAGGCAGAAAACTGACAAAGACACACAGGACCTGAACTAGACACTTTACCAAATACTCCAAAATCAATCAAGCAATTGGACATAAAACAATAAACAGCAAACTTAAAAAAAAAAAAAAAAAAACCAAAAAAACAAAATCATACTAATGACACTCCCAGACCACAGCAGAATAAAAACAGAAACCAATACTAAGGAAATCACTCAAAACCATACAAATTAATGGAAACTAAACAAGCTCTTCTTGAATGACCTTAAGGTAAACAATAAAAGTAAGGCAGAAATCAAGAAATTATTTGAAATCAATGAGAACAAAGATACAACACAACAGAGTCTCTGTTTCATGGCTAAGCAACATTAAAAGGAAGGTATATAGCACTTAATGCCCACATCAAAGAGGCAGAAAAATTTCAAATTAAGAAACTAACAACCCTACTAGAGAAACTAGAGAAACAAGAGAAAACCAACCACAAAGCTACAGAAGACAAATAATAACTAAAATTCAGCTGAATTTCTGGAAGGAAATCGAGATGCAAATATATATATATATATATATATATATATATATATATATATATATACACACACATAAAACATTAATGAATCCAGATATTAGTACTTTGAGAAAATTAGTAAGATAATTAGACCAGTAGGTAGGCTACTAGAGACAAAAAAGGAGAATATCCAAATAAACACAATCAGAAATGAAAAAGGAGACATTACCACTGACCTGACCTCACAGAAATATAAAAAATGCTAGCCATGGTAGCTCATGTCTGTAATCCCAGAACTTTGCGAGGCAAAGGCAAGCAGATCACTTGAGGCCAGGAGTTCAAGACCAGCTGTACCAACATGGTGAAATCCCATCTCTACTACTACTAATAATAATAATAATTCCAGGTGTGGTGGCATGCACCTGTAGTCCCAGCTACTCCTGAGGCATGAGAATGGCTTGAACCCAGGAGATGGACATCACAGTCAGCCAAAACTGCACCACTGCACTCCAGCCTGGATGACAGAGTGAGACTCTGTCTTAACAACAACAACAACAACAACAAACAAACAAACAAACAAAAACTCAGACTACTATGAACACCCCTATGCACACAAGCTAGAAAACCTAGAAGAAATGGATCAATTCCTGGAAATAAAAAGCCTTCTAAGACTGAACAAGGAAGAAATTGAATTCCTGAACAGAGCAATAACAAGCTCTGAAATTTAATCAGTAATAAAAATCCTGCCAGTCAGAGAAATCCCAGAACCAGATGGATTCATAACTGAATTCTACCACATATATAAAAAGGCCTGGCACAATTTCTACTGAAACTATTTCAAAAAATTGAGGAGGAGGGACTCTTCCCTAACTCATTCTGTGAGGCCAGCATCATCCTATTACCAAAACACGGCAGAGTCACAAGAAGAAAGGAAAACTTCAAGCTAATATCCTTGATGCAAAAATTATCAACAAAATACTAGCAAACTGAATCCAGTAGCACATCAAAAAGCTAATATTCCATAATCAAGTAGGCTTTATCTTTGGGATGCAAGGTTGGTTCAACATATAAGAATCGATAAATGTAATTTATTACATAAATAGAACTTTAAAAAAATCCCAGTTGATTATCTCAATAGACACATAAAAAGCTTTCCATAAAATTTAACTCTCAATAAAATAGGCATTGACAGAACATAACTCAAAATAATAAGTGCCATCTCTGACAACCCCACAGATGACATTATACTTAATGAGTACCTGCTGGAAGCATTCCCCTCAAAAACCAGCACAAGACAAGAACACTCTCTCACCACTCCTATGCACCATAGTACTAGATGTCCTGGCTTCAGCAACCAGGCAAAAGAGAAATAGAAGGCATCCAAATAGGAAGAGAGGAAGTCAAACTATCCCTGTTTGCAAATAATATGATTCTACCCATAGATAACCCCATAGTCTCTGCCTAAAACCTCCCTGATCTGATAAACAACTTTAGAAAAGTTTCAGAATACAAAATTAATGTACAGAAATCAGCAGCGTTGCTTTACACCAAGAACCTCCAAGCTGAGAGCCAAATCAAGAATGCAATCCCATTCATAATGGCCACACACACACACACACACACACACACACACACACAGAATAAATAGCTAGGAATACACCTAACCAGGGTGGTAAAAGATCTCTACAATGAAAATTACAAAACACTGCGAAAGGAAATTAGAGATGACAGAAGTGGAGAAACATTCCAGGCTCACAGATAGGAAGAATCGATATTGTTAAAATGGACATATTTCCCAAAGCAATTTATAGATTCGCTGCAATTCCTATCAAACTACCAATGACATTCTTCACCAAATTAGAGACAAATGTTTAAAAATTAATATGAAACCAAAATTAGCTAGTATAGCCAAGGCAATCCTAAGCAAAAAGAACAAAGCTGGAGGCATCACATTATTATACTATACTATACTGCACTATACTGCTTCAAACTCTACTATAGGGCTACAGTAACCAAAACAGCATGATACCTGGTAAAAACACAGACACATAGACTAATGGAACAAATAGAGACCCCAGAAATAATGCCACACACCAACAACAATCTGTTCTTTGACAAAGTTGGCAAAAACAAGCAATAGGGAATGGACTTTCTATTTGATAAATGGTGCTGGGATAGTTGGCTAGCAATATGCAGAAGACTGAAACTGGATCTCTTTCTTACACCATACACAAAAATCAACTCAAGATAAATTAAAGACTTAAATGGAAAACCTAAAACTATAGAAACCCTTTAAAAATCTATTTCCTAGGTACCTACGACATAGAACCTGGCAAAGATTTCATGATAAAGATGCCAAGAACAACTACAACAAAAACAAAAATTAATAAACGGGACCTAATTAAACTAAAAAGTTTCTGCACAGAAAAATAAAAACTGTTAACAAACAGACAACCTACATAATGAGAGAAAATATTTGCAAACTGTGCATGTGACAAAGGTCTGATATTTAAAATCTATAAGGAACTTAAACAAATGGACTAGCAAAATCAAACAACCTCATTGAAATAGTGGACAAAGGACATGAACACATACTTTTCAAAAAAAAAAAAAAAAAGACACATACTCAGCCAAGAAACATATGAAAAAATGCTCAATACTATTAATCAGTAGAGGAAATGCAAATCAAATCCTCAATGAGATACCATCTAAGAGCAGTCAGAATGCTTGTTGTAAAAAGTCAGGATATAACAGGTTCTGGTGAAGTTATAGATAAAAGGGATGTTTATACCTTGTTGGTAGGAATGTAAATTAGTTCAGCCATTGTGGAGATGTTTTGCAATTTCTTGAAGAACTCAAAGCAGAATTACCATTCAATCCAGCAATCCCATTACTGCATATATACCCCCCAAAATATGAATTGTTCTTCCATAAAGACACATGCATGCATATGGTCATAGCAGCACTATTCACAAAAGCAAACACATGGAATCAACCTAAATGCCCATCAACAGTAGACTGTGTAAAGAAAATGTTGTACATATACACCATGGAATACTACAAAACCATAAAAAAAAAAAATGCGATTGTGTTCTTCGCAGCAACATGGATGGAGCTGAAGGACATTATCCTAACTTAACTAACACAGGAACAGAGGACCAAATACCACATGTTCTCATTTACATATGGGAGCTAAACACTGAGTACATATGAACACAAAGAAGGGAACAAAAGACACGAGCATACTTGAGGGAAGAGAATGGAAGGAGGGTAAGGATCAAACACTACCTATCAGGTACTCTGTCGATTACCTGGGTGATGATAATCTGTACAACGAATCCCTGTGACAGCAAATTTACCTATATAACAATCCTGCACATGTATCCCTGAACCTAAAATATAAGTTAAACAAAAACATTAATTAAACTTCAATTTACTCTTTTTCTTTTTACTGAAAGCTGCAGAAATAGAGCTTTAAATACCAAGACAATTTAGTTTAAGACCTCAAAGTTGAAATAAAAATATTATCCACTTAAAAAAGAAAGTAAAAGAACTTCTGAATGATGGAACTCTTTAAATTCTGAATCTTTTAAGCCATATATATGATATATTTGCTTAACATTCATATATATATAATATATATGCCTAACATTCATATATACATAAACACACACACACATATGAATTATTTGGAACATGGCAAGAAGGGAAATCTGGATATTTGGGCTAAGAACTCTCCAAATCACAAGTCTTAGCTGGAAAACAGGAATCTGCATTGTAAAAATGATTTGTTTGATTTATTCTTGTGTATGCTTGGAGAAATAATAATTAATAGGTGATTTGGTGATTTTTAAAGTGCTCCTGAGGACTATAGGGACCCACAGGGGTGCTATGGGGGCCACCCAATATAAGCCAGAAAGGGCCTAGAGGCCCTAATTCTCTGTACCTTGATGATGTCACATGACAACACTTGAGCTTTTACTTACACAATCATTTACATAAAGGTAACACATAAAAGTTCATTTGAAAAAAGTGCCATGTTAACAGCAAAACTAAGCATCTCTGTGAGTAACGATATGTGAAATCTGATGGACCAAACAGGTTAATTGTAAACCCCTCTCTTGGAGGTTCTACCTGCCCTTCTGCCTTCTTCTTGCCAGCCAGTGAAGCTGGATTTCTGGGTCTCACCTGCAGACAAGCTTGGTGCCACTACCAATCCTGTCTGGGGCAGGGAGTCTTGCAGCTGCCGTAGCACCACCTTCTAATGGAGACTGGATTTCACAGTGCTGTCTGCAAGGAGGCCTGAGCCATGTTGCCACCAGCGGGTTGCTGTGGTTCCTGCCATGGGCTTGGGTGAGTGCCCAGTTTCCTGGGGAGAGGCACTGAGGCTTAAGGAAGAAAGGGCAGGCTTTGAAGTCAGACAAACTTAGAGTTCAGCGCTGATTCTGCCATTCCTTAACTCTTTGATCTTGACCAAATTGCCTCACATCTCAAGGTCTGCTTTCCAAATATGAGCATAATAGTATTTACCCTTCAGGATTATTATGATAATTCTCTTAAGTAGGTAAAGAGCCTAGCATAGTACCTGATATGTAGAAGGTACTCAATTAGTGCTCACTTCTTTTTAACAGCTTCTTAAGGTTTGTCTTGCCAAAGTGTCCCTGTTGCTCGATTTGACCTTACTAGACTTTCCACTCTTCCCAGGGGTTTCACATTGCTTACAGGTTAGAATTTGAAGTTATTTGGAGATAAAAGTTATTTTATGTGACAGCACATAGTTAAGTGTAAAATATTTGACAAATATCATAAAAGACTAGGAGGGAAAAAAATTAACCAAAAGTTAATGAAGATTTGAGAAAAATAATGGATAATTTGGGGAAAAATTAGACAGAAAATAAGAGCTGTCTATCACAAGTTTGTAAAAACCTATGCCCAAATTGATACCAATTTAAACTCTAGTTATGAAATATGTAGTGCCAGTAATACTTCATTTCACTTTGAATTCACGGTTTTAACTCCTTATAAGGAATTCTTCAATGACATTAAACTTCTGGATTACAAGGTGCCCTACTTATTATTTTTATTATTATCTATTTTTTTAATGCTTATATCTTCTGGGTTTTGTGCTAATCATTTGATATTCTAATTTCATTTAAACCCCCAACAACTTTCTGTATTAGGTAGTAGCACCATTCTCATCTTAAAGAACTGGGCACTGAGGCTTGGGGAGGGAAGAATTTTGTCCAGGTAACAAAGCTAGTAAATGGCATGGTGCCATGGAATCTGGTTGTCCAGTTCCAAGTCCACACTGAAAGTCGGTAGTTTCAGATACGTCTGAATCAGAAATGAAAAACAGAGGTCTTTCTTCCCCAGCAATGACCCCTGTGTCTCTTTTTTCTCTTGTTTGTCTATTATTTCAATTAGCAACAATTCAACTCTCAGTGTTCAGGCGTTTAAGAAGTTAAGGAAAGACAAAATTATTATTAACTGAATTTTAAGTAGGACGAAGGGTGTTTCTATTTCCAAGATCGAGATCATTTCCCTTAACATAAAATTAATGGCTTTCATTATCAAATCCTTTCACCAAATGAATGACCTGTGTGATTATATTGAGTACTCAAGTCACCCTCCAAAATATCATAACTTCCATGAGAACCAAGACACAGAAATTTCATGTTCGTTTAATACAGTCACTTTGTTCATAAGTGATAGAGCCAGGATTCTGGTCCTGATAGACCTGACTCTAAAGTTGGTTCATTTAGCCATATTCTCTTCAGTTTTTGCAGGGGGGTTACATATTTTTCATTCACATTTGTTTTTATCATTCGATAAGTGCTTTCAAGTTTCACTTTCCTTTACCTTCCTACAGGGTCCAGTACAAAGCAGTCCACACCACAAAGGCTCTGAGTGACCCCTAAGATCTCGATGTTTTATCCAAGAAGGGATAGAAGGAGGTGCATTTGTGAGCTGAATGATCTTCGTAGCCAATGTTTCTTTTGTCCTGCTGCCTATTGTTTACCAACCCTTTCCTATAGGACATCTCATAAATATTCAAAAGTGTGTGATTCGTTCTTGACGGGATGTATAGTTCATCAGTGTGCTTTTGTATCTTTTTTGATAAGCATCAATCCTGATTTGCATGATTATCTTTGAGGGCATGAGGTTACTAAGAAACGTAGGGGATTACTTGAAGAATGGAAGTACTATGCAGCAACTAGGCCGTGATCCATGTTATCTTGTTTACCCTTAGTTATAAACATTCATCAGCTGGATGGCAGAGGTTTCCCTTTATACTAGACAGAGTTTAGTGTCTCTGCATTCCTTGCATTTGTATTGTCCTGGTAAAAAGACAGGAGGCAACAAACGAAATGCGTGAGTGAATGTAACCTAGCTTCCTTCTAACCCTTCCTTCCAGAAACTACCTCCACTTTGAATGTCTACGTATCCATTTATTCTTTTTTTTTTTTTTCACTCAACTAATATCTGTGGAGTGCCAGGTACTGAGCTAAACTCCAAGTTAAAAATATCAGTTACGGTTCCAACCTTTATAAAACTCACAGCCTAGTCAATTCACTTGATAAACTTGCCTTCTTAAGGCCTTGAAAGACACACACACACACACAAACACACACACACACACACACACACACACACACTTTATAGTGTTTATATTATTTTCATAGTGTTAATTAGTAAAATTTACTAAGGTTTTTCTATATAAATTATTTTACTTAATCCTCTAAACAACTCAAAAAGTGGAGATTACTGTCAAACAATGTATAGATGAGGAAAATGAGTTTTTAAGGGAGTAAATAAAGCACCCATGTAAAACAGTAACAGCAGGGTCAGAATTTTAACCCAGGTCTTCAGCAGAATACTTTCACTTCTCTCTCTTTTTTAATTTTTTTAAATTATATTTTAAGTTCTGGGATATATGTGCAGAATGTATAGGTTTGTTACATAGTTACATAGGTGAAAATTTACTGATCATAACATTCTTAGAGACATATAAATGTTACATAATATAAATTACATGAGGGTTCTCATCTGTTCTAGCAGCGGGATTTGATACTATTTACCAGGATTAGAATAAAAATCGGAATTTTGCTGCCTTAAATTCTTTTTGAAAAATTTGAAGATGGATAATTTTAAAAATTAATTTCTCTTGAAGTCAAACTGGCTAGCATAAGCCTAATTTGGTAGTTTCGTAGCTCATGTGGAATAAATATTTTTTAATTGGAATTTGGCTTTAGAACCAGTTGATAATAATCAATTGTTTCATAATACCTTAAATCAAGATCACCCTAGGTGATCTTCATTACTGTTAAAGTACATGGCATTTATCCAAAGCACATTTACTGTGCATCTACTATAGGAATAGATGTGACATTTTAATAGGGTACAATTTGACTGCTGCCACCACAGTCATATTCCCGTTGATCTAAAAGCTGCTATTTTTAATCTTTCTGTATGATTAGTTCTTAAAACATTAGCAAGCCCAAATTGTCACCTCCCTGGATACATTCATCTTTCTACTGGCATAAGTGTAATATTCTTTCAAAAACATGTGAAGGACTTTTCACTACTTCAGACTTCTGATCTCCGAAGTATCCATTGGATCCATTCTTTCTCAGCAACCTTTACTCTAAAGCAGTCCCAAACTATGTATGTGTTCTCCTGATTCCCAGTCCCTTACCTTGTTTTACTTGGTTTCTGGCTTCCTTTAGTTCTTAATTGTGGTTGCTGTGTTTTGTCTGTGTTTCTTCCCATATTACTATCCCCAGAAATAAAGGTCTTATTCGTTCTTGACAATTGTCAACACTTTGGTCAACTCTGTGTAACCAAGAGTTGTACCAAGAGTTATAACTAATGGGTACCATTTATTGAGGCCTTATTATGCTCCATGTTGTACACTAGGGATACAAACTTAACCTAGTTATTTAAATAATTAATATATGATTTTATAATTGTTAAATAGTATTTGCTATAAATTATTAAAACTACCATTAATTATGAATTACACATTTAGCCTGCATAGTAACCTAGTGATGGGCATATTCATATAATTCTCATTTTATAGATAAGAAATAAAGGTTAAAGAGATTAAGGTGACCAAATTTATGTGATAATCACCAAACAAATAGCACAATCTTTGTTTTTGAGAATCTCACGGTGTAAATATAAAGAACTATGTGATTAAGAGTTAGTTAACTTATTCACAATAAAAATGACAGGAATTCAGATGAGAGAGAATATTTGATCTTGGTTTTGGAAAGCTTTTTTGGAGGTGACGGAATTCAGTACTGAATGACTGATATGATACATAGTTTTCACTAAAATGTTGCAGATTTATTCATGTAAATCCTGAACATTTCTTGTTAAATTTATTCTTTATTATATAATATTTGTATATTTTATTGTAAAAAATATTATTTCTTTTTTAACTAGTCATAGCAGGTATATAAGAAATCTATTGGTTTTTGAATATTTATTTTATAATTAGCAAACCTGGAGAATTCTCTTATTAGTTCTATTACTTTTTACATTTGATTCTTTTGGGTTGTCTGAGTACGCAACAGCCATGCAATCTGCAAATTAAGATAACTTTGGACTCTCCTTTCCAAAATAAATGTCTCTTAATACAGAGAGGTCAAATGCAGTATTAAATCATTTTGGTAATAGCCAGCATCCTTATATTATTTTTCATTTTAATAGAATTTGAATTTTACTATTAAATATGATACTGGCTATTGGTTTAGGATGAAATCCTTTGTCAAGTTAGGGAAGAGTCTACCTGGTCCTAGGTAACTAAGAGTTTTAAGCAGTAATGGATGTTAAATTTTATTTAAAAAATGTTTTTGGCATCAGAAAGGTAAGATGTAGATAAGATATAGTTGTTTGATTGATTTACAGTGGAAAGAATTGCATAAACAAAAGTGCTACAGTGAAAATGCACATGCAGGTCTGGGTAGATAAATCTGGTAGATCTGTAAAAAGAGGTAGATTCATGTCGATGAGAGATGTGAGATCGGAGATGTGAACTACAGTGGAAACCCTGAATTCCAGACTGAGGGATTTAGACTCTGTCCTACAGAATACATCATGGGAAGATAGTGAAGAATTTTGAAGAGCGGGGATGATGTGAAAAAAAAATGTGTTTGGGGGAGCTTAATCTTCCATTTTTGCTCAGAATCCACTGGCTACAAATCTTGCATGAAGGTCACTGTTAATCATTGAGTGTGAGATAATACAGAATTGGCCAGGTAGTTACCTAATCACCAGCTGTTTGAGAAAAGCCTATGCAGGAAACAAGTTTATCAATTCCATGAGTATGGGTGGTTATATACCTGACAGATATTGCCAAATCAGAAATAAAAGAGTGACATCTGTTATATGGAAATGCCAACTTGAACTATAATAGAATGTGATCGAACCCAGGAGAAACTGAAGGAAGGATTACTGGAGTAACTGTAAATATAAAAGGAGATCAGAGAACCAAGGAAAATGAAATAAATGTGTACCAAGTCAGAAATTAAAAATGAAAGTTGATAACAGATGGGAAATCAAAATTTCTTAAATGGACTGAACTAAACTGGAATAGTCTTGAACATAATTGAATAGAATTTAGCCATGGCTCAGGATAAAGCTCTGAGCTGGAGATACAGGTCTGTGAAGGATTTAAACAATAGCAACAACTCAAATACTGAGAGTTAATGCATTTTCCAGGGCCAAGGCCAGGTAAATAAGCAGCAAGAAAGTGGAGGCATGAACATTTTTAAAGATAATTAGTGAGAGAGAGAGAGAGAGAGAGAGAGAGAGAGAGAAATAATCACTAAATACATATTTTAAGCAAACCAGATATTAATGAAATTTTAAAAATCTGAAGAGTTGGGGAAATTAGGAAGGTTGGAAATGGAGAGGGGGAAACAGGGCTAGGAAGCATAGGTGTCAGTTAAACTAGGAAAGAAAATGAGTGTATAGAAGTACATAGAAATATGCCCAAATCACGTACATAGATATTTTCTAGAAATAGGAAAATAAATGGCCTCAAGCTTCTCAGTGAAAGAATAGATTGGGTTATTGGCTCAGAAGATAAAACTAGACATGAAAATAGAGGTAGAACACAACAGTGACAAGAGTAAGAACTTTCCAGAGAATTAATTAGGGGAAGAAAGAATTCCTGAACCTTAATTAGGAGCAACTGTCTGAATCTATCAAGGGCTAGTGGTTAGAGAATGAAGTTCACTCAGTGTGTGACTGTCTCCAGCTGTTTTACAGGACATGGGTGATCTAGGGTTCATGACTGGCATGGGGAATGCAATAGAAGTTGGAGGCAGCTAAGGGCTCAAGGGTCACAGTAACTCCCACATCAAAGGTCTAATTAAAGAATCAGTCTGGGTAGAAAGTCAACAATGATCCAATAGTTTTTTATAGATTACATTTATTCATCACTTATTATGGACAAATCAGCAGGAGAGAAATACAAGTAATTGCTAAAATCTTTAACTGTGTACCCCCAATTTAGGCACACACAGAAGTCTAGTTCTTGAGTTACCCAACCTCAGAAGTATTACAGTTAACCATGATTTATGTTTGAGTATACTGTATTTTGCCATTGCTATATTTTTGTCCCCATCCACTGAAGCAAAAAGAAAACTGGGCTAGAAATGAAGAGGTCTAGGTTTTTAACATTAGCTCTGCTCCAGAGCTGTATAACTTGAGAAAGAGTATAACAATATTTTGGATCTCAAGTCCCTCATCCGAAAAAGAATGAAGAGGCAGAGGAAGAATGAGGAGAGAGAGAAAGAGAGAAAAATGGAACAGGAAGAGACGAGAGAGAGAGATTAAAGTAGATGAAAGATGCCCTCCCAGCTCTAACAGTCCAAAATTGCGAATCAGTGAGCATTTTCCACGGTTTTAGAATGCCTTTAACATCATTTTTGAATGAGATTCTTTTAGTCCTTTTTAATGCTTCTCAGTTAAAATCCTTTAGCTTGTCTCTATTTTCCTCTTTATTTAAACACCTTCTTTCCCTCCCCTTCCTCCTTTTTCTTTTTCCCCTTGATCTTCTTTAATAAGACATGCTTAAAAGGACTAAGACCATGATTTCTCTAATAGAAATTATTTATACAACCCATTCTATTTCATTCTTATCTTCTTTTCCTCTTCTCTTCACTATTTTAAAAAGACATAGATATCAATCTTATTACTATTATTATTACAGCATTGATGCTGCTATAATGCCTTATATATCAAAATGATTATTACTTCTAAGATCTCATTTAGTTAAGTTCTTGCTAGAGAGACTAGCAGAACTCTAAAGAGGCCCTTGAGTAAAACTTGTACTTCAGTAGTTACCTAATGAATGTTGCCATTCTTCAGTCAAGAGGGAAAAGGTAGATTTGTTCCTAGTTCCAATTAAGACAAAAAAAAAATAGAATGGTTATTCTCAAGACATTTATTAATTATGGAATCATGAATTGATCAGTCATTTAATTATGCACTAGGCAAAGTGTGTTCTATATCTTCAGTGTTAAAGATAAATTGGTGACTACAGGCATATTTCTAAATGTTAAGATTCTCAATGCCTATATGAAGACATAGAAACAGAATTTAATCAACTTACAAACTGAAAAGATCTAACCAAGACCAAATAAGACCAAGGACTTAAATGAGTTTTGAAAAATTTTTATGTCAATGTATTTTTAATAACTTATACACTCTCTTCTCCAAAACAAAAGACTTGAATCAGCCTTTAAAACGTAATAAAATAAAATACAGAATGATTAAATAAGTCTAGTATTCCTATGCTTCTACTGAAATATGTTAATGATGATTATCTGAGTACCTTCTTGAAAAAAATAGTTTATCTCCATTCACAAAACTACTGAGCAACAAATGCATCTCAACAATATTATGTAAATATAAAAGAAAAGAGCAATAACTTAAAATGTTTAAAGTCAAAGTGAGATTAATGTTTAGAATGCATGCTCTGAAGATATATATACTTGTTAGATGCCCACCACAAATTCAATCATGAGTTTTCTAGCATTCATTGCAAAAAGGGGAACACATACATTTCATAATCCAAAAGATGCATAAGGTTAAAATCCCCCACTGACTTCTCAAGAAAGATATATTTAATTCTATTGCTGATACTTGGGAAGCATCCTACACCTGAATTACATGGAGTAATGTGAGAAATAATAACTCTAGCAGCATTCGTCTAGAAAATATAGTGATAAGTTTTATGGATTAGTCTATATATCTCTCAATTCAGGCTAACAGAATTTTATCAAAGAAGAATGCAGTATAAAGCTATTGCCTAGAGGGTTAGTATAATGCCTATAACATGTTGGACAAACCTGAGAGAAATTGACATACTGTGTATCTTTCAAGCAATTCTCCATAAATATTATTTCTTTTATTCAAACTTTTAATGCATAAGCAATAATGAATTTGTTATTTTCCTTCCGGGCAAGGCTGGAGAATGCAATAATTTAATAAGATTAGTTCATACATACACATATTTTTGTTTATCAGTTAAGGTGGTAGAACAAATATCCTTTACAAAAACATAAAGATCTTGTCAAGAACAAAGCCATCAATAGATGGTCATCCCATCATTCTCAAAGGTCATTAGGAGGACCTGTGGAGAGAACAATGTTCTTCTAACAAAGTGATCTTGCATTTATTTTAACATTCTTTTTTTTAAAGACAGAGTCTCACTCTGTTGCCCAGGCTGGAGTGCAGTGGTGCAATCTCGGCTTACTGCAACGTCCACCTCCAGGGTCCAGGTGGTTCTCCTGCCTTACCCTCATGAGTAACTGGGATTACAGGAGTGTACCATCACACCCTGCTAATTGTTTTGTATTCTAGTAGAGATGAAGTTTCACCGTATTGAGCCAGGCTGGTCTCAAACATTTGACCCCAAGTGACCACCCACCTCAGCTATTTTTACACTCTTACATGGGGGTCTGGCTTTATTTTGAATGTGCAAACTCACAAACTGAGTTTAGATATTTTAAAAAATTCAAACTCAACACTACACCTTCACACAACTTCCCCTAATGTTAAATTCTTATATAAACATGATATCTTTGGCAAAACTAAGACATTAATCTTGTTACAATACTGTTAACTAAATTACAGACTTTATTTGTATTTCATCAGTTTTTCCACTAATGCTTTTTTTCTGTTTAAGGATCTGCTCCAGGACACTACACCACATCTAGTCATCATGCTGTCTCGAGCTCCTCTAGACTGTGACAATTTCTTAGTCTTTCTTTTTTAAATATGTATTGAAAGTTTGAGGAGCACTGGTCAGATATTTTGTAGAGTGCTCCTCAATTTAGGTTTGTCTGATGTTAGTTCATGATTAAATTGGGGTTATGAGTTTTGGGGAGACATACCTGAGAAGTAAAGTGCCTTTTTTTTTTATTACATCGTATCATAATGAGCACATATTATCAACATAATTTATCATTAGTGACATTAAATTTGATCACTGGCTTAAGTTGGGATCTGTCATGTCTCTTCCCTCTAAAGTTACCATTTTTTCTTTTCATACTCTATATTTTGGAAGTGAAATTAACTCCAGCCCACATTCAAGAGAAAACGAATTAAGCTTTGCTTTCTAGAAGTATATTACTTGAAATTATTGTGTATGAAAGATTTTTCCCTTATCCTCCATTTATTTCTTATTCAGTCCTTTATTAGTAGGGATTCATGGATTATTTTTCATTCACTGGATTTTAATTCAGTGCTATAGTTGTTTATTTTATTGCTCAGATTTCTCCAGATTTGACCACTGGAAACTCTGTCAGGTTGGCTACTGTATCTTTTAAACATCTGTCTTTGTTCCATTTCCCTCTTCTTTTGTGCTTTCTTTTAGAAGCACTTCCTTTCATTCTGGCACTATGAGATACTTCAAGCTCATCTGATATTTTCCCTCTCCCAGCCACCAACTAAGCCACATCTCCAGGGCCCTTTCCTGACTCACTAATTTTTAATTCATAAACTCTGAATCTTAAAATGAGATTTGTTTTCACTTAAGTGTCTGAAGGCTAGTGAAAATTTGCAGATCATCCATTTTATGTATATGGATTTTCCCTTGCTCTTTTAACTTTTACAGGTTCAAAAATCATGTCAGACATGCAATTGAATAACTTATCAGTTATCAGAAAGCTTATTGTTATGGTTTTAACCAGATGGATGTCATCAGCTGAAGGTCTGAAATGTTGAAATGTTGAATATTATTCCTGTTCAATCAGATCTTTTGTGACCAGGAATAATTTAGTTAAGTTCTACTACAAGAAATAATGCAGTGGCAGTTTATGTTTTTGAATCAAATGGAAGAGATTAATATAAATTTCTTGGCTTGCACTTTCTAAATATATTTTCTAGTTTATCTTGTCTGAAATATGTTACCAACATTGTTGCACTCTGGACAGCTGGCTAAATGCAAGCTATTTTCCCCCGTGAACCATATGCTCCGGGAATCACTCTGCTGATAGATTTATAACCCTCTGCTGTGATCAGGAGAAAGTAGGTTTGCCTAAAATATACTATACACAATCCAGGCAGAACTAGGAAAAGCAACAATTTATTGCCACTTTTTTAATCTTAATACAAAAAGGACAGAAAGTAGATTGTCAAGGTGGAAAAAGACAGACTATAGTGCTGTTTTTAGGAGATCACATTTTTTTTTCTGAAACATCTCTTTGTTTAATCCATTTCTTGTTTTAAAATATTATGGTAACTTTCCTAGATAAACTGAATTTGCTTCTCTAACTTCTACATCAAAATATCTCATAGTACAACATCCTAATATTTAAAAGTTAGAAAAAAAATCTTTTTCTTAATAATCTTATTGTCTCCATGATGCAATCTTTGTCTGATTTAGTGCTACAGTATGTTCTTTTTCATGATGAGTTGCTTTGATAAATGGTCAAAAATCAGTAGGTTTTTTTTTGTCATGTTTCTTAATTTTAACAGATTGTATGCTACTAGGAGACATAAACTGGCATCTATAACAATACATTGGGGAAGGAACTAATTCATGCTTTTGTTTGAACATAGAGAACCAGTCTGGCCGTAAAAATCTAATTCATCAAAACCTTTGTTTCAACATTTCTGCTTTTGTTATTATTAAAAGAAATTTCTGATAACCTCAATTCCTGTATAGTCTGAAGGGGCCACACTGGTCAGGTTTCCACTCTACTTTATCATTCACAATGTCTTTAGCTCCATGGAAATGAGCAAAATAGAAGAAGAAAAGTGGGTTCCAATAATAATAATGATAATATTCACCAGGTGCTATACTATTACCAATTTCTCCCGTGCACTGACTCAGAAAGAGCTTCTTTGGTGTCATTTCAAACACCTAAGTGCTTTCACTAATAGGAGCACTACAGCAGTGAGCAAGGACGAATTGCCAGGTCATCTTTATACATCCAGGTCATCTGAGGATTTTGAGGAAAGGTAACTCTCTTGACCCATATGACCTCTGTGAATTGCATTTAGTCAGAGGTGCAGGAAAATAAAAGACACACAAATCTAGTAGGGGGTTGATGGGATGGCGGCAATTTCATTAAAGAACTAAAACTTAAGAATGGCCTAAATATTTTAAAAAGTCATAGTTTCTTCCCTTGTCTCCAGTTTTATTAATTAGGTACAGTTCCACAGGAGAAGAGAAATACTGTGCATAGAACAAGAGGCAGAGATCTCGTGAGTAGCCAAGTTTCACCTAAACTCCCCATTCCAATGGTACCAACTTCAACCAAAGATACACTTTGTATGGCAGAAGTATTTTCAAAATCAGAAGGATGCTGAGAGATTCTCCCATTTTAAAAATGATGGAATAACTTGTCCCAGCTCACTCAGATTAAATGTTCTCTTTTACTTTTAGAGCCTCCACAAAAAGATAACTGAAATCTTTCCTCTGTAACCCTTTCCAGAGCCTATTATTGTAAACTGTCATGATGGTTCTTCTAACATCTAGTATGAATCACTCATACTGTAGTTTATTCTGTTTCCCCTAAGAAATAGAATAAAACAATATACATATATTCCTGTTTGTGCATCTTTCTCTCTCAAGAACACTCTTGAACTTTAGGTGTGATCTGGAAAAATCTGTTTTTAGAACTGACAAAAAAACTTATTCACACACTCCACTAACCTTTCTTTTCCGAGAAGGTCCTTCCTTCACTAAAGCTGAAGCATTTCTTTTTACAGACTCTTCTCCTACAACAATATTGTTGTCTTTAAATTTTTAACGTGAATCTTTTTATTTATGCAGACTTTGATCATCAAGACTATCTGAAATGTATCAAAAACATGCCTAATTTTAAATTTTTTTTCACAACTTTCCTGAGTATTGCTCTGTAGAATGACATTAAATTTACAGAACAATGGAAATTAAGACTTTGCAGGGGAGAAGGACCTTTGGAAAAGTCTCCTTGAAACTGCTTCAGAACAGGGAATGTTTGGTAATAATTTATCTCTGGATAACAACGTAACACAATTGTTGTGCAAAGTCTTAATTATGGAAGTTAAATTTCCCTTATCAGGAATGTGTAAACGAATGAATTTAGTCATTAGTTCACACATTAGACCATATGTTATTTGCAATAGAAATAAAGAGGATTTTTTTCCCCTCTAGGGAGAATC
Organism: Saimiri boliviensis; assembly: GCF_048565385.1. Classification (NCBI taxonomy): domain Eukaryota; kingdom Metazoa; phylum Chordata; class Mammalia; order Primates; family Cebidae; genus Saimiri; species Saimiri boliviensis. The sequence continues at coordinate 39,526,137 of NC_133456.1, read as the reverse complement.
AGCCAAGTTATAGAATATGTTTTTAAAACTATTTTTTAAGCATTAACACATATATAGGTCAGAGAGGACCTGTCTAGTACACCTACATACTGTAAATGAAGGCATGACTCTCAAATTGCCTTACTAAAAAGAATCACGTAGCACGCAGTTACCAAATTATTGAGGTATCCAAAAATAGCCATGTAACATTTTTGATATCTTTTTATTGATTTATTTATATTGTTTTTAAAGTTTTAATTTTAAGTTCGAGGATACATGTGCAGAATGTGCAGGCTTGTTACATAGACAAACATGTGCCATCGCCTAGGTATTAAGTCCTACATGCATTAGCGATTTATCCTGATGTTCTCTCTCTCCCTGCTGCCTAGACAGGCCCCAGTGTGTGTTGTTCCCCGCCATGGGTCCATGTGTTTTCATTGCTCAGCTCCCACTTATAAATGAGAACACACAGTGTTTGATTTTCTGTTCCTGAGTTAGTTTGCAGAGGATAATGGGTTCCAGCTCTATACACGGCCCTGCAAAGGACATGATCTCATTCCTTTTTATGGCTGGATAGTATTCCATGGTGATATGTAACATATTTTCTTTATCCAGTCTATCACTGATGGACATTTGGGTTGATTCTGTGTCTTTGTTATTGTGACTAGTGCTGCAGTGAAAATACATGTGCATATATCTTTATAATAGAATGATTTATATTCCTTTGGGTATATACCCAGTAATGGGATTCCTGGGTCAAATGGTATTTCTAGTTCTAGGTCTTTGAAGAATCTCCACACTGTCTTCCACAATGGTTGAAGTAATTTACATTCTCACCAACAGTGTAAAAGTGTTTTCTCCACAGCCAAGCCAGCATCTATTGTTTCTTGGCTATTTACTAATTGCCATTCTGACTGGCATGAGATGTTATCTCATTGTGGTTTTGATTTGCATTTCTCCAATGATCAGTGAGGTTGAGAATTTTTTCCCATGTTTGTTGGCCGCATAAATGTCTTCTTTTGAGAACTGTTCATGTCCTTTGCTCACTTTTTAATGGAGTTTTTTTCCTTGTAAATTTGCTTAATTTTCAAGATTCTGGATATTAGACCTTTGTCTGATGGGTAGATTGCAAAAATTTCCTCCCATTCTGTAGGTTGTCTTTCCACTCTGGTGATAGTTTCTTTGGCTGTGCAGAAGCTCTTTAGTTGAATTAGATTCCATTTGTCAATTTTTGCTTTTATTGCGGTTGCTTTTGACATTTTCATCACAAAATCTTTACCTGTGCCTATGTCCTGAATGGTATTCTAGATTTTATTCTAGGGTTTTTATGGTTTTAGGTTTTATATTTAAGTTTTTAGTCCTTCTTGAGTTAATTTTTGTATAAGCTCTAAGGAACAGGTTCAGTTTCAGTTTTCTGCATATGGCTAGCCCGTTTCTCCAGCACCATTTATTAAATAGGGAATCCTTTCCCCATTGCCTTTGGCAGGTTTGTTGAAAATCAGATGGTTGTAAACGTGCAATCTTATTTCTGAGATCTCTATTCTGTTCAATTGGTCTATGTTTCTGTTTTTGTACCAGTACCATGGTGTTTTGGAGACTACAGCCTTATAGTATAGTTTAAAGTTGGGTAGCATGTTGCCTCCAGCTTTTTTATTTTTGCTTAGGATTGTCTTGGGTATATGAGGTCTTTTTTTTTTTTTTTTTTGCCCCATATGAATTTTAAAGTAGTTGGTTTCTAATTGACTCCCTGGTTGGCTATTTTTGGCGTATAAGAATGCTTATGATTTCTGCACATTGATTTTGTATCCTAAGACTTTGCTGAAGTTGCTTATCAGCTTACAAAGCTTTGGGGCTAAAATGACAGAGTTTTCTAGATACAGGATCATGTCATCTGCAAACAAAGACAGACTGATTTCCTCTCTTCCTATTTGAATACTTTTCTTCTTTCTCTTGCCTAATTGCCCTGGCCAGAACTTCCAGTACTATATTGAATAGAAGTGGTGAGAGAGGGCATCCTTGTCTTGTGCCAGTTTTCAAGGGGAATGCTTCCAACTTTTGCCCATTAAGTATGATATTGGCTGTAGGTTTTTCATAAATGGCTCTAATATTTTGACACATTTCATCAATCCTTAGTTTATTGAAAGTTTTAAACCTAAAGTGATGTTGAATTTTCTTGAAGGTCTTTTCTGCATCTACTGAAACACTCATGTGGCTTTTTGTCTTTAGTTCTGTTTATGTAATAAATTATATTGATTGATTTGTGTATGTTGAACCAGCCTTGCATTCTGGGGATGAAGCCAACTTCATTATGGTGGGCAAGCTTTTTGATGTGCTGCTGGATTCAGTTTGACAGTATTTTATTGAGGATTTTTGCATCGATGTTTATCAGGGATATTGGCCTGAAGTTTTCTTTTTTTGTAGTATCTCTGCCAGGTTTCGGTATCAGCATGATCCTGGCCTCATGGAATGACTTAAGAGTTCCTCCTTTTCAATTGTTTGGAATAGTTTCAGAAGAAATGGTACCAAATTCTTTTTCTACCTCTGGCAGAATTCAGCTGTAAATCTGTCTGGTCCTACTATGAATATCAATACCATAGTTTCTGACTTGTTTAATCACCACAAAATTTCCGTGTAGAAGATATTATTGCTATTATCTCCAGGCAGTACTCTCAACGTTCTGTCCTGAGCCTGCTTTCCCAGAGCCTCAGATATAGTTTTTTTGCTTCTTTGTCTAGCAACTATACTGTGTTTGGCTTTTCATTTTGGTTGCACCATGGACAATCATACTAGGGACCAATCTCCTCTTTCTTTTTTTTTTGAGACAGAGTTTCGCTCTTGTTACCCAGGCTGGAGTGCAATGGCACGATCTCGGCTCACCGCAACCTCTGCCTCCTGGGTTCAGGCAATTCTCCTGCCTCAGCCTCCTGAGTAGCTGGGATTACAGGCACATGCCACTATGCCCAGCTAATTTTTTTTTTGTATTTTTAGTAGAGACAGGGTTTCACCATGTTGACCAGGATGGTCTCGATCTCTGGACCTCGTGATCCACCCGCCTCGGCCTCCCAAAGTGCTGGGATTACAGGCTTGAGCCACCACGCCCGGCTCAAGCTCCTCTTTCACTAGTCTTGTCTTCAAACCGGATTGAAGCTTCAGACCTTCCTGGAAATAAAATCTGCTGGTCTTGGGCCTATTGCATCCATTGTGAAGCTCCCTCTTTCTGAGAGCCGGGAAAAACATTTACCTTACCAGCCTTTGCAATCCCTCATATAGTTCTGATTCAATGTCAATCATAAACTATTAAATTCTATGTCTATTCAGGTGGTGATATAATGTGACAGTACAAAGTCCACTAGCTTAGACGTTGTTCTTCTGGGTTAGGGATTCCCTTGAATCCAAAACTAGCTATTTGACCAAAGTTCTCAAATAAAATTCTCTTTTGTGACATTCCATATACTATTTTCTGTACTTAGATCTGCTTTCTTCCTTTATTTATCTGGGAATGTTATACTCATCTTTCAAGCTTCAGCTCCAATGTCTATATTGTTGAGACTTTCCCAATCAATCTGTTCCTTTCCCACTGCTGATAGGCTGTATGTGTAGTGGAAGAAAGAAATTTTAAAAATAGGGAGTTCTAAACTTATCAGGAAACTTAGAGGTCATTTAATCAAAAGTTCTAAACTTTTTGAAGCAGAACAGAAATTAGGACTCAGATTTCCATACTTCTAATCCAAGGCTGTCTTCATCACATTAGGTTGTGACTATATTAAATTATGAGTTTAATATTCTATATGCAGAGAAAATGCATATGGTTTGTGGTCTCAGGACCCCCCACTGTATTGCAGCGTGTAGAATAACAACTGCTCTTGATAATGCGGTTGGGGTGCACATTCTACTTTGTGTTTTTGAACCGAGGCCTATTAGTGGAGCAGACTGAATGTTAGATTAATATTATAAGAAAGGGCCAGGCACGGTGGCTCACGCCTGTAATCCCAGCACTTTGGGAGGCCGAGACGGGTGTATCACAAGGTCAAGAGATCGAGACCATTCTGGTCAACATGGTGAAACCCCGTCTCTACTAAAAATACAAAAACTAGCTGGGCATGGTGGCGCGTGCCTTTAATCCCAGCTACTCAGGAGGCTGAGGCAGGAGAATTGCTTGAACCCAGGAGACGGAGGTTGCGGTGAGTCGAGATCGCGCCATTGCACTCCAGCCTGGGTAACAAGAGCGAAACTTCGTCTCAAAAAAAAAAAAAAAGAAAGAAAGAAAAGAAAAGAAAGGGGCAGTATAAACTGCCTGCCCAAAAATATGTGCAGAATTGAAGAATGAGGGGAAATAAACAGGACCAATGAGGAGAGAGATAGTTACATAAGAAAAACAATAACAAATTGATCTTCTGAATTAACACATAAGAGAAGGATCTCTAGCATACTAGTTCCTCTATGGCTGGTAGTTAAATGTATACCTGTAGTTAGAAAAAGTATTCACTGGACAGTAAAGTGACCAGTAATGTTTGAGAAAATGAAAAGCTATTTAAAAGGAATAATAGCTTCAAACAGGCAGTAAAAAGTTCAGAGAACTCATCAACAAAATGAAAGCAAGCAACTTGCTGAAGACAATTCATTCTAAATGTAGCTTTATTTCCAGAGGGCAAAATATTGAGAGCAAATTCTCCAACAATTGAATTTATGGTAATAGAATGTAAGCACATCAGCTCACCAGGACAAAGCACTCAACAAATAGGAGAACAGGAAAAAAATAACTGTGCCCGTCAGAAATGCATTTTTTAACTTTAGGTAGCGGGAGTTGAAAGATTTCTTGATGAAAAATGCCTGAAGTCCTGCTATCGCATTAGCCTTTATGGTTGGGAATTGGAGGATTCACTAAAAGCACCTAGAGATCAAAGCAGAAGGTGAATGCCCTGAGTCTGATAGAGTGTCAGACACATGAGGAGAAGCAAAGGCACATTTTCTGTGAGTGCCAAGTGCATGTTCCATAGGATAAAAAGGGAGGACAGCTGTTTGTTGTTCCCTGATGGGGTTATCTTGACAAAGTGTTGGGGGGTTTTTTTGCCCTTGTTTCATCTTTACTGCATAAGATAAAAATATTAATATCTGTTAGGACTGTACAGTTTTTTAATGCTTGAAATTACATGACTTTTAATAGTCTGTGCTCACAATTACCTTGTGAGTTAAAGCATATTTATTGTCTGAGCTGATCTGTAGCAAGTCATAACCCCTTCTACTTTGTCCCCAGCTGTAACCCACTTCCATGGGATCCTAGCCCTGTTTCTTCCTGTTGAGCTAAGGCCTGACTTGGTCTCTGACCCTTGACTTTGATCTGCCTCTGCTCTTTGAACTTTTAAAAATGCTCATGGGTCATGGCCAAATACTCCAAAGACTTGAAATCAGCCATCTAGTTCTTTATGCTTTTCATGCTTCCTCTCCCAGGAAAGTCTCTCCAAAACCCCACTAGTGGGTGGAAAATAAACCCTAGTAATTCCATGATTGGGAAATATTCTAGTTCAGCTTATATTTTAGGTAAGGAAACTAATTTTTAAAAAAATCAAGATCACATACCTCATAAATATATGAGTTACAACCCAAATCAAGCCTATCTTCAATCATCAAGTGGCTAGCCCTTGGCCAATTCTTTTTTTTTTTTTTCTTTTTTACTCACCCTTCATGTATCACTCAATAACAAATTCTATTTCAGTGTAAATTAACTGTATCTCCTCTGAGGATTTCAAGATTGCAGCTGTCTCTACTTATTAACTTTGCAGTTGCAGAGAGAATGCCATGGGTTGGGTTGTTTTGGCTTGGTACAAGTAATGTAAATATAAGATAGAGTTATACTGTAAATCTACAAATACACATGAATTCTGGTAAATTCTCCAAAAGGGATTCAGTTGGTGGCAATAATGATTAAGTCACTAGAATGTGGGATGCATAATTATCACCACTTCTAGAGAAGCAATTAAAACACATGTCCTTGGATCCCTGGAGCAGTGAGGATGACCAGAAATCACTCTTGTTGCCATCTTGGTTTTGTCCAGCTTCTTTACTTGCAACCTGTTTTATCAGCAAGGTCTTTATGACCTGTATCTTGGCTGACCTTCTGTCTTAATCCTGTGACTTAGAATGCCTTAAGCTCCTGGGAATGCAGCCCAGCAGATCTCAGCCTTATTTTACCCAGCCCCTATTTGAGATGGAGTTGCTCTGGTTCAAACATCTCTGACATAATTTTTTTTGGATAACTATCTATATTAGTCCTTAAACTTCACCCTCTTCCATAACCAACTCTGAATTGACCTTGGTCTAACTTTACAGAGTGATGAGTCCTGGATCAGGAAAAAGACTGAAGCTCCTCTGTATTAAAAAGCTTCCTCTTTGGAAAATCAGGAAATACTGCAGAGCTACTGAAAGCAAAGCTATGGTGCTCTGAACTTAAAATTCCCTCCCTAAAATTGCTTTGAGCTCTAATTTCAGTCTCTTTCCTATTCTGATCTCTTACCTAGAGCATAAGATGGCCAGAGGCTAGCTACTAGTCTTACATAGTCACTCTTCACTGATCAGTTGTATGATTAGTTGATGCATTCATTCATTCATTCACCCATCCAAACAGATTTCGGATGCCTCCTGCAGCCCAGATACTACTTTGGATCTCAGAATATAGCAAGAAAATGTAATGACACTACCTTAATAAGGAGCTCACAGTTTAGTTGGAGGAGATAGATGAATAAATCAACAATTATAAGCAGGATGATGAATGCTAATGATAGAGATATGAATAGAGTAATAAGGAAACACAAAGAACGGGTAGACTTGGGAAGTGATGCTAAAGCAGAGAGCTGAGTCTTTGAATATAAATAAATTGTTCAGGCAAATAAGGGAGAAAAAATATTTTGGACAGAAAAAACAGCAGGACAAAAGAAGCATGACGGAACAAAATATTCTTGAGGAGCTGCAGTGGGGCGTGTGTGTGCCCATATTTGTACATGTATGTGTATCTTGAAGGGGAAGTTAGGAAGGATTGATCAATAATGAAATTTAAAAAGTGATCAAGTAGTTTAAAAATAAAGGGTTGTATCATGGTGTACAGTATATGTTGCATATTAAACAATTTGAATTTTGTCACAAAAACTACGATGAGCCTTAGGATGATTCTAAGCAAGAAAGTGATGGATTTGCATTTATTTAGTTTATATTACAGCTTATGGCTTCACCCTTATGTGTATCGCCTGTATCTGCCCAAAGCCTTAAAACCATGAGAAAAAGAGGTCAAGGTCCTGAGACGCTTTTCAGACCATAAGCAAGACCAAAAAGGATTAGGTTGTATTAAGCAAATTAATACCAGCATCTATGTCTTAATCTTGTTGAAATTTTATAAATTTCATACAAAGTGAAGATTAAATTAAATTATATGCAGAAAAATATCTGAAATCAGATATCAGCTCTAGGGTTATTGAACTATTTTCCATCTCATTTTAGAATTTAATTGAAGAAAACATATTCTATGTGGTACACCGCTTAATTTCTATTAATAATAACACCCTTTTGGAGATGTCCTTAGCTGACTTAGCACTGTCTCCCAAAAGCAGAAAGATAAATAACAAGTGGATTATTCATCAAGTGACATTGCTTTTGTCTGGAAGCATATTTCATTGCTATTGGAGGTTTAAAAAAAGTTAAAAGTCCTAAATTGCCTGAGTTGCAGTTTTCTCAGATGAATATATAATAAATCATCCTCCAAGCCAGACTGTGTAAACAAATAGTTTCTGTTCTAAAAAGGGCTTGCTCTGGGGTCCAGAGAATCAAAACAATTTTCATGGAAACTAACATAATATTGTCAGCTTTTATAAATTATCTCTCGAATTTTAGTAATAAAAAAAGCAATGCTTAGACCCAAGCAGTGGCGTCTATTGTTGTATTAGTCTTCTTGCATTGCTATAAAGAAATACCTGAGGCTGGGTAGTTTATAAAGAAAAGAGATTTAACTGGCTCGGTTCTGCAGGCTGTGCAGCAAGTATGGTGCCAGCATCTGCGTGGCTTCTGGTGAGGCCTCATGGAGATTTTACTCATGGCAGAAGGTGAAGCAAAGAAGGGGCAGACATGTCACTTGGTAAGAAATGGAACAAGAGGGAGGGGATGGGGGGGCGGGACAGGGGACTGTGGGGAGGTCCCAGACTCTCTTAAACAGCTAGATTTTGTGTGAACAGAGCAAGAACTCACTGATAACCAAGGGGATGGTGCTAAGCCATTTATGAGGGATCTGCCCCCAAGACACAATACCTCCTACTAGGCCTCACCTTCGGCACTGGCAACCACAATTCAACATAAGATTTCTAGGAGACAAACATTCAAACCACATCAACTGTGGTCTATACTTCTTACCTACACATACCAGGCATGGCTTATAAGGCAAAATAATTAGCATTTCATGAAACCATCCCTGAAAGACAGAATATGGCTAATTTAATTCCTAGGGATTGGGCAGACCCACAAATATAGAAACTTGACCCTAGCATGGAGAGGTGATGAGAACCTTCTTTATGAAATAAAGCAGGAAGCCTCCTTTGGGTATTTCAAGGGCTGTATGTTCACAAGAAACCTGACAGATTTAGATTTTGATCAGTAAGTAGAAGCTGAACCATAGAAATCTAAGTCAGAGCGAGTAATGCTGGGAGCTGATGTTCAAGAACTTAGCAATGAAAACACTTAGCTCTTATTTACTGCAACTCCAATGTCACTACAAAATTTTAATATTGTGTTGATGGCCAGATCACATCCTGTGCTTGTTCCAGATAGACTATTGATGTAGTAACCCCTTTAAGCTGATGTTTTTCTATATCATAGTTCAGTATTCATTTAGAGATATCTCAGGTGTGTTGAAGGAAGGAAAGAAAAAGAAGGCCCCATTGGCAGTTCCAGATTCTGTCTTCCACTTGACAAAACAGAATGCTGGAGTTAACCTGCTTAACCTTCCTTAGAAATCATTTTAGCTACCATCTGTGGATACTTGAGCATATCCTTTCAAGGTCTAGTCCTCCCTCCTAAGTGGCTTATCCAAATGCTGCTTGCAAACACATGGAGACCCACTTCTAGGAGTTCTGATAAATAAACTTTTCTTTATCTCTTAATATTGTACATTAAGTGGTCCATTTTAGTGGTCCAGTCAGTTGCCCGTTTGATCTGGCGCTGGTCATAATTGAATGCCATCTATCTGAAGAAACACTACACACAGTCAATACAGCTTACCATGTTCTGGCATATTTATAGTTTACCAATCTCATTCAAATAAATTTACTCATTCACATACTTTTCTGAAATAAGAGAGACAGAGAATGGCATGCCCAAAGTCATACAGCTCATAAATGGCAGAGCCTAAAACACAAACTCAGGTCCTCTAACTCTAAATTTCATATTCCATCCATTAAAGCATACTTCTAGATTAACCCTTACAGCATGCTCTGTGTCCAGTAGTCATTGCAACGGACACAGAAGTGAAGGAGTACTTACAATCTAGTTCAAAGGCATGGGTCTTTGATGATGCTGCAGAATGTACCAGTCTAAAGTAGATCCTATGCAATAAATTATAGTTAACCATATTTATCCTACAGTGTTGCAGAGTAGACTTTGAGTGCTCACAACACAAAGAAATGATAAATAATTAAGGTGATGGGTATGCCTATTACCCTGGTTTGATCTTAACATATTTTATACATGTATCAAAATGTCTCCCTGTATCCCATATATGTGTATAATTATCACGTCAACTAAAACAAAAGGAAAAAATAGATTCTCTAATATTAATTATCATTAGGCAATATATAGATACTGCTGTTAATAAGTAAATACTAATACTGATGAATAAAGTAGTAAAGACTGTTAAGTAAAATAAATAATTCCTGGAGTAAACTGGATGATATGTGGATGATTAACCCCTGTGTGTCTCTTGACAATAGTGGAAATGTTTGTAACTAACTGGTTATTTAATAATGTGACCAAGCTGAATGTTTCACTATGTATTGTGAGCAGTTTGGTACATTGAACTAAAGGAAGCTTTATTAATAGTTAACAAGAGTACAACTTCTAAGTCTTTTTAAAGTCACATTTAGCTACATCAAGGTTTTTTTCTTTAAAAAGATTGGAAATTTCAAATAGAATAATATTTGTAAAGTTAACAAATATTTTGAAGTATGTGTTTTTTAATCTTAGTTTTATCCCTTTTGTGTACTTGTAGTATCCAGAGCTAGGTTAGTATAAAGTTCATGATTAGTATACTAGAGTAAAAACCTAGAAGAGCTTAACTTTTATGTCATTAGGTTCTAGATAAAAATGTGCTTATTGAGCACTTAGGAAAGAGCCCTGGAAATCATACATATATGAAGCCCTGCTCTCAAGGCATTTAAGGAGTGGCTTCATTGCGTGAATATAAAGTTAATATGATGGCCAACTTGAAATGCTTATGATAGCTCTCCCAAATTCCTATTAAAATATTCATAAAAATCTACAAGTTTTTTTTTTCTTTTTTTTCGAGACAGAGTTTCACTCTTGTTGCCCAGGCCGGAGGGCAATGGTGTGATCTTGGTTCACCACAACCTCCGCCTCCCAGGTTCAAGCAGTTCTCCTTCAGCCTCCCCAGTAGCTGGGATAATAGGCATGCACCACCATGCACAGCTAATTTTGTATTTTTAGTGGAGATGGGGCTTCTCCATGTTGGTCAGGCTGGTCTTGAACTCCTGACCTCAGGTGATCTGCCCGCATCAGCCTCCCAAAGTGATGGGATTATAGGCGTGAGCCACTGTGCCCAGCCAAAAGCTTTTTTGTTTGTTTGTTTGTTTTTTTAGCTGGCAACATCACTGTAAATTTAAGGTAACAGAATACCATATGCCAAATTTCAACTAATTGCATCAGCTGTGGGAATAAAATCAAGAAGTACATTCTTGAACTGCACAACACATGCTCTAATATCTGAACCAGAACAGGCCAGATGGACCCAGTAAAGTTGAGGAAAAAACTTTTATTCACCTTCTCTGTAAATGCCTAACTCTGAAATAGTGAAGGTGTACTGACAGTGAACAAACGCCCATTCTCCAACTCCAGAGAAACCAAATAGAGCCAAGGCCGTGCCCTCTCCACATTTATTTGTATTTACTGGTTTTATTACCATCATGTCAAAATGGTAATTTTCGGAAGGTGGCACAAAAGAAATTATACAAGAATGAGAAGAGACTCATTGAAACATAGCATATTTAATCCTCCAAACCTAGATAGAGACAAGAAGACTATTAGAGGTGCAAGTAGGAAATGGGAGTACTTCTTATCATTCCACTGTTTAAAAAATTATAAATTGCATCATACCCTTTTGTTTAGTGATAGAATCTGACAGAGCAAGAAAAGACCCAGAAAACTTAATTAGAAACCTCCTTTCTAACAAGGACAGAGACCAAACTTAAAGCTTGTATAACAAAGGTAATTTTTCTGACCCCTAGAAGATGGTGGTGGAGACCTAGAATATAGTACCAATCCTTCATGATACAAATTCTAAAATTATTTGATTAAAATTTCCTCCGTCAGCAAGTGAAAGACCAACATTAGACCCATAAAATGCAGGAATAAAGAGAATGTGAATATTCACAAGGAAAAAACTCTTAATATGATTTTCTATTAAAAAAACAATTAAAATTTTATTTTTGTTTGCTTTCGATTTATTTTGTCTTTGCTTTGACTCTTCAAAATATTGTGAAAGAAGAGTACACCCAGTTTCAAATGTCAGTAAACGATTTCTCCTTTCCACTCATAGACATCACACAAAACTCAAAGAAAATAACCAGTAAGAGTACTGTCTTCATTTTCAACAAAACCAAGAAACAACTTACCAAAATTTCTGAGAAAGAGATACTGAATAAAGTCCAACAGACTCATGAAAGAAACGTAGAACATATGCTCATGTCTATAAATATCAGACGAACCTGTCAGAGCACAGATCTCCAAAATAAGCATACTCCTAACTAATGAGCCCTGGTTTGAATTAATGAGAATAAGAATATTGCCTGGTGGCAATCACTTCTCTAGACTCATTTTGCTGCAATATTTCAAGTAACATATAAATCAAGGGTAAGTAAGAAATAACACAGAGAGGCCATATTTGCTGAAAGATATTTGTCAGCAAGGCAGGGAATACAATATTTTGCATATTGTGAGTCACACTGCCAGGTTAATTCAGTGTGTTAGGAAAGGTAAAGGCAGAAAGAAGTCAAACACACACACACACACACACACACACACACACACACACACACACACAAACACACACACTTTTGGGTCATAAGGAGAATTTCCACAAGCTTAAAACATAGTCTTTATTCTTAAGTCATAGGAAGCTTCACAGTGAATTTCAAGTCTAAGAAGTCCTTACTTCACTCAAATATGAATTGTAATAAAATCAAAAGAACTAGCATAGAACTATGACAAAGGCACTACAAATAAACAAAGGCAAGAAATATAGAAATAACTGACAGATAAAATACACTCATTCTAAAAATTTTGATGGAGCACATAATATTGTAGGCAAATATGCTCTCATAAAAATAAAGATTAGGCCAGGCACGGTGGCACATGCCAGTAATCCAAGCACTTTGGGAGGCCGAGGCAGGCAGATCACGAGGTCAGGAGATCGAGACCATCCTGGCCAACATGGTGAAGCTCCGTCTCTACTGAAAATACAAAAATTAGCTGGGCATGGTGGCGCGTGCCTGTAATCCCAGGTACTTGGGAGGCTGAGGCAGGAGAATTGCTTAAACCAGCAAGTCAGAGGTTGCAGTGAGCTGAGATGGCGCCACTGCAATGCAGCCTGGTGACAGAGCGAGACTCCATCTCAAAATAAATAAATAAATATTAAAATAATCAGAACCTTAATTACATTTTAAAATTCTCTCTAAAATAAGAGGGAAGCTACGAGAAAGCAACAAAAGAAGTAACAAAAACTGATTTAAACTATAACAGAAGTAAAGGACAAATTAGAAGCAGAAATTAGCAACTGTAGAAAACACAGTAAAGGATACAAATGATAGGCTTGAGGAAAGAAGCAAAATAAAATAAAAAGTCTTATTTACATTGTTGGTGGGAATTAAAATTAGTTCAACCATTGTGGAAGACACTATGGCGATTCCTCAAGGATCTATGACCAGAAATACCATCTGATCCAACAGTCTCCTGACTGGGTATATACCAAAAGGAATATCAATCATTCTACCATAAAGACACATGCACACATATGTTGATTGCAGCACTGTTTACAATAGCAAAGTCATGGAACCAACCCAAATGCCCATCAATGATAGACTGGATAAAGAAAATGTGTTACATATTCACCATGGAATACTATGCAGCCATAAAAAGGAATGAGTTCATGTCCTTTGCAGGGACATGGATGAATCTGGAAGCCATCATCCTTAGCAAACTAACACAGGAATAGAAAACCAAACACCACATGTTCTCACTCATAAGTGGGAGTTGAACAATGAGAACACATGGACACAGGAAAAGGAATAACAAACACCAGGGCCTGTTGTAAGGCTGGGGGTGAGGGGAGGGAACTTAGATGGCAGGTCAATAGGTACAGCAAACCATCATGGCACATGTATGACTGTATAACAAACCTGCATGTTCGGCACATGTATCACAGAACTTAAAAGTAAAATTTTTTAAAAAAGTAAAAAGTGTTAGAACATTATCTATATGGGCATTGGACAAAGAAAATACAACATAAGTCTAACTGATGTCTTCTTCTGTGCCCTCTCTTTCCACCCCACCCTGCAAAAAAGATCTAAAATAATAGGACAAAAAATATTTTAAAGTTTTTGTATTTTTGGCTTTTTTCAAGATGGCTGACTAGAGACACTGGATGTTAGCTCTCCTCAGAAAGATCAAATTACTGGTGAATGAACAAGTTCTGAACAGAAAATTGAGGAAAGAGGCAGGATGTGGTTGTTCATGCCTACAATCCCACGACTTGGGGAGGGTGAGGCAGGTGGATCATAAGAGGTCAAGAGTTTGAGACCAGCCTGGCTAACATGGTGAAATCTTGTCTCTACTAAAAATCCCAAAATTAGCCAGGTATGGTGGTACACACCTGTAATCCCAGCTTCTTGGGAGGCTGAGGCAGGAGAATTGCTTGAACCTGGGAGGTGGAGGTTGTAGTGAGCCGAGATTGTGCCACTGCACTCCAGCCTGGGAGACAGAGCAAGACTCTGTCTCAAAAACAAACAAACAAACAAACAAAAAACTGAAAATTGAGGGAAGAGAGCCAAGACCTGTTGGAGTGCCCTCAGGAAGAAGCTAAGGTACAAAAATGGAAAGCAGCAAGAGTCTGGTAGAGATTGGTCCCCAAGGAACTAAGACCCCACAGAACGGATCAATGGAAGTGCACCCTGCTTCCCTCACCACTCTGACAATCTGCTTACTGCCAAACTGCTAAGGAGACCCTCTGCCCTTGTGGCCCAAAGCATTGCTATCAGTGGTAATTTTGGAAATCTCTGGGAACAGAGTACCAGGTGGCCAACCTGTGCAAATGTACACACTCTCTCCTCAGACCCAAACTGAGAAGGTGGGCACCATCCTGGCTGTACATCCAATGTGAGTCACTGCCCTGCCAGGGAGTCTCTGCCTTTGAGTCAGCACACCACCAGATGTCCTGCAAACATACTCCACAGCCCACTCTCATAGACAAGCAAAGGGGACTGGTGGTTCCTCAGTTACCTGGAGATCTAACCGTCAGAGTGGGCATCCCCTAAGGGAAGGGTGGCACAGACCACTAAATCCTCCTTTGGGACAAAGGAAATGACCAGCACCAATTGTGGAAGGGCAAGTGTCAATATCTAGGAAGAGACATGGAAGAGGGAGTCATCTACTACCCTCGCAGTACACTGTTGTGAATGCAGCAGTGGTTCTTCGTGTTGAGGATCAGCATGTTTAAGCACTCAGAGTAAACATTCCTTATGCTGTTCCCAGTGGCTACACCCTTGTGAAAGTAAGCCCATGCCACTTGGTTAGCTCAAAAAAGAGTGGCGCCCTACTCCCCCTCCCTACACAGACCAGCAGAATCTGGCAACAGAAGACAGAAAAGCCATAGAGTTGCCTTCTCTGGATTAGAATAAGACACTCTGCCATGAGCCCATTTTGCTGGTAGCCATCAGAGGGTCATATTCACAGCCCACAGCTGCACTGCACCATGAAATCAAAGGACAAAGTCTTTATGAACTGAAAATCATGAGTCTTGCAACGTGGGTATGATAGGGAAGCAAACGACATTCCTGCCAGCTCAGGGTGAGGGACTGGTACACCCTGCACTCCTTCCCCAAGACCTCAGTGCAACCCAACGTGATCCCTTCCCCACAGGTCCCCTAACAAGACAGGTGTGTTCACTCAACATTAGCCTACATGAGGGCAGAGTTGTTACTCTTAAGCACTGTCTACTAGTCTTCAGCCTGAACTGCATCACCAAATAAAAAAACTAGTGCCAGAAGGTCTTTAGTGCTATCCACAAGGTAAGCTTCCTGAGACCTCTGCACCCTCAGTCTCACAGGAGATAGTATGTCAGCTCTTATGTCTAATACATTGCTACAACAAGCACCATCTGAGAAAGTCACCGCATAGAAATTATCCATGATAAAGAAACCCATACAGAGCCCTGGGTCCCTGAAAACACCCAGAAATAAAGCCAAACAATCAAAGACAACATACACAACGGTTATATATTCAAGGGAGAAAAGAATTTAAGAATAATAAAGTCTCATACAAACAATAGAAAATTCAAAAATATGAAGTGACAACTCTCACAGATAAGGGGAAATCACCAGAAGAACATCAGCAGTACAGAAAAACCAGAGTGACTTAACACCACCAAAGAATTACACTAGTTATCTAGAAATGGATCCTGGCCAAATTGAAAAGTTCAAAATAATGTATAAATAATTCAAAAATATAGATTGCAAGGAAACTGAATGAGATCTGAGACAAAGTTGAAATCCAATACAAAGAATCCAGGAAAATGATTCAGGATATGAAAGATGCGACAGCTATATTAAGAAAAAAAACAAATAGAACTTCTGGAATTGAAAATTTCACAAAAGGAAATTCAAAATTTCTGTTGGAAACTTTAAGAACAGGCTAGAGCAAGCAGAAAAAATAATTTTAGTTTAAAGATTGGTGTTTTGATTTTAGTCAGACAAAGATTTTAAAAAAAAAGAATTTTACAAAACAAATAAAGCCTTTGAGAAATATAAGATTATATAAAGCAATACGACTTACTGACACTCCTAAGACAGAAGAAAAAGTAAGCAACTTGGAAAACATACTTTAGAGAATAATTCAGGAACATTTTCCTAATCTTGTAAAATAGGTCAATTTCCTGATACAAGAAACTCAGAGAACACCTGCAAGATACCATACAAGATGCCCATCCCTAAGGCATACAGTCATCAGACTACCCAAAGTCAATGAGAAAGAAAAAATTTTAAAGGCAGCTAAGGAAAAGGGCCAAGTTGCATATAAAGAAAATTTAATCAAACTAACAGCAGACTTCTCAGCAGAAACCTTACAAGGCAGAGAGATTAGGGACTTATTTTCAGTCTTCCTAAAGAAAAAGGAATGCCAGCAAATATTTTTATATCCTGCCAAATTAAGCTTCAAAAATGGAAAAATAAAATTGTTTTCAGACAAGCAAATACTAAGAGAATTCATCACCACCAAATCTTCCCTACAAGAAATGCTCAAAGGAGTTCAAAACATGGAAACGAAAGAACAACACTTGCTACCATGAAAGTTCACGTATTAGCTCACAGATCTTATAAAATAATTATACAACAGAGACTACAAAACAACTAACAACATTATGACAGGAACGAAACCTTATATATCAATATAACCTTGAATGTAAACAGCCTAAATGCTCAATTTAAAGGCCTAGAGACAAATTGAAAAAAAAAAAAAAAACCACCCAAACTTCTGCTGCTTTCAACCTTCAACAGACCCATCTCAAATGTTATGACACCTACAGGCTCAAAATAAAAGGACAGAGAAAGATATACCATGCAAATAGAAAACAACAAAAAAGCAGGGGCTGATATTCTTCTATCATAAAATGGACTTTAAACAAAAAAACAATAAAAACCAAAATAAAACAAAGAAAGGCATAAAATAATGATAAATGGTTTAAATCAACCAGAAGATTTAAATATCATATATATGTATATATATATATATATATACCCAACACTGGAGCATCCAGATTCATGAAACAAATATGACTAAACCAAAGAAAAGAGAAAGCCATATAATAATAGTGAGGGGACTTCAACACACCATTAACAGCACTGAGGCAGAAAACTGTAAAACTCTGGGCTTAAATTGGACTCTTGACCCAATGGACCTAATAGACATCTAGACATCTACAGAATATGCTCCTCAACAGCCACATAATATACATTTTTTTATCTGTGCATAAACATTCTTCAAAATTGACCTCATAGTCATAAAGCAAGTCTCAATGAATTGAAAAAATTGAAATCATGTCAGGCATCTTCACAGACCACAGTGAAATAAAATTAGAAACCAGCAGAGAAACCCTCAAAACCATACAAGTTCATGGAAACTAAACAACTTTTCCTGAATGACTTTTGGGCAAACAATGAAATTAAGGGAGAATATTGCTATTCACAATAGCAAAGACATGGAATCAAACAAGATGTCCATCAATGGTGGACTAGATTTTTTAAAATGAAGTATATACACACCATAGAATACCACACAGCCATAAGAAAAAATCAAGTACTTTGCAACAACATGGATGTAGCTGGTGGCCATTATCCTGAGTGAATTAACACAGAAATAAAATCAAATACTGTATGCTCTCACTTTTAAGTGAGAGTTAAACAATGGGGGCATATGTACATAAAGATGGAAACAATAAACACTGAGGGCCCAAAAATGGGGAAAGAAGGAAGAGGGTGAGGTTTGAAAAACTTCCTGTTGGATACTATACTCACTACATTGATGATGGGTTAATTAGAAGCCCAAACTCCACCATTATGCAATATGCTCACATAACAAACTTGCACGTTACCCCTGAATTTATAATTTTAAAAATAAATAATAAAAATATTCATGATTTTGCCAATTTTTAATAAAACCACTCATTCTTAGCTTGTAGGGGCATACTTCGTCATGGAAAGAGTGTTTACACACTTATCAACACTAAGAAATATATTCAGGTAAAATTATCACCTTCAAAGATAAGAAAAGGAGACTAAATGTAAAGCTAATCATTTGTTATGAAAAAAAGATTAATTTTCAGACTTTTTCACAGCAACTTTCAACTCTAAATGTTGCTATAAAATTCTCAAGAGAAGAAAGTTTAATCCAAAGATTTCAGGCCTGCTTAATGTTTTATTAGGATATAAGGGCAAATGACAAATCATATGGAATATGCTCGGCCTGAGATCCCTTGAGCTGGAGTTACAAATGCTTGAATACATTAAGAAAACTTTAGCCAAACAAAATACAAATGCTGAAGGTGTGGCAATGAGAATTTAAATCATTTAGCTATAGATCTGAACTTAAAGCAAGTATAAAGAAATAATCCAGAACAGAATATGGACCTTGTATGCTCAGAAAATGTAAAAATAAGAACCTGATGAATAAATTAGAAAAAGGAATTGCCAAAAATCCACCAAAAAAAAAAAAAGAAGAAAAACAACTAAACCTAAGTAAATGACTAAGAATTAATAAAATTGGTAGCACTAATAAATCCAAGAGCTGATTCTCTAATAGTAATGAAAATAGCAACAATATTTTAGTATTTCTTTATGTAGATATTATCATTTATATAGATAAATTTATAGGTTACTAGGTCACGAAAAAATGGGAGATAGGACAGATTTAATACTATAAGGATGATTTTATTAGCTTTAGGAAAATACATTTTAGGATAAAATAGGTGATTTTTCCAGGAAATCATGAATACCCAACACTAACCTAAATAATGGAAAATATAAACAGATCAATTGCCACAGAAGAAATATATGAAGATGTTATAGAGCTAATTTTTTTAAATGCACTAATTTTTATGTATTATCACAAAGAAATTCTACTAAACCTCTCAGGCAAGTATAACTTTAATGCTGTTTAAAATGTTCACCAAAATAGAATCAAAAGGGAATCTACTGAATTCATTTTATCAAGTGAGTATAACATTGATACTTAAACCAAAGATAACAAAATAAAAAACAAGATACTTACAAAAGAAAAGAACAAGATGAACCTTAAACTTCTTTGACATTGAGCACAAGAAAATCACAAAGCAATGGAAAATCTTGTGACCCAATAATTTGAGTTAGAAAATGTTGTCATTCAAGTGTGAAGGCAACAGAAAAGCAATCTTTTACATACAGAAGAGTCTGTAAAACAACCTATTCACTGTGTCTGAGAAATCTGTTTTAAAACATTTTAACTAACTTAGGAGAATAAAATAAATAGTTAAGAAATGGGGAAAATGTTGGTATAAAAAGATTATGAACACTGAAGCTAATTACATTATATGTATATGATATATAATGTAATTATATGTGTGTGTATATATGTTTGATGCCAAATAGCCATGTGCCAATATATGTATTTAAATAATAAATATCTTATGACAATAAATACAAATTTAAATACAGAGACATGGGGGCTGGGGGGTCAGGGAGCAACTTCTGTAAAACGACTGAATCAAAAGGAAACCAAGGATATAATTATAGACTTTTGAGTTCCTGTAGGACGATTGCAGTTTCTTAAATATCCCTATACATTGTCAAAAAACATACAGATCCACATGGAGAGTAAATTAAACCATCTACTATAGATTCTTACAGCATAACTAGAGACAATGTAATGCATCAAATTACAGGTGTATAGGGTAATAAATGTTGCAAAATATTCCAAATGCAGCTTATGCATGGAAAAGTGTAATGTAAATGAGAGACTAGCTTAGCAGAACATAGAAAAAATCACCCATGATGAGAATCCTATCCTTAATGGAAACACACTTAGAACATGTCTTAGAACACAGCCTTTGAGTCATCAAAAGGAAATGGCTTAAAGGGTGAAAGATAAATTTTGGAATTCTTGGTAAGATATAATTTCTGGGGGAAAGGAGGTAATTTGGAAAGGAGAGGCATTCTTTGGAGACTTAGTGATAAAGGGAAAGAAGGAAGTCAGCAATAGAAATTAAAGTTCCTACAGAAACAAAAGAATCCAGAGATTTACAAAAACAGAGTTCTTCCTCTGTCTCAAAACAGTTCCATTAATTTTTTTAAAACTGTATTAACAATTCAACAGAAGAAAGCTCTCTTGAAGCAAGAAAACTAGTAAACTCCCTAAACACTGCACCTCTTCACATTATGGCTGGTCAGAAAAGAATAAGACATATTTGCCTAAGAACTTAAAATGGCCCACACTGTATTCCAGTATGCAGACTGCTAGTTGCCACATGCGCTCTCTCTCTCTCTCTCTCTCTCTCTCTCTCTTTCTCTCTCTGCCATTCACTGAGAATGAATGAAAAATGTCTGGCAATAGCCATAAAAACTGCTACAAGACAGAAAAAAATAAGAGAAGAAAACGTTTCTACTGATGAAAATTCTCCCCTTCTAAAACTAACAATAAAGCAGAGATCTGTGTAGTAAATTATTATAATTTTATATTGGCTTGGCATCCATTGTGTAGAAGCAAGGCTGTCACCCCTGACCGTTTCCTGTTCTTCACTGAAACTAAATGGCTCAAGCCGGTGGCCAGAGATAGGAACTTAGACTACCCACTCTTCCACTGCTTTTTTTTAAATGAATCATCCAGATATTTGCCTAAGAATTTAAAATAACTCACACTGTATTCTCTTATACATAATACTACTTGTCACGTGCTCTCTCTCTCTCTGCCAGACTCCTTCAGTTTGGCCTCACGTGATCCTAGGAAAGAGGACTCCCCTCAACACCTTCCTTGCCCAAGATCTGTAAAATATTTTAATTTTTTTCTTTTGTGATGGAGTATTGGATTTCCACCTTCCATCTGGAGAATCAGGGGCTACGCCAGGCCTATCTTTCCCTGACATGGGACGGGAAAGCACAAAGTTGAGCTTCTAGAACGAGAGCAATAGTCAGGCAGGCATAAACTGAACACAGGTGAGACAAGAGCCAAAAGGGCATCTGCCAGTATAAACAAATTTCCTTAGTGAGGAACCTTCCTGGTCACAGGTTAGACAACTAGACACTAGGCCGTCTGCCAGGTAAAAGATGTATCCTATGAAAGGCACCTTGTAAACAATTATATCCAGCTCTCCTTCATTTCCCCTTAGCTAGCCACACTTGTACTGGAACCCCAATTTAGTTGTCAGCTTTGAAAACAATCTGTAACATCACACCCCACTCTGAATTAAATATTTTAAAAATTTTGCAAAAAGAAAAAATGTTAAATCAGAAAAGCAGAATTAAATAAAGTAATATATGAAAAAAATTGGATAGAACCCAGGAGAGAAATTAAAAAACATAAACATCTAAATAGGAAGAATAATTTCAAAGTACTCAAGAGAAAATTGATTTCTCTGAAAGTATAAGAAGTTTTAAAATGTATTTAAAATTCCAAGAAAATGAAAACAAAATAAAAAAGGTGAACACCGTCAGAGAGAAAGAAAATTGGGCATTGTCATTTAGGTTTCTGACAAGAAAAACAAAAACAATGAAACAAGAGAACTAATTATTAAACTGTAATCCAGTAAAACTTCCTATAAATAAAAGAAAACTTGGATATATTTGTTTACCTGAGAAAACTAACCCAGAATGGTCAATTGTTAATATATAGACATACTTCTAAGACACAGTATAACAGACCTATTAGAACTTAAATATATACAAGCAATCTTCTGGGCATCCAAGTAAAAAAAGGCCAAATCACTTACAAAGGAAATAAGATCATAAAACAGCATATGAAGCAAGAAAACTGTGGAAGAACAATTTTAAGGAACTCACGAAAAGAAAATGTGAGCCTAGAGTATTATATGTAGGCAGGCTGTTTTTAAAGTACCAAGCCTATAGGGAAACAGCTTGATACAGAGGGAAACTCAGCAAATATTTATGAACTCTTCCAAAGACATTTACGAGATACAATTAAAGCAGTGACTGTAAGAAAATGCATAGCTCTACGTACTTATGATACTTAGATAAATAAAAATAAATGAATTAAATTCCCAACTCAGAAAAGTATGTAGGTGATGGGGAAAGCAGAAGAAAGAAATTTTTTAAAATACAGAAGTAGAAATTAATAAAACAGGAAGCAAAAATATAACAAAATTGATAAATCAATAAAAATGCTTGTTCTTGGTGAAAAATTAACAAACTAGATAAATCACTACCTAATCCAACTCAGAAAAAGAGGAAAAAGCACAGATAAAAAATATATGGGGAAAATAACCTTGAAACAAAGTAAATTTTAAAAGGTTCTTACAAACTATTTTGTATCTCTCTATACAAATATATTTGAAAAATTAAATAATTGGATAGCATCCTTGAAAAACACAATAAAATTCACCTCAGTAGAGATAAAAGGCTTAAAACAATTTTTCACAGGAAAAATCGATGAAATAACAGTTACCCCAAAGAAAGCAGAAAATCAAGGTCAAGATACAGTCACAGAGATATTTGAACATCTTTTCACCTGAGCATAGAAAAAGAAGGAGAAATTCTAAATTACTTTAATTAAACATGTATAATATTGATGTCAAAAATCACATATAAAAAGAAAATTTAAAAACCAGTCTCATTTTGAATATTAATGCCAAAATTCAAAATATCAGCAAATATATTTTGATAGTATATTAATAAGATATACTGTGATCAAATGTGATTTCAAGATGTTTTAATATTAGAAATCTCTTAATATTGTTCACTATCATTAACACCAAATGGAATATAACATATGACTCTTACTATAACACCCATTCCTATTTAAAAATATATACTCAATAAGATAAGAATCGGTTCTTTCTTTAACACTAAATATATATAACTCAGTTCTAAAGTCATATTTGCACTTAATAGAGATACTTTAGTGGTAATCTAAGCAAAGGCAAGAATAAATTAAAGATGCCTACTATTTTTTCCATCATTTAATAATGTATTATAGGCATTAGTAAATAAAATTAGATAAGATAAAATGATTAGAGACATGAAAGATGGAAAACTATATCTTTTTGGAGAGGCAAAGATAAAATAACTATAAAACTCAAAAGAATCACTGATGAAACTAACACAAATAAGAGAGGAAGATACAAAGTTAATATATGCTAATAAAAGCCTTCAGATACTAGTAATAACCAGTTAAAAGATATAATTATAGAATGGAAGAAAAACCCATTTTATTTTAGCAACAATTTAAAAATAAAATACTTAAGAATAAGCTTTAAAAAAAATAAGCTAAGTGATTCCAATTCTGCTGTGGTGGTGTTTAAGTCTTCTACAGCCTACTACTGCAGCTGAATACTAGAAACCCTGGACAAAATACCAAAAATTAACTTAGGGCCCCAAAGCTAAACAAAAGCAAAAAGATTGTGGAGGGAAATTCAAACCTGAAGAAGAGAGCATACTAAGTGACTTTCCCAGTTTGCTTTCTGCCTCCTATGCTAGGCTTTTTCTTGAGCACAGACCCTAGTTGCCAGGCTGCAAAGTGATTAGGACAGGGTGCTGAAACTCCAACAACATTGTTTTTCTGGTTACAGGAATCGGGAAAAAGAAACCATGGGGACTGGAGCATAAGGAAGAAAATCCCAGATCAGAAAGAGTTTCAGAAGGAATCCCCTAATGATTCGTATAAACCTACAGATCTCTGGCTCACCTCTGAGTTATGTATGTATGGGGCAGACCCAAACCAGCACAGCAAAACCTTCAGAGCTCAACTGATATGTGAACAACGACTAAGAGAAATTGAGACCGTACAAGGGGTCTGACCCTAAATGAGTTGACCGCCTGCTTAAAAAAGTTACCAAACTCACCAGATGATTATACAGGTCCCAGGGGCTATACAGTGTCATTTTCTATAAGGTACTGAACACAATCAGAAACTACTCAGAACATTTAATCAGTTCTCAAGGGAGAAGACAATCTACAGGCACTAACCATAAAATATCTTGAAGTTTAAAACATGAGATAAAGATTTTGAAGCAGCTTTTATAACTATACCACATGAGGTCATGGAAAATACATTTAAAAGAAATAAAAAATAGAATTTCTCGGCAAACAACTACAGCCTATGAAAATGAACTGAATAGAAACATAAGACTTGAAAAACATAATTTCTGAAATTAAAACATTTATCAAAAGACCTCAATTAAGGCAAGAAAATGATATATGAGTCAGTGAAAGATATATCGATAGAAACCATCCAACATGAAGAAGAAAAAGAATAAAAACAAATAAACAAAGAGCCATTGTGACCTGTAGATGAATATCAAAAGTCTAAATGACACGCTATTGAAGTGCCAAAGAAAAATAAATTATGTGGCAGAAGAAATAATGGCTGAAAAATGCTCAAATATGATGAAAGACATAAATTTACATATTCAGGAATCTCACTGAACCCTAAAGAGGATATGACACAACTAAAGGAAAAATAATATGCCTAGACACATCATAATCAAACTGCTGAAAAAACAAAGACATATAAAAACTTCTGAAAGCAGCTCCAAAATAATGTATTACATACAGGGGAATAATGACTCCAAATGACCACAAATTTCTCAATATAAACTAGGGGGGCTAGAAAACACTGGAGCAGCATCTTTATAGCGCTGAAGGAAAATAATTTTCAACACAGAAGTCTATATTTGGCCAATTCTTTAATTCACAATTATTCCCAAGTTGATTTATATGCAATACCAATCTCAGTAGGTTTCTCTTTTTTTGGTAGAAATTGACAGGCTATTTCTAAAATTTATTGGTAAATGTAATGCACACAGAATAACCAAAAAATATATATTTAAGGAACGAAGTTGTTACACTTTCTCTATCCAATTTCAAAATTTATTGTAATGACAATTTAGTATTTGTATAAAATAATGTGCACATAAAAATAATGTGCACATCTCCAAAATTAAAAACCTGTGTTCTTTGAAAACTATAATTAAGGGGGAAATAAATGGCAGTCTATAATATGGAAGAAGATATTTAGAATACATATATCAGACAAAGGACTTATATTCAGAATATACAAAGAACTCATACAACTTAATCATGGTGAGATAAACACTTCCTGCTCCCACTTCCACTGCTAATAGACAAAAGATTTGAATGGACACTGTATAAATGAAGACATACCAAAAACAAGCTCATGAAAAGATAATCATCACTAGTCATTCTGAAAATGCAAATTAAAACCACAATGAGATTTTACTGTACGCCCATTAGAAAGACTAAATTAACAAAACTGGCCATACCAACAGTTGGCAAAATGTGAAGAAAGTACAAGTCTCAAATACTGCTGGTGAAAATGCAAAATAGTAAAATCACTTTAGAAAATAGTTTAGCAATTTATGAGAAAGTTGGATACACACCCAGCATAAGGCTAATCCATTCCACTTCAAGGTATTGACTCAAGAAAAAAATAAATAAAAACATGCCCATACCAAGTCTTATATGCTATGTTTATAGCACCTTTATTTGTAACAGCCAATAACTAAAAACAACTCAAATGATTGGATGAATCATAAACAAACTCAGGTATATCTAAACAGTGGAATGTTACTCAATAATAAAGGTGAACAAACTGTGATACATGTAACAACATGGGAGAATCTCAAAATTATGTAAAAGAAGCCTGGCCAACAAAAGTGTACATACTACATAATTTTATTCATGTAAATCTAGAAAATGCCAAGTCATTTGTAGTTACAGAAAGCAGATTGGAGATTCCTGGGTACCAGGGCGCAAGAATAGATAAATTATAGATAGGCATGAAGACATTTTAGGGGGTAATGGAATTGATTTATATTTTAATTCTGGTCTTAGTTTACAGGTCTGTACATGTCAAAACTGTTCAAATTGTGTGTTTAAGTAGGCATAATTTACTGAATCCCAATTATACCTCCATAAAGTTACAGAAAAGAAATAAGCAAAAACTCTAAAAGGTAAACCTGAAAAGATCCTTGAGAGATCCAAATGGATTTGAACAAATGGAAAAAGACTTCTTGTTTTTTAACAAGATGATTCAACATCATAAAAATGTTAACATAAATTTAATCTTATATTAATAAAATAGCTGTCTTCTGGAGCTTGACAGTTCATTTAAAAGTTTTTTGTTTTTTTTTTTTTTTGAGATGGAGTTTCGCTCTCGTTACCCAGGCTGGAGTGCAATGGCACGATCTCGGCTCACTGCAACCTCCGCCTCCTGGGTTCAGGCAATTCTCCTGTCTCAGCCTCCTGAGTAGCTGGGATTACAGGCACGCGCCACCATGCCCAGCTAATTTTTTGTATTTTTAGTAGAGATGGGGTTTCACCATGTTGACCAGGATGGTCTTGATCTCTTGACCTTGTGATCCACCCGCCTCGGCCTCCCAAAGTGCTGGGATTACAGGCTTGAGCCCATTTAAAAGTTATATGGGAAAAAAATCAAGGAATAACAATTAGGCAAACACTAAACAAAGCAGTAAGGCAGGACTAGCCCTAGCAGAAATTAAAATATACACCATATCCTCTGTAATTCAAACAGATGGTACTCACATATGACTAGGCAGGCAGACTAATGGAACAGAACACAAAATCCAGAAATAGACCCAAGCACATCTGGAAACTTACCATAGGAATAGACTGAATCTCAATTCACTCAGTTAAACGTGAACTACTTAATCATTTGTATTAAAACAACAGAATAGTCATTTTGGAAAAGATAAAAATTAATTCCATACCTCAAATCACGCAGTAGGATAAACCCCAAATGAATCATCTCTCTGAAAATAAAAATAAAACCATTCATATTTCTAATATAGAATATTGACAAATTTATTTTTAAGAATGGTTAAAAACTTTCTAAATATGATTCAAAATCGAGATGCAATATGATTAAGCCTATAAATTTAATGACTTAAAATTATAATTAAAATATTAGAGACAATAAAGCAAATTACAAACTGTTAAAAAAATCATTTCCAACATATATCTCAGATCAGAAGAGGTAGGCAGATAGATTACAAAGTTGAAAATCTGTAAACTTCTGGTTTCTGGTCTGACACGTAAAAAGTTTGGAAGCCATCACTCTATCGTCACAAGGTAAAGCTGAACAAACTAAAAAACAGTGATACTTAATTGATGTATCAGAGAATTGAGGTCACAGGGCAAACTTCTGCCCTGAAAACTGGAGACACAAAATACTGGAAACCACGGCTTATTGAAATCAGAAGCCACAGCGGGAGCCTATTAAAAACAGTTAAACGGTATTCGGCTAATTGATAGAGACTGAGCTAGGAACTAGCTTGAGAGAGAAAAACTCCAGGAGGCCTCAAGGTAAATATCAGAGAAAAATTTATCATATCTGTTGTGTGTGGGGTGGGGGATAAGTAACCATTTTTAAATAAGCCCAGAATGCTCTGTTCTTAACAAAGGCCTGCCCTCAAAGGAAGCTGTTTAACCAGATCCTACCTACCTGGGTCTTGCCGCAGCCTAACTGACCTGGGGAAAAGGAAATACACAACTCTAGGCTCCTTTCACTTTTCTGGTTCACCTAAGCTGGGGAAAGGGAATCAATGACAAGCATTTGTGAAGGTCATAAACCAAGGACACAAGCTCACTAAAAGACAGAAACCTAATCACAGAATTATGGAATCCTTTCCCCCATCTATGACCACCACACTAATAGGGCTTCTGTATAATAACAGAGGATTACAGCTAAAAGAACTGCAAGCCTCAGATCCTATTTAAGAAGAAGTCTCTAAGGAAACCCAGAGACAACGGAAAAGACAAAAAGGACGCTAGAGAAAACGTAAGCTGCTGACACGTGCAACTACAACAAACAGTAAACACAGTTTAACTGCTGCCCAGATACAGAAAACGTCACACTGAAGGTCTATTTATCTCTGTTTCTTTCACATCAGGTCCAACTTTTAACAAAAATTTACAAGACACCCGGAAAGGCAAAAATAGTCTTGAAGACAAAGCAAATTTCATAAGCACACTAGAGATGGCTGAGATTTCAGAATTATCACAAGAGAAATTTTAAATAATTATAATTGATACGTTTAGGCCTCTAATGGATAAAGTGGATAATATACAAGAAAAAAAAATGGATAATGTAAGCAGAAAGATAAAAGTCTGAGAAAGAATCAAAAGGAAATGTGTAAGGTACGTGGATGTGCTTTGGTCAGGAATAGGCCAAGGCAGACATCCGGGCCAGAGTGACTCAGTGAGTTTGGAGTGCTGGTGTATGACTCCACTTGTTTGTGTAAGCTCACATTAAGCCCTAAGCCACTATTGTCTGTAAAAGGTATAACTCCCTTGCTGATGCTACGCACGGGGTTCATGCAGTCACCTTAAAGGCAGGCAGTGGAGAGCCAGGAACTTACTTGTGCCCAGAGGAAAAGAGTTAAGCTGCTGATCCTGTAAGGGAGAGCTGGCTCTCAGGCCAGAGAGTGCAGCTGCAGACGTGGGGGCAGTGGGGGTGGTGGGAGCCGCACAGCCGGCTGCTGAGAGGAGCCACAGGGCTAGAGCAGACAGCTGAGATAAAGGCGGACAGTGTGAGAGCTGCTGCTGAGGAAGCTGCTGAATACAGCTACATTTCACCTGCCTACAGCACCTCCAACTGTTCTTTCAGCTATCTGCCACCTCCCCACTCACTTTGGACCTCAGCAGGGACTGGAACTGGACCCTGGGTGTGACAGTTGGCATAATGTGGCATGACAAGATGCTAGAGGTAAAACACACTGTAACAGTAAAAGAAGAATACTTTTGATGGACACATTCATAGACTAAACAACATGGAGGAAAGAATCAGTGAGTTCAAAGATATGTTAATAACAACCTTTCAAACTGAAAAGCAAATAGAAAAAAGAATGAGAAAAAAATGGAATGGCATATCCAATAACTGTGACAATTACAAAAGGTACATAAAATGAGAATACCAAAAGAAAGAAGTGAGGAAGAAATATTTGAAGTAACAAACACAAAACTACAGATTCAGTGTGAGAGATGGGAAACAACTTCTTCAAAGTTTCTATCTTAGACTACATTATAAGGCCATGTGCTCTGTGGCCATTATCCACTATTAGCATAAACATATTCCCATGTATGTATATTCTCTAAATCAGTTACATCTTAAATCAGCTGCCTTGACTCACTCTGGCATGTCTGAAGAGAACTGGGCAAGCTCCAAACCCTGGTGCATGCCATTCCTTGTTTGGAAACTCTCCTGACCTTCCCCTGACTAGCTTCCTCTTCTTCCTTGTCTTCTGTCTTGTCTTCTTTCCCCCTTATCTATTCAGGATATTTTCGAGTTTTTAGCCAGTCAGGTCAAGCACAGAATGTGAGGTTCTGTTCTGGCCTATGGAAACTGGACAGAGCAGTGGGGCAATTGTGTCAGGTTATGAAAGGCTTAAGTGTGCCTGTCTCTTTTGTTCAGTTGTGCTCTCATGGCAAGACTGCTGGTGAGTTGCACCCTTTCTGCAGAAAGTAAACTAGCCTTGCTGAGCAATTCATTGTCTCAGCATGGATGCTTCCCAATGCTATAAAACCATTTCCAACAATTTGGTGGCCCTAATGGGGATTCTGTTTCCCCTCTGGGGCAGTCCTTGTTCCTCTCTTGCGGGGAGGCTCCCCTCCACACTATTTCGGTGGCCTCGGAGGAGAGAGCCAGGACTTACCCAGTG
The DNA here is from genome assembly GCF_048565385.1 of Saimiri boliviensis. NCBI lineage: Eukaryota > Metazoa > Chordata > Mammalia > Primates > Cebidae > Saimiri > Saimiri boliviensis. Next base: position 39,496,226 of record NC_133456.1, on the reverse strand, counting down.
TGAGGAACACATTTGGATTCTCAGCAAAGCAGGGGAGGAGAGACTTGCAAGACCATGGTGAGACCACGTGCAAAGCCAAGGTAGGTAAAACCTCAAGAGGGCAGCAAAGTACTTCCTTGGCGGTCAGTTCTTGAAAGGAATGTGTGTGTGAGTGAATAGTTACAGTTAAGACCAAGTGAATGTGGAACCAGTGTTTATAACCTTCAAGAGGGAAAATGGAAGGGAGAATTGTTATCTCCCGGGGAAAAGGATACAGCATGACTTTTCTGGTGTAAGAAATTGAGCCTTAGCAAGCCACTGAGGACAGGATAGGTGAGACATCCCTGATCTGGAGGATCTGGGGAATTGGGCCTGCAGGGAAACAGACAGATGAGCCATCTCTGGACTGGGAGATCTAGGGGATTGAGTCTCCTGAGGGAGATTTTTTTCTCTGGTTTGGGGTTGGGGGGTGGGGTGGTATTAAGTCTATTTAGCACCCAATATGGGAAATACTTCTTCTACTAAGCCTGGAACAGGAAGTAAGGCAAGAAACAAGTGAGATGCGAGTGACTGAATTCTTCCGATAGTCCATTAGGACTAATGCTTAAGTACTGGAAAGAGAATGAACGGACCAAACATAAGAAAAAGCAACTTGATGATCAAATGTTGCTGCTTTCTTTGGACCCAGGAGCCAATCTTAAACCCCGCTGTTTTCTGGCCAAAATTTGGCTCAGATGAAGACTAGGTCCGCCAACTCTTAATGTATGTTAACAGTAGGAGTTTGTGTCCTTAGAAGAAATAAAGTGTGCCCTATGCTGGCAGCCAGGGCCTGTTTCTCTGTGCCCCTTGAAGGACTTAAAACAAAAAATAGGTGTGGCCAAGAAGTTAGAAAGAGAAAGCAGCCGATGGGACCTTTAAATCATCTTCCCCTGTTTCTAACTCCTAATGCACCTGCCACGTGGTGGCAGACCACCTCCAAAGGCGGTAGCCCCACCTCCCCCACAGCAAGTGGCAGTCCCGCCTCTGGTTGCTCAGCTTGTGCGCTTCCCTCAAGCCATCATCCCGAGGGCAGGGGGAGGGATTCATGTACTGAATCCTGAGGAGTTATCAACCCAAAGCCTTGCTCTTTGCCATTGCCCATCCAAAAGCTCTTCCTTTGGGAGAGGACTCCAGAAGGAAATAGAGCAATGTAAAAGAGACATTCAGAACTTCCCATTTCCTAATACTTTTCAGCTCTTTCCATTGAGAGAAGTTCCACAAGGTGGGAGTACCACGGCGTGTAAATGCTCCTTTAACCGCTTCTGAGGTCTGTGGCCTAAAGAAAAAGCTTAAGTCCCGACGGATGATCCGGAAAGAGTGACAGGGCAAATTGATCCGTTTTTATGTCCCCAACTATATACCTGGAGTGAGTTAATGTCGATCTTAGGTATTCTCGTCTGGAAAGAGGAACAAAACATGATACACAGGGTTGCAATGGCAGCTTGGGAACGCAATCACCCTGCTGGCAAAAGCCTGGCGGCAGACACCGAATTCCCTGTTCAGGACCCCTACTGGGATAATAACAATGCCGCCCACAGAGAGAACATGAAAGACTTGGATGAGCTAACTATAAGAGGGATTAAAGAGTCAGCACCCAGACCTCAAAACCTTACTAGGGCCTTTGATGCATAACAGGAGAAAGATGAAGGACCCATGCAATTTTTAGACAGACTGAGAGAGAAAATGAGGAAGTATCATGACTTAGACCCAGATAGCCGTCTAGGGCAAGGCGTGCTAAAATTATATTTTGTTACAAATAGTTGGCCTGACATTGCTAGGAAGCTGCAGAAGATAGAGAGATGGAAGAATCCATCAACTGAAGAACTTTTAGAGGAAGCACAGAAATTATGTGTGAAAAGAGATGAAGAGAGGCAAAAAAAAAAAAAAAAAAAAAAAAAACCAAAAAAACAAAAAAAACAAAAGCAAAGATTTTCTTTGTGTTTGGGAAATAACTCACCTAGATAGGCTTTCCAAGGACAAAATTCCAACCGGTATCCCGAAATGTGGATTCACAGAGAGGGAGAAGGCAAGGTCAAAATGGGACAGGGGAGGATCATGGTATGTGTTGTAAAAGGTGGAAATACAGAGCAGATGAGGATAAGCAAAAGCAGAAGGGTGCCGGAATAGGAAGAGAATGTGGGCAGGATAGATGCTACAATTCTGGAAAATCAGGCCATGTTAAAAGAAAATGCCCTGAAATAGAGGCCACAGAGGAAGTTGTTTCACTCATGCCAGCTTTTGAAGAGGAAGAATGGGGGACGTCAGGGGCCCCTTCCTTCCCATCTTGAGTCCCACCAAGAGCCCCTGATAAATTTGGATGTGGGGACCAAACTACGAACAAATAATGTTTCTCATAGATTCTGGAGTGATCCATTTTTCCTTACGCATCTCTCCAAATGGCTTAAATTGCTCTTCCAAAGAATTATTAGTATCTGGGGTAAAGGGGGAAGAATTCAAGGCCAATATTTTAGAAAACACAGAGGTAAGATATAAAGATCAAATGACTAATATTCAATTTTTGCTAATCCCTGAAGCAGGTACTAATTTATTAGGGAGAGACTTGATGCTGAAGTTAGGACTAAGACTACAGGTAGGGCCAAGGGGATTATTTCCCTCTCTACACTTGCTGACTACTGCAGATGAAAGGAAAATTCACCCTGATGTATGGTCAAAGAAGGAAATCGAGGGAGGCTCCAGATTTCCCGGATACAAATTCATTTAAAGATTCCTGGGGGAGTGGCTAAGAGAATGTAGTACCCAATCCCTCTAGGTCAGGTAGGATTGAAACCTGTGATTGAAGGTCTCATTAGAGACCATATAATAATAGGGGTGCTATATGAAGACGTACAAGGGCTCTTAGAGCCTTGTATGTCTCCATATAATACCCCATCTTAAGTAGAAAAATTACCTCTGGAGGGTACTTGACTCTGAGTACCTCCCATCAAATTAAAGCTATTTTAAATCAAAAGGCAGGAAGATGGCTTACCAGTTCTAGAAATCTCACGTATGAAGCCATTCTGCAAGAAAGAGATTGCTTAACCATAACAACTGATAGCTCACTCAACCCTGTGGTTTCTTAACTAGAAAATCATTGTTACAGACAGAACATTTATTAATTACCATACAAAGTTCTGATCAGATGAGACCCCTTATAAGACTGGACGGCACCTATTTGTAGATGGGTCCTCACAGATGTTTGATGGGAAACAAAATAATGGGTACTCAGTGGGGCTGGAGACACCCTTGAAAAAAGCGAATCAGAACAATTACCCAATAGTTATTCTGCCCAAGGTTGTGAGTTGTGAATTATTGGCCCTTAGTTGAGCTTTGAAATACTTAGAAAATAAAATAGGAATCATTCATATAGACTCTAAGTATGCCTTTGGAGTCAGACATACATTTGGAAAAATCTGAGCGGAAAGAGGTCTGATGAACAGCCAAGGCTGAGAACTTGCTCATGAACCATTGGTTGTTTGTTTCTTGAACAATCTCCAATTAGCAGAAAAACTAGCTGTCGTACACGTCTCTGGATATCAACATGATTTTTCATTTGAAAGTCAGGGAAACAACCTTGCAGACCAGGGGGCCAAAAAGGTAGCCGTGGCCGCCAAGCCAATGTTTCATCTAACTTCCTGCCTTCTTTCTCCTAAACTAATTTGTATTTTCTCTTCTACCGAGAAGGAGAAACTGACAGAAATTGTAGCTAAGGAAAATGTAGATAGGAAATGTATTCTCCTAGACCAGAGTGAGATACTCTCGAAGTCCCTAGTGAGAGAAGTCTTATCTCATCTGCACCCAGGAACACACTGGCACCCCCAGGCCTTGTGTAATGCCGTTCTTAGAGTCTATGGATGTATTGGAATTTACATAGGCAGGTCACAGATGGCCATTTCATCTGCAAGAAGACAAATACTCAGGCTCTGAAGAAATTACCTCTGGGTAGGAGAACTCCCGAGTTAAGGCCATTCCAAAGTGTACAAATGGATTACACTGACACGCCACCAGTGGGCCGATGAAGATACCTACTGGTGATAGTTCATTATCTCACTCTTTGGGTAGAGCTATTCCTTTCTTGAAAGCTACTGCTAATAATGTAGTAAAGGCCTTAGTTGAGCATATTTTACCCAGATTTTGATTAATAAATAACATTGACTCAGACAATGGAACTCACTTTACCTCAGACATCATTAAGAAATTGGCCCAGACATTAGACATAGAATGGAAATATCATATTCCTTGGCATCCTTTCACCTCAGAGAGAGTGGAAAGAATGAATCAGACACTTAAAAATCATTTAACTAAGTTAATTTTAGAAACCCAGTTACTGTGGACCAAATGCCTTCCCATTGGCTTATTAAAGATCAGGATGGGCCGGGAGCAGTGGCTCAAGCCTGTAATCCCAGCACTTTGGGAGGCTGATAATGAGGTCAAGAGATCGAGACCATCCTGGCCAACACGGTGAAACCCTGTCTCTACTAAAAACACAAAAATTAGCTGGGTGTGGTGGTGTGTACCTATAATCCCAGCTACTCGGGAGGCTAAGGCAGGAGAATTGCTTGAACCCGGGAGGCGGAGGTTGCAGTGAGCCGATATTGTGCCACTGTACTCCAGCCTGGTGCCTGGAGACAGAGTCAAAAAAAAAAAAAAGAAAGAAAGAAAGAAAGATCAGGATGGCTCCCCGGAACGACATAGGTTACCTCCATATGAGATGCTATATGAACTACCTTACTTACATTCCTCAGCTAATGTTCCTATGTTTGAAACCAAAGATCAGTTTCTTAGAAATTATATACTTGGTCTCTCTTCCACCCTCTCCTCTTAAAACCAGAGGTCTTTTATCACAGGCATCACCCTTGGAATTTCCAGTACACCAACACTGGCCTGGAGAGACTGTCTTCATTAAAGGATGGGAAGGAGGGAAGCTCGAGCCAGCTTGGAAAGGATCCTGTCTTGTGCTGTGGACCACCAAGACTGCATCTGCACAGCCAAGAAGGGATGGTCTATTATACTTGACTCAAGAAGGCAGCCGCTCCCTCAGCTATTCCCAGACCAAACCCTACTAAGTTAAAATTCAGAAAAATTTGATGTATTTCTACTTCTATTTTTCTTTCCTTCCTTTTGCTACGCCTCATTTTATCATTAATACAACTAGATCAGATTCCCCTCAAGTTATAACCTTTGATGCTTGCCTAGTAATGCCTTGTGGAAACTTACATAGTCAAAAACAGTTAACTTCCTCAGAGAAATACTTATGCCCTGGCCCCCTAACCGATTTGGCAGTTTCCAGTGCTCATTGATGCGACAAGTTACAACCCAGGCATCAATTCCTTGTCCCTACTGACTGACAGCTGTGCAATAGCTGGGACAAGGTCTTATGGAATACTCAGTGTAGAGGCTGGACCTCGGCAGGAAGAATCTGTACTGATCTCAGATCTAGCCTCTACTTCACTAAAGTGACCTCTTCCCCTGATTGCAAAATTTACCAATGCAATCCTATCCTCATTTCTAACACTATTTCTACAATTATGGATAGTAAAGCTGTTATAAATAGCCTTTACAGCAGTGGGGCAAATGTAAACAGGAAAGATCCTATAGGTATGTTTGAAATATGCCTTCTCCGTCTTCCACCTTCCCCTTCTCCAACCCCAGCCATTTTAGCCTTATATCAAACATCAGCTGTTCAAATTATTCCCACCCCTAATCTTAAAACAAAGGTATCAGTAGTGTAGATAAATGATCTGAAGCAAACCTTAGCTGTTGAGACAGGGTATCAAATTGCAAATGCCTGGTTAGAATGGATTAACTATTCCTTTCCCATACTGAATAAAAGCAACTCTTACACTTGTGTGCATGGCAGGCCAGAAGGCCAGATTATCCTCTTCCCACTGAAGTGGTCCTCTCACCAGACGGACCTGGAATGTGTGATAGCTCTCTTTCAACATTCTACCACCTAGAATAATGGACTGTGCCAAGCTCTCTCTCTACAATATCCTGAGGTCCAACACCCTAAGGGTCAGGCCCTGAGGGCCATTCAACCTCCATCTTCCAAGGTAGGGCTCACCTCGTGCCTCTCATGGCAGGAGGAGAACTCAACATTCCTTGGAAATTTCACAGGATGCAGTGAAGTAAGACACTTTCGAGAGCTAGTTCATCAGTCTTCCATCAGCTATTCCCCAGAAGATATATGGTGGTATTGTGGGAGACCCTTACTGGACACTCTGCCACATAACCGAAGTGGTATTTGCACTCTAGTCAAAATGGTTACCCCTTTTACCTTGGCATTTCATCAACCAACAGAGAAAACCCACCAACGACATACAAGAGGAGCCCCATATGGGTCCTTTGATTCTCATGTGTACTTAGATGAAATTGGAGTCCTAAGAGGAGTTCAAAATGAAGTCAAAGCCAGAGATCATATAGCTGCTGGATTTGAATCAACACTATTCTGGTGGGTGACAATAAATAAATATGTAGACTGGATAAATTACATTTATTATAATTGACAATGATTTGTTAACTATACCAAGGATAGTTGTGATAACGGAATCACAGAACAGTTAAGGTCTACCCACCAAATGGCATGGGAAAACAAGATTGCTCAACATGACGTTAGCTGAAAAGGGTGGTGGTTGCATAATGATGAAGACTTAATGCTGCGCTTTCATTCCGAATAACACAGCTCCAGATGGAAGTATCACAAGAATCTTACAGGGACTTACGGCTCAATCTAATGACCTGGTCCAAAATTCAGGAATAAATAACCTCATTTCAAACTGGCTAGAGAACTGGTTCGGCAAATGGAAGGATGCTGGCATCAGTCCTCACTTCCCTGGTAGCAGTATTAGGTATACTTTTTGTAGGATGTTGTGTTATACCCTGTGTTCAAGGACTCGTGCAAAGGCTTGTTAATACTACCCTCGCTAACCTATCTCCAACTTCTCCTCCACCCTATGCAGAGAAATTACTTCTGTTGGAAGACCAAGCTGAACAATGAAGCAAGGACCTATTAGATAAGTTTGAAGAAGAATTATGAAATAAAAACAGAAGGGAATTGTGAGAGATGGGAAAGTTCTTCTTCAAAGTTTATATCTTAGACTACATTATAAGGAGTTACAATCTTTTGCTCTATGGCCATTATCTGCTAGTAGCATAAACATATACCCATGTATATATATTCTCTAAATCAGTTACATCTTAAATCAGCTACCTTGACTCACTCTGGCATGTCTGAACAGAACTGGGCAAGCTCCAAACCCTGGTGCATGCCATTCCTTGTTTGGAAACTCTCCAGACCTTCTCCTGACTAGCTTCCTCTTCTTCCCTGTCTTCTTCCTCTTTTTATTTCCCCCTTATCTATTCAGGAAATTTTCAAGTTTTTAGCCAGTTGAGTCAAACATAGAATGTGAGGTTCCATTCCAGCCTATGAAAACTGGACACAGCGGTGGGGTGATTGTGTCAGGTTGTGAAAGTTATAAATGTGCCGCCTCCTTTTCTCAGGTGTGCTCTCATGGCAAGCTGCTGGTGAGTTGCACCCTTTCTGCCGAAAGTAAACTAGCCTTGCTGAGTGATCCACTGTCTCGGTGTGGACTCTTCCCGATGTCATAAACCCGTTTCCAACATTCAAGAAGCTCAGAGGACAAGCAGCAGAATAAATACCAAAAAACGATACTTAAGCCTATCATATAAAAACTGCAGAAAATCAAAGACAAACATAAAAATCTCAAAAGAAGACAGAAGAAAAACACCTAACATATAGAGGAATGAGGATAAGAACTACAATGGACTTGCATTCAGAAAATGTGCAAAGAAAAAGGAAGTGGAATGAGATAGTCAAAGGGTTGAAAGAAAAACCAAACTACCACCAAAATTTCTGGATTGGGTTATGTTTCAACAGTGAAGGAGAAATAAACACCTTCTCAAACAAACATTGAAGGAATTGGAGGAATTGGTCTCTAGTAGACCTGCCTTGTAAGAAGTGTTTAAAGAAGTTTTTCAGAGGGAAGGAAAATACTATAGACAAAAATCTATTTATATGCAAAGAAAGGAAGAACATTAGAGAAGAAATAAATGGAGGTAAAATGAAATCTTTCATTTTTATTGATTTTAATTGATCTAAAAGATAACAGTTCAAAATAATAACAGCAGCAATGTACTAGGTGAGTATAGTGTATGGATAAGTGAAATGAATGATAGCAACATAATAAGGAACAGGAGGGAAGAATTGGGAATGCTTTGTTGTAACATACCGGCATTACTTGTGAAGCAGTATAGTTATTTAGAAGTAGGCATGCTGTCTTTGCTGTGTTTCTGTTCATCTGCACTTAAAAGTCAACTCAATCCATTTAGATGCTCCAATGGACTCTATAGCCTCATGTCTTAGTCCATGTGTACTGCCATAAGAAAATACCACAAACTGAGTAATTTGGGAACATCACACACTGGTGTCTGTTGTGGGGAAGTAGAGGAGGGACGGAGGGGTTGGCAGTTGGGGAGAGATAGCATGGGGAGAAATGCCAGATATAGGTGAAGGGGAGGAAGGCAGCAAATCACGCTGCCATGTGTGTAGCTATGCAACAATCTTGCATGTTCTTCACATGTAACCCAAAACCTAAAATGCAATTTAAAAAAAGAGGCCGGGCGCGGTGGCTCAAGCCTGTAATCCCAGCACTTTGGGAGGCTGAGGCGGGTGGATCACAAGGTCAAGAGATCGAGACCATCCTGGTCAACATGGTGAAACCCCGTCTCTACTAAAAATACAAAAAATTAGCTGGGCATGGTAGTGCATGCCTGTAATCCCAGCTACTCAGGAGGCTGAGGCAGGAGAATTGCCTGAACCCAGGAGGCGGAGGTTGCGGTGAGCCGAGATCGCGCCATTGCACTCCAGCCTGGGTAACAAGAGCGAAACTCCGTCTCAAAAAAAAAAAAAAAAGAAAAGAAGAAAATAAATAAATAAATAACAAAAATTTAGTCTCTCAAAGTTCTGGTGGCTACAAAGTCGAAGATCCAGACACAAGCCTCTGGTGAAGGCTTTCCTGCTGCATCTTCACATAGCAGAAGGTTAAAGGGCAACAAAAAGGAAACCCGCCCCCAGAGCCCCCTTTTAAGACATTATTTCACTTTTTAGGACAGAGCCCTTGTAACCTAAACACCTCTCAAAAGGCCCCATCTCCCAACACTATTATGCTGAGGATAAAGCCTTTTTGGGGGACACATTTAGACCATAGCATGTGAATATATTCCTGATAAATAGTTGATACATTTGAGCTCCCTTAAGTGGAAGAGTCCCTGCAATCCTCCTCACACATAAATTTGGAGGACACATTTAGACCATAGCAGATGAATATATTCATGATAAATAGTTGACACATTTGAACTTCCTTAAGTGGAAGAGTCCCTGCAATCCTCCTCCAGTTGTGCTGAGAGAAACAATCTATGATTTCATATCTGCATATTCTTAAATAGATGAATTACATGATTCTGTAACTATTTCATTCTGTTTCCTCCTTTCTCCTACTCTACCACTAATTCTTGACCAACCTGAATGCACCTTCTACATAAATGTTTATAGCTCTTTATAGGTGTAAATTAAGATAAAATATTTTATGATGTCTCTTGATACTATTAAAATTCCTATCTTGAAAAAATATGTTAAGAGCAAACATTTTCCAGTAAACATTTCTAACAGATAAGGTATTTATTATTTCTAATTAATAAACACACATCATTTAACAAACCAAATTTGGGAGCCTCTATTATAATCTGCAAACATTCAACTATGTGTTTGCTGCCACATTCTTCCTCCTGTAAATTACCCAATTGTTTGAATCTCAATATCAATAATCTCTCCCTCACAGTGACATTGACAGAATTAATTAGCTAGACAGAGAAATAATCCCCACTACATTGTCTTATGTAAAAATGTAATAAGAAGAAAATTTTCAAGGAAATTCAAAGTTCTCTTTGCTTTTTAGAATTCTTTTTTTTTTCAAAAGTCAGATTTACATTTCATACAGCACTAGGTAAAAAGAAGAAGGACCAGTGATCTGCTTCTGCCCAAATCACTGCTTATGTCTGCCATTAGTATTAGAAAGGAGGATACGGCCTGGTACAAAGGCACTGCACCTCCTATCCAGATGAGATAGGAGGGAATGAGGGAGTATAATGATAAGCAACTGGGTTATAACAGAACACTAAGAATTAACTGATCTTTTTCTCACTGTATTTCTGCTATTAAGTCCCAGCTTATCTTTTTTACTTTTAGCTTCCTGTTGTTGATAATGCATTCAGTTTAGAGACAACTCTATTTAGACCCAAGCTGTGATTTTAATGCAGAAAAATAAAACCGTAGGCTTCTTGAGGGGAGTGATATGGTATGGATGTTCATCCTTCAAATCTCATGTTGAAATGTCATTCCCACTATTGGAGGTGAGGCCTAGTGAGAGGCATTGAAGTTATGGGGACGAGTCCCTCATGAATGGGTTGGTGACATCCTCATGGTAATGAGAGAGTTCTAGCTCTGAGTTCGCATGACAGCTGGCTGTGTAAAGAGCCTGACACCTCCCACTTCTCTCTCTCTCGTCCCCTCTCCAACCAGGTGATGCACTGGCTCTCCCTCTGCCTTCCACCACAATTGAAAGCTTCCTGGGGCCTCATTAGGATCATATGCTGGTGCCATGCATCTCATACAGCCTGCAGACTCACGAGGCAAAATAAACCTCTTTTTTAAATAAATTGCCCATCTTCAGATGTTTCATTATAGCAATGCAAACAAACTAACACAGAGAGGATTCATGTATTGCTCACTTGCTTTCTCTCCACCACTTAATAGTTCTTACTACATAGGAACTTCATAAATTCTTTTTTTTTTTTAAGTATTTTTTTTTTTAAAGACAGGGTTTCACCATATTGGTCAGGCTGGTCTTGAACTCCCAACCTCAGGTGATCTGCCCGCTTTGGCCTCCAAAGTGCTTGGATTACAGGTGTGAGCCACCAGGCCTGGCCCATAAATTCTTAATGTTTGGATGAATAAACAAAAAGATGTGTGAAAAATTATGCAGAGAAATCTTTGATTTTTAATTTTTTACCGTGGAGAAATTTATAACTAAAATCTGAATTAACACAATCTTATTCTCTTTAAACAAAGTTGAGGATGACATAGGATAAATTAAGAATAGATGAGGAATAAAGAGATAGTAACTCTCATTTGCAGGAAATGACATCACTTTTAAGAAGTTTTTTTTCCTATTCTTTATTCTTTACTTTCAATAATTATTTCAACAAGTTTTCCTGAAGAGTCCTTTGTGATACAGTCAGTTACAGCCTTGAGCTGTGCTAAATAAAGGAACAATTGTAACTTTCATATTGAAGGTCTCTCTGACATACCATTCTCTTGTGGGGAGGTAGGTGAGAGGGGAAGGTGGAGAAAATATCATGATTACTTTTTCACATTGCCTCCTTTTTGCTTTTGCCCATGGTGTGTTTTACTACCATCCATCAGAGTTATGTCAAGAATGGGCTTTACCTAAAATAGCTGAAAAGTAGCATAGTTTATCACTTACCCTCGTCAGTGAGTCAATTTGAAACTCACTGTCTTCTACTAGGTCAAAAGGAATTGCTAATATTTGTAGAGGACATGATGGATGGCAGTTAGGATTCTAACAAAAGGTGACCAAAATAAAATATCAACACCATTTCATTTCTGAATTGAAGAAGAATGGGAAAAGCACAGATGACATTTCTCACTCAACCTGATTTGCCATTTATTTTGAAACGAAGAAGGGAGGCAATGGGGATAGAGTCCAAGCCATCATTTAAAAATGTGGCTACAGGCATTTGTTATTGATGTGTCATTGCATCACGCTACTTGAAAAAAATTTAAATGAATTTTTCTTTCCATGAGTCTGATTTAAGTTTGCCTGTCCAAAATTCCTTCAGGAATGCTCCCCTCTTTGTGCCTTCATTTGTCAAAAAAAAAAAAAAAAAAAAAAAAAGAGAAGTTGACATAAGGGTTTTACCAAATTTGGTCTTGAAATCATGGAAAGAAAATTGGTGTTTTGTGGAATCAGCCCCTTTCCTGTTGAGCATCTTTCTGAAACTTTTATGTTCTTCCTAGCTGACTCCTGAACTAACCAGAACTACTGGTGTTTCAATTTTGGGATGCATTCAATATTTAAGCTTTTACTTTATCACTTCAGAGCCATCTAGTTTCAAGTTCTTTAGTTCCCACTTCCATAGCAAAACAGTTTATAAAGTGGCATAGAAGAAACACTCAAGGGATCAGCAGGAAAGTTGAGGAGTCAAGGAATGTCAACTCCCCGCTCATCCACACTTCATTCACAGAACTTCTGCCTTTATTTGCTGAATATGTTAAGTATAATCCCTATGTCATATGGATTAAGGGAATCACTGGTTTAAGAAGTTGAAAAACCATTGCTCTTCTCAATTAAAGCAACAGAAGAAAAGCAGAATCATAAAAATTTAGAACCAAAAGGGATTTAAGTGACAATCCAATTCTCTGATTATATTGAGATGAGAGAGTTGAGCTAGGGAGAAATGAAGAATGTGTTTGAGTACACATAGTGATTTGCAGATATAAATCTATTGATTTCTACTCTAATATTCTTTTTTATTTTTCTATAATGTCAGTGATACTTAAAGAATGAAGACTGAAGAAATATGTTTCCAATGGCTGCCTAACTTGATGTTATTAGCTACTTCAGAGATACTGTAGAAGAATATTAAACCGTATTTGTCTGCATATATTTATGCATCCATCATTCCATCGTTAGCCAAAGAAATATAAGCCAATGATAGAAATCTGTTCCCGATTATATAGTTGTTACAGCACAAATACTATAATAAATCCATCTAATTCTCAAGCACTCAAAAGTCTAAAGGATAGAAGCGTGGCTTTGAGGGACTATATGGAGGGCATGTATTCCATATGCTACATGTAAGAAAACACTGAACCAGGGAGTAGACACACACATAGAGTTTCTGATCATAGATACATGGAGATTCCCAAAAATAAATTAAAAAGAGGAACTGCTTGCCTACAGTTTGCTATGAAAACTTGGATATCAGCATGTCAGTTTGGATTGCATACTGTAACTTTTTGTAATAAATGATCTATGAGTCTTTAGCCATGTGTCTTCATTCCTGGATTGTGTTATTCTCTGGAAGGGCATAAAACAGAAAAAACATGGTGACATTAGCACAGTCTTTTGCTATTTGCTTTATGGCATCACCAGCTCCAACACTAATCCTCCAGCTCTTACGGTATCTCACATGTGCTTCCAATAGTTCCTTTATTGACCACAGGGAGTATGTCCTCTTTGTAAACTTGTGCTCCAGAGGCACTCAGCGGTGTCTGCTGTCAAGTCCTCCAGTGTATGTGGACCATGTGAAGGTGTCCTGTGTCTGCTGGCAGAGCCCACAGTAATTCTCTCTCTCATCAGTACCACTGCTTTCCTGAGTATTGCCGTCACCTCCACAGGACACTGTTGCTGCCACTGGGCATGGCCACTGCCTTTCCCTGGTACCGCTTTTTTCAGAGAATGTTATTAGATGCTTCTGCTATGATATGCCACTGCCATCTCAATGCATCCCTCACACATACTCTGGCAACCATCACATACATGCTACCATCACCTACATTGGGCTTGTTTTTGTACAGGAACCATCAAGAAACCCTGTCCAATATTATATGGGACTCTGTGAAAAACTACATTCTTCTCTTTAGTGAGATATCAAAAAAGGGCTGCTTGGATCCCATGCTCTACGGAATTTTTATTGAAAGCTGTGATGAGGTAAACCGTTTGACGGGTTTTTCTTCCTTTCCCCCCCACACTTAGCTCCTTTGCCTCTCCCCTCTCTGACAAGATGATGGCAAAAATCTAAGTAGATGGATTAATTTGAGTAAAGCAATCAAGGAAAAAGAACCACATCCCTGGAGAAGAGAGGCATGTGGTAGAAAGATATGCCACGCCAGATACATGTCGTGAAAGCTCCCTGCAAAGGAGAATGGAGATGGTGGAACAGGGTGGTGAGGACAAGACTATGTCGAGGGGAGAATTCTGTTAGGATGAAAGACTGAGGGACTTCCAGGAATGGAAGGATGCCAAGAATTTGGAGAGGACCGCATGTTTTCATTAGAATAGCAGTGAACCAAGTTTCTCTATTCACTTAATGCTTCAAAGATAAAGTTTTGCATTTCAGCCTGGACCAGGTGCAGCTTTGTAGACACTATGTAGCTATTTCCATAGTTATGTACTAGATACTATCATATTCCCATCCTATTCTTCTCCCCTCCGTATACCAAGAGATGAGTTCATAAGGATTAGGTCAGGCGACAAATATGCAGGAGAGGCAACAAGGTGTCCAAAACATTCCCGCTGCTGAGGCTTTACTTCTCAGTCAAGTCTGACTGTCTCTTCCTCCCCTGAGATAAACTCTCCCCAAGACTACTCTTAGTCCCACAGACTTCTGGCAGATGCAGTCCTGAGTCGGCTAGCATTGTCCAGACTTGTCTGAGCCCCAGCGAAGAAGGAACAGAGTTTAAGTTCAACTGAGACCGCCACTATTTTTCATTTCAATAAAACGTAGAATTGTCTCTTGGATCACGGCAAATAACTTGCTGATACACTTAGTTCTTTGGGTGTCAGCAGAAGCTGACACTTTCATTGTTTTCTCATTCTGAAATTTCAGTTTTATAAATCTCCATATTAATTCAGAGCAGCTGAAGATGAATCTGCTTCAGAAGACTATATGCTTCCCAAAGTATCCCAGTTGTTTTAGGGTCGAATTTACTGTAGATTTGTGGGCTCACTAGCTTTTAGCTTCATTTTGCTTCCCAGATCAGCACTTGTATTTGTTACACAGCCACTGGCTGAATCACTCTGAGAGTTATGAAGCCATGTGGACAGCCCAGGGACCACATGGCTCATCTAAGGTGACGCTGAGTGTTTATTATTGGTCACCAGGTTAGGATGTGTCTCACAGAAATTGAGTTCAGGGACTGACCAGTTCCCTGGAAAAATAATTCTGAGTTTTTAATGATGTAAGCTTCTCCCCAAACACATCAACATCTTTTTTTTTAAAGTCAAAGCAGAGATAATGCCACTTCCTGATAGAAAGCAGGCTATTGCTACCCTGCACCAGACACAGCCCTAGGAACAGGGGTCACTGAAGAATATGCCAGTCTCTATTCTCAACTCAAGGAGCTTGTATTTAGTAAAGGAGAAAGACTGGAACCTTCACATGACAGAGTGAAATACTTACTAGAGGTATACTCAAGGTATTAGGCTGGATTCTGGTGGATGGGTGGTTAAACTTGACTCTGCAGGGAGGAGTAGCTTAAGGTGGCGATGCTTAACTGTTGTCTTTTATATTACATCTATTCCATGAGGTGATGCTCTTGGCTGCTTAGAAACCCTCACACTGCCATTTATACCAGTCCCTTACATCTCTGCCAACTCCTCCCACCCTGAGTTAGTGCAACAGCTGCATATCAAAGTATTTGAGAAGCTTTTGAAAAATGGAGATGCTCAAACCTCACCACAGGCTGACTAAGAGAGAATCTCCATGAAAGGAGTCTGGCAGGGAAGGTAAAGCTCTCTTAAAGCTCTCTCCTCAGAGGACTCCCTAGATGTACAGCTGGCCAGCCTGGCACGAGCCTTAAGACTGGCCTCTGGAAACCATTGTTCTAAATGACCTCCATCAGAATCCCATACAGGCCATCAGTGGGGCTGGGGAGTATTCCCTGAAGTATGCCACATGACATTATCTGCTTTTAAAGATTCAGCTGCGAGCCCAACCTGAAGAGGAGACGCCTATGGGAAAAAGTATATGCTCAACTCAGAATTTCACCCAAGTCTATTTTGATTCCATCCATCATGTCTAGACTCTCATTTGTCACCATCGGGTAGAACTATTTAGGACACAGTCAGACTACTGTGGGCTCTGAGGATAAGTGTATAAGATCAGATCTAAGTTAGCTTCAAAGTTAACTCTTGGCTCCTCCACAAATTCCTGGAAGTATTTATTGGTCAGATTGAGTAGTCCTTTTTCCATAGGGATTTGGGTACATGCCAGGTTTGGCCATTTGCTCAGACCAGTGAGCTGACTGAAAAAGTACAAGCACCCCTAAACCTTCAGATTCACAAGCACCCTGGCCACGCACACTTCTGTAGTGCATAAGAAATAGTGCCAGCTTGGTACAGGAAGGAAGCACTGGGCGTGAGTCAAGAGACCTGGATTCCAGTTCTCATTGCCACCACATATCTGTGTGACCTTGGGTGTTTCACAGAACCTCTCTGGGTCAATTTCCTTATCCATAAAATGAGGGAACTTGACTAGAAGATTCTCAGGGTCGGACCTCTTTTCATTGGGATAATGATGATTGATAATGCTTTGGAAGTTGTTGTAAAATGACTTGCATAGATATCTCTGCCTAAGCTATAAGTAATTGGAAACGTGACTCCCAGAAATAATTTTTCAAAAGCCATCCTTTCTTAATTGAAATAGAATAAAAGAAAATGGTCCAATATTTATCTGATATCTACTGTGCACCAGGCATTGTATTGAGTGGTTCTCCCTTTGTGAGTTCATTTAATCTTTCTAAAAACCCAAGAAAATTTCTGTTCCAGTTAAGAAGACCCTGGAATTTTCTCATTTCAGACAGGACAGCAGACTCAGACGGTAAAATAACTGGCCTAGGTTCACAGAACTAGTAAATGACAGAGCTAGAGCTCAAGTCCAGATCTTATGATTTCAGATAAGACAGCAGACTCAGAGGGTAAAATCACTGGCCTAAGTTCACTGAGCTAGTCAATGATAGAGCTAGGGCTGAAGTCCAAGTTTTGTTCTTCTAAATCCAATGCTTTTGACAGCTGAAATTCAGTTGTAATCCTGTGGGTAGCAAAGGCCCTTTGTAAGTCAACTGGCTGGTCCAGTTCAGTGGAGAATAACTGTGGGTAACCACACATGACAGCATTGCTATTTACCCTGCAATTCATGTTTGCCTTCAGGGGCCTTCCTAAGGCTTACATTAGCAACTCAGTCTCTGACTGAGTTACCCAGTGAATGTCCCTGTCTCGTTTCTGCTCTTATTAATTTTTATTTCTTAAAGAGGAGAGTTAAAAATAAAACACAATTAAATATTAGGGCAAAATTAGTGCTGTGTCTTTAATCCTATAAATCCAAGCAAAAATTCCAAATTTAAAATCCCGAGGAAAACATAGCGAACCCATTGTACCAGCAGAGAGGGACGGTATACCATATTTATTAAGTTTTAAAAAAATATTTGCTGGGACATCATATTGCAATAGCACAGAGAGTCATGACTTTACATGTTCTGCCTTTCTATGTGATTAAAATACCAATTTTGACACTGTATTAATTTCAACCATAATTCACTCATTTTATGAAATATTCTTTTTTTTTAGGACACATCTGACTGTTTATAATCAATCCACCATGCATAAAGGAACGCTACCAGTTAGAAGGCAAGTGTAAGTCTTAAGTGCTCCCAATAACATCGGAATACAAAGAATGAACACCACATCCTACAGTGCACAAATGACCATATTTAACACCTCTCAAAGACTTTGTATAGGTCAGGCAGGTTAGCAAGCTGCAGGATATTACCATCTTCTGTGAAATGTTTAGGAGGCAGAATGTGTGAGTGCAAGGCTTTATAGACAATGTGTTTCACAGTCCACTTCTAGGAGTTTGGAATGGAGCCCGGAACTTCACTCTGCTGGCCTGAGAGGGTCAACTCCTCAGATATGCACTGCTTTTGGATGGAACATAGTATAGTGCATTCTTTACTGAGGCTTTCAAAACATTTCTTTTCTTCGTCCCGATTCACCTCAGTGGCTAATCGAAGAATGAAAATAGGCAGTCCCTCCAAAGGGGGCATATAGTTGTCAATCAGAAGGGGTAATCCAATCAGGTTCCCTTCCTCATCAATTTCCAAAGAGAAATAGTCTGCAAGCATCTCAGCCCTCCTCTTCAGAAACTCAACAATGTATTCAGCAAGTCCTTCTTTGGACCATCTTCCTCTGTCCAGCCATTCTCTGGACTGTCTAAAGCAAGCATGGTGAGGTCAAAGAGCGGTACTGGCTCCAATAACCTCAGGACACCAAAATTGGCAAAATCATAAATGAGTATCTGGTAGAACAGTTCTACAGTAAGCTGGTGGCGTTGAGAAAGTATAACTTGGTCTGATGCTGTGCCAAGGCCCACTGAGGATTCACACAGCCCACAAAGGAGTGGTTACGCAACATCTCCCAGCAATAATCTCATGTCCCCATTCATTAATTTCTTCCTGGAGACTCAAAACACTGGTGAGGTTAATGATCTTTCTCCGGGGGGGTACAGACTGCAGTTATGTCCTTTCGGGAATCAACTTCCACCACATCCACATCGCAATCTTCCCGATGTCTCTTCCTGGGATTGCCTGGGCTGGAAGTGGATCACCTCTTCTCTGACATTTCTGAAGTCCCCTTTGTTATATCCCCCTCCAGGCTCTGATTTTTGGCAGCCACTTCAGCAGGGGCTGGGAGTTCAAGCATCTTCTCAGCTTGCTGCCTAGCCCTGCCACTAGAAATATCTGTCTTATCCTCTGGGACAAAGGCCTGGGGCTGACTGGACAGCAGTTTGCTTAGAGGCTGAAGAAATGCATTAAGCTTCTGTTCTCAGGAACCATCTGGTGGGCACAGACCTTGTCACTACTTCCAGAAGTAGAAGAGGAGGTCAGACTTGTTGCGGATTTAACCATCTCCCCAGAGGCGCCAGCTAGTCCTGGTAGCAAAGTCTGGGTGAAGGACATTCTGGAGGAATTGGAGCCCAAGAGCTTGCTCTCAATGTGCTGCTGCTCCCTCTCCAGGATGCGCTCCTCATGCAGGAAGTGAACTTCGTGCTTTGTGGTGTGCATATTAACATCCACAGTCTGGGGACTGATTTCTAAACTGAGGTATAGGAATGGGTGTGTGTGTTTGGGCAAATAGGCTGCATACACTGTTTGTATGGCTTTTCTCAAGGAAGTTGATTCTACCAGACGGTGGCTGATAAAGAGTAAGAAGATATACTTCTTTACCGAGTAGTTTGCTTTGGAAATATAACCATTCATTTTGAAGGCTAGGGTTTTATCCTCACACCCAATTTCTATCAGTTCTCAACTAACAGCATTTCCAAAGATGGAGCGAATATTGTCCATGGTTGAGGCATTAGCTACTGTCTAACATCAGCTACTGTCTCTGTTTTTTAATTGAGAAACTAATGCCTGAATTGTGTATTGAATACCTGCCAACAACTTGCAAAATTTTCCCATATTCTTCACTTGGATTTTTTAAAGCTTTTCTTCTTGTGGTTATGTTGTAAAAAAAAAAAAGGTCCTCCAACATGATCTGGGTCCCTTGATTGCCTGCACATGGTTTAGGAGGAGCTTTCAGTTTTTCCATCTGAGTAACTTGCTCTGTATGCACACTTTCCATCAGCTGTTTTCCCTGTAATAGTAACATGAGCCACTTGGCTTATGCTGGCCAAAGCCTCACCTTGAAAGCCATAGGTGGAAATACTGGCCCGCCGCTAAATCCTCAAAGGCCTGCAGTTTACTCTTAGGGAACCTCTCACATACAATATCCAGATCTTCTTTCCTGATCCCAGTGCCACTGTCTTGGATCCAAATCAACTTCAGGCCTCCCTCTTTAGCAACCACTTGAACACTTGC
Organism: Saimiri boliviensis; assembly: GCF_048565385.1. Taxonomy (NCBI): domain Eukaryota; kingdom Metazoa; phylum Chordata; class Mammalia; order Primates; family Cebidae; genus Saimiri; species Saimiri boliviensis. Next base: position 39,476,476 of record NC_133456.1, on the reverse strand, counting down.
GGATTTTGCATCTAAACAGTGCTCGATGATCTCTGTGATAGCATCAACCGGCCGCTGGATAACTTCCCTCACGTGATGCGGTACACCGCTGTCTCGTCCAGCCACTGAATAACCCCAGCCATGAACAACATTTTGGCACCAGGGGAGCTCAGGAAACATCTAGATGCTCACCTGAAGTGCCTTCAGTCAATCCGAAGGCATATTCTTTAAAAATGAAGTTGCATTCTAAGATTTACAATGTTAAAAAGAATTACTTATCAGTGTTATTGGTTCACATAACATTTATAAAAGATAAAGAGACAGTTTGAAATGATTCTGAGGTCACACAGTAGGGACTTTAGGCTGCCAAGCCCCAGTTCACACTTGGCACCTGGCAAACATTTAAACCACACGTCGAAGAACCACTTAGCCATTCTTTAACAGGAATGCCTCATACAGAATCTACTCTGGTAGAGGAGCCGACAGGGTAGATGGGCCATTCATCGCAACATGGAGGCCCAGCATTTTCACGGGGTGTGGAAGAGGCACCAGCAGTATTTTCTAGCCTCAATTGTCTCTTTGACCTATAGTTTTCTATCATTTGCTTATTGTTAAATTTCCTTTCACCTCTCACCATCACCATCATTGTTTTCAGTTATTTTAGCTCAGAAAGGGTGGGTCTAATATTAATATCTAGATTGGTCAGTTCCAGAAGCTGAAGGTCCTTGCCAGGCTTGATCTAAAGTAAAACACACACACAAACACACACACATGAGAGAGAGAGAGAGAGAGAGAGAGAGACTGCTTGTGCGCCATGTGCATTCAATCTGGGATCTGTGAGATCCTTGAGGCATTTTATTTCCTGTTTTGTTCTCTTAATTTCCCTGGCTTGGTTTCAGTGTAGACTCAGGTCTGGTCAATAGATAATGTAGATACCCTATCACTGGCTTGTGAGAGTAATTGTTTTAATGAGGCAACTGACGGGCTTCTGTTGGTCCCCAGGAAGCACGGCAGAAGGGATTGTGTTTATAATCGACTCTAATCCGTTCTAATCTTCCACCTTAACCTCACCAAGAATTAAGTGATTGATTTTTGGTCTCTTGAAAGAAAATAAAGACCTCTTGAGACAAAACTTGGCAGCTGTCCAAAGACAAAAAAACAATTGAGGGCGGGCACCGTCTGTACTTGGATATGGGGAACTGTCTTGGTCTACGTAGGCAATTTCCCTTCCATCAGTTCTTGGTTCCTAATTGATCACTCGCATGGTCCTGGGTCAGAGGTTAGACTGAATTTCACAATAATTTATTTACCTCAGCATCAGACACCTGTAAGACCAAATACGGCTAGGCCAGGTTATTCTTTGGCATTCTGCCTCCTTTAAGGGGTATCCCTCACTCCCTTGACCTGAAGTCAAAGTCTGTAGTTCCCAGATTACTGCTTTCAGACAGCAGATACTACCCTTTTTCTCACTCTACTCAGAAAGACATGGTAGTTCCCCCCTTAAAAAGTCTATTTTCCCATATAAATTCATGTTGGCTGGAACAAAAATGTGCTGTTGAAGTAGCTGACTACTAAACTGGATGTTATTCACACGCATGTTCATCTTTTAACCTACTAGTGAAATTGGGGCTGAAATGATAAGCTAATGAGAATAGAGAACAGTAAGTAAGCACTGAGGGAAAGCTGATCTCCCTCTTCCTTACCTCTCTTGTCGCCTCCACACCTCCTATTCTCACCATTCCTCAGGCATGTTCCTAGTTTCCATTTTTCCACATAGTTCAAATATGCAGGGTCAGAGGAGTGGGGTGCACAGAGGCTGAACTTCAAGGCAGAAGGCAAGGAGGGAGAGGAGGATTCTTTAAAGAGAAAAAAAAGAGGATGACAGATAGCAAGAGGCGGAAGCAATTAAGTACAGTTGACAGTATACCCTATCGTCAGCATGTTTAATTATCTTCACTCACTGTTTTGTACCTAGGCCCCTCAGCCTCCTAACATCACCACCTGGCCAGGCTGCAACCTCCTATCCAGCTGCAACCTCCCATCTTGCTCCCTAACACCAGGTGCTGTTGATTCCAGTCTAAAGTCAGCCTTTCACACTCTTTTTTTTTTTTCTTTTTTTTTTTTTTGCCTCCTGTCACCATTCTCCCAGTCACTAGTCCAAAATTCCCTGTTCTACTTTTCTCAGGGTTCCTTCCTCACCAATTTTCACACACACATACACACACACACACACACACACACACAAATTCTCTTCTATTTATACACAAGACTGAGGATTCGAGTCAGAACTTTAACTCTCTTACTCTCCACATCCCAATTTTACCGTAATTTCTCTGATAACCACTCTTCCATTGAGCAAGCTCTTCCCTATTCTGTGTGTGTACTCCGTCAGGTCTCTGTCTCGCTCTGTTAATCTCCCAAATACTTCCCTGTGAGTTTTTCCCTGTTTCTTGAATTATTAATCTCTTCTTCTTCACTGTCTGCTTCCTACAACCTAAAATAAATTTTATCTTATGAAAAAAAAAAATCCCATCCTAATAATACTTAACTGCTTTCTCCTCTTGCTGTCTCTCATTCTCTTTTTTTCTCCCCAAAAATCCTCTCCCTTATTGCCTTCAGAATTGAAATTCACCCTCTGTGCACACCAATCCCCTGGCACTGCATATTTGAACTTACTAGTGATAAATGAAGCTGGGAGTGTAGACAGAGAAAGAAGAAAACAGAACTGCTGAAAGATTACGATTCCAAGAGTAGAAGGTATAATCATCTACAAAGAAGATGGAAAAAGGCTAGCCACAGAAGTGTGTAGGGGGTTAGGAATGGGGGCAAGACAGCATAGCCCTGGACTTACCCTGAAGGCCAGAACAAGGTGCACAGAAGCCCTACTCTCTGAGCAAATGGTGTCAGGAGGGGAAAGCGCCAACCTCCATTCCAGCCAGGTGGGCCTTACCCAATCAGTTTGTGGTTGCATTGCTGGGACAGAGAAATGGAGACCAGTGCAGCAGGTGTGAGGCTGGTCTTTGTCCTGCAAGACACTGCTAGACAGAAGGGACAGTCAGCTGCTAATGCCAGGGGCACAAGCAGTCCCGGAAGGAGCTACTAGGAGATGAAGCAATCTTCTGGTTAAGAAATGTGGTGCCCCTCACCTCTCTCTACCTACCCATCTATCCACAACTTCTAGCCCCAGGAACTTCAATTTTTAACAAAGCGTTGCTAATATCTAAGTTTTATACTGATTTGATTGCCTCCTGTTTTCTCAGCATCCATGTCAGATTGTGTCTTTAAATTTTAAATTAATGAAAAATACTATTTTTCAACCTATCGGCAAACTTTAGTACTTTTATAATCAAACTTACATTTATAAGAAGAGTAGCCAGACCAAGTCTCAAGTATAATTTAAACAGAAAAGAAAAGTGCTTTATTGTTTTGTCACACTGAAGCTTTAAGCCACACAGATCAAGTTTATGTCAGAACAGTATTAAAGGACCAAGTCTACAACATGTGGATTTGGGGAGCATATGTCAAATTTGATGTGGGAAAGAGGAATATCCCACAATTGGGTATAAGGGATATGTCAAAGGCAAGTGTATTTCATAATAACCTAAGAGGAAATGAGAGGGAAAATCAGTGCAGAAAGAATTCTTGAATCTTTCTTAGCCAAAAGAAAACAGCTCCTCACTCAGACAATACTGTCCCTGAGTAAATGTCATCTGTGAGAATATTTATCTTTGTGTTCCCACTTTCTTTGACGATATCATTATTCTAGGCAAAGATCATTCATATCTGGCCCCCAAACATCAGCAGCACATAAACGCTAACTTGCTTAGGGAACTCCACAGCAGCAGAGCCCAGGGAAATTGTGTCATCCATTTAAGAAGTCTCATACCACAGACACACTGTTATCCCTGGCCATTGCTGGCTTATTTGAAAGCAATAGGCTGACAATATGAGAAGCTGGCAGGAAATCCAGCATCTAAACCCAATATGAGATTGTAGGCCCAATCTAATAAAGATAGATTCATCTGGCTTTATTCCCATTTTGTCTCCTGCTTTGTGGGGAAAGCAAAATATGATAAATTGGAGCATTATGGCAACCTCTGAGTGCCTATTGACTCATCATTCCCTCAACTTTCATGCTGAACATCTTGAATCATGCAAATTAGTGGGGACTCAGTTTCTTAACTGTACCTTCCTTTCTATCACAGTGGAAGCTTAAGAGACTTTCTCAAGTTTAGCTTAAAAGATCCCAGCGTTGAATGTTCTGAGGCTAATTTAAATTCATAAGTGAATCTGATGAAAATTTAGACATTTATCTGACGTATGTTAAAGCGTCTAAAGTCATCACCACCCCAGGAAGCAAATGGGGCAGATGCATTGGCTAACTTGCCTATGACTTCCATGGGATCTATGCTTTTAATAACTTAAATTTGATTTGGACAAAATTGATAAGGGGTAAGAGGACAGAGAATCTGAAGTTTCAGCTTCTTCTTGTTTTTTTAAGCAGATGGATTTATTAAGTTATATATATATATATGTATGTACATATAGCATTTCTGTGCCCAGACCAGTAGATCTGTATATTGGGTAACTGTTTACTTTAGGCTTTTATGTAAGCCCTAGCAAGATCTTCCCATTAATCCAATCACAACAGCAGGCTGTGATTAATTTACTGCAGCATTGATTTTTTAAGGATCATTGAAAAAGCCTCCTTTGTTCAGGGAGAAAAAATGCATTAAGGGATTACAGGCTACATCTGCCAAAATTAAGATATTTACTCATATAATTTATTGCAATTTCTGTTTTACATGGCCTATCATTTTCTCTATATTTCATGGAAATTTTATATTTTATAACTTAATGGCAGGCCAAGTCATTTGGTGATGACTATTAAACTCGTCTTGAATCAATGAACTAGAAGGCCATTTTCATTTATGTAATCTTTAGCAGTTTACCATTTTACTAATGAGGAAATGCAAACCCAGAAAAGTTAAATGACCTATCTATCCAACATCACTGAGCTGGGGGAGAGCTACGTCTATCTGCTTTCCTTCCCTGGACTCCTCTGTCTCGCTTCTTACTTTTCTTAGCATTATTGTGACTTTGTTAGCTGTACTATGGGCCAGACGCTGCACCAAAACTTTCACATGTGTAATCCTTTTGAATTTTCACTGCAATCTTGAAGGAAGGTATTGTCATTACCATAATTTTATAGGTAAGGAAACTAAAGCTCAAATCACCAAGGTCATTCAAGTACAAGCTGGGTAAATCCCAGATATTAAGCTAAAGTTTGTTTCAGCCCAATTTCTAAGCTCCTAATTGTACACTATATATAACATTGCTTAGAAAGATGACATTGCAGTGTTCTGCCATTTTTCCTATTTCCCCAACTTCTCCCTTAGGACAAAAAGTGACTTTCTAAGTTGTTCATGATGTGGGCTCAAATCTTTGCCTGAAAATCACTCTCTTTGACCACCTTTTGCTCCATATCTCACTGTCTGTCTTAGGGGTCCAAAACAGAGCTAGGAACTTAGGTTAATAATGGATGGCACTAACCAGAACACAGATCACTCTTCTCCAGCTCTTTTGAATCTGTACAGTTGACATGGGGAAAGATAAATAAATTGGTATGTGTTTTCATCAAGGAAAGAATTAGGCAGCTGATGTAAAATAACATTTTGGCCAAAAGTTGTTGTTATCATTAGAAAAACAAAAAGGACTATGCATTTTATGCTAAAAAATAGCCTGTTTTGCACCTGGCTTACTTTGATGTCAAGCACTTTACTTGCCATCAGTCTTCACATATACCCATTTAAGAGATGCTAGAACACAAAGGCGTATAGAGATTTAGCATCTTGTATGAGGCCCCAGCTAGAAAATGGCAATCCAAGAACCAAAGCGTATCTGATATGCCATGTTCTGTACAAGACTGCCTCTGTGCTGAACAGCCCAAATTAGCACAGGTCTTTTTTACGTATCTCTACAGTTTTAGGTGTGATTTTAAAAAATGATTTGGGATTCTGACATGACAAAACAAGACCCAGTGGAGAGGTTTTGATGCCTTTCTACCAATTACTCCTACTGGAAGTATAGACAGGAAGTGTCTGGAGGCCAGGCTGGATGCTGCTTAGTCTCTGTTGCTTAGAGGTCAGTACTGAGAAACCATACCTTTTGAAAGGTTGGCTGTTGTTGCAAATCACTAAGGAGGAAGATCCCACGCTGCTTGTTTCCACTGTTGCAAGAGAGGATTCGACATACTGGGAAACTTGTGCCATCCCAGGATTGCTATGGATTCATTACTTCTTTACTTTTAGCCCATGTTCCTTTTTTTTCTTAATTTATGTTTTCAATATCCAGGACTTTTTGCTTTCATTTTCTGTTTAAAAATATATTCTCCAATCTATTATGATAAGATCTTGGTTTAAGTACTTGGTTTCTCAGTACCCACTAACCATCCACTTAGCCTTCTGTCCAATTCTTGAAAAATATTACTTCTGTTTTGAAAAGGATTTCATCCTTCTAGTTGCTGTGTTTAACTTCTTAATTCGTGTTTCTTATCATAGGAGCATAGTAAGACAGAGAGCCCACACAATGGAGAACTAAATTTCTTTTGTTTAGGCATTGGGAGAATGGTTCTTCAAAAAGCCTCCTTCTGAGCTACTTAGACTACTGATGGTTCATCTCATGTGGGAGCATGTCTTAAATCAAGGCCCCTGGAAAACAGACACTGTGGTGAAATTTACCTGTAAAAGCTTAATCAAGAAGTACTCTTGAGAAGAACACCTACAAGGGAGTGAGGGAAGAAAAAGGGGATGGAAAGAGAAGTTGCATTCCAATAAAGTTGCAGCAGAAGCCTCAGCCCTTCCGACAAGGGAGCCCTAGAGCTGGGATGACCCTTCCAAGTTATCCAGAATTGAGGCACAAAGCCACACCTTTGTGCATTGTCCTTCATTATCCACTCATTACATGTGAGCTGTCTCCAGGGAGAAAGCAAAAATGTAGAGAGGAAGCTTTCTTTAGATGAAGGAAATTCCTGGAGAGGGATGCAACTAAGAGCCATCAGCAGGCAATACTCCCAGAAATAAATTAGTGCTTCAGTCCTGAACAGGGAAGTGGAACAATGTACCACAGTATTGACTACAAATCTCCAGTTTTCTCAGTGTTGATAGCATGCTGAATTTTCTGAAAATATTTTACTTCATGATATCTTTAGTGGGCTGAATGGTGGCCCCTCAAGATATATGCAAAAAGTATCTGTGATCTAATTTGGAAAAATGATATTTTCCGATGTAATTAAGGATATCTCAAGAAGAGATCCTCCTGAATTAATGGGGTGGGCCTTAAACCCAATGACTAGTGTCGTTATAAGAAACAAAAAAAGAGATGACACAGGGAAAGGAGGAGAAGTCTGAAGACCAAAACAGCTAGAATGACACTCACAGCCCCAGAAGCTGGAAAAACTAAGGAACAGATTGTCCCCTAGAGCCTTCGGAGGAAGCATAGCTGTGCCAACACCTTGATTTTGGACTTCTAGTCTTCATAATTGTGAGAAACTGAATTTCCATATTTCAAGCCACCAAGTTGGTGGTAATTTGTGACAGCAGCCCTGGAAAATTAATACAATATCTTATACCATTTAATCGTTACATTAAAAAATTGTATTTTTAAAACCCTCAGTAGGAGGAAGAGTGGCATTGAGATACTTATGTCACCAGGTTTCTACCTGAGGGGCTGCCAAGGCTTGGCTACACCTCCATGCTGAAGGCCACAGTTCCTAATGGGAGGCTCTCTCCCTACAGCTACCCTCTCTGGTGGCTGTCTCCCATTTCCCTTCAGTCACAAGGGAGAGAAAGTGTCTTCCCAATGTTGCTTAGCACCCGAGAACTATGCTACCCTTTGTCTCCCCTAAGCCCTGCTATATCTTGATATCTGTTTTCTACTGAGACTAGTCTGACTTGTCAACTCTGGGGTAATTCAGCTTCCAGGGAGCAATGACTTCAGTCAATACTAAGCCACTAGTGACAGCAAAACTCATATTGCAGCTTTTCTGAGATTTTCTAATATTATGTGCCTATATGTAAGAGACCTGGATTTTATAATACTCGTTTTCCCACAGTTATAGCATTAGATCCTTTAACTCTCTGGCTTTCCAATGAAAGAACCTTGTCATTGGTACAGATAGGTTTGTCATCCTTATTTTTGTCTGTCTTAAGTACTGCTGCTGAATTTCCTCCCTTAGGTAACAAAAATTTCTCTATTTTCTACAGTTAATTTGAACACTTGGAAAGCCAGTCATAAAATGTCTCAAGATTTATATTCTCTCTGGTAGGGCAAATATTGTCTGCTTTTTTATGTGCTGCTAATTTCCTTCATCTTACGTACTCCACAGGAGACCTACGGGTGATAATTGGTGGCAAATCTAATGGGCTTCTTGAACTGCTCATTGCTACTATGGGCATCCCTCTCCTTGATAAGGCTGAGAAAATTTCATGGGAGAAGAGAGATTCTTTATCTTTGTCTCCTCTACAGATCAATTCTAGTGCCTGACATTTAAGTGGAGCTCAGTATTTGTTTAGACACTCAGCAGAATTAAGAATATATCTTATTTTTAGAACTCTTACTAGTTTATATCAATTTTGTGGACTTTGTGAAATGAGTATGCTGTATTGTTTCTATTGATGGAAAATGGATTTACTTAAGAGAGTTTCAGCGAAAAATATTCATATAGTATCTATTATGTGCTCAATTCCATTTTAGGGGCTAAAAATATAGCAGTGGAGTAATCAGACAGCTTTAGCATGCCTTCTCCACAAAAGCACAACCTGACACAAGTGCCTGCCTAGTTACTTTGGGATGTAATCCCGTGGAACAGGAGTGGAGGCAAAAAGGAGTGAAACAGGGAAGGAGGGAAAGTCAACGCAAGGGTGCATTATCAAGCAGCTTACACTATGGCCCACTGTGTCTGGATCCCTCCGGGCACTTTCTTAGGATCTGTGTAAAATGCACCTTAGAATCTTTCACCTGAGCAACATGAGCTCCTGTTCCCCATCGGTCAAAGCTTTCCCCATGAGGTGTTGACTCCCTGACCTTCCGAGGTCATACATGTGTATGCATAGATGAGCGGGATGAGGCCTCTACCCTCATCTATCCCCCTCCTCTTGCTGTCGGGGCAGAGATTCCCAGGTCATAAAGTGAGAGATACTTAGGGCAGCTGAGGAGAGGTGCTTTCAAGGTTGTACATTTGAGCAGCCTGTTGGCTCCATGACAGCTGGAATGAAAAGGTGGGTGTGCTATTGTGATATAATAAGAAATATATATTTGGTCTGTGCCCCTGGTTCCTGGCACACAACCCCTGAAATTGTTAGAGTCTCTTACATGATGGATGTCTTTTTGTATGGTAGCAACATGACTAACGACTGGGGAATCTGCAGTGGCCTCAGGATGGGAGGCTGGTTACCAGGAAACCAACCATGTGATCAGAAGGTTGAAACTTCCAGCCCTACCCCCGACCTCTGAGAAGGGGAATGAGCCTGATGGTTGAGTCGATCACCCATGACCAATAATTTAATCAACCATGCCTATGTAATAAAGCCTCCATTAAAACCTAAAGGACTGGGCATGGGGAGCTTCCATATTGCTGAACAGGTGGAGGTGCTGGGAGAGCAGAGCACCAGGAGAGGCCTCACCCTTCCACATACCTTGCCTTAGGCATCTTTTTCATCTGGCTGGCTGGTCATCTGCATCCTTTACGATATGATTTACAATACACAGGTAAACATAAGCAAACTGTTCCCCTGAATTCTGTGAGCCACCCCAGCAAATTAGTCAAACCTGAGAAGGGAGTCATGGGAACCCTGAATTATGGCCAGTCAATCAGGAGCACAGATCACAAGCTGGGACTTGTAACTGACATCTGAAGAGAGAGACAGTCTTTTGGGACTAAGGCCTCAATCTGTGAGATCTGACACTGTATCTAGGTAGATACGGTGTCAGAATTAAATCCTAGGACATCGGCCGGGCGCGGTGGCTCAAGCCTGTAATCCCAGCACTTTGGGAGGCCGAGGCGGGTGGATCACGAGGTCCAGAGATCGAGACCATCCTGGTCAACATGGTGAAACCCCGTCTCTACTAAAAAATACAAAAAATTAGCTGGGCATGGTGGTGCGTGCCTGTAATCCCAGCTACTCAGGAGGCTGAGGCAGGAGAATTGCCTGAACCCAGGAGGCGGAGGTTGCGGTGAGCCGAGATCGTGCCATTGCACTCCAGCCTGGGTAACAAGAGCGAAACTCCGTCTCAAAAAAAAAAAAAAAAAAAATCCTAGGACATCTAGTTGATATCCACAAAAAATTAACAGACTGCTTTGCATATGGGGAAAAAAAACCCAGACAGCTGGTATCAAAAGTGAAATGCTGAGTGACTGTGCAAGAGAGTAGGAAAACCACTTTAGTCTCTTCCTATTTTTAATACTGGGTTACAAGAATGTTTGGTTAGTCAAAAGGTGACTAATAAACAAAGCGCCTGTCCTTCTCAGACGTACATTCTAGTGGAAAGTGACAATATACTAAAATAAGCAACTTAAGGTCTCTTGAGAATAAGCACTGTGAAGCATATATTGCTGTTGATGTGACAGAGACCCATGGCAGGGCTCCTTTAGATAGCCATGAAATTCAGGAAAGGCCTCTTAGAGGTGAGAACATTTGAACAACCACAGAATGAAAGAATTCATTCATGTATGTAGCCTATGGAATAGTATTCCAAGCAGAGCAAATGAAAAGACCCTGGGGTTGGATGGGCACAGACAGCTTCAGAGACAGAAAGGAAATAGAAGGAGGGTTGAGTAAGTGAAGGAGCATGGGGTCAAAGAGGGAGAAGAGGTAGCCAGGGGCTCGTGGGGCCTTTAGGGTCATGAGCTGTGGTCCAGCATGCATTCGCCCTAAATACATAAGAAAAGGGGACTTAGATATTTACAAAGCTGATATTTCAGGTGTGCTCCTCTCACATGTAACTGTCAGGGTCTCTGACACATTGTCCTTGGATATTTTATTTTACCAAGTGATACATGTGAATTAAGTGTGCTGTGAATCACTCTGCAGGAGAGTGAGCCTAGTTAACAGCCAACACTCACATTTCAGCCTCACTTTGAGGTCTTTTACTCATGATTATGTAAATAGTAACACTTATGATCTGATTAATGTTCCTTATGAAGAAAAAAAGGTCAAGGTAAAGCCAGACACTTCAATATTTTAAATATATATAACTATGATTTCAGGATGCATATCTCACCATTGGGCACCAGGGTCCTGATTTATAAAATAAGGGAGTTGATTCTCCTGAGGTTCTATGTGTCTATATGGCTAAAGTATGAAATGGATTAAATGTTCTTAATGCCAAGTAGATTCTAACTTTCTCTGAAGCAATAAGGCATAATTTTATTTTAGAAAAAGAGCTTTGAGGATCACCAACTTGCTGAAAAGAAACCTCTGCACGCAGTATTTTCTTTTCTTTTTTTTTTTTTTTTTTTTTTTGAGACAGAGTTTCACTCTTGTTACCCAGGCTGGAGTGCAATGGCACGATCTCGGCTCACCGCAACCTCCGCCTCCTGGGTTCAGGCAATTCTCCTGCCTCAGCCTCCTGAGTAGCTGGGATTACAGGCACGCGCCACCATGCCCAGCTAATTTTTTGTATTTTTAGTAGAGACGGGGTTTCACCATGTTGACCAGGATGGTCTCGATCTCTCGACCTCGTGATCCACCCGCCTTGGCCTCCCAAAGTGCTGGGATTACAGGCTTGAGCCACCGCGCCCGGCGCACGCAGTATTTTCTATAGTTTATTTGTCTCCATTCTCCTGCAGTACCCCTGGAATTGTGGCCTTCCTTACTAGGTGTTGGGTAATTAGAGAAGCTTCCCCATTAAGTTACAGTCATGTATATTGGAGATAGAGAAGAGGCTCAAAAGAGAAAGAGAGTTGTTTCAAGATGTAAATACAAGACCTATAGTATCTTCCCTGAGAAATACCAAAGGGAAAAATATGTAATAAATGGCTAAAGAACAGTGACAATAAAGTAAAATTGATACTGAGTTATACAACACTGGAATGAAGCTAATTAAATACCTTTAATTAAAAAATAGCATGCTTGGTTTCACTCAATCAAAATTTCTCTAGGAAATTAAATTTAAAAGCAAGAAAGAGAACAAACAAATAAACAACAAAAACTTCTCAAAATATATAACTGTTTGAGATAAAAATCTATTTAGCATGTGTGTGTGTGTGTGTGTGTGTGTGTGTGTGTGTGTGTGTGTATAGTTGAATATACATATATCCTTATTTTTTCATCTGTGATATACAGGTGTAGGTTTGTCAAGAGAAATGTCATGGGAATGAAAACAAAACGTATCCTTTTTGCATTGCTTCTTATTTGTCAAGATATTAGAGGCAATCTGCATTTTTAATTGAAGGATAATTGGTTTTTACTGAATATGTTATGAAGTTTAATGTATTGCTTAATGGTGTAAAAGACTCATCATAACCAGCACAGGACTTTTTACAGCAGACGTTCTGATCTTGGGCAGGACATTTTACCTCTTCAGGAGTCATTTTCTACATCTGTAAAATCAAGGGCTCGGTCTATATTAAATGACCCACATTCTATAGGTTTTGATAGGAAACAGAAAACCTCTGTGTGCAAGCATGCTCATGCCTCTGCTTTTAACATTTTCACAAAACAGGCAAATCTTTACTAAGTTAGACTTCTTTTCTGAAGGAAGGAGCATATTTTTATACACAACTATCTTCTTTTTTCTTATGGTTACTTTCTGCAGACTGTGGTTCAGAACAACGTCCCTGGTCTCTGTAAGATCTTCAATATTGAGGTAAGATTATATTCATGATAAGGTTTTCATTGAGCCAGAAATGTGAAACAATGCATTTTTAAAAGATGTTCAGCAACAAGGACTAATTTCTATCTTACTTACTTCTCCTCCCCATTACAACCTCTCTTCTTCCAAGAAAAGAGTTTGGTTTGGCTCTCATTTGCCCAGGAAACGCTATTAATCACAATCTCCTATCCCCTGATAACATTACTTAATTGAGGTTGTATTGAACTATACCATTACTAAAAATAACAAACACAAAAGCGTGCTCTCTGTCTCTCTCTTTCTTTCTCTCCCTCGGTTTCAGTTTGCTACTCAAAATAAATATCAGAGATTATTTAGTATAATTATCCAATTGAATTATATAATTTTATTTCTGCAAGTAAAATGCTAGGTGGAAATTTTATATATATCTTACCTAAAATTATTCTTTGTGCATATATAAATTTTTAACATGCATGTGGTAAAAATTTATTTTCTTTATATATACACATTTATCAAAACATCTAGAAAAATATACAACACATAAGTCTTTGTGGTCTTTGGCAGTTAGAATTCCAGCTGATTTTTATTTTCTTTCTTATCCATTTAAAGTGTTTTCATGTAATGAACAGATATTGATGTTGTAACTGAAAAAAAATGTGTTAAACTAAAATTAGTCTTTTATGGATGGAATTGAACATGGTGAAAATAGTAGTGATAAAAAAGATTGCTATGCTGAAAGTCTCATGAAATTCTTTTTCATTACATGCTAATTCATAAAACTCCTAAAATTTGAGTGAAAACCAAGAAAACCTTATTCTCATGAAGGTAGGACTGATAGCTGTACCATACATAACAGATTATCTTTCTCATCCATCCAAAATCTATTGATCTTTTAGTAACCGCTGTTTGATTAGGGTGGTTCTTCTAGCAGCAATCCAACTCTGTTAGTTTTTTCCTTTTTCCTAATTCTGAGGCATGAACTTTACAGGAAATTTTCATTCTATGCCCAGTTGTACATCTCAGCTTACAGCCTCTTTATAGGTAATGACCTTGCTTCCATCACACTTTGCCATGCCAGTCAGCCGATTCCCATCCTAAAGTGCCCAAAGAAACATAAACTCCTAACAGGTCTTCTGCTTCTCATTTTTACTTTCTTCCATTCAGCTCACACATGCCCACCTAATTTATCCTTTTAAAATGTTACTTTAAATATATGACTCATATGCTGAAATATCTATAGGGAGTCTCTCTGACATAAATTAAAAACCCACACCCTTTAGCCTAGAATTCAAAGCTCTTAGACGGCTTTGCCTGCTCCAAGTCCCCTAATAACAGCCTCAGCTAAACCACAGTAACGCAATCACTAAACAGCCTAGCACCTTAACATTCTCAAGTGTTGGGTCTTCCTGTTTCTTCTGCCTGAAATGACTTACCTTGTGGTTTCCATCAATCTGATGCTTATAAGGCCAACTTTATGCTCCACACTTCAGATGCTCTTGGCCCACTCAACCACTAAGACATCTCCCCCTTTGCTAAAGTCCTGCCCTACCAACTCATTTGTGCTGTGCTTTATGCCATTTGACTTTTTTCGTGCACATGGATGCTTCTTCCTGGATAAATGGTAACTGCCTTATGATTGAGGGTTGTGTTTTATCTTTGGTATTTTAAAATTATCTATAACTATACGTCTTCAGTAATCCCTTAGGAGTTGACACACAGTAAGTATCTTTTTAATTAACGGAAACCTTAAGCATCATGTTTTCTAAGCATTTTGGAAAATGTGCAGAAGTATAACACTCCACATTTTTATTTTTTACGAAGTGTTTAAAGATATGTAAGTAATATTTGAGTTAACCATTATGAAAACCACAAAAGTAAGTTTACCTTTTGCTCAGCTTCCTGTTTCTGAAAATGTCCTTTCCTCATTCAGTGTGTTTTAGCTAGAGCATTTAAAAAGTTTGTCCAAAACACACAATCATGGCTTGCCTTTAGCAGAAATAATGTGTGTTCCTGCTTCTCTTTGTAAATAATTGAATTTGCTTCTGCAGTTCAAGAAGATCGTGACTTTTTTTGTGTGTGAAACTGACTTGCTTCTGTTTTGTCCTTATGTGCAGCAGACTATAAAGGCAAAAAAGAAACCCTGTGCAATTGGGATATGGTGAGTAGGGAGGATAATAGAAGAGATTGACATGACTTCCATAGAAGAGTTATTTTTAAGTATAGAGAATGCCTGCCTATCCCCATGCTGAAAGAGCCTTTAGAAAATATTACCAGGATTGAAAGGCAGTGGGGACAATTCCCATCACCTGGGTAGCTGTGCCAGTCTGCAGAGTGTTGCTGCCACCTGCTGCATGCAAACAGCCATGGAGGGGCTGTCGCCTGGGTCTTGCAGCTGCAGGAGACCCGATGTGTAAGTATTTAGCTAATATTCTGTAGTCACGCATCTGAAATTGTTGCACTCTCAGAACCTGGGTGGGTCCCAAAAGAAAATTAGTCAAATATGATGGCTTCAGGCCATAGAAATTTCTGGATATAAGAATCATGAACTAAGCCCTGAATAATACCCAGAGGACAGATTTGCCATATCGTCACTAAATGGGTGGCTCAGGTAGCCCAACCCCAGTGAGAGGCAAGAATTCTACCGAAAATAAGTCTGTAACACTGGAAAATAATTGACTATTTCTATGTTTCTGAGTTTAAGGACTTTTTTGGAACAATTGCTTCACTTTAATACTATAAGAAATAGGAGCATTCTAAATACTCCAAAAAGGGTATTGTTCTTAGAGAATTCAATAAATTTAGATTTGTATTGGTTTCTACTTAGGTACATTCCTCTTAATATGGAAAATGGAGTGGGATCATAGAATCCCTTCTCTAGGCTTGCAATGCGTCCCAATTTAATAGGAATGCCAATGTGCAAATCAGGCTCTTCATAGTGCATCTCCAGGACTATTTTTGCTGCTATGCTTCATAACTTTGATTGACTAGAATTTCCAGGGGCAATGGGAAGAGATGAAGGTACCCAGAGCAATTATGTCTCTTCCTGCCCTTCTATCAAGGACTTTGAGTTTCCCAGCCTTCCCTGGAAAATCACTGTCAGCACCACCTGACCCAATAACCCCAGTGACCTGAAACTCATGGGAAGCTGGGAAGGGGTGATAATAAAGGTTTGGGGAGCACTAGACTAGGCAAGCAGTAACTACATCTCGATTCTGCAGGAAACTACTAGCTGAGGAATAAGTATAGTAATTATCATAGCAAGTATGTGCAGTGGTGGTATAGGGGGTGGTCTGGACATCCAGGAAGACAGTAGCCCTTATTTATTTACATGAAAACCTCTCATCTCCTATCTAAACTTTAATCTCCTGAATGCCAAAAGCATTTTCTTCTGTCTTAGCATCATCCATATTCCCTGCAAGTTCTTGCATAGGAGAGATTGGTGTATACATGATGACAATCTGGCCAAGATTATCTCCACCTGACTGAAAAGAATTCTCATCTCAGGATTACAACTGGCCTTTTCATTTGTCTTTTTCTTGCTAGGTGGTACCTATATTCTAGTAATGAGATTAGAGTCACAGGATTTTTAAATCATTCATATGGCTGCATAAAGACACACATGTTTATTTGCTATTCTTTATCCATCAAACTTATACAGTACTCCTCAGCCTAATGCTTGTTTTCTTGATGTTGGAGGGTCATGACAGCCTATTTTGTCCCAGCCTGAAAAACTAATACAATTAAATCAGAGAATCATAGCAGAGAATAGTCATCATCGTCTTCTATGAATAGCCAGACATTTTACCAAGGGGTCCCTTTACTGAAACCTGGCTGCGGTTCTATGTAAATAGAAGTAACTAGGCAGATGTAATAAGCCTAATACCTCACTGAGGTGGGAATTCTCTGCCTTTGGATTCTGACTGTGACTGCTTTGCTTTGGTTTAGGCATGGATAAGCTCTTCTGCAGTCAGCAAAAAAGGGCTGCAGCCAACCTGATGGGAGACTTCCCTATCTGACCTCCAACCTTCCCAGAGGAGGGGTAGAAAAGTAGCCCTCACTTCTCCACTCCCAGAAAATGTACATTTCCCTGCAAAGGAGAGATAATAAAATTTGGTTTGATAGCTGACATTATTCTCTGTTACTTTATTAAAATTAAATGTGCTAATTCTTTGTTCTTTCACCCCAGAGCAATTCTGGAAAGAAAACATATCTTAAGATTGAACAGAAAAACTATTATGAAAGATACCAAGTTCACATTTGTTAAATGACTTTGCGCTCTTGAAAAGAAATGTATAAAAAGCACATTGCCAACTGCTCTGCATGATATCCTTTGTTTGGATTTTAGATGCAGCTTGACTGACAGTGATCCTGAATAAGAGACTCTTTGGATGCTGAAAAGTCTTTTAAAGAAGGTGATATACAGATTTCAGAGAACAATTTCAACATTGTTCTGTTGAAGGTTATACTCAGCCCTGAACCACATTACTTTCCTGTCTATGTTTCATTTCCTGGGGGCTTGCCAAGTGATAAACAGGCGTGTGTGGTAGATTTGAGGTTTTTTAGCACGAAGTGGGCGGCTAGAGTTTGCTTTAAAACATCAATTGACTTCATGATCATTATGGAAATGCTGGTGTAAGGTCTTCAAAATGGAGAAAAAATGGAAATACTGTGCTGTTTATTACATCATCCAGATACATTTTGTCAAGGGTAAGACTTCCAGTTGTCCCTTCTTGTCAGATGGGCCGTTTAGGGGTGGATGGGGCCTCTGTTCATTTAAAATGCCTTGTGACTGCTGCTGAAATTGATCACCAAAGGGCAAATTGTTACTAAGGGTTTCAGTTATGTATTTAAGTGGCAGATATAGGAGAGATGCTAGAATATAGAAATGACTACAAATGAACACCAAAAATGAGAAGGGAATGGGTCATTTGTGCCACTGCTCTGAGGCATTTTCACCCATTTCCTTCCTAACAGGATCTCTGGAGTAATTGAGAAATTGTGTTTCTTGGAAATGAAATGCTCTCCAAATGGTTGTCAAAATGACTGCAGAAAAAT
Organism: Saimiri boliviensis; assembly: GCF_048565385.1. NCBI lineage: Eukaryota > Metazoa > Chordata > Mammalia > Primates > Cebidae > Saimiri > Saimiri boliviensis. The sequence goes on along the minus strand of NC_133456.1, from coordinate 39,458,590 downwards.
TAAAAATCACAAAGCCATCAACACTCAGAGATCCTTACTTAACTTCTTTCTCTCTCAAATACTCTTTTTCTTTTGGATAAAACAAGTGTTTCTCCTCCAAATACTAAGGTCTTTGGGAGTTGAATACACGTTGAATTTTAATGAGGCATGTGTAGATATGAACCTGAGAGACAAAGTGGAATCCTTATGACAGTGGGAACAAGAGCCTACAGGGCCTATTTAAAAATAGAAGGAAGATTCGTTCTGTATTCCACAGTATGAGAGTATTACAGTAAACCTGAGTGTCTTAAGAATTAACTGTGCTTTTCAGATGTAGCTATGAAAATATTAAGGAGAATTTCTAAATCAAAGGAGATTTTGGAATATAATGCCGTAGATGGGATCAGAGCCATATTTTCAGGCAAAGGATAGCTCACAGGAAGTTACATTAAACTGTACTAACCTCTCCCTACCAAACTTTTGCATCCACAAAAATATGATAATTCCCATTTGTCAAGTACTTTTAAAGGGGCTTGTTTCTTCTCAGTTGCTTGTCATCTTTTTATCTTTTCCTTTTGTGAACTTCAGTGGTACTTGTCACAATAATATATCATTTCTGTAACAGGATTCCATGTTAATTCTAAAACTGAGGCCAAGATTATTGAAGGCATGTCACAGTCTTAATGCTTAACACATTTTAAGTGTCCTGTATCACTTGAACAGACTGCTGATGGGAAAGAGGCTCTACTTAGGTCTAGTATTTCAAGACTATTGATTATTAGAGGTGATACTGAGTGGAACCTCTACCTAAGGTTAGATGAGGTCTTTTCAATCCTTATATACTGAAAGTCAAATGTCTTACTCTAATCAACGAGACTGAATTTGGGAGGCAGTTTGGAGGTTATGAGGGTTATAGAAAGACAACAGACTTGGCAACTGAATTCATTCTTTTACTGGAGGTGTGACTTTTTTTTTTCTTTTTTTTTCTTTTTGAGACGGAGTCTGGCTCTGTCACCAGGCTGGAGTGCAGTGGCACAATCTCAGCTCACTGCAACCTCTGCCTCCCAAGTTCAACCAATTCTCCTGCCTCAGCCTCCCAAGTAGCTGGGACTACAGGTGTATGCCACCACGCCCAACTAATTTTTGTATTTTCAGTAGGGATGGAGTTTCACCATGTTGGCCAGGATGGTCTCAATCCCTTGACCTCATGATTCACCTGCCTTGACCTCCCAAAGTGCTGGGATTACAGGCATGAACCACCTCGCCCAGCCTGGAGGTGTGCCTTGAGCAAATCCTTTCATCTCTCTGTGCCCCAGTTTCTCCTTTGATAAAAAAGGGTTAACAACATCAGGCATGTGAAGGGGATTAAACAAGATAACATATGAAAGGCCTTTGTAAATATGTATATTTAAAAGAAATTGCTATAAATATATTAGGGTTTTTTTTTGCAGTTTCAGAAAGCATCACATGTATATTATATTCAGCTGTTGTTTTATAACCCAAAAAGCCAATTATATTAAACATAAGAAGAATTGTCATATTAAGTTTGCTGGTGTGCTTCAATTTTCAAATAGGCTTAATTTTATTCACAGGTAGTCAGAAACCTTCAATTATATTTTGGTCAGACCAACACATAGATAAATATTTAGAAGTCAGTAATTTCCTCTAGCTTCTCTGCGTGACTCCCTCCTCATTGACACTGTCTCATGCATCTCTGTCTGAGTCAGACACAAGCTCTCTTCTACCCCTAAAGCAGCCAGGGAGAAATTTCCTCAGTTGCTTCCTCACCTTACTGAAATGACTCGGGTTTTTAATAAAGAGTCATTCTATGTGAATTATTTAAACTCATGGCTCATATTCTTCCTTTTCAGGAGTTTGGGAACAAACTTTCGATACAGGAGAAAACATTTATGCTCCACTTGGATCTGATGTCAACCTGACCTGCCAAACACAGAAGATAGGAGGCATCTTGGTGCAGATACAATGGTCCAAAGTCACGGATAAGGCAGACCTGATTGCCCTTTATCATCCCCAACATGGCTTCCACTGTGCCCATGGGAGTCCCTGTGAGTCCCTGGTGACTTTCACAGAAACTCCTAAGAATGTGTCAAAATGTACTCTGCATTTAAGGAATGTGTCTTCTGCGGTCAGTGGAAAGTACGAGTGTATGCTTACTCTGTATCCACAAGGCATTCAGACTAAAATCTACAACCTTTTCATCCAGACACATGGTAAGTGTAATTGGTAGAGGGATGGAAGCACATGCTTTCATTCAGCTCTCTCTCATTCAACAAATGCACATTATAAGAAAACCAGGGTTAAGCATGGTGCTCAGCACACAAAGGTTGAACAGAAAGAGTATTGTCTGATAAGGGAGACAGTACCACAGCATTTCACAAATAAATGTAAACTTGCAACAGTGACAAGTGTCAATAATAAAGGCTGTAAGAGTCTTTATAAAGGAGCATATCACAGAGGCCATTGAAATTGTCCTTGAGAAAGTAACACTGCAGCTTAAGTCTACAGAATGAGTAGACATTAAAACAATTTAGGAGGTGGGGTTGAGGCAGGGTGGAATTGTGAGTAATCCCAGAGAGAGAAAACAGCTTGCAAGAAGCTCTTTGGAGTGTCTGAGGAAATGGGAAAATGCTAACGGGACAGCAGTGCAGCGATTAAGGGATAAAGCAGGTAAGGACCAGATCATGTTGGACCTGGTCTGCTTCCATTTGAAAAGGTTTCTATTTTGATCTCAAAACCATGAGAAGATATGGAAGTGTTTCCAACAAAAGGATGGCATGACATTTATAGCCTGATGTTATTTGTGTTGAAAAAAAAATTGCTGACTTCCCTGTGAAAATAAGGTGAAGATGTACAAGAAGTAGAAGGTAGAGAAAACTCAGGAGACCATCTTAGTAGCCCAGAAAAGAGAGCGTGGTAGTTCAGGTAGACGTAGAAGGAAAATGGCAAATTGTGTGCATTGGAAATAAAACAGATAAGATCCTAGAGTGAATATAAAACAAGGGCAGTATGAGTGAAGGAGAGAAAAATGTTGCAGGTGACATCTGGGTATCTGTCACGCACACCTGAATGGTGGTGCCATTCACTGCAGTGGAAGGTAAAGGAAGGTTTGTGTGTGAATTTATGAAAGTGGTTTTGGGCATACTACGTTTAATCTAGGGCAGGTAAAGGGGCAAAGGAGGCTGCTAGCCATGTAGCATTCATACCAAACATACTTTAGACACCTGCATTTATAAGTGGGAATCCTGGATTTAAGTTCTAGCTCATTTCTGGATAGAAATAAATTTGACTTGGGGTGTATCGTGTAAATTCTCTGAGCCCATGTGGAAAATGATTATAATAATGCTTGCCCGAAATTACCTGGTCCTAAAGTAAATGATTTTTATCTCTGCTAATGGAAAACAACAAAAGTGAAAGCCAACAAATGCAAAATGCACTGGCAATGGACTGTTTCTAACTCAGGGCAAAGTGGCCTGGTAATATAAGAAAAAAAAATTATCTCATGTAGGTCATATTAAAGGGAGCACAGAGCTACCCAGGCCAAGCAACAGGTATAGATTTACTACCTCCTCTCCACGTCTTATAATCTACTTGCTCTTAAAATGTGCTATTGGAATAGCCTACCTATAGGGTCAAGGTCCCATCAACTACTGTCTTACAATACACAATTCCCTTGCTGTTTTCCAGGAGGAACACACACACACACACACACACACACACAGAGAGAGAGAGAGAGACACACACACACACACACACACACACACAAACACACCAGCTCAATTAAGGATGGAGTGGAGTTGGGGTGAAGTAAAGAGAAATGGAAGACCTATATACAACACTGCTTAGCTACACATACTTTGAATCAGGTAGCCTGTATTTGAACATTGGCTCTATCACTTACCATACATTTCATCATTCCCAAGTTGTTTCAAGTCTCTTACATAACAATTATGGATAATTATAGTACTTTCTTTATAGGTTTCACTGTCTTGATGACTAAATGAGATAATCTGTATAACGCACTTAACATATAGTTCCTGCTAAGGGATAAGAGTTTGGTAAATGGTAGTTTTCAATTAAAAGTAGTAATAATTACAGTGAGCAAATTCTACTTCTCAGTTTGGATTAAAAATGAGCCCTGCTCTTTCTCTTTATATATGGACCTCATCTGGAACCCAGTGGGACATCTGCCATGTATTATTAACACAAGTCCACACTGATCTTGGCTTCATACATAAATTTTTTTTTTTTTGTACCTTCTGCCTAAAACAGTAAACAATACCACTGCCTCACTGAGGACTTGGTGCTTCCTTCTTAGTGCCTGCCTTCTCCATGGAGACCTGGCAACATGGATTGATGCTCCTTATAGGAAATAGAATATGTGATGCCACAAAATGAAGACAGGAGAACAGGTAGTATACTATCCAGAAAGGAGAATGGTGTTGCCTTTAAAGAAAATGTATTTCTTAAAATAAAGAGAACTAAGGGAGCTAAGCTTATAGCTAGTAAAAACTGCAGATCACTGGTGAGGCAGAAACCATATCTATATTTTTTGTGGCTGGAAAATTCCCCATCTTCCAATTGTAACTTTGCTGCTGTCCTCTGGATCAGAGGAAAAGCAAAGTCCTCAGGGTTAGAGAAATTGTTCTGGTATTGTGTATTTGGGTATAAAGGGAGCAAAATAGAAAAGAGCAAAACAGAAGTGGGGAAAAATCCTTCGCCACAGAGTGACAAAAAGCTTAAGCCTAGAACGGAGGTAGAGTAGGCAGCTGAATAAAAGGAGGCAGTTGCCATCTGAGAGCTTGTCCAGTCCACATCCAATAGCATATTTTTTTACCCTTTACTCTTTCGATCTTCTCTTGCTTCTTCTCCTCTCACTTGTACAGTTTCCCTTATGCCCCTGTGCAATCTTTAAGTTTCCAAGCTAGCTGGGTAAGCAAAACACACCTGAAGTGCAAACACTTATGTAGTACATAAACAAATGCAAATTGAAGTGATGCCTAAGAACCTAATTAGAAAATGCTGAAGGACTTGAGGTGTTTGGGTTGATCACCTCTTCCTGTTTCTTTTCTGTTACCATTTGAGTCATTCTCTCTTGTCTGCTCACAACACAGTGTGTGTCTAAATCCTGTTCCTATGTTCCCCCCAGGGCCTAGCTGTGAAAGGATTCTGTCTCTTTTCACAACATTTTGTCTCTCTGTGTGTCTTAGTGCTCTGAGGCTGTGGACAAGAGTGGAAATATAATAAACAGTGTGTGGGTTGCTTCTTTTCCACTTTGATTTGACGGGGTTTCCTCCTAGGTTAGGAGCTTTAGAATCACTCCAAGAAATGCTGTTCTTTGAGTTAAGCCTTAGATTGTCATAATCTAGATTTCATTCATTTAAATGCTACTGGATCCCCATAATACATCAGACTGTAAGATTTTGGTGCACTTTAAAATTTGTAGTTATGAAGATCAGTTACAAGAGTATAACATGGCGTTAATTTACCAGTTCACAGCAAATGCATTGGTGGGCTATGAATATTATGGAAAGCAGTAGTAGCACTGAGAGTGGTTGGAGAAGCCATGGCCATGGAAGAAGTAAAAATAGTAGCAATAAAATGTTCATAATATTAAGATGTTAAGAGCCACTGATGAGCATTGCCTACATTCATTAAATCATTATTATTTGCCAAATAGTGATATTCTATTATTCCTTAATTTATTAGCTTAAGTATTTCCATAAAGAGAAATTTCCTCTTATTAACTTATTACTTATTTGATGTATAGTTTGTATAAGAAAAGAATAGATACTTGATTATTTCCCTTTAATCACCAGCTTTTAAAATGAGTTGATTCACTAGTATTTTTAGAAAATAACCCATATGTATTTTACATTAACTATTATGAATTCATATGAACTTAAACATACTGATGAATTTTAATTCATTATGGTAATTATCCTTAATCTACTGAAAATGTCCCATATATAAAAACTATTAATCCTTTGTGATATAAGTTGCAAATATTTTCCCAGTTTGTCATTTATTTTTACTTTCTTATATTGTTCGCAATGCAGCATGTTTCTTATTTTTAAGAAATAAAATCTATTACTCTTTCCCCTTATTGGTCCTGATTTTAACTTTTGGTCAAGAAAAGTTTTCTTCATTTCCAGAAGAAAAATTATGAGTGAATGTAAGATTTCACTTATAATTTCTGATACTTGCATGCTTTTTTTATGAGCATTTAAATTGGTAATGTTAGGTTTCTGGTACAAAAAAAAAAAAAACCTAAATTTACATTTTTTAATATCTCTCTAATGCCTTTTTCTACATTTTCTACTTTTTTTCCTTCTGTGATTCAGTTAGATATTGAACTGTCTTCTAATCATGAACTCTATCTCGCTGATGTCCAATAAGTTATTATCCCATCAAATTAGTTTCTGATATTGTATTTTTAAGTTACTGTTTGACAGATTTTTAATTTTTGATAAGTTTGTCTACCTTTTGATCTACTTCCTCCATTTTTTCTGTTTTCTTGAGTATGTGAAAAAGAGTTGTTTTAAATCTTTGTTGGATAACTCCAAAGTCAGAAGCATTTGTGTGTCTGTTCCTATGTCTATTTTTCTCTTATTTTCTTTTTTTGCAACTTGCTCCACCATATGTCCTCTAAACCACTTTGTATTATTGTTGTTAATTATACATCTATATCAACCATAAAATGCATGTATATAATAACAGATGTATTAAACCCAACATTTCAGTGTTTAATTAAAGATTTAAAGCAGCAGACCCCAACGTTTTAATCCTAGGGACTGGCATGGAAGACAGTTCTTCCAGACTGGAGTGGAGGGGGATGGTTTCGAAATGATTCAAGCGTATTACATTTATTGTGCATTTCATTTCTATTACTATTACTGATACAAGAACAGAAAGCCAAACACCACATGTTCTCACGCATAGGTGGGTGTTGAAAAATGAGAACACGCGGACATAGGGAGAGAAGCATCACACACTGGGGACAGTTGCGGGGGATAGGGGAGAGACAGTGGGGGTTGGGGAGGGTGGGGAGGGATAACATGGGGAGAAATGCCAGATATAGTATGCACCTAAAGTTAAAAAAATAAAAATTAAAAAAATTAGATACTTTATATTAAACAATGATCAAATACAATAATTCTTTCTTCAGCCGTCTCAAATTTGCTATTGAGAACATCTAGCAAATTTTTCATTTTTGTTAACATTTCAATTCTAAAATATGCATGTGCTTCATTTTCTAGTTTTCTATTTCTCCACTAACATTTTGTCTTTATTGAGTCATTGTCATATCTTGATTTAATTCTTTGAATAGACTAATAATAGCTTCTTCGGAGTCTGTTAAATTCAACATTCTGCCCAGAGTCAGCTGCAATTGCTTTTTTCCTGATTATGGATCACACATTCCTCTTTTCTCAATGTCTCATAATTTTTTGTTGAAAACTAGACATTTTAATATATATACATATATATTTATAGACAGAGTATAGGAAAAAATGTATGTTGCAACTCTATATTCTGTCTTATTTAGGTTCATTTTGTTTTATTTTAGTAACTTATCTGTGCTTAAATTGAATGTCTCCTTTGCAGCTCAACACCATTGATCTCTCTGCTCAGATTTTAATACAAATAGTTATTTTTAAATTTGGTTTGCAAGAAGTTGCCCCTGCATTGTTAAAACCACTTTACTGGTCCACCAATGATTTTGGCAAAAGTCATGCTCAAACACATTAACCCCATTAGGCTTCCACTGTTTATACATAGATTTGTGTGTCAGTAAGGGAGTGCATTCCAAGTTGCAGCCAATTATCCAGACTTCCTTGGCTTTTACTTTTTGCTAGGCTCTTTCAGGTCTCCCCCACTCAATGTGTAGTTTCCTGGCCAGGGTATAATATGTAAAGTCCTTATCTTAGCCATTCCATGACTCCAGTTTCCAGGATCTCCATGTTAAAGGCCTCTCTGGTCTGGCACTGTCTTTGTTTTGTGCTGCTCTAACAGAATACCATAGACTGGATACTTCAGAAATGATAGATATTTATTTTCTCACAGTTCTGGAGGTTGAGAACGTCCAAGATCAAGCTATTGACATCTGGTGAGGGCCTGCTTGCTAAATCCTCTGGAGGGGAGAAATGCCATGTTCTCACATGGTAGAAGGTAGAAGGCAGAAGGCAAGAGATAAAAGGAGAGTCAACTCTCCCTTTTATAACAGCATTAATGCCACTGATGAGAGCTCTTCCCTATCACCTCCCAAAGATTCTACCTCCTAATACCGTCACAATGGAAACCAAATTTCAACATGCATTTCAGAGGAACAAGCACTCCAAATGGGAGTACAAACTCAAGCTAACCAAGCTTCAGGTTTTTGGAACCTACCAAGTGTGTCCCTGTTATGGGAAAAGGTGAAAGGTTTCTACCCCTAGACCTAATTTAAGTCTGCCCGTTGTGGAAAAAAAAAGCTGTTGGTTTTTGCAACCTGCTCCATGTGGCTAAAACTACATTTCTTAATGACCAAGTTGGAGAAGGGAATGGAAGGAGCTGTAGGCAAAAAGATTGAAGACTGCTGCTGTTTTTACTAAAGCTCTAGAGATTTTTCAAGAAGAAATGCTTCACAATTTAATAATTACCTTTACTCAATTTCCAAGGACCTAAAATTGTTGCTTTTTAAGCACACATTTGCCCAGTTTTGTACTTGTCTGTTTTTACTGACTCATATCCCCATAACCAGAAGTCCCTCATTCCTACTCCTCAGATTTTGATATTTCTATTGTATTTTTATTTAAAAACATGTATTCATTACTATTCCCTTTGTTATAACAATTATATATTCTTAGTGCTAAAGGTAAATACATAATCAACATTTACCACTAGCCTTCATGTAAATGCATCTCTCCAGTCTGAAATGTATTCTACTGAAGAATCCTCAGGAAATGCTCATAGCAGCAATATTCTCTGAGTTCTTGCATAACCCTAATATTTTTCTGTAGTCTTTATATTAAAAGGTTCATTTTGCCGAATATAAAATCTTTGGTTCACATTTTCTTTCCTTGAGTGAATTAACTATGTTTCTGTAATGTTTTCTGGCATAGGACTGCTCTCAAAAAGCTAATAACAATCTAAAATTTCCCCATGTTTGACTCTGCTCAATAGTTTTATATGAACATGCTTAATGTTGTCCATTCTGGGTCTGTTTTCCTATTTTGCAGTATAATTGCTTAATGTGTATTTTCTAGTCGTGTTAAATTTTATATTTTTCTTGAATTACAGTTTTTGATATTCTTTCTGTTCCATTGTTTTGATTTTTTTAAATGTCTTCTATTGTACATATATTTTATCTTCTTTGCATATCATTTTCTTTGAATCTCTTTTGTCAGTTTTTTTCTTTTATTTTACAATTACATATTAATTTATTTCAAAATTTTCATCATACTATTTTAAAAATGTATTTTAATGAATTAGCTTTTGTGTTTCTAGGTTTCTGGTTTTGTTATAATTTTGTCTTAATTTCCAGAGTGATTTTTTAAAAACTATTATTTCTAACCCTTTTGGGAATTTTCTTACCTATATTTTGTAAGCTTTTTTCTTCCACTGGACTCATTGAGAACTTCCCAAATTGTTCACAGTTTACATTATTTTATTTCTTTTAGCTCATTTTTAATAATTTGGCTATAGTTATAACTATAATATTTATAGTTATCATTTACATATTATCATTTTGTGATAATATGCTTTCATTGTTGTAGGAATGTTGTTTTTTTCTTTATTCTCTTTTTGCTTCTGATATCCTTATAGGTTAGGCTATCTCATTCTCTTTCTATTGCTCATGTTTAAGGTAAATGCATTCCTATCACAGAAGAGTGGGCCAGGCTAGCTTTTCTAGAGTGTTCAGTATCCCTAGAACCCCTCTTCCGTTATTTTCAAGGTAAGTAATTTGCCATTGTACTTTGAGTGTATTTCCTTGGCTTCTATCCCTCACTATTGTCTAAATTGCCTCTTTGATTTCTCTTATTGGACCTGTCCTGTTTTATTGGATTCTACATCCAGCAGTTTTTTCTCCCAATGGCATGTGTCCTGAGAAGACATTTTTGCTTCAGCACTGACAACCCATTTCTTATTTTTCTTGAAGACACTGGTGATTTGGTATCAGCAAACTCTCTTCTCCATTTCAGCTCCTATTCTTGGGTTAATCTGCCTGTCTTGCCAGTGATTACCTGTTACTAGGCAGAGAGAGGTAGTGTGGGTTCTCAAGTTCTAAGATCCATCAGATGAAGTTGATCTTCCTATGTTTCTTTCTGCCTAGTTGCTGATAACACAATGGTTTAGTGAATTTTCTCCAGTAATTAACAGGAATGTGTTGGTAGTTAGTATTCTTGTAGATATTGTCTATGTATTTTTAGTTTGGTTATCCTAGTTATCATCTTTGTTTTTATACAGGGTTTCAGGAATATTCAAAAAGTAATGCCCCTTATTCTGCCAGCTTCCCAGAATCTGGACAAAACTTACAAAAATGTAAATTGATAAGAGACTAAAATATAACAAATACCTAAGGGCTAGATATAAAATTTAGAAACTGAGAAATACTCCATTAAAATATGTATACTGGTTGTATAGCATGTATTTTGTGAGTGTATGTGTGTGTGTGTCTATATTTATTTATTTATTTATTTATACATATATATATATAATTTTTAGCCCTTAAGTCGGCTTGAATCTTCAGGTTTCATTTCCTTGATCAGATAGAATGTAAAGCTTCATAACCTAAGCTTTGTCTTTTTATTTTGATGGACTAATACCGTATAACAGTTACACTGTTCTATAACATATTTATATATATACAAAATGTTAGTAGCAATAAGAATGTTCACACTCAATGATCAATTAATTATACTTCTGAGAATTTACCTTAAGTAGCTGAATGGTCAGAGTAAAGCTATCAGCATAAGGATGATCCTTGCTGTACAGCATGTAATGGTTTAAAAGTTAAAAAATCCAAGCTGAAAGAGCACAATGATTCAATAATTGGAAATGACTAACAGAATGATGAATGGTATATATGATAAAATGACACAAACTCCCCATAAATTTAAATCAAAAATAGTTCAAGAATCACACAAAACATTTAAAGTAACAATATATATAACATTCATTGGTAAATAGGATTGCAGACTACAAGAAAACATGCATGTATGCGAACAAGATTTGAATAGATATAGAAGAAAGAATCTAAGATTTTTAGGATATTTGGATGATAGAGTTGCCTTTATTTATAAATTTCTTTTGATGTTATAGTTTAGTCACAAATTATATGTATGTATATACAACTTTCCCAATAGGAGAGACTCAAAACTAGATATTTATCTTCTATTACCTTAAAAATGAAAATAATTAACGCTGCTTCCTCAAAGTTTCCTTATCTATTTTTGTGTCATTCCTTTGTTGAAGGAATGTTTATAAGTTCTAGGAAGATTATTAGATATGAAGACTGTCAAAATATCAGATTTTTAGAGTAGCAAAACTATTATGTATGATACTATAATGGTGGATACATGTCATTATACATTTGTCCAAACTCATAGAATATACAAAATTCAGAGTAAACCCTAATGTAAACTATGAGCTTTGGATGATAATGATGTGCCAATGTGGGTCCATTAATTGTAAAAAATGTACTGCTATGGAACAGGATGCCCACAGTGGTGGAGGCTGTGGGTGAGTAGAGGCAGTAGATATACTGGGAACTTTATACTTTCTGCTCAATTTTGCTGTGAACCTAAAACTACTCTAAAAAATAAAGTCTATCAAAATAAGACAATTAAGGCTAGGTTATGAAGTTTTATATTCTATCTGATCAAGGAAATGGAACCTCAAGATTATAGCACCAATTTGGAGCTAAAGCAGAGGAACATGTCAAATTATGAATTTGATTCTTCTCAGGTTGTTTCCTTGTAATTTTTCAGTGTTTAGCAACAATTCTGTGCTCCTCAGTGACTCTGTTTAGCCACTTACACAATAAGGACTATAATGGGAGTTTGCCTCTCTGCTTCATAAGTACACTCTGAGGATAGATGAATCTCTATACTAAAACTGTTTTTGTCTCTTTGACAAAAAGCACTTTACAAACCAATCAGAGATTCATGTGTTTTTCTACCTTATGTTTTGTTACAGTTACACCAGATGAGTGGAAAATCAACCATACAATAGAAATAGAGATAAATCGGACTCTGGAAATACCATGCTTTCAAAATAGCTCCTCAGAAATTTCATCTGAGTTCACCTATGCATGGTTGGTGGTAAGTGTTGCCCTTTTCAGCGAATAACTGCAGTGGTCTTTAAACATTAATGAAGTAAAATGAATAAGCAGTAATAATAGAGAAGGAAACATACTAGATGACAGGCAGGCATTATGCCAGGGTGGGAGGAGGGGTGGGGAAGGAAGGAGAGGACATTCAGATTCCTTTTCACAGGCTGAGTGAGAAGGAATGCAGTAAATTAATTTATAAATTTGCTTCTAAAGGTTGATTTTTATTTCTAGCTATACACCAAACTATGATTACAGAAAGAACAAAGTGTGATAGTACCCCAGAGAGGAGCAATATTCAGCAGAAGCCCCTACTCACAAATACTTGTTTTACAAACAACATGTGCAGAGCTACAGACTCCCTTTTCAAAAAACACTTATTACTGCACCCTGGGAAATACACAACATTGGCTCAGGTTGGGAAGCACAAATTCTAGTGCTTGTGAAATATAAGCAGAAAATGTATATGAGACAAGCAGGACTTGTATAAGGAAACAGCCACTGCCCAGCTCTATTAATGCCACAGGGGGCTGCAGGCCTCTAATTGCCATGCCTTCTCATAAAAAATAAGCCAGAAATCTGTATTTTTATGAAAAATTTCCAATTTAAAAATGATGTAGGCCAGACATGGTGGCTCTTGCCTGTAATACTAGCACTTTGGGAGGCCGAGGCAGGTGAATCACAAGGTTAGGTGTTCAAGACCAGTTGGACCAACATGGTGAAACCCCGTCTCTACTAAAAATGCAAAAATTAGCCAGGTGTGGTGGTACACACCCTGTAATCCCAGCTACTCAGGAGTCTGAAGCAGGAAAATCCCTTGAACCTGTGAGGCAAAGGTTGCAGTGAGCCGAGACCGCGCCACTGCACTCCAGCCTGGGTGACAGAGCAAGACTCCATCTCAAAAAACAAAAAATGATGTGCAGAGCAAAAATAAATATTGGGCTATTTTGATGTGTAGATCAAAATTAAATACTGGTCTATTATTTTGTTAAAACACTCTAAACGATAACCCTAATTATAAATTTAAAAAATTTCACCGAGTATTCACTTTGGCAGTTATGGTGGGCCAGCTATGAAGTTGCTTCCCATGTCCTGTGTGATGACTAAATTCTCCCACTATTTTTCTCACTTGAAATACTGCAGAATTCATCTATGCAGATCTTCATCTATTCAGATGTATGATTTAATTTGGTCTAACCCTTAACATAACTATATCATTTTTTTAATTTACTTTGTCTGCCTTTATTTTATCATTAGTCTACATTATTCTGCCCAACGTATCAGTTTAGTTTAAAATCTAAATTTAATCTTAAAAACTAAAATTTTCTGAGCTTTTTTTTATAACAGGCAAACAAAATCAACATGAGCATAATAATAAATATGAAAGAATTGTGTCACTGTAACCTTAATGTTAGCCAACCAAATGGCAGCCAGCTACTAATCACTGTATATAGTAAACCCCCAAAACTGTTAAAAACAAATGATAACAGAGACAAACACAATTACAGAGATGACGATAAACATGATTTCAAGAATCATAGAACAGGGCATTCATTTAGGTGATACAGAATATGATTCGATAACTGTATGTTAATTTTTATATGTTTATCAAAAGGAAAACAGAATTTAAAAATTCTTATAAAACTCACAGAAGAACCTCATGAATGTAACAGCTGGCACAATTTGGAAAATACTGTGATTGAGGTGGTTGATTATTCGCATTACAAGCTACCTAGATTTTTGTGGACAGTCTCAGAAATTAGACCTTATATGTATAAACATTTCTTTGGGTTTGTGCCATACCCAAGATAATTGATTTGGGCAAAGAACTTTTCACTGTCTAGGTATTTTTCAAATAGTAATAAAAAGAATTATGTTTTAAAATAACTTTCCCAAATGGCTTAAAAACCTACTGCATCTCTTTGTCATCTGTCACAAGACACATCTGCCCCATATAGGATTTGCTTTCCAAAATGCAAGGCTTCCTGGACATTATCATTAGGATGAGTCTAAGTCCACTGTTCTTAACAAACATGATACAACATAGTTCTGAGAAAAAGGTTAAGAGGTGGGGTAACTTCAGGGGAGCAGAAATGTACTATACTAAACCTTTTAGTGATGAAATGCATACCTTGCTTGTGTTACCAATATTTTCCCCCAGAGGGCAGAAAGTTCCTATCCCAATTATCACAGATTCACTAACAGTGGCAACTGGTTTAATAAAGCTTTACTGTCGATATTTTTACTGTAGTGTTCTTTTCTGTGGTATGTAATCTGTTTTTCTAAGCAAATGTAAAGCCTTTGGTGTGTGCCTTTTCTGTGACTCTGAGCTTCTGGAAAAAAAGTTGTATGGCTTATTTCAAAAATATCTAACATCTAGTATAGAGTCTAAAACATAGGTACTCATAAATACTTAATAATTTAATGAATTTGTTTGTATTTGTCCCCTTTCCCCACAGTCTTATTCATTATTCTCATACTAAATTGATGATCACTAACTTCATGCTGTTTGATTGTTTAATGAGTGGCAGTTCATGAAGTATCAAAGACTTGACAACTGATAAAGCACGCTTTATCAAGTAGCTTTCTTTAACGAAACTAAGAAGGCCATATCAACATACCTTTGTATTCAGCTAGGGCATTTAAAATAAATGAACTCCAGAGAGAGTGCATGTAAGGTCACACAGTGAGAGGGTGAGTCTTAGACATCCACTAGAGCCTCAAGTCATGCTGCCACTTTAAAGACTGCATCATGATACAGACAACCTGAAGAATCTTTCTGAAGAAACCCTTCTTCAAAGGGAAAACGATGTTGGCAAATGTGCTGATTAAAATGCCACTATGCATTTCCTTTCTAAATGTCAAAATCTATTTGCTCCTTTCATTTACATCTATGTCCTATGCTGTTGATGGCTGTGGGATTCAGCCAGTCCATTAAAGCATCTTATGTCCTTATAAAGTAGGTTACATAGGGTGGTTATAGTTTCCCTTAAAGGAGAACAAACTTCCTAAATAAATGGAGGGAAGAAACTGTCTGACAGTGCACAAACCATATCCTGGGCTGGTGGTCAGAGCATCCTACAGCAAGGAGGTAAAGGAGCAGAAAGGAGAAATCCCTAAATTCATGCAAGTGCAGAAACCCATGATTAGTGTCTTTGGGCTGACCTATGATTATAATAGTAAAAAACGCACCCATGAGTAGAGATTTAAGATGCTAATGAGATATGCCATGTTATCTACTGGCCTGTACAACAATAGCACATGCACATCCAGAGGACCACCCAGAACATGCTTCATAGCAACATGCCTTCCCAGCCCTTCATGAATAATCATATGGGATTCTCATAAAGGGAGTTTCCCTAGTGTCAGTCAGCACTGTCTCACCTTTGAGTAGCCTGCTGTGATCAGCTGTGAGTGTACTTTTGCTTTGCAGTTAAGCTCTCTTACCTCCTTTCACTTTTAACTAGCTCTCAAATTCTTTTGTGCAGTAAAGTCAAAAACCCAAGCTGGTGCCACTGGCAACACTTATATTAGGGAATAAACTACAACTCTTGGTGTCACAATTGTTAAGTGCCTGCAAAGGACACAAATATTCCAGCCAATCTATATTATTGGTCTTTAATCTCTTCTTAAACTAACAATAATGATCATAATGATAAGCCAATTGTTCTTACAAACATTATATAATCTCTTTAGAAAGAAATCAAAAAATAGAAATGATGAAGATGAGCTGAGGAGAGCAAAAACTTGCTAGACTGAACTCAGTAACTCTGGGAAGCTTCAAAGGCCTTCTACCCTGAGTGATTCGTGAAGCCCTGGAAACAGTTTACAAACTAAAATTATCTAGGTCACTGAAAAACAAAAGTGATGTCTTTCTGTACAGGAAATTTTATAAAAGTTAATTAATTCAATTATGACCCTCATGGGACAGGTTATTAATGGAATTCTGTCTCGTAAAACAAACTCCTTTGCTACATGTGCCTGAAATCATGCTAAGGCTGTGTTAAATGTGTTAATGGGACAGACTCTGAATTTTGGGAAGAAGTTACATTGCAGAACTGGGAATACATTGAAGTGGATGGGCATCGGCTGCAAATGGACGGTGTATCTAACATTCATCCAGCATGAGGGGTAAATAAGTAAACACAAAAGGTTCACCCTTTAATGGAAACTAATAATCTATGTGAATGGAGGGGTAATATATAAGAAATCCTAGAATATGTGTGTTTAGACAAGATGCAGTTGGAAGCTAAAAGGTAAGTGATATTTTTCCCATTTTATGCATTGGGATATAAGCATATAGTTATCAGGAAAATTCTGCAGGCTTATTCTGGAAGCTTCTAAATATACTCTAATATTCTGTTTTCATAGCAAACTATCATCCTTATTTCCCACAGCATACATTTCAGTTCAGTCCAATAAACATATGTGAATCTGTTTTGAGCACTAAGTCCTTCAGGGATACAAAACTATATTGGACGTATTTCCTACCATGACATACACCTTTAATAAAAATGTAAAAAATAGCAGCATGGGGAAAATCATTCAATTCTGACTAGATGGACCTGGGAAGACTCTTAAAAAGGTTATATTTGAGCTGGATAATTAAATAGTTGGCTGGCAAAAGGCAGATGTGTACTACACCAAGACCCTGGGACCTCTAAGTACAAATTGGTAGCGCAGACGGGAAAAGGCGAAAGAGGGAATATTTGTTCCCAAAGTCAGTGAAAATAAAGAAATTCATGATTTTTCTCTTTAAAATTATGAAGGACAAGAACACTTCCAATTCAAACAATTCAATATTAGCAACAAAAGCATGTAACTATAGATGCTCATATATCTTTTTTTTTTTTTTTTTTTTTTTTTTTGTGTGTGTGTGAGACGGAGTTTCACTCTTGTTACCCAGGCTGGAGTGCAATGGCACGATCTCGGCTCACCGCAACCTCCGCCTCCTGGGTTCAGGCAATTCTCCTGCCTCAGCCTCCTGAGTAGCTGGGATTACAGGCATGCGCCACCATGCCCAGCTAATTTTTTGTATTTTTCGTAGAGACGGGGTTTCACCATGTTGACCAGGATGGTCTCGATCTCTTGACCTCGTGATCCACCCGCCTCAGCCTCCCAAAGTGCTAGGATTACAGGCTTGAGCCACCGCGCCCGGCTGATGCTCATATATCTTAAAATTTTTATCAATACATGCATCTTCAATATGCTCTTCTTTAATATTTGTGCTACTTATGTTAAAAGGTAAAAGGGTACTATAGACAGTGTTTGTTATGCTTATGGATACCTCACTATTCAGAAAACAAAACTGTAACCTCTTACCTGATGGCAGCTGATTCTAATTGTCTTTAATAAAAAAAAAAATAAATAAAGTGCTAGCCAAACTACAAAAGTTGATAATCGACAATGATTAGAAAAATAGTGTTCTGGTGCTCTAGAAAATGGACGTGGGGAGCTTTGCAAGCAGCTTGCTTTGACAGTACTGACTGGATGGAGAACAAATGGAGGAAATGTGAGATAGGAAACAGTTTGGAGAAAAAACGAGTAGCAATCAATACAGTTAACGGCAGTTATCGAATGAGCTCTGTACAGTAAGCCCCTGCCACATGCTGTGGTCAATGCAGCCCGCTCTGACATGGAGCTGGTTTCAAGGAGCTCAGCATAGCTCAGAGATGAAACATCATCACTAAATCAAGGAGGATGAGCATCCCAAATCTGAAAACCTGAGATTCAAAATGCTCCAAAATCTGAAACTTTTTTAGCGCACACATGATGCTCAAAATAAGTGTTCAATGGATAATTTCAGATCTCAAATTTTCACATTTAAGATGTTCAACTGGCATAATGTAAATATTCCAAAATCCAAAACAATCTGAAGCCTGAAACACTTCTGGTACTAAGAATTTCAGGTAAGGGATACTCAACCTGTAGTGAAAGGTTCCTCTTCTAAACTGAAATTTTTGATTCTAGTACAAAAACAAAAAAAGTCTCAATGACATATTTTAGGATTTGTCAAGTCTTTAAGGGACATATAACAGCAGTTTAATGATTCAATATGATCCCTTCCAGCCCTTATCATGCTGATTATTTTATCAAGCTCCTATACATAATTTATATATGCATTTGTTTCTCTTCTGTGGCTCCTGATTTTCATATTTGTTTGTGTGTGTGTGTGTATGTGTGTTCTCCTTAAGTAGAATTTTTAGTACAAAAAATCTAAAAATCTATTTTTTTTAGATTTTGAGGCAGGGTCCCACTCTATTGCCCAGGCTGGAGTGCAGTGACACAATCTTGGCTCAGTGCAGCCTTGACCTCCTCAGGCTCAAGTGATCCTCCCACCTCAGCTTCCCGAGTAACTGGGACCACAGGCATGTGCCACCATACCTGGCTAATTTTTTTGTATTTTTAGTAAAGACAGGGTTTCACTATGTTGCCCAGACTGGCCTCGAACTCCTAGACTCAGGCGATCCACCATCCTTGGCCTCCCAAAGTGCTGGGATTATAGGCATGAGCCACCAAATGCAGCCCTTTAGTAGATTATAAGTAGGAAAGGCAAGGGCCGTTTCTTCTACTACTTTTGTGAGCCTGTATATAGCAAAGCCATTAACAGTATGACTTTTGGAGGGAAATTGCTGTTTTCAAGACCTGGATTTCCACTACTTATTAGCTATGCAACCTAAGGGCTGCGATTAGAATGAGGCAAGTAAGGCCCTGAATCTTGGGAGCAAAATTTCAGGGAGCACAAAAAAATTAGTCACCAAGATCATTTTTTAATACAATATTTTTAAAAATCAAAATTTGGGAAAATCCATGATGAACAAAATATCAAATCTGTAAATAAAGGCAGCTGTTGCTTGTGTGTTTTGAGACCTTGCTACATTTATATTGTTCAAGGAACAGTATTCTCCAGTCAGCCTGTTGTTCCTGGGCTCCATGGCCATTGTGTCCCCCAAGGGCTGACGTTTAAGAGTTGACTGGGGCAAGAGAACAGACTGAGCTATTCATGACTTTATAACTGTCTTAGTCTGTTTTGTGCTGCTATACATAACAGAATATCTGAAACCAAGAAATTTATAAAGAGAAATTTATTCTCTCACGGTTCTGGAGGCTGGGAAGTCCAAAATCAAGGTGCCAGCAGGCGAGAGCCTGGTCTCTGTGTTTCCAAGATGGCACTTGAATGCTATGTTATCCAGAGAGGACAAAATAATTGCATCCTCACATGGCAGAAGAGCAGAAAAGAGAGAATTCACTACTGCAAGTACCTTGTATGGTGGCATTAACCCATTTGTGAGGGCAGAGACCTTTGATCTCCCATTAGGCTTCACCTTCCCAACACTGTGCCATTGGGGATTAAGTTTCAATATGAATTTTGGAAAGGACAAAAACATTCAAACCATAGCAATGAGTCTCCATAATTCCTCAGTTTAGCCAGGCACATAGTGAATACTCATGAGATAGCAGGTTGATCATAGGTTGGAATAAGCTTATATTATTGAACATCTATTAAGTGTCAGGACTAGAGTAAGTATATCATATATGTTAGCTCATATATGCTATTTCCCATTAAAATGGGAGAGTCTACCAAGGTGTGAATCCATAAAGTTTTAGAAATACTTATTAATTTTTTTTAAGTGGACAATTTTTTTCTTTGAAGAACAGGAAAAGAAAAAAACTGGTAGAAATAAGGGTCTCACATGCCGGTTCTTGCCTCTACCAGCCTGTACCTTGAAGACTAGGTTAGCTAAGAGCATTATTATCAGATAGGAGTTGAGGGATGCTCTAAACACCTATCACCAAAATTGGGTTAATATGTCATGCAAAGGCTCCTTTCAGTCAGCAAATTGCACACACCCCTGTAATCTACAACTCATATGAAAGGTTCTAGCTTTCTAAAATTTCTGTTAAATTTCTCTTTCTTGATACTTCAGAAAGGTATTGTATTTATCATTATTTTATAGTTTGGTTCTTATTAGTATATGTTGTCTGTGAGACTTATTTGTCCCTGGTTCTGGGCATACTTGCTTTTTGATGCTATGACTTAAATATCTCTTACTTTGTGTGATCTTTGAGCAAATTTTTAACCTCAATTTATTCTACATAGTCATAAGAAGCAAATAAGATACGACTTGAAAGCACTTTGCAGAATTCTTAGAATAGAGTAGGTGCTAAATAAATTTAAACTATGACTAATAAGAATCTAAAATTTTAATAGGGTCATAGCATAATATTAGTATGATTTCTCCCTCTCCCAGCCCTAGGCATTTTGTTGTTTGCCTGTGCTAATTTTTTCACATCTCCTCCCACTTGCTCTGTGAAGGCAGCCACTCATATGGAAGTTCTTGCCACGGCCCCCTTTATAACTGCAGACTTTAGAATATCTCAGTATCTCCTTCTCTTGTAGGTTACAGGGCACTCTTTGCAACTGAATCCCATCTTTCCCAATGAAGGAATAAACCCTTCTTTCTGCAAAAGTTAACTGCCCAGGAACTTGGGATAAGTTGGAAGGTTTTGTATTTTTTTCTCTATCAACTAAACCACCCAGTCACAGTGTGCTACATAATAAAGAAAAATGCATTATTTTCTCACCAGTCTCCACCTTCAGCATGTAACTGCGCTTTATCCCACAGCAAAGTGACAGTGGATAAAACTGTTCCAAATGGCAGTCATATCATAAATGACCAAAGAGCATTTTCAACTCTAAAATCCTCACACACACACAAAAGCAAGAGGCTGCCAAACATACCTGTGCCAAAAGATCTGCACCTGCCTTCTTAAATACTGACCTCCAGACCAGCCAGCGGCTGAGTGACATGCACCCACTTTCTTCTTCCGTGCCCACCCAATACTTAGAGCTCCATTGGGGGATCCTGTCTCCGTAATACAGTCTTTCTCCATTTTTTCTCATGCTCTTCTTCATCAGAAAAACAGCAGCATGGACTCTTGAGTCCTTCTTTATAAGGGTATAAAGGTATGTACATTGCTTCAGGAGAAATACTTCAGCAGAGTGTGATTATTTGCAGGCAATAACACAATACTATCTGTATGCAAGACTGACACAAATCCTAGCTGGATTCAGCTGAAGAATCTTGTCTTACATAAGAGTTTCTACTAAGTATATTTCGGAATTATTTCTGTAACTAAACTATTTAAGAAGTCTGCCTTAATTGTTCCTCTGCTTCTGCCCATACTTGAATTCACTCACTCATGAGGTTTCCATTTCTTGTAGCCTGATCTGCCTCATTTTTAAAACTAGAGATTCCAATTCATAGACCTTATCATTATTTTGTAATATTTCCGCCCACTGAGTGCTTTTCTGTTTACCCTTCTCATCTTAATTCCCTCCATTTCCCCTGATGCCTGTGGACAACGATTCATCTGTTGTTTAGAGTGAGGCCAGTAGATGTCAGCCCTGGATACCCTGAGGACCTTAAAAACACTTGCTGTAGCCATGGCCTTATCCTAGACAGACTGATTTAGAATCTCTACAAGAGAAGCTTGTGCATGACGGTGTTTTAAAAGCAGCTCAACAGAGGATACTGAGTTGTACTAACAGTACAATGAAGACCTAACCCATCCTCTTCCCTTAGGCTCCTCAAGAATCCCCTCCTCACTGGGCCCCTAGTGAGCACATTTACTGACATCAACCAACATTGTGACATGCCAGGGAGCTTGTTCAAGGAAATTCCAAGCATGAAGAGAATAGGGCTTTTCATCACAAACCAAAGAAACGATATAAGATAGAAGAACCAAGTACTTCAAATATCCAAAATTCAGACTAACATTTTCAGCCTATTCTTCATCCATCTTCTTTGAAGCTAACAAAAACACAGAAGAACAGGAATGGGGTTAGGACCAGAATGAGCCTGTGGTTAAGGAGGCAAGGAGGTGCCCAGAGAACAAAATTTAAGGAGGTACTCACTGTCAGGTGCCAACATTTCACTTGCATAACCTTAAGAACCCCACTTTACATTATCCTAGTCTTGGGGAGGAGCTGAAAAGAGTCATTTTCTAAAGGAATTCAGGGATAGCTGTAATCATTCAGTTGAAATGAAGATTTTATGAAATCTTCACACTGATACAGACTTCTCAGCACACCTTAGCAGTAAGATGTCAGAAGGTCTTAAATGAAAATTAAAATCTGCCATTAGTGCCCCCGCCATTCCAGCCCTCAAATCCTACTCCAAATATACAGTTTATAGAACATTATGATGGAGAAGGTCTAGTCAGAAAAGCAGAACGTTTCCATTTGTTAGGATAGGGTCACAATAGTTTTTAACTGAAAGTCAAGTATATGACACCTTCTCTAGTAATATACTAAATCTCTCTTAATTTCAATCCTTCATTCTTCCTCTCTGTTTTACAAAAAATAAATGAATCAATGCTTGTGAAATGCCTAGTCCAGAGCTGGCACAGTTGAGGCTCAATAATCGGTAACAATTTTTTCTCACCAGGAATATAATAGAACTCAGGAAACACTTATCACCCAAGATCACCTCATCAGCAATTCCACATTATTTAAAGATAGAGTCAAGCTTGGCACAGACTACAGACTCCACCTCTCTCCAGTCCAAATCTTTGATGATGGGCGGAAGTTCTCTTGCCACATTAGAGTCAGTCCTGACAAAATCTTGAGGAGCTCCACCACTGTCAAGGTTTTTGGTAAGGACTTACGTTTTATAGACTTCCTGACATCCTCCTGTCTCCTGCCATGCTCTTCCCTGAGGAGGAAGCACTCGATTATGCTGCAGAGCATAATAATGGGTAACAGTGCTGGAGTCTGTTTCCTTGGATCCTTGTCATTCTCTTTGGGGATGAGGATGAGGGTAGGATGCTAAAGAATGATGATTCCATTAAAAGAATAAAATCATACAGAAAGCAATAATTTTCTGTGTTTGTCAGTTTTCTGTCGCTTACACCAGAATACCTGAAACTGAGTAATTTATTTAAAAAAAAGGAACTTATTACATACAGTTGTGGAGGCTAAGTCCAAGGTCGAGGGTAGGCATCTGGTGAGAGCCTTCTTGCTGATGGGAACTCTCTGAAGAATCCAAAGGTGGCACAGGGTATTGCATGGCAAAAGGGCAGAGTATGCTAATGTGCTAATTCATGTCTCTCTTCCTCTTCTTATAAGGTCATCAACTTCCCTCCCATCATAATTCATGAATCCAATAACCCATTATTCCATGAATGGACTAATCTCATTCATAAGGGCAGAGACCTCATGATTCAATCACCTCTGAAAGGCCCCAACTCTCAATACTGCCATACTGGGGATTAAGTTTCAATACAAGTTTTGGAATGGACATTCAAACCACAGAAGACAGATCAATATCCTGGTGACCACTATCTTATTTACAACTTCAATATTTCTCAGAATACTGGAAATCTCTTTAATTATAGCTGCCAAAGTTTAATTGCTTAGTTGTCTAATTGTCTTAGTTGCTGGCTTGAGCAAGGTGGAACAAGGTCAGTGAGAAGAGGAAAGTGATAAATATAGCCCCAGGGAAACTGCAAAAGTTTCTCCTCTGCCATCCTGCCAAAGCCCATTGGGGTGAGACCATTCAGGTCCAGCCCTTCAGCAAAGGAGCCTTCAGGAATGGCCTTCTGAACCTGCATTCTCAGGATAGTGGAGCTGAGCTGTGAAATCCACTGTGGCCTCACTCAAAATGCAGAGTATGTGCAGGGTGTAAATTTAAGGAGGAAAGGTTAAAATTCCATTTTCCCCAGTGGTACAAGGAAGTACCACTAATTAATAAACACTGTTAATAAACAGAAGCCCCTGGGTTTGGATGTTTTTTCATTTTTTGTGACAAAGATCTGTATTTTTTATAAAGTCAATTTTAAAGGAAGGCAAAGAGAAAAGCAGTAAGGCGGACAGGTAATTAATTATTTTTGAAAATAAGATAAAGAGAAAATAGCTTCACAAACCTATGGACACAAGCTGCTAGATTGTTCCTCGATTCTTTAAAGGGCTAGCATGCAAAAAAAAATTGTTTTTACTTGGAATCGTATTGCCTTATTATTGGCAGTCATACAATTCAGTATTTTGAAGAAAACGCAAAACCTCTCCCCACAGGTTTTGGGTTCCCCTTAAGTAAAACATCGAGATAAGGATTTGAGTTAATTTATTTGAAAGGCCATCCTGGAAAAGGCCGTCAGAAAAGGGAGTGAGAAAGTGAGTCAGGAAAGGGAAGAAAGACAATAAAATGTACACTAGTATGTCAGTTACCACCATAAGTTTAGAGCTCAGTTTCACTGGCAGGCAGCATAGGACACACATCAGAGTTATTCCACATGGAGGGTAAGAAAACTGGGTTCTTCATCTGTTATCACTATTAACTCTCTGGGACTCCCAAATTTTACTACCTGTGGACTAAGTGTGCTCCCATAATCTCAATAAATCATGATGCAAAGTGTCATAGTTACCCCAGTAAGAGGTCTTCGGTGGGCAGAGATAAATGCCAAGTGGCTGTAGCAGGCACTGACAGCATCTATGACTACAGGTTTAGCATTTTTGCCACTGAGTCATAGAAAGCTGTTCTGCTATGCTCAATAATTTACTAGAAGCCACTGTGTTCAACATGATGTACTTAATGTCTAGTTGGTGCTGGGCACTATTAAGTGCTGGAGATGAAGACAAGGATAAAATACTGGCTTTGAGGCATTTAAAATCTAGTAAAACAATAAAATCACTGAAATATTTCCTGATTTTTCCTAGTGCCAAGCAACCAAATAAGAGTCCAATATTTCTCTGCTCCGCTTCAGGGACCTTGATAGTGAGACTTTATTTCTAAGCTACTTTAGTCCATTCTCATGTTGCTGATAAAGACGTACCCCAAGAAGGGGAAGAAAAAGAGGTTTAATTGGACTTACAGTTCCATGTGGCTGGGGAGGCCTCAGAATCATGGCAGGAGGAGAAATGCACATCTTACATGGCAGCAGCCACAGAAAAATGAGGAGATGCAAAAGCAGAAATGCCTGATAAACCCATCAGATCTCATGAGACTTATTCACTATCATGAGAATAGTATGGGAAAGACCAGTCCCCATGATTCAATTACCTCCCATGAGGTCCCTTCCACAACATATAGGAATTCGGAGAGATACAATTCAAGTTGAGATTTGGGTGGGGACACAGCCAAACCATATCATTTCACCGCTGGCGCCTCCCAAATCTCATGTCCTCACATTTCAAAACCAATCATACCTTCCCAACAGTCCCTGAAAGTCTCAACCCATTTCAGCATTAACCCAAAGTCCAAGTCCAAAGTCCCAGCTGAGACAAGGCAAGTCTATGTAAAATCAAAAGCAAGTTTGTTACTTCATAGATATAATGGGGGTACAAGTATTGGGTAAATACAACCATTCCAAATGGTAGAAATTGTCCAAAACAAAGGCCCCATGCAAGCCCAAAATCCAGTAGGGCAGTCAAATCTGTGCTAGCAGGAGTTCTTCATGAGGGTCCTGCTGCTGCAGCAGACTTTTGCCTGGGCATTCAGACATTTCCATACATCTTCTGAAATCTAGGCAGAGGTTCCTAAACCTCAATTTTTGACTTCTGTACATTCACCAGCTCAAGACCATGTGGAAGCTGCCAAGGCTTGGGGCTTCTACCCTCTGAAGCAATAGCCCAAGCTGTACTTTGGCCCCTTTCAGCCATGGCTAGAGCACCTGAGACACAGGGCACCAAGTCTGTAGGCTGTACATAGCATGGGGACCCTGAGCCTGGCCCACGAAACCACTTTTTCCTCCTGGCCCTCTGGCCTGTGATGGGTGGGGCTGCTGTGAAAGTCTCTGACATGGCCAGGAGACATTTTCCCCATGGTCTTGGGAATTAACATTAGGCTCCTTGCTACTTATGCAATTTTCTGCTGCCAGCTTGAATTTCTCCTCAGAGTCAGTTTTTCTTTTCTATCACATAGGCTGCAAAGTTTCCAAACTTTTATGCTCTGCTTCCCTTATAAAACTGAATGCCTTTAACAGCACCCAAGATACCTCTTGAATGCTTTGCTTCTTAGAAATGTCTTCTGCCAGATACCCTAAATCATCTCTCTTAAGTTCAAAGTTTTACAAATCTCTAGGGCAGGGGCAAAATGCTGCTCTTTGCTAAAATATAACAAGAGTCATCTTTGCTCCAGTTCCCAACAAGTTCCTCATCTCCATCTGAGACCACCTCAGCCTGAACCTTATTGTTCATATCACTATCAGCATTTTTGTCAAAGCCATTCAACAAATCTCTAGAAGGTTCCAAACTTTCCAGCATTTTCTTCTCCTGAGCCCTCCAAATTGTTCACACCTCTGCCTGTTACCCAGGTTCCAAAGCCATTTTCACATTTTTGGGTCTCTTTTCAGTACTGCCCCACTGTACTGGTACCAGTATACTGTATTAGTCTGTTTTCATGCTGTTACTAAAGACATAACCCAAGACTGGGAAGAAAAAGAGGTTTAATTGGACTTAGTTTCACACAGCTAGGGAGGCCTCAGAATTGTGGTGGGAGGTGAACAGCACTTCTTACAAGGCAGTGGCAAGAGAAAAATGAGAAGCATAAGCAGAAACCCCTGATAAGCCCATGAAACTTATTCACTATCACAAGAATAGTATGGGAAAAGTGAGCCCCATGATTCAATTACATTTCTCAGGTCCCTCTCACAACACGTGGGAATTCTGGGAGATATAATTCAAGTTGAGATTTGGGTGGGGACACAGCCAAACCATATCATAAGCCTTTGGACATGTAGAATGTTCCTCTTTTCTCTCCCTCCCAACAAACCATCCTCCACTTGCCCCACCAGTCTTCCACATTCCCAATTTTACTTGACTCATCACTGATAACCATATCACATCTTCCAAAAGCCTCCTCCTATCTTCCGGGGTTAGGTTAGAAAATTTATTTAAAAGCTCTCTTCAAATCCTACATGTCCTCAATCATTACACTTACCTCAGTGTATTATAACTATTAGTTTGTTTATCTGTATTCCAATGAAACTGTAAATTTCTAAAGGACAGTGAATATTATTTGTTCACTATTGTTACCTTGGCATCTAGCATACTGCCAGACACATGGTGGGTGTTTAATAAATATTAATATTTGATGAAGATTCTTTCTCATAGACACACACACACACAAACACACACACATGTAGCCAGGTAGGATGGCATTCAGTGTCACTAACTATGTTTTATTTGCCTTTAAGCTCAACCAGAAATTCCTGTGATTGTGGAAAACAACTCCACGGATGTCTTGGTAGAGGTGAGTCACATTGAAGCCTTTGAAAATCTATAGCATTAAGTGCAAGGTGTGTCGGGTTGCAGAGTTGCCAGGAATGTCCTCTCAAAGGATTTTACTCCTTGGCCCTCGGCCAATTAACTGCTAATAGGGATGAAGGGAAGCTGAGTTTTTTCTAGAAAGTGAATGGGTATTTTTACTTTTCAACTAAGGGCTCTCAGAATGTTTGATCTGCACTTTTAGTCCTTAAATTTCTCAGAAAAAAAAAATAGTTAAATTGTTTAAACTTCTCTTTAATAAAAATTGAAGTGGATAGTGAGGACAAAGTAGGGCAGAAAACTGTGTGAATTCTGGTGCAAGAATGAGGTTTTTGCTCAGCTGATGTTTAATTTGTTCTAATCCATTTCCTTTACCCACTTTTCCATTGTTTTTATTTCAAAATGCCAGGGGAAAATATGCCCTCCTGTACTACTGCAGAACCCTGGCTATGTCTTTGGTGGTAAAGAGGAAGGGCAGGAGAAAAAAGAAAGTTGAACAGGGACCACTGACCTAACTTCTGGGTGGTAGTTACCAGCCTCTAGTCACTAGGATCTGGACTCAATTTCTCACTCTTCCTCTTGTGGGCTGTGATCTTGGGCAAATTACTTCATGCCTTTGCAATCAGTTTCTCCATCTATGTGAAGTGAATAATAAGAATATCTTCACATTGCTGTTGTTTTTAAAAAATTAACATATGAAAAAATCTAAGCACAATGTGTAGCATATATTGTTTAATAAACATTATTGTTCTTGTTTTTCTTGTTATTACTATTATCTGTGTTAATCAACTTTCTTGTGGTTTTATAACTTCAGCCAAGCTTTTCAAAACCGTATATAAAAAATATTTTCATTAATTCTCTAACATTTTCCATTACATGTGGTGAGAGAAAATTATACTCATATTCTAGTTTCTTCTCGCATCAATAACATTAAATAACTTACAATCTCTGTCTCACCGAATATGAGTCATTTAATTTGATAGTTGCATACAAATCATAGCTTAGATTCATTGAGATGGTTTTGCATGACACTATGTGTGTGTCTATGTGTGTGTGTGTGTGTAGTCATGTGTATATGTGTGTGTGTATGTGTGTGTGTGTCTGTGTATCCTCCAAATATTTGTGTCCTTTGCCAGTTTCATATATTAGTCTCTTAGATAACTGCTTGTATTAGTTCATTTGCATGCTGCTGATAAAGACATGCCTAAGACTGGGTAATTTATGCAGGAAAAGAGGTTTAATTGGACTTACAGTAGCACATAGCTGGGAAAGCCCCACAATCACGGCAGAAGGCAAGGAGAAACACTTCACGTCTTACATGGATGGCAACAGGCAAAAAGATAATGTGCAAGAAAACTTCCCTTTATAGTAATCATCAGATTTCATGAGACTTACTATCACAAGAACAGCACAGGAAAGACCTGCTGCCAGGATTCAACAGATCCCTCCCACAACACATGGGAATTCAAGATGAGGTCTGGGTGGTGACACAGCCAAACCACCAATTATTCCTTCACAACAGTCCCCCAAAGTTTTAATTTATTTCAGCATTAACTCAAAAGTCCACAGTCCAAAGTCTCATCTGAGACAAGACAAGTCCCTTCTGTCTATGAACCTTTAGAAAAGTCAAAAGCAACTTAGTTACTTCCTAGATACACCGGGGGAACAGGTATTGGATAAATAAAGCCATTCCAAATGGAAGATATTGGCCAAAACCAAGAGGCTACAGGCTCTGTGCAAGTCGGAAATTCAGTAGGGCAGTCAAATCTTAAAGCTCAAAAATGATCTCCTTTGACTTCATGGCTCACATCCAGGTCACACAGATGCAAGATGTGGGTTCCCGTGGTCTTGGGCAGCTCTGCCCCTATGGCTTTGCAGGGTATAGCTCCCTTCTGGCTGTTTTCACAGCCTGGCATTGAGCGTCTGCAGCTTTTCCAGGCACACAGTGCAAGCTGTCGGTGGATCTACCATTCTGTGGCCTGAAAGACAGTGATCCTCTTCTAACATCTCCACTAGGTGGTGCCCCATTAGGGACACAAGCTCTGGCCCTGTGACTTTGCAGGATACAGCCTCCCTCCTGGCTGCTTTCATAGGCTGGTGATGAGTACCTGCAGCTTTCCCAGGCACATGTGAAAGCTGTCGTTGGGTCTATCATTCTGGAGTCTGAAGGACGGTGGCCTTCTTCTCACAGCTAAACTAGGCAGTGGCCTAGTAGAGACTCCAAGCCCACACCTCCCTTTTGCACTGCCCTACCAGATGTCCTCCATGAGGGCCCCACCCCTGCAGCAAACTTTTGCCTGGGCATTCAGGTGTTTCCATAAATCTTCTAAAATCTAGGCAGAAGTTCCCAAAACTCAATTTTTCACTTCTGTGCACCAGCAGGCTCAGTACCACATGGAAGCTGCCAAGGCTTGAGGCTTCCACCCTGTGAAGCAACAGCCCAAGCTGCACCTTGGCCCATTTTAGTCATGACTGGAGTGGCTGGGACGCAGGGCACCAAATCCCTAGACCGCACACAGCATGGGAACCCTGGGCACTAACCACAAAACCATTTTTCCTCCTAAATCTCTGGGCCTGTGATGGAGAAGCTGCTGCAAAATCTCCGACATGCCCTGGAAACATTTTCCCCATTGTCTTGGTGATTAACATTCAGCTCATCATTAGTTATACAAATTTCTGCAGCCAGCTTGAATTTCTCCTTAGAAAATGGGATTTTCTTTATTATTACTTTGTCAGGCTGCAAATTTTCCAAACTTTTATTCTGTTTCCCTTTTGAAACTGAATGTCTTTAACAGCACCCAAGTTACCTCCTGAGTACGTTCCTGCTTAGAAATTTTTTTCTGCCAGATATCCTAAATTATCTCTCTCAAGTTCAAAGTTCCACAGATCTCTAGGGTAGTGGTAAAATGCCACCAGTCTCCTTGCCAAAACATAACAAGTCATCTTTGCTCCAGTTTCTAATAAGTTCCATCTAAGACCACCTCAACCTCGACCTTATTGTTTATTACTATCAGCATTTTTGTTAAAGCCATTCAACAAGTCCAAATTAGGAAGTTCCAAATATTCCCATAGTTTCCTGTCTTCTTCTGAGCCCTCCAAACTGTTCTAACCTCTGCCCATTACCAAGTTTCAAAGTCGCATCCACATTTTTGGCTATTTTTTCACTCCACTCCACTCTCCTGGTACCAATTTACTATATTAGTTCATTTTTATGCTACTGATAAAGACATGTCCAAGACTAGGTAATTTATACAGGAAAAAAGGGTTTAATTGGACTTACAGGTCCATGTGGCCAGGGAATCCTCACAATCATGGTGGAAGGCAAGGTGGCATATACCACATCTTACATGGATGACAGCAGGCAAAAAAGGCATGTGCAGGAAAATTCCCCCTTATAATAACCATCAGATCTCATGAGACTTACTGTCACGAGAACAGCATGGAGAAGACCTGCCCCCATGATTCAATTGTCTCCCACTGGGTTCCTCCCACAACACATGAGAATTCAAGATGAGATTTGGGTGGGAACACAGCCAAACTCCATCACTGCTGATTATTATAATCCTGATTATCCAGCAAAAGATTTAATCATTTTTGTTCTGTCATAACTTAATTTCTAAGTTTATTAGTGAACTTCAATAGTTTACATTTCAAAAATAATCTAATTATACAGCTCTTTGTAGGTGTTTTTCTTTTTTATAAGGATCTGTAATAGATTCCTGGTGCCACTGTTTACAGGTAATATGGGCTCAATCCAGATATAGAACCATACATTGGATCCAAGAATCCCAGTTTAAAAAAAAATAAAAGTAAAAAAAAGAAGAACTTTGCCTAATGCGCCATAAAATTTTCTCTTTTTTGCCCTTGCTTGCTTCACTGCTGACTAAAAAACCGGAGAATTCTTCTCCCTAGAGAATTAGTGAATAATCTTTTTCCAGTCCACACAACCAGCTACAGGACATGACTTGTCTATGAAACTTGTCAGAATTCTTCTCCCTAGAGAATTAGTGAATAATCCTTCTCCAGTCCACACGACCAGCTACAGGACATGACTTGTCTATGAAACTTTTCAGATCTTTACAAACATTAGTAACTCCTTGCTCTAATATTCTTACAATCCCTGCTGTATCTTTAATAATTTATTAACTCTTCAAAATCCTTTCACATGCTTTTATCTTGCAGTGCTCCCAAAGAACCTCTGAAATAGATAGGGAATCTGTCATTTACAGATGGGGCCTGAAAAGTCTAAACAACTGACTGAGTCACTAACAAGGGGCAGAGCTGGGATGCACATTTAGTGTGCCTGTATCCAGGCAGAATAGTATTATTATGATGGAAGGATATCATGCTTCAGTTTCAGACAGCACAAGTGTCAAATCCTAATTCAACTACTTAGCTGGTTACATACATTCATCAACTAGTTAACCCCACGAGCTTCAGCTAACTCATTTCTAAAACTGGGATAATAACAAATACCTCACAGGGTTCTTAGGAAGATTAAATTCATGCATTAATGGAGTACATGTCACATAGTAGACATTTCAGGAATATTTCTTCCCTAACCACTATTTATCCTTTACCCACTCTCTTATGTTCATAAATCGGCTGTGTGACCGATTCTAGCAGACACTGTGGAATAATTTTTTTAAACCCAGAATACAGACTGGGGAATCCCATAGAACTAGGTTTGAATTCTCTTCCAGCACTTATTAACTCTGGCCCCTAGGAACTCAGTTCCTTAACTTCCTAAACAGTAAATGAGGGCAATGGTGCCAACCTCACAAGGGCGATATAAGGATCAAATGAGAGAATGTATGCAAAATACCTACCACGAGTGTTTGTTAGTGTTTCAAGTTCAACCACAAGTTGAATGAGCAACCAAAAGTGTTTGGTCTTGGCAATTTCCTACCCTTCCTTCATTTCTTAGAAATTCTTGAAGTCAACATGCACATGCTATCTATTCACTACACTAGCTGCCTGCAGTGTGGAAATACTTCAGGGACTTGGTCAGTTTTGAGCTGTGTCTGCCAGTGTTACTAGTTAAACTTACAAAGTTTATGTCTAATTTTAGTATTCCCGTAAAATACAAAAGACCCAAAAGTATGATGCCCCTCAGGTGTGGACATGCCATACATGTCTAAGGAGAGTGTCCCACCTGTGAATGTTGTGTCTTGTGCATTCCCAAAGCCGAGATTTTGCCAGGCCTCCAACATGGCACACAGCTTCACTCCTGCACTACAATGTGAAAAGTCTTTAATGTAAATTTCAGGGCCCTTCCATATGGCAGGTTTTTGTATTAGAGCAAAAGATGTCAAGCCAAAGAGCCCCTCAACTCACAGCTGATGATGTAGCATAAGAAGGCACAAGAGGGATGCATAAAAAACCCAGCATGTACTCAACAGTTCATGCTTTCCACAAGCCTCATGCATCTCTCTTTTATGCTCGTGCTTTATACTTTAGCCCCATCATCTCCATGGGTCTTGTCCGTATCACTAGCTACCTTTGTTATGTTTAAAAGAAATTCGGGGGGAAAAAATCTAAAGAAAACTACCTACCATGAAATGCAGGAAACAAAAACAGTTTGAAGTTAAGATGCCCACAAAGGAAGAGAAGCTACAGTAATAATAGCAATGTAAAACAGACCCAGAATCTAAAAACCACACTGATTGGCATCAGCAGAGCTCCAGCAGTTTTGTGCAGAATTTGATGAATCATGTTTATTTGGTTTAGGTTTTGCAAAGCTTGAACCCTGTGGTTTCCTCAATCTTCTTAAGCCCCACTCCAAATATATGTGTTTTGGTTTTTGTTTTTTAAATGACTAGGTATTGAAGCCTCCTTTTTTTCCTAGCATCTTTTGCAACACAATAAGGTTCTGAGTCCAAATGTCCAGCCATTGTCACTTGCACTGGTGAGCACCTGAGACTGCACCACAGATACAGAAGGTTCTAAAAGGGTACCATACCTCTGGGAGGAGACCACATGACAAGTGAAATCTTTCCTAATCTAGAGTAGATCTCTAAATTTTAAAAAAGAACATTACAGGACTTCAGTGTAGCTTGGTTATTTCACAAGCCTGGTGTTTGGACTTTTATTGGTTCCACAAACAGCTCTTAGGGAAGACAGTTCTGGCAGTTAGGGCTGCCTAGCAAGTCTAGGAAGAATATGAGTGAACTACATAGGTCAGGACCAAAGGAGGCAAGACACCATTGTTTACACAAGGACATCCTCTGCTTTCAGAGAGGTTGGTGCCCACATAGTACTTGGGCTATCTCTGAGACAATGGGATGCTGTCTTTATCTATTCCTGTCTTCCCTACCTCTTTCCCCACTCCATCCCCATTCCCAACTCCGGTTTGTTGTTGTTGTTTATTTTTTAATGTGTGTGTTTGGTTGGGGGCGGGAGGTGCAGTTCTAGAGGAATGTATCTTCTATCACAAATGTCAAATGTCAGCTCCAGTGCAAAGGCCAGAGTAGTTTCCAGTTTGATTTTATTCTATTTCTAAATTAATACTTTAGGCATACTCTCAGCAGCCCAGGAAATTATTCTCTCCCTACAGAATATTAGGATCTCTTTTTTCAAAGCATCTCTGAACATTTAAAGATAAACAGTTCTAAAAAATCAGGGAACAGTAGATTGGCATGCAGTTAGCATTTCAGAGGTATGAGTAAAATCTAAAACCTACTGTTTAAGTAAATAACTGGTCTGTGGCCACAAAACAAAACCAAGTTAACTCATTAAAACTGACCTCAGGATCTAAGAAAATGTACTCTATCCTTCCATCATTCAGATAGTCATGTTCTCTTCTATTTTCATGACGAATTTTCCCTAAAGCACTGTCTCTCTTCCCCATCTTTGCATTTCTTCCCTATCCCATTTCTTTCTAAATTTCCTTCCTCTGTTCTTTATTTCTTCTTACTTCTTCTATAGCTCTGCCTTCTTTTTCATTCTGAGTTTCTTTCAGCTCTTCCTCACTAACTTTTCCTTTGACAAACCTTAATATGAATTAGATTCTATCTTAAGAATTTATGTATAAGTTTTTATATACCCTATACTGAATGTTTAAACCAAATGAGCTGAAAGGTTTTTCATTTTCTCTGTGCTAATTACACATTAATTAGTTTCAGCATTAGGTTGTTGAAAATACTCACAGGACTCAGACAGATTATACTGATGAAACAGCTTTAATATAAGCAAGACGGCACACCACAGCAAAAACGCAAGAAAGATATGCACTGGAAGGGTCCAAAGATCTCAGGCTCTCACTTCTTTGTCCTTCTACTTGCTGGGTCACACAGAACAAGTTTTGTATTCATACTGGTGGTCTGGAAGCATCACCAGTATATGTGTTATGACCTCAGTCCAAGGAAGATTAAGCTCTGCTTCTGGCAGGATATCTGCAAGTGAGCTGGTCACATAGGCACATTCCAGCCACCTAACCAGCCTCAGCCCATCAAAATCTTCAACTCCACCAAAACTGAGTGCTAGGCAAAAAGCTGATTATTTTGTTAAACAACGCTGACTGCCTGGCATATTCTGCCCTGAAACAACTCAGTTTTACTTTGGTAAAAGCCTTTATCTTCAGTAGGTACATTTTAGAGTTTCGGCCAAGGGTTAGCACAGCTCTAGAACCATGTAGATAAGCATTTGGTCAATTCAGAGCTGCTCAGATTAATTCATACTGTGCACTATTTCACATAAAAGCAAAATGTCACTAAACTACTTCGCTTTACATTTGAGTTGAAACTAAAATGGCTCTTTTCCACAACTCTACAGTCAATGTTTGCAGAATTGATGCTCCAAGCCCAATTTAAACAAAATGGAAGGGATGTACTGCTGCAGGCAGCTCTTTATCCCGCTGGCATGCCTCCTTCTCAGCCCTCACCTTCCACTTCATCTCCAGGATGGCCCTTTCCACCTCCTCCAGGGCTCGCTCCCTTCTTTCCACAGCCCTCTCCCGCCACTCTACTGCCCTTTCTCTCCTAAGCACCTCCTTTTCCCTTTGGCTGGCCCACAAAGCCATGGCACCCACCTGCTCCAGGAGCCGGCCCCAGTCACCTTCAATGCCTGTGGGGAGCTGGGGCCTGTGGGGCCTTGGATCCGGGCGCTGCCCAGCATGACCATGGCCAGTCTTCTCCAGCTCCTCTCTGTGCATGCTTTTCAGATGCTTCCACAGGGCTGTGGTGCCCACGTTGACCCCAGGGCCACGGCTCACCTGCCTGCCACACAGGCGGCAGGTGGCATATTGGTTGGGATGGTGCCCAGCACGAGCAGGAGCCAGGTGGAAATATTCCCATGCCTCAGAGAACCGGGTCCCCTTGTTGTGGGGCATTGGAGTGGGCACAGCACTCACAAAAGGGCCAACCACTTCTCCTGTCTCACTAATCTCTTCCTCCTCCTTCATCTCTAAGTCTCCTTTTGCCTTCATCATGGTTCCCTCCTCTTCCTCCTCTTCCCGCCTCATCATGTCTTTTCTTCTACAGTGTTCTTTATGATAGGCCTAGATGTGAGTCAAAAGTTTATTTGAACCACAAGATTAAGTGAATATTTGAGAAGGGACTCTGGTAACGCTTGGGGATTCACAATAATGGCCAAAGTCTTGCCACACCTGGGTGGTGTGATGTTTCTTTCTTTCTGCTTCACTGGAGAGTCAGGAGTGAGTCAGATACAAGCAAAACGGTGCATTCCTTCCATGCCCCAGATACTTACTTATCCTCCCTTGACTAGGCCAGAAAGACAAAACATATCAGTTCCTGCAGCAAAAGTATTCTCTGGTCAAAACTTACAAAGCTCTCTGATGAACTCGGTGTTCTCTGCATCAACCACAACAGGTATTTTTGAGTATTGAAAATTTTAGGTTTTCTTGTTTCTCCTTTTGGTTGTTTTCACTGTTTCTGTGCCTCTGATTTTCTATAAATGCATTTTGGAGACAGGAGAAACAGCCTAAGGGTTCAGGGTTTTCAGGACCAACAGGGCTGGGGCCTCACTGGGTCTTATTCAGAATAAGTAAAAGCAAACACAGGCAGATGCTGATACAGAAGACAACCTTGCTTCCTAAGAATTGTTGCAACAAGCAATCCAGAGTAGACAAAGCCTGTGAGGATCTGGATAAGAAAGTTCCCAATTCAAGGTCAGCTTGTCCTTAGAGGCGTCTCTCGGGGGCCGGGAGTCTAAGAAATCCAAACAGCAAGCTCAGCTCTTTCAGCAGAAGGAACTGGAATGCTCATAGGAGAAGGTGGAGCACATCTTCACAGACATGGTGTTGTCTGGCTGTCCTTAGCAAGCAGCTCACCATACTCCACCTTCTCCAGCAGGATCACCTGCAAAGCCAACAGCCAATAAGACCTTCCCGAAGCATGTTACTCCAGATGTTTTGCGCTTTATCTCATTTTAAATATAAATACGTAAATGGAAAATCATATTGCATTTTTTAAAAGGCTGACCTCTCTCCTTTCTTGAGTCATTTCTCAAATGAATGAGAGCATTATCTAATCAAACTTTGCAAACTTAAACAGTTAGGAAACTTCCCCCTACCCACAGGTGGGTACTTACAAGCAGGCAAAGCTCTGGACTTCTCTGATCTTTTCTGTGCAGAGTGAATGCACTCCTGCACACCTTGGATGGCTATTAGCTGACTCCTATCCAGAAAAGGAGGGCACCTCCAGTTCTGGTTTCCTCCCACTTCTAGGGAAGCATTGTTTCCAAGTAGGTGTGACTGTGCCCGTCAGGTTTTTCTGCAACACGTAGACACAGATGCAAACCTTTTCTCCACCCCCTCCACCACCAAGAAAAGGATATTCCTGGCATATGTCATGCGGCAAAACAATAAGTCAAGCACCTACAAGTCTTAGTTCTCTTTTCT
The DNA here is from genome assembly GCF_048565385.1 of Saimiri boliviensis. Taxonomy (NCBI): domain Eukaryota; kingdom Metazoa; phylum Chordata; class Mammalia; order Primates; family Cebidae; genus Saimiri; species Saimiri boliviensis. Next base: position 39,421,159 of record NC_133456.1, on the reverse strand, counting down.
GATGACTAGATTATCTAGCCTCTCAAATAAAGAAAGAGATTTAAAGGGGGAAGAATGGGAAATAAATGGAAAATAAATAACTGGTCTGTGGCCACAGAACAAAACCAAGTTGACTCATTAAAATTGACCTCAGGATCTAAGAAAATGTACTCTATCCTTCCCTCATTCAGACAGTCATGTTCTATTTTCATGATGAATTTTCCCTGCAACACTCTTTTCCCCATCTTTGCATTTCTTCTCTATCCTATTTCTTTCTAAATTTCCTTCCTCTGTTCTTTATTTCTTCTTACTTCTTCTATAGCTCTGCCTTCTTTATCATTCAGAGTTTCTTTCAGCTCTTCCTCACTAACTTCTTTTCCTTTGACAAACCTTAATATGCAATTAGATTATATTTTAAGAATTTATGAATAAGTTATTATATATCCTATACTGAATGTTTAGTAAAATGTATATATACAGTATTATATATGTATATATGTTATATATATATATTACATATATATACTGTATGTATATGTATATGTGTATATACACATACACATATATATTTTATATATAGACTGTATGTTATATATAATATACATATGTGTATGTGTATACATATTTAGGTTGAGAAGGAAAACCTACCAAGAGGAGATAGGAAGACTCTAAAGAAGGTGTCGATAGAAGAACAACAAAAACTTCCTGTTGTTAAAAAAAAAAAAAAAAAGAAAAAAAGAAATGGCATGGCAGACCAGCCACAGTGGCTCATGCCTATAATCCCAACACTGTGGGAGGCGAAGGCAGCTAGATCGTTTGAGGTTAAGAGTTTGTGGCCACTTGGCCAACATGGTGAGACCCTGTCTCTTCTAAAACTACAAAAATTATCCAGGTGTGGTGATGCACGCCTATAATCCCAGCTACGCAAGAGGCTAAGACTAAAGAATCGTTTGAACACAAGAGACAGAAGTTGCAGTGAGCTGAGATCATGCCACTGCACTCCAGCCTGGGCAACAGAGAGAGACTCAGTCAGAAAAGGAAGGGAGGAAGGAGGAAGGGAGGGAGGGAGGGAGGAACGGATGGAGGGAAGGAAGGAAGGAAGGAAGGAAGGAAGGAAAGAAAGAAAGAAAAAAAGAAATGCATAGCAGAAAACATGTAGAGGTTGACAGTTAAATTAAAATGAAAGAAAAAAATATGGTGGAAAGATTCAAAATAGGAGTGAGACTAGGAGGAGTTTAGAACATGAATCACATTTCTAAACCAAATCTTGGAACACAGAGTACAGAGATCGTATAGAATATTTGAATCATTTCAGAAAATCTTAACTTAGAGAATTCATGAAAGTCAAACCTTTTTAACATTTTTAGAAGTTAACAAGAGTGTTCTCTGAGCCAGTTACCATTGTAAAATAATAACACTCTCACTTACTCCTGATATTACCATATTGTCAGCTTTTGGTCAGTCAACTAAAGATAAAGGAAATGAATCATGAGAATGGTTAATGTCACTGGATTAATGCAAATCTTAATATCGTTTTCTTTTTCTTTCTTTCCTTTTTTTTTTTTTAAACATTTTACTTCCTATACCTTTTAATCTTTCCTTGGCCAACTGGATAAAAATTATTCTTTGGCATCTACTGAATTAACTAAACTGAACACTCACCTTTACTTAATAAGAATACATTTTAGAGGATCTGATTTTACTTTTAATTTTTTAGTGGAGAGAACAGCATCCCTTGCCTGTATATGCATTCCCATTATCTGGAAAAGCAAATGTTGAACAAATGGGAATACTGGAGCTATGGTGCTTGTTACCCAGCATGTTGGATATGCTGGACAACACTCTCTGAAATTCTCTTGTTTCTTTGGGATTTCTGTAGCAATGTACTGAGAAATGGTAAACCTCAGTAGCATTTGACCAGGAAAATGTTATTTAGCATTCTTGAGTTTGGTTTTTCTTCTATAGGTCCAAACTTCGAGGGAGCAACTAGTCTGTGGATAAGCACACAGATCATCACATACATGTAATTGTTCTTTACACGTTAACTAGTATATTCATTAATTGTGGAAAATATCTGGGAACTAAGAACTATGGCTGGTCATATGTACAATATACACAACTCTTGATGAGAAACCAAGCACTTATAAACTGTAAAGAGTCTCAGATAAAACAATGGGAAACCAATAATTCTCCCTGGAAATTTTCACCAGGCTGCTAAATAAAGTATCATCCTGCAAAGAACAAACATAGTATTGAAAATAAAATATAACTGGCCCTCTATCTAAGTTCTTTGCTTTCATAATACAGCTACTTGTTTCATTTCTTATTTCAATGCAATTTTAATTTAAAAATGTGTTGGACTGAGATTAAGGAGACATCATTTCTAATTGTGCCATTATCTATTTTCCACTTCCTTGAACCACTGAGTGCTTGATTTTTCCATCTGTCAAATGCCAAAAATAAGGCATGCCCTACCTATCCTTAAGATTGTCAATAAATTTTTTTTAAAAAATTAAGGAAATTCTTTACAAGTAAAAAGCAGAATATTTATATTAAATGGTTTCTGTGGCTGTTACAAATAGTGTCTTACATTATTTGGGGAACAGGAACACCATGTCAACCCCCTTGAGCATCTCGTCTAACAGACTATTCTTCTCTGGCCTCTGATTGTTATAGTTTCTTCCTTCTATTCTTTGCTTTCCATTTAGCATTATTTTATTCTGCCTACACAGAGTTAAGATTTCTCTTTTATAGAACCCAGAATCCAGACTTGGAACATTAGCATCGTCCTAGATCCTTAAGTTGACCTAGGAGTATAGCCAGAAGTTTATAACATCTCTATGGGAGATAGCCCATTTACAGTGCACATTCTAACACAACCTATATTAAAAGTAGACACTGCCTTCTATTTATTCAGTTAAAAGTGGAGAAACTCTTTTTTGCCGACTTATGTTATATGAATGTTAGTAAGCTGTAAGGAGTACCAGTTTCTTCAGAATTTGCAAATAACCCTTTTTCCTGTCTTTACCCTAGAGAACATTTACCTGCTCACTAAAGAATGTATTTCCCACGGCAAATATCACATGGTTTATAGATGAAAGTTTCCTTCACAGTGAAAAAGAAGGTAAGGAAATTAATCAATTGAAATAAGCACAAAATGAAAGAAAACAAAACATTAGACATTGTCACTGCCCAAGTTGATCTTGGCATTTAAGAATAATTCTCATTCCAAGAAAAACATTATTCTGCCTACCAAATGTCATTTTCTGATGCTTCATCTGGCTCTTCCAAGGGGTGGAGTGTAACATTTTTCAGAATGAAAGAAATACAATTGATTTAGACAAATAACATCCAAACATTTTATTTAACTATTAGTAAAAGAAATATATGAGGACAAAAAGTTTAAATCTTCGTACATTTATTAAAACATTTTCTGTCTTTATAACATAGCCACCTGTTTTTCCATGTCTTTCTTATTTCAATACAATGTGTTCAGTTAACTTAGCACCACTGCTTTAAATCAGTCAATAAATAATTTCTACCTTTCCATGGAGGATCTAGGGCAGGTGTTAGTGGAGCATTAGAGGAAGTATATGTGAAAGAGTTGGCTCCTTGACAAGGCACATGCTCCCCAGGAGGATTAAAAGTTCCTGAAGGAGGAACACACATCAAAACAAGCTCAGGTTATAATTCACAAAGCCTTTTTTTAGATGGAGTCTCACTCTGTCACCCAGGGTGAAGTACAGTGGCATGATCTCAGCTCACTACAACCTCCGTTTTCCCATTTGAAGCGATTCCCCTGCCTCAGCCCCGTGAGTAGCTGGGACCACAGGTGCATGCCATCACACCCAGCTAATTTTTTGTACTTTTAGTAGAGACAGGTTTTAACCATGTTAGCCAGGAGGGTCTCAATTTCCCGATCTTGTGATCCACCCGCTTTGGCCTCCCAGTGTACTGGGATTGCAGGCGTGAGCTACGGCGCCCAGCCCCAAAGCCGTATTTTTATAGGTAGTAATCATGACAGCTTCTACCAGAATTACCTCAGCTGCCCCTGCTTGAACAACAGCCATTCATTCTCCTTTCTTCTGAATCATTATTCCTCAAAGTTCAATCTGTTTTCAATAAAAACTGAGTCACACAACTCTCTGAAATTATTTTTAAGTGATAAAATTGAAAGCTTATATTGATGAATGTATTGATCACTTGAAGCATTTTAAGACTATTACTGGTTGTATTAGTTTAAAACAATAGTTCACCCATAACAATGACAGAATGCAAATCTAAAAATACATGTTAAAAGTTATTATAGGCCAGGCGCGGTGGTGCACGCCTGTAATTCCAGCACTTTGACAGGCCGAGGCAGGCAGATCACCTGAGGTCAGGAGTTTGAGACCAGCCTAATATGGTGAAACCCCATCTCTACTAAATACAAAAAACTAGCCGAGTGTGGTGGTGGGCACTTGTAAGCCCAGCTACTTGGGAGGCTGAGACAGGAGAATTGCTTGAACCCAGGAGGCAAAGGTTGCAGTGAGCCAAGATCGTGCCATTGCACTCCAGCCTGGGAGTGCAAAACCCTGTCTCAAAAAAAAAAGTTATTATAAATATATTATTCTGTAAAATAAGCCCTGCATAGGAAAGCACCCAGATTTGGTGTGCCCATTATTCCCAAACAAGAGGCTAGATGGTGTGGTCAGAATTGCACCAACACACAACTGCATTTAGCTTACTTTGGTAAGTAATTACATCAGAATTGGTGTTAAGAATCTTTCATGTGAAAAAGCTGTGAGTATCCAGAAAATTCTGACATAGACTGATAGTTGGTTTTACATTAATTTTCTGCTGCCTGGTATGCAATTTGGAGGTTGTACTGTCATAACAGTTTAAAACAGAGTTTGATTCCTAAAGAAGACTCACAGGACCCAAAATGGCAATTCTTACAAATCTACAGCTTATTTCAAGAAGAGAAGACAACATATCAAAAAGATTACAATATGCATCGTATTCTAGCCTACACTTACAGTGAGGAGTCCAGATAAGTCAGATATGAGCTCCTTCGTCCTTCCTCTCTAAGGGCCACAGCAAGACACACATCCTCTCTCAGATCAGGGACCACTGATACATACACAGAAAAGCTTAGAAGTGGGAAGACAAAAACAGAATCCCAACTGAGATTGCTTTCTATTTTACTGGTCACGTAGGTATATTCCTGCAACATAACCAGACTCCACAGCAGAGCTCTCCCAAGGTCCAACTTAGACTAGGTGTGAATTATTAGTCTCACTGTTGTCAACAAACAATGCTGATGAGCTGGGATAATCTGCCCCAAAACATTTTGGAAACATGGTCACAAAATCAACTAACACTATTAATTAATATGTTTATACCCTGACCGTGGATCAATGACATGCAGGAACTTGAGCAAACAGCTCAAGTTAATTCCAGATCTTCTGAAACTGACCCTCACATCAGAGAGGCTGTCATTTGACCACTTCAGACTCTACATTACCATAAATTGATCATGCCATGCCTTGGCATTATGGTATGGCTCATATATAAAATGTTAGTGACTAACCATGTTCTTATCTGTCTCGTAGGAATATATATTACTAATGAAGAGAGAAAAGGCAGAGATGGATTTTTGGAGCTGAAGTCTGTTTTAACAAGCATGCATAGTAATCAACCAGCCCAATCACACAACTTGACCATTTGGTGTATGGCTTTGTTTCCAGTTCCAGGAAATAAAGTGTGGAACATCTCATCAGAAAAGATCACTTTTTCCTTAGGTGAGTTGTCTAATAAGATCATGAAGGATTGGCCAAGACTGCCGTAAATCCAGAACATCTTTAATGGGAATAAGTAGAATATTTACCACTTCTATCATGTTTTAATCTCAGAAAACTTTCTGCATAAATCAAAACTATTTTAAGTTATCAAACATTTTTGACAAGTAAGACTCCAACGAAAAGAATTCTTCAAATAAAAAGAAAATAGTTGATTCCTGTTTTCACAAAGCATTTCTGCTGAATACAGCAAATTTTCTGTTCAAATTTTATTCATCATAATTCTTAAGTAGCTGGAATTTTTGTTAATCCATAACATAATGAAAATTAACACGAATAATGATGATCAAGAAAGATTTAAAAGACCCTAAAATTCCTTCTCTGCCATTAAAAACATTCCATTGTATACAACATATATACTTTTAATACTTAGGAATGGATAAGGTGTGTACAATAAAAATACCATAATAGGGATTGTATCTTAATAATTGTTGTATTCCTAGGTTCAATCACAGTATTTAGCACATAGAAGACTTTTACGACTTGAAAACTGATATATAGGATTACTCTAGTTATTACATCATTTGACTAACCAGAACATTTACTACCCTGAACCAGGTGAAATAATGGAGATTTTACTACATAACTGATGGACGAATACCTCAATAAATACTTTGACAACAGATATGCCAAAAGAAAAATAGAAGCAATGACAACTGTCAAATATTCATATTTAAGAGTAACCATATAAAATGTAAATAGATTTGCAAATCATTATAACAACTCTATAGGAGCATTAACCTCTTTAACCACATCCTATTTTCAGAGATATCATAATCTATAACATACTCATAAAAACACAGAATAAAAAAGAAACAGTTTCTCTTTCTTCCAAGGGCACCATCCGCATCTTGGGTTCTGCCCAGCTCCTTCACGAGTGCAGTAGTTGGTCATGAAGAAGAATGTATACTCAGCACAAATCTATCCCCACTACTCAGAAGCAGGTGTGATTCTGATGCTGAGGCAGTGGCTTCACGCCCGTAGCCCTGCCTGTGTTTCTGTGTATGTGTCTATGTATGAACACGTCATTCTGTGTACTTTGAGTTAATCATCCAGAAATTGTGAGGTATTTACATTCAAACAGCCTTACTCAACTTCACCTAATTCCCTCAGGAATAAGACAGCTCCTTCCAGGAAAGCTGGAATTGATAGGGCTGCAGTCTTAGAACCATGTGGAGGTAGCTGATTCTCACATCGATTTGTCAGTAGCTTTGGCAGAATCTAGGGACTAATCTAAAGTTCAAATCCCTATTCCCATCATCGGCAGAAACATGTCTATGTCTAAACAACTAATATTTTCTGATGTTAAAACAGTGCTTGATTTCAACATCAGAAAACAATGAATATCTTTTTAGGTAATAGGAAGAATACTAATTCTGATACTGAAAACATACCATAATTCCATTTGTATAGGGCAGATGTCGATGTAGCATAATTTTAGGCTCTGAATGGGTGGTTAATTTTAAATTGCCAAATGAGTCTTCATGCTTTATGATCAAATATTAAAGCAATTAATGTTGAGGAGTTCAATTTACCAAAATTATGGCTTACATTCTCATCCAATTCTGGCATATATTGATGTGCCTGACTTAGAAGATGCAGTCAAGGCTCTATAAAGCAATGCCATCACTGTATTATATCTCCCTATTTTTGCAAGCTCCTAAACACTTACTTCCAAACGTGTTCTCTGCCTTTGGTGGTATTGCTGCATGCTTTATGAACTCTGGAGTCAGCTTCTGATGTGTGGTGCAAGAGTCATTGCCTTACCAAGCTATTATTGTTGACAAGATGCTGAGATGAAGACACAGAAAAAAAATCTGCCATCCCTGAGTGCCAAATTAGAGAAATGCTAAGAATATTATATAGCAGGAAAGACTTTTAGTGAGAGAAGGGGAGAAGTTTTGCTCTCTTCTGTTTCCAGAAAAGGGTAATAATGTTGGAGACTGTGAAGTAACACCCATTGAAGTGCTTCCTTTTCCACCTATACCCAGTCTCCCGAGAAGCTCTAGCGCTCAGCAACTCCTATTCTAGAAAACTCAGAAAGGGGATGAGATTAGGGTTAGGGTGATCAGTGGCTCTTCAGGCAGCTATCTGTGCTCCAGGCTCTGCAGATTTCCCATGATCCACAGTAACTACCACTAAGACAAAAAAGCCTTTCAAAAATATCATGGACCAGGCACGGCAGCTCATGACTATAATCCCAGAACTTTGGGAGGCCGAGGCAGGAGGATTGCTTAAGTCCAGAAGTTCAAGATCAGCCTGGACAACATAGTGACACTTTGTCTCCTCTAAAAAAATTTTAAAATCAGCCAGGCATGGTGGCGCATGTCAATAGTCCTGCTTACTCGGGAGGCTGAGGTGGAAGGACTGCATGAGCTCAGAAGGCTGAAGCTCCACTGAGCTGTGATCATGCCACTGCACTCTGGCCTGGGCAACAGAGCAAGGCCTTGTCTCAAAAAAAAAATCCTGCCCTGCTAGCCTGTCAAAATGTCTAAAATCATAGCATCACTGGGTCTATTTTTGGCAGATTTTAAGAGCTGGGTTTTGCAGGTTTTGTTTTGGGGAGTGGGTGGGAGATAGTTTGTCTTGTTTTAATCTGAAAGTTGAGTGCAATACCTCCTGGGGTGGATAATGTTTTGGCTGTCATCACCTTTAACAAAGATTTGTTTATTAAATGAATTTCTGACTGTAGCTGTTGAGATCAAGACCTTTGGGATAGAAAGAGAGCTAAACACTGACAGGTTGTATCGTGTATGTGTGTGTAAATACGTGTATGTATCTTAGCATATGGAAAGAGGAGTAATAAAAAGATATCTTAGTAGTGGAACAGGAGGACCACTGTGTATTGCTGTGGAAGACCCCAGACAAACACTTCTTGTTTCATGACTCCCCTCAGTGCAGCTGGCCTCATACCTGTGACTGACCCTCCCTGAGAGTATCAATTGAGAGCTTTAATATGCATATAAATCACCCAGGGATCTTGCTAAAATGCAAAAATTCTGATTCAGTAAGTCTAAGTGGGACCTGAAATTCTGCATTTCTGACAAGATCCTAAAAGAAACCTATTCTGTCGGTCTATGGACTATATTTTGAGCAGAAGGGACCTAGCAAGCCCTTGGATTTGGCTTATTTCAGGTGGACAAGATAAGGACTGATATAAGCTCTGTGGGAACCCCAGAATTAAGCCAGTTGCCCTGTGGGACAGAACCATGGCTGTTGCTGCCCATGAGGATGGTTCTGGGAGCCCTTCCAGGCCTCATCGAGTGGACACACCCAGAAACGGATGAAGTACCTTTAGGCAGCAGCTTACCCTCTTCTGACATTGCGGTAAATGCAATGATCTGGAATCTGGCAGAGGTGTTTCTGGTAAATTCTGCATTTGAGTTTTGGAAAACTGTTTCTTCTTCTTAGATTTTAATCACTCTCTTCATACCCCTTGAGTTTTGTTTTTACCAAGGCAGAGTTTCTACATTACAGTCTACTCTAAAACTAGACAGATTTTTTAGGCCCCACATTTTATATTGAAAGCTGTTTCACCTTTGTTACATGGCAAAGTGCTCATCTCAAACTGTCTTATAGTAATATCTTCTTAATTCACTAGTAGGCAGAACACCTCAGCTCACAAAATCACCTGGTAATGAAATATGGCAGAAAAGTATCCTAAAACCGAAATGTTCAATCAATGAAAAATAAATGTTTCCCACTGTGAAAACTGAGCATAACCTATCAATATCTTCTGTTCCAGGAACTGGCAAATTGGCAACCTTTTTCTGTAAAAGTCCAGATAGTAAATATAATTTAGGCTTTGTAGACTGATTAATTTCAATCACAATTACTCAACTCTGTCGCCTTAGCACAAAAACAGCTTTGGACAATATGTAAAAAAAAAAAAAAAAAAAAAAAAAAGGGGAAAAATTGTATTCCAATAAAATTTTTATAAACATGATTTCACTGTAGACTATTGTTTGCCAACCTCTGTTTTTAATCAATATACAGAGAAAAACATCTAGACATTTATTTTCTAAGCCAATGCCCTGTCTTATTAAGGTACCACTTTGGAAGCTAATGCTTATGATCCACCAGCTGTCAGACACATACTTTATGCTGGTGGGTTTTTTTTTTTTTTTCGGTATTAAGAATAAATCTGCATGCACTGATTCATCCACTTCCATTTGCCAGAATCCATAAATACGACGCAGAGCAAAACAGTGACTTCTCTTGAGGGACATACACAATGACACAGAGTGATCAGGCACTTGCTAGGGTAAACACAGAGGGATGAGCACATCGCAAAGATCCCCAGGCCTCCTCAGCTTGAGAAGGTACATTCAGGGAAGTCTGCGGATAAGAAGGTGTCAGGAAACCATATGAACTAAGACCAAGAGGTTCCTAGAAGTCTCAGAGAAAATATTATGCTTGAGAAACTGGGTTGAAATCTTGCTTATTGGATAGAGGGTATGATTTGAGAGAGATGGAAGAAATGATAAGCAAAATCAGGAAATGAAATTGGGAGTGTAATGAGAGCCCAAGTCATAATTAGACTTGTGTGTCATGCTGAAGAGTTTAAACTTACTTTGGATGCATGAAGAAAAAGGATGGTCATTTTGTTAACCTATTCATACACTTCCCATATAACTGTCCTCCACCTCCTCAGAGATTATTTGCACCAAAACATTCATATAGTAGTGGATCAGAGCCAGCTATGAGCACCACCCACAGCCAATGGCAATAGCAGTGCTACCAAAAGTGAGAATAGAACGTACATGCATATAGCTTAGAAAAACAGATTCCTCCCACTGGGAAGAATGTGCTGTCAAGCACACTGGGCTATGTGCTAGCAAGTGATATACCCATAAGTAAAATATACTTGTCCCTTAAAGTACATTACAGAATAGAACCAGTAGTATAATTAGTAATTAAATATCCAGATAATGGATAGAGTTCATCAGATGTGTAACACTGTATCCAGTGACATTTTATCTACAAAAATCATAAAATCTACTAACTTTAAAATCATCTTAGCACATTTAACCCACGTGTTCCTAAAGTGAATAGAGCCTTCTGGCATTTGTAAATTGCCTTCCAATACGAATGTTTTTTAAATACAGTAATGGAGATTTAAAGAATTGACATAAATATAAAATATAAGTAAAACAACATTCTAGCCTCTATTTCAACTCCCCCCAATACACACACACACACACACACACACACACACACACACACGAAAAAGTTGTAGACAAACAAAAATATTATGACAAAAGCTGAAATTTTAGAAAGCAGAATAGTAATACAAGTTTACTAATGTTACATCCAATTGGATAGTTTTATCAGTTTCTACTTTTGCTGATATAAAAATTTTTGTGGATTTATGGATTTTGTAAACTGCATGATTACTTTTCAAACACTCCAAAATATTAAATGGTGTAATAGTTTTACTAGGTCTTGGTTAAGTGTAACTTTTTCCCGGAAGCCTTCTCAGACCTCCCAATCTTTACCAGTGATCCTTCATTGCATTCCTGTGGCCACTTATACTTCCACTGCCATGGTACTCAACATAATGCTTGGCTGCCTACTTCAGGCCATAGGACCTTTAAGGACACTCCCATGTCTTTCTCATTCATCATTATATCCCACAGCCTTGAACATCATAGGTCCCCAATATTGATTTGTTACATGATGAATACATAAAGGAAAGTGGATTTAGGAACTAAGTCAATATTTTATCTTTCTATTATAATATTTTGTTCATTATAAATATCTTTCTAATCCTTTCAGGTTCTGAAAATTCCCCAAGAGACCGTCCATTGAGTGTTACAGAATCTACCTCTGATACCTTACCTTCTCCAGCCAGCAGTGTATCACCTACAAGTAAGAATGTTTTCACACTGAGCTATTAACTTAACCAAGCAGATTGATAAAGAAAAATTTTTGGCAAAGTTGCATGATTCATGCCTGTTTCTCAGCTATAACTTTTTTTTGGCTGAAATCAGGTTTTTATTTTTTAACAGCTTTATTAAGATATAATTCACATCCCATAATTCACCCATTTAAAATGAACAATCTAATGGTTTTTAGTATGTTCACAGAGTTGTACAACCATTACCACAGTCAATTTCAGAACATTTTCATCACCCAATAAAGAAACAACTAAACATATTAAAGGATTATTCTCATGGCTTCAAGGAGTTAACATAGCTTCCAAAATCCTTTACTTGAAGCCCTGGGAAAATCAAGGTCAATAAATATTCAGTGAGGAATTTGAATTCTGCATGTATTATTAAATAGGTTAATAAATTGACAGTCATCCTCCAAAACAATGTTCTCAGTGAGGAATTTAAGAGATTGGTTGTAAATGGGGATAGGCCAAAGGAGGTTAAATCCTTTTAACATTAAATGTGTTCTGGTTCAAATTAATGTTGAGAAAGTTGACTGGTGAGGGTTATGAATTCGCTCCTCCCATCTGAGGCATCATTAATGGAGGTCAGCCTGGGTCAGCATTACGATGACAAAGGAATGGCAGTGATTCTCAAAAGCTGTCACTGATGCAACAAATTATGAATCCCCATGTCTGTGGCTTTTGTGTCTAACAAAGAACCATGGTGACTCTCTAATACAAAAAAAGCTTATATTCTATGTGAATTAGAAGTATGGCTCTCATTTCTCATTTAATTAAAACTATCCATTTTAGCTCAAAGTGAGAAGTGAAAATGGAATAAAACAAAAGCAGTCAGCAGGAATGAACAATTCCTTTACCTGGTAACCTTTGGCATACAGCCTGCAGTCACTGTCACAGGTTGCTACTTTTCAGAAAATGAAGTGGCAGAAAAGTTAGCAAACTACCCATCAAAAGTTTCACATCCATCTGAATTTTTCATGTTCTTAATGTTTTGTAATTTTTCTTTTCTTCTTTTTTTGGAGCCTCTTTTTCTTCTCCTTTTAACTCACCACCAGTAATAAACCACAGTTAATTATAGCATTTTTCATTCAATGAGTATTAGCATATTCAATAATAATAAAACCTTAAATCTTTCTAGTATCTTGTATATTAGTTATCCATTGCTGCATTAAAAATCCCTCAAATTTTAGCAATTTACAAAACATATATTGTCTCATATGGTCTCTGGGGGTCAGAAATTCAGGAGCAGCCTGGCTGGAGGGTGCTAACCTGGGTTCTTTCATGAGGTGCAGTCACACTGCTGGCTGGGGCTTCGGTCATCTGAAGGCCTGATTGGAACTAAAGAATCTGCTTCTAAGCTCTGGTATATACATGGCAGATCTCAGTTCCTCACCACATGGTCTTCTCTATAGGTCTGCTTACAGTATCACAGTTGGCTTCCTCCAGACCAAGTAATTCAAGAAACAGAGTCACTAAGTCAAAAGCCATACAGCCTTTTTATGGCTTAGTCTCCACAACTGCATGTCATTACTTCTGCTTTATCTACTAGAAGTCAGTCTCCAGGTGCATCTTATACTCAAGGGAAGGAGAATTAGGCTCCACTTATTGAAGGAAAGGGTATCAAGAATCTGAAAAAATTAAAGCTACCATACCCTGTCATTTAGAAGTGTCTGCACATAAAATGCAATGTGGTTTGATATTCTTTACTATGAGTGGTAGACAGAGCCAACATTATCGTTCCCACTTGCCAGATGGGACACTGAGACACTAAGAGCTTAAGTGATCACATACCTACTAAGCGACAGTGTTTCGCATTCACACCACAGTCTTATGACTAAATCTAGTTCTCACCACATTAGATACCATTTTTTTCTCCAGTTGGTCTAAACACACGATAAGAACAGGAACCATATTTGTTTTGCCTTCTAGAAAATTCTTAGCACAGAGTAGGCAGTCAAAAACTACTAGTTGAATAATTAATGAAAAGAATGAAAGAATACAAATAAGGTTCTTTCACTATGCAGATGTCATTGAATAGACCATTTAATGCTAAAGAAAAAAGATAAAAATACATTTCTGCCTTCAGAAAGGTTGCAGTCTACTTAGAAGAGAAAGTATACACACATAAAGATAATAATTCAAAATAGCAAGGTGAAAAGTGGTGTACCTTACAGAATTAAAATGCCCAGGGACAGGTACAAACCAGTAAGTAATAGGCTTTGAAAGTTCTTTATGAGTTCATGGGCTCAGAAAATGTTACCTAGGAGAAATGAAATAACTTGACCTTTGAAGTATGTATTGTATATATTTGACTCAGTGGAGAGCTTGAAAGAACATTCTAAACGGAGAAAACAAAGTGAACAGTTGTGCAGTGACAAAGATGTTTATGGGCACTTGAGAAAGCATCTGTAGATAAGCTTGGATCAGAAAGGTGGCATCCTGTACCAAAAAGCAGGGATGCAGATTGGAAAATGCGAACTAAACAAAGCCTCGAGCCCCAGCTTAAGGACTCCAAATGTTATCGTTTATGAAATGGGGAAAGGACCTCATTCAACCTTATTTTAGAAAGAAAGTGATACAATTTAATCATCAGATATTTATTGAGCACCCGCTATGTATCAGGTACCCTTCTAGGTGCTGGGAATACAGCAATGAACAAAACTGGAAAAAAAAAATGTCCTCATGGCATTTATATTCTGAATTTCTTCTGGTTGAATTTTTGTAAGGTTAATCTACATACACTAAGTGCTTCTATCAGACCAAACACAATTCTTACTTCTGTGACCAAATTTAAAGCAAGAGAAAGCAGTTGTTACACTTAAGAAGCCTGCGATTTAATATAGGTTTAGTATTAATGAAGGAAAGAGAGCATAGTCAAGTAACATATTTGTTTAAAAGCAGGGTGGGGAATGCTACCTGGTCTACTCTCACACTAAGACGTCATAGTTGGGAAGTCTGTGCAGAAAAAAAAGACCTCGGTAAAATAAAGTCCCACCACATTGGACCTGAGGATTGTGAGATAAGCGGTTGTCAACCAGGGTAATTTTGCCATCCAGAGGACCTTTGACAGTGCCTGGAGACATTTTTTGTTGTCACAGTGAGGGTGGAGGGTGCTACTGGCATCTAGTGTGTAGAGGCCTGGGATGCTGCTACACATTGTGTAACACAGGACAGAAAAGCCCCCACAACAAAGAATTATTCGGTTCAAAATGTCAATAGTGCCAAGGCCAAAAAACCCTGTTTTAGATCAAGGTTTAGGTGTGATTACAGTAGGAGTTGCTTATTTTACAAAATCAAATCTGGATTTCTGTCACGATGGCAACAATAGATTATGTTTGGAATCATTTTCTGTTTGACTTTGTATGTCAAAAAAACTCACGTTAAACCAGTGGCAGATTATGCCTAAATAAACTTATCTTCTTGGAATAATCACTGAATTATTATTAAAAAATCCAGATTTTGTCTTGGCAGACTGGAGGGTAATTGTGAAATCACACAGTGACTTCCTGCCTCAGAAGCTGGTAGGATTCACCTTTGCATGTTCTTTGAAGAAAAGAAGTGAGATGAAGCATGTCCTGGAAGCCAACTTCAAAGGCTGTGGTTTCATTCCAAATTCTAAGATGTAATGAGCTTTATAATCCAGTCATCATTACAAAGCTGCATGTTTGGCTGCAGGCATCCAGTTCTTAATTTTTCCTCAATGAAAGGATATTTTTTAAACAAATGCTGGAGGTCACGAAAGCAATATTCTTTAACGAGGGGAGGAGAGCTTAATAACCCATAACAAACTGTAAGAGTTACCCAGGGAAGCCCAGCTCAATTCAGCCTGAACCAATTAGCGTTTGCTGAGTCCCAATTGCATTCTCAGTGTAGTTCTAGGAAAAAGACAGGCTGACAAGCTAAGTGGCAAGATGAGACAAGTCCATGTGGAACAGTCAGAGACACCTGATGAATCCAGGGTGGGGCTGTACAGACACAATTCAGGAGCTTCCGTCACTCTGAGGAGAGGGCCCTGTGCCTTTCAATTCGCTGGCTCTCACTTGGCTAAGAGTTACGTAGCCTAAGAGAACAGGCCTCAGAAATGCCAACTGGTATGGCAATTATCCAAGACATTTATTCATTCAATTCATAGGTATGGAGTACCTACGATGTGTCAGGGACTTTTGAGGTGCTAGGTTACAGTGATGAACAAGACAGGCCGGGCTCCTGTTGCTTACAGAGCTTACAATCCTGAGTGCCCCCCCTGCCGTGACTCTTATTTTAGTGTCCACCAGTCCCCTTGGCTCTGCCTCCGATTGTTCCGTTTGCACATGACCCATGATGATGTTGATTTTAATATTAAGTCCTTTCTAATGACTTAGCTGGTTCTTACCATCTAGGTCTTTCTACTCCTGGGTGCTTAGAGTAAAATACTAGGTCCAGTCTGACTCTAACCCTCAGCCAGCACCTCAGGTAGACACAACTGATCCTTAGCAAGTGGATGATCAGATACTGAGGAGCACAGACTAAAGGAAGCCCAGGGAATGCAACAAAACTACTGACTTATGAGTCAACATGTCAGAAATGGTGGGGGATCAACCCGGAAGACATGCCATTAGATGAGAGAAGAAAGTAAATCAGAAGTTCAGCAGTTGATGGGGTATTGGATTCTAATGTTAACAGGGGAATATCAGAGAGAGTCTGCAAGGCAGGGAGAAGACTCCGGTGATTTGTTTGTGACAGCAACTTCTGACCCCTTTGCTAGTCATGCCATGCCTGTGTTCAGGTGCCAACAGGGCACCTCAGTTGCCGTCCAGTAGTTTCTGCCTTTATCAACATGTATCTGCGGCAGAAAAGTAAGAAAAGTCAGTGAGTGCTAGGGGAAAGGAAGGAGGATCAGGGAAGTCTGCACGCAGGGTCTGGACGAAAATATTGATTAGGCGGAAGAAAGATGAGAAACGGATCTTCACATACTCATCATAAGCAAAGGCATAAAGCCAAATGAGTACAGGACATGAGAAACAAGCAGCAGTTCTGACATTGCTTGTTGGGAGAGGGCTAAGGGTTGATTAGGTGAGGTGAAACAAGGTAAAGATGAGCTTCAACTAATGGGCTATGAGCTGGGGCTATGATCTGAACAACAAATAGCCACTGTGGAAAAACATAAGGAAAACAAGCTATGCATAAGGCAGGTGATAGATGCAAGAGCAGGGAGCAAGAAGACTAAATGATATGGATTTAAAATGGCGTATTTTCCATGATCACGAAGGTGGTTAAAAAAAATGTTATGGTCTAAACTAGAATGGGCATTTGTAGAAATGGAGAGTGCTGCCAACAGGAGCCTCACCAGGATTGTCTGTCTAAATACAGGGGCTAACTAAAAGGCTGGCAGAGAACAATCATACAAGGACCTTTCCTTTTTTTTTTCCTAGCAATTACGTAAAAATGTTTACCAGCTGCCATGATTGTTTAATAATACTAAGCAATAACATTAATATTTGTTGGTTTCCTCCAATGTGCATGGACTATTCTAAACTAGTAGGTATGTTTTCTCATTGAATCCTCCCAACAATACAATTGCTTAGGTACCATTACCCCACTTTACAGACGAAGATACTAAGGCACGAAGAGGTTAAGTAACTCCCAACGTCATGCAGAAAGTAGAGGAGCCAGGATTGAGCCCAGACAGACTTCAAACCTTGAGTCTTACTGCCTCAGAGAGTACATGGTTGGTGCTCCATAAATGTCTTTAGACACTGAATAAATCCCTTGTAGTGTGGAGCTGTTATAGGTCTTAGGAAAAGGTCAAACATGACAGCTATGCTTACATTAATCTCTCCCTTTTTTAGACCAGTGTTTTCCTAAGACATGCACCATCTGAGAGTGAAGCTAACATTTCCTCATATGGAAATAAATTAGAGAAACCCCTCCGCCATTTGTAGCCAGCCCCATCAACACTATTATATAATTCTCACTGTAGATATGAATCTAGAGAATCCATACAACACTCCAGTGTTTCTCCTTGAATCCTAGAAAATTATGTTCATTGTATCTTTTTCACCATTTTCCACCTGGGGCACACATTACACACTGTGAAAAGAATTTCTTTTTTCCATATCTGTCACCCATAAGTCAAGGTTAGCCTTCCTGATGACTAGTTTACTTTGGGTATCATCTATTCAGTTATTCCCCTTTGGGGTGAGGTTCCTTGGGGTAAAAGCTATCAGATGACCTATTTTTCAGTTTATTTCATAATTATTGAGTATCTACAAACTCACCACATGATGCGTGATAATCTCTGTCCTGCTTACTGTCATCTTCCCCAAGGGAGTCCCGAAACGCTTTCTGGACCAGTAAGCCAGCAATGTACATTATTATTCCCCATTTAGTCAGCACATAGCCTAAACAATCTGCCTCCCACATGACAACGTTATGCAGAGTTTAGGATTTCACACCACATGTCTCCTTTATGCTGCGCTGAAGGTCAGTGCCCACCTTCTCCTGACCATGCAGATTGATGAGGCTGATTCAAATGTGTTTAGATGTAGTTGAAGGCCTGTATTGTCCAGTTAATGTCACTACTGTGTTTAAAAGCTATTTGTGCTGCAGGCAAATTGATGGAGAGCGATTACACATTTGTCCAGAGACTAGATGGATAAGTCTAAGTCTGTGCTATGCCAGTAGTTTCTATAGTGATAAGACGAAAGGCCAAATGGAAATATTTCTATTTGAGAAAATAAGCTAAATTTGCAGGTTCAGTTTTACATTTGAATAAGGCAAAATCTCAGATAACGGAGTCTGACTAACCAGATAAGTTAACCAGCTGCTTGAAATTTCGAGTAACTTTTACCTTTGTACTTGGTTGATTAAATAAGCTAGCCTGGATAAGTTAGCAAAAAATAATTTTAACTTTTTCCATTCTTCTCTGTTCAAATGAGCTATGTTGAATAATTTTTTCTTGGCCTCTAAAAGAAATTTCAGACAGATTCCTTGGCTTTTTTGGTGATTTTCATGTAATAAATGTCATCTGGTCCCTTTCAGCCACAAGAACAGACTTGTGTCAATAATTAAAAGCCCTTGTCAAATGTAGACTTGTCAATAATTAAAAGCTCTTGTCAAATGCAGTGTCACAACTCAAAAAAGTTAATTGAGTCTAGAACTTCTTTTCTCTCCTTCCCCCACATGTGGGTCTAGCTCAGCTTGGAAAGGCTGGGATATGTGAGGTGGGGGTAAGGAACAGACAGGGGATGTCTCTGATTTCCTGGCCTGGCTCCATCCTCTCCTCCACTCCTAGCTGCTGGCTTGGGCCCCCCTTTATGAGGAATGGGGTAAGGAGAAGAGGAGAGAGACAGGGAAGGAAGGACCTTCCCTGCTGGCTGTGATCTGACTTGGGTGCCCTCTGGATGAGGAGAATAAAAATTGCCATATTGACTTCATGGGGCACTTGGGCAGATTCTTCAGAAATCCCTGACTGACCTATTGCTGCTGTCTCTTAGTGCAGGCCATGCTTCTCTTCTGGTCTTCTGCTTACTTCTCCCTGCAGCCTCTAAACTTCTGAAG
The DNA here is from genome assembly GCF_048565385.1 of Saimiri boliviensis. NCBI lineage: Eukaryota > Metazoa > Chordata > Mammalia > Primates > Cebidae > Saimiri > Saimiri boliviensis. Next base: position 39,401,902 of record NC_133456.1, on the reverse strand, counting down.
GTCAGCTCCTCTTGGGGGCTTATTTGCTCCTCTAGGTGTTCCTCCCAAGTGAGATTCTTTTCATGGCATCCTATTTTGTCTGGAAAATACACACCTTTGCCTGCTCTATGGTGGAAGTGCTCCCTTCACCAGTGTGGCCCTGTCTCTCTTCTCCTCACCCATTCAGAGCCTATAATGGCTCTAATGCAGTCTCTCCCGCCTACGTAAGGCACAACGCCCCTTTGTCCTAAATTCCTGGACACACAGGTCAAGAGATCTGAGTCGTTCTCTCAGATCCACACTTCACTTGGGCTAAAGTGAAGGAGTGGATTCTTCTTCATCTCCTCCACGAGGGAGGGACTAATGCCCAGGACCCTTCAAAGGAACTCTTAGCCAGACTGTTGCCACCCTGCCACACAACTTTGAGGCTGATCATGGCCCAGCACTGATAGCCCCCACTCCTCATGCCTCGCATGTCCTGCACAAGTGGGCTAGAACTCTGCTTTCAACGTGAGACTGCTCATTCCCTGTACTAAGGGTCTTAACCTTTGTGACCTCATCTGAAATGAAGGTCCAAGGATTCCATTTAAAAACTGTGATCTGCATTATCCATTGAAGAGTTAAAGGAAATAAAGTAAAAATGAAGCAACATGATGAGGTAATGGTTTACGCACTGACAGGATCCTCAGAAAGCGGTAGTTCTTAGCAATAGTGTGATGGATGGAAAATAAATACTGAATTCTAAAAGCATTGGCCAAAGGTGAGGATGCTTGAGGAACATGAAGGGAGACAGAAGAATGGAGAAAAGAGAAAGCTTTCGCGTGGGTGGTTCCTTCCTCCCAGGGTGATTAAAACAACAGAAGAAACTAAGCAAACAAAATACCTACTACAGCACTTGGTTCACAACAAGTGTCAACATGTTGTATTGTATTATTAGACCCTGTAGATAGTTTGGAAATACAGTAACAACACAAGGTAAAAAAATAGAGTGGCTGATTAACCAGTCTGTCTTTGTCTAAGGGGTGTGTGTGTGTGTGTGTGTGTGTGTGTGTGTATGCGTGTGTGTGTTTTAGTAACAATAAATAAGCCAAGTTTGGAATTATGTATCTACTTGAGATGGATGCTGATATAAACAAAACCAAGCTCACAAGGACCAAGGCCTAGTGAAGGGAGGAGGGAAGTGGGCAGTGAAGAGCAGCAGAAACCTACAGTTGGCATGAACAGCCACATGACACCCTACCTGTCATATCCCCACCACCGCACTCTCGCCGTCTCTTGCTTTGCTCAGCCAAGTTGGACTCTGAGTTGTTTCTTCAACATGCCAGGGTTGCTCTCGTCTCAGGGCCTTTGCCCTCATTTCCTATGCCTGAAAAACTCTTCCGCCAAATATCTAGATGGATCACACCCTCATCTTCTTGAAATTTTTGTTCAAATGTCACCTTCTCAATGAGGTACTTCATGACCATCCCATTTGAAATTGCAGCCGCCTCCCACCCCACTTCCTGTCCCCTTTTTTGGCTGTATTTTCTCCATAGCACATTTTAACATCCTCTGTAAGTTATCTGTTCGGCTCCTCTCCACAAAAATAAATCTGATGAGGGCCGTGTCTTCTGTCTGATTTGTCTACTGATACAGCTATATTACCTAGAACAATGATAACACATGGTTATCAATAAGTATTGATAATTCAGTAAATTTTTTCTAAATGGAGAAATTTTTTTAAGTACAAACAAAGCAGAGTTTAACAAAGGAAGGCTTTAGGGAATGCAGAGGAGGGCTCCCTAAGGCATCTGGCTAGTGCTGAAGTCTGGGCAGTCTTATGACAGGAAGCTGAAAGGTGACGGTGGGACAGGAGGAGAAGCTATCAAAGGCTTGCTGTTCTGGGAGGTTGTGTGCTAGACATCGTGAGTGAGCTCTTCCGTGGCTAGGCCCTGGTTCTGATGATGCATGCTACAGCAAGGCTAACTACGCTGATAAGGCTACCAGAATGGAATAGTCTTTAGTGTCAGACAGGCTTGGGTTCAGTTCTTATCTCTGACACCTATTAGTTCTGTAGCCTAGAGCAAGTGATTCTGATGGCAGCAGCTGCCTGAGTGGACTAGCTGCTGGGAGGATGCCAGCTGCAGTGGGGGAGGTATAGCTGGGACTTTGGAGCTCACGGAGGCTGGGAACAGGCGGGAGCCTGCCCCAGACTGACTTGGTGGGGCAGGAGCCCCAGACTCAGGGCAGCTGCCACCACCCAGCTGTGACTCTGGACCCGGGCATCCCTGTGCTCTCAGAAACCTGGGAAAACCCCTACTCCCACAGGCTCAGAAGGGCCTGCCCCCAACTCCCTGGACTCTCCTCTCCCCACTCCTGGCACCTGCTCCAATTTTGGAGCAAAGTTGTGGCTGAGCCAAGGCACTGTCCTAATCTGGCCAGGTGTGTGCATGCTTAGGGCAGTACTGACACACCAATCCCCCACCTTGCTGCCTCTGGACTTTGGGCACCAACGAGCACAGGAGGGAGGCAGTGGCTGGGCTGAGCTGAGGGCAGCTGGCTGCAGGCCAGGCATATGTCTGAAAAGGCATAGGTCCCCAGTAAAACCTCACCTTTGGGCCAGGGATAGCCTGAAGCTAGGGAACCAGGCTGCCAGTTCCAGGTGAAGGTCATGGCTGGAGTGAGAACTTCATTGATGACCACTGGACCAATCAGATAGTGCTTTTTCCAGGCCCCGCCCCCCGGCCTCCCAGGAACCAATCACCATGTGCCTTCTCCCTTCTGAGCCCATGAAAAAACGAGGACTCCGCCAGACTCAGACAGAAGTCAGGACCGGGACTCAGCCCGTCTCAGAGAGAAGTCAGGACAACCAGCTATGGAAGGGAGCCACCCACCATGGGTCTCCTCGTCCAGAAGACTTGTCTAGAGAAAGGAGCTACCCACCACAGGTCTCCTCTCCACTGAGAGCTGGACACTCAGTGGGACAGCCTGCCTGTGGAAAGGAACTACCCACTTCAGGTCTCCTGAGAGCTGTTCTGTTGCTCAGTGAAACTCCTCTTCACCTTGCTCACCCTCCAGCTGCCTGCATACCTCATTCTTCTTGGATGCAAGGCAAGAACTTGGGGCCTACTGAATGGCGGGACTGAAAGAGCTGTAACACAGCAGGGCTAAAACATACCCCCACCTGCTCACCACATTGCAAGTAATGAGAAGGAGAGAAGACCTGTAGCCCTTCAGGGAGCTCAGACCGAAGGGCCTCTTGGGCCAGGGCTGTAACACCCTGTTTGGGGTGCTACAGTTCCTGGCATCTCCAGGCTTTCGGATGCCACAGTGTTCCCTTTGTCCAGACACCAGTGCCTGCAGCAGAAGCCGCTTGCAAGACATCTGGTCCAGCAGCAGCCTCACACAGAGTGGGCACCCATGCTGGCGCCTGGAGTTTCCTACCTGCCGCAGCAGCCAGTATGCCTGGCTGTGCACAGCAGCCAGATCCCAGGCTCACTAGTTCACACACTCCTTGCTGCTCTGCACCTGGCTCTCCCTTGACAGGTGTGGGATCCAGGCTGGTAGCACAGACCAAGCACAGCCTGGTGGGCTAAGTGGGTGGAATGAGCCCAGCAGATGTGAGCAATACTCAGGCAGAAGGCACCACTGGCCACAGAATTTCTGGCTGGCAAAGCAACACCCCAAGGATCCTGTGACAATCTCACCTCTATAGTAGTTTCCTTGTCTTAAAAAATGAGAGTAATATTATCTAGTTCATATGATTATTTTGAGAATCAAATGTGAACGTGCATAAAAATCAACAATGAAGCTAAGACTCATACCGTCCAGTCTGAGAAGGCATGTCATGATTAAGAGTCCAGTAAGCAAAACCCATTTCAAAATAAATCAAGACCTTTATTTGTAATTTTAAATTCCTTGAAAGAGGAAACAATGTGACCACATCACTAGTTCTCTTTGTTTAAATTACCAGTTTCTCCTTTTTCCTCCCTTTAAGCGACTTTGCAACTGCTCACTTGCCTTTTTCATTTGGCATATAGTAGGTCCATATTAAATTATCTTTAAAATCTATGTTGTTTGGAAAATATTTTAGTATTTCCCCAAAGTTAACCAACCATAGATCTTCCAGGCTTCCTTTAACTTTCCTTTCTCTAGCAGTTAGGTCACCAGGAAGACTGGCTAGAGTATAGGTTGAAAGATTCTGTTCTGCTTAATGATGTCACATGGAGATGACCAGAATTAGCTCTTTCAGAACATGTTTCTGGCTACCCACTCAATTCAGCATTGACTGAAACTGTCTTCTAACTTAATTGAGTTTCCAGTGATAGCACAGAGTGGGGTTTTTTATTTTCATGAGAAAATTTTTAAAAGAGTTAAAATAGAAATGGGCCAAGAAGGTTTCAAACCTCCTCATGTAACTTCATGACCATTTCTGAACTAGTATAAACAAAACATTTTGTGTGAAGTAGCGTTTACCTCTAAATTTCATATTTCCTGGAAATATGGGTCATTATAGTGTATCTCTGGATACTTGCAATGTTTGACAATAATAAACATTCACATTGAAGAAGAAATAAACACTCAGCAAACAAAGCCATCAACTCCCTATCACTGAGTTTGGCATATTACTTGCCTGCATCATAATAGAAAACACTATCGAATATTGAAGAAATTTTGCTATGTTGTGAAGTATAAACTGAGCCTTAAAACAAAAGGCACAAAGCAAGCTGTCTCACATCCAGAAATATATGATCAATATAAATCTTTCAAAAACATGGCTACAAGAAATGCAAATAAAAATTTTTAAATGCTGTACATCATATCAAGAGACAGTCAGACATGTTCCTATATAGTTACAGAATCTCCAGGTCAGGTTCTAAGAAGGGATTTAAAAAAAAAAAAAAAAAAAAAAAAAAACTCCTAAGAAATAAGCAGTGTTTCTGCACCTGCGTGTGACAGTTTGATCACTGTTCTCCTGTTGCTGCTGATGTCTCAGATATGCCCTGTGGCAGGTAACACCCCAGCTAGTTCTCACATCCAGTTCAACTCAGCACACAGAACAAACACTCCTGAGGACTTGTAAAAGCTCAGCAATGGAATGGACAAGTGCCTCAGCAATGGAATGGACAAGTGCCAGACATGACTATTACTAATCCACGGCATGTGAGACCACACACTGGGCCTTTGTACTGGCTACACCCTCTGCCTGAAAGCTCCCACCCTCCCTCCACTGGCCACAATCTCGCACTAAATTCCTTGGGAAAACTTTCCTGGGACTCTGACTGGGCCATCCCCCCTTTAATATATTCTGATATTTGAATTGGCTTATGTGATCCTCTGGTTGATGTCCATCTCCGCCATGAACTTAAACTCCAGGAGAGCAATATTCCCAGTGCCAAGCACAATGCCTGAAATACAGACTCCCAAATGTTGGTTGAACAAATAAAAGAATGTGTGCAGGGAGTAGAAAGAGAGGACTATGTGAAGATTGTTAGAGATCAGATCATGGAATGTGAAGGAGCCTTAACCTTGAACCATGGTATAAAGTGGGAGAGAGAAGAGTAGATTTAATTCATCTAGGAACTACATAGTTCTCTAAATGGCTTTAACTCTGGCTTCTATATAATGAGTGAGGTTCCACAGTAAAGGGATCAATCTCTCAATAATCTGTGCAAGCTGATTTAGACCCTCAGGTCAAAGCCTAAGGAAAATTCAGCTGGATACCAATATGACCGAAATAACTTTGTGCTCTGTAAGAGACTAAGTATCATTGATCCTTTTGTTCCCTGCCCTGGACATATATTCAGCCCTCAGTGTACTCCACAGCCCTGTGTGTGAGAAGGGTAAAGCAATGTAGATGTCTAAGTCAGGGCAGAGATATAGTCACACAAGGATTAAGGCAGCATGCATTCCTGAGGCATGTTTCTCTCCCAACAAGGTCCCCAAATAACATAATAGGTAGAATCAAATGAATGAGTTCTTCTCCTGCAGTGAACTTTGAGAAACGATTTATGTCACATTATTTTCTGACCTCTAAAAAATAACATTTAATTAGTCATTTTAATGTAAATGAAATTCCCAATCAAGTTATACTTCATCAGGATTCCTGTGATTCCCTGCCAGAATTAAATCACATATTCTGGTCAGTGCCAGCACCCAGTGTGGGCAACCAGGCTGGCATAGAAAAGTGTCTGCTGCTTGCAGATAAAGCCTTTTTAAAGGCTGCTGGCAGTTGCTTATTAGACTGAGATTTCTAGGTAGTGGTCATGTAGTTTACAAATAAATATTAAGTTCTTTGATGTTAATTTCCTAGATCTTTTTTTTACATTCTCATTATTATCATAGCACCACTTATAAAAAAAATTCTTTTGAATTTACTTACTAAGTCTCTCAGCAAATACTTTTGGAGGTTAATTCTCAGCATGAGAAAGAGAAGGGATGGAAAGAAGGTAGAAAAACCATCTTTATTCATTAGGAAGAACTTATCATATCTCAGCATCTCATACGGTGTTCAAATTACTTATAGCTAATTTATTTTTTTCTGTATGTTTTCACCTTGTCTTATCCTAAAAGGAATATGAAGTAACTTTAAAATTACATAACAATACAGAATTTTGAAAAGTGGTAACTGAAGGAATTGCTTTAGAGAGAACAAAAGCAACGTCTTCTCAATGAGCAAAATAAAATTATAAATCACTTGGTGATCCATAGATTAGTAAAATTGTATTGTAAGACAGTTGTCCAGAAGAACAGCTGCACTTAATGCAGAGACAGACTGGGCCCTCCTCTAGAGGGCGTAGTGCAGCACAATCCCAGGAACTTGATCACTGCAAGTGAACAATGGCGACCCCTCCCCATGTCCCAACTATTAGACTGTTATCTAGTGTCAGATAATGGGAAAATCCTCAGTACTAAAAGAGCAATTCCACATTGAGTAGGAATGTGGATCCAATACTAGTTCAAAGCAATCCACAAAAGCATCAAATATCCTTTAGGTAAGCAATCTTGAGTACTTTTTTAAATTAACACAGCCTTTGGTGAACGGTGGGAGGCAGTGAGTTACAATTACTGCACAGGAATCTGGTACCGATGGCTCAGTGGATGGCAGAGGAGAAGAACTGTAGGTGATTCTGCCAGTGAGAAGTTACTATCCTACCATAAAGCTAACGCCCCAGCCTACTATCACAGGCTTCATTTCTGACAATTAGCCCTTTTCTGGTACAACACTTTGGAATGTAGTTCTTGAACTTGGGCCAGGCTGAGGAAGCAGGGATTAGTTACCTTAGGTCAACTTTCTTCCATAAAGACCAAGGAAAATGGGACAATTGTGGAACTCCTCAGGAGATTCAAGTGGCCTATAGTTAGAATATGCTTTCATTATCAACATCTGAACTAAACTGCAAGTTATCCGTTTTATGGCTTCTAAGATATACTTTTTAGCATTTACTGTATTCCAGGCAGACTTCTAAGTATTTTATATGTATGACCCTTTTAATCATGAAGTCACAGTGTAGTAAATATCTCTTTGTAGTTCACTGATGGGCTTCATTGCAAAAAAAAAAAAAAAAAAAAAAAAGATTATAATTGATTACCTCTGGATGTGAACCTCTGGTTTATAAATACATAATCCACAATGTCAACTTATTTATTTGATTTGATTACCCATGTTCTCTATTTAAGGCATGCCCTTTCACAGAATCGAGGTACCAGGAAAGCTGGCTGCCATTCACTACTAACTAAAGCTTGAGGATGAATAAACATACAGGCTATCATACTATAAGGATATTTTATAGGATACTTTACACATTATACAGCACTCTTTTTATGAAGATCTGGGGGAAAGTTTCTTTCTAATTACAATAAAAAGAATAACTCTTTTAATAACTGTGTTAATAATAATGCTGCTTTATCTTATTATATTCATCAATCACATAACCTGAACTCTTTATTTCTTAGCATTTGCTACCAGAAAGGTCAGACCAAATGTGAGGTCCACATCTACTAAACACAAAGGGCATCACAAAATGCTCTTTGTGCACTATCCCCATTTAGGTTTCAGCAAGACTCAACATATTTTTTCTACTATATTTTCCTTGTTCGTATTTTCCCTTTCTGCTTTTATCTTCTTATATTGCACATTGATGTAAACCACCTTGAATACATTTTGAAACAAAGGAGAAATACATGTAAAATGTATTTAAAATTTTTTCTTTCCAAGAGATATAAACATGATTTCAGTGAACTGTGGTTGGATATTTTTCTTCTTTAATCTACCTTGCTGTATATAATAGTTCTAAAATATAGAGCTATTTTCAAATGAATATGAATCAGTCTTTCACTTGTGGGGAGTAAGAGGGAAGGAAGAGAATGCACAATTACGGAGTATAAAGATGGAGAAATGACTTTGCAAACTAACAATTCAAGTAAATATGATACCATACTTAGTATGTGAAGATACTATGTCACAACAGTATTTGTGAACATTCACTATAAGGTAAGTCTCATGAGAGCAGGGACCCTGTCTTCACTGTTTATTGCTATAACCCCAGCATGAAGAATAAAGTCTGACACACAGTAAACACTAAAATAATGTATTTTGAAAGTATGAATGTAATGCATTTGGAATTAGGAGAACTGAGTTAATAGCGAAGAAATGATATTGGATGTTGGTTATTTAACCACAAGCATATTCTTTTTAGATTCCATCTCATCATTTACAAAATGAGGCTATTCACTAAGATCCTTTCCAACCCTAATATTCCAGGCACAGGTAAACATATGAATGTAGATACATATAATAATTTGGAATTTTGTTTTCAAAATAGGATATCCGGCTATATCTTCAGTGACTCTTGGAGATGTGAGTGCCTCGAAGCTAAACAGCACTCCTCAATGTGAGTTCGGCAAGGTTTTCCTCCATGATTGGAAAGAGAGGGCACAAGTTTTACTACTGCTTCTATAATGTTGACGTTTCAGCAAACAGCTGTATTTTTCATTTGATGTTAATATCTTGGTTTTGAGTTACTCTACAGTGACTATATATTAATAATTTCTATAGTCTTTAAAAATAAGGGTTGGTGACTTGTTATTATATTGTACCTTTATTTGTCAAGGGATTTTAAGGCAATATTAAAGTAGTCTTCACAATACTCTCAGTGATCTGAGTTAGTGACAAGAACAGAAAAAGAACACAAATCAGTGACAAGCTGGCATTAAATATAAACTACAGAGCTTTTGCTTAATATGCCAGCTAGTGTTCCTGCATAGGGAAGCATATTTTCAATTTCCGATTTCCCAAAAGTCACATAGATTAAAAATTCTGTGCATCAAAGCAAAGTTAAATTACAGCTTTCTAAAAAAGCTGTAGTCTGAAAATAATTTTGTCTTTCAGCCAGCAATTCTAGTGTGACAACCCGAGGCTTCAGCTACCCCCAGACCTCCAGTGAGACAGATGCCAAAAAATGTTAAGTATAATCGTGGGTCCCTTGAGTCCTCTGAACTTCAGTGACTCATCTGACACATATATTGAACAACATCTATGTGCTTTTTTGTAATAATATTCACAAATGTTCACAAAGCATCTATCATGTTTAAAGTATTGTTGTAGATGCTGAGAATACACCCGTGGACAAAAAACATCTAAGCTCCAAATTCTGATGAAGGAGAGACAGACAAGTGGTGATAAGTTACATGAACAAAAAGCACAGGAGGGAGACAGTGGGGATCAAGAGTGAAGGGTTGCCATTTTAAATGGGTGGTCTTGAAAGGTCTTACTGAGGAAGGTGACATCTGAGTGATGATATAACCAATCAAGCTAAAAGAGCAAGCTGTGAGTATATCTGGGAACAGGGCAAACTAGCTAGAAAATTCATATCACTAATAAAAATGAAAAGAGGGAGAAAAATGTGAGACCAGAAATTATTTCATTGTATTTTCAATCTGGCCAACTAGCAGCAGGATCTGTGGGTGCTGCTTTAGCACGTACGGACAGGGGTTGAAGAAGAAATATATTGCCTCTTAGTGGTATAAAACAACGATCAGTGTGGCGGAGAAGTGGCAAGGAAGGAGTGAGGAGCAAAAGGAGTGAGGCACTGGATGCCACAGGGGCAGAACTCTGAATTTAAATGCTAGACTCTTTGCCACAAAGAGTAACGTGTATGTCCCTTTGGAAAACATTTAAGTTGTACAGTTAAAACTGTAAAAGTATTTTGTATCCACTTGCTCCCTCATTTTGGGAACTTGTCCTTAGGCAAGAAAGAGAAAAAGAACATGAACAGGACTGTTCTTTGTAGCATTATTTATTTATTTTATCCCTTTGATGAACCTCGGGCTCACAGATTTGAATTAATCATGATATTTAATTCATGAGACACTTTCATTATTGGTCAATGCATGACCCTCTGTAATTTAACATATTTCTTTTAATAAATATGTTAATAATGTAATAGACACCTGTGGACCCAGTACCCAAATACAAGAACTGAAAAGACAGTATTCAGAAGGGGGAGCATAGAAAGACATCTAAAAATAAATGGAACTTAAGTGTCTATCAGAATGGCATGGCAGATTACTGTGAAAAGAGGAGACTGTTCTAGCAAAAGAACCTAGAAATAGTGATTATTGATAAGAAAAAAAAATTAAAATGTACCCCTGCCATGCACATTACACAAAAATAAACTCTATATAGTTTAAGATCTTTACATCAAAAGCAAAACATTAAAACATGCAATAAAATGTGGATTTCTTCCTGCTTTGGAGTAGGGAAGGGCTTAATAAAGAGACATAAAGCCGTAACCATAAAAAAGATGTAAAAATTAGAATAAAATCAAGAAACTTAGGTTCATCAAAAGACTTCTTTAAAAAAGTAAAACAAAAGACAGGCTATAATCTGGAGAAGATATTTGCCACAAATATAATTTAAAATGAATCAGGAATATATAATGATTAAAATTTTATATCAAAAGATTGCAAAGAATGCCTACATATTAATAACAAATATGACAAAAAGTAATAGAAAATGAACAAAAAGTCACATCACAAAACATGAAATACACATGGCCAGAAACATCTAAAGAAATGATCAGTCTCTCTAGTAATCAGGAAATGTAAATAAAGACTAGAATTAGAAAATCATTTTACATGTAATCAATTCATAAAAATTAAGAAATCCTGTATTGCCAAGTGTTGAATAGGATTTATCCAACATCCTATCAATGTAATTTCTTTCATGTTACTGGTGGTACCCTCACTTTCCAATATCCTTTGGCATTGTATTTTAAAGCTGAACATGTGCATACCTACAATCCAACAGTTCTATTCCTAGATATTAAAAAACCCTCCAAAATTAGTACATGTATACAGAAGATATGCACACAAATGTTGGGAGGGAACACTGTTCATATAGCAAAAACTTTAAATAATCTAAGTGGGTATAGTCAGGAGGGCAGATAAACTGTAGCATACTAACAAAATATCATATTAGAAAGCAATGAAAAATAAGTGATTGGCAACCATATACAACAGCATGAATAAATCTTAACATGCTGAATTAAAAAGTAAATACCAAATAACAACATATGGCATAATATTTTCTAATGAGATTTTAAAGCATGTATAATCAAACAGCATATGCCTTAGAGATACTATAGGATATAAAATTATAAACTATATAAGTGGATGATAAATATAAACATTCAGGATAGCATTTGCTTTTGATGGAGATATAAGGGATGAGACAGGAAGAAAACATTTACGGTATTATTTATAGTAACACAAATCTGTGTACATGAATAGGAGAGGGTGTTAGGAGTGACAGGGTATTAAGAGGGTGAAAAATATGTTCAATTATAAGAAAAATGTGAATATGAAGAGATAACTCAATAAGATACTATGAAGCCAGTCAAAACAATAGTCATAAACCTGATCCATTCCTCCTCACTGGGGGGGGACCTCGGAGTCAGGGCCTCCAGCCACCCCCACCCAGATGTATCTACAGACAGAACTCTGAGCTCTCCCTGGGACAGAGTATCTTATGGGAGGGGTGGGCCATCACCTTGGTTGTTTGGATGACTCAGCCCTTCCAGCCTGCAGGCATTGAGACTCCTAGCTGAACAGAGCAGAGGCAGTTCCCCAGCACAGCTGTTTCGTTGAGGCATTACCAGACTGCTTCTTTAAATAGACCCAGATCCATTCCTCCTCACTGGGTGGGTCTTCCACCCAAGGCCTCTGGCCAGCCCACCCATGCTGCATGGCCAATAGAGTTCCTTCCTAGGACAGAGTGCCCAGTGGGTGGGGCAGACAATTGCTCTTTGGGCATCTCAGCTGGTCCAGTCTTTGGACCTGAAAAGCCCAAATCAACTAGGGGCTGAGGGATCCCCAACACAGCACCACCGCTCTACCAAAATGCAGCAAGACTGCATCTTTAAGCAGGTCCCTGGTTCCATTCCTCTTGCTGGGTGAGATCATTCAACTGAAATCTCCAGCCACCTCCTACAGGCATACTCAGGCCAGTAACAGGTCAGCACTCCCCTGGGACAGAGCTTTCAGAGGAAGGGGCAGTCAGCCATATTTGCTTTATCACAACCTTTACTGATGATACCTCCAGGTACTAGAAAAGCCAGTGTGACTAGGGTCTGAGGCAGACCCATAGCAAACCGCAGCAGCCCTACAGAACAGTGCTCAGACTGTTCAAAGAAAAACAAACAAAATACAAAACACAAAACAGCAACAACAAACACACACAAAAAAACCCATCCAAAGATCAGCAAACTCAAATATTAAAGGTAGGTAAGCCCACAAAAATGAGAAAGAATTAGAATCAGCATTTTTAAAAAAACTTAAAAGCACTGCAAAAAAAAAAAAAAAGGAGTGCTCCCATTCCTCCAAATGACCACAACACCTCCTCAGCAATGGTTCAGATCTGAGCTGAGGTGGAGATCACTAAAATAACAGAAGGAGATGTCAGAACCTGGATAAAAATGAACTTCACTGAGCTAAAGAAACACATTGTAACCCAATGCAAAGAAGCTAAAAATCATGATAAAACAATGCAGGAGTTGACAGCCAAAACAGTAGTATAGAAAGGAACATAACTGACCTGACAGAGCTGAAAAACACACTGCTAGAACTTCACAACTCAATCACCAGCTTTAAAAGCAGAATAGACCAAGCGGAGGCAAGAATCTCAGAGCTGAAGACTGTCTTTCTAAAATAAGACAGGCAGACAAAAACAGAAAAAAGAATGAAAAGAAACGAACAAAACCTCTGAGAAATACGAGATTATGTAAAGAGACTGAATCTATGAATGATTGGGGTACCTGAAAGAGATGAGAATGGAACCAATCTGGAAAACATACTTCAGGATATCATCCAGGAGAACTTCACCAACCTAGCAAGACAAGCCAACATTCAAATTCAAGAAATATAGAGAACCCCAGTAAGATACTCCATGAGAAGAACATCTCCAAGACACATAATCATCAGATTCTCCAAGGTCAAAAAGAAAGAAAAAAATGGTAAGGGCAGTCAGAGAGAATGGCCCAGTCACCTACAAAGGCGAAGCCCATCAGATGACAGTAGACATCTCAGCAGAAATCCTACAAGCCATAGGAGACTGGGACTCTATATTCAACATTCATAAAGAGAAGAATTTTCAACCCAGAATTTCATCTCTGGCCAAACTAAGCTTTATATATGAAGGAGAAACAAGATCCTTTTCAGACAAGCAAATGTTGACAGAATTCATTACCACCAGACCTGCTTTACAAGAGGTCCTGAAGGACGCACTAAAAATGGAAAGGAAAGACCATTACCAGCCACTACAAAAACACACTGAAGTACACCTACACACATTGTGAAGCAACTATATAAACAAGTAGGAAATATAACCAGCTAGCATCATGATTATAGGATCAAATCCACATATAACAATACTAATCTTAAATATAAATGGGCTAAATGTCCCAATTAAAAGACATAGAAAGGCAAGCTGGATAAAGAACCAAGACCCATCAGTATGCTGTCTTCAAGAGACCCATCTCACTTGCAAAGACATATAGGCTCAAAATAAAGGAATGGAGAAAAATTTACCAAACAAATGGAAAACAGAAGAAAGCAAAGGTTGCCATCTTAGTCTCTGACAAAACATACTTTAAACAAAGATAAGAAAAGACAAAAAAGGAGCATTACATAATGGTAAATGGCTTAATTCATCAAGAAGACCTAATTAAACTAAATATATATGTACCCGATACAGGAGCACTCAGATTTAGAAAGCCAGTTCTTAAAGAGACTTAAACTCTCACACAGTAATAGTAGGAGACTTTAACACCCCAGTGACAGTGTTAGGCAGATCATCAAGACAAAAATCAACAGAGACATTCAGGACTTGAACTCAGCTCTAGATCTAGTGGACCTTATAAATATCTACAGACTCTCTACCCCAAAACAACAGAATATATACATTCTTCTCATCACCTCATGGCACTTCCTCTAAAATTGATCACATAATCAGAAATAAAACACAACTCTGCAAATGCAAAAGAACCAAAATAATGATAAAGTCTCTCAGACCACAGCACAATCAAATGAGAACTCAAGACTAAGAAATTCACTCAAAACCGTACAACTACATAAAAATTGAACAACCTGTTCCTGAATGATTTTTGGGTTAATAATGAAATTAAGGCAGAAATCAAGAAGTTCTTTGAAACTTATGAGAACAACAATACAACATACCAGAATCTCTAGGACACAGCTAAAGCAGTTCTAAGAAGGAAACTGATAGCACTAAATGCTCACATCAAAAAGCTAGAAAGAGCTCAAGTTAAAAAATAACATTATAACTAAAAGAACTAGAAAACCAGTAGCAAACAAACCCCAAAGCTAGCAGAAGACAAGAAATAACCAAGATCAGAGCTGAAATGAAGAAGATGGAGACACACACAAAAAAAACCTTTCAATAAATCAGCCAATCTAGGAGCTAGTTTTCTGAAAAAGATTAATAAAATAGATTTACTACTAGCTAGACTAATAAAGAAAAGAATAAAATAAACACTATTGGAAATTATAAAAGGAATATTACCACTGACCCCACAGAAACACAATCATTAGAGAATACTATAAACACCTCTCTGCAAATAAACTAAAAAATCTAGAAGAAATGGATAAATTCCTAGACATATACACCTTCCCAAGACAATCAGAAACTGAATTCCTGAATAGACCAATAACAAGTTCTGAAATTGAGGCAGTAAGTAATAGCCTACCAACCAAAAAAGCTCAGGATTATATGGATTCACAGCTGCATTCTACCAGAGGAACAAAGAAGAACTGGTAGTATTCCTACTGAAACCATTCTAAAAAAACTGAAAAGAAGGAAACTTCCTAACTTGTCCCACGAAGCCAGCATCATCCTCATCCAAAATCTGGCAGAGATACAACAAAAAAATAAAACTTCAGACCAATATCCTTGATAAACATTGATGCAAAAATCCTCAACAAAATAGTAGCAAACCAAACCCAGCAGGACATAAAAAGCTTATCCATCATGATCAAGTTGGCTTCATTCCCAGGATGCAAGCCTGGTTCTACCTACACTAATTAATAAATGTGATTTATCACATAAACAGAAGTAAAGACAGAAACCACATGATTATCTCAAAAAAAGCAGAAAAAAACCTTCATTAAAATGTAACATCTCTTCATGTTAAAAACTCTCAATAAACTAAGAATTGAAGGAACATACCTCAAAATAATAAGAACCATATATGACAAACCCAAAGGCCAGTGTCATACTGAATGGGCAAAAGCTGGAAGCACTCCCCTAGAAAACTGCCACAAGACAAGGTGGTTCCAATACTATGTTGAATAGGAATGCCTTCTCTCAGCATTCCTATTCAACATAGTATTGGAAGCTCTGGCCAGGGCAGTCAAGCAAGAGAAAGAAATAAAGTATATTCAAATAGGAATAAAGGAAGTCAAACTATCTTTCTTTGCAGATAACATGATTCTATGTCTAGGAAATCTCATTGTCTCAGCCCAAAAGCTTCTTAAACTGATAAGCAACTTCAGAAAAGGCTCAGAATACAAAATGAATGTGCAAAAATTGCTAGCAATCCTGTACACCAACAACAGAAAAGCTGAAAGCCAAATTACAAATGAACTCCCATTCACAGCCACAAAAAGAATAAAATGCCTGGGAATACAGCTAACAAGGGAAGTGAAGAACCTCTACAAGGAGAACTACAAGCCTTCTCAAAGAAATCAGGTATTACACAAATGGAAAAACATTCCATGCACATGGATAGGAAGACTCAATATCATGAAAATGCCTATACCACACAAATCAATTTATGGATTCAATGCTATTCCCATTAAACTACCATTGACATTCCTCACAGAATTGGGGGGAAAAAAAAACTTTTAAAATTCATATGGAACCAAAAAAAGAGCCTCAATAGCCAAGGCAACCCCAAATAAAAAGAACAAAGGAGGCATCATGCTACCTGACTTCAGACTATACTGCAGGGCTACAGTAACCAAAACAGCATTGTACTGGTACAAGAACAGACACATAGACAAATGGAACAGAATAGAGAATCCAGAAATAAGACCACACACCTACAACTATCTGATCTTCAACAAACCTTACGAAACAAGCAATGGGAAAAGGATTCCCTATTTAATAAATTTTGCTGGGAGAAATGGCTAGCCATATGCTGAAAATTAAAACTGGATCCCTTCCTTATACCATATAAAAAAATCAACTCAAGATGGATTAAAGACTTAAACATAAAACCTAAAACTATAAAAACCCTAGAAGAAAACTTAGGCTATACCATTCAGGATATAGGACAAGCAAAGATTTCAAGATGAAGATGCCAAAGCTACTACAACAAAAGCAAAATTTGACAAATGGTATCTATTAAACTAAAAAGCTTAGCACAGCAAAAGAAAGTATCAACAGAGTAAACAGACAGCCCACAGAATGGGATAAAATTTTTGCCATCTATCCATCTGAAAAAAGTATAATAGCAGCATCTATAAATAACTTAAACTAATTTACAAGCAAAAAACAACCTCATTAAAAAGTGGGCAAAGGACATGAACAGGTAATTCTCAAAAGAAGACATACGTGTGTCAGAAATATGAAAAAAAAAAAAACTCAGCATGACTGATCATTAGAGAAATGCATATCAAAACCACAATGAGATACCATCTTACACCAATCAGAATGGCTATTACTAAAAAGTCAAAAAACAACAGATGCTAGTGAACTTGTGGAGAAAAAGAAATGCTTTTACACGGTTGGTGGAAGTGTAAATTAGTTCAACCATTGTAGAAGACAGTGTGGTGATTCCACAAAGACCTAGAGGCAGAAATATCATTCGACCCAGCAATCCCATTACTGAGTATATAACCAAAGGAATATAAATCACTCTATTATGAAGACGCATGCACAGGTATGTTCATTGCAGCACTATTCACAATAGTAAAGATGTGGAATCAACCTAAATGCCCATCAGTAATCAACTGGATAAAGAAAAAGTAATACGTATACACCATGGAATACTATACAGTCATAAAAAGGAATGAGATCATGTCCTTTGGAGGGACATGGATAGAGTTGAAAGCTGTTATCTTCAGCAAACTAATGCAGGAATGAAATAACTAAACACCACATGCTCTCAAATTTTCCCCATATCAGCAGTGTTACCATCCATATGTTCACTGAGGTGGCACTTTTAGTTGCCTTCAAGAACTTTTCCTTTGCAGTCACAACTTGGCTAATCATTTGACCCAAAAGGCCTAGCTTTGAGCCTATATCAGCTTTTGACATACCTTCCTCAGTAAGCTTAATTATTTCTAGCATTTGATTTAGAGTGAGAAATATGCTTCTCTTCCTTTCCTTTGAACTCTTAGAGGCTGTTTTAGGATTATTAATTGGCCTAATTTCAATATTGTTGTATCTCAGATAAAAAATAAGAGGCTTAAAGAGAGGAGGAGAGATGGGGAAACCACCAATAAGTGAAGTAGTCAGAACACACACAGCATTTATCAATTAAGTTCTCAATCTTCTATGGGTGCAGTTTGTGGTGCTCTAAAACAATTTCAATGGTAATATCTAAGAACCCTGATCACAGATCATCATAATAGATATAACAATAATGTGAAAGTTTGAAATATCTGAAGAATTACCAAAATGTGGCACAAAGACGTGAATTGAGCACATGCTGTTGGAAAAATGGCACCTATAGACTTGCTTGACAAAGGGTTGCCACAAATCTTCAATTTGTAAAAAAAAAAAAAAAAAAAAGCAGTATCTGTGAAGTGCAATGAAGTCAGGCCTGCACCAGTTTCTGGGGGCTTCATGGTTTTCCCCATGGTTAAGGCACAAGCTCCACATGTGCAAAGCTTGTGAGTGTTATCTTTGTCAGCAAGAGCATGAGAGCTGCATTTGTGGACCAGGTGGACATGGTAACAGTGGTCACAGAAGCTAGCACCAGTGTGTGCATCCTGGTGGCAGAGGTGGTGCTGGCCCAATACATATTCACCTTCAAAAGGAAGATGAGACAAAAAATCAAAATCATCAAGATTCCTGTGGACAGGCCTTGTATCTCTGGATATTGTTTGCCACCTATACTGTTGTTCGAGGACAAAATCAAAAATGGAAGAACTCAGAATGCCTTAGGAATATTAGATAGCTAAGAAATGACTCATCAAAAGTCTGCTGTGCATGTAAAAATGATGCAAGAATTCCAGAAAAGTTCAGTTTGCATCAAGAACCCTGCAAAGATAACAAATTATCTGTGGTTTTGTTAAAGGAAGATGCCAAACTTCAGATAATAATGGACTCTGCTATGACACTAAGTAGATTTTCCTACAAAGGGAAAATATGCCTAATGTGTTATAATATGATTGACAACTATAAACTTTTCACAGGTGAATGTCAAAAAAGCGACTAAAAGAAAAATATTTTATTATTGCAGTTAAACCTGTTACCTTTAAGAGAAGTACCCGTTTATGGTAGAATAGAATGCTATCCAACATAGTGTCTTTATTGAACAAGCTTTTCCAAAAGTGAAATTTAAAGAAATTGAGGAAGAATCTGATGGTATGCTCAAGGAAGGATATAATAATTTACTTGAGAAGCTTCAATAACACAGTACCTGAAAAATATTCATATTTTCAGCAGATATTGGTGCTGTAGAGAAGTTTATCAGTCAAGCTGGTGTTTATCATTCAAATGCCAAAGTAGTGTTCATTTGTAGATTTGTGAAAATGTGTACTCAAAGGATTTAAAGGAGAATTAATTCATGCAGTTAATGAACATAATGTTGCCTTGAAGTACACAGAACATTTCAGTCAATTAAAAGACAATAGCAACATAATTCTGCTGAGACGCCCAAGATTTTAAAAGGGCATACAGAATGGCCAAATTTTCACATTCTGAAAATTACATCTCTAAATGATAGAGTGGAAAAGCATTCAGGAAAGTATTGTTTCATCAAAAGATGAATCACTAGAAGTAGCCAACTCTGTCTTACAGAGGATTCAGTAAACAAGCATTCTTCAGGATGTTCCCTCCTGTGGGAGCAAATGATACTAGAATTGTTCATCTCTTCATCTTGCTGAAAGACTATTTTTTATAATATTATTCTGGTCCTGAAAGTTTACCTTCATATATTTAAGTATTTTCAGACATGTGGAATCCATCAACAGGAAACTCCATTTTCTTCACCTCTCTCACCATACTTCCCACTACATGTTGTTAACAGATTAAAACAAAAACAAAAAAACCTCGAAGTAAAAATTAGAAAAATAACTCCCTACTTTTACAAAATGGCTTATGTTTTTTTAATTTTATCAGGCCTTATTTTTAGGAGTCTTTTAAAATTGGGAATGTTAGAAGACCAAAAAGAAGTTTTATGAAATTACAAAAAGAAAACTGCATACTTTTAAGTGTTGTAATGTTTGTAATTTGTAATCATGCTGATGATATCACCATCTCCTAAAATTATGTTAAGTTATTTTGCTTGGGGAAAATCAATATTGATCAGAAAAGCCTGGCTCTGCATACTTGGTGAAAACTATTAATGTCCACACATCACGAACCATTACAAAATGTTCTATATTGATTCACCAATAATAAACATGAAATGGAAAATATTTTTAAATACCCATTTTCCTTAAATGGATAGCACTCATTCAGCCATTTAGAGTTTAGCATAAATTAACTTATCCCATTCCTTCTCGCAAACATATTTTGATGAGATACAAATAAAGGCATCAAGGTTAGAAAGTAAGAAATTAAGGAAGATGCTGTACCATATTGCGGAAAAAAACTACAAGGTTATTCAGAACAAACAGCCTTCTTTATAATTTTACCTAAATCTAAAACTGGTCCCAGTTGTTTTTCAATTAGTTATTTTTCTTTGCAAATCAAATTCTGGCTAATGACATAATCATTAAAAAATGCTTAGTCCATCCTCATCTATAGGCCTTGGTATTTCTGTCTAGACAAAAGTTAATAAAGATCACATATGCAGGATCAGAGAATTATATTGAAAATAAGAACATCTCCCTGAACTCAGATTGCAAATAAGTTGTGTATGAAACCACTCTTACTTCTGAGGTGACCCCATATGGAAATAGCTATGACAAACTGTCCTCTAATTAAGCCATAAAGAATGGACTCTCACCTCTTCCGGAGGGCCTGATCACACACCTTGGTCAGCAGCTGCAACTCCTGTTGATACCTAAGAAGAAACAAATAATAGAGAGGGCTAAGAATGTGGTTTGTTTTGGTTTGGTTTTGCTCATTTGATTTGGTCTTGACACACAAGAAAGTTTTTCACTGGGAACCACATGTATGCTAATATTTTAAATGAATGCATGTAATATCTTTGTACTGATTACAACCATGTAGTACTATAGTTATTTTACTTTACATTACACTGCAGTCCTTTTATCAGATACAGATATGTGGTGCCTGCCAAGGAGTGAATCTTTCTTGCCAGAGATAGGGCAATAAACAAAATGAGTTGTTAGATCTATTTCAAAAGCCATATGTGCTGCCTGAGTTCGCTGCCATCCACTCAAGGGAAAGATTTGCTTCTAAATACTTCAAAAGGACTCACTCAGCAGCCGACAAAGCCTGTGACCACAGGGGTCTGATAATTCACTGCCAACACATTTCGTTTCCACAGTTCAGCAAGAATGTCAGCTGACCCACAAGCACAAAGTATTTTCTTCCCTTATGCATGTTCTAACAAGGTCTTCAAAGTCCTATTGGCAACTTTTCTTGACTAAAGGCCACCATAACACACCTGGCCTTTCATTCTCTTCCACTTTTTTTTTTTTTTTTTTTTTTTTTTTTGGCTCATCTATGAAATGAGCATGACACACTCTCTGGCTAAAAGAACATCTCCTAGTGTTTTCTTTCTATATCTTTCCTGCTTCTAAGTGGCCATAATTACAACTTTTCTTATTATAGACATTTGAACCACAAGAATCCCTTCAACTCCCACTTTGTTTGAGGACATTCTAGTGTATGCTACAGAACAGTTTAATGATTTTGCTTTAAGTATTCATTAATATTCTTTTTTATAATTATTAGATTCAATTAGCAGTCAAGAAGAGATAATAGAATAACTAGTCTTATATAGGTTAACTCTTCTGTTATCTTCTTCCTTTAGCAGTTTCATGGATACCCCATGAAACACACAGTTCATCTCCCTCAGGTGCAGGCTCAACACTTCATGGTGAGTAGATGGGGAAGATTCTGGGACATTGAAGGTAGTGGTCAGCTTTATTTGGGTACAAGGTGTAAAAACAAGAACTCAGCCTCAGATAGATATGTAAAAGTACATCTTGATGGTGAAAATTGCAATGAATGGAACCAAAATTCTTCCCAGACATTCAAAGAAGATATTCAGACACCAAACCTTAGATTTTTATACATTTTATTTCAAAAAATCCGCATAATAGCATTTTTTTTACCAGTTAGATCTATGAAAAACGTATTACAATTTTTTTCATTGGAAAACAGAATCATTAGTCAACATGGATTTGTCTAGTCTAATGTTGGAAAGGAATTTTTATTAACCTTATCAAACACATTGGCATTGGGAGAAATCAGTATTTTGATCGGTGGAACTTCTCATACCAAAAGAATAGGGATAGGGCCTCTTACCTTTCCATGACCCCCAACTCTGGCCTTTTTCTGTACCACTTAAATTTCTCACAGAGATTCTTTAGCAGACACCATCTTGTTGTTTGAATGTGTGGAGCTGCTTTTTTGGTTTTTTCAACCAATAGGAAATTGTCTTCCTTTGGCAATTGTTAGATAAATCTCAGCATCTCAGCCTTGCTGTAAACTGGTTCATAATAAACTTTAAACATAACATTTAAGGGATACTTAGACAATTTAAATCGAGCTCTTTCAAACAGCACATGATACCCAGTCGTGATTTTATGCCACTTGATCAAGTTGAGATATCTTCCCCAGGTATCCTCTTTATATTTCTAGACAATGTCTTTACCAGCACAGCCAGAGCATTTTCTGAAGTCCCCACAACTGCCAATGGATCTACGAAAACTAATCATATCCATATCACTGGTAAGCCGTTTGTCATATTTTGGGGAATTTTATGTTTTATTCACCAACAAATACTTACCAAGTATCTACCACTTGCCAGGCACTATGACAGTTGGTGGATACACAGTCAAAACGCTCGCTTTTTGAAGATTATAATCTATTAGAGATCATGTATTGTAAATAAATAATCATACAACTAATTCTATTTTAGATAAGTACTATGATAAGGTGTTGTCAAACAGGAAGTCCTGATTTTAATTGGACGATAGGAGAGGACTCTCTGAGGATATGATACTTAAATTAAAATCTGACAAAAATAAATAAGAATTATTCAGGTGAAAAGTAGCAAAAAAATATTTCAGGCCCATGAAAACATAGTCTGAGAAGGAAATCATTGGAACAAAGAGTACTCCTATAATTCAACTAATGTAATTTTCTCTTGCAAAATGTAATCCCTTCTTTTATAACATAAGAGAGCAAAAGATTCAGTCAAGTTGGAACCCTCCTAATGAAGGTCATGATTCTAAGTTCACAGGCATAATCAACTTCAGCGGTGTTCATCTGACTAGGGAGCACTATACCTAGGTACTCAGCTCATTTTGTATCGAAGGTCATACAGTCTTCTGATCACTGGAGCATAACCTTGCACATGTCATGGCAATACATCTGCAGACTGAGGCACTACCAAGATTTATAAGATATTGGTGCCTTAAACAGCTGTCTAGTTTAGAGATGGGTCAAGAGTGGAGTTCTGCTTTTCCACTTCCATCGTGAAGGCAGTGGTCTCATTTTCTACATTTGATTGGGAAAAAAAAATTGTAGGCATTGATGTAAGACCTCTTTAAAACCTTTTGTTTGGTAAAAGCGAGGGATCATTGCAGATGGGAGGCAGGGCTAGCTTACAGCTGTGGACAGAGCAGTATGTGGAGGCTTGCACTGTGAATTTCAGCTCCAGATCAACTGCAAGAACAAACCAGCAATCTTGAGAGGACCCACAGACCCTCTGAAGGAAGCAGACTGCTCCTGCAGCACCCAGGAGACACGCCAAATACTCTGAGAGGTAGATAGCCTCACACAAACCCCATCTCACCCTTTGCCTGGAAACAGACTCAGAGCTGTTGGCTGGCGGGAATGGTGGGAGTGAGACTGGCCCTTCGGTTTGCATGGGAGCTGGTTGAGGCCTGTGACTGCTGGCTTTCCCCCACTTTCCTGACAACCTGCATAATCAACAAAGGCAGCCATAATTCTCCTAGGTTCACAACTCTAGTGACTTGGGACTCTCACTCCTATCCCCGACAGCAGCTGCAGCAAGACCTGCCCAAGAAGAGTCAGCTCAGACATGCCTAGCCCTGCCGTCACCTGATGATTCTTCCCTATCCAACCTGGTAGTGGAAGACAAAGGGCAAGTAATCTTGGAGTTCTAGGGCACCACCCACCACCAGTCCCTCTCCAGACTATTACAGCTGATGCTTTCTGGAGAGCTCCACCTCCTGGCAGGAGACCAACCAGAACAGAAATAAAGCATTAAACCACCAAAGGTAAGGACCCTCATGGAGTCCCGTTGCTGCACCCTCTGCCACTTCCACCAGAACAGACACTGGTATCCATGGCTGAGAGACCCATAGACGGTTCACATCACAGGACTCTGTGCAGATAACCTCCAGTACCAGCCTGGAGCCAGGCAGACTCATTGGGTGGCTAGACCCAGAGGAGAGACAACAATCACTGCAGTTTGGCTCACAGGAGGCCACATCCATAGGAAAAGGGGTAGAGTCTACATCAAGGGAACACCCAGTGAGACGAAAGAATCTGAACAACAGTCTTCAGCCCTAAACCTTCCCTCTGACAGAGCCTACCCAAATTGGAAGAAAACAGAAAAACAACCCTGGGAATATGACAAAACCAAATTGGTAAAGAGGAAGTTAAACTGTCACTGTTTGCTGATGATACATTCGACCAAGCAGAGAACCAAATAAAAAACTGAACCCCTTTTACAATAGCTGCAATAAAATAAAATAAAATACTTAGGAATATACCTAACAAAGGAGTCAAAAGAACTCTAAAAGGAAACTACAAAACACTGCTGAGAGAAATCATAGATGACAGAAACAAATGGAAACACATCCCATGCTCATAGATGGGTAGAATTAATACTGTAAAAATGACCATACTGCCAAAAGCAATCTACAAATTCAATGAAATCCCCATCAGAATACCACCATCATACTTCGTGAAGTTAGAAAAAATCAATTCTAAAATTCATATGGAACAAAAAAAGAGCACACATAGCCAAAGCAAGACTAAGCAAAAAGAACGAATCTGGAGGCATCACATACCTGATTTCAAACTATACTATAAAGCCATAATCATCAAAACAGCATGATGCTGGTATAAAAATGGGCACACAGACCAATGGAACAGAATAGAGAACCCAGAAATAAACCCAAATACTTACAGCCAACTGATTTTCAACTAAGCAAACAAAGACATAAAGTGGTTGAAAGGCCATCATTTTTAATAAATGGTGCTGGCGTAACTGGCTATGTTCTCACTGAAATGCGGGAAGCAAAGACATGTAGGAGAATTAAAATGGATCCTCACTTTATACAAAAATCAACACAAGATGGATTAAGGACTTAAACCTAAGACCTGAAACTATAAAAATTCTAGAAGACAACACTGGAAAAATCCTTCTAGACATTGGTTAGGAAAGGATTTCATGACCAAGAAGCCAAAGCAAATGCAATGAAAACAAAGATAAATAGCTGGGACCTAATTAAACTAAAGCACTTTTGCACAGCAAAAGAAACAGTCATCAAAGTAAACAGACGACCCACAGAGTGGGAGAAAACCTTCAAAATCTATACATCTGACAAAGGTCTTAAATCCAGAATCTGCAACTAACTTGAACAAATTAGTAAAAAAAAAACAAACAACCCTATAAAAAAAAGTGAGCTAAGGACATGAATAAACCATTCTCAAAAGAAGATATACAAATGGTTAACATATTTTTAAAAAGTTCAACATCACTAATGAGCAGGGAAATGCAAATTAAAGCCACAATTCGATACCACCTTAATCCTGCAAGAATAGCCATAATCAAAAAATAAAAAAACAGTAGATGTTGGCATGGATGCAGTGAATAGGAAACACTTCTATACTGCTAGTGGAAATGTAAACTAGTACAGCCACTATGAAAAACAGTGTGGAGATTCCTTAAAGCACGAAAAGTAGAACTGCTATTTAATCCAGCAATCCCACTTCTGGATATCTACCCAGAGGAAAAGAAGTCATTACTCAAAAAAGATACTTGCACATGCATGTTCATAGCAGCACAATTCACAATTGCAAAATCATGGAACCAACCAAATGTCCACCAATCAATGAGTGGATAAAGAAACTGTGGCGCATATATAACTACACACACACACACACACACACACACACACACACACACGTATACACACACATTATGGAATACTACACACTACACAGCCATAAAAAGGAATGAATTAACAGCATTTGCAGTGACCTGGATGAGATTGGAGACTACCATTCTAAGTGACGTAACTCAGGAATGAAAAACCAAACATCGTATGTTCTCACTGATATGTGAGGAAGGTAAGCTATGAGGATGCAAAGACATAAGAAGAACACAGTGGACTTTGGGATTTGGGGGGAAGAGTGGGAGGAGGTCAAGGGATGAAAGACTACAAATATGGTGCTGTGTATACTGCTTGGGTAATGGGTGCACCATATCTTACAAATCACCACTGAAGAACTTAACTCATTTAACCAAATACTAACTGTACCCCAAAAACATATGGAAAAAATAAAATAAAACCTTTTGTCCTTTCCTTCATCTAAAATTTTGGAGATAAAATATTATATCCCACCATATTACCAAGGTAGAGCTTAGTAAATTTTGACTTGTGTAAAACGGAACTTAGTCTAGTCCTGAGTTGACCAACTGTCTCTTTCACAATCATGCTACTCTAGTGGTTTGAACTATGTAAACTTTCTAGGCATCTGTATATATAATGTATTACATGATTATGTATTATAGGACTACATGGGTCTCCAGGGAACCCACAGTTTCTACTTTGATAGGGGTGGGAATCAGGAAGGCCTCGAATCCCTGGATGTATGTTGTATGAAAGGGAAAAATCTTCAACATTTCTAACCAATGCTAACATGATAACATATGGTTGCAGTCCATGCTACGTAAAACACAGAAAAGATGTGATAACTAATATGAAATCTAGGAATGATAACTAATATGAAATCTATGTCTTTGACCTGCATTTTTTTTGAGATTTTGATATATGAAAAGCAGTGTAATAAAAACTGGGCAATGAAAGAAATTTAAATCCTTGTCTTCACTTACAAGCAGTTTACTACCTAGGAAAGAAAACCAATCCAGATAGCTTTTTGTCCAAATGATCTATGTAAGTGAAATACCTAAAGATTTATCAAATATAAGGAATTCCACTGGGGTATCATTAGCAATAACAAAGTCTGGAAACAATTTAACCTTCTAACATTATGAGATAAATTAAATAACCTGGTATATCCATTGAAATATCCAGTCATTTAATAGAATGAGGTAAATATGCACTGCTATGGAAAGTATTCCAAGAAGGTTTTTTAAGAAAAAGAGGCCAGGTGTATGTCTTTTGGCCTCTTTTTCTTAAAAACATGTAAAATGTTAAAAATTTCAAATGTCAAAAAGGTAAAATGGTTTCTATATTCTTAGAATACTTAAAATGCTCAAAATCACTAATCACTAGAGAAATGCAAGTTAAAACCACAATGAGATACCACCTCACACCAGTCAGAATGGCTATTAATAAAAAGCAAAAAAAAAAAAAAAAACTGATGCAGGTGAGGTTGTGGAGAAAAGGGAATGCTTACAAACTGCCGGTGGGAATGTAAATTAGTTCAGCCATTGTGGAAAGCAGTTTGGCTATTTCTCAAAGAACTTAAAACAATATTACTATTTGAACTGGCAATCTCATTATATTGGATATATACCCAAAGGAATATAAATTGTTCTACCATAAAGACACATGGACATGTATGTTCATCACAGCACTATCCACAATAGTAGACACGGAACTAACATAATGCCCATCCACAGTCACTGGCTAAAGAAAACATGGTACATACAGCATGAAGTACTATGAAGCCATAAAGAAGAATGAGATCATATTCTTTGCAGCAATGTGGATGGAACTGGAGACTATTACTCTAAGCAAACTAACACAGGAATAGAAAACCAACTACTGCATGTTCTCACTTATACATGAGAGCTAAACATTGAGTACATATGGACAAAGAAGATAACAACAAACACTGAGGCCTGCTTGAGGGTGAAAGTTGAGAGGAGAGTAAGGATTTTAAAAACTACCTATCAGGTACTATGCCAATTACCTGGGTGACAAGACAATCTGCACACCAAATCCCTACAACACGCAATTTAACCATATAACAAACTTGCACGTGTACCTCTGAACCTAAGACAGTGAAAAACAAGAAAAAAAAAAAAAGAAGCCATGGACAGTATAGTGTGTATAATATGGCCCCAATTGTTAAAAAAAGGGAGGGGTATATATTCATGGTACGTATGTATGCTTATAAATATATATCCACAGAAAATTTCTGGTAGGAGACATAATTAACTTTTAAGAGTTATCACCTTGTGTAAGTAACAAGGGATAGACATGCCCACTCCTAGAGTATGATCATGGCCAGTGAGCCATGATCTTCAATAAATTATGTTTCTTCAATAAATTATGTTTCACATAGGAGAAATAGTTTAACTAATCCTGTTTTCCAAATGGCAAACTTTGGGATTAAAGTTTATCTTTCTTTATGCCCTTTTCAGGTATTGTGGTCAATAAGCCCAAAGATGGAATGTCCTGGCCAGTGATTATAGCAGTTTTACTCTTTTGCTGCATGGTACTGTTTGGCCTTGGAGTGAGAAAATGGTGTCAATATCAAAAAGAAATGTGAGTATAATACTAAGATATGTAGGAACTGATAATTTTTCATTGTAAAATATTCATCAGTACAATATATCATTATGATAGTCCTCTCATATTTTAATGAGTAAAAAAGGCTCACAGAAGCTCGGAGAGATTATATAGTTCTCCCAGCATCCACGCAGTTGGGATTAAATACCCAACTCCTGGCACAGTATTCCTCTCTGCATTGGCATAGTTAGACGGTAACACTCATCGGATAGAGCAAGTCCACGGGCATGAAATGAGAACTGTGCCTCACCTCCCCTCAAAACTAAAACTGATTTTTCTTTTCATCTTCATTATTTTTTTCTTTTCATGCATTTTTAAACTGCCTGGGCTCAGCTGGCCCTAGATGCTCAAGTGTGAAATTGAGTGAGAAAGGTAATTTTAAGAGGTTTCCATCTGTTTTTTTTGTTTGTTTGTTTCTTTGTTTTCTTTCTTTTTTTTTTTTAACTAGAATGGGCTTCTACTGCCCTTTTCCTTTTTTTCCCAAGAAGAAAAGAAAGTAAGCATTGAGTTACCCCTTTTTTTCTTGTCTTATTGAAATATTTTCCAAAACCCCTCTCCAATCAAAAGCCGGAAACGGTACATAAGGTTAAGTGTCATTTTTCTGACTTGCTATTTTCAGTCAGTCTGGGTTGGGCCACAATTGGAAGAGACCTTAGTACCCAGAGCTGATCTTGCACTTGTCTTACTACTGCTCTAAGATAACATTAACCATCGTGCCATATGCTATTCTATCTGTTCTAGAGTATCCTTGCAGACTCTATAATCACATGCAGGGAGTGGTGAATAAAACACTAAATCAGTCATTAGAAATTCTGAATTCTTTTCCAAGGACTACAATTTAGCTACCACATAACCTTGAGAAACTCATAATTCCTGCGAAAAACAAAAGTGCAATTTTCATAGAATTGTATCCACTTAATAATATATATGAACACTCCATTAAAGTATCTGAAAATTGGGTAATAAGGATTGGAGAGCTTTATATTAAATGAACAAATGAAATCCGAAAATTTGATTTTTTTAATTGTTCTGTATTCAAATGTTTGTGTTATATAGAGATGAGAATCAATCTCTCCCTCCTCCTCCCGCCTCGCCCTCCCTCCGCCCCCCGCCATTGCCCACTCTTTATCTCTCTTAAGATACTATGGATTGCCAAGGCATAGAGATGTTTGAGTGATGGACATAAAGATGGTCAGGGATGTATTTCTGTTTCCTGATACCAAGATAGCCAGGGCATTTATATAGCTAAATGCCACACTAATCTAGCTCTTTAATGCATTTCAGAAAAAAAAGATGACTTGTACTAACATAAAATAGTGCTTTGTACAAAGATGACTTTAAGAATGTTCACTGATTCAAACAAAAGGGATTTAGGCATTATCTACCCAGTACTCAGGGACTGAGAAGAGCTTTACTTCCCATTTGTATCATATCCCCATAGTACATAGTGAGTGTCTGGGTGAAGGAAGGGGCTAGGGCTAGCAAAGAGGCTATTTGAAAAGCTTCATTCTTAAGTCCTAGAATTTTAAGATTTAGTCTCTGAAGAAATATTTTAATCCACATAAGAGAAACGTTTTTTCTATTAAGAAACAGTTATGGAGAGTATCAGTTCTGGTGGAAAGACTTGAATTGCTGGTCTGGTTCTCCTGGGCAAGTTGTTTAAAACCTCTGAGCCTCAGTTTTGTCTGTAGAATGGTGACAATAACACTCAACTTCTGCATACAAAGTATGTTATGATAAAAATGCTTTGCAGACTACAAAATTATAAATATTAATTAATGGTATGATCATGACATTCAAATGGTTAATAGGCCTAACAAGCACAGGGCTGTGCCAACAAAAATGCTGAAAGAACTGGGAGTGTATATCTCTTTCTCATCAATCTGTGTTCTCCTTTAAAAAAACAATGCATGTCTATGTGTCTGTGCGTAAGACTCCCTCACATTCTTAGCATTGAAAGACCAATGTTTTCTTCCTAGCATGGAAAGACCTCCCCCTTTCAAGCCACCACCACCTCCCATCAAGTACACTTGCATTCAAGAGCCCAACGAAAGTGATCTGCCTTGTCATGAGATGGAGACCCTCTAGTCTCGTGAGACTTTGCCCCACAGCAGAACTCTGCTGGAATCCTATTGCGAAGGTAGACATTGTGCTTTATTAATATAGTCACTCTTCAGCCACCCCTCTGCCGCAGCTGAAATGAAAGTCAGAAGTGAGTGATCTGTTTTCCCAGCAACTCACCCTCTTTCATCTCCAAATGCCTGAAACTTAAGAGTGAAAGGATATGCCATGCTCACACTCAATGCAATTTGTAGAGGTTTTCTTGCTTATGTAAGAAGGGTACAATAGTCTGCCATCAATTAAAATAAAAAAAACAGTATTTTTATTTAAATTCTCTGATGGAAGGACAGCAATGGTTTGAAGTGCACACCCATGCCTGATCCTCTTATTTGAACATCTATTAACATTGTAAGCTAATTGCCAAAATCCTGGGGCTTTGTTACGTTTCCTAAGTAATTATAAGAAAAAGTCAATGTAAAAGTTTTAACGAGACTGCCAAGTAATGGAGAAGTATGGTTAGTCTTCATATTGAAATTCTGTTGTTTATTTTCCTGGAAGGAAAACCAGGAAAAGAACCACAAGAACCACATTTTCAGTCCTCCTTCACTGTCTTCCTACCATGTTCAGCCCAGACTCCTGCCACATGGACCAGGATGAAGAGGGAACAAAGAGATAACTAGCCAACAACCAAGTAGGCTGGAAGATATAAAACTTCACTGGCCTCTAAAATTGTATGAGCCAAGAGTGGTTTCATTTGAGTGCCTTCGTGTGCGTGTCCATTAAACTGGTACCAAACTTGTTTTGTAAGTAAACAGGCAGCCTAAGCCCAACGCTACTCATCTAATTCCTGTTATTCTCTTTTTCATCTGGGGACTTTCCTGTTCATCTAGCCTGCCTGTTTTGATCTGTTTTGAAAAGATAAAGAGCCTCAAATCAGAACAGCACTGATTAATCAACCTTGCTCCTACCAATCTTTTACAAAATAGTTGAAGCAGAATGTATAGGTGTTCAGAGAAGAAATCTAGTCAGCCAGACATGCTCTGTATTTGGCAACAGTTTGTGAGTGAATAAATTACCAATCCTCCTTGTCTCTTGAAACCTTCCCATACTCTCTGCTCCAGGAGGGAAAAACAGACGTTGTTGACAGATACAGTGATAGGCAAATTCTGCATGGAACTTTAATCCCAAAAGGAAACTTAAGTTCATTTGTAGTATACTTATCCCTGACTGCACATAAGAATATCTTGTGCAGAGTTATTTGGAGGGTATGTCTTTTTCTTAAATACCATAGCTGTCACACTCCAGTTCAATTAAATCAGAATGTTTGAGGAATGAGGCACAGCCATCAGCACTGTCAGATGACTCACATGTTCAGCCAAAGTTGTGAACTGCTGAGCCAGTGGAAGTTCTTTCTCATTCATAAGAATCTGAGGTAGGTGCTTAACTTACAGTGGCCAGCCTCTAAGATGAGCCCCAGTGTTCTTGCCTTCTAGTATTCACATCCTTAAACAGTCCCTCCAACACTGACTACAGATGATTCAGGTAACCTGGGGCCTGGATTAAGGTGAGGCAATCAACGTACCTGGGAAAAAAAGGTAAGGAGGCATTCACACTCGGGGTCACGCACTTGCACAATGTTGAGAGTGAGTACCAGTCTCATCCTTGGTATAGCCAAAAAAGCTTAGAACTGACCAAGGCTAGGTCATAAAATATACTGTGGCTTCCACTTTGGTCTCTCTTTGACCACTGACACTGGGAAAAGCCTATTCCATGCCATGAAGATACCCAGGCAGCCCTACTGAGAAATCCACCTGTCAAGGAACTGAGGTATTTTGCCAACAAGCATTAACTTGCCAGCCATGTAAGGAAGCCATCTTGGAAGCAGATCCTCCAGCCACCAGTCAAGTCTTCAGATAACTGCAACTTCAGTTGATCTTTTGAGCAAGACCTCAAGAGAGCCAAAACTACCCAGCTAAGCCTTTTCTAAATTTCTGAACCTCTAACATATGAGATAAGTTTTTATCTTTTAATACCATTAAGTTTGAGTATAATTTGTTACATAGCAATAGATAACTGTACAGCTCAATAACTAAAAAAATAAACAGCTACCTGCCTTAATTAATTCCTTAATAGTTCTCAAGAAACAAATTCTAACTTTAGATGTATGGCTGTTGCTTCATGTGTATAGCTATTTGTATTTAATATGACTTAATCATCAGTAATTTGTGTACAAAGCACTGTGGCTTTATTTTACTGTTTTGTTAGGATATATGAAAACAAGTAGAAAGTAGGGGTAGAAAGTGGGGGTAGAAAGTGGCAGGGTTGGAGGTATTTAGATCGTTTCAGTAAAGGGAGAGACAGATTTACAGTAAAACATAAATCCATGTAATTTATCAATCTATCACATGACAGGTGTCTCACTGTGTTTTTATATTAGCTCTTCTTTGAAGTACACTCCTTTAGTCTCATAATTAAGTTCTGGTCATCATTTGCATATTCATTACAACTTGAATAGAGTGAGCAGTTCCTTATCCATGGAGGGGTCCTCAGTGAGTAGTTCAGAGGAACTTTTCACAATCCTGCAAATTAGAGGGGCCCCAGATGCCTTTTAGGTAGTACTGTGAGCTTGACATCCCTTATTTGACTAACATGACAGTTTCATTTGAGGCTTAAATTGTATAAAAGTAAACTCATAGGGTCTGTCTCAGCCAGCAACTCCTGTCTCTAGAAGTGAATTCAGCTCTGTCTCATAGGAGAAATAGCAATACTAGACTCTAATCCCTAAGGTGTAATTTTCACTGAGAAAAAGCCACATGTAAGTATGTTTGCTGCTTATTTCCAAAACACTGTGTGTTAGTTAATGTTGTTATTTAGATATTCATTTCCTTACCCACCTGCACCAGGAACACACCTGAAATTGACTACAAGATTTGTTTTGCAATGGAGTATCATGGGCATGACTAACCCAAGGTTTGATAACTACTTCTATGATTGGATTCACTCTCTTCTTTTCTACCATCACCATGAGAAGATCATTTTCAAATTAGCCTACTAGTGCTGAGAAGAAGAAGAAAGGCTCATGGAGCAGAACCCCTCAAGGCTGGCCCAGTCTAGATCAGCAAAACCCACAGCCTACCTCAACAGGCACACAAGTTAAATATTGTTTCATGCCACTGAAATTGTGTGATTATTACATAATATTGTAGCAATAGTTAACCTACACATATAGATCCAGAGGTAGGCATATTTTAGCTCAAATGTAAGTGCCTAATGCACACTTTAGTTTTAAAAAAAAGAGTATTTTCAAATTTCAGCATGAGTTTTGTTTTAAGTAAAGAAGATGTGGTCGATTTCACCAAATTAACTTTGCATTTATAGGTCTTTAAAATCATAGAACATTTGACCAGGATGGGCATTAGAGGTTATTTTACAAATAATGAGTTAAGGGTTCTATGAAATTGACTTGCCCAAGGTCACACGATTGGAAATGATAAAGCCAAAATGATGACCCAGTTCTCTGATTTGTAGCCTAGTGTATAATCAATCTTTAATTTCTTTGGCATCTTCTTTTACTATAGACAAGAGCTGCTTTGTGTGTGTTTAAGTAAATATTGGTGGGTTTTTTTTTTTGTTTGTTTGAGACTGAGTCTCTCTCTGTCACCAGGCTGGAGTGCAGTGGTGCAATCTCGAGTCACATCAACCTCTGCCTCCTGTGTTCAAGCGAGTCTTCTACCTCAGCCTCCCAAGTAACTGGGATTACAGGCACATGCCACCATGCCCAGCTTATTTTTCTATTTTTAGTAGAGATGGGGTTTCACCACATTGGCCAGGATGGTCTTGATCTTCTGACCTCGTCATCCACTCGCCTCAGCCTCCCAAAGTGCTAAGACTACAGGCATGAGCCACATGCTTGGTCATAAATATTGTTTTTTTATGCCTTGGTAGTATATGCTAACAAATTGTAACAGAAAACAAAGAAAAGTAGAAATAATTGACCCTAGGAGGTGAGATGCTCTAGAAAGTGTCAAAGAAAATGAGGAAATGAAAAGAGAAAGAAGAGTAATCAAGATCACAAGTTGAAAAGAAAGTTTACAGAAACTAAGGACAGAGATAATGAAAAATGTCTCAGAGGCTCTGAACAGGGGAAGAGGTTCTTGAAGGCAGCCCTCTTGGCATCCAGACTTAGGAGGATGGCTTTGAACCTGAAGGCAGAATCTTCAGAAATACAAAAAGTTTGTTCTCTCTGAGACCAGGACTGACATGCATAGCCTAACTGACTTTTTGACAACAGCAATCATGGCTGTTTCAATCAGCTGAAAGATGGGTGTCCACATTAGTAGCAGAAATACATGGTGAGAATCATGAAATCAATGCAGTTTATTTTCCAGTTCCTGCAAAGGTGCCTTCTTCCCAGATTTCCTAGATTGCTAACAAAGGCATCGTGCTGCAGCCAGGACGGCATGACCAGAAAGCAGGACACTATTACCTTAAGCTAGGTCAGGGCCAGGGAATACTTTTGGAAGTATTCTTTTTTTTTTTAGCCAGTCTAATTTAGCAGTGGGGGGTTGTATACCAACTTTAGTGACACTAATGTTACTAAGTTCTGATAACCCACTACCATCAGACAAGCCTGGAATTATTCTTAAAGCTGGAATAGGGTATCTGTGATGGGTCTTGATATTATGTGGGTCAAATAACAGAAATGGGAACAGTAGAATCTAAATTTTTCTCCTCAGACAGCATCTTCATAGCCTCCAGTCTCTGTTACAGTCTTTCCTGTTCTGCTCACTCAGATTCCTTGTATTTGTTCAAAGGCTCTGCGGCATTGTGACTGTGGGGCGGGACACTGGGTGGAATAATGGGGAAGACAAACAAGCTCAATATCACAACATAAAGAAGACAGCATGGGGCCACTTCCAACTACCCTCCGTACATGCCAGAAACATATGCACATTTGCCCTGAGTTTTGTCAGACTATTTCCCATTTACTGCCCAAAGAAGACCCATCACCAAATAAAATTGACTACAGCATTATGCTATTCAACTGTCCCCAGAAAATACTTAAAAGTGCCAGGAAGGTATGCTGGAGGGTATGGAACAACAGTTACATGAATCCTTCAGAGAAGTTTGATAGTGGTCCTGATACCCTGAGAGCCATGTATAAGAGTTAACCTCTCTATTCTGCATTTTATCTCTTCAAAACATAAGTATCTGTTCATGCTGAATGGGAAGAAGAACAGGGATCTGAGAATTCCATCTATGGTAGAATCATTTTTGCATCACTGGTTTGAAATAAGCCTAATTCCACTCTTATAGATAATTGGGTTGCATTGGATTTTTCTTATACATAAAGCCATTGCACTGATTCAAAGGGACATGCTTTGATGACTAACAGATCTGAAATCTAACACAACTACGAATAAGAATTGATTTTAATTTTGTGGCTAGTTACTAGAAAAATATGACAAGCACTGTTTGTGAATATCTCTTTTGGATGGCCAGTTTAGGGTTTGTAGATTTCACACTCATGAAATTGATGCAAAATATAAGAACTACTTATTGCCTTCAGTGAATATAAAATTTAATGGAAGAGTCAGACATTTAAACAAATAAATACAGTACAGTATGATACATATAAAAATTAAATTATGCACAAAGAAGAGAAAATAATAAAGAAGAAAGTATGATTTCAGGGATAACATATGAGAAAAAATTTTAAAGGCTTCAGAAAGGAGGCTGTCAATAGAGTCAAGGCCACTGCAGTAGAGACACTGATATCTGAAACATAGTGATGGGAATTGAAAACATTACCTAAGGGTTATAACAAGAATTCAAGAAGCATTTGATGATAGGAAAATGCTTAATATAATTTACCATATAAATAGAACTAAGAAGAAAAAGGGTAAGAATAATCTCCACAGCTGTTTACAAAAATCTTTGGCAAAATTCAACACCCATTCCTACTAAAAACTCTTGAGAAAAAGGGATATTTTCTTAACTAAATGTATACATAACATGTGCATCCATATCTATCTATAGCTATATTTGTAGATACATATATGTACAGTTATAGTCTATAAATACTATATCTAGAGTTATATACACATATGCATATATACATATACTATATGGTCACATATATGTAACTACAATTGTACAAATATATATGTAATGAAAGAAAAGATGAATAAATTTAGCTACTTAAAAATAAAAACAATATGCACGGGAAAAAAGCAAAGTCAAAAGGCAAATAATAAAGTAAGTGAAAATATTTACAACATATATCATAGATGATATATCAATATATATACCTTTATCAATATGCCTAATTGATAAAGAACTTTCAAATATTGAGAATGAAAAACTGAAAAATCCTATGGAAAAATGGGCTAAAGCCACGAACAAATAACTCACACACAAAAAATTAAAATGACTCTTAATCATTTGAAAAACATGAAATGTATACACAATAAATGTAAATTTAACAATATATTCAGATATCAGTTCTTCTCCATTTAATTGTCATGAATTTCAAGTTTGACAATATTCTCTGTTATCAAGGCTTTGGGGAAACAGGCACACTCATATAGTGCTAAAGGGAGTGCAAACTAGTGCCACCACTATTGAGAATAATATGATGATATCTAACAAAACTACAGATTAATTCATTCCTTGGCATTATAATTCATCTTCGGGAATTCACCTTGAAGCTCAGCCTCCAACAATATAAAAATATATATGCACAAGGTTATTTTGACATTATTATTTGTATTTCCAAAGTATTAGAAATTATCTAAAAGTCCAAATATAGGAGATTGGTTGAGCAAACTGTGGTAAACACACAAAATAGAGTTAATGTGTAGTTGCAAAAATAAGAAAAAAGAAAATTTTTATCAACTGATATGGAGTGATTTCCAGGTATATTAAGTGAAAAAGGTGAAGTACAAAAAGCATGTAATATGTAGGAAAGAAGGAAAAAAATTTTGTGAAGTATTTATATGCCTATTTTTACAAAAAGAAACAGGAGAGATAAATCAAGAAATGGTGGAGTTGAAGGGTTAAGAAGGAACGGAGTGGGAGGAATATAGGGAAAAGTGACATTTCCTGTACATACCTTTCTGTATAATTTTGTCTGAAAAAAATATTAGTATTCTACATAGTAAAATAATAAAATTAAATAAAAAAGAACAAGAAAAAATAAACTAAAATCAAACCATTTGTACTTTAAATAAATACCATAAGAACACTGAAAGAGAAAAAAAAAAAAAAAACCAATCCAAGTAGCTAGGAACACAAAATTTGACTGTATACCCCAGTCTTGTGTAGGGTAGGGTGGGGGTGGTGGGCCAAGGGTGAGAACTGTAAGCAAATCTGGAAGGCTTTGTAGTAAGATTGGTTTTTTTATTGTAATGATATGAGCAAAGCAATTCTGAAACTTTTTTTATGTATTATAAGATTACACATTTGATACATTTATATAATCTGATAATACATTAAAAAATGTTGTTATTGGGTGCCCCCAGATTCTCATTGAGGGAAAAGGAACATATAAATATGGAATAAGGAAAGACTGGAAAGAACCCTTTGTATATGCAGGGATGGATTCAAATTGGTAGCATCAATGCAAAATTGTGATTTCCACAATATGTGTGTGTATGTGAGTGTGTATGCATGTGTATGCACATGAAGGATAGTGTCCTTCCCGGGTATCGCATCTGGAGACCCATGATGTCCACCTGTCTTTCACTGATGTCCAACTGTCTATCACATCTGTGTGTAAATATGCTTGAGCATGCATGTGTGTGTTGCATTGCAAATATGTAATATATGCCTATATTTCCTAGATGGGTCTTTTGAAAGGACTAAGAAGCAAAGATATCCCAGTAGCAATGAGCATACCTAGCATCCACATCTTGGTTTTCAATATAATCTCCTGCTGAAAGGAACTGAACTCAGAAATGTCTAAGGCAAACATAAGTGAACTTGGAATACTTTGTTATGTCAGAAAATAAGAACATAGTCATATGTTTGTATAGTTGTAGGTTCAATGTAGGGCTGGAAGTCCTAGCCAGAGCAATCAGGCAAGAGAAAGGAAAAAACGCATCTCAATAGGAAAAGAAGAAATTTAACTATCTCTCTTCACTTATGGTGCAATTCTATATCTAGAAAATCCTAAAGACTCTGCCAGAAGGCTCCTACAACTCATAAACAACTTCAGTATAATTTCAGAACACAAAATCAATGTACAAATCAGCAGCATTTCTATGCACCAACAATATCCAGGCTGAGAGTGAAATTAACAACACAATCCCACTTACAATAGAAGAAAAGGAACTACCTAGGAAGACTGCTAACCAAAGAAGTAAAATAAAAAACAGTTTAGTTACTCTCAA
Source organism: Saimiri boliviensis (assembly GCF_048565385.1). Lineage (NCBI taxonomy): Eukaryota > Metazoa > Chordata > Mammalia > Primates > Cebidae > Saimiri > Saimiri boliviensis. The sequence continues at coordinate 39,362,855 of NC_133456.1, read as the reverse complement.
CATACAATGAGGGTACAGGTATTGGGTAAATGCCCCCATTCCAAAAGGAAGAAATTGGCCAAAACAAAGGGGCGACAGGCCCCATGCAAGTCTGAAACCCGGCAGGGCCATCATTAAACCTTAAAGCTCCAAAATAATCTCCTTTAACTTTATGTCTCACATCCAGGTCACACTAATGCAAAGGGTGGGCTCCCAAACCTTGAAAAGCTCCATCTCTGTGGTTCTGTAGGGCACAGTCCTTTTGACTGCTTTCATAAGCTGTCACCGAGTGCCTGCAGTTTTTATAGGTGCATGATGCAATCTGTTGGTGGGTCTACCATTCTGGGATCTGAAGGACAGTAGCCCTTTTCTCATAGACTCACTAGGCAGTACCCCAGTGGGGACTCTGTGTGGGGGCTCCGAGCTCACATTTTCCCTTTGCCTTACCCTAGTAGATGTTCTCCATGAGGGCTCTGCCCCTGCAGCAGACTTCTGCCTGGACATCCAGACATTTCCATACATCCTTTGAAATCTAGGCAGAGGTTCTCAAATCTTAACTCTTGCCTTCTATGCACCCACAGGTCCAACACCACATGGAAGCTTCCAAGACTTGATGCTTGCACCCTCTGAAGCAACAGCCTGAACTGTACCTTAGCCCCTTTTAGACACAGCTGGAAGCTAGAGTGGCTGGAATGCAGGGCACCATGTCCCATGGCTGCACAGAGCAGTGGAGCCCTGCGCCTGGCACAGGAAACAATTTATCCCTCCTATTCCTCCAGGCCTGTGATGGGAGAGGCTGCCTTGAAGGTCTCTGAAATGCCTTGGAGGCATTATCCCCATTGTCTTGGCTATTAACATTCAGCTCTTCCTTACTTATGCAGACTTATGCAGCAGGCTTGAATGTCTCCCCAACCCTAGAAAATGGGTTTTTCTTTTCTACTGCATGGTTGGGCTACAAATTTTCCAAACTTTTTATTCTCTGCTTCCCTTTTAAATATAAGTTCTAGTTTCAGGTTATTTCTTTGTTCATACAAATGAGGCTTTTTAAAGCAGCCATGTTGCCTGCTTTGCACTTAGAAATTTCTTCTGCCAGATACTCTAAATCATCTCTCTTAAGTTCAAAGTTCCATCGTTTCCTACAGCAGGAGCAAAATGCCACCAGTGTCTTTGCTAAAGCTTAGCAAAAGTTACCTTTATTCTAATTCCCAATAAGTTCCACATCTCCATCTGAAACCACCACAGCCTGGGCTCCGCTGTCCCTATTACTATCCGCATTTTGGTCACAACCATTTAACAAGTCTCCAGGAGGTTCCAAACTTTCTCTCATCTTCCTGCCTTCTTCTGATCCCTCCAAACTGTTCCAGCTTCTGCACATTACCCAGTTTCAATGTTGCTTCCACATTTTCAGGTATCTTTATAGCAATGCCCTGCTTCTCCGGTACCAATTTTCTTTATGAGTCCGTTCTTTCACGGCTATGGTGACATACCTGAGACTGGGTAATTCATGGAGAAAAGAGTTTAACTGACTCATAGTTCCACAGGCTAGACAGGAGGCATGGCTTGAGAGACCTCAGAAAACTTACAATCATAGTGGAAGGGCAAAGGGGAAGTAAGCATGTCTTTACATGGCAGCTGGAGAGACAGCAAAGGCGGAAGTGCTATACACTTTCAAATAAAAAAGTGAGTAGCACTTTTTGCTACACACATATAAACAAATCTGTGAGATCTCATGAGAACTCACTTTCACAAGAGCAGCAAGGGGGAAATCTGCCCCCATGATTCAATCACCTCCACCATTCAATCATCTCTCTCCCATCACTGGGAATTACAATTCAGCATGAGATTTGGGTGAGGACACAAAGCCAAACTATAACAGCCTTGGCAAAGAATTTTTGGTTAAGTTCCCAAAAGCGATTGTAACAAAAACAAAAGTAGACAAGTGGGACTTAAAGAAACTAAAAAGTTTCTGCATAGCAAAAGAAACAATCAACAGAGTAAACAGACAACCTACAGAATAGGAGAAGCTATTTGCAAACAATGCAACCAACAAAGGCCTAATCCAGACTTTATAGGGCACTTAAACAAATGAATAAGCAAAAAAAACTCCATCAACATAAACGGGCAAAGGACATGAACAGACATTTCTCAGAAGAAGAGATACAAGTGGCCAACAAACATGTGAAAAAAGGCTCAACACCACTAATCATCAGAGAAACACAAATCAAAATCACAATGGGATGCCATCTCCCACCAGCCAGAATGACCATTATTAAAAAGTCAAAAAACAGATGCTGGCAAGGTTGCAAAGAAAAGAAAGGCTTATAACACCGTTGGTGGGAATATAAGTTAGTACAGCCGCTGTGGAAAGCAGTCTGGAGATTTCTCAAAGAACTTAAGATAGTGTTACCATTTGACCTAGCAATCACATTACTGAGTGTATACCGAAAGGAAAATAAATTATACTACCAAAAAGACATGTGTACATGTATGTTCATCACTGTGCCCTTCACAGTATCAAAAACATAGAATCAACCCAGTTGTCCCTCAATGGTGGATTGGATAAAGAAAATGTTGTACATATACAATGTGGAATACTATGCAGCCATTTAAAAGAATGAAAGCATGTCCTTTGCAACAAAGTGGATGCAATTGGAGGCCAAAATCCTAAGTGAAGTAATGCAGGAACAGAAAACAAGATACATGTTTTCACTTATAAGTGGGAGCTAAACATTCAGTACATCTGGACATAAATATGGGTACAATGGACAATGTGGACTACTAGGGAAGAAAGGGAAGGAGGAAGGAATGGGTTGAAAAATTACCAATCAAGTACTATGTTCAGGCCGGGCGCGGTGGCTCAAGCCTGTAATCCCAGCACTTTGGGAGGCCGAGGCGGGTGGATCACGAGGTCGAGAGATCGAGACCATCCTGGTCAACATAGTGAAACCCCGTCTCTACTAAAAATACAAAAAACTAGCTGGGCGTGGTGGCGCGTGCCTGTAATCCCAGCTACTCAGGAAGCTGAGGCAGGAGAATTGCCTGAGCCCAGGAGGCGGAGGTTGCGGTGAGCCAAGATCGCGCCATTGCACTGGGTAACATGAGCGAAACTCCGTCTCAAAAAAAAAAAAAAAAAAAAAGTACTATGTTCAGTACTTGGGTGAAAAGATCTGCGTCCCAAATCTCAGCATCATACAATATCCTCATGCAACCAACTTGTACATGTTCCCTCTATAGCTAAAATAAAAGTTGAAATTTTAAACAAAAAGAAACGTTTCATTAAAAAGGGAGAGGGGATTGTATTTTTCAAAAATGTCAGTATAACGAAAGGCTTTAAAATATTCTAGATTAAAGGAGGCTAAAGAGACATAACAACTGATAGCAATACCTAACTCTAGATTGAATCCTGTACTAGATGGGGGAATTGTTATAAAAGACATTTATTAGATCATCTGACAAAATTAGAATATGGACAGATGACTAGATAAAAGTATTTATAATTCTGATGTTGCTATGTAAGAGATTTTTGTTCTTAGAAAATACACAGTTACTATTTAGCAGTCAAAGGGCCATGATAGAAATAACTTAGCCTCAAAGGATGTGTGTTCATGTGTCCATGTACATACACATGTACATATGTACATGTATATGCGTATGGAGAGAGATGGAAGCAAATGACAAACTAAAGGCGGTAAATTGTTAAACATAGATGAATCTAGGTAGATGGAATAAGTGTGTGTGTGTGTGTGTGTGTGTGTGTGTGATGTCTTTTAATATTTTTACACATCTTTTAATATTTTTACTTTTGCAACTTTTTTGAAGTTTGAAATTATTTCCAAGTAGAAAGTTTAAATAAAAAATACTTGAGCAAGACCCTAATAAAAGATGCTTAATTCTACTCAAAACCAGCCTATTTTTCCAAGACTGCAGCCTTTAAACAGTATGACAAAATTCAAAATGCTGTTTCATTGCGGGGGGCAGGATTCTTTCTCTTTTCTCTGAACATTGTTTAATCTGAAAGTTCAGAAAAAAAAATAAGCAAGAATTCATCTAATAAGTTCGCTGTTTCTATTTCATTTCTGGGTCTTATTCTGCCCTAGGTATTGGCTGGGATCCACCAAAACTTCAATCAATTTTTCTTTCTTAAGGAGATAAATGGAGCCCTTTGATTTTCCCAGAACTCCAGGGCAAACTTAGCCTCTCAACATTAAACCATTTCATATCAAAGGAGACTAAGCTGTGTTTCTCCAGACTTCACCCAAGAGAGAGACTTTCATTCCTCCCTCAAACCCTTGGGCAGTGTTTTCTGTTACCACTTTAGTAGAAACTACGGAAACAGTTCACAGGTTCACAGTTTACAGCAGTCCCTGCAGCAAGATCCCACACATGTGGCAGAACTGGGCAGACTCCCACTCAGCATGCCTACTGGGGCCTCCCTGCACAGAAGCTGGAGCAGGAAGAAGGCTCAGCAATCACTTCTACAGAACTTCCTCCTACAGAACTTTTACCCATCACCCCAAATTTTGGGCACACAGCTTAAGTAATATTTATTTGTTCAATAAATACTATTTGAAGATACTCTCTGTTCTACTGAGATGAAACTTTTCAGTTTGCTGTTGTTGCTTTAATGTTTAAGTCGAAATGTGCAATGTCACTCCAAGATGCGGGAATGCAGGCTGTGAACTCTGCTGGACCCAAATGTTTTCAAAGGCGGCACGTGGCCTTCACTCCTCCATACCCCCACTGTGAGGATGAGGCCAGGCACAACGCAGAGTTCAGTTCAGTACTGTGTGAATGAAGGAAAGGAAATGACAAACGAACGAGGAGGGGAAAGAAAAATGCCTTGTGGAATAGAGAATTTGCTAGAAGTGGTGATGGTCACTCAAGTCTGGTGAGTTGAGCTTTTCTTTTGACTCACTCCACATCAGACTAATATATCCACTTTAAATCAATGCTCCTCTTCTAATGGGTCTTTATTGCTGCACGTCAGTCAGGCCAGGAGAGGTCAGGACTTAAATCCGGGTGATTTGGCAGATGCCTTAGGCTGAATAAGGCACTGAGTCAGTTTCAAAGTTTAGCCCAGATTGGTAGAATCAGGCAGGCATCATAGGTGCAGAGGAAAAAAAAAAAAAAAAAACAGATCCAAGCAATCAGTCAAGACTCATGTAAGTAGACACAGAACACCAGTCTAGCCAGGGGAGGAAATTTGGTCTAAAACTCCCGAGGCAAGAACATACCTCAGCAGGCTGAGGAGTCACAGGAGATTGAGACCTGAGTCAGAGGCCTCTTATCTTCTATTTCTTCTGGGTAAATTCATCAGGCTTTAATATTGCACATTCAGTAACAGAAGGGCAGGATGAGCCCTGCAGGTAAAACTTTCTCCTGGTCAACTCAAGAGCAGAGAGTTAAGCTTAGGTGGGAAGCTTGCAGTACTCTACTCTCTTTAAGGAGACAGTCATGTCTCCAATGGCTCCTAATCCTGATTCTTCACCTGCTTTGCCCCAGGTTGTCTAAGGTTTGGGCATATGGACGCTGTTTCAAGGTTTGGTTTCAAATCCACTCGTAGTCTTTTGCTTTGCTCAACTGGTCTGGGCCATGAGTGAACAGAGCTTTCTTGTACCTAATTGACTTCTTGCTGTCTTTCTTCCAGTCCTAGGACTTTCCCATTAGAGGTCACAAGTACCCGAGAATGCAGGTGTGTGCCAGGAGGGACTCGAAGCCACTGGGCAAACATAGCACATCCAGAACATCAATGTGTGTGTGTGTGTGTGTGTGTGTGTGTAACAAAACGTGAATGAATTCACAAAAACAAACTATGCAGCTTAAAAGAAATGCCAGGATCCATGCCTGTCATGCTTGCCACACAGCACTCTGTGGAGTGTGCATTTACTCAGCTCCATGGTTAGGGAACCTCTGGTGCAAGAGTTGAGAAGCTTTGCCCCAGGGCCACACACACACACACACACACACACCAATCCTACCACTGTGGAAGTGCTGTAAACACTAAAGGTGACTTCCATCCAGGTCATATTTCCCACTCTGAGAGCTTCGTTCTGTGTTTTCTGAGGCTGGCTTCCTAAGGTAAGAGCAACTCATCCGGGGTGCTGAATGCAGGGAGATGGTAGAGAAATGTTGAGGTGTCCCCAGGAACTAGAACATGTTGCCAATATAAAGATTCTCCCCAAACCACAATCTCAAGCTTCTGCTGGTAGCAGCATGATTTTAGAATATCAGGTCCATATTTATATAGAAGAAGTTCTGTTAGTCCTGACTAGAGCAAATGAAGTCAAAGATTTGAATGAGGAAAGATAATAAAGAGACGCAAGAAAGGCTTAACTGTGCAGAGATAAAAGGTATCTACAGCTGACAGAGGGAAAAAACAGACTATCATTGGAAAGACCATGAAGTTCATTAGTTCAATGATACATCAAGTACTTCAGTTCGATCCCGTTACTGTCTTATTGGTGCCAAGCTTGGCTTGGATGCTTCCAGTTATAGGAACTCACTTCCTCCTCTACTTCATGATATTGCCTAACTCCAACTTGTAGAATATTCTCCTTTATACTTGGCTGAAACAGAAAGATGTGTGGCATAAATTTTACTTTCCCTTTTACTTCTGCTACTCAAAGGAAGAGGAAGCTGCGGGTGCAGATGTTGTTAAAATAAACTACGACTTCCTCCATGACCAGTTTCTACAGTTTAGGAAGGGCAGAGCTAGACATGGGGCTGAGATGGGAAGTTAACCACAGACACTTAAGCAAATCAGAATCCTTTGAAACAAAATCATCGCAAGGCCAACAAGCATAGTAAGGGCCTTTGACTACAACCTAACATTCAGAGAGAGTTGCTGACACTAAATATTCATCACTTTTATTTACATTGAAATTTATTTCCTTTATTGAAAAAGAAGTTTTGTTGGTCAAGGTTGTTTGTATAAACTTGTAATTTTAATATTTAAAAAGTTGGAGGAGAATGATAATGTCTGTTCTCAGTCACCTGATATTTACTCCATGATGTGGCATCATGCCATTTCCAACTGATGGTGGCTCCTCAAAATGCAGAGTCACGTTGTTGAAAGAATGCTTTTTAAGATTAGTTTTGTTAAATGATAACAAATGCACAGAGGTCATTCTGCTGTGACTGAAGCTCAAGCGATTACTAATGTATACTTTAATACAACATCTCCTAATAATTGATATAATTCTTTTAATTCTAGGAACCTTGGAGTTGGGTAGCCTGGAGGGGGAAAAAAAAAAGGTAAGGGTAGCAGATCAATTGGTTTTCCTGCTAGTTGAGATCAACTATCTCTGCCAAAATATTCTTCTCAAATTGCATAAAATTATATGTAGCATGGATAAGAATTGTTTATACTGCCTTTCTACCTATTCTAACTTTTTTTAAAAAGAGAAATTTGTTGACATTTCAAAGCCTTGATCTCAAACATTTGAGACATAAAATCCCCCTGAAGAACTTATTTTAAAGACAGGAATAAAAGGTGCCATCCCCAGAGGATCTGACACACTAGGGTTGGCATTTGATCTAGAAATCTGTATACTGCATAAACTCCTAGTTGTTTCTGTTGCTGGTGATCTAGACATTTTTAGGATGATTGACAGGGAAAGAAAATAGTATGTGTGCCTGAAGTGAGCCTTGACTACCAGCAGGTGGCTCTACAACATCTTAAATCAGGGCTTTGCAGCTAACTAGCTAGAAAATAAAGGCTCTGAGGCCTTTATTTCCTCTCAATTACCTCTTCAGCGATTGCAGGTGGCATGGGAAGGAGACATGGAAAAGGATGCTGGAATATAGTGTGGTAGACAAAAACTAATGGATATTAAAATGAATATTACAATCATTTGTTAGTAGCTCCTCTCAAAAGTATTATAGTAACCTAGTAACCACTATTGTCAAAAGAAATTTTCTCTAAAGCATACCAGAAAAACTTAATGTCCAAGAAATGTAAAAGGCACAGAGGCTCTTAGGGTCTTCCTGAACACTAAGCTTTCAAATCTGGGAGAAACAATCGTGGCTGGCCACTGCTGCCATTCACTCTTGTCTCATTTACAGAATCCCAGTTGTAGGCCATAAATACGAAGTGGGCATGAGATAATATAGAAAACACTACTCCCTAGTTAAGCTTCTGCTGCTCTTCCACCCAGTTTCTCCAGGCCACATCACCTGTGTATAATCTGGGACTGAGTCACAGTACCAATGACAAAACAATGGTTTCTGGCTCTACCCCAATCAACAAAATAACTGGATCCCGATCCTCTGACTCCCTTCTGATGTCAGGAATGTGTAAGGTATCATGTGTCCACAAGTGTGTACCTCAGTGTCTCCATTTCCTTGGAGGCTCCTCAAGATCCCCAGTTGCTGCAATGAAGTCACTCTTCCTAGAGGTAATTGCTGCTTCTGTCATCAAGTCCCCAGCACCACCTATGCTGGTGGCATCTCCTCATTCTACTCTGATCCTTATCATACAGTCTTTTGGCTTGAGCTGGGTGAAGAAGGTTGGAAATGACTAGGAATAAACTCCACCGGTTTTAAGCCACAAAACAAGGCAGCTTATTCTCTGGCCCATCTTTCATTTACTTGGCTCCTCATTTCAGTCACTTACTCCTTTTCTACCCACCTACTTCTCAAGCCAGGAAAAAAAAAAAAAAAAATGTTGTGTATGACACATCACTGTGGAACTCAAAGCACCATATAACCTCACTCCCCTCTAGGCAATATCCCTGGACCAAATACATGCCTGCATGCTGATTCTGCTTGGGGTCTGTTCCTTCCCCATCTAGTACATAGCCTGGGAAGTAAGAGAGCCCTGGGGCTTAGCTCTGGAGGCCAGGGACAGCCCTGGTCCCAATATCATCAGATCAATATGCTTCCTCCCAGGCTTTTTGGGTGCCTTGAAGTCAGTAAAATTAGGCTGGCCTATCCTGCAAAATACACATGCCTGAATGGCAAGCTGTTTTGGTGCTTTCTCTGGGATCCTCACTACTCATTTATCACATGCATCCAAACAAAACACACCACTTGTAAAGTACAAACATTTCAAACAATAATGGAGTCTCCAAATAAAGGGCAAAGGCTATGGTCCGTTCTTCAGGAATCCAGTAGGGTCTTTACCATTATACGTCACCTATTATTGTCGTAACCCTGATAAAGGCTGTTTATGAACAAAGCATATTAACGAGCTTAGAAAAGTTTTTATATTGGTTTTTGAGAAGGAAAGTAAATATTGCTTTTTGAGAAGGAACTGCAGGTTTTTAAGAAGGGAAGTAAAATTCACATTTTAGGGAATGTGAATTCCCTAAAATGCAGGTTTTTGAGAAGGGAAGTAAAATGATTCACATTCCAATTTTTATATTGGTTTTTGAGAAGGAACTGCAGGTTTTTGAGAAGGGAAGTAAAATGATTCACAATGTATTTTAGGAAGATAACTATGACAGAATGGGGAATGGTTGGAGGAATAACAGTATAATGGAGAAAAAAAAATTCCAGAAAACAACTTTATATATGTATTTATATAAATGATATTGGTTGTATTTAATAAAAATGGATGAACAGTTTGATGAGGTGTTCAAGTAATAAAAAATAATTTAAGAGGTAGAGAAGCTACCCACTTGGGCCTTTGAATTATAGGTCCCTGGGGTGAGAAGTGGGGACGGGAAGGCAAGCATCAGAGTTAAGAAAGGTCATGCATTTAGTCTCTATGTGCCAGAACTTTGCATTTTTTTTCTCACTTTTCATTGCTTAGATAATTGATTTCAGTGATTTCCTAAAGACTCTTACTTCTCCAAGCATTCCCCATTCTGCCATAGTTACCTTCCCAAAGTGCAATGTGAATCATTTTACTCCCTTTCCCAAAAACCTGCAATGGCCATTTTCATCAATAGAAAAAAAAAAAAAGTCCAACTCTTTAATACGCTTTGGTCATAAACAGCCTTTACCAGGTTTACAGTAATAGGTAACATGCAATGGGAAGCCCTTGACACAGTGATCAAGACTTGGAGTCACAGCTATGCAACTTACTAGCTATGAGATCTTGGGCAGGGTTATGTAGCCTCTAAGCCTCAGTATCCTTTGTAAAATGGGAACAGTAATAGTATCTAACTTATTGGGCTCATGTAAAGATTAAATGAGAGTAAACGAACTAAATTTCCAACTTTTCTCATACGCCTCTCTAGCATATCCTCAGTTTCTCACATCTGTCATTCATTGCCATAGCTTTGCCTCTCTTTTCCCAGCTACACCTGCCTCTCCCATGCCAAAACCCTCCACCCATTTTCTCTTCTTTTGATATCAGAATATAGTATATATAAAAATATTAACTACCCAAACTCTAAGTATTAATTTTTATTTAAAAAATATTTTTCCCTAAATACCTAAGGCATAGTAGAAAAATCCCACTGGTAATTTGGTTTCCAATGACATAAGATGATAGAAAAATTATTCTCTTAGATACTGTTAGCCAAGATTTTTTAAGCAAATTGATTTTATGATTATAAAAGAGATATAAAAATATTATAACATCTTGGAAAAGAGAGGAAAGCACTGGATATCCCACCTATCGAACGTGAGCCTGTTCTCTAAGGCCTTGCTACTCAAAGTGTAGTCTGGGCCAGAAGTATCTGCATCAGCTGGAAGTTTGTTGAATATGTAAAACATCAGGTCCATCTCAAACTGATTTAATGAGAATATGATTGATTTACATATTAATTTCTGAAAAGCATTGCTCTAAGACACTACTTACAGCCCAGCAGAGCATGACATTTACCAAGAGCATTTACCAAGCATCTCCCTCCTTCCAATAAATATTGAGCATCTGCTATACGCCAAGTTCTGTACTAGATACTGTGTTTTTATCTGCTAGATATTTTCCAGGACTGACTCAGGAATATATGGAAAAAGTGTTGCCCTCTTTTTGAATTATTTCCTTAGGCAAATCAAGTAACTGTAAATTTAAAAGCTGCCAATTTCAGGTAGGTGCAAATCATCTCATTCTGAAGTGGTTCTACTTGCTTTCAAGTTCTCAGTGATGTTGCTAAGTCTCTAAAGTTTGATGTTTTCTAAATATTGCTCATTCCTTTCATTAACAGCTGAAAAACAAAGGGAAAAAAGGCACTAAAATGAATATTTCACAGTAAAGCCTGAAGAATACATTGTGTTTGCCTTAGACAGCTTCCATAAAGTTTTATGTTTGGAAATTTGGGGCTGAAGGGAAGCCTTGAAAGTTGACACTTTAAAAATAAATCTTAAGATATTACTTCACAGAATCATTTTTCTAGGGGAGTGGGTGGGAAGAAAAAAAAAAACATTGATGCAAAGAGCTAGGTGACATACTCCCAATAGCCTGTGGTGTACTTGAAAACAAAGAATATTGTGTTTATACCAAAGAACCCTTTTAAGCATAAGAAGATATATTAAAAGTATTACATACAAGTGATACTTAACATACAAGTTTCTTAATATACAAGTGATACTCCTCCAGACCAAACCAAACAAACAAACAAACAAAATGGGACTATTATTCAGCAAACTAGGTTTAAATGAATGTTAAGAATAGCCTGGAAGAGGAAATTTTAATAAGATGTCAAAAGCGGCCACGACACAGCAGGAGTTATGTGTATAGAAAGGTGGTTTGGGGCCAGGGAGATGATGTGGGGCCATTTGGTGATTAAATGTGAGCTGACCTACAGATCTGTATATGAGCCTTCAGTCTTGTCTTAGCTCAGGCGACCACTTTCTTTTCCCATAGGTCCTCCTGAGTTACTGAGGACCTGCCTGGCCTGAAGCCCCTCTGGGACCCTACCATCAAGCCCAGGGTGCTTTTCTTGATTTGTCTGTTTGCCAAGATGTCCCTGTGATTTTCATGTGTAAAGTCCTCAGATCAGCAGAGACCTCGTATTTTCCTCATATTACAGAAAAGTACCATTTGAAGGAGTAGGGAACACTGTAGAAAGCATGGAAATGGGTTTGTGTGCCTTTGAGCCTCCATACTAGCAGAACTCGTTCCAAAATGGGATTTCCAACAGCGCCACCACATTCAGCTCCCTGAATGCTTCCAGACTTTCATTTCGTCTGTTCAAGGGAATTATATCAGCAACTCTCCCTTCCTAGTGGGGGTACTGTGAAGAGCAAATGGGACAAGGAATTTGAAAGAAGGTTCCAAACAACAGGACAATACAAATGTTTCATTACTGCCTCCTCTGTAAAACGGGAATAACGGCACGGAACTGCTGCGCAGTGATGTGTAGGTGAAGTTTCATTATGTAATGCCTGGGAACTAGCCCTGGAGAACACTGGGAAATAGATTTTACTGAAGTAAAGCCCCCAGTAAACAACTACAGATACCTCCTTGTGTTTGTAGACACATTGTCTGGATCGGTTGAGGCCTTCCCCACCAGGTCTGAGACCGCTTTAGGGGTCACAAAAAACTCCTATGAGACTTGGTCCCTCGATTCGGCCTGCCCTTAACGCTGGGATCGGACAATGGGCCAGCCTTCAAGGCACAAATTTCTCAGAGCCTAGCCAAGGCTCTGGGTATATCCTGGAAATTACACTGTGCCTATCCTCCCCAGAGTTCAGGATAGGTCGAGCGGATGAACCCGACCTTAAAAGAAACCCTAACAAAGTTTATCCTAGAGACCGGTGAAAACTGGGTCAGGCTGCCTCCTTTTATCCTCCTCCGCGTCCGACGCCCCCCCTATCAGAAAGGTTTCTCCCCCTTTGAAATCAGATTTGGCAGGCCTCCTCCCCTGCTCCCCAAACCCGCGGATACCGTGCAGGCAGAAATCCTTAACGGTATGCTCCTTAAGTCCTTACGGTGCTCCAGTCTGTTCAATCCCAGGTGTACCAGCTCATCAGAGACACTCGTCCCACACCACTGGGCCTCACGGACCAACCAACACATTCCTTCCAGCCTGGAAACTCGGTCCTGGTTAAAAGATTCACCACCTCTGGCCTCACCCCCCATTGGAGAGGACCCTACACGGTTATCCTGACTATCCCCACCGCACTCAAAGTGGATGGACTAACAGCTTGGATTCACAACACCCACGCCAAGACTGCCCCACTGGAAGAACAACGGAGTGTCTGTCGACCACTCATCTCCGGATCTGCTATAGCTAAGACTTGTACGCACTTTGCGGTCACCACCCTCACCTCTCTCACCCATGTTGTTAACACCCATGGCAGACCCCCGTTAGAGCCTACTTACTTTCAATAGGTATTTACTGAAGGCTCCACTGGAGAATATGTTAGTGCTCGAATAGGCAAGGATCCACCCTAGTCAACTCTACCCTTGAGCTTTCCCCAAAAAGCCCCGTAACCTTCTTCTTAGATCTTTGTGATATTGTAGGCCCCAAGCTTTAAAAACCTCGATCTGAGTCACTCCCTACCATGCCTCATGCAGGAGCTATAATTTAGCATACAATGAAGAAAAACAGTTGGGGCTGTGGTAGTACAGAGCAGGAAGTTCTCCAGGGAAAGGGTCTTTACCTACGCCCAGGCTCTACTAGCCAACAGAGATGGAAGTGTAAAAACTTAAATAAGGACCTTTGCCCTCACTGGGGATGTAAGACCATCTCCACTATATCAGGATACACCAAAAACAGATTCCTTCATTTCTTTCCAACGAGTGTCCTTCCCAAACCCATGCTCTGCCGCCGGCTCTTGTAACCCACTCAAAATAACTATACTCAACCCTGACAGTAGATGGAACACAGGATGTACCTGGGGTATCAAACCATGTGTGTCAGGATGGGACTGGGAAAATATTTTTACCATCCAGCGCGTGGCCCCACCATGACCCAACCGCCCTATAGGACAAGTTGCTGAAGTTATACGGCCCCCAAAACCTCTCCCAAAAACCCACAAATTCCATTTTCCTACGCTTCCTTCTCCTAACCTCACCCTTCCCACCACATCCCCATCAGTGGCAACTTTAACCATAGAAGATTTAAACCTCCTAGATATGCTGTCCTCAACACACCACCTATTTAACCAGTCCAACCCGAACTTGGGTGCAGACTGCTGGTTATACTGAAACTCGCAGCCACCTTTTTACACAGGCTTAGCAGCACCGTTGCCCGTAACCCCCTCCAACATCCCCTGCTCTGAAACCAAGTTCCACCTGACCCTGAGAGATCTAGAAGGAAAAGGTGAATGTTATCATTCCCCTAATTATACCCTCCCTAACTCCCCATACGCTGGAATAAAACCCTTCCCTTGAGCTCTAACTCTTTACTGCCCGAAAATCATCTTGGCTAGCCTGCACTTTCAGTGTAACTGCATTTCACTTATCAGTTCAACAATTTCTCTGACCCCGTACTGTGCACACCCATATACATCTTGCCCCATGTAAATATCTACAATGGACAACAAGGTCCTACTGTTACTAGGACTTGTGTTTGGTCCTTCAGTTGCTCAAGATAATCCAGTCAAGAATTAATTCTGTAAAACTAATGATCCTAAGATCCCAGTATGAACCTTTAAACCAAACTGACCAAACAGTTTTAGTCGAAGAATAAATGATTTGACTCATGTACTAAATAACAGGGGGGAATGACATAGGCACAGAAACAAAAAACAAAAAACAAAAGCTTAAGCACTGCCAACTTATAGAAAAGCCACCTGGGCCCCGAGCAGAGGTGTAATTCTCAGAAATGTTATTTTCTAAGGTTAAAATTTTTCCACTACTGCCCATTCCCTTGCAACAAACAGCTTGCCTTGCACAACCCTTGAGCCCCCGGGGAACAAGGATATGGTTTTACAGCTTAAATACCTTGCTCCCACTGAGTTCGGGGCCACAGGTTGGAGAGACGTGAGCCCTCCGTGGCTACCGGCAATAAAGACCCTGCAATCTGGCATACTTTTGTATTGATGTTGATTTTCTTTGCTCACTCTGGTGCAACAGTACAGCACCTTTTTCGGCCTCTTACTATTACATTTCTGCTGCTTCTGTGGTTTACGGAAAATGTAACCCTTTCCGTGTGTGTGTGTGTGTGTGTGTGTGAAAGAAAGAAAGAAGGAAACACGTGTGGTCGCATTGAACATCTGAGTGCTGACTGTGTGAGGGGCTGGAGGAAAGAGGACTTATCTGAGGACCGACTGACCGAAGCCTGCAAGTTTCCAGGAACGCAGTCGTGGCCGCAGCGACTCTAGGCGTCTCTACACCCACACACAGGAGTAACGGAGGGAGGAGCCTGGGAAGCAGGGGAGGCGTGGGAGCGGGACGGAGGGGCGGCCCCGAGGGCGCCGGCCAATCGGAGCGCGCTCCACCAGCGACCAATCACGGGCCGCCTAGCCCGGCAAATCTGCCCGGCAGTGAGGGGCGGGGCTGTGGGGAGTCGGGGTGCCGCCGGCTGCACTTCTGTGTCTTTCAGGCAGCCACAGAACAGGGGGCGTCTGTGCGGAGAAGCGGGGGTGGTGAGTAGCAGGCAGGCCCAGCTTGTGTACCAGCCCAGTGACATATATAGAAACATAAATCAGGCTAGAGCCGGCGCGCCCGGGTGCGCACATGTGTATGGACCCGCAGGCATCTCTGTACACTGGGTGGGCACCTGTCTTGTGAGGGGCTCCGGGCGTGGCTGCTCCTCGGACTTGCAGTTTTTGTAAGATTCATCTCTAAGGGCCTACCTTCCCCCATCTCCAGAGGGAAACGTAAGAAGTTTAACAGAGCTGGGACTGAGCAGATTAAGGGAGTGGAGCCGAGGCTGGGCGGGAGAGAGTGGGGACTGCGGGTGCCAGTGGGTAGGGATCCATCTGTTTGCCCCGTCTCCCAGCAAGAGAGGCATTTTGGAAAGACTGGCGTGGCAAGCGTCGCCCTGAAACGTCCACAGAGCCCGAGAAGTGATGATCACTGAGTGAGTGGCACTGGACTGAGACTGGCCAGTTTGTTAACGACAGGGATGCTAGCAGTTAGGAAGGCTAGGAGGAAACTCAGGATGGGGACCATCTGCTCCCCCAACCCCAGCGGGACAAAGACATCATCGGAGGTCTGCAATGCCGACTGGATGGCCTCGCTCCCCCCTCACCTCCACAACCTCCCCATTTCCAATCTGGCAATCCCAGGTATTCCTACTTGTTCCGCGGTGTTTAGTTCTGCCATTTTAGTGTTGTTAAGGGATTGGGTTGCTTTTCTTTTGTGCTAAGAAATTAATTGTCAGTGACCCCTTTTTATTTTCAAACCAAAAACTTAACACTGAAGCAGCTGCTTTGAAGAGATTTCCGTACGCTGCATCATTGGTAAAAGGACTCATGAGAATGGAAGTATCATTGTTTTTTCTTGTGGTTTTTTGTTTGTTTGTTTGTTGCTTATATTTGCTAGCCCCATTCTAAGAATATTATCCTTTTTACTGTTGTTATGTGTATGTGAGGGGTGCATTAACTTAAATCATTTGAAGGAGACATCAAAGGTAATGAATTAAAAGTCAAGAACAATTTTAGATCTGGATCAATATTTTCTTTCTCATTTACCTGACCTTGTGTATTGGAGAAATAAAAAATGCATAAGCATTAGAGAATACGTTCAGAATCAGAACTGAGTTAAAAGACACATTTTTGTTGTTAGAAAAGCCGGAATAGAAAATACTAACTCTCATCACTGGCAGTCATTAGGAGTGAGGAGGTGGTGGTGGTTGAAGCTTTGTCTCTCTCTGTATGTATGTATACAGGTGTCTGCCTGTCTGATTTAGAACTGCAGCCTTGAAAAGCACTTCTGCCCCAGCCACTGTCTCTCTGCTGGAGGTTTTATGCCTTGATATCATTTGTTAAATGTGTCCTCTTCCTTCCGCTCAGAAGGTGGTTAATGTATGATTTCTAGGGAAGGATATTTGGACAGTGAGTTTGGTCTGGTGTGCTGAGCATGTCCTACAGTGCTGATACTGGAAAGCACTCCTAGAAGAAGGGGATGGACTGCTGCCAATTCTTTCTTTCACCTGGAGACATAACAATTGAAGTTCACCCCTAGACTACCAAACTCCCAAGCATTCCCTAGACCCATCTGGGTTTTTTGTTTGTTTGTTTGTTTGTTTTGTTTTGTTTTGTTTTTGGTTTGGTTTGGTTTGGTTTTGAGGTTTGGTTGGTTTTTTTGTTTGTTTGTTTTTGGTGGCTGAAAAGATGACCTCAGGCAACTCCTGATCTTTGCTTTCTGTGCATGAGAAGGAGCAATGCTGGCTTCAAATGCAGGCTTTTCTTTACTCACCTCTTCTTTTGGATGTCTTCCAGGTGCATTGTCCTCATGGACCCAGGTTGCTTTTGAGCAAGGATAGGGCTGCAAAATTTCTTTATAGTTGTGTTACATATGTTTTATCAGCCATTGACTATACAGCTCCTTGGGAAATGCCAGATGGGCATGCTTCAGAACAGGTCTTTTCCATGTTTAATTGGTGCCTGTGGAGTTGTCTCTGAAATTATGCATGGGCCATTTTTAACATTAGTCATTTGCCTTCAGGCCTTCTGATGGAATTATTTTGTTGAGTGATACGGCAGGTAGTATGTGTTTGCAAATAGAATGGCATCTTATGCAGGCCCTAAATGGCTGTGTCATTCAGGGCATGTCCGGGGTAGGTTGGGGCTTCCTCCTTCCTTGTACTTTGGACAGCTCAAACCTTAACAGCAGCTCTACTAGTGGCTTGGCTTGGCTGTATATTCTAACTCTGTGACTGGAGAAAGGAGCTGGGCATTTGCTCTGTGATCCATAGGATATCTTGCAGTTACTAAAATTGCTGGGGTAGCAGAGGAGCAAATAGCTGGGGCCTACTGCTGAAATGGAAATTATATGATTAGCCGCCATAGGGATCACAAGAATTGTTTTACCCTGCTTTGTGAAGTCTGGTTCTGCTAAGCAAAAAGAAAAAAACAACGGCCTTGAGTCCTCAAAAGATGCTAAATTCACTACTGTGAAATGCTATTTTCTCAGCAGTGGAAGGGACATTAAGTGTATGTACGTGTAGGCTCAAGACAGGAAAATCACATATTAAATGCTAGCCATTCATGGACTTCCCCCTACTAGTTCTCTTCCCTCTACCTTGAGCTTAATACTCACCAGATAAATACTAGCAGTCAAGTTCTACCAATCCTTGCTGAGAAATCCTGAAATATAGAAGGCATTTAAGAAATGGGGGCCATCATTGTCCTCCCACTTCCTCTCTAACTCTTCCCTCTTATCATCATCTGCATCATCATAGCTGTTATTTGCCGAGCACTAGCACGCAGCACCCATTGGTGTACGTTACCTCCAATCCTCATAACTCCATGAAGTGGGTATTAACATCCTCAGTTTAGAATTAAGGAAATTATTGTTCAAAGCAGTTAAGTAATTTTCTCAAGATCACACAAATAGTAAGTGATAGAACTTGTATTTAAGTCCCTGTGGAGCTGCAAAACCCGGGCACTGTCTCTGTGCCCCTGAAGGGTCCTTGGGAGTGGCAGAGCGGTGGGAGTAGTCCCTAACTGAAAGCCAGTTTCTTCAGACCACCCTCTGCAGTGAATGAAAGAGGTTTTCAAAACAAATGGTATTAATCTAAGTGATTATCACTTTGAATATATAGGTAGATATATACATATTATATATACATATAGTTGTGAATTGTGATATATGTAGATATATTCATATTGTATATACATACATGTGTACATATATACATACTATATATACATATGCCTGTTTAGAACTGGAATGCAGTAACTTTTAAATTCAATTTTAGTGCTTCAACCTGTTTTGTGTGTGTGTGTGTGTGTGTGTGTGTGTGGTGTGTGTGCACCCACATGCCCAATCTGGAGCATCTATAGGTCAGAGTCAGATCTATCAGGATGGTGATAGGGCAGTGAGGACAAGGGAAAGGGGAGGGAAAAGATAAACCTTCTGGCAATAATAGCAGAACTGAGATGAAGTAAACTATGTCACATTTGAGTGCACCTGCTGCAGTTGCCTGTCATGATGGGAGAGAACATGTGTGAATGTGCACCTCTCAGCAGAGCCTTGATGTATTATTTTACTTCCGCAACTGTTAAGAACACCTGTTAATGACCAGTACCACCAAACATATTAAAATATCTTGGAGAAGAGCCTCAAAATAATTCTCATTGCTATCTGTATAGAATCATTTGATGTCTGAAGGATAAAGGATCCAGACATCACAAAAGTCAGATTTTTTTAATTAAAGCTTTAAACTCTACATTTTCACTGATGTTTGTGAAAGCATGATATTCTCTGTGGGCAAATGGACTAATGGGATAAACATTTCTCTATAATGTATACTGCTTTTCAATGAATTGTTTTCTCTGTACATTTTAATGCTATTCCATTTTTTAAAATGCATTCTTTCTTTCTTATTAAAAGTAAACTAGTTGGTTTACATTTGGGGAAGTTTCTATTGGGAAGAGCCTTGAACTTAAGGGTTGAGAAATTTATTGTTGATTCTTTCCATGTAATATTGAAGAAGTATCCACATTTCTCAGGACATAGTTTCTTCATTTGTAATTAAGATATTGGGTTAAATTAAATATAGAGTCCTTTCCAGATTAAAAATTATATGATTAATTTGAGTTTTTTGTTTTATTTTGTTGCCTGTTCTTTGTCCAATGTAGAAAGAGCTGGAAGGAATGATTGGGTCATTTTAGGTCTAAAAGCTATTTGTTGTATGCTTCTACAAAACAAGAAAATGTACGAACAGGGATTCACAATTGCCAGAAGGAAGCAGGGTCTATTCACTTTAGCCTCTTAAAAGGGCTGTAGATTACTTGATGTAAATGAACTTTTGCCTCACCAGACCCTAAGTGCACTTTAAGAAACCTCTATAGAGATATTATATATATATATATATATATATATATATATATATATACCCCTTCATCATACAGTTTAAAAAAAAACAAACTAATTAGAATCAATTTTAAGCTAGAAACACAAATAACATGTTACAGAAGCACACAGAAAGGAAAGATTAATTCCAACTTCTGGAATTTGGAATTAATTAGGAACTACCTTGTTGAGAAAATAGCATTTGATCTAGAACTTGACTAGTAGTCAGGACTTCAAGGGATATGGCTTGAGGGTCAGGGTTGGGAAGGGGGATTTCCAGGTGGAATTAACCAATTGAGCTAGTAAATGGGGGTATATGAGGGAACTAGCTAGAGGACACCCTCTCTGGTCCCTGTATATCCCTGTTACAGTATCTTTGTCATAGTACTTCTCAACACATTGTTATCTTTAAGTGTTTTTCCCATGTGAACAATTTGTCAACGGAAAATAGCTTATTTTTCTTTATAATTCTAAATCCCAGCAGAAGGTAGCAGCACAGTCATTGGTGACCGTTGAGTGAATAACTGAAAGTATGGAAAGTCTGGAATAAGAATGCTAGAAACATGGTTTGCAGCCACCATCATTTTTCATTGTGATCAGAGCTGAACTGAGTAGATTGGTTAAATTCAACTTTCACAAATAGCCACATTAAACCATATGAAGATTTTCCAATCCACTTCTTGTAATTGCACATAATATTCCCGAAAATTAGGCTTGACAAGACTCATCACTAAGCCCCCATTAGAAATGAAAAGTTTGAGGCCAAGTGAAATGGTCACAAGAGTCAGAAGCAGAGCTCTGGTGTAACTTCTTTTCTAGGAACAGTTCTTTCACCCACCATCTTTCCTACTTTTCTTCTTCCCGTGTCAAATTAGAGCTTTTCATCTTTGCTGCCTGTCTGCTCCCTCTCACAGATCCCATTTCCTGTTCCCCTCTTTGCCTTCTTTCCACTGACCTGACCTGGTCCCCAGCCTTCCCTTGCCAGGGTCAACCTTCCACAGGTGCTCCTCACTGCTCTCCAATTCCCAGATGATTCTCTGTTCTCATGTTGCTAGTGATCATTCCCTTCTCTTTTTTTCTACCTTTCTGGAATCCTATCCTTTTCTAGCAGTTTTGCCCTTGAACACTTGGAGATTTCTATAAGTCTTGTTCCTGCGGCCCAACACCCCCTTCCCACATGTGTGGCATGGAGACAAAATCACTTAGTGGAGCAGGATGGAGTCATTACTCTGATTTTGCTTCTGAAAGTTGAACAAGATCTGGCACATCTAAAAGAGATTTGGGGACCTCCCCGAAAGGGCACAAAATAAATTGTGTAACAAGAAGTTTTGGTTGGCTCTACTTCGAGGATAGCATGAACCATGAGTTGGCCCTAAAACAAATCCATTCTCCTACAGGATTTGAGGTTGTGGGAAACCAAGGACCAAGCTGAATCTACCAAGGCTGACTCAATGATGAAAAAAAAAAAATCATATGAGGCCAAAATGGTCTCTTAAATGGGACTAGTTTATTTTTGTTTTGTTTTGTTTTTTTTTCCCTCTGGGTGGCCATGGTGAAGAATAAAAAGAGGCTATGACTGTGGCGGTCCCATTAGTAGGTTTCACTCCTAAGAAGGCTCATCTAGCCCTTTCTCCTCCCACAAATTACAAAAGCCACAAAGAATTCTAGAATCACACATGTCAATAAAAAGAAAGATCATGGATTGATTAAGAATATGAATGCTACAGCTAGACTATCTGGATTTAAATACTGACTCTGCCCTTTACAAGCACTATGACTTTGGACGAATCACTTACCCGTTCTGTGCCTCCGTGTCCTTCTCTGTAACACAGAGGTAATCTGTGCACCACCTCATTTTTTTAGTGTGAGAAATAAATTAATTCATATAGCATGCTTTCTGTCACAAAATAAGCACTGTAAAATAAAATACAGTATCTTTTTAAAAAGTGAATCATAACATTCATTTATTGAAAGCCTCTGTCTGGAATGGACAACCAAAAAAGAGGTGTGAGATGCAGTTCATACCCTCAGGTAATTTACAATCTAGTTAAGGAGCTGACTGTTCAAGTAAACTATCTGACCCGGTGTTCTCTGTCCGATCAGATTAGGGTAACTTGAATGGTTACCCTGCAAAAGAGGCTTTAGAGTTAAGGGAAGGATACACACAGGGTTGCCCAGGATGTGAGTGCCAAGTGTGTCTTAGATGCAATATGAGGGTGGCTGATCAAAAGAGCCAAAAAGCTTTCTTCAGTTATTTACTCTATCCTGTCCCATCCCAAATGCAGCTATCAGACTTTGTCATCCCCAGACATCCAGAGCCTTGGGAAAACTTCAGCCCTCTGTGACAGAAGCATGTTGTTAACTCTGTTCTGCTCTTTTCGTTTCCTCACCACTGTCCTCCTAACCCAGTCATTTTGTTCCTAGCTCAAGAGTGGGAATATTTCAAAATGCTTTCCTTTGAACAAATACTTAGACATATCTTATAATTCCTTCCCCAGCTATTGGAATAATAGCGTCATCATCCCTCCAAATACATGCATCACCCACACATGCAACACATATACACCACCCAAATACACTCACATGCACAGATACTTAGCTATAACCTTAGCCTCAGCTTCAACCTGCACTGGGCTCAAATTTCAATGTGTGCTATTGTTTACCAGTCATAAACATCTTGCAAAACATGCCTACTGACATTTCAGACCCTTGGAGCGTGCTGCTTCCACCTGCAAGCTCCTCTCTCAGACGTGCTTCTGAAGCTGCTGAGTTGGTTTCTAACACGTGCTCTGACCTGACCTCCACTAGATGTGACAGGTAGCTTCTACATCTCTCTCCTGCCTCTAGGAACTTAGGAGCACAGGCACACTAAAGGTAATGCTAATGAAGTGCTTTCCTGTCTTGCATCTTTGCCTCTGGGAAAGTCACAAACCACTTTGCCAATGCTGACTAACCCCAATTAGAGTTTCAAACTAGGCCTGCAGAGGAGGGATTATTTGTAGACATGGTAATAGGTGGGTGTGTTTGTGTGTATGAAAAGAATTGGAACATGCATCAAGAACCAAATTTAGGTGGAGGAGATCTGTGCCTAAATTTGTTTTAGTATTTACATTTGTGGTTAAGCAGGAGTCCTTCCACCTTCTCTCTTGCGTTGTTAAATATCGATAGGAATTTGGATTATATTGCTGAATGCTGTAAGGATCAAAGTACATGGGAGGATTATATTAGTAGGTCTCTAGGTAACTTCAAGGTAAAATAGATTGAGCTACAGAGACCTGCATTGCTCTGAGGGGGATGTCTAGGTTATTTCATCTATGAAACACAGGCAGTCTTTACTAAGCAGCTAAATAAGAAAATAAGAGGTTGGGGGGTTTTTGTTAATGTCCAATTACTCTAGAACTGTCAGCTGTAAAGTATCATTTCTTCTTAGAGAATTTCTATCAGTATTTTTATTTCTGTTGAGGCCTGACAAGATGAAAATAAGGGAAAAAATAGGACCCATTTGTGTGCTATAACGCAAATGTGTTCGAGTGTGGCAGCAATCTGCAGTTATGGTGGAACTGAAAAATTCCTAGGCCCTGTCAGACTGAGATGAATATTTTATGAACATGTATGATTTGAAGGCTTATATATGAAAAGTGTTATTTTTAAAGTGCAATTGAATCCAGATACACCACTCCCCAAATAAATGTCAAGCAGAGAAAGGGGAAAACAGTGTTCTCGTCCATCTTCCCCAGGTTTGAGTTTAGGTCATCATCTTGGCAGTAGGTGTCCATAGGGACCCTCACAAGAATTATATGAGTGTGTTGTGTTTATTTGGCTTAAAATATACATCAGTGCCTGCTTACTCTTTTTGCTTCTTTTAGTTCTCGTTGTCTATATTTAAACATTTGTATTCATTTAAAGGAAAGTTATTAACTCAAAAAGTATTTACTGAATGCCCTTTTGTGCCAGGTACTGTGTTAAATCAGGTGATAATACAGATCAGTAAGATTATTCTCCCTGTTCTTCATGAAAATGTGGCCTTAGAAGGAAACCAAAATTCAAACATGATAGAGAAAATGTATGGGGTCTGTAACACTCAGAAAACCAATACCCAATTCTGTAACTGACAGTAGAAGGAAAGCTTGGTGGGTTGGACTTCCAAAAGTACCCTTGGGTTGAAATATAAAGAGTGAGGAATAGAAAGCCAGGTGTCCCAGTGCAGAGGGACTGAGGAAGCAGAGAGCAGGGTGACCTTGAGGAAAGCCAGGAGTCTGGTGTGGTTACAGCACCAATTTTATTTAAATAAAGGAATAAATATGAGGCTGGAAAAGTAGGCAGGAACAAGTCCTAATGAGCCTTACATGCCATGCCAAGACTGAATGTCATCTCGATGGCAAAAAGGAGCCATTGAAAGAGTTGGCCAGAAATGGATGGCAAAGCCGCTAAAATGACTGCATAAGAGTGAACAGAAACAAAATGACCCAGCAGTTATTAGGGGTACTGTGGGTTAAGATGAGAAACTCATTGTTTCTTTCCCTCAACTCATCACATGTATGTTAATTTTATTCCATATACTGGGCTCTCTCTGAGGCACTAGTGATTCAGTGGTGATCAATACAGACATGGTCCTTGCCTCCAAAGAGCTGACAGTCTAGTTGGGGAAATGGACATTTCATCAAGCAGTTGTAACACCATAGGCTATGTAGGATGCCTAGAGAGGTATACATTACTGATGGAAGAAGCATATAGCAAGGGCATCTTAACAAGACTTGGGAGTCCAGGGAGGCCTCCTAGAGGAAGTTATGAGTAAACTAAACTCTGAAGAATACACAGACTTTAGCCCCCAGGATAAGATGAACAGAGTAAGCATGCTTTAGGAGGGGAAATAAAATGGGTGAGGATCTTGAAGAGAGGGAATGACCCATTTAACAAACCTAAGTATTTCATTATTGTTATACTATGGGTTGCAAGGAGGAGAAAGTCAGGGAGTAAAGTGACAACATACTTAGAGGTCTTAAAAGCCATAATAAAGTTATCTAACTTCAGGCTGGTCACAGTGGCTCATGCCTGTAATCCCAGCACTTTGGAAAGCCAAGGCTCGTGGATCACTTGAGGTGAGGAGTTTGAGACTAGCCTGGCCAACATGGTGAAACTCCGTCTGTAATAAAAATATAAAAATTAGCCAGGCATGATGGCAGGTACCTGTAATCCGAGCTATCTGGGAGACTGAGGCAGGAGAATCACTTGAACCCAGGAGGCAGAGGTTGCAGAGGGCTGAGATCGCACCTCTGCACTCCAGCCTAGGCATCAGAGCAAGACTTGGTCCTAAGAAAACAACAGTTATCTAACTTTACCTGAACAGGTTTGGGAACGGTTTTTTTTTTTTTAATTGCTTTTTAGGTTTTGGGGTACATATGAAGAACATGCAAGATTGTTGCATAGGTACACACATGGCAGCGTGGTTTGCTGTCTTCCGTTCCCTCACCTGTATCTGTCATTTCTCCCCATGCTATCTCTTCCCACCTCCCCACCCCCCGCCCCTCCCCCATTTCCCCCCAACGGACCCCAGTGTGTAGTGCTCCCCTCCCTGTGTCCATGCGTTCTCATTGTTCAACATCCGCCTATGAGTGAGAATATACGGTGTTTGATTTTCTGCTCTTGTGTCAGTTTGCTGAGAATGATGATTTCCAGGTTCATCCATGTCCCTACAAAGGACGTGAACTCATCGTTTTTGATGGCTGCATAATATTCCATGGTGTATATGTACCACATTTTCCCTATCCAGTCTATCATCGTTGGGCATTTGGGTTGGTTCCAGGTCTTTGCTATTGTAAACAGTGCTGCAATGAACATTCGTGTGCATGTGTCCTTATAGTAGAATGATTTATAATCCTTTGGATATATACCCAGTAATGGGATTGCTGGGTCAAATGGGATTTCTATTTTTAGGTCCTTGAGGAATGGCCACACTGTCTTCCACAATGGTTGAATTAATTTACATTCCCACCAACAGTGTAAAAGTGTTCCTATTTCTCCACATCCTCTCCAGCATCTGTTGTTTCCTGATTTTTTAATGATCGCCATTCTAACTGGTGTGAGATGGTATCTCAATGTGGTTTTGATTTGCATTTCTCTGATGACCAGTGATGATGAGCATTTTTTCATATGTTTGTTGGCCTCCTGTATGTCTTCTTTTGTAAAGTATCTGTTCATATCCTTCGCCCATTTTTGAACGGTTTTAAGCATGCAAACCACAAGATCAACTTTGTGTTTTGGAAAGATCACTCTCACTGCAGCACACAATATATGGGAGACCAGGAAGTACTGTAATCGAGGAGACCAATTAGGTTGCTATGAGGTCATTCAAATGGCGGGAGGAGGGTGACAGCATGGACAAAGAAAGAGAGAACAGACTCAGGAGCTATTTAGGAGGAAGTGTCAGCAGGACTTGGCGATTACTTGGAGGGCAAAAGAGAAGGTGCACCCGGCTTAGGTGAGTGCGAGGAAGTTGGTGACATTCCCAGGAGTATGGATAAAGAAGGGGCAGGTTTAGAGGTGGTGGAAGGAAGCAGAGGTGCTTAGTTTGAGGCACCTGTGGGACATTTCAGAGTTGGGAGAAGGCCACAGGTGGCACACAGTGGAGATGGTTTTAGAGCTAAATCTTCACATTTCACAATTTGCCCAACTTTCTACCCTCACCCACAGATACTGTTATATCCAATATCAGATGGTTTGAGTTTAAAGCTGATATCCTCATTTTTTAGATTATGTCTTTTAGGTTTTAACTAGGATTGTGCTTCTTTTAGAAAATTTGTCCTGAGTTTCTTTTAGAAAATTTGTCCTGAGAGTTCTAGTCCCAGAGAGGTGCCCCTTCATGTTCATCTAGTGCAGGCATCCCCAAACTATGGCCCTCAGGCCGCATGCGGCCCCCTGAGGCCATTTATCCGGCCCCCCACTGCACTTCAGGAAGGGGCACCTCTTTCATTGGTGGTCAGTGAGAGGAGCACAGTATGTGGCAGCCCTCCAACGGTCTGAGGAACAGTGAACTGGCCCCCTGTGTAAAAAGTTTGGGGACGCCTGGTCTAGTGTCTAGTGTTCTGCCTGTTCTGTCTGAATTGTCTCTTGGCAGCTCAGGTTTGAGCATAGGCATTAGCTGTGTATACTATGCCATAAACCAGCTGTGAAATGGAAACTTTTAGTTGCTTTACCACAATCATCAAACTTGATTTATTTCATATACAGATATCTCAGGTTGTACCAATAGGCTCAATAAAAGCATGAGAATTTTACAGTAGAATAGTTCATTTAATGTAACTTTTTCCCCTACCCTAAACCTTTTTCTGGTTTCTCCTAAAGCTTATTATTATTCTTTCTTCAGTGTTTACAAAAAAGTTGTTTTAAAAAAATCTCAGAGCTGAGAAGGCTCCTTAGGGAATGACCAAGTGCCCCTTGTGAGGAGTTACTTCACAAAGAGATGATGCCATCTATTTGGAGACAGAGCAGTCTACACAGCAGCAAAATAGAAGAAGAATTTCTCATGAATGAATTATCTACAGTATCTTATTTGGACTAGGGATTGGGGTCTATTGGACAATTGAAGAAGAAAAAATCTTTCAAAAGAGAATAGGAACCCCTCTCCATGTAGAGGGCTTTCAAATGCCCCTCCCCCCAACACGTGGGATTGAGAACCCTTTGACTCACATAAATCATAGGATGCTGGAGCTGCCTTGGGGAATGCCTAAGGCAATGGAATGCTCACTGTGCCTTGCAGAGCAGGGAAGGTTTTGTACCCACTTGGTGCTCCTCTGATCACCTCAGGGAAAGGAGTGGAGACTGCTGGGGAGAAACTTCAACTAGAGCGGGTCTGGTTGCATTTGTTTCACACATAGTTACTTCATTTGAAAGTATTGCAGCTCTAAAAAGTACCCTGAAAACCTCTGATTTACTCCAGTTATCTCTAGCCTCATCCAGCCAGTTGCAGGGGGTAGACCAAGACTGACTCTTTTAATTCCCAGGCTAGCTCTCCTCAAACAGTGAGATGCCCCCTGGCTCCTTAGCACATAGAAAAAGAATAAGTTGATCAACATCCTCTGCTTCCAAGTATTCTGCCTTAAACACTTGCTTTGTTGCATTGTGGATAATTATGAATTCAATAGGCGACTGATTAAAAATTAAATTGGCCACATGGCTCTCTCAGATTTTGCAGGCAGTTTGATGGTTATTATTAATACTCTCCCACATGCCTCATGGAAAATAAACAAGTCTGATAGGTTGAGAAGAAGGTATAAAGATGTTATCCTTGGTTCAAGGGACTACTAAATGGCCTCCTGATCTGGAATCTTGGTCTCATAATGACTACATTTGTGTACCCTAAAGATGCCTCAGCCTTTCAGCACTTGTTAATATGAAGCCAAGTTCTCTATAAATGTTGCATTTTTCTCAAGGACCTAATTCAGAAGTGTGAGATTGGTGGCTCCAAAGAGATATTATTAGAAGATAATTTATGCAGGCATAAGTTGCAAGAAATCTACTCTCTGGTACTTTTCCTTCAAAATTGTTCAACATAATATTTCATTACAGTTGTTCCTTTAGTCATCCTTTCAGGTTAATTTTGTTTCTACGTTTTCTGGCACAGTCTTCTTCATTGACCCAGATAACTCAAGCTAGAAGGACAAAGGGAGATAAATGGAGCTAGGGGTAAACAGGTACAAGGGGTGAAAAGCAGCAGAGAGTGAACTCCACCTGTTTAATGTTGGATGGAGCAAATAGAAGTTTGGGAAAGGATCGGGAGATCGAGGCCTACCAGCCTAGATCTCTCAGCATGTGTTTCTTCAGATATTCATGCTTACATTTATTCTGTATAGATGTATTCAGTACCTACTAAATTCCAGAAACTAAGTACGGAGATAAGGGCATGAATTAGACATGATTCTGCCCTCAAAGGCTTACAGTTAGGTGGCAGAGACAGATGTGGAGATAAATAGCACTCAGTGTCCTAGGTTCATCAAGTATCAACTAACTGCCATGGGATCACAGAGGAAAGAGCAGGTCAGTCTGCCTGGTAGAGTCAGGTGAGCTCACAGACTAATGATGGTAATTCAAATGGAAAGGCAAGGGACTGTAAGATTGTCCCCAAGGACTGTAAGGGTTTTTTGTTTTCTTAGACAAATCTTTTGTTATATTCAATAACCGTAAGGCATAGTTCTCATATATATTAACATTGTAAATTAATATATTCTTAGCTCAGGCCTCAAATATTTTAACATGCAAAATTATCTGTTCACATCAAATTTATTGTAATATTTGTATAGATTAAATACCTGAGTTGGAATACAAGATGTTTTTCTATGAAAGCCACTCTAAACATCTTCAGCATTTAAGAACACATGTTCATTGTAATGTCTGTTCTTTATGGTTTGTTTGTTTGTTTGTTTGTTTGTTTGTTTGTTTGAGACAGGGTCATGCTCTGTCACCCAGGCTGAAGTGCAGTGGCATGATCACGGCTCACTGAAGCCTTGACCTCCTGGGCTCAAGCAGTTCTCCATGTCAGCCTCTGAGTAGCTGAGACTGCCAGCGTGTGTCAT
This sequence comes from Saimiri boliviensis, assembly GCF_048565385.1. NCBI lineage: Eukaryota > Metazoa > Chordata > Mammalia > Primates > Cebidae > Saimiri > Saimiri boliviensis. Next base: position 39,333,503 of record NC_133456.1, on the reverse strand, counting down.
TACACCTGTCTATTTTTTTTTTTTATTTCTAGTAGAGACCAGGTCAGGCTGGTCTCAAACTCCTGAGCTCAAGTGATCCTCCAGACTCAGCCTCCCAAAGTACTGGGATTACAGGCATGAGCCACTGTGCCCATCCTGTTCTTGTATCTTTTATCTTATGTCTATCTTTGTTATTCACACAGGAGGAACTATGAAGAGGTAGTTCAGAGTGTAGGTTGTAGGCTCAAATCCTACCATTCACAGTTGCATGATCTTGAGTAAAAAGCTTCTCCCCTCTGTCTCAGTTTTTTCATCTGTAAAATGGAGATAATTATAATATCCATTTCACAAATGCAAAGTTAGAGGAAGTATAAGCCAGAAGACCACCCTCACTCAGACACCAGTTACGGATTTGGGAGCATTAAGATCAGCTTTATGTTTGGTCATTTGCTAGGAAGATTGACAGAACTCATTGAAAGCTGTTGTAGTTACTGTTTATTGCTGTGAAAGGATATGGATCAAAATCCGCTAAAGGAAGAGGCAGATGGGGCAAAGTTCCGGAAAGTTCCAAATGTGGAGTTTCCTGTTGTCCTCTCCCCATGAACAGTGTTTCTTTCCTGGTATTGATGTGTGACAGTACCACACAAAGTACTGCTAAGCAGGGAAGCTCACCTTAGCTTTGGTGTCCAGAATCTTTTCTGGGCTTCCTCATGGCTCACCTTAGTATCCGGCCCTTCAGAGGTTAAGTCCATACCTATGTGATTCAAATCTTCCGCCACAAATTACATCCTTAGACTATATCTTATGGCCCAAAGCTCTCAGGTAAATAAAGATACTTTTATCAGGCAGGACACCCAAGGGTTTAAGCAATTACCTCCCAAGGACTGAGGGCAAAGACCATACCTCTTTTTTGGGTAAGGTTAAATTTTTTACTACACAACAAAGTAACTTAAGAATTAAATAAGATAATATATACAATGTAATTAGAATATTGCCTATTGTAAAATAAATATTATATACATATATATACAGCTATTATTGTTAAACATCTTTTGATTATCTGATATGTACCTAATATCATAACTACTGTAAGAAATTTATAAAAAATGAACAAGATTTATAAAACATGAACAAGATTTATAAAAAATTGAACAAGTCAATAAAAGCAGATGAGGTGAGTACCATGATAAAGAAACAAGCAAACTGTGCTGGGAACTGGAAAGGGAGAAGTTATTTCTAGATGGGGTTAAGGAATCACTTCAGGAAAAGAGTACCTGCAAGCTGGGCTGTGAGAGACAAGTAGGATTTCAGCATGAGGAGGAAGGACATTCCAGAGACAGGGCAGCAAATGCCCAGAATTAGAGATGAGAAAACAAGGGCACCTTCAGGAAACAGAGGAGGGCTGCCATCGTTACCTGTAGAAGTAACAGGAGAAGGAAATGGAAAAGGTAGGGAAAGACAGACAAGCCAGATGGAGAGAGATTTCCAGCATTATACTAAGCACTTTGTGCTTTGTGTTGTAGACTTAAGGGAACCGGTGATAATTTGGGGCTTCAAGAAAACTGTGAAAGAAAATATACTGTCCCTGTTATATTCCAGTCTTTGAACACCCTCCCTTCCAGTAACCCACCTTTACTTTGCCTGGCCAATTACAATTCAGCTCAGGTATGACCTCTGTGCACATTTCCATTATAGGACACGATATACTCCATTGGGACTGTTTCTCTCTGCTGTATACACCTGTTTTGTCATTTCTGTATACTTGCTGTCTGGTTCAGAACAGGCACTTTATGATAAAAGTGGAGGGAAAGAAGGAGGGGAGAGACATGGAATCTTGAATTAGATCTACAAAGAATTTAAGCATAAAAAACAGATATTTAAAAATCTGTATTTCTAGTTAAGGAGAAACTAGGACAGGCTGGAAGCAAGTAATAATGCCTAAGATAAGACAAAATCTTATAACTGCATTGCAAAGTCTTCTCAAGATGCCTCAAGGCTTTACGAATAAGAACAACTATAATAATAATAAAAGAAGCAGAAGACGAATAGCTTGCTTATTTAACACATAGCACTTTCTAGGAGCTCAATATTGCTCTGTTTGATTTATATAAAGCCAGTTAATTCTTAAAACAAATTAATGATGTAGGTACTCCTATTATCCCCATTTTACAGATGAAGAAACTCAGGCACAAAGAGGTTAAGCAGATTGCCCCCCAAAATCCTGATAACAATACTAGAATTGTAAAAAATCAGGTCGTGGCAAATTCATTTAATTGCATTTGAATAAAAGACACTGATAGTGTTGGAGATTGACCCAGTGTTGGGTTGTAACTTGAGTTGCTTTTGTTCATGGTAATAAAGGGTAATTTTCTTTTCATCTGAGGCCATTTGCTCCCATGTCAGGACTCTAATGCATGAGCACCCATAAGGATGGTCATGTTTGCAGGACTACCACAGAACATGCTGACCTGTTCCGGCTGAACAAGTTACTTTTTTTTTTTTTTTTTTTTTTTCAAGACCAGACATCTAGGAGGCTTTTTATTAACTCAGAACAAAAGCAGCCCAGTGGTTTAAGTGGTCTGTGTAGTAATCACCCAGCAAGGCTCCAGTACAGAAAAAAATCTTTGTGGCCTCTATTCTGCCTCTACACAGAAAGACCAGCATGAGGCTTTAGCAAGTGTGTAAGCTCTCAGAACACTGGTCTTCAGGGTGGGGAGTGTTTTCATTCACTTTCTCCGTTGGGTGTAATGTACAAATTCCCTTTAAGCCCACCATTTCATGTAATTTAGACCGCTACTTACTGGATTTTCTCTCTTCCTTTTTCCCTTTCCTCTGTCAGAACACCTAGCTTAGGCCTTCATTTACAGGAAAGAGAAAAGACTCCTTCTTGTCCTCAAGGGGAACTAGCTAGGAAGCTTCTCTGTATCTCAGCCATTCTTCAATTTTTCAAATGAATCTTAAAATAACCCTGCCCTGTGAAAAATTCCAGCCAAACTAGGTAACTATGAATATTTTTTTTTCAAAGCCCCAATGACAAATTCCATTAAAATGACCCACAACATAATGAAACATCAGCCTTTAAAGTGAAGGGCACTATCACATAAATGCTAAACAATAAGCGAACTATTAGCCAATGCATTTAATCACCGTAGGACAGACCCAAGGCCCATCAAGAAGATGGGCCCTATAAATCTGTGTGAGCGGAAAGAATGTCCCCAGCAATTCGATGAAATTCTCAGATGAGCCACAAAGCAATAAATATCACTTCAGCCTTGGGAATGATTTGCTTTTAGCAAACATGATGAGTTAAATTTACAGGCATATTTTCTGGTTTTAAGTATGGTAAGTGTGAAGGAAAAATGTTATTTCTTTGAAGTGATTAATAGTCCTTCCTAAATAGAGTCACAAATGTGACTGTTAATAAGCTGTTAATAAGTGAAATTATCGCCGGGCGCAGTGGCTCAAGCCTGTAATCCCAGCACTTTGGGAGGCCGAGGCGGGTGGATCACAAGGTCGAGAGATCGAGACCAACCTGGTCAACATGGTGAAACCCCGTCTCTACTAAAAATACAAAAAAGTAGCTGGGCATGGTGGCATATGCCTGTAATCCAAGCTACTCAGGAGGCTGAGGCAGGAGAATTGCCTGAACCCAGGAGGCGGAGGTTGCGGTGAGCCGAGATGGCGCCATTGCACTCCAGCCTGGGTAACAAGAGCGAAACTCCGTCTCAAAAAAAAAAAAATAATAAGTGGAATTATCCAATTCTTAAGATAGAAGAGACTCTAAGTCCCATTTCACTCACTTTCCTAAGTTTGCAGATGAAGAAACAGACGTCCAAGTACAAATCTGGAAGCCCAGGTTCACAGAAGTAATCATGGCAGTACCAGCACTGGGATTCGAGCTCAGCTGTAGAATTACAAAGACTGTTTCTTCAACTGAGAGAAGGTTAGAGTGCCCTCCTGTGTCCCTGTGTAGAAATTCTATAGGTCTTCGCAAAATTTAAAATAGCTTTAATCTCTTCACCAGTCATCCTGCACTGGGGCAGGGGCCAGGCATTTAGCTCTAAAGACAAACTCTGCAATCACCATGTTATTGAAAGCAAATGAGCAACGCCTCGACTTGTTAAATCAGTAAGGACGTAGAACCAATAATATCACCCCTAGAGTATCTTTGTGTGCACTGAGGTCTGACAGACCTGGGTCTCTGTCCCAGACAGCCACATGCAATCTTTGCAACCCTGAACGAGTTGCAAAACTAGTCTGAGCCTCAGTTTCTTCATCTGTAAAATGCGAGTAATTGCTGTCCTGTAGGATTGTAGCAGAGATCAAATGAGATCATGTAAGTAAAATGCCCAGCATGGCATTAGGTACATGATAAGCACTCAATAGATTGAAGTTGTTTTAGTTATTTTCAGACAAGAGCCCCCACCAGGGTCACCGAAAAGTGAATGATGAAGCAGCTGAGGTACAAACACTGGGGAGATAAACTGAATGTCTTGTCTCCAGGGTGTTTTCAGTTATTGGATGAAAAGGTTTCCAAGAGTTTCAGAGCAGAGGAAAAGAAGAGAGAATTTTTAAAGATACATGTACTGAATATGTGATTCCTGAAAAATGAATTTCTCCTTCAGATGGAGAAATTTAAATGGACCTAAGCCACATGGCTTGACCACAGATAGAAGCTCTCTCAGAGTTAACACCTGGCACTAAGGATCCAGCAATTTAAAAAAAAAAAAAAAAAAAAAAGCCTCTTTATGAAAGAAAATATTTGAAAACCAGATCCTATTTATGTCATCGACCCAGTCTTAGAAGTCTGTATTTATTTAGAGGGTAACCATTTTAAAATCAATCAAGAACAGAGGTGAAAAACAATAGCTGGATGAATTCATCCTTTGATTTTAATTTCCTTCAACTCTTCATGAAGCAAGCTATCTCAGCTAAAGTGTTCAGCAAAATTGCAGTAAATCAAGTCCTTTAGGCCAGTGAACTTTCAAAGGTTCCCTCCCGCTGTGACCCCGAGTAATTTTCGGTTATTCTTTCCCTATGTGTGGAAGGGAGATATCATTATTTATGAAACAAGGAGACTTGACCTTTAAATGTCAGTGGAAATGTAGAGTCTGGCCATTCTGTCTGTATCTTCCACCAGCTTATAGAATTAAGGGAAATAGTCCAATAGCATGCAAATGGGGAAGAGGAAGGGGGAGAAGGAACACATCATTTATGCCACCATCTTTTTGTTACATAACCGGGGGAAAGCAAAGGGAGAATCAGGCTGGCCTCTGTTATCTAAATACTTATTCTAGATAGGACAATCACCAGAAGGTTTATATAGATTATTGTACTGCAGGAGCTCATAAAAGGCTGCTCAGAGTTTGTGAGGCTTACCCCTGAGCCCCAGGGGCTTGCTTACCCTTTCCAGTAATCTGTTACCTTTAAATAAGGCAAATGCAGCACAAGGCTGAGGCATTTATTATTTATAGAAAGTTCCTCATCAGACTTATCTATGGCTGTGGAGGAGCAGAGTCGGAGCCTCTGAGCCTCCTCAGTCATGACCTGCTGCATTTTACCCTAGTGCAGTGCTATTCTGGGCAATGTGAAGCTTAAGCAGGACTCTTTGTGGTCGTAAATTTTTAGTCGACTAATGAAAAGATATTCCCTGCCTCATACTTGAAAGTCGCCTATCTGTGTGGATTATCTGAACAATACATTTTCTGGCTATTGTGGTTACTTCAATAGTATCTGTGAAAAGCTTTATTCCTGGGGTTTGTCTCATTTTCTACTTCATGCTTTTGTGACTTTATACATCATCCTCCTTCAAATGCCCCCAAATTAGATCTTGCTTCTCGATGCTTATGTTACCAGCCCTTTTGGCAGGGTTTTAATTCCAGTTACCAAGGAAAAAATTTGTTCATAAAGGGGTCTTTTTAAGGGGTTCATCTCAATCAGAGAGAAAGCTTTCTCTTGTACTTTCCCACCTATTTCACCCCTTTGTGTGACACCACCCTACTCCTCAGCTATGTCTACCCATACCTGGGGACTCTGGTCCAGGCACCAGGTGAGATGAAGCCAGGAGGCAAGGTCCACAGAGCAGAGCCCCTTGAGGGATGGAGCTCAAAACAGGGCTGCACTGAGACACGTGTGCTTCAGACAGCTTAATAATAGGCTACCCCTTCAAGTTGTCCCTTTAAAAATATTTACTCCTCATTTGGTGAGAAATGTAGAAGTGAAAGTACACTGTAGCTTTGAAAATTTTCTATTAGGTTTGCCCTCTTTCCTGAGTCTCTCTTCTGAGTCCCGCAGCCCCCTCTGATCCCTCGCCCCCTTTTGATTCTCAGCCTTCTCAGCCTTCACTCCCAGCTTCCCAACCTCTCTCCCTTTCCTCAGCAGATCAATGAGGTCTTTCCAAGAGTCTGTCTCTAAACTGGCATACCCCGCTCCCACGGCTTAATACTGCTTCAAGAATGTCAAAAGCTATTAATGCCAGAGATGAATATTGCAGTTGTGCTCAGCAAACAGAAGCTACTCCAGCTACCAGGATTCACTCTGCTTAGAGGAGAGTGGTGATTAAAAATGGAATTTTTTTTTTCTTGTCACATGTTCATATTCAAGATTAAGAGTTTACTATGTACTTTGAAGAGAGCTTTTTTTTTTTTTTTTTTTTTTTTTAACATCGTGTCCATTTTGTAAGGAGTCACTGGTGAAAATCTGCAACTAGCACCAAATTTGCAGTATATCCAAGCAATATCTTAATATCCTTTGTAGACTGGTTCCTTTGGTCACTGCTCTGTGGGCATGCCCCTCAACAGGGCTCTATTGGAAGCCTAGTCCTCTCAGAGCTGGCTGCTGTCTTGTGTAGGAAAGATGTTTGACAGGGAAGGGAGCTAGTGATGGGCTCCCTGGGAAGTCAGAGCTGGACCCTAGGGGGTCCGGAGTCAGCTGGGCCGGTGCTCTCTGAAGGGCCAGAGGGGCATAGCCTCATCGCCATCTAAGTCCGAGAGTAGACATTCATGCTGAAGGAGGAGCAGCTCCTAAATGGCTCTTCTTCCAGGAACCTGGCCTTGCTGATTTTACCTGTATGGCCTGTATGCATATTGACACATATGTTTTCAGCCATTTGTAAAATGAAGCAGTGGCTTCTCCAAACCTCAGGAAACTGTTTAGAGTTTTTAATCAGATGAGCTTCAGTGGGAATGTTTTGACTGCCTTCGTTTTAGTACATCTGAAAAAAATGTTGAATTTCTTAAAAATCATAGGTCATTAAAATGCAAGCGCTTTTAGTGAGAATGTGTATGATGGCCTAAATCTCATTTTTTTAGCCCAGTTTCCAAAAAAAAAAAAAAAATCCTGTTGAAATATTTTTAATAGAAATTCTATGAAGACAGAGTCTTCTGGCTCTCTGTAAATCAAATCATAAAATCTTCTTACAGTAGTCTCTCTATCTGCAAGTAGTATGTTCCAAGACTCCCAATGGATGCTGAAACCATGGATAGAGCCAAACCCGATACATCCTGTGATTTTTCCTGTACATACACACCTGTAATCGAGTTTAATTTATCAACTGGGCACAATAAGAGATTAACAACAATGACCAGTAATAAAATAAAACAATTATAACAATATGCCAGCATCACTGCTGTCACATTTTGGGGTCATTCTTAAGTAGAGTTAGGGTTCCTGGAACACCAACACTGTGCTAACTGTGACAGTCATGCTTGGCTATGCTTATGTCTCTAAGAACTATGCATTCATATTTCAGTTTGTAGAAAACATATGGAAAAACTTCTGAAAATATTACTTGTTCTTTTGTTTATATTAGGAAAAGATTATCTGTTGATGGTTATATTGGTGTTTGGGTGTTTTCATGATAACTGAGATGGTTAAGTGACTAATGGTTGGGTAGCATTACCAAGTAGATAGCTGGACAAAGGGATGATTCACATCCCCCGCTGGAAGGCCTGGGGGAAGGCACAACATTTCGTCACACTCCTCGAAATGCGGCACAATTTAAAACTTATGAATTATTTTTAAAATTTTCCATTTGGTAGTTTTGGACCACAAATGACCGTGGCTAACTGAAACCGTGGAAATTGAAACTGCAAACAAAAGGGGACTACTATATTTTCTCAGAAAACTTCAGCTCTTTAAAATTGATTAACAGTCACCAGGTTGACATCTCTGAAACCCTCAAAGATGGACTGGCGGTGATGAGCAGGAGCTATTGTTTAGCCGGACCTCTCTGATTCCAGTTCCACTGGAGGGGGGCATCTGTTCTCTCTTCTTTTCCTCCTTAAGAGATGGGAGCAAATGACTCTCTTTCTTGGCTTGAACACTTATATCTTTTATCTTTTTATAAGCATGATACTGCTTCCTCTTCTGCTGTTTGCACAGATTGTCTTCTGACCTAGTTGAGCATTTACTGCTGCCCAGACACCTTCTGGTGTAGCTAGCATCATATGAATTACTTAGCTTTATTAAGATAAAGTATGAACAAAGGTTTTTTTTGGGGGGGGTCTTTTGTGTTTGGGAACCTTTAATATCCTTTTGCTGTTGGTGGGCAGGGAATAGTCTTTGCAGCTAAGATCTTATTAATATGCCTAGAATATTTTTTTACTTTACATTTGACATTCAGTGCAATTTTACGCAGCATCAGCTCTAGTGGGTAACTAGGAAGATAGCCGCACCTGGTTTTTTTGCAAGCTACCTGCATTACTGTGACGTCACTTGACAAACTATAGGCTAATAGAGAAGGAATATACAAATTACAGACATGTGACCTAAAATTCAGACTGAGATAAAATAGACAAGCTTTAATTGAACACTCTGACTATTCGTTATAGAAAATACATGCACATTCAGTATATGTTTTTAGCCTAAGTTTACAAAGGACAAGACCATCTTAGTTTTGATAGAAATAATATGATTTAAATCTTGATAAAAATTTGGAGTTTACATGGAGTTTAGATGACTCCTTCAAAAATAAGTTCAAAATAATATTTGTCTTTAAAAAATTATTGGAGAATTATTAACATCTGTTAGAAGTTCTCTATTGATGCTAGTAAAAGCATTTCCAAATAAATGAAAGGCGGGCTTTTTCTCCACTGAATGTGAGAATTTTCTGGATTTGATATCAGATGGGCCAGTTTTAGGGCCAATGTATACACATAGACATGCACATAAATACTTTCGTAACTGAGAGGACCTCAGCTCCAAACACTTCTTTGGATATTTCATCCAAATTCTTGCTGTCCAAGTATTTTCTGTAACAACTTATAAGATTTATTTTATCCAGAATTCACTACCTAAAAAAAAAAAAAAATCCCATTGTGTGAGCTAGCAAAAACATTTAAGTTGCAGGTACATCTTGGTAAAAAAAAACGGAGAATGTGTTGCATCCATAGTTCAGCTACCCTCCCAGCAGGCTCAAGCTGGGCATTATTGCTCTCAACTTACCACATTATTGAGTGAAAATATCTTCTAAAAAAAGCAAAAGGCCTGTGAATAAAACAAGCACACTTGAGAGGCCTAAAAAGAAAAATTGGGTGATAAAGCATATTGAGAGAGACGGACTAACATAAATTTGGCCATGCTTACATCTCTAAGAACTATGCATTAATATTTTCAATCTGTAGAAAAAAATACAGAAAAACTTTTGAAAATATTACTGGTTCTGCTGTTTATATTAGGGAAGCATTATCTGTGGATGGTTATATTGGTGTTTGAGTGTTTTAATGATATTTGATATTTGTGAAAACTGATAGGGTTTTTTTGATGGGTCGAGAAGGCATTACTGTATTTTTCATTTCAAATAATGGATTATATAGGCTTCCACACTCCAAAAATCTGTCATTCAGCGTATTTTTAGCGACAGGTTGGATTTGTTTTTCCATAAAAATCACTTGATGACATCTAATTCTATGATGTTAAAAAGTTTAACAACATCCTCGGAACTTTCTCTTATACTTTCAAATTGTGTAGTCACTGTGTTTATTTATTTCCAAGTACTGACATAGGAGCAGGTTAGAAATGTTAATAATTTATAATTTTAGTTTTAGTGGCAATTTGAACTTCAACTGTATAATACTATGATCCGAATTTACTCTTTTTGATGTCGATTTTGGTTGTAACCTAAAATAAACGACTTAAACTACAGACCTCATTTTTCCTAGCCCTAAATGTTAACTGCCATGGCAGATCCTCAAATATATATATTTACTGAGGTTTCATGGCTTTATTTAAAAATCAGAATTATTTGTTTCTCAGTATCATTCAAATAAAAGATGACACAAATTTCTTAATAATTAATAATAATAACATGTTTAAGCTCATTCTATTGGCTATGGACTCTTCTAAGTCCTTACCTGAGTTAACTCATTTAGTCTTCACAACAAACCAAGGAAATTAGTACTGACGTTATACACATTGTGTAGATGAGGAAACTGAGGCCCAGCATTTTATTCATATGACTAGCAGGCAGTAGGGCCATGATTATGAACTCAGGCAGCCTGGCAACAGACTCTGTGCTTCTATCCACTGTGGGAACACTCCATTTAGCTTATTCAGAGCTATGGTAAGTCACTAAGTTAGGTGTCAGGACTCACCATTTATAAAGTTCTTCTTTCTTAACTAGTATTTTACAAACTGCAAGTCTGGGTCTTTGGGGACTGAGTAGACAGAGCAATGACTTGGTGGTGGTCCTGGAAATTGCAAGTGAGAATGCTTAAAAGATTACTGGAAAAGAAGGAATTCAATGGTTCCCAACCCATTACTGTTCTAGGGACAGGGGATGGGAATAGAACCTTCCAGTACTGGGTCACCTTATGGATGGGAGGAAAATATTGCTGGAGGCTTTGAGAGGCAGGCCAATTAAGGATAAAAAGAGACAGGGTCGGCCAGGCGCGGTGCCTCACGCCTGTAATCCTAGCACTTTGGGAGGCGGAGGTGGGTGGATCACCTGAGGTCAGGAGTTCAAGACCAGCCTGGCCACCATGGTGAAACCCCATCTTTAAAAAATAAATAAATAAAAAGAGACAGGGTCAGGGGTCCAGCCCAGACAAGCCAGGAACCTCAGTCTAGGGCAGTGGTATGTCTCAGCCTTTTGTTTACAATCACTCCCCTAAGGAGTCTTTTTAGGCATTTCTGTTCCTTATTTCCCCTCTCCCCTCCCCTGTGAAATTGTAATACTCAGATATATCTGTGCTTTGTACCTAGAAGAGGAAGATTTTTGACCCCCTAAGAACCAATGGATGCGATGTCAGTCCCTAGAGGCACAGATGCACTGAACGGTGTGAATACACAAGGGGTGGGGAGAGTGGGATCTGTGAATCACCTGGAGGAGCTAATGGGCTTCCAAGTTAGAAGGACTTAGAGACAGGAGGACCTAAGGGAGGTGAAGGCAGGAGGCTTTCTTAAATATGTGAAGTCAGGAGTTCTTTGACTTGGGGTCACCATCCTCACCCCCCCAGATGGGGAGTTTCTATCTTCACATGCTTCACTTAACTCCTCTCATTCTTCCCTCCTTGGCTATAAGTGTGGTCATCATGTAACCCGAAATGCCATTGTATTGTAATGAAATGTATCATTTCACAGTGTGTGGTTTGAATTCTTTTTGTTTTATTTAGAAACCAGGTTCCCAAGAAGCTTGCTTTAAATTCTTTCTGAGTTCAGAAAATGGCAACTACTCCAATTTGCAAGAAACGGGTAATAAAAGAGCTTTAACTAAAAACTAGTATGCACGCATTTGAGATCTCTAATCCCCAAAGGACAACCCTCAGAAAGAAGCAGTAATTTGTGTTCCAGATAAAGAGCAAACTGATTGTCCCTGGTCTTCACAAGGTCAGCTAGCTCATTTTCTCATTCCTTAGCTCTCAAATCATCTAACACGGCCTAGGAGGCAATAACAATAACACTCAGTAAAAATCTTGCTAACCTTTTCCCATTCAAATCTCTCTCTTCCCAGGGGACTTTGCTGCCACGGGGACTTTATTCTGAGTTCTGTAACCCAGTGCACATCCCAGGGATCCTAATAAACCTTAAGTAATCTAATCTAATCACATACTAGAAGGCATGATAAGGAAACCAAGTCCTTCCAATATTTTTTCTTCTTCACAAACAAGCTGTGATTATTTAAATGGTCAAAGGGTAGGGTCTTAGAATAAACGGAGTGATAAAGAAAGCATCAACTAAAATATGGGAAAGGCAGTTCACCTGATTATTATTGGAAGATCTGAAAATACTAGAAGACCAGCCAGAGAAGGCCATGCCCAGTAGTCAAACAACTTATCGGGAAACTATATTCTTACATTTGTGGCTGTAAGTATCAAGCCTGAGTATACATTAGAATCAGTAAGGAGCTTATAAACTCCCATCCCTGAGAGATTTTAACTTAGAAGGTTTGGAGTAGATCATAGACACTGGTATTCCTTAAAAGCGCCCACTGCTCTGCCACCTCCCAATGATTCTGATGTGCATCTAAGGTTGAAAATCACTGCTTTACATTATACAGTGCTTTCACATACATTATTTGGGATTTTGTATGCATACAAAACGAAAAAGAAACACTGTTAATGACTGTTGGCTGTATAAGAAAATAGAAACAGGAGTCGTAATTGTGAAAATGAAAGGATTTAAAAAAAAGTCAATTTATAGAAACTGAAGGAAAAAACTTCACCTTTCTAAGGGCTAAAATTAGTCCTAGGCATATAGAACATTAAGGAGGGACTTTAAGTCCATATTTACTACTATGTATGGAATAGTTTTTAGATGACAGCAAAATTTTCTGCCCAGAGAAGTCTGAAAACAATTATTTAGTATTTGATGCTAATTACTTCCTAAGATCACATTCCTTCTCCTCTATAAACAAAATATATTGGAGAAGAGGAGAAAAACATTTGTTGTTAGTCAAAAGATATGTTAGAAAATGTCATACTAATATTTCTATGTGTGTTTTGGGACTGTATAGACAGATAATGTACCTCAGCAGGCTCCTAACAGCTTTCAGATAGTTATAATTAATTCTGCAAGTGAAAGGTGGCAAGTGAATGATCTTGGATATAGCTAAAGGATAAAGCCAAGCCAATGCTGGCCTCTCAGATCAGCATGGGGGCGGGTGTAGGAATGGGGAATATAAAAGTCAGGTTGCAGTGTGGCAGAAGTAAAAGAACTTGTGATCAAAAAGTCAGAAAATAAATTTTAAGACTTTCAGTGTGGCTGATGACAAACTTAGGCTGTGACCAAAAGAGTGGTGGTGGCTATGGCCAACAGAGGAGAGGCTAAGTTGTCATCTCCCTGTCAGATAATAAGATAGAGAGGAACAATGAATCAGATGCAGAAAATAAAATCGTCTAGATCATCAGTATTTAAGTCAAGAAGCTTCAGTTAATTAGCCCTTCACCCTCTGACTTCTGACTAATTAAGAATGGCTAATAATAGCAATAGTTATATTCAGCACTTACTAAGTGTCAGTATTGTTCTAAGCACTTTGCTTACATTTTCATATTCACAATAATTTTGTGGCAATGGGTATTATTGTGCCCATTTGACAGATGAGGAAACTGAGACATAGAATAAGCAACTTACTCAATATGGGTTATAAATGCTGGGGAGAAGATACAGACATATTTGGGGTGAGAAAGTATTTCACAGAAGGTATCAGCAAAAGTGAACAGAGTCCAGAAAGAGGCCTGCCTATCTGTGTATGTTGCATATCAACAGTTTCCAGGCTCTATAAAGGGGGCTGGTAAGAGATGAGTCTGAAATGATGCATTGGTACCATATTGAAGACAATTCGAAAACCCAGTGTTGAGTTAGAGCTTTATTTGGAAGGCAGGAAGTGGGAGGAATGTGTCATAATCAAAGTTGTATCTTAAGAAAACTACCTTTTGAGTATGAACAAATTAGAAAGAAGGATTTAGAATGAATTAGAACAAATTTGAAAGGACCCAAATTAGGGTTTCTGGTTGTGGTTGGTTTTTGGTACTGTTTGACAGGTAATGAGTGTGTCCATGAGAACAGTGGCAGTTGAAAGAAACCGCTTTGATGGATGCTGCAAAGGCCAAATGTCAAGTTTTGGTAACCGGTTAAATGAAGAGGGTGAGAGAGAGGGAAGCATTTGAATAGAATCCAAAATTTCAAGTCTGAGTGACTGGGCAACTATTGGCAGAAATTCATCAGAGGCACTTTGTGGGGATGACAGGGCCAGCAGGAGAAGCTAGACTTTGAAAATACGCACTTTGTTGTGTGAGCAGGCCATTGCAGGCAGGCGGGAACGTAAGTTTGCAACTTAACAAGAGTCTGGGCTAGAAAGGAAGCTTTTGGTGTCTTCTGCCTAATGCTACTATGGTAAACTGGGGAGTGGGTGAAGTCTCTGAAGGTGGACCAAGGAAGAAAATACAGAACAGATTCTTGGAAAACATTTAAATTGGGGGACAAGAAAGAGAAAGAGGAGCCAGAAAAGCAGACAGAAGGTAACAGAAGGATAGGAACACCTAGAAATGTGCAGAAATATCCACTGAGCACAAAGGAATGGAAGGTTCCAGAAACAAGTTGACTTGGCAAACCCTCATAGAAATCAAGGAGAATACAGCCATTTGAATTAGAAAGTGGTTAGGACAAGAGTAGCAACAGAAGGACAGAAGGTGGACTCAGATGGAAAGGAGTATGTTGTAGCAAACAAAGGCAGCAGGACTGGCCTACACTTTCAAGAATTTGACAGTAAGGAGGAAAGACAGTAGTGTGTGGAATAAGGCATGTAAGGAAAAGTACTTTAAGACAAAGGGTACCACTTAAATATATTTAGACAGAGATAAAGAAGCCATCAAGAAAGGTGAATGAAGGTGCATAGGTAATCCCAGGTAGTAGCAGCAAAGATGATTTTAGCAGCAGAAATGACAGTGGGATGAGGTCCTAAGCTGTTTGCTGACCTTATCATAAAACAAACTAGAATGCATGGAACTAGAACTGCTATTCCTACCAATTCCCAGGGAGCAATTCTCTTAGAGAATAAGGCAAGGGCCAGTGGCACCAGGTATTTTCTTCCTCTTTTGAAGAAATGCTTAAATTTTATTCATACATTCCAGGACAGAAGGGGAAGAATCACTGTCTTTAAAGAATAAAATATTTTCTATGAGTTGTAGGGGAGTAATAGGGGAACAAACTTTGACAGTGAATTTGGATTATAAAATATTAGGATTTTCTCTTTGTAAGCACTATTTGCAGATGACATGGTTTATAAATATTGTAATGTGCAGGAAAGGGGGACATTTTTAGCCTGTTTTTCCAAAAAGAAGTAATTTAATGCATGTAGGCACTTAAATATTATTTCACCCACCCCATATGCACAAAAGCTTTCTGGAAAAGAAATAAGTAGAACAGGAAATATATTGATAGTGGTTAATATGTGACGGTTGGCTTTGACTGCTATAGACCTATATAGGGCAAGTGCTATAAGACATTCAGCAATCTGCTTCATTGTTCTGTCCTGTTCTGTAAAGGGGTTTGGAGGGAGGCAGGGATGGTGCTGGGGATGTCAGAAAGCATAAGGTGGGACTGGAGAAATGAAAAGAGAACAAAGAGGTAAAAAGAGACTCTGTTCCTAGGGAATATAGATGCTCTCCCTCTTCTTTGGGATGGGCTGGGTACTGTGTATGTCCCAGTGTATTCAAAATGATCCCTGGGGTCCCATTGCTGTCACATTTGTGCACAGTCCTCAGACACAGAGAAGAGTGTTGGAGGTTGTTAGCACATCTCCCTCTGGAGATGAAACTGGGCTCAACATCAACAAGAGAACACCAGAGGGGATTTGTCTCTCCTCCACGCTTGGATAATGGCTATTCCCTAATGCCCGGGGAAGAATTAAGTTCAGTATGTGCTTCACACTATATTATACACTCAATCCTGAACGGCTGGGCTGTTAATGCAATTTAAAAAGAAGAGCGGACTATTCACCATCTATATCTAATGTATTCATAATAAATCTCTCAATGAGGAGGTATAAAAATTTCCTGTTTCTGTATAGCCAAAGGAAGCAGAGCGTTAGGCAGGTATCCAGGGAGCCTCATTAACAGAGATAACCAATGTGGAAAATCCAGGGGGACTTGTTCCACATTTCTATTAGTAATGGCAATTTTTCTTACCTGAAATATGCTGGTAATTTTCTCACTTGCAAAATTCAATTTGCCTAAGGATGAATAAATAGGTCTTTTCTTAATACTTACTGGACAGCCTCTATGTTCCAGATGCTACGTAAAAGTAAAGCATTGTTTGTCATTTTTTTTTAACTTTATTTCTTAGGAAACAAAATACTGAAGTCATTACATAATGATTTGTTTTCAAGAAAACTGAAATAATATAACATAAAATGGTAGTGTCTTATAAAATTTTGTATCATGTATGAAATACCTCCTCTAAAATTTAGTAAAATGGAAAACAGATGACAATGAACTAGTGTGAATACAAGCATTTTGATTGTAATATGGGGGGTAGTTAAGAACAAGGTTAGTAGTGCCGAAGCAAAGGCATTTTCCTTGTAGATTTTACTTGCAAAGTGAAGCCACCTCTGTGGAGTCCCTCACCTCAGAGCCAGTCATAGCACTAATCAAATTAGCTTCTGCATGAGTTAGTGCATAATAGACATAAGAATGGTCGACACTGGATAGAACCAATAACCAAAATGAAAGACATTTGCAAGATGATTTTCATCTAGAAATAGTTACTATTGAAATATTTTCTCACTATAATTAAAATGGCCTATGGTGATCATTCATATTTCATAAAAAGATATTTGTGTCTAGGAGGATTCATGCTTTCTTCCTCACCACCACCACCCCCCCACCGGCCCTTTTATTTTTAGTTGACAGTGATAATTGCACATACTTATGAGATACAGGGTGATATTTCAATATGTGTATACAATGTATAATGATCAAATTAGTGTAATTGGTATAACCTCAAACATTTATCATTTCTTTGTGTTGTGAACACTCAAAATCTTCTCTTCTAGCTCTTTGAAATTATACAATAAATCATAGTTAACCATCTTCATCCTACAGTGCTGCAAAACAGCAGACTTCATTCCTCCTATGCAGCTTTTTTTTTTTTTTGAGACAGAGTCTAGCTGTAAACCAGGCGGGAGTGCAGTAGTGCGATCTCAGCTCACTGCAACCTCTGCCTCCCGGGTTCAAGCAATGCTCCGCTCCTCAGCCTCCCAAGCAGTTGGGACCACAGGCATGTACCACCACACCTGGCTAATTTTCATATTTTTTTTTTCAAGGAGAGACAGGGTTTCATCATATTGGCCAGGCTAGTCTTGAACTCCTGACCTGAAGTGATCTGCCTGCCTCAGCCTCCCAAAGTTCTAGGATTACAGGCATGAACCATCATGCCTGGTCCTAGCACAGTTTTGTATCTGCTAACCAACCTCTCTATCCTGCCCTCTTTGTTACCCTTCCCAGTCACTAATACTCACAGTTTTACTCTCTATTTCTATGAACTCCAAAGGTTTTTTGAGCTCCCACATATGAATGACAATATGCAATATTTATCTTTCTGTGCCTGACTTACTTTGCTGAACATGATATCCTCAGGCTTATTCATGTTGCTGTGAATGGCAGGATATCATTCTTTTTTATGGACGAATAGTATTCCAGTGTGTGTTTATGCCATATTTTTAATCCATTCATTGGTTAAGGGTTATTTAGGTTGATTTCATATTTTCACTATTGTGAATGGTGCTTCAGTAAACATGGGGATGCAGGTATCTTTTTGATATGCAGATATCCTTTCCTTTGTTTAAATACCAATGAATGGGGTTGCTGGATTATATGGTAGGTCTACATTTAGTTTTTTCAGCAACCTCCATACTGTCCTCCATAGTGACTGTACTAACTGATATTTCCACCAACAGTTACATACATCTCCACATCTTCACCAGCATTTATTATTTTTTGTCTTTTTTTTCTTTTATAACTGCCATTCTAACTGGGCAGGGATGATACCTCATTGTGTTTTTTATTTGCATTTTCTTGATGATTAGTGACATGGAGCATTGCTTCTTATGTTTGCTGGCTATTTATATGGTTTTTTTTGTTTGTTTGTTTGTTTGTTTGTTTGTTTGTTTGTTTGAGACAGGGTCTTACTCTGACCTAGGCTGGAGTGTAGTGGTTCAATGATCGTTCATTTCAGCCTCAACCTCCTGGGCTGAAGCAATCCTCCCACCTCAGTCTCCTGAGTAGATGGGACTACAGGTGTGCACCACCACTCCTGGCTACTTTTTTTGTGTTTTTTTATAGAGATAGGGTTTTACCATGTTGCCTAGGCTGGTCTCAAACTTCTGGACTCAAGTAATCCACTGGCCTCAGCTTCCAGTACTCTCAGAAGTACTGGGATCACAGGCATGAGCTAACATGCCCATCAGTGTGTTTTCTTTCTGAGAAATGCCTATTTAATTCTTTTGTCCTCTTTTTAATTGGATTATTTGTGGGGTTTTTTTTTTCTTTTGCTGGTGAGTTGTTTGAATTCCTTGTACATTCTGGATATTAGTCCTTTGTAAGATGAATAATTTGTAAATATTTTCTCTCATTCTACAAGTTGTCTTTTCACGCTTGTTTCCTTTGCTAGTGTAGACACTTTCCAGTTTAATATAGTTCCATTTGCCTATTTTTGTTTTTGTTTCCTGTGTTTTTGAAGTCTTAGCCATGAAACCTTTGTCTAGACCAGTGTCTGGAAGTATTTCCCCTATGTTTTCTTATAGTAAAGTTAAACAATAAAAGAAGAAAGGAATAAAGAATACACAAAGTCATTAGAAAATAATTAACAAAATGACCAGGAGTTAAGTACCCATTTATCAGTAATAGCCTTAAATATAAATGGTTTAAATTTCCCAATTAAAAGATATGGACTGGCTGAATGAATTTAAAAAAAAAAAAAAAAAGACACAACTTTATACTACCCACAAAAACACTCACTTCACCTGTAAAGGCACACATAGACTGAAAGTGAGGGATGGAAAAAAGTATTCCACACAAACGGAAACTAAAAGTGTGCAAATTAAACAGGTAGACTCCAATACAATAATGTAGCAGACTTTTTCAGCACTGGACAGATAGATTATCTAGAAAGAAAATCAACAAAGAAACATCAGACAGAATCTTCACTACACACCAAACAGGCATAATAGACATTTACAAAACATTTCCTCCTACCCCTTTGTCAAGACAGAGGAACAGAATGTGCATTTGGACCGTTTAATCACAGTTTTGGCTCATTAAGATATGAATTCAAAAAGAGGGGCATATTAACTAAACTGTGTTGAGCCCATCAGAATGGCTAGCTGATTTGTCAATAAATTATTCCTACTGACTCACTTTTACAATAGTAAAATAATATATACAGCTTTTTTATATTTTAAAAAACATAAAAAGAAAGAAAATATGGTTTCTTCAAACTCTGCCTTTCCTAGAATTTAAATGCCTTTCTCAGCATTGTTGAGATAGACACAGCGTTTTCATACCCTTTGTTTCAATGATGGCATGAATAAAGTGTATATGCCACAATGAAGCATTCTTCTATAAGAGACACTTAGGCATTCTCTCCAGTTTGTCTCTATTATGAATATTCTTTGACAGACATCTTTGTTTTCCTGAATGTTAGAGTTTATTTCCTCAGAATAGCTTTCCTGAAATGAAATTACTAGATCAAATGGTATGACTATTTTAAAGCCCCTATTTTCAGCATATTTCTAAATAGCTTTGCAAAAGAATATTTATTAATTTGCCTTACATCAGCAAAATCTATGGAAACTATAGTATTATCCCAGGCTTAACAAGCTGTTACATTACTTTTGTGTGTGTTTATTTTATTCCCTGCAAGCTTGGCAGATTTTGCTACTATTCATTTGCAGTTTTTTGTGTGTAACTGCTCCTTAATTATTTTTGTTTTCTTATCAATCGACTCATTTTTCCCAGCTTCTGTCTCACCTGCTTTCCTCACCTTTATTCCTTTATATAGGCTCACATGATTCATTCAGCTACTGGGTGGATGAAAAGTCCCCAGTGGGGCCTGACCAAACCCTAGCTATCAAACGCCTTGCCAGGATCTCCTTGGTGAAGAAGCTAATGAAGAAGTGGTCTGTAACTCAGAACCTGACATTTCGGGAACAGCTGGAAGCTGGAATCCGCTACTTTGACCTGCGTGTGTCTTCCAAACCTGGGGATGCTGACCAGGAGATCTACTTCATCCATGGGCTTTTTGGCATCAAGGTCTGGGATGGGCTGATGGAAATTGACTCATTTCTTACACAGCACCCCCAAGAGATTGTCTTCCTGGATTTCAACCACTTCTACGCTATGGATGAGACCCATCACAAATGCCTGGTTCTCCGGATCCAGGAGGCCTTTGGAAACAAGCTGTGTTCAGCCTGCAGTGTGGAAAGTTTGACGCTGCGAACTCTGTGGGAGAAGAAGTGCCAGGTAGGAGGGAAGGAGAGAGAAGCTTCCAAGGGCAAGAACTTAACTCTTCCAGCTTTTCCTGTATTGCCATGTGTAAAATCACTAAGTCCGGGGCTCTTAGGCTAGAGGGTGTGGATTGTTTGAGATACTGTACATATGCAAACTAGTTCCTGGTTCCAGAATAGCTTCAAGGGCTAGAGCTAACACCTGCCAAATACTTAAAGCTTGTCCAGCAAACTGTTTGACATCTAATTGACTTTTAGCGGCCTGGCCAGAACCAGTCAAGGCAAAGTTGTAAATTTGGGCTAGTAGGTCATCACCGTTTTCTCTGTTTTCTCAGGTCCACTTTTACCCTTCTAGTTCCCCTCAGGGACAGTCTATTCCATCTTGCTGTCAAATCAATGTCAGATAATCCTGGCCAAGGTATTGACTGAGGAGGAAAAGTAGTAGCTGACTGAAACATAGTGATTCATCTCAGGAGTGTTAATATTATACAAGAATGTGAGTCACAGAAGGAGACAGAGTGAAGAGAGGAAGATCCTGTTGAAGGGGCTCCAACCTGGGAGAGCATTCCTTAGTCTGCTTAAGTTGAGAAGAACCTCCCAGCCTAGGGCCATGAGGGACATGCTCGGGAAGAGGAATGTCAGTAGGAGAAAAGAGCTTCAGGAAAAGGTTTAGTTTATGCTCTAAAAAAATTTTTTTTTTTTAAAAAAAAGCAAGTACCTTTCATTCAGAGTTACTCACTTGCTCAGCAGATGCATTAACCAAAACATCTTTAAGAGGTAGATTTTTTTAAACTTAAGGAGGAGCTTTTGATTAAAAATAGGTTAAAGGTTTTTCACTTGAAAATGCTTATTAAACACCAGATATGTGCCCAGTAACCTTCTAAGGAATAGGGAGAAATCAGTAAATAAATAAAACAGACAAAGATACATTGCCCTAATGGAGCTGTCATTCTGGTGGAGGGAGATAGATCATAGATAATAGAGCTAATAAAAATACATATGTGTGTGTGACTGTGTCTGTGTATCACATATATGCATTCTCACACACATATATCCATATATGTATATTTATTCTCTCTCCCCATATATATGTACACACACATACATAAAATGTTAGAAAGTGATAAGAGCTATGGAAAGAGAAAAGGTCAAGCATGGTAAGAGGGAACCAGGATTCTGTGGGTTGGAGGGTTGATTGAAATGTTGAAAACGTTGATCAGGAGAGCCTTCATTGAATAAATGGCATTTGAAGGGATTAATCACATGGCTATCTGGGGGCAGAAGCAGCAGCCAGTGCAGAGGCCCAAAAGCAGGAATGTCCTTGGCCATCTTTGCGGAAAAGGAGCATCCGGTGTGGCTGGAGAGCAGGTGACAGCAGAGTAGTGAGAGGAGGTCAGAGAGATGACTGGTGATCATGTGAGCCTAGAAGGCACTGTAAAGAAGTTAGCCGTCACTTAAAGCGAGGAGAGTTCTGACACAGGACGTTGTGGCCTGACTCAGGTCTCAATGAGATCTCTCTGGTTGCAGTGCTGGGAAGAGACTGGGGCAGGCGGATCAGGCAGAAGTAAGGAACCCAGTGAGACTGTTAGTGGTCAGATTTTGCATCTGTCAGAAGGCAGAGCCAACAAGGTTTCCTAATGGATACAATTTGGGATATGAAAGAAGGTGAGGATTCAAGGATGACTCCCTGGCTTGGCCTGGATAACTGGAAATACCAAGTTGTTTTTTCACACCCTGAGAAGTTCTAAATGTCTTTGATACCACAGAGGCTTCGTGAGTTAACTCTTAGTATCTGTTAAAGTCTGTCTAAGCCATTTTATTCACTGAGACTTTTGTAAGTGATATTCTGCTAAATATTTATCACACCTCTATCCGATAAAAGTAAGTTTATATCTGTTCATTCTAACTTGGAGAAACTTTTTCCCAGCAGAGTTTCTCTTTTATAATATGAGAGAATAGTTAACAACAACTAACGTTTATTGGACCTTTACAATGAGCTGGGTACATGGACTAACTCATTTGACCCTCTCAGTGACACCACGAGATGGGTACTTTGTTATCGTCTCCATTTTACAGATGAGGAAACTGAGGCATGGAGACACTAAGCAACTCACCCAAGAGAAAACTGGGCAAATTTTTTAATCCTGGTTCGTGAGAACCAGGATTCAGTCACAGGGTTTCTGGCTTTCCAGAGTTCCTACAGCTTCTCATCCTCTCTGAGGGCTGTTTAGGCACATTGGTGTTTTTCACAACCGGTGTTTTATATTAGGCTAATGAAATATTTTGCTTTTATTAATGAGCTCCTATTATCAGAAGATCTCAGAGAATTAGCAGAATGGGAGAAAGGGATGGAGAGCTTTTGAGTTTTGGGGTTCAGTAAGCTTAAATTTGAGTACAGACATAATTTTATACACAGCTAGTATTGGGATGGGTTGACATATCACATACTAAACTGCTTATGAATCTGCAGGAGTAAAAGATATCTTCAGGAATAAAGAATAATGTGGGCAGTGAATTTCTAACAGTAATGATCTATCATAGTTTTTAAAGCATGGGCTAATTTAGCTGTATCATCCAACTACAATTACTTCTAAGGTTATGAAGGAAAGAGACTGTGATGATATTTCAGAAAATGGGAGAGAGTTATCAGTCTAAATCCTCAGATCCCCCTGTGCTCTTTGCTTTCCCATGTTTTTCCCACTGCCTCTCTTCTTAAAAGCTAAACACGCTGGGCACGGTGGCTCACACCTGTAATCCCAACACTTTGGGAGGCCAAGGCAGATCATCCTGAGGTCAGGAGTTCAAAAGCAGCCTGGCCAACGTGGTGAAACCCCATCTCTACTAAAAATACAAAAATTACCTGGGCATGGTGGCACGCGCCTGTAATCTCAACAACTTGGGAGGCTGAGATAAGAGAATTGTTTGAACCCAGGAGGCGGAGGTTGCAGGATGCTGAGATCCTGCTGTTGCACTCCAGCGTGGGCAACAAGAGTGAAACTCCATCTCAAAAAAGAAAGAAGCTAAACAAAGAGATTTCAAACAGAGGCACTAGTCATCTGCACTACTGTTGGGACAGGGTTAAACTTTAAATATTCTTCATGTAATGAGCTGCCTCACATGCAGTGACGCACCCACTACCCCCCACCCCACGTATTTTACTACTACAATTTAGTAGAAAGAAGCATACCACCATTCAGTCACATTTCATTTACTTAACATGCAATTACATCATAGCCATAGGTATATATTTATTTGCACTTTAGTGGCTATGGGTTTGAGGGTACAATGAGTTAGAAGTTGTAATCTACGTCTTAAAGTATTTAGAAAATTAATGAAAATGGTAAGAGTACCTAACAACTAGGGAATACGAAACAACTGATAGACAATTTCAAGGTGAAAGTGCCTCAAGTGTTCTATACTATATAAAGAAGAGGGGTTTCTAATAAATCAGTTGAAAAGTAGAACATAGCGTTAAGTCTGTATCCCAGAGGCTCCAAGTAAAAGAATGATCAGAATAAGGAGGTCCGTCAAGGAATCATTTTTAAAGGAAATGAGATGTTTAATCTGAGTCTCAAGAGAAAAACTGAATATGAACCACTGAGCTAGAGGGGAGAGTATTTCAGAGAAAAAACACAGCAGACAGAGGTTGCGGGGCGCAGATACAAAACACAGGCCCTGAGCGATGAGTGAGCGTCGCCGCACCCAGGTCCCTATAGGGTAGGAGCTGGTTTGCAAGGCCAGCCTCTCCCTGTAAGCAGAAATTCTCCTGTAACCTTTAGGGTCAGATTGTGATCAAGCAGCCTCTTGAAGAAAGGCATAAAGACCCTTTGGATAATTTGTGCTTTATGCACTTTCTCCACGCGGGGTAAAGAATGGCACAGTCCCCTCGTTCCCTGACATGCGGCTGGGGGCAGGCAGCAGGCACAGGGCATGTCTGGCACGTCCCACAGGGCCGCACCGCCTCCCAGCTCTCCCAGGGTCCGCTGCACAGGACGCCTCTCCTCACGGCACCCAGCCTTACCACCTGGCCAATTACACTGCTATGAGGAAATCCTACCCCCTTCCCCAAGCAATCTGCTTACCATGAGCCTGTGATTAACCTCATTAACACATGTGTTTACCGCAGACGTCATTAGCAGTCAGTCAGACATTACTCAGAACCATTAAAAACCACAGGAACAGCCATTACCCAGTTCAGTGCAACCAGCCTGGTGCTCCCCAGCTCTGGGCCTCGGGGAGCAGTTAGTCAGGCACCTTAGTCACAAGCTAAATGCACACCGGAAATGAGGCTGACATCCCGAGCTTGGGTGCTGGGAGGATTCCCCTCTGTGGCCACTCTCCGAGGATGGCAGTCCAGGCCTCATGAGCATGTGCAGGCCGTTCCTGCTAGTGCCTGAGACAGGGAAATGTATATTACTTTAGAAACCTTCACAGCAGAGCTCTGAATTGGGATGGTGGAAATAGCAGTTTCCTATCCCACAGCTGCCTCCCAGAAACTAATTAACGCTATGGATGTAGCTTGCTAATTATTTTCAAAATCACCAGCATCCTGAGCAGTCCCTGTGGAGGCCAGCCACCTCTGCGAGGTCTCCCCTGACTCAAGTGGCATGTTCCCCGCTCCCCTGGGAAGGGCAGCTCCAGGCAGAGCCAGCACACACGATTGAAAGTCTGTTTACCCACAAATTAGTTCAATGTTTTTCTTTAACTCCAAAAGCTGTCAATTTTGTAATTATAGGAGACGTCACTTCTAGACAGCCCTTGCTGCTCAGCCGGAGATTTCTCAGCCTGAGGTCCAAAGCTTCCCCAGGGAGATGTGAGGGTAGAATTTAAGAAGCCTTTAAATTTGGATGGGAAAAAAAAAAAAATGACATATTCATTTGTACAAAAATTGATCTGAAAATTAGTATGCCTATTGATTATGAGGGCAGGTGGTGGCCCACAGCAGTCCTGGCCCTGCCTGTTATTGATCTCCCTAGATGCATCCATCTCACGTTTCAGTTACTGCAGATATCTGAAATGCCACTTACACTCATCACTAACTCCTAGTTACGGGACTTACTAGATTTATAACAAAGTATTTTTATTGAATGCATTTAGCATGCGGCACATACATTCACTGATTACAAACTTATTTAAAAATTGATTGCTGTAGTTCCATATCATAGATTTGCTTTGTAATCCTGTATATTTTATTTTATGCATTCATTTAAAACGTAATTCTGAGATGGGGTCCATGATTTTAATATAATTCTAAAGGTATTTATGCCAAAAAAAAAGTTAAGAATTTTTGAGTCAGACATATGGCAAGTGCTCTGTAAATCTTTGCTGATTTCCTAAAAATATATATTAATATAAACAGTTTTTGACTTTCCTCATATGGTTATATTTGCTTGCCTTTTTCCCAGCAATCCGTGTAAAACAAAGGAGTGACATTTGGCATTCTTACGGATTGCTCTCCTTTTTCTATTTTTAACATTTCAGGTTCTTATTTTCTACCACTGTCCCTTCTACAAGCAATACCCCTTCCTGTGGCCAGGAAAGAAGATTCCAGCACCCTGGGCAAACACCACAAGTGTGCACAAACTAATCCTTTTCTTGGAGACCACTCTGAGTGAGCGGGTCCCACGGGGCTCCTTCCACGTCTCCCAAGCGATCCTCACCCCCAGAGTGAAGACCATCGCCCGGGGCTTGGTTGGGGGTCTCAAGAACACGCTGGTTCATAGGTAAGAATTTGCTTCTACCTCACAAGGAAAGTTTTTTAAAAAAAACATTTATATTGATTCTATTCTGAGCAAATAGCAATGAAACCATGTAGTTTGAGGATTTAGAAAAAGCAAAATAAACAACAAAAAAACTTTATATTTGAGAAAACTGTGCAATCGAGGTGGATTATATTCAAAGGATCTCTAAACACTTTGTTCATAAGTACACATTATTCCATAAATACTGCGCTCTCTAAATTTTGCTATAAGGCAAAGCACATTGAACCAACACCATGTCTGTTCACTCTTGGCACCTGGCCACATGTGGTCCTGCCTGTGCCTCGCAGCTGGCCCAGGCACTCATTTAAGAAGCATTAAATATAGACTGCTGTCCTAGGTGCTAAGGATTCAGAAATGGCCCTTCAAGAATTTGTTCTGCTTTCCACGGTGACCATGAGTCACTGAAGCAGCAGCTTAGGATGCCACCCACCATGCCCATGCTGTAGTTTCAAATACATTCTCAGGGCAGAATCAAGCCTGGCTGTACAATCAAGTAGGAGAAGCTTCAGTAATTTTGTATCAGATGGTGTTCTTTATCCTGGACACCAATGAATGATAGATGTTCTCAAGAAAAAGGATAGTTTATTCGTGTGTGTGTGTGTGTGCATGTGTGTGCACATACATGTGGGTATATGTATGTGTCTATGTACCTGTACACATATATGTGTATATGTATATGTATAAAAGGAATGTTATGAATACATTTGGATAACAGGGCATCCCTTGCAATCCAAGCTGAGGAAGCTAATATGTTTGGGTAGCAAAAGATATTTACAAGAATCAGTTTGGTCCCTGAGTTCCAGGTTCATGAGCAGAGTTCAGGTAATGAAAGATTCGTCCAAAAACATGTTTCTATGTATTTGGTCGTGAGTTTGGGTAACATGAGTTCAGATAACAGGAGTTCACTTAGCAGGAGTTTAGATGGCAAGAGTACATTTTTCTTTCTTGGTGAGAGCCCCTGATTATGTCAACCATGGACAAAACCAGAAAGTCCTTTCTGGGTGGCTCTACCAAGTCTTGACTGAATTCATTATGCTGAACTTGGAAAAGGGAATCTTATAAACCAGTACAATATCTCTTTGAAAGATCCAGAATTATAACTTTTTAAATTATATGATTTAAAAACATACGTGTTTGTGTATCCACACTGTGTTCCTCATGCCTCTGGTATGTTTGTAGGTCAACATTACTTATATATTCATTCAACAAATGTTGAGTACCTAGGAGGAGCTAGGTACAAAGATTCAAGATGAATAATATGCTGTCTGCTGCCAAGAAACTCATAGTCTAGCAGCGGAAACTAGCATGAAAATTTCCATAAAGCAATGTGAAATATCACTCTAAAGAATTCTGTGCAGAGAGCAACATTAATAAGGGAAAGGAGGTATTTAAAATGAATGGTAAGTTGTAACTATACCATATTCTGAATATAAAATACCTTTTTGCAGAATATTTCATTTGATTCTTAAGTCAGCCTCTGGGATGGCACATTGTCTAGAGCATATTATCATCCCCTCTTTAGATGGGATTCAGGGAACTTAAGTGACCCTAATCCATACAGCTAGCCAATAAAAGTCATTAATACCTCTCAGGCTCCGGCCTTCTGATCGTTAGACCACTGCCCTTTTCATCGTTGGACACTGACTTGGATACTGCATATTTTTTTTTTTTTTTTTTTTTGAGACGGAGTTTCGCCCTTGTTACCCAGGCTGGAGTGCAATGGCGCGATCTCGGCTCACCGCAACCTCTGCCTCCTGGGTTCAGGCAATTCTCCTGCCTCAGCCTCCTGAGTAGCTGGGATTACAGGCACGCGCCACCACGCCCAGCTAATTTTTTGCACTTTTAGTAGAGACGGGGTTTCACCATGTTGACCAGGATGGTCTCGATCTCTCGACCTCGTGATCCACCCGCCTCGGCCTCCCAAAGTGCTGGGATTACAGGCTTGAGCCACCGCGCCCGGCTAATACTGCATATTTTTGTACTCTACCTTCCTTCCTTCCTTCCTTCCTTCCTTCCTCCCTGCCTCCCTTTCTTTCTTGATGGAGTTTTGCTCTTGTCGCCCAGGCTGGAGTGCAGTGGCGCAATCTCAGCTCACCACAACCTCCACCTCCCAGGTTCAAGCAATTCTCCTGCTTCAGCCTCCCAAGTAGCTGGGATTACAAGAATATGCCACCACGCACAGCTAATTTTGTATTTTTAGTAGAGATAGGGTTTCTCCATATTGGTCAGGCTGGTCTCAAACCCCCGACCTCAGGTGATCCACTTTCAAAGTGCTGGGATTACAGGTGTGAGCCACTGTGCCCAGCCTCATGCTTATTCTTTTCTGCTCCACAGGCCTGCAATTGTTTATTAGTACCTGAATCTGGTAATGTCACAGGTTACAACTGGTACAGGTTACAACTGTCACAAAGCTTTTCATACCTGTACTTTCCTAAAAATTTAATCTGGATGCAAGTGAAACATTGGCTCTTTCCTTTTTGATGAAAGATAACGGAGTTGGCATGCACCCAAAGCCAAGGGATCCTATATGCCAGAACCCTTGCAAAATGGGCCCCAGAGCCCTTGCCAGCCGATGTCCCCAAGCTAAGATACTTTCCTTGGCATCTCGCCCCCTGCTGGCCGCAAGAATATTACAGGTATGCATCATGGATTCCCATCCCTGCACATCAACTGAAGGAGGAAATGCTGCTCTGGTTGAATTTGTTCCAAAAGGCCAGTGCAGAGTGTGGCTGTCATTTCCTCTGGGCTGTTGAACCAACATAGGACCTTCCCCTGTGTACCAACACCCAGAGGGTCTGTCCTAACGGGTCACGGGCACTGGCTGTCAGCTCAAACCAAGAAGAAAAAGACAGGGTATATTTTCCTACAAATGTAGAAGTGGCTTCTTGGCAGGGACTTAACCCCCTTAACGCTTAGATAAATTTTGGATCTAAGATCTTGTTCATCTTGATTCAGCATCCTAGAAGGAAGCCACGGGAAATAGACCCATTTGACTTCATTTCCATGCTGGTTTCCCCCAGACTTATAGAAACCTGAAATTCAGGTTCATGGCATTCCCACTGAAATCAAAGGAAAACACTTTGCCAAAGCCTGAGCAACTCTAGTTCCTGCCTAGAGTTCTAGCATCCATGAACTCTAGGCAGGAATGTGGACTGAAATCAGCAGGCCTGAGGGTGCGGTCTGACATGCTGCCTGTTACAGGGTGCATTGTGTTGTGCCCCGTCCCACCCCCACCATCCCCAAGTTCACATATGGAAGTCCCACCTCCCAGTTACCTCAGAATGTGGCTGTATTTGCAGATAGGGCCTTTAAAGAGGTAATTAAGTCAAAACAAGGATGTTAGGGTGGGCCCTAATCCAGTCTAACTGGTATCCTTACAAGAAAAGGAAATTTAGACACACACAGAGACATCACAGACAAGTGTGCACAGAGCAAAGGCCATGTGAGGATGCGGTGAGAAGGCGGCTGTCTGCAGGCCCAGGACAGGGGCCTCACGAGAAATGAAATCTGACAACACTTTGATCCAGGATGTCCAGCTTCTAAAACAAGAGAAAATACATTTCTGTGGTTTAAGCCAACCAATATGCGGTACTTTGTTACGGTAGTCCTAGAAAACCAGTGCAGTCCCTGAGCAACAGGGTGGCCTTGGACAAGTTTTCTGAAGTCTCTGAGCTGTGGTTTTCTCACCAGGTAAATAGGATTATTAATGTCACATCAGATTGTAGTCTTGAAAATGCCAGCCACAGTGGCTGGTGCAAAATATATACATGCCATTCGTATTCATAAAGACACCCAGAGACACCATAGACCAGCCTTGTTCCCAGCTGGGCTCCAAGGTCAACGGGAAGCTTTTAACCTCCTGTTTTTCCAACCATGGGAACTGTCAACTCAGGGGCCTGTCAGCACTATGAGGTTCAGCCTTTTGCACAGATCCCTTGTCCTGGTAAATACCAAGAGTTGAGAAAATCAAGTAGCTCCTGTTTGCGTTGGGTTCTGCATTTCCTCTTCTTTGTGCTTATTTGATCCTTGCCTTGGAGAAGCTGGCACATGCTACCCGAAGCTGACACAGAGCTCTTTGTCACCAGAAACCACAGTACATACCTTTCCCGACATTTCTCTGCTCAGGCTCCAGGGATCCTCCGAGATGAGGCTCTGGCTGCAGTGACTGGAGTTGCCCCAAGCCTTCCAGGCTCGTTTCCCTGTAATGACCAGCAGAGGGCACCCGCATCTCATACTTCAACACTGACTCAGGCTTTTAGAATGAAATCCTGTATCTATCAACTCTGCTACTGTGACCTTGGTGTGGGCCACTGTGTATCCTTGGCCTGTCTTTAAGGAAGTATATATTTGCAGCTTCTCATTTCCAGACCACAGCATTTTGTCACCTAAGCAGCAGGATGTGACCTCTTTAAGGTATAGTTTCTTACTCCCAGCCACCAAATATTTCTACTTCACCCTCTTCCAGTTATGATTCCTTCCCTTTTTTTTTTTTTAACCAGACTTACTATATCACAGGAACTCTTCTAAACACTTTACATGTATTATTTTGCTTAATTCACAAAAAATCTTTATGAAGCATTATTAACACCATTTTACAGAGAGAGAAGCAAAGGGACCATGAAATTCAGTCAGCTAAAGTCACACTGAGATGACTAAGTCTTCAGGAGTCCCTATTCAAAATGGAAGTACTCCTGGGAGAGTGGACTATTAAGTCATCCTCAGCTATTAATATAAAAATATAAATCGATTTATGATACATGTTTTAGCCCATGGCTGATTATAGAGTCCACTGAGAGAGGGAGGAGACCCAGGACTGATTACGGTTGTCATGGTAAGAGAAAAAGAAAGAGGAGAAGGACCAAATGCTACCAAGGCCTGAACAGGTGGTCTGGAAAACTGAGAAGTCCAGATGTGTGCGGAAGGAAGGGCCGGCAGCGTGGAAGGAGTGAAGGAAGAGAGAGGATGATAGCCAAAGGGAGTGGTACCCAAAGAAGAGACAGAGGCCAGTTAAGATAATTAACTTTGCATATCCTCATTTTTGACCTAGACCAGATCCTTCCTAAAAAATCTCTAGTTCTTTAACCAAAACTTACGCCCTAGTTTCTTCTGTCTTCCTGAAAGCATTCTCAGCCTACAGAGTATGTAGTGAGCCGTTTTTACTATGATGTAAACTATGAGTACACTTTATTGCTTTCTGCTCTATGCTACCTGTGGTAGTTTATACTTACTAGTAATGCAGAAATTATCACACTGAATTGTCATTATTCGTTTATGTCCCTGAACAACTGGCTGTCACCTGGGAAGCCTTTGATTAATAAAAACCATCAACTGATTAAGTATTGGTCTATTAAGAAGCCACACTTACGGACTGAATAACTGTGTATCCATATGAAAAAACTGAGCCTTGACCTCCTACATTATACCATATACAAAAATTAATTTGAGATGATTCTTAGAGCTAAACCTAAAAGCTAAAAACTATAAAAGCTCTTAGAAGAAAACATAGGTGGACATGTTTGTAAATTAGGAGTGGACTGAAGTGGTTTTTAGATCACAGAAGCCATAAAAGAAAAAAAATGGACAAATTAGAATCCTTAAAAATTAAGGAATTCAACTCTCAAAAATATGTCACTGAGAAAACTGACAGACAAGCTGTACACTAGGAGAAAATATTTGCAAAATGCATCTGATGAAAGACCAGTATCCAGGATATATAAATATTTCTACTCTCAACAATTCCTACAACTCAACAATTTTTTAAAAACGAAAATGAGAAAATGAGTAAAAGAATTTAACAGATAAGAGTTTTACTCATAATATCCAAAACACTGGCAATAGCCCACGTGTCCCTCCAGCCAGTGGAGGAAAATGGATAAACAAACTGCAGTATATCCACACAATGGAATACTATGCATTGATTTTAAAAGGCAACAAACCACTGATACATGCAGCAACATGGATGAATTTCAGAACAATTATGCCAAGTGAAAGAAAACTCACATCAAAGAATACATTTTTCATGGCTTATATGAAGTTTTAGAACAGACAAATCCAATCTACGGTGGAAAAAAATCAGTATAGTTATTGCCTCTGGGAGGATGGGACAGTCATTGATGAGGAAGGGGCTTGCAGGAACTTTCCAGAGTACCAGTTATGTTCTAGACCTTAATATGAGTTTGAATTATGTATGTGTATTTGTCAAAACTCAGCAAGTGTACCCTTAAGATTGGTGCATTTTATTGAGTGTAAATTTATGTTAAAAGAAGAACAGATTAAAAACCGATATTGAAGTCCAGTTAATCATATACACGCTGAAGTACTTAGGGAATGTGTATAGATGCTTGCAGTTGGAATATGTCAAAAATATAAGAAGGACTGATGGAAGGATAGTGACAGATTGATGGATAGATATGTGGTAAATTAGTATAGTTAATGGCAGAATCTAAGTGGTAGATATATTCTACCTGAAAAATTCTTTCAGCGTTGCCCTATGTTTGAATATTTTCATGATAAAAAAATTAAAGAGCGCCTGGTGCGGTGGCTCAAGCCTGTAATCCCAGCACTTTGGGAGGCCGAGGCGGGTGGATCACGAGGTCGAGAGATCGAGACCATCCTGGTCAACACGGTGAAACCCCGTCTCTACTAAAAGTGCAAAAAATCAGCTGGGCATGGTGGCGCGTGCCTGTAATCCCAGCTACTCAGGAGGCTGAGGCAGGAGAATTGCCTGAACCCAGGAGGCGGAGGTTGCGGTGAGCCGAGATCGCGCCATTGCACTCCAGCCTGGGTAACGAGAGTGAAACTCCGTCTCAAAAAAAAAAAAAAAATTAAAGAACCTATCAAAGCTGAGGCTCTTGATCTTAGTTTTTCTTTTCCTTCCTTCCTTCCTTCCTTCCTTCCTTCCTTCCTTCCTTCCTTCCTTCCTTCCTTCCTTCCTTCCTTTTGAGACAGAGTCTTACTCTGTCACCCAAACTGGAGTGCACATCTGGGCTCACCACAGCCTCGACCTCCAAGACTCAAGTGATTCCCCACCTCAGCCTCCTGAGTAGCGGGAACTACAGGCATACACCACCACACCCTTCTAATTGTTTGTACTTTTAGTAGAGACAGAGTTTCAGCTTCCCAGGCTGATCTCAAACTCCTCGAACTACAGGCAGACGCCACCACACCCAGCTAATTTTTTGTTCTTTTAGTAGATACAGGGTTTCACCATGTTTCCCAGGCTAATCTCAAGTGATCCTTCCACCTTAGCCTCCCAAAGTTCTGGGATCATAGGCTTAAGCCACCGCCCTCAGCCTGATCTTAGCTTTTCAATGTCCTGTTGACACGATATCTCTTTGATGCTTGAAGCAACTAATCTCTTCTTCCAGCAAAGAAACCCTGAAAGTGTAATTTTCTGATGGAATAGAGACCACTTCATCCCTGAAGGAGATATATAGCTTAAATGGAAATACCTCTAAAAGCTTGTACTCTTATTAACATACTTTTGTTATATTAAGGGACATGTTTTGTGTCCATGTCTGGAGAAGCCCTTCTAAGCTATACTGTATCACTCTCTTCCTCCAACACTTTCCTCTGTATAGGAATCTTCCCGCCATCCTGGACTGGGTGAAAACTCAGAAGCCTGGAGCCATGGGTGTCAACATCATCACGTCTGACTTCGTGGACCTGGTGGACTTTGCTGCGACTGTCATCAAGTTGAATGACCTCTTACAGGAGGACACAGCTCCGGCTAAATGCTGATTTAATTTTTTATTTAACCTTAATGTTGAATTTGTTGATCCAGGGTAGAGTTCTGAAGGGTGTCCTGTTAGGATGGCCCCTGGGCAGTGACGATGAAGTAAGAGGAAGATGGCTTTTTTTTCTCCCTTCTTCACAGGGCCATTTAGATAAAATTACAGGGCAATTAATTGCATTTTTCCCAAATGAGACTTTTTTTAAAAACTTAAGTCTAAGGGAAGAAAGCATGTTTCATGTGACCGAGGTCAGGACCTCCCCAGTGGTTTATGGTGGTGAAAGGAGTTTAGAAAAAGGGTCTCTGGAACCTATTCGGGTATTCAGTGTCCCCTTAATTTGCCCAGCTCCCTGTTGTCTTCTGGGGGGTTGTGTTTGAGCCAGTGAGAAAGTTGAACCAGAAACACATTCCTGGTGAAAAAGACTGGCTCACTGCAGGTGTGGCCCACCCTCTGGGGTGGATCTAACATCAACCTGGGGCTCTGAGTGGGGAAAGAGCCAAGCACCCCTCTCTAGGATTGTTGGATGTCATCCCTTTTCTGAGAGAGTAGGACTCATTTGTCACTAAGATGTTTCAAACACAAGCTGTTCTTGTGTAGCATATGCTGGTAACTGGTCATCTTCATTCTTGAGATAAATAGTGCAGACTGCCCTTAGCATCAGAAATACGCTTCCCAGTTTTGAAACTTGGATTCCTTTCTATTTCTTTTGGCCTCTTCTTAAAAGTGAAAGGAACCATGATAGATCTTCTCAGTGTGGGGCCCAACAAGAGATAGACGTGCATGTTCGTTGCATGCCAGATACCTTTTATTTAATTCTACGGCTTTTTCCAGAATGGGTGCCAGGTAGAGCACCTGCATCATTTTGACAAAGTCCTCTTTGGAGTGGGGTCTTCAGGCCTGATCTTGGAATTGCGTTTTATTCTTGTCTGCCTAGGACTCAGGTCTGTGCTGTGGGACACAACGCTAAGTGGAAGGCACCTTATCCGTGGCACCGTGGAAGCAGGCACAGGATGCATGGGAGAGTGCAATGGCATTGAAGGAGGAAGCTCCAAGTGGGTCTGGAGCCATTCTGTAACTCCTTGAAAACAAGACTACCTCGGGGACATTTAGGATGGCTCGTGTGTCACCAAGTGAGAAATACCCAGTGTTGGAACATTTCCAGTCCTTCTCTCCATGGGTCTACTTTCTGCAGGTGGTTTTGAGCCTACCAGTCACCACTCACTGCCTGAGGGCTTTGAAACTCAAGAGGGGATTTTTTTTAATTGATAAGAGGTGCTTATCTATAAAGAGCCCTCTTGTGTTCTGATCAACTTATATGTTTATTTATTTATTTATTTATTTATTTATCAATTAAGTATCTCCCGTGCTTCTTACATCAAGAGCACTCACACAGGAGCTTACCGAACTTTTCTCACCCAGGACAGATGCTGCTATGGTCTTTCTCTCCTCAATAGGAACACGCATCTCAGGGCTATGAGTGACCCCTGACTCTGCTGTTCATATCCTGGCTCCCCAGTCCTCCTGGGGACAGTGTACATGTGTGGATGTGGTCCAGAGCTGAGAAGTCACTACCAAGCCAGGCCGGTGAATGAAGATGAAATGGGTCATGAAGACCTCTATTAGTTTATAGGTAGACCCTCCAGAAGAGTGTCCGTAAGGAAGGACCTAGAAAGAAAATGAGGCATGGAAGTGTGTGCACTCTGATGCTCCTCTGCACCATCCGAGAATCCCTAAGGAAGTGACAGCTTCTGGATTCTTAAGGAGGAAATATAAACATGGAGTCCCGAATGGATGTATGCATTTATAAAGACTGTCAGACTCTTCTTCCAACTTTCCTGTTTGTGTCCTTTGATTCCCATAGATGGATTTCACATGTTGCGTTGCAGAGAGGGGTGTCCTGGGTGACCTACTAAAAGCACATGCATACCCCCAACTGAGTCTTCCAGCCTATGCTTTCTGTAAAGTAATGTAAGCCCTGGCTTTTAGCTTCCACGCCTTGAGGAGGTCATGATAGAACTGCCTCTGGGGAAATCTGGTTGAACCTTCCTTTTTTTGCATTTGAACCCCTCCTTAAAGGGTTTTCTGGGATAATGTCAAATTCTGTTGGGCCTCCTCTGGATAAGAGTAAGAAAGTGTGTTTTGTTCATTTTCCTTCAATTCTGATGCTAAACCCTAAGGACAAGCTCTGAAATCCCTGGTCTACCCTCAGGGTTTTATTTTGGTTGTTGTCATTTCATTTTGCTTTTGTTTTTCTTTCTGAATCAATTGCTAGGGGCTAGATCATTTCCCCACTTTTTACCCTTTGTTACTTGGCAAAGAGATAAGGAGGCAAGAGGAGAATTACTGTTCTCTGTTTTATTTGAGCCTCAGCTTTGTCCAGGTGTTTGGTGCTATGAGGCCAGGTGTTTTGAGAAGTATCTACACAGGATGCCAGTAACACTCTAGGGCTGCTGACTGTTCCATGAAATGTTTACATGATTTTGTCCTTTAGTTCTTAAATATATGGTTGCACTTCTCTTGGGTTGTAACATTTAAGTGCACCTCAGTGTTTGCATGACAAATGTCATCAAGCATGACACAAAAGCCCAGAAAACTGTACCAAGGTTGCATGCACAGAGTCCTGCTCTGTGTGGTGCATGCAGGTGCTCGCTCCTTCACGCTGCTTGGAGCTGCCAGCCTTGCTTGCAATTTGAAAGTCTGCACAAGAGTTCTGGGAGACAGAAGGAGGATTATTTACAATTTTCCCTTGATAAACACCTTTGCATTGGCAGAATCTCTGCCTCAAGAAAAAGTTGCTTAACATTTTATAAAGGATGTGTGCCTTCTCCTTGGCCATGAGAACAGACAGGAGAACTCAGGCACGTGGGGCAGAGGGAAATAGATTTTAGGTTCATGACTCAGTCTTCAACTACCAACAATAAAATAGTGACCCAACTGCATCACTTATTCTCAGCTCTCATGCTTGCTTAGAACTAACTTCAAGATCAGCTAAGAAGCTACTTGACTGAGCCAAAGAGGACTTCGGTTTCACGAAGTTTGAGGTCATATTTATTCTGAAATGTAACTGAGTTATTCATGAGCTCCCCGGACCATTTCCCACACAGCCACATTTCCATGGCTTTGTGGCAAAAGGGACCATCAAGGAGTTTAGTTAGGTCAGGATAGTATTTAAAGGCTTGAATGTTGAACCTTTCAGAGATATAACTATGATTTCATGGATACAGAAGGACTGGAGAGAGAGGTCAGGATGAACTTAATGGAAGGGAGGGAGAAGTTATTGAAGATTAAATTTTAAATTAGTGGCAGATCTCCAAGAGGGTTATGCCAAAAATAAAAAGGTTTTATATTTGCTGTATTAAACTCAATAGTAATTACGTTTAGTCATTTTCCTTAGCACTGAATCTAAACCCTGAATTACTGAGAGCATTTAAGCCACAGTTCCAGGATTTTATTATAAACTCAAAGAAAAGCACAAGATGTGGGCCCAGGTAATGATCCATCTTAAGAATCCTAGTTCTTTTTACATGACTTCATATTCATCCAGAAAAATTATGTTTCTTCTCAAGAAGACAATGTAGGAGAGTATTCTGAAACTAAATGGAGTTTTAAGGCATGTCAGGATTTTCTAGCTCTGGTTTTCAGAATCTTGCCATGAGAAAGTGCTTCCCAATGACACATTATTACCTCCCAGCCAGTAGGCTTAGCACAAAGCTAAAGGTGGAGCAACAGAAGAAATTCAGATGGAAATGAAACTACTTCTTCCTGGGAAGTAAAAGGGCTACATGAAACCAGTCCATCTTACAGATTTAGTTCATGCCACAGTTGACGTTTGTGTGGTGTTCCTTATTAGCTAATTTCAACTTTTTACTCTTAGATTCTAAGAAACAGAGTGGGCTAATGAATGGGGCACAGACATGAGACCCTGCTCTGTTACCTGAGCAAGTGACCCTATGCTACATCTTTCTTGGCTCTCTCATCTTTAATAAAGATGCTGTCTGCTACTTTAGTGCTGTTTGCAAATCTTGGTTGACTAGCTCCCCAAAACATAAGATCCCTAATGATTAGATTAAATGCCTTCTACTCAGCGGGTGTGCAGATGTGGTATTCTTCCCTCTGTGGCTTGTGGAGAGAAGCTGCTTGGGCTTATTTCCTAACACTGTGATGTAGATGGCAGAACTTATCTAGGAATGGCACCTTTGATGATCCATATAATGAAATATGTAGAGCTCAAAGGAATCTGCCAACATGTATGTGGGCCCTTGAGAGGTGAGTTTTCCCAATACACGTTAAGTAGGCTTGTTATGCCAAGAGGAAACGAATAGAAATGACAGCATCAAACATCCAAACTGACAGGAAGTTTGTTTTGCCCAGCAAAGCACATGGTTGTCTTCTGAGTTCTGCTGATGTTCCAGGACGTCCTGGCCCTCCGCCTCAGGCTGCTGCCTGGTGTTTAGCACCACGGCTTTGTCACTCACAACCACTGCCTCGGAACACACAGAAGTGGACTGTTTGTGTGGTACCTCATTTAGCTAGAAACTGTACCTTTAGTTTCAAATGATACCACACAGCTCGTTACTACCCCAAGGGATGCATTACCTCCATAGCTTCTGGATTCCCCACTTCCTCCGAGAAACAGGGACGCTAGTAGCACTGTAACCCTGAACAGACCCTACCCCAGAAGAATGCACTACAAACTGTGATCTTCCCAAAATGTCAGTCTTAGACACTGTACAAATAATTCAAGAGAACTCTTTCTACCCTGCAGTGGATGTAGTGTTCTGTTATGTTCTTCAACACAACTTCTTAGGATCTTTCAAACTCATTTCTAAGCCAAATCGTTTAGATAATTATGCCCCTTATATTTTGGGGGAATTCAGCCTCACAGTTTGTTGAGGCAAGCCTATCAATAGTGTCATTCCTTCTCGTCTCCTTCACAGAATACTCTTTCTCCTTTCGTCTCCTAGCCATTCTCCGTCATCTGCTGACTATGGTTGACCACAGGATACTGGCAAAGCTTACAGTGAAAGGCACGTGTGTTCAGTGATGTCCAATACACGCTTATCACAGGGGTGATTGCTTCTTACCCTTTTCAAATGCATTATTCTACCCCTCAACCTACATCCAATCATTAGAACTGTACCTGATTAGAGCCCAGAACTTGGGACCAATACCTAATTCAAATAGTAGCGGCTTGCTCACAAATGTTAAGCCCAAGAAGAAGCACAGCACTTTGAAAAGTCAAATCAGCCTTCAGTAGCTCTGTACATTTGCAATTTTACATTAGTTAGTAGTTTATAGGACTAATAACACTTCAGTCATGAACCTATAGTCTCAATATGATAAGTCTTAGAACATATTCTAGAAATAGTGGTACCTTGCTGCTATTACAGTTAGTCATTTGTACTCCAATATAATATGTATTAAATACAGATTGTGTATGCATTATTTGTGTGTATATGCCAACTGTACTACTTAACCTTACTGATTAGCAATTAGAAAAATACAGAAATTGTCATGGTGAAAATAAGTCTTGGTCAATTCACATGATACGTGAACCTGATAAATGCGCTAATAGATTTGATATTTTGTCTTGTATTGCTCGTTTTACACTATGGTGCATGTTGTTTGCTTAGTAAAATAATAATAAAGTATACCAATTTTAAAGTTAGAATTAAAATTTTGCATATATGCTGCTTGATACTCCGAAATGTATTCTGTGGCTTAATTATCTTATTTCTATACAGTTCACTTGGCTTTTTACCCCTAGGAAATAATTGTTCATGTATATCTCTCATCTTCTTTCTTGTAACTTTCATTAAACTGCTTACTTCAACTTACAACATTGTAAAGCCAGAATACCTCATTTTAACAGCAAAAAAAAAAATAGATATGATGACATGATGTGTTCTCTTGTATTTGATTTGAACTACCTAAATAGGCTTAAACCTAATAATAAATATACAATTTTGGCAGGCACTTTTCCTTTGTTTGGATGAACATTTTGTTATTGGTCTACTTCTAATTTTGTTTTAAAGAGTTATAAACTCAGTGTCAATAAAATATGTTGTTATGTAACATTAGACAAAAACCCTCTCGGGCATGTCTAACATATATTTGGATTAACTAAACGTGCTTGCTGTCCTCAAGATTGAGCAATGTGTGAAATGTGTACACACCCTTGACTCTATGCTTTTCCAAGCTTCATCCTTAGCTCTTCAGTTATTTCCCCTAAGCTCAGACCTGCTCTTACTGACATCCATACTGACATCCACACTCACCTGACCACCATCTCTACCCACATTAATCTGAGTGATGGCTAAAATGCCCAGAAGTAAAACGATGCAGAGGTAATGGACTTGTGCATACAAAGATTAAATAAGGGTGGAACTGCATTTCCACTGCAATGAAGATTCCAGTATCTTCCTCATTTGTAACTCTTTTTAATAGAATATCCAAGCCCACTTAATTTTAGTGGATTCTGTGTTTCCCCTATATGTGACAAAAATAATGGGTTGAGGTAAGGTTTTTTGGTATGAATTTAGCAGAGATCAAATTAATTCTAACCATTAATTTCTTGTAGTCAAAGGTTAAAACAGGTAATTAAGAATAATTATAAGTCTGTGGAAGTTACTGTAGCAATTTAACAACATAATCATATTCAGAATTTTTAACTGTAGTCATTCCTGTTCAGTTTTTAATAATAAATTGCATGATGTAGATAGAGCTGGGTCCAAATATGAGCAAAGCAGATATAACCTGTATGGTGTAACTGCAAAGACACTACTGGTCTGCCTCAATTTCTGAACATATCCTTGGGTTGAGACATTGCCTCTCTAACAATGGAGCGCTCACATTATGTATGAACTCGTTATACTCATCATAGTAATGTATCATATTACAACAAGCTTGTAAACTTCTATTTAGCACAAAAGTGTAGGCATTTCAGAAGTGCACAGACCTGAGTTCCTCCCCCAACTCCACATCCTGGCTGAGTAACCTTAGGCAAATCAACATCTCTACTTACAAAGAAGATATGGCTAAAAATATCTACCATGAAGGATATTGAGAAGACAAAATAATAAAATGCATAGAAAGCATTTTAGCATATAACATGACACATAGGAAATACTCAATAATAGCTATTAGTCTTAGTAATAAGTGCAGGGATGCACCCTACTTCAAATGGCACCCAACACAATCCCTTCAGCGTGATTGCTAACCTTTGTGTTGATTGGTAGATGATTCAGCAGGAACTAACTAATG
This sequence comes from Saimiri boliviensis, assembly GCF_048565385.1. Classification (NCBI taxonomy): domain Eukaryota; kingdom Metazoa; phylum Chordata; class Mammalia; order Primates; family Cebidae; genus Saimiri; species Saimiri boliviensis. The sequence continues at coordinate 39,292,326 of NC_133456.1, read as the reverse complement.
AAAAGTCAGTCAATATAAATTTGGACAGTGAAAGAAAATGTGAAAGCTCTTTGCATGGCAAATTCTTGGGGCTTTGCAGTGGAAGTTCAAGGCAGCTGGATGGTGCTGAGTGATTAGACTTGGTCATTCATTTCTCTGCCTGTGTGTGTGTGTGTCTGTGTAGGTTAGAAGGCGACGGTTGTTGGGGCAAAGAGAAGAACGGTGTGAAGAAGGCACTACAGACAAAGTCCTGGGCTTTGGCTGTTGGTGGTGTACACCTCTGGAAGCGTCCTAATCAGGAGGTACTCACATTAATATAGATTTCTGGACCTGATCCCTGAAGATTATGATTCTTTATATCTTAGGGCATATCCCAGGAGAAATACTTAGAAATATGTATTTTGGTGTATAACCAGTTGGAGAATTATTAAATCAGAAATGCATTACTCAGAGAGTGGCATTTATGCCACAGGTGGTATGCAAGATGATGTGAGCTGGAAGATGGCCATATCCTTAAGTAGCATTAATATCATTAATCACTTAATCAGTTCTGAATAGTCAAGAGGGAAGTCTCAGTTTAGTAATGAAACCTCTCTGTCCTTTGCTATCTACAAAAACCAAAAAGGCAATAGTATCTAGCTAACATTTCATCTCATCTTGTTTGTATTGTGTTTACGTTGTGGTTACCCTCTCTTTGTAGCAGGTAGTCATAGGTTTTCAATAGTGATATAAAGTCCCCTTTCAAAGTAAATTTATCTAAATTTTTCAAAGACCCCACCATGAAGAGCTATGAGAATGACCTAAGTTTATGATCCTTTCCAGGTTGAAAAAGAAATACAGTGATTCTACCACTCATTTTTGCCTAGAATTGGGTTTGACTTGCTCTTTCTAAATATTACTTACTAACTAACTACATAAAGAAACTGCTATTTGAAACAGAAAATTATCTCTGCTTTTCATAAGGGAACTTCCTTCAGGTTTCCTGCGAAAGTCTATGCTCAGATAATCTCTTTCTATGTTGTCCAGTACAGAGTTTAAACCAGGGAAAGAAGGGTCATGGAGTCACTGAGTCCTACCTATGGCTGAGCCTGGCAAACAAGAAACGCAGAGCCAACTCCATTTCTTCAACTTTGAAACTGATTCCTTCTCTGTTAATCCTCGAGGCCAGGTTGCTGAATGTCCTGGATTTTTGTTGTGTTTTTTTTTTTTTTCCAAAGGAATTCTTCCTGTTCAGCAAGAAGTGATTGTGTTTACCCCTCTGCAAATCTGCTCAGGACGACCAAAGGAGTGTTATTATTTTTAAGACTTGAAACCTTTCATTCTCAGAGAGGGTGGGAGGTTGCAAGGGAGGGACAGTGTGGCCAAAGCCAATGTGCCTCAAACCTCACCCAGGATGGCCTGGACAAGTGCCAGCGAAACAAAGCACTAGTCAGACCAGGGTGTTTTCACAGCTGGCCAGTGTTTTTGGACAGCGTGGGTGGGGAGGAGGCCACAGCAGTGTGAGCCTCTGTCCAGTAGCGTCAGGTGATTGAGAGAAGCCTTCGGCAGGCAGAGGACTTTAATCTGAGGATATAAGCATCTAAAGAATAGGATTTATACTGTAGAGAAAGGATGTAAGAAGCAGAGTTCTTGTTAAAGGCAGCTACTGAATGCTGTTTTTTTGTTTAACCTGAGAATTGAGTGCTTTTTAGCCTGCAGACTTTCCTAACTTGATCCTCACTGGGCATTTGCACAATCCAGTTCCAGGATGTGTTTCTAGGACCTCCATGAAGTATAAGGAGATCTGGAAGAAAACATTTGGCTGCCTTTTGCAAAAGCGTTCCCTACCGACAGCTTGTGAGTCTAGAACTCACACACTACACATCAGGGGGACCAGTGGACTACTTCAGCGGGGCTAGAACTCCTGAAAATGAGACATACAATCTTAGATGTGTGTGCACTCTTTTTCTGGTAAAGGACCCATAACTTGCATCAAATTCTCAAAGAATTTATGATCTTAAAATGTTATAAACCACTGCCTTTCAAGCACCTAGGAGAATGCATTATCATTTAAATGTTCTTAAGCAAGCAAGGCTGATTTAGGCTAGCACTAGAAAGTCTTGGTCCTTCCTATTAAAAAAAAAAATCTAAATTAAGATTCTTGTAGAATTGTTCACTATAGGTGCTCTGTTTCAAGAGGTAAAGTCAAATCCAACAACATGAAAAGAACAGACTAAGCCAAGTTCAAAGGATCCTAAGGTATAGTCAGATGGGACATAGCAAGAGAGCGTGGTCAGGGGAGCCAGCAGAACCAGGCACACTGGCAGACCAGAAATGGCAGGGGCACTGTGCAGACTTGGGCGCCACATTTCAGAGGCAAATGGGTAAATTGGAGCCTTCTTAGAGAAGAGTAACTTGGAGAGGGTAGGATCGAGAAGTCATGTCAGATGGAAAACTAGGGTAGTTGGAACAGGAAACATTGGGAGCAAGGTAACAGGGATATCTTCAAGCAGTTTTAAATTGTTACATGAGTTGAGCTTAGAATCTTATGGCTTTAGCTCTAGAACATTTGTGCGAGGCATTAACTTTATAGAAGAGAAAACTGAAAGCCAGAGAGAAGTGACTGGCTAAGGCAGACCTGGGACTAGAATCCAGATTCTGATTCCCTTCCCAGGGCTGTTTGCCACCATTTCCAGCTGCCTCCCTGAGTACCAATGAATGACCATTTCAAGAAGGTCGAGCTTAGCTTGATAAAGAGTATTCCTTTGCAGAATAGGAAGCTAAGTGAGATAGTGAGCTCACCATCATAAAGAGTATTTCCGAGGGAAAGTGTACTTATTCCCTACAGTTCCTATAAAAAATTACCACAAACTTGGTAGCTTACAACAGTACAAATGCATTACCTTGCAGGTCTAGAGTAAGAAGACTAAAATGGTCAGTGGGGCCATGCTCCTTCTTGGAGGCCCTAGAGGAGAATCTACTTCCTTGCCTTTTCAGCTTCTAGAAGCAGCCTGCATTCCTTGGCTGGTGGCCCCTTCCTCCACCTTTAAAGCAAGCAGCATAGCAATCACTGACTCTGCTTCTGTCATCACACCTCTTTCTCTGATTCTGATCTTTCATAAGGACCCCTGTAATTACATTGGGCCCACCTGGATAAGCTGGAATAATCTCCCCTCTGAAGATCCTTAACTTGACCATGTCTGCAAACTACGTTATGTTACCATGTAACATAACATATTCATAGGTTCTGGAGATAAGGATGTGGACATTTTGTGGGGTCTATAATTCAGTCTACCACAGAACATACCATGGAAAGGTTTACTCATGCTCGTGCAGGTCTTAGAGCAGATCTGGATTCAGATCTTGGCTTCAGCACCTACTAGTTGCATGTCCATTATCCCTTTGAGCCTGAGGGAATGTGTTCTCTTCTGGGACCACAAAGGAGTGTAGTTTTAAGAACTTCCTAGCACCATGCCTCCCTCCCATCTCTCTCCATCTGGGAGATTTAACGATTTATGTTTAAATTTCGCAGGCGTGGGAAGAAACTAAGAGTCAATCACACCAGCGGAAGTCCTAAGGAACTCCTTTCATTGGCCTGGGATCTTAGAGAAGGTGGGGGTTCCTTCTTCCACACCCCTTCAGACTCCATGTTTGGGTCCCCTTCCATGAACACTCCCTTCATGGCAGCCATCTTTCTCTCTCCTGGATTTCCCCTCTGGAGTCCCCTTCCACACTCTCTCGTGGAAGCCTGTCTTCCCCTCCTAAACTCCATCTCTCTCTCTTCCCTTCCACTCAGGGTGGAAGCTGCTTTCCTCTCCTGGATTCCATCTTTCTGGATTCTCTCACTCAGTGTGAGAGTTGGCTGCTTCTTTCTCTCTCCTTCTCCTTTCTTTCTCTCTCTCAATAAATCACTTTCTACAAACACTTTTGAGTCCGGTATTTACTGTGCACTGCGCCGTGGTCCCCTCTCTCATTTTTGAGAGGGCAGGAGACCAAGAACCTGGAGAAACATCCTCTCAGGGGAGCTGAGGGCCCCCTGAACCCCAATATTACAAGCCTTTGTTCCCTCATCCATAAAATAGGAAGAAAATCTCAACATTACCATGAGGATTTGTGGTAATAGTCATGAAATGCATAACACATAACACTCTTTCAATGAAGGGTAGCCATATTTATTCAAAAACCTGCCAGATGATTCTCACCATACAAGAATCTAGTAGAAGAAAGTTCATTATTAAATGGGAGATTTGATAAAGTGACCTCCAGATTTCCCTCTGAGATTGCTATAATCTAAAGGAATAAAAATTTTGTTTTCTCTGTAAACTATTCTCAGAGCCTCTTGTCCACTTCCCAGATGCAGTGACAAGGGATTTTATTTGATTTTATTTGTGGCCATCTGATTTTTGCCACGCAGCTCTGGTTGGATTTAAGCAGGACTTGGAGCCTGTCCTGGTGTGTAATGATTGGCCAGACCAGACGGCCGGGGCCAGGGCGGACTCCCTCCTTCACATCTGTCAACATACCTGGCTGCAAGCAAGTTGCTGCCTGTGACCACTGTCTGCAGAGGCCAGGGAGCGCAGGAAAGGAAGGAGAAAGGAACACCTCACCTTCAGGCTCGGGGAAAAGGAGAAGCCTGTCTTCGTGCATCTTCTCAACATCCCACCCGCTTCAGCAAGGGCTGGAACAGTCGTGGGACATCCCTGCTGAGTCAGTAAAGAAGCTGAGGGAAGAGTCGGGGTTGAAAAGCGGCAGACAAGGTAGGTGATCTCTGGGGTCATGGCCCTTCTCTCATGATCACAAGCGAGCACTGCACACAGCCTTGTCACCAGAGTGCCTCTGAGGATGGTCTGCTGAAGGAAATGCGGTAGACCTGGGTGTGTGTGTCGGAACTCGGTCATCTGCCCATCAGCCTCTTCTGGAAAGCAGGCTGTATTTTCCTTCTGTCTTCTATCTCTTCCGAAAATTGTTGTTGCTCCTGTACACATTTCGGAAACTTGGAAGGTTTTTAAAAAATCTTTCATTATAACAAACTATATGTGTGATTTATTCAAATTATTTCATTCGTAGCTCCATAAGCATGGTTCTGTTCCAGAATTTTGCTTGCATAATTTTTTTCCTTTTTCAAGACATAGCAGAGAGGACAGCGTATGTATATACTAGTATATGGTACAGAATAATATAGTCTGAGAAATACACTGTTCATTCACAGAGCTGTCAACCTCATTTGATGGGATCTCCCAGGAAGTCAACTATATTTTTCTGCTTTGGAACCTAGAGAGTTAAAAGGACTGAAATTACTGGAGCAGAATCAAGCCTATTTACCTAAGCTTATCACATCGGCAGCTAGGTCAATCATTTACTGAGGCTAGGCTGTTTCTTAGCCTGAATGGAGGACCACCAAAGCCTTTGCTGGCCTGAGTCCCTCTGTAGAAAAGACATGGGCAGCAGAGAAGAAAGGCTGCTCTGAAGCTATATTCCAGGTTCCTGTTTGACCAGAGTAATTTTTTTCCTTCCCAGAATAGTAAATATCCTAAGGTTCCCCCAAAACATGAGCAAAACTAAAACGCAAGCCTGATACCGATGCCACTTTAGGAACAGAGCTTGTGGCTTTGCAGGGAAATTCCCTCATCACTGGAGGTCTATATGGGGAAGAAGGAGATGGTAACTGTGAAACAAGTTACTAAGTGATTCTTGAGGAAGAATAATATTATAATCACCAAAGAAAACATGAAAATGTTCCCCTTCAAGTCTGCATTCTAGAAATATGTTATTTTTATTGAATGTGATTCGCTCTTCTTTAGGCCTGAACATAAATCCTCTAATTGCAGAAATGTTGTCACATTGTCACCGCATACAACTTCCAGGCCTGTGCAGTGGTTCCTGGCTCCTGTGGTCATTAGTTAGAAGCCTCGTGATACAGAAGCCCTATCTTTCTGAACTCCCTTTAGGGAAGGAGTTGAGTCATGTAGGACAAGGTGAAGTTTGACATTGCTTTTGTCAATCATTTGTGGAACTGGAGTGACTCCCCTCAGGTAAGGTTTGTGGCTGAATATTTAGTGTCTGAGGCAGTCACCTAGATCCAAGAGTTGAGGCCATTGTAGACACAGACCTGTGTGTGATTTTGGGTAAGTCTGTGGCTACCTCCCAAGAATGTTGTGGAGAATCATGGAAAACTGATGCATTTCTATGAAGACACTAAGCCCTGCAAAATGTTAAGTGTGAATCGGGCTGTTGTCCAGAGCGTGTCTGTAGATAATGCAAGTGATGGAGGTGGTTTTGAAGAGGAAAAACGATCTTGGGGTGATCAAATGCATTGGCTAGGTCAGGCATGGTGACTCATGCCTATAATCCCAACACTTTGGAAGGCCAAGGCAGAGGATTGCTTCAAGCCAGGAGTTCAAGACCAGCCTGAGCAACAAAGTGAGACTGTCCCTGCAAAAAGTTTTTTTAATTTTTAAATGCATTGGCCATATTTCCCCACATTACTGAAGGCTGCCTTAGGGGCAGACACACAGGTCTGACCTGTCCTTTTTTTTTTGTAGCTTCTGGCTCAGGGCCTAAAACATGCTAGAAGCCCCTAAGGGTATATCCAGCTTTTTCTTTTCATGTCCCGAATACTGTATAGTAAGTAGAGGGAGACGATTCTTCAGACTGACTAGATTAGAATAGGCATTGTCATTTTTTTTAAATGTTAGCTAGTTAGAATATAGAAGTCAATTAATTTGCCCAAAATTGTTCAAGTAGTCTGAGCCAGGATCCTACTCAGTTCTGCCTTGTTCCCAACCCAGTGCTTTTCCCAGGTCATGGAGTTGACCATATGGATAAGCATAAATTGGGGAGGGGGGTCACTGAGGTAAGCAAGGCTGACTAATACAGTCAGAGGTTCTCCTCTGGCTCTTGATGTGCCATGCCTGAGCCACTATAACCAAAAGGCCAATATTAGACTTCTGAAAAGGATGAAACAGACAGGAGCAAAAGGAAGTATTTTTAGTCGTGGCAGTAACTGGAGTCTTCTCTGTCCTGTATATTTTCTAAATAACCCAGCTAATCCTCGGGCTAGGACTTTGCCCCTTTTTATACGGTAGACTCAAATCCATGAGCCCCAACTAAAGCACAACCTCTGAACTATTTCCAGAGAAGAAATGACCCTGTCCCAATCTTTCTCGAGGAACTCAAGGATTTACTTACTATCTCATCTCAGCTAATATCCACTCATTTAAATCTAAGAGACTTGGGCACGAAGAGGCTTAAAGCCAGAGAAACCATCAACAGTTCCACCTATCAAGGATCTCACCATCAGCAACCCAAAGAGACCCATGTCAGGTAGGAGTCTAAATGGCTTGCTGGTGTCATTTGAGCAGTGAATGAGTAATGTACGAAGCCTTCATCCACCCCCACCCCTAGTTTCACTTCTGTTCATGTATGTCCTAAAGATTCCATTAGCTGTCTGTCATAAATTCCAAAGAAGCCACAATTCCTGAGCATTTACGAGATCAAGATAGAGAAATGCCATCGCGAAACACAGACAACTAAACGTCTTTGAACAAAGGGTTTATACTGACTTGCCTCACACGTATCTCGAGTGTGTGATAGCAAAGGCATTACAAATAGGCATCACCATGTCCACTAGCACCCTTTACTAATCAACTGACCCTGCATGAACTGTACTCACATGCCATCATTTTCATTAACTAAAACACTAAGAGAAAGAAAGTTGAAGCTAAAACACAAAGACTCATCACGACATTTCACCCGTATCAAATACTTATTATGACCAAAACATGAGCTGCTGCCTTTTTATCTGCACTTTTTTTCATTTAATTTTCATAAAAAACCTATGCAACTTGCCCAAGTCACAGAGCTAGTAAGATGAGGTGAAATTTGAGTTGGGATCTAACTCCAAATCCGAAGTTCTTCAGCGTTCTGTTCTGGGAAACGCACCCAACAGTGTCTACACTGTTCACGTTCTAAGTGTAAAAGGGTGAAAAGTTCTTTCTAAATTATTTGATCAGATCCTCAGAGTATATATTTATTCCCCCTTCCCACTCACACCAGATGTTGTTGATGTTCTTAAGTTTAAGCATAAACCTCAATATGACAGTGGTTTTCCTCTCCTCTAGAAAACGAACCACAAAACCCATGTACACGCATGCACACACACAACAGCAATTGCCCAAGAGTCAGTGCTTTGATTCCTTAAGCTGAGAGGGAAAACTGTTCTTATCTCCTAGTTTATAAACATTGTTTTGTTTGTTTGATTGATTAATGTGATGTACAAGACAAATTTGTCATTTATTATACCAAGATTTTTTTTCAAGTTCACTTCTGCTGTAAAATTTCAGTCTTCAAAATCAGCTAAATTTTTCAAAACTGTCCAGTATGTCAATAGTTTTATTTAATCTTCACCACAGCCCTGTAAGATGAGTACTCTGTTCAGATGATATCCTTTCAGATAAGAAACCTGAGACTCAATACAGGTGAATAACCTTCTCAATCTCATTCAACTTAAGTTCCTGAGGTCTTGGGACTCCAAATTCTTTTTTCTTTTTTCTATCAAATACTCATGCAGTTCTCTGGATTCCTAAGTCTTACAAGTGGTAGGAATGGGGCCTAAAAGCTTTTTATTTAAATTTTCAGAAATTAAAAATTCCAAATGACTACACAGCCTGTTCTCAGGCTACAGAGACCCACTCAAATATTGATTGCTTTGCTTTGGGCTAGAATTCTATCAGGTCAGTGTGGTAATGCTGTTATCCGAATTAGATTTTCATAGAGTAATGAAAATTAAGACACTAATTGTTACTTAATAAAATCTGCCTTAACGGCAAAAAAATCTTTGACGCCCATGTGCCCATGAGCAAAATGAGATATCAAAGGGGTTCATGCTAGGAGAAGGATAAGCCACCACTGTCCTCTAATCTGTTGTGTGCCTAGAGAACAGTATACATGAGTAGGGGCTAGAGAACCCACGGTGTCTTGAGATGCACACGCCCTCTCTAAACCTGTAGTCAGATGATGTCTCATGAGTCAAACAGTTGCCAAATGGTATGGAACCTAAGGAAGTCCTTCTACAAATCGAGAATCCATTATTGTAGTTTCAACCCTACAGAAACCAGCTAGAGTTACAGAAAGAAACGTTATGCCCTAGGAATTCCATTTCAGTCTTAAGATGTTCTGAAAGGTCAGGGAGCCCTGCATCAGCTATGCATCTGGAGGGGATCAAGTGTTTTATTATCCCTAATGCTTCACTGGGAATTGCCCCTGGCTGGCTGCCTGAGTCCCATCCCATGCAATGGCCTCGCTCTCCACACCTTTGCTTTGGTGTTAATGTGTATCCTCATCACACATTTCTGTGACCTCTGAGGTTTTAAGGATCTCGGTGCAGGAGAACCCATAGATTTAGGCAATGAGCAAGCAGAGTGAATGAAACTTCTGCCCCTGACCCACCCAAAACTTATTCCCCTCCTCTCTGCAGTTCCAAGGTCAAATTTCCCATGACAGCAGTAAAGGAACTGAAGATCACAAAATGCTGGCAGTTCACCATGCCTTGGAGGGGTTCCCAGAAAGTGAAATGAAAATGAGATTGTTTTCACATAAGACCTCTGTATTTGGAGGACAGGATTCAAACAGTTTGGATGTGCGATTTCACTGTGCACTGAAGTAACCCCCACGAAGTCTTGTTTGTTGTTTTTCAAAAGCCAAAATAATATCAAAAATATTTCCTGCAGAGAACTCTTAACTAGACAGAATTCTTTTTTGTCATCACTGGGCTGATGTTTTCAAGGATTCATTTCTCAAGATAAGCCATATATAGTGCATTTGGCTGGAGCTCATGTGTATTTCTGTGGAATGATGGCTTTCATCCATGGGGCCTACATTGTGGTGATCTCATTAGATTTCACAAGGTAAACAGCTGAAAATGTGTGGTTAGTATGTAAGCAGGCAAGAGAAAAGAAGACCCAGGAGAGGTCAGCCAGAAGATGTTGGAGTGAATTGGGAGACGGCATGCTTCTATGACCCAAAGAAAGCCAGTACCCCTACAAATTCCAAGGATATGTACCTTCAATTTCAAACATATGTACCCCACAAAATTTAGCTCTGCTTCCTAGAAAGGAATCCTAATCATAGGAAGAGCTAATGGTTAGACTTCCCAGACCATCACTGTCCTCTACCCAAATTCATCTCATTTTGCTTTTCTTTGCAAAATGAAAATTCTCCATTTTCAATAAGAAGAGTATTAGTATAGAATGCGGTTGTGTTGATAAATTGTAGTCCAACAAATTAAACATAAAACAGTCCAACAGAGACATCCTAGGCCTGACATCACTGTTGTCTTTCTCTGTGGCTTTATGCCAATTTTTAGACATCTTGGTGGTGGCTCAGTTTCACATCTTTACTCATCTGTGTCCTAATGATGAATAACCACAAACATTTATTGATGGGTTATCCACTCAGTTCAGCAACAGTCATCTACTCTACCAGGACTGTGTTAGACACACTCCTGGCATAGGAGTTTTTTATATAGGATTAAAAAATCTTGCCACTCATCAGAGATGAGGTCTTAAATTTATCCAGTAGGCCAAACCACAGCTTCTTTAGAGTCCTCTATATTTGTGTCTGTGCATGTGTGTGTCTGCCTGTGCGTATATAGCTGTACTTCTAATCATTATTCAGTACCAAAAAAATAATGGGTTCTCAGTAAATATTTGTTGGTCATATTAACTTGGTAATTAACTAGGAATTTAATCAAGAAACTGATTTATACAAAGAAAACTGGAATTGCTAGGGAAAACTAGGGAAAGAATCCCAAGTGTTAAACATTGTCGTAGAGGGAATAGGACATGGAGGGTCTAGTTGCTCTTCTGCCAACCTCCAGCAGAATGGAACCACACGTAGGAGACCGTGGTTGTGTTTGATTCTGCTACTACACACACTGACAAGGCAACTCTGGGCAAGTCACTTCAGCTCTCTTGGCCTCAGTTTTCTCATGTTCAGAATGGAGGCAGGGGGTTGAGAGTATAACATCTCTAATGTCTTCTCTAGTTTTGATATTCTGTGTTCTATGAAAAACTTCTATAGAAAAGTTTACTTCAAAAGTTCTTCAAGGAAAACACAGGAATAATTTTTATTTCCCTAGGGAGATCATTCCTATATCTTTGGTAAATAGGGGGAATGAAAAGACTGCTCAAGAGATCCCAGCTATGCCACTGTGAAGATTTTATAAACTGGTGAGTCTGGGCATTGATCTTTACTGGAGAAGAAGCCCACTTGGCTAGTAGAGTACAGGGAACCACATCTGAGTTCTCTCGTCCAGCGCTCAGCTTTGCCATGCCTGTGTGCTGCTAATGCAAGCTCCAGCAAGCAGGCAGTCATGACTATCATTCTCTCTTTATAAATGCACAGAAGGCCTCAAAGGTGACAGACTTGCCCAAGGTTACAGAAACATGGCAGTGAGTCAGATGGAACTGTGTGTGTTTGGAGGAGGAGGAGCAGATGACATTATAAACACAAGGCAGAGAGTGAGGGACGGATCCACACCTCTTCTGAAGTTAAGAAAACACAATGGTCACAGGCTGCAGAAGAGCTTTAACTCTGCTGTGGATCCTGAGGTCACCCCTGTCTGCCTGTCTCTCCCTGTGCCACCCCAGGCGCCCTGCCCAGGGTTACTCACCCAGGATGTTGCTAACTGTGTGCCTGTGCTCATGTCCCTTCTTGTGAGCTTCATGAAAGGCTATTTGTAATGAAGAGAGGGTATATCAAGGAAGGGAGACTGCATCCTTGAGGCCTTGAACTGAAAAGGCAGTTTTTTTAAAGAGGAAGTCTGGTTTCCCTATTAAAATCTGCAGAAATGAATGGTCCTCAAGATGACTAGCAGAAGTGTGACATTCCATTTCAAGCATTTAAAAAAATTTTTTTATTGAGGTTATTTTACTTCTCTTTGCTCTTCTTCTCCACATAAAAAGGAAAGAATATGCTTGCTTACTATGACACTGTATGAGAGAAGGCAGCCCGGCAGTAGAACTCAAAGGAACCTACTAATTGCACCAAACAGCAAGGAATAGCTAGACATTTCTGTAAGTAAAGTGTGGTATTGTCATGCCTCACGCTAACCCAGGCCTAGGGAGCACTAAGACCCTGAAGAACCACAATCACAAGTGATGGCAAAGAACCTCTGGTCCAATCAGAAAAACGCTGAAAGAAATTGGGTATCAATGGTTTTATGTCTCAGTAGCATTTAGAGGCTGTATCACTTTGTTGCAAATTATTGTCCTTGTTAAATATGAGAGAGAGAGAAAGAGAGAAAGAGAGAGAGAGAGAGAGAGAGAGAGAGAGAGAGAGAGAGAGAGATCACATTAATTATCATCCCCAAGGGATATCTGGTAATTTTCCAGAGGTATATGAAGAGGGCAGACGATGCCATAAATTCAGTAAGAACAGACTGGTTTCTTGGCAGAGTCTTCAGGTGACTTTTTGTTGTACTCAACAAAAATCTTACTGAGTATACCCACTTCTCTGTTTCTACTCTATTCCTAGTATCTAACTAACTTCTTCTTAGGTAGTCTCTTGGGAAGAGGGATAGATAAAAAGTAACACAATATATAATGCTTAGTTGACTGTTACAACCGTATTAACTACGCTTACTATTTTAGAAGCCGCAAAACTAACAATCACCAAAAGTCGCCCTTGGCTTGCCCCCCATATACATTCAATTCAGGTAGGATAGGAAGAGGACAGGCTTATGATTAGTATAGTATCTCTTAAAGAAGTCAGAGAATTGGAACAGCCCATGATTCAACAACCATCATCAATGTCTAACTTAACTCAAATACAGGCCTCAATTTGTGCCCATCAAGTTAAAAAGAAAAAAAAAACAGTGGGAACAGGAGAGGGGGGGAAAAACCTAAAAACAAAAGCAAAGAAATAACAACAACGATGAAAAAAAAAAAAAAAAGAATTTAGACAAGGTGCTGGAACATGGAGACCATCTCACACAGTCCTAATGCCGACGACCAAATATCAGCTGGCACCTTTACCAGTTCTCCAGTCAGTGAGCTCCATTGCTTCTTGAATCGAAATGAATTCCTATTATCGGACTGGATTCTCCAGCACTGCCAGCTTTCTAGCAGGAGAAAACGTTTCAGAGCATGAGGTAAAATAGAACTCTGTTTTCCTACTTTCAAAAAGTCATCTCATGCACCTACCCATAGCCCTCCCTCAGCCCACTGATAGTCAAGGAAGCCAGAGTCCATGGGTCTCCTATCTGTGCTCGAGCACCTGCCCTACAGTGAAAAAGAGAAGAGGGAGCTTATCCAGTAGAGGCTTTCCAGAAGATGCAGGACTGTTTTCTGATAATCCCATGTTTCACTGCTCACTAGGCCGAAAGGGAGGGAGGGAGCATTTTGAACAGAGGAAATTTTCATGCCATAAATCTTCAGGCATTTGTGGGCACAAAATGTCTGGCTGTGATTGAGATGAAACTAAAATAATTTACAAGTCGTGTGTGTGTGTGTGTGTGTGTGTGTGTGTGTGTGTGTGTGTGTTACATGGAAAGAATTTTAATATGAGAAGGGCATTAAATCAATTTTGCGACAAGAAAAATTCTTTGTCTGGACTATTTCTGGGTGTTGGTTACACAAAACCTAAATAGTTGTTTAATTTCTGGAATTAATTAGTACAAAATATGTCTATGGATAGCGTGTTATTTTCTTTAAAAATGCTACAACACATTTTAATCATTTTTAGAAAAAACACACTACAAGATCCTTTGGCATGTAAAAAATTATTTTGTGATGTCTAAACAAATCTCAGGGTTGGTTAATTATACTGAACTTCAGATGTCTTCAAGTAACTCTTAGCATGCTGAATTTTATATTCCACTACCAATGCATCTTATTTTAGATGATGTTATGAGTAAACTCATCACCGGATAGAGCAGCCTGCACATCCTTTGGTTAGATTGTATGCTTAGACTACTCCCCAAATGTATTTATTTTCCTATTCTGCAGACACATACTCTACTCATGTCTGGTTTGGCTTAATATTTGGCTGGTCCCCTAAAGGGACTGGTTGAGGGTCACCATGTTTCTCTTTTAACCAGTATCTGATAAAACGCTAACTGAGATACTACTATTCTTCACATGCATTTATATCAAAAGCTATTTATTCACACTTCCCCCAGGCCAAAGTCATAATAGCACGTTAGAATCAAATATTTCCCATTTTTCTAATTATATCCAATAAGAAAATATTTACAGAGTGCCTAGCACATTTGACACCTTGCTAAGGGATATAGATTCAGAGAAGAGTAGTTCACAGTTCTGCCCAAAGCAAGACCAACATCTCGTAGAGAAAATGAACCAATAAAGGGGCCAACACAGGATCATATGCAGTAATAACTGAACACAAAGCAGAAAAGTTTCAGATGGATGCTCCCAAATATCAGAGGAGTTGGGGTCCAAGTGGATTTTAAAGAAAAAAAAAAATTTGGATTCACATTCTTCCTTTCTAAAAATCCAGGTTATGAAGAAAAGGTTACTTCCTTGTAGGAATTTGTCTGAATATCCTAAGGAGGTGAACTTACAAGAGTAGAAACAGTTGTGGTGGCCATGGCTATGGAAGTTTTGATCCCTGGAGAAAGAGGATAAAAGGAGAGTCTGGAGAGATTCTTCTAACTAAAAGGTAGGAGAAAGAAGAATTCACACTTTTGAACTTTGCTCTGAGTCACAGTCTCTGGCTAATTCATATCCTTTGGACTGGAGACTTAATTGAGAAACATTCTGTGCAGCCCAAGGTTCACATGCTCTCCCAAACCCTAGAGATTTTTGCCTGGTGGACAAGCTCATTATAAATCTGATTTCTACTCAGTTATGAATTGAACTTCATTTATCCTGGGAGCAACTTTAAATAGGAATAGTGAACAAAATAAATATCTGGAGAAGTAGCAGTGAGGTCTTCTGATGTCAGCAACTGGCACCAGGTAGGAAGCTCAAGGTTAAAGAATAAACATAGCTGACCCAGCCCCCATCCCAACAACCTACATTAGCATCCAGATCCAACTCTGACTTTGTTACTATACATTATAAGCAGAATATAAGTCAGAAGGGTAAGCTTAGTAGCTCTCGACCTAGCCTGGCTATAAATCCTTCTTAAGTTACTTTAGGTAAACATTTAGCATATAAGCGAAAACTTTCATCATTTTAAACAATTTGCCTGTTTCCTGAGGTAGGGCTAACAGATTGTTGAATTTTCTGATTCTTTTAGAAACTCAGATCATGAATTACACTCTTAATGGACCAATTTTTATGTTGGTTTCACTTTTTCATCCACTGAAAGAAAAAATAGCTATAAAGTAATTAGGACAGATTTGGCTACCTAAATATTTAAAACTTATTTTACAAATGCTTACACACAGGTAAAAATAGAAACAATGAACTGAGAAACTACATTTGAAACATAAATAACAGACAAAAGCTTACCATTCCTAAAGAGTACTTATAAATCCTTACAGAGGCAATAGCCCAGTAAAAAGTTTGGCAGAAAATGAACTGGCAACTCCCACAAGAAGAAAGGTTTATGATCTATAATGATATGAAGAGATGTTCAGCCACACTAACAATGAAATAAAGGCAAATTGAAACAGTAAGATAGCATTTCATTTTTATGAGATTGGTAACAATTGAGTAATATTAGATGTTAGTGAGCATGTGTAGAGCAGACCCTTCCACCCATTGTTGCTTCCACAAGCAACAACGTGTCAATCGCTACAACTTCTT
Source organism: Saimiri boliviensis (assembly GCF_048565385.1). Classification (NCBI taxonomy): domain Eukaryota; kingdom Metazoa; phylum Chordata; class Mammalia; order Primates; family Cebidae; genus Saimiri; species Saimiri boliviensis. Next base: position 39,276,595 of record NC_133456.1, on the reverse strand, counting down.
TTTTAAGGACAGTTTGTCAAAACGTATTTTAAAATGTTTTCACACAGATAACTTTTGATTGATCAGATCCACTTCCAGGACTTATTTTTAGAAAATAATAATAGCACGGTGCATAAAAAGTTTCCAACAGTACTTAAATATTTATGTAAAGTTTGTTTATAACAGCAAATTTTAAAACAGCTTAAGTGTTCATCAGAGAGGGCTTAGATATAAACACAAATATACACCACTACAATGCAGCCATTTAAAATGATGAGATCCACGTGGCTGTAGTAGCTCAGAGCTACCATTAGTAGTTCAGTGGCCAATAGATCTGTGTTTAAATTTTAGCTCTACTTATTACTAGCTGTGTGAACTTAGGCAAGTCATCTGACCTCCGTAAGCCTCACTAATCTCATCTTAAATAAATGAGGATAACACAACTACCTATGTCTTAACATCGAAGTGAACTAGATGAGAGGATGAATGAAAAGCTCTTGACACCCAGTAAGGACAGAATAACTGTGAACTACTCTTAGTGACAGCCTGTGGATTGAATCCTACTAAATGAGGAAAATTAAGATAAAAATAGCACTGTCAGTTTCTATGCAAGATGGTAAACTAGTCCCATGGCTTTTGATCCTCCCAAGACCTTATTAAAATAAATTTAAAACCAAAAGAGTAAGTTTACAACAGAGAAGAAAGAGGGGGCTGTCAATAAATTGCTGGAAGACAGAAAACAAATGTTGCAGGAGAACAAGACGCGAAGCCAAAATAATTGCATCTGTAAAGCACTGAAGATACTATTTTAAAATCTAAATAAGAAAGTTCTTTTGGTGATTACAAGTATTAGTCATAAAAATTAATAGACTGGAAGATTAGGTTAAGCTTTTTGAAATTTAGAGCAAAATGATATAGGTAGAAATGTGAAAAAGAACAGATATTAAATAATAACGGTTAAAATTAAGATCACAAACCTACTCCAAAAGCACTAGAATATTTTCCAGACACTGAATTATATTCACGCATGTGTTATTTCAGTCAGTCTTACCAGCAACCCTATAAGATAGCTAATGATATTATTGTCCCTTAATAGTTGGAGAGGTTGAAGCATTAAAAAATTTAAAAGGCCAGCTGTGGTGGCTCACACGTGTAATCCCAGCACTTTGGAAGGCCCAAGGTGGGAGGATTACTTGAGGCCAGAAGTTTGAGATCAACTTGAGAAAACTGGCATGACACCATCTCTAGAAGTTTTTTAAAAATTAGCTGGGCATAATGACACACACCACTAGTCCCAGCTACTCAAGAAGATAAGGCTGGATAAGGCTGGAGAGTTGTTTGAGCCCAGGAGTTTGAGGCTGCAGTGAGCTATGTTCATACCACTGCCCTCCAGCCTGGGCAACAGAGCAAGACCTTGTCTCAAAAAAAAAGAAAGAAAGAAAGAAAAGAGCAAAAGAAAAAGAAAAAAGAAATTTGCCCCAGGTCACATGGCTAGTACTCAGGGTATGCACATGGCCAGTGTACCCCTGTGCTGAATTGTCTCTGTCACCTGGGCACCTCCAAACCCCTGCTAAGAGCATCTCTACATCATGAAGAAGCAGGAACTACATTTTTCAGAGTGCTTGCCCAACATGGTTTCAGATTACAGCCTCCAGCCAGGATCAGTGACTGGGAAGGTATCAGATAGAAAATAAGAGACTGTTACTCTCTAAAGGCAGTTTCAGACAGATACACGAGCAAAAGTTGGATGTGAGGTTCGAAGCAGTTTAACATTGAGCATCTGGAATCAGGTACTTTGGGGCTGTGGACTGAGCAAGTCAGTGACAGTTCAAGAAACCTTTACTCCTCCAGCCCTTCCAATGCTTATTCTTTATGTTAAGACACTTCCTACTGAGAACACAGAAATGCTTTTATTTTCCTGATCAACTCTGATATAGGTTCCAAATGCTGAGACCTAATCCTGGAAGTCCAATATCTAACTGACAGGTGTTTCAGAAATAGAACAGAAAACTGAAGGGAAGAAATTATCAAAAAGTAGAATCTTAGTGCTTGAAAGATACAAATCTTACATGAATAGGGTTCATTTCCAGCACAATGAATCAAAAAGTGAAATAGGCCAGCTAGGTACAGTGGCTCACACCTGTAATCCCAGTACTTGGGGAGGCCAAGTCCAGAGGATCGCTTGAGGCCAAGGGTTTAAGACCAACCTGGGCAACATAGCAAGACCCCACCTCTACAAAACATTTTTAAAAATTAGCTGGGTGTGGTGGTCTACATATGTCATCCTAGCTACTTGGGAGGCTGAGGAGGGAAGATCACTTGAGTTCTTTCAAGAGTTCAAGTTTACAGTGAACTATGATCTTGCCACTACACTCTAGCCTGGGTGACGGAGTGAGATCCTGTCTCTAAAAAACTTTTTTTTTAATTGTAAAAAAGGAAAACCAATATGTAGGCAACTTTCTGGTGTTTTAGAATTTTGAAGACTAAAAGAACATATATTTTAGAGAGTAGAAAAAAGTAATCTACAAAAAAATGCAAATTAACTTGTTCTCACGTCTCATCATCATCATATGACGCTAGAAGATACTCGAGAAATGCCTTCAAAGTTAGGGAACATTTCCACCTAGAATTCTATACCCAGCCAACCTATAAATCAAGACTTAGAGAAGAATATAGACTTATCTGGTAGTAAAGACCAAAATTTAAACTTCTGTGCAAAATATTTTAAACAAGGATAAAATTCTAGTTCACTTGATAAACTTTCAGCAGAATGCAAGATAATATACAATCATTTTAATACTATAGATTTATTCACATGAGTATTAAAAATATGTAGCATAGCAAGCTTCTATAGCTATGTATATTATTTAGAAGGAAATATTAGATGTATTTCGGTATTAAAAATACATAGTGGAATAGGGAGTAGTTGACTATGGCAACATTGTGAAGACAGCACAAGAATGACTGAAATTTGGGAAACACCTTGCTAAAGTTAATGCCTTAAGGTATTATTTCTTCCAAATATGTTTACAAAAATATTTGTAGAAGAACGGACTTTCGTGTAAAAGAAGGGACTTAAAGGGCACTACAGAGCCAAAAGCAGAAAGTCATTAACTGCAGCAATACCAGGACAAAGGAGTCCAAAGACTGGGATTTAGAGGCTCACCCATGAAGTCGGCCCAGCTTCCTTGACTTAGACTCATATTCATTGTTTTTTCCCCAACTCCCAATCTCCAGTAGCCTCTGACTGTTTCCCAAGAAGCCTCTCCCGCAGGGAAGGGAACATGAGGATACACTGAGCTGTGATTGCCTACAAGTTCCACTTCTCATTATACAGCAGTGTTTTGCAATCTGACTCCTGCATTAATACCTTCATTTTTACTTCCTCCCATTTTCTCTCTTATTCTTTTATCCTGCTGGGTTGTGTCTTTCTTTATAAGTAATCTCAAATCTTATTTGGAGTGAGACAGAGTTTAACTAAATAACACTAATGATCCTAACTTCACTCTCCTGTGAGATATGGTAACGAGCCTGATTCCCTGTGGGCACATGGATGCACTGGAGTTTCTGGTCCTACAGAGCTGGGATTAACCAAGCTCTTTTGATACAGTACTCAGGGGTTCTTGGTTCCACTAACAGACTAACTTCAGCTGTAAGCAGAAAACAAAATTTATTGAAAGGAGGTCAAATAGTTTATAAGAGGGCTAAGAAGGCTGGTGAAGGAGGCCTGGTGTATGGAAACAAAACACAGGAAGCAAAACGGACCCAAGATGGCATGTGAAGTCTGTTTAAGAGGCTGCCATTGGCATTATCACCACAAACTCTAGCTATGGTTTCACCAGCACACCTGACTCTATCCTTCATCAGAGGCACCAACCTTAATCTCTAAGGATTCACTGGAAATTTGCATTGCGCAGTGAAGACTAAAATCCTTTCCAGACATACCTAGTGGCCTGAGCTTCCAGGGAACTGGGGAAGGAAACATCTAACCCTTTAGGCCTGGGCTTCTTTATTGGTATTTCCTGAAATACAAGGGCAGGGCAGGCAAAACTGTCAAAAGTCCATCTCACTTGGTGACCCTGTGAGGCCCTACCACAGTAGCCAACTCATGTCCCTCTTTATTGTCACCACTTTTTTCTTTGAGACACTTGTTGCCCAGGCTGGGGTCAGTGGCAAGATCTCAGCTCACTGCAACCTTCATCTCCTGGGTTCAAGTGATTTTCCTGCTTCAGCCTCCCTAATAGCTGGGATTACAGGCACACACTACCAAACCTGGCTAATTTTTGCATTTTTAGTAGAGACAGGGCTTCACCATGTTGGTCAGGCTGGTCACAAACTCCTGAACTCAGGTGATCTACCTGCCTCCACCTCCCAAAGTGCCAGGATTACAGGTGTGAGCCACCATGTCAGGCCGTCATCTCTTTTTTCTTGTTAAATTCTGCAGTTTCCAAGTCAGGATACTTTTGCTACATTCATTATATTTGTATAATGTATATTTTCTGCTTATTTCCAAGTCATACTGTAAACATGAGTTTCTCATTTACATTTTTAAAGTCTTCTTATGTGTACTTCTGAATAAACATAGATGAGGCGGAGAAGTCTTTCCTGTTAAATTCTACTGGGACATAAGTTTCACATTACCTATGAGCCTTTTTCATTGAAAAACAAAAATCCTTCCAGAACAAGAGAAGGCTGAAAAATAAGAAGAATAAAAATAAAAAATAAAACAAAAATCCATTTTGAGGATAAGTTCAAAGAGACTGAATGATCCAATGTAAGTAACCACCAACAATGTAAGATGCTTATTTCATGAATTCTTGAAAGAGTTCTTAAACTATGATAGTGCAAAAATCACTGAATTGCTTAACTCAAGAGCTAAATAAATGTCTCTGGTAAATTGGTACCCCAAAAAAAAAAAATTCTGTGAGGAAACAAAGACATCCATTTTAGTAGCATATGAAAGACGATGTAAGTATAAGCAAAAAATAACAGCTGTTGGTTGATACTCTTTGCACTAAATTATATTCATAAGCAAGATTTCTATGTTTTGTTGGATCTGACTTTTCACTGCCCTGTTACAATAATGTTTCTCCTGTTTGTTTTAGTCTTCTTTACATTTACAGTGTCCTGGAGGGTGGTGGTGGTAAATTTAATTTGCCAACCTATGTTTAATTTTACAAGAATCCAGATCAAACTGCTATATAAACAAGAATTGCCTTGCAGGAACTTCTTGGTGATTAGGCTGGAGAAATCACAGCTGAACTAAAAAATAAGCTGCCAGCATTACTTTTTCATTTTCCCCCTTGTAATTTTAATGGCACAAATGAAAGAGCTTTTTTTCTTTAACAATAGTATCCTTGTTAAAAGTCCTTTAAGGAACTGTTGTACTACACTGAAACAGTCTAATTAAACCATTAATATAACAATGATGCCAACAGTTGCTAAATTCATAGAACGCACTTCCATCTCATGGGAGATGTGGAAGGTAATTTTTTTTCTGGTATGTAGCATGAGTCCCAGTTTGGGAACTCCTGTCCATTAGACGTTTCCTTGCAGAGAAATATCATTAATCTGTGATACTTACTACAATAGCATATTATTTTCCTCAACAGAGGTAGTCATTGAAACTGCGTATTATCAAGGCAGCTGTCCCATTAAGTTTTTACAAAGGATTAAGGGGTTATATGAGTACCCAACAGCTGCACCAGCTAGGATAAAACAAGGGTTCCCAAATCTTATGCCTATTAGTATATGGAATGAAACGATACATTCTTTATCAATGCAGTAGGATATTCATATTTAAAAAGAAAATTAAGAATAAAACCTCATTCATTCATTCAAATGCAAAGCATTGTGTGAACACAAATGAAGAAATTTATAAAGAAATATACAACATTGCCCTTTCTCTTGAGAAGTCTACCAGAGTCTCAGTAGGCATGATTTAAAAGTTCAAAACATTAAATAAAATTAAAGATTTCAATAAAAGCCTGAGTCACCGAAGAAATTCTACAAGTTAGTTCATGAATAACTGCTGAACAATACACACGGCTACAATGGAAGTTCAGGAAGTGAGAATATTTCAGGGCTGGAGGTTCAAAGAGAAAGTTGTTACTTTCTCAATCAAGACCTTAAAGATTGGTCTGAAGTGTGTGTATGAAAGTTGGAAGTAATCTGAGAGATCGTCTTCTACTCAATATTTCCTAAACTTACCTGTTGAAAAGACTCATATGAGAAATCTAAAAATAAAATTTCCCAGGGGCCGGGTGCGATGGCTTATGCCTGTAATCAAAACCCTTTGGGAGCCAAGGTGGGCAGATCTCTTGAGGCCAGGAGTTTGAGATCAGCCTGGGCAACATGGTAAAACCTCATCTCTACTAAAAATACAGAAATCAGCTGGACATGGTGGTGCACGCCTGTAATCCCAGCTATTCAGGAGGCTGAGGTACAAGAATCACTTGAACCTGTGAGGTGTAGGTTGCAGTGGGCCGGGATTGCACCACTGCACTCCAGCCTCGGTGACAGAGTGTGAGACTCTGTCTCCAAAAAAAAAAAAAAAAAAAAAAAAATTCTCTGGTTCTTTTCTCTGCCCTGTTGAACTATATATGCCATAGAAAGAGGCCCCAAACTGGTTTTGTTTTTTTTTTTTTTTTGAGATGGAGTCTTGCTCTGTCACCAGGCTGGAATGCGGTGGCACAATCTCAGCTCACTGCAACCTCTGCCTCCTGGGTTCAAGCAATTCTTCTGCCTCAGCCTCCCGAGTAGCTGGGACCACAGGCGTGTGCCACCACACTCGGCTATTTTTTTTGTATTTTTAGTAGAGATGGAGTTTCACCGTGTTGGCCAGGATGGTCTCAATCTCTTGACCTCGTGATCCGCCCACCTCAGCCTCCCAAAGTGCTAGGATTGCAGGCATGAGCCACCATGCCTGGCCCAGGCTGTATTTTTTAACTGCTGCAGGTATCATTTTCATCTGGAAGTTTGGGGAAAATTGTTCTAAGCCAATCTGTGATCTCAGCAATAAAACATTAAACAAATACCAAATGTAAAAAAGCAAAAAGCAGATATGAGACAATGGTGTGTGTGTGTCTGTCTGTGTGTGTGTGTGTGTCTGTGTATGTGTGTATAGACAGATAGTAACCAACAGGGAGTCCAGCAGAGAGGAAGAATATTTGCACAGGAGCCAGGGCCAACAAGCTATGGCCCAATGCCTTTCACACAGTGAATACTCAAGAAATATCTTGTACTGACTCCATAAAAGTGATGCAAAGAACAAAACCAGCCATAACTTTCAAGCATTCGATGACCTATTTATTACTATTACCACCTATATTCTACTCATTTTGTAAAACCTCTACTTGGAAATACAGCCCATTAATCTTGGTCAATTGTGGATTGTGTAGCAAGACTGAGTCAAACCCCTCCATGCCCAGGAAAAATTTAAATCTTAAGGAGGTAAAGAGATTTTGCTGCAGTGAACTAGAAAGTTGAAATTCAAGAAAAGGAGACTGAGCTGCATCTCAGAGAACCTATTCAGGTGTTTATTAGATTGTGGTAGATTTTGCTAAGGCATGTGATAGAATGAATAGCTCACAAAATAATTTTAAACTGGCTTCAAACACCCTGAAGAAAATTGCTCAAAACCAACTCAAGCCCTGAGCATACCACAGAAACATAAATTAGCATATGGGGGATAATCTCACCGTGGCAGGGTGGAGCAAATGACTTCATGCATTTTTTTCACCATCCCCCATCATCAGAGCTCTGGTTCTTAATGCTTCTCTTCACATTTTTCTAGTCAGTGGGAGTTTCTAAATGTGTGTGCGTGCGTGTGTGTGTGTGTGTGTGTGTGTGCATTTTAGGACAGAAATGCCTGTACTCATAGCCTACTAAATTCTAAAATTCTATCATTCTCTTTTCTCATAGGCTCTTTACTTTTTAATGGAATTTGCAAAGCACCTTAATAACAAGTTGATTTATAAAACTTAAATAGAAATAATGTTTTGACATTAATATTTTATTACTTGACATGTTTAGTACACATAGTTTATATATCAGAATCAGAGTTTACTAGAAACATCAAATTTTCATTCAATTATTTTCTAACAAAAATATTTCGAGTGTGTCTATTCTGCTCTTAGTATAGCTTGAAGAATCCATGGCTTGATGTTTTTCATAGGATTGAAGCCATGGGAGGGGAGGGTCAACAACCATGGTAAATCCATGAAGATGGTTTTATAATCTACTAGGTGCTGCACAGACAGAGGCAGCAAGCTATATTTTGCTAATAAGTCCATCAATGTGGGGTCCAGGCCACCTTTAGCCTATAAGCATTATCCTGGAAACCAGGAGTCAGTCAGTAGGGTTTACAGCAGTATTTTGAGGAAGAAAGAAGAAAAACGACTGCTCTTCAGAGCTGATTAGATATGTACATAGATATCCTAGTGACATATCTTTTTTCAATGATTGTCTTAGTCCACTCAGTCTGCTGTAACAGAATACCATAAACTAGGTAGCTTATAAACAACAGAAATTCAGTTCTCACCATTCCGAAGGCTGGGAAGGCCATAATTAAGACACCAGCAGATTTGGCATCTAGTGGGGATCCACTTTCTGGTTCATAGATGGAGTCTTCTCACTGTGTTCCCACATGTAGAATGGCAAATTAGCTCTCTGAGGTCTCTTTTTGTAAGGTGCCAATCCTATTCGTGAGAATTTCATCCTTACCCAAAGGCTTATTCTCCTAATGCCATCATATTGGTGATTAGATTTCAACTTATGAATTTTGGGGAGACACCAACATTTAGACCACAACATTGAGATTTTATATATATTTACATGAATACATATACGCACACATATGTGTGTGTATGTATATCCCATGTGTGAGTGTGCATGCATGCACAGTGGAGAATATATGTTTAGCATGTAAAGTTACTCTTTGTACCAAATGGTTCTAAGATAGCAAAACAATATAACACCTACTAAATGCCAGGTAATTGGACATTATCAAAATCAGTCACCATGCAACCCTATGAGGTGGAAATTTTTATCCCCAATTTATAAGTGAGCAAACAAATCTCAGATTAAGTAATTTGAGGGAGCACAGCTTATAACAGATAAAGTGAGATTTTGTATTTCAGTTTCTCTCTTTCCCAATTTTTTATTCTTAATCAATAGGCTTTAACTGAGTGATTATCAAGAGTTTGTTAGAAATATTGTTGGTTCGTAATAGCAACAATATACGACTTGTAAGACGAGGGGCTTTAAGGGTAGAGCTCTAAGTGTATCTTTCGAATAGAGAAAGCCATATAAAATCTCTGTGTCTTCATGCTTCTGTATTGGATTCAGGCTGTAGCCACAACACTTGTGCAAAAGCATTTCAGGGGAGACTTGCCAGGCAATCTCCACTTCTAGCAGCTCAGGTTTAATGCACGTAATACAGCTTGCCTTCATGTGCATGTTACTAACCCATGTGTGTGACTGACATTCTTTCAGTATATCTGAAGTGAATTAAAATAAGACCACAGAGCAACACAAAGCAGTGAGCAAAACTCTCTTGAAATTCACAAACATCATCCATCAGCAGAAACCATGTTTACATTTTAAAAATTCCTATTTTACTTTACGTGGAGCTGTAAGATGGAATCCAAAGACCCCTCAAACCAGAACTTAATGTCATTTTTGTTGAGATAAAAGAAATTGTTGTACTCCACAGATGCTAAATACAGGTCTCATCAATAACCACAGCTTCCATTTTCTGCCAAAGTTGAATAAATTTTTTTACTATTTTTCAATTAGGAAAAGCAGCACTTCAGACAACAAACAAGGCTTTTGTAACAAACTAGCAAAGTTGGAGTACATTTTATTGAAAGTTATGTTTACATGGTTATTAAAATGCAGATTTGCATTGGATGGTGAGACTCATCTCACACTGGCCTCTGGGGAATGAACCAGAAGGCAGAAAACGTTTTCTGTTTTCTTCCTTCTGTTATGTGCATACAGTTTTTGTTTTCCCTACAGCCACATGGGAGTGGTGAGGCTGAGAAGCAAAATTTGAGTCAGAGCTTAGATTTAAAAACTGAAGCAATAATTTACTCCATTTTCAGTTTCAGTTGTTTCATCCTTTGTGATAAATTGTAGGTGAGAAGTTGGGGAGAGAGGCTGCCATGGGCTCATACATAGCACTGCTTGGAACCTTTAGAACTAAGCACATTTGGATACAAATCCCAGCTTCGTGATTCTCCCATTCCACCTAGAACTACAGTATTATTCCATTGTTTTTTCTTCTGGCATGCAGGTAATTTGAAGCTAATCATCTACACTGGGAAATGAGCAAATGGTTCTAAAAGCAGAAGTGGGTATGGCTACACACGGGAGTATATAAAGCTCAAAGTCTCCTTATACAGGGCATTGATTCAGAAAGGAGCTGACACTGTTGATGAAATTTATCACACAAGATGGGACGTGAACAAATCCTTCATCCTAAAAAGGAGAGAAACTCAGAAGGGAATATGAATGACTAGGGAGAATGAGTCACTGGCAGCTGTTAAGAATCATAGTTAGATCTCTATTCCTGATTTAACTCTCTCCTTTACCCCCCAGAGGCCAGTGGTTCTTAAACTTTAGCAGCATTCGAATCACCTCCAGGGCTTGTTAAAACAGGATCGCTGATCTGCACACCCACAATTTCTGATTCAGTACATGTGGGTGGGGCAAGAGAATTTTTTATCTCTAACAAGTTCCCAGGTGATGCTGGTCATGGATACCACAGCATAAGTTATTGCTTTAGGCAATACCAGTTTCAGAATTGAGTCAGAGAGGCCAAGACCAGTTTATTTACCTGGAAAACCAGCCCAACATTTTTTTAATAGGAGAAAAACATACAAATTTATTTAATATGTATACATGAGAAGAAATTACAGAGTAATTACCCTCGGCCCGACATTTCCTTAAAATAGGTGCTTCTGTGTTAACCTGAAAGGGACACTGATAAAAGAGAGGATGAGGGGTCAGAGGAACACATTTTATCCAACAAGGGATGCCCCCTAATCCCATCCGCCACATTCAGCGAGAACCAGACCAGCGGCTTAGCTGTTGGTTCGTTGAGTGGGTTTTGGTGCCAGATTAGACTTAGATTTGAGATCCAAGTCTACTAACTAAGGTGATAAATTTAAGTCAGTCACTTTTCTAAACTGCAGTATTGGAAGAAGATACAATGGATCTCACAGGGCTGCTGTGAAGTTAAATAAGATAATGTTTAGGAAGCTTTAACGCGATAGCTCACGTATAAATAAATGTTAACTATACATTATTTAATGATATAACTAGCATTACCATGTAATTATTATATAGCCAATATGTATAATGTTCTTACACTCTTAATACATTTTGAGGCGATTATCCCATTTTCAGATATTGGAAACTGAGGCACAGAGGGGTTAAGTACCTTGCCCAAGGGCCTCCTAGGGAGCTCTCTGAAGTTATGCCTTGTGATGCCTTGTGAATTACCATCATTCTAATCTAATCCCAGGCCTCTAAGTATGATCTGATCCAGATCTTCCACCCAGCCCTTCCAAGAACCTGGCCACCCTCCTCAAGATTAAAGGAGGAGGTATTAATTCTCCAAGCCCTCCTGGAGTCTCTCTTGGCCTTTTTTGGCCCACATACTGCTGTATGTAGTTTGTGTCTGAAATGGAAAATTTCTGTAACACAATACTCAGCTCTGATCCCCACAGACTCTCAAATAAGTTTTCTTTCTTTTTTCTTTTGGTTTGGGTTAAAATATGACTTCATGTGCAAAAAAGAAGCCTCATTTCCCAGTACTCTCAGCAGATTCATAAACATTGCAGACTCAAAGCTCTCTGGTTCCTAAGAATTCCAAAGAATTAATACTCCTGTTTTGAAAAGGAGAGCAACGACTAAGAAGTGAGAAGTGGAAAGATTAAAACTAGCTGCCTGTTTGGTGTGGGATACATAGCTGTGAGCCCACTCTCTTCTCCTGCACCTGCAAGAGGCCTGGCATGTATTCCAGCACTTCCACAGGCGGCTCCAAGGAAAGGCAGGGGGCTGTAGCTGCACTGAGCTTTATGATCCTGCCTAAAAGTGAGTGTGCTAGGCAACTGGGCCATGCTAATCAAGGATTTTAGGTATTAGATCCATTGACTCCCTAGCACTCTTTTCTCCTAGAGAGTTAACTCTTCACTCACTGTTTATGCTGTCTGAGCAAGACCGTGCGTTTCTCCTGAGTGAGTTATTTCTATGACAAGTTACTCTAACATAGTAGTGAACTATAACTGCACAGGGCTTTGGAGCTCAATTGTTTGATTTCCAGCTCCATCACTTTCTAGCTGGGTGACCTAGGGCAAGTTACTCAACCTCTTTCCTGTTTTAGTTCACTCATCTGTAAGTGGGACTTGTCATCAACCGTGCGTTGTGAGATTTCCTTAGGAATAAATTATTAATAACTTATCAAGTGCTTAGGGTCATTCCTGATACATAGTAAGCGTCATATATCTTGCTATTATTATTTATTTTTATTTTTATTTCTACTACTACCACCTACTGCAAGGAAAGGAGCAGTGCTATATTTGAATGTTTGTATCCCCCAGAAATTCATGTTTTAAGATCCTAGGTGATGGTTATTAGGTCGTGGTATTAGGAGGTGATTCGGTCATGAGGACAAAGCCCTCGTGATTAGGATTAGTACCCTCGTGAAAGAGACCCCAGAGCAGGCCAGCCCCTTCTACCACATGATGACAGAGAAGACACCATTCATGAACCAGGAAACAGGCCCTCACCAGACACTGAATCTGCGGTGCCTTGATCTTAGACTCCCCAGTCCCTAGAACTGTGAGAAATAAATTCTGTTGTTTCTAAGCTAGCCAGTCTATGATAAATTATTAAAGCAGTCCAAACAGATGAAGACAAGCAGTTATGGCTATATTTGCTCAAGAAAATATAATGCCTAGAAAGGAAGCAGTTTGGCCTTCTGGTAACGGCACAACTCTGGATCCCGACAGACCTGCACATGACCTTTGGCACTGCTACTTAAGTTGTATGACCTTTGACAAGTTATGAAACCTTTTGAAATCCACTTTTCTGTTTATAAAATGGAGATATAATAACATTGACCTCATAGGGCTACAGGGAGGATCTAATGAAGTAATGTTTGGGAAGTTCTCAACAGTTGGTCAGCAGCCCAGGAATGGCAGTTACTGTGTGGCAAACTGGTCACATGAACAAAGAAACCCATTAAGTGGCTTTCTCCTGAAAGCACTTACAACCTCACTTACAACCTGATACAACTAAAATAATTACAGCATCTGAGATTCTTACCAAATATACACAGACAGAATACATAGCAAAATAGCATGGTCCTTTGCGTATTTTTCTGTCTCTTGTGTTAAATACGGATTGTTGTTAGATTTATAAATTGCCTATCACCCCTATTCCCAACTATCCTTCTTTATCAGTCACACTTTTGTCCCAGCATATACATGTTGATATGGTGAGGTTTTGCCAGATTTCATAAAGGAAACTATGATGAAAACATCTCACTGGTCTTCACGTTTCAATTTTTAGATTATATGAAATTTGTGTCATGAAATAAAGGTTCTTGAGGAATCACAGACAGGGCACCAGCATTACTCAATTTTAGGAGGCACTTTTTCCATCACTGTATTAAAGCTAAGCTCCAAGGGGGGCCTTTAATGGACAACACAACAGGATGGGTGCCTCCTGGAGTTGTGTAACAGAATAGCTCAGATCTTAAAGTGCAGGAAAGTGCAGGAAACATGGTCCACTGACTCAGACTTGGACTTGAACCTCTCTGCTTTTTGATGCGTCAGACTCTGTCTTCCAAAAGTTAATTTATACTTGCTGAGTGAGAACTTGCTAATACCCCAGTGACGTGACCATGTAAAGGAACTGTAGAATCACAGATCTGAGAGTTGAAAGACCAGCACAGGTCATCAGGCCCACCCTCTCCAGTGTCCTAGGGAAACACGCCAGTACAGTTCCAGTTTGCCTTTTGTCAACAGGGAAAAAAAGTCTGAGGCTTGGCTTCCAAGGAGTATTAGAGTTCAACAACTTTTCATTCTCAACTGGCAGGCGTGAAGCACCCTTAACCCTTGGCTTACTCCACCAGCACATGTGTTTAAAGATCCTTATTTCTGACTAATGTACTTTCTGAAGAAGTAGAAGGAGGTAGTGATATCAGCACTGAAGGGTGGTGAGAGAAAAAGTAGATGAACCCAAACACCAGTGGAAGAAGATCATGGAAAGTACTGACTCTAGGAACACTACCAAGTGGTTATGCTTTTTGCTTTTATACTTTCCCTTTATGCCACCCCACAGGTTTCTTACACAATAGTATCATACAGCACTTTAAAGTGAAAAGCCATCCACAAACTTGTCTTGTCCTGAGGCACTCAGTTTTCAGATGAGAAAATGAGTCTCAGATGTCAGGCAGTATCAAAGCATCCAGGAAAAATAATCGATCCAAAAACCACTTACGTTTTTAGCTGCCTTAAAGGAGAGAGAAATGTATTCGGGTCAGAGCAAGTGGCATTTTTAACTCCATTTTCTAAATACAGAAGCTAAGGCTCAAAATAAAATGGTGGTGTAAACTTGGTTCCTAAACTTGGTTCTCTGCTGGGTTAGACAATCTATGGTGACATCAGGGCTTGAAGTGAAGACCGGAACCAGGGTATATCCAGAAGCTCTCTGAGAAGGGAGGCTGAGAGGTGAGTGAAAAAATGTGATCCCATTCTTTGAAACTTAAAGTGGAAAAGAAGCCAACCTCTGATCAATAATGTAGCATTGACTTTAACATTTCATTATTGCCATTTCTTTTTTCATTTTTTGATATGCACACACACACACACACACACGCATGCATGCATACACACACACATGCATACACACATACTGCAAATAAGCAGCACAGAAATCTGGAGTCAAAACACCAGGATTTGTAATTTACTACCTGTGTCATCTTTCTCAGTTTCACATTGTCTCTTCCATAAATTAAGAATTATTATAGTGTCTTTCTCATAGCTTTGTTGTATAGATCAAACAAGATAATAAAGTGTAACTGCTTTGCGAATCATGAACAGTAATTTTCAAATAATTTTTTTTTCAAGAAACTTTAAGAATCTGATAAAAGGCTAGGTGCAATAGCTCATACCTGTGATCTCAGCAGTCTGGGAGGCCAAGGCAGGTGGATCACTTGAGGCCAGGAGTTCAAGACCAGCCTGGGTAACATGGTAAAACTCTGTCTCTATAAAAAATACAAAAAAAATATATATATATATATATTAGCTTGGCATGGTGGTACATGCATGTAATCCCACCTTCTCAGGAGGCTGAGGCATAAGAATTGTTTGAACCCAGAAGACAGAGGTTGCAGTGAGCCCACTGCACTCCATTCTGTGCAACAGAGTGACACACTTTCTCAAAAAAAAAAAAAAAAAAAGAAAGAAAAAGAAAAGAAAAAAAGAATCTGATGTAAGCTAAAGAACTCCACCAAAATTCAAAAAAGGTTTGCATGTAATTTCATAGGGTTTTCAGACCTTCTGAAGACACCAAGTAACACCTGCTTGAAAAGTGCTTACCAAATGTGGAATATTCCAGCCTGGACAACACAATATTTTTCTGACATGGGATAAATTAAGATGAGTCACTTATTTATTTGATAAACCTTTACTGGACCCTTACTAGGTAGTGTGGGCTGCAGGGGCACTGATATCCTTGTCTTCAAGAGTTAGCAATCCAGGCTAGGCGCGGTGGTTCACACTTGTAATCCCAGCATATTAGGAGGCCAAGGCAGGCAAATCACCTGAGGTCAGGAGTTTGAGACCAGCCTGGACAACATAGTGAAACCCCGTCTCTACTAAAAATACAAAATTAGCCAGATGTGGTGGCACGTGCCTATAATCCCAGCTACTTGGGAGGCTAAGGCAAAAGAATCGCTTGAACCTGAGAAGCAGTGGTTGCAGTGAGCCAAGACCACACCATGGCACTCCAGCCTGGGCAGCAGAGCAAGGCTTCATCTTTAAAAAAAAGAAAAAAAAGTTAGCAATCCAAAAAGAGAATTAAAGCAAAGGAGTCTCTTTACATGCATTATATCAACCGAGAATGTCACCTTGCTTTGGCATCTGGCCCCAGAGCTCCTGTGTCTGGCTTTTCTGTTCAGATAGAGGGTAGTCTGGCTGTCTCTAATTTAAGACAGATAAGCTGCATACAGAAAAGTCAAGGGACTTTTCCATAGAACTTGGTACACAGAAGGATTTGGGTGCAAATGAGCAGAGAGAAACTGTATTCAACTTTGGCTCCTCATAACCTCCTGTCTTGAGCCCTTCATGTCAGTGAGGAGACATCTGTAAACATCTGTCGTTCTTCCACATTCCACTAAGTATGCTTCTTGTAGATTGTTGGCACCAAACTAGTGAATCAAACATCTGATGACATAACTCAGAATTGGAAACAGGCATTTTCACTATAAACAGAAGTTTCTCAAAAAACTCCTGCTATCTAGGGTTCAAATCATTTCACCACTTCTTGACTTTGGGAAGCACACACATAAAAAAATGTATTTTTATTATCTGAAAATAAGGATGATAATCATGACTTCCACATTTAGTTATGAAATTAAATGAAATAATTCATCTGAAGTACTTAAAACTGTGATTGGCATATAGTGAAAGCTCAATAAATGATAATTATTATAACTATCATTGTTCTCATCTTCAACAGTTATCTCCTTACCCTTGTAGGAAGCCCATTGGTTTTACTTGCAATGGAAGATATATTTTGTTGTAGATGCTATTTCCTAAAGTATTACGATTTTTTTAAATGTGGCTACTAAATTTGTCTATAGAGATGTTGATTTTTGTTTTGGTTTAGGCTTGATTGTCAAGCTCCTGCTTGGGTTGTCTATGAATTAGGTCATCTAGAGGAAGCAGGTAGAAATTCTTAAAGAGCTGGTGGGATGAGACAAAAGGTTGAGATTTGGAAGTTAAATTTGGAAAAAGAAAAAAAAAAAAACAGAATCAGAGAGACAGATGATTGGTCCTAATTAGGACTGTCCAGAAGAAAATGAAGAAAAGGCAAGAGTTGATAGCAACAAGTAGGGGAGTTTCTCCTATTAGAAAGCATCCAGGAAAGCTGTTTTTTTTTTTTTTGTTTTTTTTTTTTTTTTTTTTTTTTTGCTACTGGCCACTGATATTCAGGAAAACTACCCAATTTAGTTTTAGGTGACTTTGATAGAAAGTGAATTGCAGGAACAAGATGAAATATCTTCATGAACCAGAACTAGAAAGTGGTGGTGTACTCAGAGGAGAACTGAGGAATTCAAACACAAAATCCTGTTGAGTCCACCCGGATTCAATGGTGGGGTTACCTAACTATAGTTTGTAACAAACGCTTTTCTCATCGAAGCGAGAATATTATTCTCTGCAAACAGCAGACTACTATTATGACGGGCATGTAGAGGAAAAGCATGTAAGAGGACAACTGATGAGAGGTGTAGTGCTGTAACTATCACCTACAGAGGGCCCTTTTCTATTTGCAGACCTAGCCCCAACCCATGAATGAAAACAATAGAAGTGATCTGCTATATGATTCCAGGGAGTTTAGGGAAGCTCTGGAGAGCTGTATGTCCACCCATCAGCCAGCCAGCCAGTCCCTCACTCACACCCTCGATCCTGCCACAAATATTTGAATCACTGCCATGGCAATGTTAATGGACCCATGCCAAACAAAGATCCATACGACTGCCTGGGATTTAAAAGTCTTCCTGTGCAATCTCATCACCCAAGTCCACCAACGTACTTGGAGTTTGCTCCCACTGCCAGCTTTTTTTGCATTGTCTAGCTGGGCCTACACACAGAAGTCCTCAGAGACAATGCTTGGATTCATGTCTGGAATGCTTCAGCATACCATTGAACCCACTCATTCACCATTGCCTGTGGAAGAGATTCACAAGTACCCAAGGAGCCCTCTGGTAGCCAATGAGCAATTTCTAGAGTCTTTAATTATGGGCCAAGGAAAACAGTGCCTTTAGTGAACTGCTGCCTACCTTTCACCTCTGACCCGTGGTCAGACATGTGGCCATGAACGTTGCCAGATGGAAATTGCTAGTGAAGAACCACATTTAACAGAACTTCTATTTATCAACTGAGAGCAGCACTCATCAGTTATCCTGTGGGCTTGAGCTGTGTTTAATATATGAGTAACCTCAATCTTGTATGTGAAACACTGTTTGGATGAGGATTGGTCTATGAAAGAAAAGTTTGTCCCCTGCAAGTTCCCTTACCAAGCACTAGGACCATGAGGAGTGTGGAAAAACCAATCCAAATTATTAGGTAATAATGTTCTGGGAGGCAGCCCAAAGCCCAAGTAAACATCCTCACTTGGGTCCAAACCCTTGCTTGGCAGCTGTCAGACACTGTCTTTTCCCCATATTCTACCATCCTAGAGAGTAAAAGACAGACTCTTACCTCACAAACCCCTGCCAACCAAATATTCGTTATCTGTCTTTCCCTAATCTGAACATTCTGTAGTTCAGATCAGGTGTTTTTTGGAGTCTGGTTAATCTATTCTAAAATAATACAGCATAGGACAAAAGTGCTGATAGCAAGTCAAAGAAGTTTCAACCTAAGGGAAGAGTGATGTTAGGGAATTGGAGTTCCTCATTTCCAAGGTTTCTCAGATACAAAAGTGCGCTTTGTAGAAAAAAAAAAAAAAAAAGTACATACATTCTTAGCTGTCTGGATCTGCAGTATCATCAACCTGCAGCCTTAGAAAGTTTTCCTTTCAATTTGTTGTGTTTCGTTCCATCTCTAAACTGTATGATCTTTAACTGCTCTGGTCAGTAAGTATTTGGGCAGATGGATGCAAATTGATTAAACACATATGGTTAAGACAGAGATTAAGAACCGTGCTGGGTTAAATAGATCTGTGTAGTGATTGCCACTAGTATCTTTGCTGTTTAGACAATACAGATAAATTAACCCACAGAATCCATTGTTGAATTTTAGTTTCTTTACTTTTTAGCAGCTCAGATAATTTTACAACATTTATGTCACTTTCTAGTATTTCTGTAAAATATTTTAGAGAAAAAGCAGAATCTTCAACTCATTACTGGAAAACTAATGTAATGAGAAAAACAGGCCAGAGCCACACAGCTGAGAGTCGTTCTGCATCTAGAAGCCTATGTTTCCCTTGCAGAAGGTGCTTCCTCGGGGAAGGGTGCTTATTACATCATCAGTGTATTTTTCCAGATACCAGGCTCTTTTTGGGGATATGGGAACTCAGCCTGGGGAAACATTTACTATCCCTAAGCAAGTACTTAGATCTTTGTGAGAAAGCTCATTACTTTTTCTCCTAATTTTCTGGTGTGTGTGTATTTACCTTTCCTTAGAGACTACCAATTAGTAAGACTACAAATTTAATCTGGCATTAATTTATTTGCTACTCTTTTGAATATAAATGTTAAGTGGCTATCCTCTGAGAATCGTGATTTTTATGTTATTATTCCCCAGACACAACAATTCTCTTGTCTAAGTTAGTGCAACACAAACACAAACACAAACTATTCCAGGTTATAAGACTACAGACACACACTTAGGAAAATGCTGTGTATAAGTTACCATACCTTGTGTTATTACTGGAATACTATGAGAGAATTTATATCACTGTACCCTTTTCATAAACAGAAAAACTTAGAGACACAAAATGACTTCTCCAATGTTACATGGTTCCCACCTCACAGAGGTAGAACTGGTCACTGAAAGTAGAAATCTTACTTCTCAATTCAAGATTTTGCAAGGATATGCTGTAAGACTCCTCGGCCAGGCTCGATGGCTCATGCCTGTAATCCTAGAACATTGGGAGGCTGAGGCAGGTGGATCACAAGGTCAAGAGATCAAGACCACCCTGGCTAACACCATGAAACCCCATCTGTACTAAAAATACAAAAAAATACAATAAAAAGTTAGCTAGGCATGGTGGCACACACCTGTAGTCCCAGCTAATCTGGAGGCTGAGGCAGGAGAATGGCTTGAATTCGGGAGGTGGAGGTTGCAATGAGCCGAGAACATGCCACTGCACTCTAGCCTAGGTGACAAAGCAAGGCTCCATCTCAAAAACAAGAACAACAACAAAAAAAAACCCTCCTCTTGGAAGATAAGCATCCATCTCAAAAAAAAAAAAAAAATTATCTTGGAAGATGAGCAAAGGGAGACAAGAATAAAAATCCTAGTCCCAGAGGGCTGGTCAAGGATCTGACCATCTGCAGAGAAGAATGACCCCAGAACTAAACAGTGACTGGTATGAAGCCAATGAGATGTAGAAAAGCAGCCAGGGTGAGGCAGCTGAGCAGGGTGAGGAGAGACGGGGAGCCCTCTAGCCTCATGGCACGCAGGGGCTTCTTGTTCTGTCACCCAGGCTGGAGTGCAATGGCACAATCTGAGTTCACTGCAATCTTTGCCTCCTGGGTACAAGTGATTCCCATGCCTCAGCCTCCTGATAATAGGCATGTGCCACCACGTCTGGCTACTTTTTTCTATTTTTAGTAGAGATGGGGTTTCACCATGTAGGCCAGGCTGGTCTCAAACTTCTGACCTCAAGTAATCCATCTATGTCAGCCTCCCAAAGTGCTGGGATTACAGGCAAGAGCCACTACATCCAGCCACTGCCTTCGTCTTTATATGGCATTCTTCGATATGCATGTATGTGCATGTGTCCAGATTTCTCCTTTATATAAGGACACCAGTTATACTGGATTTGAGCCCACCCTCGTGACTTTAACTTGATCAACTACAAAGACCCTGTTCCCAAAAAAGATAACATTTACAGGTACTGGGGGTTAGGACTTCAACATCTTTTGGGAGGGACACAGTTCACCCAATACAAAAAAAATTGTTTCTTCTTAAAAGGAATCTTTTAATTCAAAAATAGTCATTCTTCACATGTGTATTTTAAGTGTTACCTCTAAACATAAGGAATAACTCTTTTTTTTTATAAAGTTCCATTTTTTCTTGTTAGGTTTTTAAAGTTTCTAATATTTTGACAAATAACCCTTTGAATATAAAATACTTTCCACTCCTCAAAAAAAGATAAATGCTGCACTAAAATGGAAGGCTGCGATCATTAGAATTTATTACTCCCACTTATTTGAACTGTGAACTTTCATTTATTCACATCACTGAGAACAAGTCATGTACTTAAAATGGCTCAAAACCTATGATCTTTTTCTTTCTGTTATTATTTTTTCAGAGGAGACCCTGTTCTGAGAAAGTTTATTTTCCAATGTGCCCTTGGAAAAGTTCTACAAGTAGTATTTTCAAAAGGACTTAATTTAATATTTCTAATTTATTTTTTAAATAAATTATATTTATACCTTTTAGAGGAGGAGAAAGACTTTTGAAGTTGGAGAGAAAGGAAGGGTGAAAAGAAGGGAACGACGAGGAAGAAGGGTAAACCTGTGAATGGGAGAAGCCATATAAATGATTAAGGCTACAGGTTTCCATTTGGGTTAATCCCGAACCTGGAGGGCTTTTAAAAGCTCTGTCCACTTTCTGGTCCCTGAACTCAGAAATGCCTAGATTAGCCCTGCCTAGCTAGACAACGGGAATATCATTTTTCTTGTAGAGCAAATTGTACCAGGGACTTATCCAAGTCTAAATTATCTTTTCCGGTTTGTGTTAGCATTTTTCTTGATTCAAATTCACAAGCAAAGGTTCCCACAGAGAATATCCAGGGCTGCTTTCTTTATCGAAGGGCTTACCTGTACCTAGACAGCTTATCTGTTTGCCTTGACCGTCCATGAACCTCAGGGCAAGACATGATTTCATAAACACCTCATAGAGCCCATCCCTGCGCACTTTTTTTTAAATCAACTCTGAAGGAGGGTTGGCGTGGATGAGGAGTGCAATTTGGATTTTCTTCACAGAGATGTGAGAATTCTTAAGTTGAGGCCAATAACTCCTTATCTATCCATTCCCACTCACGTGAAAATCATAATTTTGATTCTCAGCACTTCTTTCTTGGGTTTGAGTATAGAAGCAAACAACTTCAGAAAATAGATAGGTAACAAGTTTTATGCTCTAAGGATTGAAATTGTAAAGGTCTAAGACCAGTCCTTAGTGAATCAGACAAGCAAGAATTTCAGCTCTCCATTAGCATCACACAAAGTGCAGTCTGAGAACCACTTTTAGCAGAATTATCAGAAAAGCTTATTCATTAAAATTAACAAGGTTTCCCAGGCTCTGCTCCAAACCTGGAGCAGAAGTTCTTGGAGTGGGAACTCATGAATCTCATTTTTAACATTTCCCAGGTGCCTTTAATTCACATTAAAGTATGAGCACTATTGCATGACTCAACTGTAAGAGAAGAGAGCCAAGGGTTGTGAATATAGATCCCAACGTACACTTGAGGGGCTCCCTTAAAGACTGATAAAGTCAGCGATTTGTCACACAAGCTTTAGAAACAGTTGAATTTTAGATAAGGTTTTTTCTGACTTTAATATCTGTAGCAAAATGTGTTTCTACAATCTGATGCTCTCTCAAGCACTTCACATTCATCCTTGACTTTGAGTTATCTAAATCTATTTACCTGAATTTCTCTTGAGACAGAGACAACAACTTCATATCTTTCTGACTTTATATATCCCTTTCCGCACTTAATAAACTTTTGTTGATTAAATAAATAAACATAGCTGCTGTACTCACCAGGAACTTAGCAAGAAAATAGTTTATGGTTATTCTCAGTAAACTATTAAGATGCATTATAATACAGGTTTAAAATGAGGCCAGGTCTGATTGGATCTTTATTTCTAATATCTCAAAACATTAGTTTCTTCTCAAATACTACCACATCACATCCTGAATTGAAAACTTGTTTATGCACTGTCTTCCCACCACTTATTAGAAAAGCTACACTAACAACAGGTACCGGAAAAAAGCCAAACTGGCCTAAGTAGAGAGAATTTTTCAAATGACATGTAGTTCATATATCTGTTCAGTACTAACATGTCTTTCTCACTTAGCTGAGCTCTGCAAACACCTGTCAGTGGTACTATGAGATACAGCCCTTTGGAATATTGCTGCTTCATTCACACAGGGAACTGTAGGGAAGAAAAAGGCAGTGCCAGGGAGAGCTGCTAGGTGGTTGAGACCTCACTTTCCCACCTCTGTTGAGTGCTGTTGGGAGCTCTAGGTAGTGGTCTCACTCAAGTAAGGTTGTGAGAGGTATCTGGGTGATAGATGTGCTGCAGGAACGCATTTCGCAGCAGGTGTTTCTCCAGACTTGCTGTTAGGCTGCAGTTTCCTCCTTCAGGATTGTTTAGTGTCTCAGGAAATTAATAAAGTCAGAAAGAAAAAAATTGATCGTAAGTCCTGGTGCTAATGTATGTTCTATCTCCTGGCAGTTGATGGAGATCAGACAGCAGAATTCTGGGGATGCAAGCCCTGAGTGGCTTGGCACATCTGCCTTTCAAAGCACTGGCTGAAGAAGCATCACTGATAGAAATGTAAGATATGCAGAGTCCTGGGAAAGGGCGCCACTGGGACTTTGGGTGGTTTTCATGGTTTTTTTCTGTTTTCATCTTTCAAAGATGCTGAAATAAAGCTGACTTGAAATAATTTCAGCCATGTGTGTATCCTGACTCTGGCACATTCTTTGTCATGTTAACTTCTTTTGATTTCAAAGAACACTGTCAATTTACTAGGCCCCAAATTCGTGGTGTTTTTAATTTAAACAGTGGGTTGCCAAACCTAGGCCTAAGAGAAATATTTTCATGATCCAGCTCTTTTATCAACTCCACAGCTCGGGTGTGGTTTCATTTCCCAGTCAGCATCCCTCTGTGCTGTTGAGAAATCCAGTACAATGTCCAGGAAACATGAACATACTCTCAATGGGTTGGATTCTGCCTGAGTCTCATGGGAAGGATGTGCCATAAGGAATGAGTTAGAGAAACAGGGGAACCGAATTAAGATTTATATTTAATAGCGTAATGTGTGATATAAAGAAAATACAGGGGTCTTATCATAAGAATTCCTAATAATGAGATAATAAGCATAGCTATCAATCATTGAACACAGACTCAATTGCAGGACACTTCTCTTGTGGCTCTACAGATATCCCATGTCATCCTCCAAACAACCTTGAGTAGATACCATCACCATCATCATTACCATCATTTATACATGGAACCAAAGAGTAGAGAGATCAAAGACAGATGACTTGGACTATCATTTTGCTAGATAGAGGGTTGGTCCACACCCTTAGAAAACAAACCTCGAGAACCCCAGTGGAATCTATTCAGTTGAGATTATTTCCCCCACCAATTAAACAGATGAGTAATCATGGAAAAAATCATGCAGAAGAACACGTAGATGACACTTTAGAAAAACTGGTTAGTCAAGAAGTAAGAGTGGAAGGATGGAGACGTGCGCGCTGCAGGTGTGATGCTGAATTTGATAAAGCCCAAAGCATTCTTCTAGCAGAAGGGGTGTTCAGAAAGGGGTTTGGAAGTAATGAGATGATAATTAATTCAGATTTTTGGTGGCCTTTCCTTGACCTTTTCCTAATTGTTTCATTTTTGCTCTATAGGCTAAATATAAAGGAAACTAGAGTAGAATACTCAAGAAATGTAATTATAAAACTAGAGATAAAATTTTGGCTTAAAGTTTGACCCAGAGAATAATTATTTTAGATATGCGTTTCCCTAGTAAATAAAGTAGCAGAATTTTCTACAATTGAACACCTGGGAACCCATTTATATCTTACTACTAAATTAGTGAGAGCTCAGAATTTGCACTGCATTTATGGAAATAGGCATTTATTTCTAAAATAAGTTTTTAAAGTATGCTTCATTACTTTGCTATAAAACTGGCCCTGAAGTATTCTGACAGCTGCTTTGGAGCATATTTAGCTCTTTTTCAGAGATACTGACCTCCTCACAGCAATTCCAAAGGCAAGAGATTCTTAAGCTTAGTGGGACAATACAGAGCAAGCACCTGGGCTGATGCTTATGAATAATTAGAATGAGAATCCCTCATAACTGCTATTTAGGAAGGCAGTGGTGTCAGAATAGGTCTTATTTAAATGTAGACCTTTAGGGGAATTGCCTATAGGATTAGAGTATAAGCGGATCAGGGAAATAATCCCCTTTATTACATAAACTCTCCTTGAGTCCCATTCCACATCTATTTGCCAATCAAGTGGCACTAGGGGAAGGAAAGGGGACAGAAAGAGAAGATAGAAAAGCAAAATCTCTTTCCTTAGAACTGTGTATAGGGTGACATTTTAATATGAGAAATTTCCTTTCTATTCTTGTAACCTGTTTTCAAAGTATTTTTAATTTATGGGATTTGATATCTATTTTATCTCAAATATTAATTTACTATCTGAGTGCACATTCCTACAATTGCACCTCTCACTCTAAACTGATCCAGTTGGAATCTCCCTATGGCATCATGGAAAGCTTAGCTTCCTGAGGGCAAATCTTTTCCTGCCATGATATTCAATCAACTACATCCTATTCCAGAAAACTGGAAAATGGGAAGGAAGGGATTTGCAATGACTCACATGCCTAGATGTAAACTCAAAGAATGTAGGCCTGCGTAAAAGTGCCAAGGAATCATAGTACCCCCTTGTTTTTGTATATAACCTTCACCTTCCCTTAGCCCTCAGGTAGTTGAAAAACATGCATTTCCTTTAGATTTGGCAATCAGTCCTAAAACAAGTGGTATTTATTATGCTTGTTTCGTTCCAATCTTTCTCAGGTAGAGAAGATAGAAATACATTCTATCCAAAGCTCTGTAAGCTAAAGACACTTAAGTCTATTTCCAAGGAAATAGAAGATAGATTCTTACATTTAAGGAGCTTAGAGTCAAGCCAAGAAAATTTGGAAAGTGTGTATGGTTAAGGGGCCAAAGGAATAAAGGCCACCAAGCAGCGTAAAAACGAGAAGCCAGAAAGCTGAGAGTCAGTCACAGCAATGACACAGGAGGCCCAGACAGAAGGGCTTTGATGAGGAGGCAGCATCATTTGCTGCAGCAACTTCTAAGAAAATGGGTCCTCTAAAACAAAAGTGATTCTTACCAGAAAAAAAAAAGAGTAGGAATCGAGGCATCTTCTCAAGGATCAAAACATAGAGTACTAGTTTTTAATTAACGAAACAGGTATCTATCTCCATTCTACGACAGTAATAGGAGTTAATTATTAACAATGAATCAGTATGATTTTCTAAATAAAGATTATGCTTCTTTCTCTTATTTTCTTTATTTTTTTTCTTATAATCCAAAATACCACATAATATAATTTGAAGTTAATACTCGGCTCTAAAATTTAGGCTCAGAATTTATGGTATTTCTTTTATCTTATTTTCTAACAAAGGGGCATTTAGTACAGTCTCTTAAATCAAACCAGTCCACTCTCAAATATGAATATTTAGAAGAACAAAGAGACTAAAGGCAGTTTGGTTCCACATAACGAAACAGCTCTTTCATTCTCTGTTCATCTTTGTATGATTTCTTTCAATTACGTGCCACATTTTTTTCTTCCAAAAGATACTCACTTGTGGTAACCCGTATGCATCATATTTGCAACATATTGTTTGATGCCATCTGTTTAATACCATAAAAAAGAATTAGCAGTCCTACCACATGAGCTGAATTTCATCTGATTCCTCTTCAAAGAAACATGAGGCACTATTCTAATGGGCAAAAAACATGGGTACTAAATCCTTCAACTAGTTTTAGATGTAAAACACATGTTTCAGCCCAGTATAGATTTTTCATGTTCTTCTACATCATTGCCCTCCCTTTTTTAATTTTTTTATTTTTAAGCTAAATGGACTGGCTTCTGGCAAATCTAGACCATTTAACAAACTTCAGCAGATGTATTACAAGCATGGGCGCTCCAGATTAACATCTCATCATACAATCAACCTACTGCCTCTGGGGCACTCATATAACCCCTATGAAGGTCTTCATTTTGAAAACGGGGATACTGTTATGGGTTATATCCCCCAAAATTCATATGTAAAGTCCTAATTACCAAGACCTCAGGACGTGTGACCTTACTTGGAGGTAGGTTTTTACAAAGATAATCAAGTGAACATGAGGTCATTGGGTAGATCTACTTTACTATGACTTGTGTCCTTATGATGGAGAAATGTGGACACAAGCACACGGAGAGAACACCATGTGAACATAAAGATGGCCATCTATGAGCCAAGGAGAGGAGCATGGCATGGATGCTCCTTCAGAAGAAACCAACTCTGCCAACACCTTAATTTAGATCTAGACTCCAACACTATGAGACAATAAATTCCTGTTGTTTAAGTCACCCAGTTTGTAGGACTTTGTTACAGGAGCCCTAGCAAACTAACAAGACACTATTATGAATCCCCCTCATTAGGCTGCATTAAGGATTGCAAAAAAAAAAAAATACATAAAGTGTCCAACCCAATGTCAGGGCTATAACTGCCCTTTCTAGAAAAATGTACCTGACCATAGTTTTAGTGAGCTTCAAAGGCAATTCATGCTCTCATATAAAACGTGCTTCAACTCTCATTACAGAGTCCATAGCCTTAGAGTACCTTGCTCAGAACATCTCTAGTTTCTATCCAGCATTCAAGTCAGGACAATGTGGTCCCAAGAAACCACCATCAAATGTGAATCTCTAAAGAAAACATTGCAATTGTTGTGTGGACTCACCTCAACAGAAACGGAAACTGAGAGTCTATCACACTTTCTCCCCAGTTCTCTTCTGTCATCTAATCCACTCTCTTCCACCTAAAATTTTCCTTTGCTCACACAGAGTTCCTTACTGCCTTACTTTAGCTTCTATGTGGTCCATTAGGCCACTCATGCAGCCTTTCTTTGGCTCCTTTTTCAATAGTGGCTCTCAAAATTTTTGCAGCATCAGAATCACCTGGAGGATAGGTGAAACTCAGGTTTCTGGGCCCTACCCTCAGAGTTTCTGACTCAGTAGGTCTGGGGAAAAGCCAACAAGTTCCCGGGTGATGCTGCTGCTGCTGGTCCAGAGACAACACTTTAAGAATCATTGTTCTATCATATGACATTTCTGCCCCAGTTTTCATTGATTACTTATTATAATCTTTCAGGTTCCTAAAAATCTATATATATGTATTTCCAACTTTTATTATAGGATCGGGGGTTCATGTGCAGGTTTGTTGCAAGGATATATTGTGTGATGCTGAGGTTTGGGGTAGGATTACACCTGTCACCCAGGTACTAAGCATAGTACCCAATAGGTAGTTTTTCAGCCCTTACCTACCTCCTCCCTCTAGTAATCCGCAGTATCTATTGCTCCCATCTTTATGTTTATGTGTACCCAATGTTGAGCTCTCACTTGTGAGAATATCACTGCATTTGGATTTCTGTTTCTGTATTCTGTTTCTCCTGTTCTCTTAAGATAATGGCCTCCAGTTACCTCCATGTTGCTGCAAAAGGCATTTCATTCTTTTTCATGGCTGCATAGTGTATTCCATGGTGTATATGTACTACATTTTCTTTTTCCAATCCACTGTGGGTTCCTGGGAACCCACAGTGGATTGGGCACTAGGCCCTTGATGGACACCTGCATTCATTCCATGTTTTTGCTATTGTGTATAGCATTAAGATGAACATACAGGCACATATGTTCTTTTGGTAGCATACAAAAATCTATACTCTTAAGAGGACTCTGACCTACATCCTCTGTTTGCTTGTACTACACAGGTCTCTGGCCACCCTTCATAAATGGCCATCCATTTATGAAGGACTATATATTGAAATACTTAGAGTAAGTAGCCAATCAGTCATGGCCAATGAAGGGTTGGATCATATGCCCCAACACTTGGCTATTTATCACTCCACACATTCAGATTTTTAGGGAGAGGAGAGTCGAGACTCTGACATGTGTCTATTCACAAAATGTGAGCCAAACATTCATTTCCAAGTCAGTTATTTGTCACAGTAAGTTCTCAGATGTCGGCTTGATTCTGTACATTATTAGAAAGACTAAAGTATCACTATTCTGGGGTTTGGAATGCTCTAACCAAAACTCATGCTGGAATTTAATTACCATTGCAACTGTGTTGAGAGGTGACCTTAAAGAGAAGATTCAGCATTAAGAGTGGAATTGTTATTGCAGGAGGAGATTAGCTATCACAGGAGCGAGCTCCTGATTAAAAACAAAAAAAATGAGTGTGGCCCAACTTTCTCTGTCTCACACGCTAGCATTATTTTCCACTATGAAATAACATAGCAATAAGATCCTCACTGATGCCAGTGACATGCTCTTAGACTTCTCAGCCTCTAGAACCATGACCCAAAATAAATCTGCTTTCTTTATAAATGATGGAGCCTGTGGTATTGTTACAGTGGCAGAAACCTGCTAAGACTAAGACAGCATCTCAGAATCATACGAGTTTTATGCTAATAGAAAAGCACATTTAGAATTCTAACTCATGTTGTCTGGAACTCTCATATCGGAGATTATTCGGGCAAAATAATGAAGGGCTATGGCAGACTTGCAGCTTTGATGGCCTGATGGATGGACCCAAATGCATCAATACCAGCAGAAGGAAACACAGGATCTTCTAACAGATGTTCATAGGTGTTTTCCTGTGTGAGTGCATTAATTGAATATTTGTGAAGGACTATCTGTGTGTCTTCACAAGTAGATTGCCTGTTCCTCTACAGCACACTGAATCTTGGTTTTCCCCCAAAATCAAGCATAGCACTACATATATAGTAGATGATTAATAAATATTTAATCATTGAGTGAATTATTATCATCCATTATGTTTGTATATTTACTTAAATATTTCTTTTGCATTATCTTCCTGAACATTAAAATGTATGGAATTTTCTCTAAAGTCATTTTTTAGCTTCTATGTTTCAAATTGGCATCACTATGGGGCAGTCATGGAGTGATGTCATCATCAGGAATAACTAAATGCTTTAAAATTTTAACAACATAACTTCTTCACTTATGTCTAATGAACTCTATTGACCATAGTAACTCTTTCAAACCTCCTATTTCTCTCCACCTGCTTTCCTTATGCTCTGGAGCTACTCCCAAGCCTATTTTTAAACTCTCATCCTTATTTATCCCTCTCCCTTTTCCCCAAATTTTGTATCACATTCTGTATCCAGAGTCCTCCTAAGTCAAGATTGCCAGGAAAGCTTGGATTACTCATGTAATGCTCCAATACCAATACCAAACTTAATTTGAGGGCTTTTTATCAGCCTCTTCCCAGTAACAATGGCTTTATCACAAGATCCTTATTCCTCCAGGATTCTTTGTTCTACCTTCTAAATATTTGTGTCAACATACAATTAATTTCTCTTTTGTGGATATCCACAACAAGAACAGGCTCACATAGATAACAAAAATGATCATTCGTCTTTCAAATACGATTCCATTTAAGAGCAAGAATTTTCTTCCGCCTTCTGCTATGCAGATACATTCCTTTCTCCCCACGCTCTCAACTCTCAAATTCTTAAGCATAGTAAGTACAGTTTGGGTAAAAGAATCTAGAAAAGAATCCAGAGAACTTAGCAAGATTTTCTCAAGTGGTTCTAACACTCCCTTTAGTGCAGATTAAATACAGTCCTTTAAATGATGAGATGGCAGCTGTAAACAGAGGCGGTATTGCTATGGCACAGAACTACCTCAGTCATAGGGCCAGAATGCAACCTGCCTATTTTGAATTCAATTAAGCACGGAAAGAATGCATTAGTTCTGTTTCCCTCAGGCAAAACTCTGTTTACTCATGTACTATCTCAGGAATGAGACAGGATCAAGATATGGAGACAGAATGTAATAAAGACTAAGTGCGAAGCTAAACTTCATTATTTGCGTCCAAATGATAAAAAATAATAGAATCTAGAGATGGATAATGACTGCTCTTAAAATCAGTAGCAAGTGTTCAGGTTTCTACTGGGAACAAACTAAGTTATACACAGAACTTCCTATTTTGAGTCCAATGGTCAGTCTTGAAAAGGACACTAGTTTCCTAGCAATTATGCCAAACCTTAAGCTAGTCTTATGAGAGCTCAGTGCTCTCAGTTGCAAAATATAAAGCGAGGAGAGTAAAAAAGGAGAAATGCTCTGTGCCTACCATAAGCGCCTCAAAATGACCGCTCTTTGAGCTCAAGAGCTCACACTTGAGCCATGTACACTCAGTCCATTTATTGAGTTTTTGTTCTTACTATTCCCTTGGTCCAGAATGTTCTCCACCTCTCCCCATCAGCTTGGCAAATTCTTTCTTATCTGTTTTGGTTTCAGTTTAAACATCACTTATGCCAGAGAGCGTTCCCTGGTCCTTCCTATTCTCCTTTAAACTAGATGAGACTCCTGCCAGAGCTTCTTTCTGTAGTACCAAGTACTGACTCTGCTGGGTACTTATGAGGCACAGTGTAGGAACTGTCTTTCTTCTCAACAATAAACTCCATGAAGGCAACAACCCTCTCTACTTTTCTCATTATTTTGAACAAGTTCTTAGCACATATAGTGTGATTAATAGATATTTATTTTTGTTCTCAGGCTATTCAAAGAGAAAAAAGTTTTGAAATATTTTTAGACATAGTATCTTCTTTTTTAGGATTATCTATATATACATTTTTATATTCTTGCATAGCTTGAATTAGTCTTACATAGGAACTTTATGTCACATATAATTTTGTCTTCCTATCTGTTTTCCTATCTGTTTTATCTTAGTTCTTATCTGTTTTCCCCTCCTTGGTCCGCAGTTGCTTTTCCAGGACAGCATCTTCTAATATTCTAAACCTCTCCGTGCTTCAGAATTTTGAGAATTCTTGCTCAACATGACTATTTATAGAAACTGTGCTTGCAGGAGTTCCGAAGTCCACGGCTTCAGCATCAAGGTCATGGGAAAATCTTCACTATTCAGAGAGAGATTTTTAGAGCCCTCCAATGAATATGTACACATCTTCTCTTGGGCAATAGCAGAAGCACCACCACGTAATTACCTTTGCTTATAATATTCTTTCTGAAGTGGGTAGCCTCAACTGGCAGTTTACATCTCAAATATCCACTTTGTTTTAGAATTAACTGCTATTTACCTTCATAGTGACAAGTTATTTAAAATGAAAGAATTAATTTGCAACGTTGAGGCTTGGAGAAAAAAAATAATTGAATAAGCATTATAGGAAGAAAGGGAAACATCAGCAAGGTAAGGAGATAAAAACAAGACAAAACAAAATACTCATCTCCTTTAAATGTATTCAAGTCTCCAGGTCCAGATTATTCTGAACAAACTTGCAGATCAATAAGGGAGCATGCACCCAAGGAGAGAAACGGGTTTAAGATAAACATTAATAACTATAAAGGTACTCGTATTCCAGAGACAGAAGAATTACTTTCTGATTTAGAGACTGATCAGCTTGCTGTTGATCACTAGCAAAATTCTAGAATAGATATTAAATAGCCAATTTGTGAACATATGGGCCAGAAAATCTTACCTCAATCCTAAAGGAGTTTTTTAAGATCAAGTGATGCCAAACTTCAAACACTACATCAGATGAATACCAAAGAGAACTTCAGTTACAGTAAGGGTCTTGACAAAGTTTGTTATCTTTAAAAACCAGATGGTAAACTGAGGGCTATATAAAAATACAGTTGGGTGAATTCAGAGTCAACTGAACAAGTGAACTAAGGGCAATTGTTTAGAGCATCCATGTCCTTTGAGAGAAATAGTCTCTCCGGAATGATCACCCTTCCTGGTGTCACGTTGATGATGATTTAGAGGATATTTTCAGAACTGCCAAATAACCAGACTGGGAGGAAAATACGTTCGTTAATAGGATCAAGATCAAGATTGAGAAATATTATAACACACAATAAATATCAGTGCCAGAATTCCACAAACCCATGATTAAGGACATATGTTTGAACATATCTCTTAATCAAGTATTACATATGTTGTATTAGAAAAATCAGAAAACACAAACAAATAGGAGAAAAAACTGTAAATGTGACAGTCATTAGGACGGTCTGCAAAAAGTGTTCTTCTGAGCTCATTGGAAGCTTGCATTTCTTTGTTCCTTTGAAGTGAAACATGAGATTTTCCTTAAATAACAAAATACCAGAAGTGTCATGCAGCATGTGCAAGTTGTCTCATCCTTTTTTCCTGCCTCAGTGGTAACGGAAGCTTCTGGAGCCATCTGTCTGTGTCTCTGAGTGGATGTAATCGGTAGGCTCCTCTCTCATAAACCATGCTGGTAAATAGCATAAGCAAGAACTAATTTTGTGTTGGGTTAAGTCACTAAGATTTGGGGATTATTTCTTACTGCAGTGTAATCCAACATATTCTGAGTGATGAAACTAGTATTCCTGGGCATAAAGATAAGAAAAAGTGTGTTTGTGGTGTGTTAATTCCAAGATTTTTAGCACACATATGTAATATACACATAAATTATAAAAATGTCAACTATTTTGTAACATACTGGTTTACTTCATTATGTTGCGAAGTAAGTATATTTCTACATCAATTTTTTAAACTAAATAATAATAATGCTCCATTACTTGAACATGTCACACATGACCCAAACAATTCCCTATTGTGAAAACTTGTTTTTTCTATTTTTATAAGTAATGCTATGATAAGACTCTTTGCACACATCTTTAGTATTTCACTTAGAATTAGGAAAAGTGGTATTTTGAGAACAAAATTAATTGTTTTCTTAAGCTTTCATCATATATTTCCACATTATACTAAATAAGTAATACAAATATATAGTTCCATCAGCTGTGTGTGAGAAAGCCTGTTTTTTCCAAATACTTGTCTCCACAGAATATTGGCTATTAATTTCATTGTTAGCAGTTTAATTTTGCCGGCACCTTTGGCGTCTAGCTTGTTTGAATTCTTTATCACATATTTGTGGGCCATTTTATTTCTTCATTTCTGACTCACTTGTTCATGTTCTTTACTCGTTGCTCTACTGATATGAGTCTATTTTAGTTGATTCTCAAGGGATCTTGAGATATTAAGTCTGTTAACCCCTACCATATATTTTGCTACCATATTTCTGTGTTCAGTTTACTTTGATATTTTTATTATTCTTCTACATTAAAGCTTTAAATTTTAGTTGGCAAAATATAGCAGTCTGTCTTATGTGACTTATGTTTTTGAAGGATACACTTAGAATTCTCAAATATCCAAGTAAAATGAACATTTTCAAATATAATATCTTCCTCTAGTTCTTTAACTATTTTATCTTTACAAATATATTTTTAATCCATCTAGGATTTGTTTCTGAATATTAAATATAACAGGATTTTTCCCCTCCCCTAAAAAAAACTGGTGTTTTTAACTGATCTTAAACTCAACAAGAAGCATTAGTGAGGCAAACAAACACATGAATGCAATTTTAAACTTCTTTAACAAAAGTCTAAGACACACAAAGAAGGAAGTCATAATTCTACTACATTCTCCATCTGTTAGACCACTTCTAAAATTCAATTACGACATTGATAAATAGGAGGATAGTCAGAGAAGGGCAACCAGAATGGTGGTGGTTCAGAAAACCGTATCTTTTGAAGAACAATTCAAGAAATGTTTTGCGGCCAGGCGTGGTGGCACATGCCTATAATCCCAGAACTTTGGGAAGCCAAGGTGGACAGATCACAAGGTCAGGAGTTTGAGACCAGCCTGACCAACATGGCAAAACCCTGTCTTCACTAAAAATACAAAAATTAGCCGGGTGTGGTAGAATGTGCCTGTAATCCCAGCTACTCAGGACACTGAAGCAGGAGAATGGCTTGAACCCAGGAGGCAGAGGATGCAGTGAGCCGAGATCAGACCACTGCACTCCGGCCTAAGCAACAGAGTGAGACTCTGTCTTAAAAAAAAAAAAAAAACAAGACATGGTTTGCTTAGAGAAGATATTTATCTTGACAATGAAAATTGCATTCAGAATTAGGAAGAAATGGCATTAAAAAGTGGTAGATTCATTCTGTGTAGTTCTAGATATTAGCATTTGGCACATTAAAATTTATAGCAAATCTTATTTAAATAAAAGGAAGAATTGTATGTCAATTAGAGCTGTTCAAAAATAAGGTGGAGTTATTCCTCAGTATCTATAGAGGGTTAGATCTAGGACCTCCCATGGATAACAAAATCCACAGATGCTCAAGTCTCTCATATAAAATGGCATAGTATTTGCACTGCACCTATAGACATTCTCCTTTAAATCATCTCTGGATTACTTCTAAACCTAATACAATGTAAATGCAATGTAAATAGTTATTATGTGTCCGGGCAGGTGACTCACACCTGTAATCCCAGCACTTTGGGAGGCCTAGGCAGGTGGATCATGAGGTCAAAAGATCGAGACCATCTGGCCAAGATAGTGAAACCCTGTCTCTACTAAAAATACAAAAATTAGCTGGGCGTGGTAGCACACGTCTGTAGTCCCACCTACTCATGAGGTTGAGGCAGGCAAATCACTAGAGCCCAGGAGGCGGAGGTTGCAGTGAGCCGGGATGGTGCCACTGCACTCCAGCCTGGTGACAGAGCAAGACTCCATCTCAAAAAAAAAAAAAAAAAAAAAAAAAAAAAATAGTAGTTGTTATGCTGTATTGTTTAAGGATAATGACAAGAAAAAAAGTCTATACATGTTTAGTACATAGGCAGTTTTGTTCCTCATTTGTGGTTGGTTGACTCTATTGATGCAGAACCCACAGATACAGAGGGCTGACTGTACTGACACCCTCGTACTGGCAGAATTCAAACAATTACCAATACCATTCTATCAGGAAGTTTGTACAGGAGATCTTTGCTTGGGTTCAGATGTTAACTGATGACCCCTAAGGCCTCTTCCAAAATCTAAGATTTTATGATTCTGGATTGTTTGACTTAGCAGAAGAAAATAATCTAGTAAATAACTATGGTTACTTTCAAAAATTCAGGTGTGAGTTCTGAAAAACGCTGAAAGTCGGAGGATGAGACAGAGCATCAGTATAGGGGAAGGAACATTAACTCAGGGGCTTGGAATACCAGCCCAGGGCCTCCCACCCAGCGAGAAGCAGTAGAACCTTAGGCAGATCACTTATCTCACCTGGGCTACAGTTTGTCATTCTAAAATGAGAGAGTTGAACTAAAATATCATTACTAGATGACCTAAGTGTCCCCTCAAAGCCTAAAATCCTGTAATTCTATGTTTCATAAACAGGTGTAAAAAGTGATATGATCAGGTTTTCAAATAGAAATTCTTATGCCTATTTTAATAAACTCTGGCTGTCTCAGTGCCTTATCCTACTGGGAGCCTCAGATGCAAAAAAAAAAAGAGGTTAAATCCAAGGTTCACACATTCATCATTCATCTAAAAAAAGTTTAAGAACTTATTCTGCATGAGGCACAATGCTAGGTATCACTGACAGATTCAAGGGCAATTAAAGTAAAGCCTGTACTCTCAAAGATCTCACAGGTTAGCAGTGATGACAGCCCAGTAGACCAACAATCATATTACTACATAACAATTGTGTTGGACGTCTTTAACTGCCATAGTGTCAGAGACTGACAGCCTACTTGGCCTTTAGATACCTCAAATACACCCCCAAGAGACTCTAGTTTATAATTTCTATCCTATGCTTTCAAGTTACTGAAGGTGAATGTGGTCCCTGTTTAAAAAGTTTAATAATTCACCATTCAGGAATATTTTCTGTATGCTCTACAGCATGCTATTTGATCAGAATTTCTTTAGAGAGCAGTTAACTTTAAATCAAATAGAACTTTGATTCTCACTTCTCTTTGGATTTTTTTGCACTTGAGTTTCAAATGCTGAAAATGAATGCGCTCTCCATCATGACATTCACAGACGCTTTTCCTGACTTTTTACGGTATATGACTGTGGTCTTGCTATAGAAGAGAACTCTTTCAAGACAGAATTGAAGGACTCAGTTTGCCTGTAGCCATTTTCAAAGACATGGCTGGTAGCTTGGGCTACTCTAGGTTTTCTCTTCTGTGTTCTCTGAGGCTCTGCTTCTGACCTGACTTTTTCCTCCTTTTCTTTCTGGTCCACCTCACCTCAAACAGGACACATGGGAGATAGGGCAGGCATTCCACAGCCACAGCCAAGAAGAAAGGACCACCTCAGGGTCAAGTCTATGGCAGCCTGCCCAGTCTATTCTGGGGTGAATCCAACCCGATTGCATGTTTCCCTAAAATAGAACACCAAGTTGAAGATACACCATTTTTTTTCCTACAGTTTTTAGATAAACATAGACTTTGTAGTCCCACAAAAGAAACCTTTAATAATAAAGCAGTGAGTTTTTCAGTAAATGTATTAGAAAGAGATGGTAAGAAATCCTCCAATCTGGCAAAGACTGGAATGGGAGCATGAATTGGAAAAAGCCAAGACTCCTGGCCATAAATAGTCTCCTCACTTTAACCAAGATGGTTGCCTCATACATTCTGACCCAATAGGGTCACTAGTTTCCAGGAGGAGAATTGGTGGGAATTTTCAGCCCTAAATGTGCTTAAAGGACAAAGGAAAGAAACTCAGTCACAGAAACTAGTGGACGGAAAAAAAAAAAAACATTACGCTATTTGCTTTTTAATGTCATTTCAAAGCAGTAGTGTGGATAGCCATCATGTTGTTTCCTATGAATGCCATGGGTGTATACCTGCATGATTACCTTCCTATGACCAAAAACTAAGAGTCACGTAGTGATAGATTCACCCAAGTCAGAAGTAGAGTCTGGAACTTGTGTGTGTCACTCTGCTATTTAACACCAAGGCCTTTGTCCTCTAAAGCTGGAAAGGTCCAAGAAGAGAAAGCATGCATCATTATTATTTTAAATGACATTAATCTGATATTTCCTAAATGAAAAGAAGACCCTTATAAAGACCTGTTGATTCTTCTGTTTGCTTCTTCTGTCTATCTACCTTTTTTCTTTCTCTCTGAAAAGAGCCTAAGATGATGTAAGATTGGAATAGCTAAATCTACCACACCAGGATGCTTTAAAGCAAGCTTGTCCAACCTGTAGCCTGCAGGCCACATGAGGCCCAGGACAGCTTTGATTGCAGCCCAACACAATTCATAAACTTTCTTAAAACATTATGAGATTTTTTTTTTTTTTGCAATTTTTTAGTTCATCAGCTTTCATTAGTATGTTTTATGTGTGCCCCAAGACAATTCTTCTTCTTCCAATATGGCCTAGGGAAGACAAAAGATTGCACATTCTGCTTTAAAGAGTAAAAGAATAACTTATGGGAAAGTATCCATCCAACACATAGTGGGTGCTCAGTAAAGGAATAGCTCCACCTTTAGTCCTTGTTGGCAGAGGGAAAGCATTGCAAGATCACGGGTAGAGAAGTGAAATAATAAGTGCTATGTTGTGTTCTTCTTGTTGGAATCATATTGGTGAGAAAGGAATGCCAGGTTCACACAGCAAATCCCTGAGTTTTACCTTTGCCAATCATCACTGCAGGTTTTGTTTGTTTTGTTTTGTTTTTTATCAAGGCAATAGAAAAAACAGTGCTCCCCACTCCTGGTCAAAGAGGTCTCTGCTAAACAACAAATTATGCCTCTAGCTCAAGGTTCTATCAGATTCCTGGCATCAGATTAGGGGTCCCTTTGAAGAAAAGACTACAGACTCCAATAGAACACCTTATAGTCTGATTTCTGAGAAGGTGTAATAATATGCTCTCTATGGGAACTAGGTAGTCATTTGTTCAACCAACAATTAAGGAAGCCCCACTCATAGTTAGTTATGTAATTGGCAGATATCTTCCAGTCAGTTTTATTTTAGAGGCCATAAGAACAAAATGGTTTTGCTATAAGTACATTCTCCAATAAAAAAAAGAAGAAGAAGAAAGATTTAAATGTTTGAACATATATATATGGGAAGCCATATATATATATATATATAGTGAATGAGAGTGTAGTCTTTGGATTCAAATGGTCCTCAGTTCAAATTTCTTTACTAAGTTTGTGGACCTAGGAAAGTTATTTGACTTTTCTACGATGCCGTTTTCTCACCTGTAAAATAGTAATGGTAATAGCTTACCTTGCAGGGTTGTGCAGAATTACATGAGATAACAATACATATGATGTGCTTAGTTCATAAGGTGTCTAACCCTATAAAGAATGACCAATAAATAGCAGTTACTGCCATGTCAAAATTGGACAAACTATCGTCACTGAGGCTATGTGGGGCCCTAAGTATTTTCATTTGGCCTTATCTTTAACTGAGTAATAAAAAACTGAGTTCCTGAAAAATCTTGGAAACAATGATTGTTTGGTTCTCACCACCACCATATTGGGAAGTGTCTCATCTTCACATGTCAGATTCTATCCAACCAAAGACCCCTCAGAATTTTGGAATGGAATTTTTATAGTGACTCCATGGACCTGGGGAGCCTGACTGGAAGCAGGGGGTTCAAACTGTCCATGGATCTTATCGGCACCTCAGAAACATTACAGCTAGTGTCAGCTACCAGGAAGTGGAAGTCTGGCCTCTTAAATTTGTTCCTGCTTGGAAACAGGCAACCTCTGAGTTTTTATAATTCTGAAAATCTCATAGCATAGCCCTGATAACTCAGCTTCCCTGATCAGAAATAAAGACCACTCTCCATTTAGAGACTGGCCAAGAAAGAGACTCCTGCTGTGGTACTAATATGGTTGCCCTTTGACCCCAGGAAGTTCCCTGTGCCTCTTTTCTGACCACAAAAGATTGACTCCAACTCCTCAGGTAAATGTCTCTCTTCTGATAAGGAACCAAGCTCCAAAGATCTGAAAAGGTTTAATATTCACCTTCCAGAAGTTTGTATCCACACAAGTAGCAGTCTCTTCCTACTCTCTTCACAGAACTTGAGGCATTAGGAGTTGCTCAGTAGGTTGCAGAGCTATTGCAACTCGGGAGCCAGACTATGACAGCGAACTGACTTGTGCTTGTGGCCACCTCAACACTGTGTTTCGATGAAGGAAAGGAACCTTTCACAGATGCAGCAGGGACTTGTGATTGATGAGGTGAGCACAGTGCGAGGGAAGCTGCCTGTTCAGGATCCTCTGGACATAAAATGACATATAATGAGGGCAATCATGACAGAACAGCCTCCAATCTAAAGAGTGTTCTGGTGCAATGGAATTTATTTTTCACTTAAAAAAATTTTTTTTAAATAACATGGTTATTGAAGAAAAATATCGTGATATAGAGAAGTGAATTTAAAAAATTAAACATTTCCCAGAAAACCATCACTATCTAGTATTAATGCTATAAAATGTATCCTCCTAGTCTCTTTTTAATTCACATACTCACTTTATAAAAATGATGCCATGGTAAGCATTCTGATATGTAATCTACTTTTTACCTAGTATACTGTGAACATTTTCCATAAATATTTCTCATAATATTATCTTTACTAACTTTTGGTAATGTTTTATTACTGTGTCACAATGATTTCACCAAGGATGAATTGTCAATATTTCGATAGTGTCCAGATTATCAGAATTATAAAAATAGTTTGAATTACACTGTAGGTAAATGTTTGTTCTTAACCAATATCCTTTTGTTATAAGAGACTCCTAGATATGATACCTGCCGGGTGAAAGGCCTACGTGCAGGACTGTCTTCACATGCGCTGCTATAAACGTTCCTATACAGGATTCCTGTGAGCAGATGCAATGGTTTGCCTCCTGTGAGCAGACTTTCTGGGTCTTAGGTAAATGACCAGACGATTCAGTTTTCCCATTTCAGTCCCAGTTTACTGGGACTTTCTTTTCTAAGGACTCACCCTGGATAAAATAGTGACCCCGTTTTATTATCAAAAGTATGTTGGTTGAGGCAGCACTGTATAGGCATCTCCTCCCAGGTAGATGAATGCTTACCTTTAAGAGATAAAGAAAAACTGTTTTCCAGAGTCATTGTACCAACTCGAATCTCCCCAACAGTGTATAAGCAATGCCATGGATCTGTTGTCAGACTTTATACTTTTAATGAAACAGTTATAAAATGCCATTTTATAACCATATGTTAAATATACTTCATCTTGTTTTACATTCTAAATTTCATCAAAGATACATTATAATTGTACATATTTATGGGGTACACGTGATATTTTGATACATGCATACCATGGTAATGATCAAATCATGGTAATTAGGATATCCATCACCTCAAAGATTTGTCATTTCTTTGTGTTGGGAACATTTCAAGTATTCTTTTCTAGCTACTTTGAAATATACAATAAGTTATTGTTCACTATAGTCACCCCACTATCTTCTCAAACACTACAATTTATTCTTTCTCTCTAACTATATTTTTGTACCCATTAACCAACCCTCTTCATCCCTTCCACCCCGTAACCAGCCTTCCCAGCCTCTGGTAACCATCATTCCCCTCTCTAATTCCATGAGATCAGCTGGTTTAGCTTTCCCATATGAGTAAACATAAAATGTTTGTCTATATGCTCTACTAATGATTTTTATACTTTTACATGTTTTCATGATGATTATTATTGTCTTTTTGCTT
Organism: Saimiri boliviensis; assembly: GCF_048565385.1. Taxonomy (NCBI): domain Eukaryota; kingdom Metazoa; phylum Chordata; class Mammalia; order Primates; family Cebidae; genus Saimiri; species Saimiri boliviensis. The sequence continues at coordinate 39,235,096 of NC_133456.1, read as the reverse complement.
CTAGATGCAGGACTCCCTTCAGTATGTCCTGTAAGACCAGTCTAGCAGTGACAAATATCTTCAGTTTTTGCTTGTCTTATGAATACTTTACTTCTCCCTCATTTCTGAAAGAATCATTTCATAATTCTGATATAAATATATATATCCTTTCTTATATAAAAGGGAAAGCATGTGATAATGAATATGAGATTCACATTAGCTCAGATAGGAGGGAGGCAGAGGGACGCAATGGGGAGAACTTAGTTAGATATCAGTTATCAACAAGAGCTGAGCAGCAGGCATGATGGCTCATGTCTATAATCCCAGCACTTTGGGAGGCCAAGGTGGGAGGATCGCTTGAGCCCAGGAGTTCAAGACCAGCCTGGGCAATATAAGGGGACCTCCATCCCTACAAAAAAAAAATTTTTTTTTTATTAGCTTAGTGTGGTGGCACGCATTTGTGTGGTCCAACTAATCGGGAGGCTTAGGTGGAAGGATCGCTTGAGCCTAGGAATTTGAGATTTCAGTGAGCCATGATTGCGCCACTACACTCCATCCTGGGTGACCAAACAAGACCCTGTCTCAAATTAAAAAAAAAAACAAAAAGAAAAAAGAAAAATCCAAATAAACAAAAAGATCTGAGCATTCACTTTGGTTGGTATTTTCTAAGGATTTATCAAAAACAAGTAAGCAAACAAATGTATGCCACGGGTATGTAGTGAACCAAGATTATGATTAATTTATTTCTGTGTACCAGAAATCCAATGAAAAGAAGGAAGGATGTGAATATTTGAAGGTTATTTATGGCTGAAGGTAGGGTGACACAAGCACCCCTGTGGCCACCAACACTGGGACTGCACTGAGTCAGACCCAAAGCCAGGACAGCGCTGGGCCTCATCCAAGACCCATGGCGACCACTACCTAGTATATTCCCTCAAAGCCCAAGGGCTGTATAATCTGCGGGTGCGGAATCCAGCTGGGCTTGTGGCCTTGCCTTCAGGGGGAAAGCTTCCCCTGCCTGACCCAGGGCAGGTCCAGAAATGCTGTCTTTGAGCAAGGGCCCAAGATCAGGAACCTTAGGAATCTACCTGGTGCTCTATTCTGCCACAGCTAAGCTGGCCCCAAAGCCACAAGACAAAGTCCTTCCTACTCTTCCCTCCCCTTTCCTCAAGCTGAGGAGACTCTCCCTATGGCCACCACTGCCCCAGGCTGCCAGCAAATACTGCCTGGCTACTACTGATGTCCACTCAAGGCCCAAGAGCTCTTTAGTCAGCTTATGGTGAACACTGTTAGACCTTGGTCCCTCCCTTCAGAGCAGTGGGCTCCCCTCTGGTCCAGGGAGTCAAGGCCTGGAATTAGTGACCCTAAAAGCCCACTTGGTGCTCTACCCACTGTGGCTGAGCTGATAACCAAGTGCAAGCAAAGTTCCATGTACACTCTCCTCTCCTTTTCTCAAGCAGAAAGCGTCCCTCGCCATAGGCCCCCCAGCTGGGAACGTGCTGGGTCTCACCTGAAGTCGGCACAGCACTAGGACCCATCCAAGGCCTGCAGTAAATACTCCCTGGCTACCACTGGTGTTTATTCAAGGCCTAAAGGCTCTTTAGGCAGCAGGTGATTAATGCTTCCAGAGCTGGATCCTTCCCTCAAGGCACTGGGTTCCCTTCTGTCCCAGGGTATGTCTAGACATGCCATCTGGGAGCTAGAACCTGGGATGGAGGCGCTGGACTCTGCCTGCTACTCTTATCCTGCAGTGGCTGGGCTGGTATCCAAGTTTCAAGATAAAGTCCTCTTTAGTCTCCCCTCTCCTTCCTCAAGCAGAAGAAAGGAATCTCTCTCAGAGCTGTGAGCTGTGCTGCCTGGAATTGGGGGAGGGATGACTCAGGCACTCCCTTTTCATTCCAGCTGGTGTCTCACTAGGTGCACCCCAAGTCTACTGGCAAGTACAGCCCTGGGACTTGCCCAGGAATTGAAGTCCTTGTGGCCTAGACTGCCTTTCAAGTTTATTATTCAAGTATTACCACTCCAGACCACTTTAGCCTGGAGTGGCAATGCTTTCCAGAACTCAGGCTCCAGTCACTGGGATGCGTGGCTCCCCTCTGACTCGGGCTGATCTAAATGCTCCCTCCATGGACACTTGCCGATTTCTCCCCTGCTTTACGTTCTGCTGTTAAAGGCAGCACTGAGTTCCAATGCAAAGTACCACAGTCACTGCACTCTCCTTCCCGCAACACACAGATTCCTTCTCTGGACGATGTGGCTGCTGCCGTGGCATGGTGGAGGGGTGGTGGTGGCAATTCAAGACTGTCTTTCCTATCTGCTTCAGGGCCTCTTTCAGTTGTATGAAGCTAAAACCACGTACTGTGATCACTCACCTGATTTGGGGGTCTTATAGATGCCTTCTTATGTGGATAGTTGTCCAAATTTGGTGTTCCTACAGCGTGGACAATTGCTAGAGGGTTCTATCTGGCCATCTTGCTTCCCGAAGGTTATTTATAGATACCACTAGATCTGCCCTCAAGAAGTGTTAAACAAGTCATATTCTCACAAAAATCTGTAAGAGTGAAATTTCACTGTGTCCTAAATTGCTTGATAAGGCTAAAGTGATTAGATTGGATCCACCTGGGCCATGATACACACCTGAACTGTGGAACTTCGGTCCCTGATTCATGAGTCGTAAGGCATTTGATCGACCTTTCGCATTCTCATCTTTGCCCGAGGGCTGCTCACTTTGGTCTGGTATTGGAGCTAGCATGCAAAGCTGGGGTTACTGCGTTTGGCTGAGGGGGTGGAACCATCTGAAATGCCTCTGCCACTGTTGTCTTTAATGAGTTTCAGATGTGAAGAGGATCATATGCTCTCTGTTTCTGTGTTCACTCCAGTAGCATTGTCTCAAAATTTCCAAAATATTCTAAAACCAGGGGTAGAGTTCAGTGGTAGAGCATCTGACTGCAAAATATTCTAACATCTGCCAGTTCTCCACCACTATCATCATGAATGTAACAACTAATGTCTAGTTTTTGTTTAAGGTGCCATAATTAAAAGGCATGTAAATAAAAGAAGTTCCTCAATCCTCAGTTATAGTTATATCTCTTTAAGAAATCAGATAGGTATGCTTAGGTCTCTACTCTTCAGTCACAGAAAACTGCATTTCAGTAATGTTTAAGAGCTGCTTTTCCTCCCAAAAATGCTATGAGAGTGGAGATGGCCAATGAGAGGATGTACCCTAACCAGAAATTTCAGTCATCACCAAAGTGCATTTTGTCCAAGCCCCGCAGTCCAAATGAATGCAGTTACTTATGTTCCCTCTGTGGTAAGCCTGAGCTGAGGATCTTTCATTAAGAGTCTTCACACCATCCTCCACAATGCTGCCTCCAACAACAATCTTGTCATCTGCAATGAGTCACATGAGAGCAGAACCAGGTCCCTACACTATTTATTTGAAAGGAAGTAGAATATGCATTTGATTTTTAAAAATCTCACTTCCATATATCTTCAAGTCATGGGAAATCCCACTCTCTCACCCACACTGCCTCCTCCAACCCTTGGAGCTCATTCTCCTTTTGGATAATCATTCAGCATGCCTCAGTTTACCTAGTTTTCATAAGTAAAGACCTGGGTGGGTTTGCTTGTTTTTTGTTTTTGAGACAGAATCTTTCTCTGTCACCCAGGCTGGAGTACAATGGCATAATCTCAGCTCACTGCAACCTCCGCCTCCTGGGTTCAAGTGAGTCTCCTGCCTCAGCCTCCCCAGCAGCTGGGATTATAGGTATGCACCACCCCACCCAGCTAATTTTTGTATTTTTAGTAGAGATGGGGTTTCATTCACCATGTTGGCCAGGCTGGTCTCAAACTCCTGACCTCAGGTGATCCGCCTGACTCAGCTTCTCAAAGTGCTGGGATTACAGGCATGAGCTACCACCCTCAGCCAAGACCTGTTTTCTTTAGAGGGAAAGAAAAATGCCTTTTCATTTTTTCTAGACGTAGTGAAGACAAAGTACATAAAACCTAAAAAGAGACAAGCAAACAAAATTCCAGAAGTGTTAAGACACTGTCTTGTTGATTCTGCCCTCAAAATATGTCCAAAATCTATCCACTTCTCTCCAGCTCCTTTGCTATTACCTAGTTCAAGCCACTATCATCCTGATATTATCCCTTTCCTAATTCTGGTAATTCTCTATATCTTTTTAAACCAATCTCTGAATCCACATTTGTCACTTCTCATGAATTCTCCACAGAATAGCCAGTGGAGATTTTATTGTATTATTTTATTTCATTTTATTTTTTTATTGTTCTTGAGACAGAGTCTTGCTCTGTTGTCCACACTGAAATGCAGTGGTGTGATCTCGGCTCACTGCAACCTCTGCCTCTGGGGTTCAAGTGATTCTTGTACCTCAGCCACCTGGGTAGCTGGGATTACAGGCATGCATCTGGTTAAATTTTTTTGTATTTTTAGCAGAGATACGGTCTCGCCATGTTAGCAAGACTGGTCTCAAACTCCTGACCTCAAGTAATCCACCCGCATCAACCCCTCAAAGTGCTGGGATTACAGGCATGAAGCATTGTGCCTGGCCCAAGCAGGAGACTTTAAAAACACAAATCAGATTGTGTAATATCCTCAATAGTAAGATATACAATAATAAAATATAAAATCCTTATCAAGATCTACAAGGACCATAAGCCTTCTAGCATTATTCCGTATTGCTCTTCTCTAGGTTATTGGCGCAACCGTTTCTGTTGGTTTTTAAAGTTCCCCTAACTCTTTTCTACCTCAGGCTTAGTCTGCTCCTTTATCTAAAATCTTCTTTTCCTGACTACATTCTGGTCATGCCTTATGTCAGCTAAAAGTGATTTCCTCAAAGAAGACTTTCGCTGATTCTATAATCTAAATAAGTGACCCTGCTTTCGTTTCTCATTATATTTATTGTCATTCTTAGCATTGCCACAGTATGTCATTATCTATGTGTTGACGTGATTATATTTACTCAGTATGTTTCCCCCACTGACCACATATCACCAGTGCCTAATGAATAGTAGATACTAAAGAAATTAACAAATGAAAAAGGACGGTGTAGAACTTTGAATTGTTTAAGTTCAATTTAGCCAGACACACACATATACACACACACACACACACACACACACACACACACACACACACGGTATTATGGGTTATAGAACTTCTCAGTTTCCTAATTCTCACCTCAGACACTTAGTAACTAGAGGCCCAGCCATTGTCACAGAATTTTTGCTTCATATTATTTTTGACTGCCATACTTGAAAGCAATTCAATCCATGTGTAAGGATTCCCTAAGACAGTCTGTCATGAGACAAAGGCAAAAAAATGCCTTGATTCTATTTTTGCTACTATCTGTGATTTTTTTAATTCTTTCTATATGTGGCACTTTTTCATTGCTTTATTTGACTTCTGTAAATCTGCTAAATATGTTTACAAGCAATTTCCACAACCCTTCTCCACCATCACTCCCACTTTGATGTCGTATCATTTTAGAACTGTATAGATATTTAAGATTCTCTTAACTTTGCAGACAACAGAACAACCAAGCCTCAGAGAAATGAAATGATTTACCGAAAACTGCTCAGTTGTGATTACTCAATTGCATAGGCAGGGTGCAGTGGTTTGCGACTGTAATCACGGCCCTTTGGAAAGCCGGTGTGGAAGGATCGCTTGAGCTCAAGAGTTTGAGACCAGCCTTGGCAATGTAATGAGACACCCATCTCTACAAAAACATGAAAACATTAGCTAAGTGTAATGGTGCACACTAGTAGTCCCAGCTACCTGGGAAGCTGAGGTGGGAGGATCCCTTAAGCCCGGGAGGTTGAGGCTGCAGTGAGCCAAGATCATGCCACTGTACTCCATCCTGATGACACAATGAGACCCTGTCTCAAAAAATTAAAATTTGAAAAACAACTGTAGAGGAATAGAAAACAAACTGAACTTCTAAAACTTTGGCCCTAATGATTTACTCCCAAATTTTCTATCTTAAAAAAAAGGAAGAAGAATAATCAGGGAACATTCTAAATCTGAGAGTGTTCTAATTTTTCAAAGGATGTTTAAAAAGCCATTTTTTTACCATCATTATAAAGAAAGCAAGGAAATAAGACCTTAAAATATTTAAAAATCAAATCATTCTATACAGGAAAATTTTGGTACATTCTAGGCTTCCTTGTGTTTACTTTTCATACTGCTTTTTGTAATTAAGTAAGATTAAGTGAAAATTACCTGGGCCACAAAACTGCAATGAAATTATTGAAGAATTTATGTAAAATATTTTCAGTCAGGTGCAGTGGCTCATACCTGTAATCCCAACACTTTGGAAGATCAAGGCAGGAGGATCACTTGGAGCCCCGGAGGTCAAGGCTGCAGTGAGCTATGATCATGCCACTGTGCTTTGGCCTGGGCGATAGAGCCAGAGCCTGTCTCTAATAAAAACAAAATAAAATGTTGTTTTCTCTTTAATCTGAACAATTCTAGGATCTGGCATCTTTGATGCTTCCGACACAATCAATTTCAAAACATGTGCTAAATTTCTACTAAGCAAAGGAGTGTTGTTTGGGCCTATATGAGAGCCAGGAATGTGAGCTCACATGGAGACAGGCTATCTGAGTCCACTCTCAAGACTGGGTAATTCATAAAATAAAGAGGTTTAATTGACTCAAAGTTCAGTATGGCTGTGGAGGCCCCGGGAAACTCACAATCATGGCAGAAGAGGAAGTAAACACATCCTTCTTCACATGGTGGCAGCAAGGAGAAAAATGAGAGCCAAGTGAAGCAGAAAGCCCCTTATAAAACCACCAGACCTTGTGAGAACTCACTATCACAAGAATAGCATGGGGGAAACCACTCCCATGATTCCATCACTATGCCCCTCCCGTGACACGTGGGGATGATGGGAACTGCAATTCAAGATGAGATTTGGGTGGAGACACAGCCAGACTGTGTCACAGGCATTAAGAAGCTGGTACTCTGTTATAATGGGAGAAGCTCACACAGCCAAAAATATTACCCTAAAATCTATCATCATACAGTTTGAACACAGACTGCTGTAAATAAAAGAGTAATAGTAGTCTTTGAATTTAATACTAGAAAAAAGTATTAGGAAAGAAAATTAAATTCTACTTCAATTCTTCACATTGGTGAGGTAGACAGCTTTAATTGGTCTTTAAAAATATAGACTGATTTTCTATAAATTATTTTGTGAAAGCTAGAAATACTCTAGAATTAGTCATACCAATCGGAAAAAAAATTCTAAAAGAAGGTGAGGGACAAAAATAAACAAGTAAATGTAAAATTGTCTCAAAGACATCAGGTTGAGTACTGAATTAAGCTTTTCTTAAAATCAAATTAAAAAGACTTCCAACATTTCACTGCTGGGAATTTATACTGTGAATATATTCCTATGTGAAGATATCTATTGTGCTTTTCTGTAATTTAGAGAAATTGAAAAGTATTCATCAGAAAGGACTGGTTTAATTAACTGTGTTCAACACATATCATAGAGTACTATGCCCTCCTGAAAATGAATGAGGGGGATCTATAGGTTCCAATATGGGAGGAGGCCTAAGAAATATCACTAAGCAAAAGACAAAGAAAATTCAAACTATATAGAAATAGAAATCAAATCCTATAATCCTATTTGTGTGATAACAAGATTATACAAATATATTCCTCATAAAGCATTTCTAGAAGGATACTCAAGAAACTTTTTTTTTTTTTTTGAGATAAGGTCTTACTCTGCCACCCAGGCTGGAGTACAATGGCACAATCACAGCTCACTGCAGCCTCTACCTCCCCAGGCACAGGTGATCCTCCCACTTCAACTCCTTGAGTAGCTGGGACTAAAGGGATGTACCACCATGCCCACTTAGTTTTTGCAATTTTTTATAGAGATGGGGTTTTGCCATGCTTCCCAGGCTAGTGTCAAATTCCTGGGCTCAAGTTTCTGCCTGCCTCAGCTTCCCAAAGTGCTGGGGTTACAGATGTGAGCCACCATGCCTGGCCAAGAAACTCTTATTGAGTATATCTTTGGAAAATGAGACTGGGAAATTAGGTGAAAAGAAATTTTTATTTTATATCCTCTGTGCCTTTTGATTATTTTAAAATCAAGGAGAGGTATTATTTTTTGTTTATTAAATTCCTATATTATTATGCATATATCATTTTAAAATTATAGTTTTTTTTAAGTTAAAGTTATTTAGGATAATGCCCTAATTTATTTTCTCATTGTATGTCTTCAGTTTCTATTTTCCAGTGACTGTTGTGGGCTATGTGTTTGCCTTAGCTTTTCCCATCTCTAATAAGTCATGAACTGGCATTTTTGAATTTTCATTTTTACTGTTGAACTCTTTAATTCTGCTTGTTTTAAGAAGCATTTTGCAAGTTATAAGTTAATTAAGACACAGGACCTGATTTAAAGAGGGCATAAAAAACAGTGGGAGAGACAGAAACTATTTTTACTCCATAAAATCCAGTGTTATAAAAAGCTCTGATAATAACACTGAAAGGGTATGGGAACACAAAAGAAAGCTTACTAAATTTGGCTGGGGAAAGAAATCAAGATTCCCAGGAAGTTATGACAATTAAGATAAATCTTGAAAAGATTAATCCGCTGGTACAAGTATAAGACATGCCTTTATAGACCATTTTGCATGACTTAGAATTAGGGAAATTTTGACATAGAGGAGACCTTAAATAATATTAAATGTAACATTCTCATTTTAACAATAGAGAAACATGACTTGTTAAACAACATGAGCTGTGGAATCAAATTAAATGGTCAATACAGAGTAGACACTTAATAAATATTTGTTCCCTTCAGAACTGGCTTCGTAAATTACAGGACCCAGTGGAAAATGAAATACAAGGCCCCTTGTTCAAAAGTTATTAAGAATTTCGGAAGATGGCCGCCTAAGAACAGCTCAGGACTTCAGCTCCCAGCGAAAGTGCAGAGGGCGAGTGGACGCCGCATTTCCAGACGAACTCTTATTGTCCACAGACCAGGAGATACCCAGGCAGAGGGGTCGCCAGCGTCGCAGTCCCAGCCGGTGCGGCTGTTTTGGCCCCCACGGGGCTGATTCCGCCAGAGCGGCTGCTGTGACCACACCCTGTTGCTGCGGTTCTCCATACAAAAGCCACTGGTCTGGGAGCCCTCTTAGCTGGCGAGCAGAGCCCTGAGACAGCAGAGTTGCCCATTCATCTGAAATAGCGAGTCAGGCCAGGAGATTCCTAGGCAAAAAATCCGCCAGGAGCCGGCGCCACAGTTCGAGCCGACTCCGTGAGTCGCAGCACGGGAGATCCCGGCGCCTTTTCAACAAGCGACCGGAACGCGGGGTCGTTCAACTTAAAAGAAAAGACTCTGAGTCAGGGAGCCAGGTGATCAGGCTCGGTTGGTCCCACCCCTCCACCCCCAACAACAACGAAAACAAAAACAGTAATTGGAAACCCTCTGGGTTGAGCCCTTCAAACCAAGCACAGCTGAACCGGGACGGTCCGGCTCGGTGGGGGAGGGGCTTCCGCCATTACTGAGACTCTCCACCGCTAAGGAGGCAGGCTGCCGTTGCCGAGGCAACCCGCCGTTGCCGAGGCAACCTGCCACAACAGAGAGAGTCCGCCATAACAGAGGCGGGGCCACCGTTGCCGAGACAGTTCTAACTACGCCCATATAAACAGGACTGCAGGGAAGAGCTCAGGGCAGCTGGGCGGAGCCCACAGCAGCTCAGCAAAGCCCCTGCGGGCAGGCAGTGGCTAGGCGTGCTGCTAGCTGGGCGGGTCAGACCTGAAAGAAAAATCAAAAAAGGCAGTAGTGCAACAGAAACTCATAAAGCTCCAACTCCCCGGGACAAGAGCACCTGGGAACAAAAAGTGCTTTATGAGTTCAGCTGCAGCAGACCTAAACATACCTGCCCAGCAGCTCTGAACGAACAACGGAGCTCACAACTCAGGACTTAAGCCCCAATAAAAGATAGACTGTCTCCTCAAGTAGCTCCCTGACCCCCATAGATCCAAAGACGCACCTCATAAAGGAGAGAACGGACTGACAGTAGGCGAGCATCCTTCTGGGACAAAGATAGCGGAAGAGGAAACTGGCAGCAACCCTTACTGTTCTGCAGCTGCTGCAGGTGATCCACAGGCAAGCAGGGCCTGGAGAGGACTTCAGCAGTCCTACAGCAGAGGGGCCAGACTGTTAGAAGGAAAGCTTAAAAAAAAAAAAAAAGAAGAAGAAGAAGTAACTTCAGCATCCACAAACTAGAAGCTCACTCAGAGACCCAATCTGAAAGACAGTAATTACAAAGACAACAGGTGGATAAACCCACAAAAATGGGAAGAAACCAGCGCAAAAAGGATGAAAACTCCCAAAACCAGAACACCTCTCCTCCTAAAAGGGATTACAACTCCTCACCAGCAAGGGAACCAGACCACATGGAGAAGGAGGGTGATGAAATGACAGAATCAGACTTCAGAAGGTGGGTAGTAAGAAACTACAGTGAGCTAAAAGAACATGTTCTAACCCAACGCAAAGAAAATAGGAACCTTGAAAAAAGATTGGACGAACTGCTGACGAGAATGGACAGCATAGAGAGGAATATAAGTGAATTGATGGAGCTGAAAAACACAACACGAGAACTTCGTGAAGCATGCACAAGCTTCAACAGCCGAATTGACCAAGCAGAAGAAAGGATATCAGAGGTTGAAGATCAACTCAATGAAATAAAAAGAGAAGGCAAGAACAGAGAAAAAAAGCTCAAAAAGGAATGAACAAAATCTTCAAGAAATGTGGGACTATGTGAAAAGACCTAATCTACGTCTGATAGGTGTACCTGAATGTGATGAAGAGAATGAATCCAAGCTGGAAAATACTCTTCAGGATATTATCCAGGAAAACTTCCCCAACCTAGCAAGGCAGGCCAATATTCAAATACAGGAAATACAGAGACCATCACAAAGATATTCCTCAAGAAGAGCAACCCCAAGGCACATAATCATCAGATCCACCAGGGTTGAAATGAAAGAGAAAATGCTAAGGGCAGCCAGAGAGAAAGGCCGGGTTACCCACAAAGGGAAGCCCATTAGACTCACAGCAGATCTCTCAGCAGAAACCCTACAAGCCAGAAGAGATTGGGGGCCAATATTCAACATCCTTAAAGAAAAGAACTTTCAACCCAGAATCTCCTATCCAGCCAAACTAAGCTTCGTAAGTGAAGGAAAAATAAAATCCTTTGTGAACAAGCAAGCACTCAGAGATTTCATCACCACCAAACCTGTTCTACAAGAACTCCTGAAAGAAGCTCTACACATATAAAGGAACAACCAGTACCAGCCACTCCAAAAACACACCAAATGGTAAAAGAGCATCAACACAATCAAGAAGCTGCATCAACTAACCAACAAAACAGCCAGGTAACATCAAAATGACAGTATCAAATTCACACATAACAATACTATCTCTAAATGTCAATGGACTAAATGCCCCAATCAAAAGACACAGACTGGCAAATTGGATAAAAAGCCAAAACCCATCAGTGTGCTGTATCCAGGAAACCCATCTTACATGCAAGGATACAAAAAGGCTCAAAATAAAGAGATGGAGGAAGATCTACCAAGCAAATGGAGAGCAAAAAAAAGCAGGAGTTGCAGTTCTCATCTCTGATAAAATATACTTTAAAGCAACAAAGATAAAAAGAGACAAAGAAGGACATTACATAATGGTAAAAGGATCACTGCAACAAGAAGAGCTAACGATCCTAAATATATACGCACCCAATACAGGAGCACCCAGATACATAAGGCAAGTTCTTAATGACTTACAAAGAGACTTAGACTCCCACACAATAATAGTGGGAGACTTTAACACCCCATTGTCAATATTAGACAGATCAACCAGACAGAAAATCAACAAGGATATCCAGGACCTGAACTCAGACCTGGAACAAGCAAACCTAATAGACATTTACAGAACTCTCCACCCCAAATCCACAGAATATACATTCTTCTCAGCACCACATCACACCTACTCTAAAATTGACCACATAATTGGCAATAAATCACTCCTCAGCAAATGCAAAAGAACAGAAATCATAACAAACAGTCTCTCAGACCACAGTGCAATCGAGTTAGAACTCAGAATGCAGAAACTAACTCAGAACTGCACAGCTTCATGGAAACTGAACAACTTGCTCTTGAATGTTGACTGGATAAACAATGAAATGAAGGCAGAAATAAAGATGTTCTTCAAAACCAATGAGAATGAAGACACAACATACCAGAATCTCTGGGACACATTTAAAGCAGTCTCTAGAGGAAAATATATAGCAATGAGTGCCCACATGTGAAGAAAGGAGAGATCTAAAATTGACACCCTATCATCAAAATTGAAAGAGCTAGAGGAGCAAGATCAAAAAAACTCAAAACCTAGCAGAAAACAGGAAATAACTAAGATCAGAAGAGAACTGAAGGAAATAGAGACAAAAAAACCTCTTCAAAAAATCAATAAATCCAGGAGCTGGTTTTTTGAAAAGATCAACAAAATAGACAGACCACTAGCCAGATTAATAAAAAAGAAAGGAGAGAATAACCAAATTGATGCAATAAAAAACGATAAAGGGGATATCACCACAGATTCCACAGAAATCCAAACCATCATCAGAGAATATTACAAACAACTCTATGCACATAAACTAGTAAACCTGGAAGAAATAGATAAATTCCTGGACACCTGCATCCTCCCAAGCCTAAACCTGAAAGAAGCCGAAACCCTGAATAGACCAATAACATGGTCTGAAGTCGAGGCAGCAATAAAGAGCCTACCACCCAAAAAAACCCCAGGTCCAGATGGGTTCACAGCTGAATTCTACCAGACATACAAAGAGGAGCTGATACCATTGCTTCTGAAACTATTCCAGACAATCCAAAAAGAGGGAATCCTTCCCAAATCATTTTACGAGACAAACATCATCCTGAAACCAAAATCCGGCAGAGACTCAACAAGAAAAGAAAATTTCAGGCTAATATCCATGATGAACATAGATGCAAAAATTTTCAATAAAATACTGGCAAACCGATTGCAACAGCATATCAAAAAGCTCATCCACCATGATCAAGTCGGGGGATGCAAAGCTGGTTCAACATACACAAGTCCATAAACGTAATTCAGCACGTAAACAGAACCCAAGACAAAAACCACATGATTATCTCAATTGATGCAGAGAAGGCTTTCGACAAAATTCAACAACACTTTATGCTAAAAACCCTCAATAAACTAGGTATTGACGGAACGTATCTCAAAACAATAAAAGCTATTTACGACAAACCAACAGCCAATATCATACTGAATGGGCAAAAACTGGAAGCATTCCCTTTGAAATCTGGCACTAGACAAGGATGCCCTCTCTCACCACTCCTATTCAATATAGTACTGGAAGTTCTAGCCAGAGCAATCAGGCAAGAAAAAGAAATAAAGGGTATCCAAATTGGAAAGGAAGAAATCAAATTGTCTCTATTTGCAGATGACATGATTGTATATCTGGAAGACCCCATCATCTCAGCCGAAAATCTCCTGAAACTGATAAAGAACTTCAGCAAAGTCTCAGGATACAAAATCAACATGCAAAAATCACAAGCATTCCTATACACCAGTAATAGACTTCAAGAGAGCCAAATCAAGAATGAACTGCCATTCACAATTGCTACAAAGAGAATAAAATACCTAGGAATACAACTAACAAGGAACGTAAAGGACCTCTTCAAGGAGAACTACAAGTCATTGCTCAACGAAATAAGAGAGGATACAAACAGATGGAGAAATATTCCATGTTCATGGTTAGGAAGAATCAACATCGTGAAAATGGCCATACTGCCCAAAGTAATTTACAGATTCAACGCTATTCCCATCAAGCTACCAATGACCTTCTTCACAGAACTGGAAAAAAACACCTTAAACTTCATATGGAACCAAAAGAGAGCCCGCATAGTCAAGTCAATTCTAAGCAAAAAGAACAAAGCAGGAGGCATCACACTACCGGACTTCAAACTATACTGCAAGGCTACAGTAATCAAAACAGCATGGTACTGGTACCAAAACAGAGATATAGACCAATGGAACAGAACAGAGGCCTCAGAGGAAATACAACATACCCACAACCATCTGATCTTCGACAAACCTGACAAAAACAAGCAATGGGGAAAGGACTCCCTGTTTAATAAATGGTGTTGGGAAAACTGGCTAGTCATGTGCAGAAAGCAGAAACAGGACCCCTTCCTGACACCTTACACCAAAATTAACTCCAGATGGATTAAAGACTTAAACATCAGACCTAACACCATAAAAACCCTAGAAGAAAATCTAGGCAAAACCATTCAGGACATAGGTGTAGGCAAGGACTTCATGACCAAAACGCCAAAAGCAATGGCAACAAAAGCCAAAATAGACAAATGGGACCTAATCAAACTCCACAGCTTCTGCACAGCAAAAGAAACAGTCAGTAGAGTGAATCGGCAACCAACAGAATGGGAAAAAATTTTTGCAGTCTACCCATCTGATAAGGGGCTGATATCCAGAATTTACAAAGAACTAAAGCAGATCTACAAGAAAAAAATGAACAAGCCCATTCAAAAATGGGCAAAGGATATGAACAGATACTTTACAAAAGAAGACATACAGGAGGCCAAGAAACATATGAAAAAATGCTCATCATCACTGGTCATCAGAGAAATGCAAATCAAAACCACGTTGAGATACCATCTCACACCAGTTAGAATGGCGATCATTAAAAAATCTGGAAACAACAGATGCTGGAGAGGATGTGGAGAAATAGGAACACTTTTACACTGTTGGTGGGAATGTAAATTAATTCAACCATTGTGGAAGACAGTGTGGCAATTCCTCAAGGACCTAAAAATAGAAATCCCATTTGACCCAGCAATCCCATAACTGGGTATATATCCAAAGGATTATAAATCATTCTACTACAAGGACACGTGCACATGAATGTTCATTGCTGCACTGTTTACAATAGCAAAGACCTGGAACCAACCCAAATGCCCAACGATGATAGACTGGATAGGGAAAACGTGGTACATATACACCATGGAATATTACGCAGCCATCAAAAACGATGAGTTCACATCCTTTGTAGGGACATGGATGAACCTGGAAACCATCATTCTCAGCAAACTGACACAAGAGCAGAAAATCAAACACCGTATATTCTCACTCATAGGCGGGTGTTGAACAATGAGAACACATGGACACAGGGAGGGGAGCACTACACACTGGGGTCCATTGGGGGTAAATGGGGGAGGGACGGGGAGGAGGGGAGGTGGGAAGAGATAGCATGGGGAGAAATGACAGATACAGGTGAGAGGACGGAAGGCAGCAAACCACACTGCCATGTGTGTACCTATGCAACAATCTTGCATGTTCTTCACATGTACCCCAAAACCTAAAATGCAATAAAAAATAAATAAATAAATAAATAAAACAAAACAAACAAAAAAAAAGAATTTCAAGACAGTCACAACTGAGTGTTAAAACAAGCATAGGTCCTTCTGAGCACAGGGCAGCATGTAAATGACCCACAGTTCTGGGGTCCGTGAAGCAGGCCTCCCTCCCTCCACTAACCTAACTTCCAAGGGGTAAGTAGAGGCAGAACCTAAATGAGAACTCAGGTCTCCTTATGCCCTGTATATCCTATTCAGATGCCATGTATGAAGGTGAATGCCTCTAATTTTTTCCACACACTATCATGTAATTATGCTTCCTTAAGAAACATGCAAAATTGCATTGTACCAGTTGCTCAAATGCTCAAATAGCTACATTAGCCAGGCCTTTAAGTAACGGACTAGGTCATAAAGCCTGCCTCTCTCTTTTTCATTTGTGCATATTAATTTTTAAAAGATCAACTTATAATTTCTTTATTTTAAAAAATTAATACAATAAGTAAAAACTCTAAAGAAAAGCATGATTTTTCCTTTTTGTGAGACAGGGTCTCACTCTGTTATCCAGGGTGGAGTGCAGTGGCACAATCACGGCTTATTGCAGCCTTGATTTCTCTGGCTCAAGTGATCCTCCCGCCTCAACCTCCTGAGTAGCTGGGACTACAGGCACACATTGCCACATCCAGGTACCTTTTTTTTTCTGGTCTTGGCGAACTCCTAGGCTCAAACTACTCATCCGCCTCTGCCTCCCAAAGTACTGGGATGACAGGTGTGAGCCACTGCACCTGGTCAAAGCATGCTTTTAACAAGGCTACTATGTAATCAGCTTTTCTTTACTTATGTGGACACAAAGACCTCAAAATTTAAAAAGCTTATAAACAATTTGTTCACCTAATATTTTTAACTGAGGGGATATGACGATCTCTTATTTCTCTTTATATCTTAATTAATAAATTTGTGCCTTCATTCATGTCACAAATATGAATAAATGTGTCCTAAGAGCCTAGTACAAGGCTGATTCACAAAAGGTATTCAGTGAAGAGTAGGTGAATGAGTGACTAAACAATAAGCCACCACTGAGTACTATTGCCCATAAAAAGAAATAAAATTTTGATACATGTAACACCATGAATGAACCTTGAAAACATCATGCTAAGTGAAAGGAGACAGACACAAGAGATCGCATATCATATAATTACATTTATATGAAATGTGAGGAATAGTCAAGTCTATAGAGACAGAACACACATTAGTGGTTGCTGAGGACTGGGAGGAGGGAAGGGTAAGGAGTGACTGCTCATGGATGAGTATTTTGTTTTGTTTCGTTGTTCTGAAATGATGACAATGTTCTGGAATGAGATAGTGGTGATGGTTGCACAACTTTGTGAATGTACTAAATATCATCAAATTTCGTACTTTATAAAGGGTGGATATTACAGTATATGAATTATATCTCATTTTTTAGAATGTAAAACAATAAACCATGATAGAAAGATTTAAGTAACGTGCTAGGAATTGATTTGCTGTTACTTGTGATGATTATGCATCTAACATCAAAACTTTTGGCTCCTAGTTGGGGCTTTCTCCAGTCTATCAAGCTACTGCCCAGAAAATTGCAAAGTGCCACCAGCTCTCTCTATGGCTCCATGGAGCACGTGCTTACAAACAAGAAAGCTCTCTTGTACCAAAGTGTAAACACAGTGGTGGCTGAAGCCTGCCTCCAGAGAATCAGGCCTAAGGAGTGAAGAATAAAAGGGAGACAGAGCAAGGGGGAGCACTTTCCAAGAGGTTCCTCATTTTCGCTCTGCTGTCCCGGACACCACCACCCACTGGCCTTGCACCTCAGGTCCTGGTTGAGAAACCAGAATAACTAGCGACACTCCTGTGATGCCTCAGCAGTATTCCCTGATAACTTAGAATATTTATTTCCTGTTTTTCCAACTCTCATTTATTTCCCTGCTAGCACAGAGCAAGATGACATGTAACCTCTTCTAAAATGCTCGATGTTTTTCCCTTAGGAAAGACATCAGGACTATGAATTTTGCTAATAATAAAATAACAACACTCCTAGCTTGTTCTTGAAATACGTGAAAGTTTTCTAAACTGTGTTTTAGTTTTAACATACATTCATTTGTTACAGCAGAGTGAGGCAAGCATCGTGCACTGCACTCTCTTTTAAAGAAAAAGAAATGACCATAGCACTAAAACCTCAATTTTCTTACTTCTAGTTTATGACCCTCTCTTATTCAATTAAGGTGGGTGGTATGAATACATGTTGTTGTTTTTTGTCCTGTCAGGAAAAGTTAAAGGTTAAGGCCCTGCTCCCAAATGATAATCATCATCATTAAAGTGGCAACCTGTCACTGGAAAAGGAAAAGCAGAAATATAAAATAAAGTGGATATATGATATCAGGTAGCAACAAGGACGTCACGAATTTAATGAATATAGGGGACGTCGTACAAAAAGTTGTATGCTAATCTCCAGAAACAAAAGAAAAAGCAGAAATGATCTATATGTTCATAGTCTATATGGCCATCTCTCTAATTTTGAAATCAGCAATCATTCCTCGGCTGACATGTGCTACTTGGGAGCAGAGGATGGTAGAGCACAGAAAGCAGAAGTTTCATCTTTAAGCTATGAAGCAGAGAGAACAGGATGCTAGCCAAAACTTATGCGGTTCTTCAAACTTCTGATGGGGATCAGAGTGTCTCTCCCTCACTGACAAATATGGAATGGAATGTAACATTGCTACTCTAACAGGGTTTTCTGCAAGCCTGAGATTGGTTCTGTTCTAGCCAAAGCTCTTGAATTCCTGTAAGTTCCAGTCCAACTGAGACTTCCGGGGAGATTGTGCCCTCCCCGCCCCATGCAGAACTCCTGGACATCTTTGTGACAGCCCCACCCCCACCACTAGCCTTTCCAGAACTGGAGCTGTGAGAACACATCAATTCCTGACTCAGGCATTTGAGTCCATTTTCAGTGAACTCAGGATAATTGAACGAAACAGCATCTCACCCACCAGCAATCCCTGGCTAGCGTATGAGGGGGAGGAAATCGTGGGCTTTTAAATCAAACAAACTCGGGTTCTTACATTTCACTAATGACACTCAGAAACTGGGTTTTCTTTGTAGAATTTGAAAGTGTTAACCTCATTGAGCCTTAGTTCCTTCAGCTATAAAACAATGGATATAACAATATTTTTTTTTCTCAAGCGCTGCTTTAAAACAAAGTGAGATAAAGAATGAAAATTTCCTATTTACAAACATTTCTTAACAAAGTTTAGATTTCCTCCTGTCTATTCCAAGACTAATGACTTTAAACCAAACAGCGTCTTGAGAGCGGTGAGATTCTGAGGGATCAGTCTCAGACCAAATTCATGTAATCAGTTGAAAACGTCCTGTTTGATAGTCCCCTTAAATTCTTCATGTGGCCTTTTCTGTCGTCTATTTCACTTTCTCAACTTGCACTCAGTATCACATCCCTAAAGAAGCTTTTTAAAACATTTTTTCTGATCGTCCTCTCTTCCATAAAATTTAATGCCACAGAGACACTATTATTTTTGTCTATGAACTGTATACAAGTATACCTGTGCTTTACACATTAACATAGTGAGAAAATATTAAACCTCTCAAGAACCAATTTTCACCCTTTGGGGGGCAATATTGCTCCTATTGAGAATACATAGTCTAAAAACAAAAAGTTAGAAGAATTTGTGAAGAGATTTTTTTTTTTTTTTTTTTTTTGGACGGAGTTTCGCTCTTGTTACCCAGGCTGGAGTGCAATGGCGCGATCTCGACTCACCGCAACCTCCGCCTCCTGGGTTCAGGCAATTCTCCTGCCTCAGCCTCCTGAGTAGCTGGGATTACAGGCATGTGCCACCACGCCCAGCTAGTGTTTTGTATTTTTAGTAGAGACGGGGTTTCACCATGTTGACCAGGATGATCTCGATCTCTTGACCTCGTGATCCACCCACCTCGGCCTCCCAGAGTGCTGGGATTACAGGCGTGAGCCACCGCGCCTGGCCGTGAAGAGATGTTTTAAAGCTTGTGAAAGAAGACGCTATTGAATTCTTTTTCAGAACAGTCTTCCATTCATCATCTCATAACTATTAGAGGTAGGAAACTCTGGCCAAGTTTTAACAATTTCTTGACTTTCTATGCTTAGCCAGTGATGTTCAAGTCAACCTATTAGAAATAAAGAAAGAAGCCTCGGATGCAAAAAAGTAAATGATGACACTAGGCCTCAACCTACTGATGTGCTGTTTCCTGCTCAAAATACATGATATACTATCTGCAGCAAAAGTACAGTAATAACGGAGCTAAACTCCAAAAATTAGTTCCACATCACTTGACTAATAGGTTTCTACTTTACTGTCTGTGGGTGTCCAGATTTTACCCAATTAAATTCTCATTTCTTATTTAAAATTACAACTAGTACTTATAATTGAAAATTTGGAGGAAAACCTTTGCTAAACTGCAGTGTTTATTTGAATTTTTAAATAACTGTGATGATGAACTTAAGATTTAATTTGCACACAGGGCTTCTAAAAAATGGGCCACTTATTTTGAGAAAAACTTCAAAATGATATCATAAATTTCTCTGAGAAATGAAATATTGAAATAAATAACAATAGAACAGTATCAGGTTTTTGGTGAAATGAAAAGTTAATTCATGTGAAAAACAAAATAATCGAACAATACTAGGTGCTGGGGAGGATGTGAAGCAACCAGAAACTTTACACACTGCTGGCAAGAATGTAGAATGATACAGTCACTTTGGAGAACAGTTTGGCAATTTCTTAACACATTAAATATGCGCATGCCTTATAACCCAACAAGTCTACTCCTAGGTGTAGGAATTGACCCAAGAGAAATGAAACATAAGTCTACAAAAGACTGGTACATAAATGTTTAAAGCAGCTTTATTCATTATAGCCAAGAACAAATTATGATACATCCATACCATCTAATACTACTCAGCAATAGAAAAAAAAATACTGGATAAATGCAACAACACAGATGAGTCTCACAAATGGCAAGTTTAGTGAAGGAAGCCAGACACAAAAGAGTATATACTGTCTGTTTCCATTTTTATGGAATGCTAGTAAAGATAAATCTAATCTATAGTGACAGAAAGCAGGTAGTGGTGCCTGGGGCCCAGGGTGGTGGGTGGGAGTGTTGACTGGGAAGGACACAGGGAAATTCTGGGGTGATGGAAATGTCTATATCTTGATCGTGAAGATAGTTGCATAAATATATATACTTTTCAAGAGTTATCAACTGTATACTTAAAATGGGTACATAAAAAAGGTTCAATATGTTATTAAAGATATAACAATTTATCTACTGTGAAAATGCCATAAATAGTATTTCTAGAATTATTAGAGCAGTCATCTTCTAGTGCAAGTACTAATATCATTTTTACCAGTCCTATTGAGGAATAGTTTGCATATTATAAAATTCTCCCATCGTAAGGGTACAGTTATAGAACTTTTGGTGACTATGTATGATTATGCAACTAGCACCACAGTCTAGTTTAAAACATACCCATCACTCCGCAAAGTTTCCTCAAACCTGTGGCAGACAATCCCCTCTCCCACCCCAGCCAACCACAGAACGAATTCTCTGTCTCTATGGTTTTGTCTTTTCTAGAAATTTCATATGAATGGAATTTTATATAATACAAAATTTAATCTTCAGTGACTGATTTCTTTCTTGCCTTCTTGAATCTTTTTTCTTCTTGGTTTTTCCTTTTTTTTTTTTTTTTTTTTTTTTTTGAGACAGAGTCTCACTCTGTCACCCAGGCTGGAGTGCAGTGGCTTGATCTTGGCTCACTGCAACCTCTGCCTTCCCTGTTCAAGGGATTCTAACGCCTCAGCCTCCCAGATAGCTGAGACTACAGGCGTGAGCCACCATGCCGAGCTAATTTTTGTATTTTTATTAGAGATAGGGTTTCACCATGTTGGCCATGCTGGTCTCGAACTCCTGACCTCAGGGATCTGCCTACCTCAGCCTCCCAGAGTGGAGAGATTACAGGCGTGAGCCACTGCCCCCAGGCCGCTGCCGCCTCCGCCTCCGCCTCCGCCTCCTCCTCCGCCTCCGCCTCCTCATCTTGAACTCCTTCTTAGGCTCAAGTAATCCTCCCGCCTCAGCCTCCCAAAGTACTGGTATTACAAGCATAAGCTACTATGCCCAGCCCTTTCTTGTTTTCTTAAGACAAAGAAGTTCAAGTTATGGGACTTGTAAGGGACATTAGTAGCAGATCCAGGCAAGAGCACACATTTGCAGATTCTCAGCCCGGGACTTAGCTGTGACACCATGCTATTGTCAGGATACAGTATACAGGTATTGATCGACTTACGACCTATGCAACTTACGATCATTCGACTTTACGACCTCAATCGCTAGCCATGACTGCTTCGCATCTGGCAGCGCAAACGTTGCCCAGCTGGGCGTATGATAGTGTGGACCAGCTTCTGGCGGCACTACCATCTCCACGTGCACCATTTCAACTGTACATATGGCCTACTCAACCTACGACCAAATCGTGTTACGACCATTCCGCGGTCCTGACAGTGGTCGTAAGTCGAGCACTGCCTGTACTAGAATAGGGGAAAAAAAACTGGTTGAGGGGATCAGAATGGCTATTTCTGCCATCCAACTCAGCTTCTCTGAGATTCCATTTTCCTTTATACAAAATGAGGATAATAATGTCTAACGCATAGCTCTGTTGTGAGGAATAAACTAAGTGTACAAAGTACCTAACACAGACACAGGCAAACATTAGGAATTTAATATATGATCATTGTTAACTAGAAAATTGGTTAAAGTACAAATGTTCATCTTGAGATGAAGAACGTAAGGAGGGAAAGTGATAAATGTCAGAAATTGAAGATTAGGGTTTAAACATTGACTTTTTTTTATTGTACTTTAGATTCTGGGGTACATGTGCAGATCATGCAGGGTTGTTGCATAGGTATATACATGGCAATGTAGTTTGCTGCCTCCATCCCCCCATCATCTATATCTTTAAATCTCAAAAAAAGGATGAGTCCCTGCCAAGCATAATGGTGCATACCTGAAATCCCAGCATCTCTGGGAAGCTGAGTGGGAGGATTGCTTGGGGCCAGTTTGCCCAGGAGGCTTGGGCCACATAGGAAGACCCCATCTCTGCCAAAAAAAAAAAAAAAAAAAATAGCCAGGACTGTGATTTTTTAATTTACATGCCCGTAGTTCTGTAGTCCCACTTGTAGTCCTGACTACTCAGGTGGCTGAGGCTGAAAAACTGCTCAAGTCCAGGAATTCAAGGCTGCAGTTAGCTATGATGGAGCCACTGCACTCCAGCCTGGACAACAGAGTGAGACACTGTCTCAAAAAAGAAGAAGAAAGAAGGAAGAGGAAGAAGGAGGAAGAGGAGGAGGAGGAGGAAGAGGAGGAGGAAGAGGAGGAGGAGGAGAGGAGGGGAGGAGGAGGAGGAAGAGAATCTCACAGATTAAAGACAGTGCCAGCTAAATTGGGAATTGTTTGCTAAATGTAGTTAACTGAACATTGCTTTATTTCCTCGATAAGAAGCACGTTTTATAAATAATCTGGGTGTTGTGTTTTCTGTTTTGTTTTGTTTTATTTTTTTTGCCAGATTTTATGAGTAACTCAATAGGTCTCAGGCCTGGCTGCACATTAGAGTCACCTGGGGAGTGTTAAAAATTACCAATGCTTGGGTCGCAGCCCAGAAATTCTGATTTCATTGGTCTGGGAAGCGGCCTGGTGCATTGGTGATTTTAAAGTTTCTCCTGGCAATATTAATGTAAAACCATTGTAAAGAACTCACGGCGGCATTAACAATTTGATTCTCTGGGTTTCAGGGAACGTGTTCAAAATCGTAGACTGAACTACCTTTAGAGTATGCCACTTCTGACATCTTAGAAAGAGGCAAACTACAGAGACTGGCTGTACCCATCCAGATGTTCCAGCCACAGATGACCTTTTATTTTTCTACATGGCGTTGGATGTTTATGCAATCGAGCATAAGGGCTTTGCATGAATGACATTAGCTTCTTACATCGGCTCAGAAAAAGGAGGTTGTCCTTCACCCCCACATCCTGTGCTGCCACTTCTCTTTTGAATACTCAGTCAGAGCTGGGTGTTTAAACACATATCCTTTTTTTTTTTTTAATCTTTCATTTTTGATTCAGGGGATGCACATGGAAGTTTGTTACATGGGTAATACTGCGTGGTGCTTGGGTCTGGGATATGGATGAGCCTGTCACTCAGGTAGTTAAGAAACAGTAAATGTGCATTTTTAAGCAATGCATGCATATCCTGTGAGTCACAGCTTTAAGAGGACAAATACAATCTGCATGGACTAGTGCTCTCATTAAAAACGCTAAAGACTCAGGAGGCCTGGACAAGTCTCCTACCCTCCTTGGTCTTCAAATATTTAATTTGTAGAATTAATGGATTTCCTTTTATAAACCCTAAGGTATTTTCCAGTTACTGGGATTCACTAGTTGTAATTCTCAAGACTAATATAATAAAGAGCAAATTCTTTACATAGCATCAATTTAGAACTCTACTACTAGTACTAAACAATTCCTAAAATAAGGGTTTATATCTCTGTTAAAGTCATTAGTATATACACATACATAATATCTTGGTCTTCGACTAGTATATTTATTTATCAAGAAATACAATGGCTTAATATATACTTTCCAGAAGGAACTGACTGCTGTCATCAAGGAATAGTCACATAAGTAAATTATTGTTCTCCACACATAAGATACTCACAAAACCTTAGTTAACTGATTAGTTATTCAACTACAATATTGTGAAATTATAACATGACGTTAATCATTACCTGGTGAAATGATCATGGGCCTTTGTGTGATGCTGTGGCTCTCTGGGAAAGTCACTAATATGTTCACATAAACCAGATGTGCCAGAAGAAAGCTCTTGCTGTGGAATTGATGGAGAGTTTGTTTAAAGAAAGGAAAACAACTCTAAATAGCAAAATAAATATTTTCTTCTGCCTTTGGGTGACCTTATGCTCAACCCCATCCCTTAGGAGAATGCTGTCTCCAAGCTTGTGGTTTTGTGGCATGTCAGTCATCTGAAAAGCCTGTCCGAAGTCCAGTAATGGGCCACTGCCCAGCCTCACAAACCTGATTTCCTCTTCTTTTCTCCACAAACATCCACATACTTATTAGCTCCCTCATTTCTTAACATGGATTCTCTTTCTTTAATGCTAACGTACCACTATATATAGGTCTTTGACCCTGAAATACCTTTAATAATATTGCTTTTCTTCATTTCTGAGGCAAGGCCTGGCAGATCTACCCACCATCAAGAAGCTCTGATTCCTGCTGGTGCTAAGGTTAGAAGCAATATGAATCAATGAAATAACTTATCTGAAGTAAGACTCACTTTAAATTAAGTTTATCAGCCCAGTCACTTGTAAAGGTTTGAAGACAATCATCCTGGTGTAATAGAAGAGTATACAAACTCAAGAGTTTAGATACATCTCAAAAAAATAATATAGTAACAAATTCCAGTTACACAAGATGAAGACGTTCTAGAGTTCTGTTGTACCACCTATAGTTAGCAATCCTCCTGCCTTAGCCTCCCAAGTAGCTGGGACTACAGGCACACATCATGGCACCCAGATAATTGTTTAAACTTTTTTGTAGAGACGGGCTCTCATTATGCTATCCAGGCTGGTTAAAGAGGGTTGGTGCATCATGTTATGGTTAACAATCCCAAGGAAACACCAGTAGGACATCACTCTAACACCGCCATGGAGCTATCTGAAAGAAGCTGGAGGCTAAAAAGCCAAGTAAGGTTACTCAAACAGAGGCCACACACATGAACCAAAACCTCAGAGCATCTGAGATAGGAAATACGTGTTCCAGGAAGGGGCCTATCTGGGACCATACTACTGTGTTTTCACATGCACTTCTGAAACCAGGCCTACGCTTCATGACTATCTTAATCTGCTCAGGCTGCCATAACAAATTGTATAAATTGGGTGGCTTAAACAACAGAAGTTTATTTCTCACAGTTCTGGAAGCCGGAAAGTTCAAGCACAGGGTGCCAGCAAGCTCAGTTTCTGGTGGGGGCCCTCTTCCTGGCTTTCAGACAGCCCCAACTTTGTTGTGTGCTCACATGATTTTTCCTTGGTGCATGTATGTGAAGAGAGGGCTTTCTCTGTCTTCTTATTCTAAGACCACCAATCCTATTTGATTAGGGCCCCACTCTTATGACCTCATTTAACCTTAATTACCTCCTAAAAGCTCTCTTTAAATACAGTTGTATTGAGGGTTAGGGCTTCAACATATAAATTTAGCAAGGACACTATTCAGTCCATAGCAATGATGTAGCAACCCACAAAGACTATCCCTAAATGCAGAAATCAGTGTTACTCCTCAAAGCAATACATTTTTTTAACTATATCTTACAGCCAGACGTGGTGGCCCACACCTGTAATCCCAGCACTTTGGGAGTCTGAGGAGGGAGTCAGGGGGTCAGGAGTTTGAGACCAGCCTGACCAACATGGTGAAACCCTGTCTCTACTAAAAATACAAAAATTAGCCAGGTGTGGAAGTGCATATCTGTAATCCCAGCTACTCAGGAGGCTGAGGCAGGAGAATTGCTTGAACGCAGGAGGTTGAGGTTGCAGTGAGTGAAAATCGCCACTCCTACCTGGGTGACAGAGTGAGACTCCATCTAAAAAAAACAAAAAAAACTATATATATATATATATGTATATATATATATATATATATATATATATATACATATATGCCTTATTTTTGACAACAGAATCCTTTGTCCAAAATAAATTTTACAAAGACACTCAGTATGCAATATAATAAATAAATACACTGGACAGTAAGGTTGGGAAATGTGTTTGACCTATGTAGGGATGCACAGTTGTATCTGCCCCAAACTAGCTCTGCAAGAGGATACATAGGAGATTTCAAAGAGCTGTCATCTTAGGTAAATGACCCAGATACATGCTCCATGAAACCCCTAGGGGATACATCTTTGCTATCAAACAGGGTAATCTGTAAATGGAGCCAAACATGACTTTGGATGCAAGTAGAGACCAGGGGATGTCTCATCCTGAGTCATCAGGCTATTTCTCTGAGGATTTAAGTAACTGGTTAAAGCCTCTTGTAAAAATGTACTCCGTTTAGCATTTAACTGATAAAACTAAGTACCTACAAAACTAGAAGCTTTATCCCATTAAGGGACTTTTCAAGACTTGGTGTTTGCTGGAAACAGAAAGTAATCGTTGCTATAGGAGAGTACAAGTCTCTTCATGAAATCATTTTTTAAAATATATTCAACTGGGGTCAGGACAACTCTTGCATCATGCGTATTTTGCTACCAATTAGTCTTGGTGAAGAAATGGCCCAGTTTTCTCATTAGCAAATGAAAGGGTAGATTAGGCCAGTGAGTCTCAAGCTTTAATGTACGGAATAAATTGCTAGGCAGTTTATTTATTAATAATACGCAGGTTTTTTAACCTGTCGCTCCCACAAAAATTGGATTTACTTGTTCTGTGACAAGATCCAGGAACCTTCAATATTTACTGGCACTGTATTGATTGTGATACAGGTAATAGATTCCTCACTACACACACACACACACACACACACACACACACACACACACACACAAACATTGAAACAGATGATCCTTAAACTCCTACTTTTCAGATTTCATAATTCTATGTTTTTAAGGTTCCTACAAGCAAAGCAGGATATTTATTAGACCTACATTCTGATCTATCTGCAGCAGACTTATTAAAAACAAACATCTTTTGCTAACTCTAAGCACACTGGACGATGCCATTGTGATAAAGTCAAGGAGAGAGAGATGAAATCATGATGTCTAAGCTATATTCACTTTTGTGACCTTCATCCTATATAAGCTGCTTTTCACCTTAACTGCGTATGTTCAAAACAATCCCCCAAGGCAAGAGAAAATTGCTTGGAATGTTCCTTCATCACTTTCTGCTCTTTTTCTTCTAGCCCTGCTACCAATTCTGTCTCTGTGAAATTTCAGAACCTGAATTCCAGTATTCAGATTAAAGAAAAGGGGCTTCTCTACTTATCTGATTCATTTCCAAGGTCACTGATACATTTCAGACAGACAGAATTTTTTACACACTACTTCTTTTTCTAGGATGTTCCCAGTCACTTAGAACATCATCCATATGTCCAGGCCGTCTTTCTGTGACCACACAGAAAGTTGTTTTCAGTTGATATGAATGGAGCTTAAGACAGTTTCCTCGATGGCAGGAATGCTGTGCATGAAATGTGCCTCTATGAAAAGTTACAGTGAACGCGGAAGCTAACACTTTGTAAGAACAGTACTCGGCAAGGCGAAACGGAGAGGGCGGCATAAACATACGATGTCTGAATTGGCAAATGAAACATAAGTTTATGCGATGATACAATGGAAGGACCAGGTAACTGAATATTTTCATGGCGTTTCTCAACTTTGCAAGGAATCAGTGAAGGAGGAGGAATTAATGACCTCATTAGGACATTTTCAGTTGGCTTCTTCTACTCTGTGAGATCACCTCCAGGCTTAGGATGAGTTCACTTAATAATGATCAACTTAGGACAGTTCCCTCGTTGCCTTGTTTTTTCCCCACTGTTCAAATCAGCTTCATGAAGGTTTTTTTCCCTGAGAGAACAACTCAGATTGAAGCTTCATCAAACACCTCTAGCCTTTGACTTTCTATAGAGAAAGTCAATGAATATAACTTGGAGCCAGACAAATTAATTTTTTACCTTTTCTGTTTATTTTTGACTCTTGTTCCAAAAGCGTAGTGAGATTGGAGACAGAACAATCAGGCTTTCACAGTTGAAATCCAAGGTTAAGGTAAGGTGGACCCAGAAAGGAAGTGTGGAGAAAGCATTACAGACTCTGGCAGGATGCTTCTCCCATAGTCTTATCACATTGCTTTGTGTCTGGTATTTAATAGCTATCCTTTCTCAGACTAGGAGCTTCCCTAAAGAAGAGACCAAGGCTTCAATAATCTAAATCTAGCCGAATGCTTTAGCACATAATGGTAGTTTGTAGCATGTTTGACTTAAAAGACTCCTGCTGAATGGACACTTTCCATTCAAGTATAAAAAAGTGTAGGCAGAGTTGGGCAGATGTAAAAGGATACACAATTTCAGCTTGGAGAAACACGTTCAAGAGATCTGTTGTACAGTGTGATTACTACGGTTAATAACAATGTATTGTGTTCTTGTATAATACATATGCAATTTTTATTTGTCCATTAAAATAAATAAGTCAATCAATCCATGTACAATATATTTTGGCATGGTTTGGAGGCTTAGAAATTTTCAAAAAAGGGAAAGGAAAGGATATTTTTAGCACCTTAAATTTTGTGTCCCCCTCTTTTGGTCTTTAGTTAATCCTTAACATGTGAAATAATTGAGAGTTGAAAATTTCATGGCTTAAGGCTAAAGCAAACCTACTTTTTTGGGGGGCTTTTATGACAAATTTTCCCTTCTATCAGAATGTAAATGTTATGACTGAAAGTCTAAAACATAGCATGGCACACAAAATTCAAAATTATATAAATCTTTGGAAATCTTAGTGGAAACAATAACTAAAAGAAAAGGAAAATGGAATAGTGCCAAAAATTGCTAATAATAATAAACCAATTGGAAAAACTACAAAGTATATTTAAGGCCACAATCTGATTCAGACTGTCTCTTCTTTGCCACCTGTTCTTGAGCTGAGCGAAGAAGTAATGTATTCTGATGCATACGATTCACTGTGTGATATTTAAGCCACTTAATTAGAGCAAACACATCGTTTTATTTAAAAAAAAAAAAAAAAAAAAAAAACTGGAGATGGTTTTGTGAGTGAAAGGGACACTAAACCAGGCCTGTTTCAAACAATCCAAGATATGTGGTTGCTGTGCTCTTCATCCACTTAAGGGGCTTCTATGTTATTTGTTCAAAATGCTCATTATTTGCTCAAAGGTAGATCTTAATTCAAGTCTCACAGTGTGCCAGGCTGAGATAAATATAAGTGTTTCAAATAACCAATTGTAGCTGAGCTGCAAGGTCTTGGTCCAAAATGTGGAATACACCACTGTGATGGTTAATACTGAGTAGATTGAAGGATACAAAGTATTGATCCTGGGTGTGTCTGTGAGGGTGTTGCCAAAAGAGATTAACATTTGAGTCAGTGGGCTAGGAAGGCAGACCCACCCTTAATTTGGGTGGACACAATCTAATCAGCTGCCAGAGCAGCTAGAATATAAGCAGGCAGAAAAATGTGAAAAAAAGAGACTGACTTAGCCTCCCAGATTGCATTTTTCTCCCATGCTGTTTGCTTCCTGCCCTCAAACATCAGACTCAAAGTTCTTCAGTTTTGGGCCTCAGACTGGCTCTCCTTACTCCTGAGCTTGCAGACAGCCTATTGTGAGACCTTTTGATCATATAAGTTAATATTTAATAAACTCTCCTTTATATATGAGCAGTTCTTAAAATATGATTGGAAAACAGATTTTATTGTACCCCATGATGTTAAGTTTTGTACATAGATATCCGTGTGATTCATTTAATGTTATAACTAAATGAGTTATTTATAAAAATAAAAATAAAGTCGTGAGGGTTGCCTCATGATTCTGGTGGCTGGAAAGTTCAAGACTGGGCATTTGTAACTGGTGAGAGATTCAGGCTGCCCTCATGGCAGAAAGCAAAAGGGGCGGCTTACAAACACAAAGAGGGAGCAACCTGAGGAGCATCCTGGCTTTATAATAACCCACTATCCCAGAAACAAAACCATTTTTGAGAGAACTAGTCTAGTCTCACAAAAGCAATGATACTGTTTGGCTGTGTCCTCACTCAAATCTCATCTTGAATTGTAACTCCCACAATTCCCATGTGTTGTGGGAGGAACCTGATGGGAGGTGATTGAATTATGGAGGCAGATCTTTCCTGTGCTGTTCTTGTGATAGTGAATGAGTCTCATGAGAGCTGATGGTTTTAAAAATGAGTGTTTCCCTGCACATGCTCTCTCTGCCTGCTGCCATCCATGTAAAATGTGACTTGGTCCTCTTTGCCTTTCACCTTCCACCATGATTATGAGGCCTTTCCAGCCACGTGAAACTCTAAGTCCAATAAACCTCTTTCTTTTTAAAATTGCCCAGTCTCAGGTACGTCTTTATCAGCAGCATTAAAATGAACTAATACAGTATATTGGTACCAGTACAGTGGAGTGCTGCTGCTAAGATACCTGGAAATATGGAAGTGACTTTGAATTGGGCAACAAGTAGAAGTGGAACAGTTTGGAGGGCTCAGAAGAAGACAGGAAAATGTGGGAAAATCTGGAACTCCCTAGAGACTTGAATTGCTTTGACAAAATGCTGATGATGATATGGACAATGAAGTCCAGGCTGAGACTGTCTCAGAAGGAGGTGAGGAACTTGTAGGAAACTGGAGCAAAAGTGACTCTTGTTATGTTTTAGCAAAGAGACTGGTGGCATTTTGCCCCTTCCTAGAGATTTGTGTAACTTTCAACTTGAGAGAGATGATTTAGCGTATCTGATGGAAGAAATTTCTAAGCAGCAAAGCATTCAAGATGTGACTTGGGTGCTATTTAAGGCATTCAGTTTCATAAGAGAAGCAGAGCATAAAAGTTCAGAAAATTTGCAGCTTGACAACGCTATGGAAAAGAAAATCTCATTTTCTGAGAAGAAATTCAGGCCAGTTGAAGAAATGTGCATAGATAATGAGGAGTCCAATGTTAATCCCCAAGACAATGGGTACAATGTCTCCAGGGCATGTCGAAGGTCTTTACAACAGCCTCACAAAGACCTAGGAGAAAAAAGTGGTTTTGTGGGTTGAGCCCAGGGTCCTCATGCTGTGTGCAGCCTAGGAACTTGCTGCCCTGCAACTGAGCTGCTCCAGCTATGCCTGCAAGGGGCCAAAATAGAGCTCAGGCCATGACTTCAGAGGGTGTAAGCCCTAAGGCTTGGCACCTTCCACATGGTGTTGAGCCTACAAGTGCACAGAAGTCAAGAGTTAGGATTTGGGAACCGCTGCTTAGATTTCAGATGTATGGAAACACCTGGATGCCAGACAGAAGTTTGCTGCAAGGGTGGGGCTCTCATGGAGAACCTCCACTAGGGCAGTGCAGAAGGGAAAATTTGGGATCGGAGCCCCACCACCCCCAGGATCCCTACTAAGGCACAGCCTAGTGGATCTGTGAGGAGTGCCACCATCTTCCAGACCCCAGAATGGTAGATCCACTGGCAGCTTGAATCATTCACCTGGAAAAGCCACAGACACTCAACACAAGTCTGTGAAGGTAGCTGGGAGGGAGACTGTACCCTGCAGAGCCATAGGGGTGGAGCTTCCCAAGACTATGGGAACCCACTTCTGACATCAACATGATGTGAACGTGAGACACAAAGTCAAAGGAGATTATTTTGGAGCTTTAAGATTCAACTGCCCCACTGGATTTCAGACTTCCATGGACCCTATAACCCCTTGGTTTTGGCCAATTTTTCCCATTTGGAATGGTTGCATTTACCCAATGCCTTTACCCACATTATATCTAGGAATTAATTAACTTGCTTTCGGTTTCACAGCCTCATAGGCAGAAGGGCCTTGCCTTGTCTCAGATGAGATGTCAGACTGTGGACTTTAAGTTAATGCTGAAATGAGTTAAGACTGGAGGACTGTTGGGAATGCAGGATTCATTTTGAAATGTGAGGACATGAGATTTGGGAGGGGACAGGGGTGGAATGATATGATTTGGCTGTGTCCCCACCCAAATCTCATCTTGAATTGTAATTCCCAAAATTCCCATGTGTTGTGGGACGTGATTGAATTATGGGGGTGGGTCTTTCCTGTGCTGTTCTTGTGATAGTGAATGAGTCTCATGAGAGCTGATTGTTTTAAAAAGCAGTGTTTCACTGCACAAGCTCTCTCTTTGCCTGCTGCCATCCATGTAAGACCTGACGTGCTCCTCCTTGTCTTTCACCTTCCACCATGATTGTGAGGCTGAGGCATCCCCAGCCCTGTGGAATTGTAAGTCCAATAAACCTCTTTTTTTTTATAAATTGCCCAGTCAGGTATGTCTTTATCAGCAGCATGTGAACAGACTAATACAAGCAACTACCAGGAAAACAGCACCAAGCTATTCATGAGACATCCATTCAAACACCTCTCACTAGGCCTCACCTCCCAATACCACCACTCTGGGATCAAATTTCAACATGCACTTTGGTGAGAATAAACAGAGTATCTAAACCCATAGCAACAACATGTATTGCTTTGTGCACAAGCAAAGAAGTTTATCTAATATTTTATGGATGTAAGATGTGAATGAGGATCCATACCAGTTGACTTAAAAGTATAAAGGGGAAAGAATAGGATTAGCACAGTACTGGTCTTTATCATTTCTTGGTAATAGAAGAAAATCATTACAAAGGTCATTTTCTGAGGATGTCACATTTAAATCCTTTACACTGCCATCTTTTTATTCTTTACTCTTCAGATTAAGGCACAAGGACAACTTGTATCCCTTAACCAAAATTATTTTCCCATATTTTCTAGCATTTCTATTATACCTTTCCAGACTCTTATCTCATAGCCAATTGTACTTAGGACCATGGTTCCCCAGGAAGACATAGCCCAGTATATGAAAATAGGCTCAGAATATCTAGAGTGCTGGGGACCACAGCTCCTCTGATTCTGTAAACACACTAATAATACCACAGTTTAGCTGACTGTGTTATAAGCATTGATTCAGACTGAATAGAAATGAAAGTGAGTTTTGTTCACTTTACTGGCAATATGTCTCTTGTGGGAAAAGATAGGCTGGTAATATTAATACATTATTTAAGTTAATAAGTACAAGATATGCTAACATTTAGAGCTCATTTGGTCTTTATTTGTTCTTTGATGAGCTATGGTGCTTTATTTTGTTTATGCTTTTCTCATTTTTATACAGTAATGTTCATCTCTGAGACTGATCTATTTTGAAAAAAAGCCTTTTATATAAGGTTATGGTTTCTATTATATATAAGCTGACTCATAGGGATAGGTTTTGAGAAGGCAGTCTTGCTTAAAAATAAATTTTTAAAAAACTGTGTGTGTGTGTGTGTGTGTGTGTGTGTATGTGTGTGTGTGTGTGTTTGCATGTTTTTCATTTAGCAAATTATCAAAAAGAAATGTAGTAGCCTTGGAAATGGAGAGATGATGGCCCTTGTTTGAAGTGAAGGGGTTGGAATCCTCTTAGAAGCCATGTATTTATTAAATGGTACAACCTATTTAAACTCAGCACAAATATGTTCACAAAATTGGTCACATTTTTGTTACTTGCTTGACTTTCTCCCCCAGCAGGCTGTTAGTACCAAGTCCAGCTTCTGCCTTTGGTATAAAGTCTCAAATCTTTACTTAACTCTGTTGTTTAAGAAAGCTAGATACTGACTTTATCCCCAGTAGGCTAGTCCTGCTTCCACTCTCTAAGAATCTGACTGGACCACTAGTGCCATATTTTCACAATGCCATACATTGTCACTTTGCAAGATGGGTCTTGCAAAGTCTCACAGCTCTTTGCAGTCATGGTTTCACTAGCTAGAGCCTTGCTAGCACTAGAGTGAAAGTCAGTAACGGGGCTTTAAAATTTCAGCTCTTTTTTTTTTTTTTTTTTTTTTTTGAGGCGGAGTTTCACTCTTATTACCCAGGCTGGAGTGCAATGACACGATCTCGGCTCACCGCAACCTCCGCCTCCTGGGTTCAGGCAATTCTCCTGCCTCAGCCTCCTGAGTAGCTGGGATTACAGGCATGAGCCACCATGCCCAGCTAATTTTTGTATTTTTTTTTTTTTTAGTAGAGACGGGGTTTCACCATGTTGACCAGGATGGTCTCAATCTCTTGACCTCGTGATCCACCCGCCTCGGCCTCCCAAAGTGCTGGGATTACAGGCTCGAGCCACCGCACCCAGCAATTTCAGCTCTCTTATGCCATTTTCCACAAGGCTGACACCAATCCAGATGTACTGAATTCTAAAACACATTCAGCCACTGGCTCCATGTTGGGCCATAATAATCACTAAACCCCTTGAATCTTGTGTGTTTAGATGCCTCCTTTTCTTAAGGTTGGTTTCACTTCATGGATTTTGTTGCTTTTCCCTTCCAATGCACCTTCCAAAGTTCATGTCCATCTGTCCTAGTCAATTAGGCTGCCAAAACAAAATGTCATCAACTGGGTGGCTTCAACACCAGAAATGTATTTTCTCACAGTTTTGGAGCCTAGAAATCTGAGATTAGAATGTGCATGGTCAGGATCTCGTAAGGACTCTCTTACTGACTAGTGGACAGCTGCCTTCTCACTGTGTTCTCACATGCAGAGAGAGTGTGTGTGCGAGCTCTCAGGCGTCTATTCTTATGAAGGCATTCTTTTCATCATGAGGTCCACCCTCGTGGCTTCATTTAAACCTACTTATCTCCCAAAGACCCCATCTGTGACTAGGGGTTAGGGCTTCCACATATAAATGGGATGGGGGGGGGCGAGGCTGTGGTGCAAAATTCAGTCCATAGCACCATCCTAGTATATGATGACAAATCTCCAGACTTCAGACATGCAGAATTATAACAAATATTTTGGGAAGGGAATCCATAAAAACCCGAGGTAGATAACCCATCTGAATTCAATGCCATTTAGTCTTTTTCAAGTGTAACCACGAGAAACAGAAGACTTTTCCATATCTTTCATGCATGGCAGAGCCAGAGATATCTGACTACACTGATTGGTTCCCACATGGGGGACAATGAGTACAGGAGAGCTTCATTTCAAGTTCTAGGCATTTTTTTCTTTTTGAGAGAATTTGTACAACAGACAATTTTGAGATGCTGGATAAAATGTCCAAAAACCAAAGTGGGTGTCCTAGAAATATCATGAGTACATTCTCTATGGAAATACTATGCTTCCTCTCAGAAAAAAAACCCACTATTATCTCAACCCCAATGTTGTTTCTCCTTCAGAAGATACCTCACTTATTTGTCCTTTAGAATATGCAATAGCTTATTCTAATTTTCTTTTATCTGTTTACCCCAAAGACAAACAAATACCAATGGAATCTGAGAGTTTAATTGTCAAGATGCATCCACATTTATCAAATAAAATATTCAGTTGGAAACCAAGAAAAGTTGGCAAGTCCTCATTTAGTAACCACATCTGGCATGGTATGAAATGTCTTGCAGGCTTTCGTGGTCATGAAGCTTTGAAGAAAAGTAGTGTTCACATAGAAAGTCTAACCAAAAGGAAACTTGGACTAAGGTCAAACCATCCTTGCCCTAGTGGCTTGAGGTTGTTCCTCTTTGTTTTTCTTGAGCTCTCTAGAGAGGGTCTGACCATATTCTTCTGCCTCTAACTACCACATGTAGAATCACAGCATTGGCACGGGACTTGGTGGTCAGCTAATCTAAACCTTTATTCGAGTCAAAAATTCTTCCACTGTTGTAATGATTGACAGAAATGATCTAGAGTACAAATGAATGTCCACATACTCTGAGTCTAAAGAGTTCAAAGTAAAAAACAAAGTGGTTCAAGAAATATTTTTTCTTCCAACCTTGATTTTTAAAAATACCTTGATAACCTCTTGGAAAACAAAATTAAAGTTTATTTTTGTTTTTGTTTTTTTATTTTTTATTTTATTTTTTTAATTTTTTTTATTTTTAAAGTTTAGAATTCACAGAACCCTTGGCATTCTACTCTAATGGAACTATGTACTGTTGTGGAAACACTATACTGATGCAAGGAAAGCTAGTCCTGGCTCTGTCTGAGAGTCTTCTGTTTTCAATCCCTTTTGTGATCCATTTCACACTGTATTTATTTCATCTCACATGTCTCATATTTGTTGTGTCTCACACTAGCCCACACCTATAAGTTCAACCCACATTATTACAACCAGTAGCCCCGCGGTCACCTCTCAGATCTAAATATATGTACCTTTGGGAAAACAGATCTTCACAGGCCCTAAAGAGGGGAGTTGGCCATGGAATTTCCAGACCTGGATTCTCAAGTTTGTAGAGTCAAGGAGGAGAGGGAAGAAGAGGAGTAAAGCAAAGAAGATAGGGCCAGAGGGCCACGGCCAGAATGAGGCCTCTAAACTGTAAGACCTAGGGCAGAGGTCCCTTAGCCCAAGTATAAGGACAGTACTATAGTTTATCAACACCAGGAGTTGTCAGGATATTAACACACTTGAGAATAAAAATAGCAGCATATCACTAGAACAAATTTGCCTTCAGATTTCAACAACCAAAATGTGCTAGTTGGGAGAGTACAATTCCAGAATCAAGGTTTAGTTCCAAGAGCCCCTGAAGTTCTCCTCTCCTGAAGACTTCAGGAAGTCTCCTTTTAGGTCTTACATGGGTTCCATGTCAGGGTCCCCAGTGATTCTGAGTGCCCGGTGTGAGTCTGAGCTGAATCAGGCTTGCTTTCAGCAATTCTCCCAAGATGAAACCCAAAGAAATATATGTCTCACCACCATGACAGATTTTGAATGCCTTTTCTGGTCAGACTAGGCTCACTGTTCTTTTAAGACCCAAGACATTGTGCCAGGGAGTCTGAATCCATGCTGTGGAGAGTATGTGATGGGTCTGTATTAGTCAGGGTTCTCCAGAGAAACACAACCAATGGACGAGAGACAGAACTGGGAGAGACAGACAGAGAGAGATTTATTTTAAGAAACTGGCTCACATGATTACGGAAGCTAGCAAACAAAATCTGCAGGGTAGGCCAGCAGGGTGGATACCAGGAAAGATTTGATGCTGCAGCTTGAGACCAAAGGTAGTATGCTGATAAAAATTTTTTCTTCTTGAGGAGAAATTAGTCTTTTTTCTCTTAAGGCCCCCAACTGATTGGATGAGACCCAGCCACAATATGGAGGTAATATGCTTTATTTAAAGGCACTCATTTAAATGTTAATCTTATCTTCAAAAAAAAAAAAAATACCTTCACAGCCACATCTAGACTAGCATTTGACCAAATATCTGGGTACCATGGTGTAGCCAAGTTGACACACAAAATTAACCATCACCAGCTCCATGACAGTTCATCTGTTCTTGAACACAATAGCAGGTAATGCTACTAAAAATAAGACGTTGCTTGCCAAGTGCTGCTACATTTTGTAACGTTCTATTTAAACATGTTCCTCTTAACTACTCTACCTAGGAAAATATCAGTAACCTAGGGGAGGCCCAGCAGGCTGTCTAGTGGTCAGAAACTTCAGGTTTTATTTTCATTCCAGGCTGCTGGCAGGCAAGAATGTTTAGTATTGGAAAGATATAAAACCTCTGTGGGGTAGCAGCTTTACTAGGCATGACCACATTTTTATAGGAAGAGTTTGAATTTCAGTTTTCAGGAAATCCTATATTTGGCAAATTTGGGTGATATGTCAAGCCCCATAAATAAAAGCAGGCCAGGTTACATATAATTACACTGATTACCTTTCCAGTTCATTTGTTGATGCCAGAACCTTAGGTAGTATATTTAGGTATTAGTTTCTCACATGGTGCCCTCCTCTATTTCCTTCGTACTTTGCATCAGAAAAAAAAAGTTTCCTTCTCTCTCTATGTCTATCTATCTGTATGTATATATAAAAAATGGTATACTGAAAACTTTTTCTGCCAACATTCACAAAGCTGTTTTCCTTGTGAAAAATGAAAGGCAGATGTAGAAGAGATACCTCTTAGACGCCTCTCAATTCCAAAAACGTCAAGGAAACTCAGGAACTTTCAGTGAACATACAAAGTAACCTCAACTGTCAGAACTGAAAATCTCCTTGAGCAGTCTTTAGACCACCATAAATTTCTAGAATTTGCTTGCTCTATGTTAAAGGGTGGGAATTTTCTCTATTACAGTGAAAATTCAATGTCTAAAAACAAAGCCAGAGTACAGAGCCTTTCCTACAAGCTCCAGGAAACACGGGCAAGTTGCAGAAGACAAAGCCTGACTTCAAAGGAAATTAAGCTGACGATATGATCTCTTCTCTTATTCCTACCTTCCCTCCTTGGCCCAAATTCCCTCCTTGGGACCAATACCAAAAACCACCAGAACTTTCCTTTATTTACTGATCACATACTGTATAATTAATATGGCACTATAAATCCTGAAAATCTCTGCCTTGGAAGAGATTTAGCCCTGGGGGAAAACGAGCAAACAAACATGCACATAATTATAACATATCTGATTAAGTAACAGATTTATGCAGCAATAGCATGGGGACAAAGAAGGCATTGGAGGCACTAGGCAATGTGCTCTCCTGGAAGGGACTTCAGAGATGATGTCTGCATCACATGGTCAAAGGAGCAGCAGCAGTGCTATTAACAGCACATGGTACCACCAGGCGATGCTGGAGTACTCAACCAGGGCAGCTTTCCCGTAGCTGCAAGCCTGGAGGCCTAGGGGACCAGGAAGAAGTGGGAGTTGGGAAATACCTTGAACATGTCCTCCAGTTTGAACCAAAGTTCTTGACTTAATGGAGCTGTAATTTCACCAGTTCCCCCTAGTGAGAGCTGGGATAGGACTAGGTGTTAAACAATTTACATATACCCCAGACTAGCATGCCTGAGAAAATGCTTATTCTGTCATATTCGGAGACTTCCAGATAATATCCCATTTCAATGAACTCACCTTAGAAGTTTCAAACAAAGTTGCACCATACCATGGTGCTTGTAGAAAGGTACTTATCACTGAATGATGGATTCATATCTGTAGATGACAAGTGTTTAAGGAAAATAATGCCCCTAATCACTGATCTCAAGAGTCCTCTTAGAATGGCCAGTGGCTCTGTGGAGGAGAGACTGCATAAAGTTCCTCTCGCGAGTCTGTAGGTTTCTACACTGACCCAATAGTTTACCAGATTTTCACAAACCTCGCAAAGTCTTATCTATTCACATCTACATACAGGTAAATTCACAGCAAACTTAAATTACAGACAATTGTACAGTCACAATCAGTATGTGTTCACACTTTTTGATCATTCAAATAACTTGGTCATTACATAACGAAGAAATATATGCTAGGTTCACACACCACCGAGAGGTATGGAGAAAATGTGTCTTGCTTTCCCTGTGACTGGCCTGTTGCTCCTCACCAGCCTCCCTGCCTGCATAGCACTGCATATGTGTTCCTGTGTGGGGAGATGGTGGAGCGGGCGGCGATTTAGTTTCAGCAATTCTCCCAAGACGAAACCCAAAGAAATATATGTCCCACCACTATAATAGATTTTGTCCTATCTGTCTCATTAGGTAATTCAGTTCATCTTGGATTACTCACGAAAATGCTGTCTTTCAGAGCCTCATTTCCCCTAGTAACAGTGAGCAAGAAGGTCTGACACAAAGTATGCTTAAGAGCAGAGCAGTAAGTCATAGGATCATTGCTCTATTACTTCCCTGTCTGCAGATAACTTGAAACCATCCTCTCTCCTTGCCTTGAAAAGCACTAAACTTCTTAGCCATAGCCTCTGATCTTCCAACCCACTTGCTGGTCAGTTCTTTGTTCTCTGTCTTCTCCCTCTAAACAGGATTTTTATCTGCCTCATTTGGTAGCTTCGACTGCCAGATCTTACTCTGTATTAATGTTCACAGTGGCTTTTATCCTTACTGTATAGGCTTACTCCTCCCAGGAACTCTGGAGTGGCTGTTACTCATGGCCTAAAGCATCCATTGCCCTTTCTGCCTTTTCAGCAGGATGGAAGATTTCCACTCCTTTTTGGCCAGGTATCCACTTCTTTCTGACTCGGCCCATATCCTCAACAGCCTGTCTGGCCAAAGAGTTATGTCATAACCCTTCCCACTTTTGGTTCTGGAGTGGACATGTGACCCAAATCCAGTAGAGGTCTCCAGGGGAAAAGTTTTCTTACATTTGAGGGACCTTTCAGGAAGCAAGTTTTTCCTACACCAGGAGTGGGAGCAAAGGCATGTATCCCTGATCGCAGCTGGCAGCTGTGGAACACTGTCCTTAGAATAAATAAAGCCTGTGTTCAGCAGAGTCTGGAGAGGAAAAGCATCTGTGTCCATGAACCTGAAGCCCCGTGAATCTGTGATGTAGAGTTACACGAGCCAGTGGTTTTCGACATGGCTTAAGTTAATTTAACAGACCGTGGCTGAAAGTATTCTAACAGATGCAAACTTTGCTGGACATTTTAAAGTAGGTACTATGTGGAAAGGTAACTGATAATTACCTTTTTTAGTTATAGGCGTGAATGATTCACTCTGCCTGAGTGTTCTTGAAAATGTGGGAAAACTATTTCTTATATTTCCACTTGTAGACCCTTT
Source organism: Saimiri boliviensis (assembly GCF_048565385.1). Lineage (NCBI taxonomy): Eukaryota > Metazoa > Chordata > Mammalia > Primates > Cebidae > Saimiri > Saimiri boliviensis. The sequence continues at coordinate 39,194,336 of NC_133456.1, read as the reverse complement.
ACCTTTCTATACTATCTCTTAACTGCCTTATCTGCTCACATAAAGAACTTAAAATTTAATCTCTACATTTAAAGGATGACTATTTCATGGTTAGCTCCTAGGAAGAAGTTTTTATAGCTTTTAGCATTCTCACTATTGATAGGTAAGAAGACAGAAATACTGAGAAGAAAAAGACTTGCTCAAACCTACAAATTTCCATAATCTAGGTAACTGCCACAGTACAAATCACTGTAGGACAAATGAATAAACATACGAAAGGCTGTGACTTAGACAAGCTAGATCCAGACTCTTAAACTTTGCCAGTACAATTCTACTTTGGTGATCTATGAAGATTATTACACTATCAAAAAGAGGTCCTTGAGAAGACTGTAAGCTATTACAGTTTCAAAAGACTCTCATCTTCTTGAAGACAGATGTAGTAGCAAAATCATATTGACAATGCTTTCAGTAGAGTTAAAAAAGCCATTCTATATTGAAAGAACATACAAACCAGACTTCCTCTTTTTTTTGTGACACAATCTCCCTCTGTCACCCAGATTACAGTGCAGTGTGCCATCTTGGCTCATGGGAGCCTCTGCCTCCCAGGGTCATGTGATTTTCATGCCTCAGCCTCCTGAGTAGCTGGGATTACAGGCGTGCACCACCAGGCCTAGCTAATTTTTTTATTTTTAGTAGTGACAAGATTATGCCATGTTGGCCAGGCTGGTCTGGAACTCATGGTCTCAAGCGATCTGCCCACGTTGGCCTCCCAAAGTACTGAGATTGCAGGTGTGAGCCACCCCATAGTGACTGGCCCACACTTCCTCTTTTAAATAACCCGTTAAGTGCTGCATTTCTATGAAGGTTTTTTTCATTTGAATCTTCTTAATTTTTGGCTCACAGATCTTTATAAGAGAGTTAGAAAATAACAGATCGAAATAAAATCTATTGGTTGTTCTGTGGCTATTTTTAAAAGTTTAATTTAAGAAAAAGTTTTCTGTAATAAAATTTGTATTATTTTTATTTTTGTCATTTTTTTCTTAGATCATTAATAATCATATTATTAGTCTGGGCATGGTGGCTCACACCTGTAATGCCAGTACTTTGAGAGGCTGAGGTGGGAGGATCACCTGAGATGAGGAGTTCAAGACTCTCCTGGCCATCATGGTGAAACCTCATCTCTACTAAAAATAACAATAAAAATAAATTAGCTGGGCATGGTGGTGGCTGCTTGTAGTCCCAGCTACTAGGGAGGCTGAGGCAGGACAATTTCTTGAACCTGGGAGGTGGAGGTTGCAAAGAGCTAAGAAAGAGCATGCCACTGTACTCCAGCCTGGGCAACACAGCAAGACTTTGTCTCAAAAAAATTTTTTTTAATCAAATATAATTTTAAATAAAACCTCAAAAATACATAAGTCAAGTAAAATTCCTTCCATAGGGTACTTGCTGGGATTTCCAATAATTCAAAGGGATAAAGCTGGCACATTGGGGAGAAGACCACCTACACACTCTTTCCATCTAGAAAGTGTAGTTTTCTTTTTTTTTGAGATGGAGTTTCGCTCTTGTTACCCAGGCTGGAGTGCAATGGCACGATCTCGGCTCACCGCAACCTCCGCCTCCTGGGTTCAGGCAATTCTCCTGCCTCAGCCTCCCGAGTAACTGGGACTACAGGCACGCGCCACCATGCGCAGCTAATTTTTTGTGTTTTTAGTAGAGACGGGGTTTCACTATGTTGACGGGGATGGTCTCGATCTCTTGACCTCGTGATCCACCTGCCTTGGCCTCCCAAAGTGTTGGGATTACAGGCGTGAGCCACCGCGCCCGGCCAAAAGTGTAGTTTTCTAAGGTAAGTGGGCGATCCTAAAGACTCGTGCCAGATTTCCTTTCTTTGCCAAGGCACCGAAGAATCTTGGCAGCTAAACAAAGAATTGAACCCTATATTTTCTATCAGATAAGTAGAGTCCTGGCCAGAAGAAAGCATGATAACAGTAAAACAAAGAGGAAATTTTTAACACCCAAGAGTAATGCCACAGTTTTGCTCCATGGCAAGGGTAGGAATGCATCATCTTTGCCATCCCACGTTCCTTGGCAATTCTGCCAGGGGAGGTGTAGTCATGTGGTGGGGGTGTGGGAGTAGGGGCAGGGAGTGGTTTTATCAGCTGAGCCAGAGCCCTCTGAGAGAAGGTACTACTGCTCTCTTCATCTGGGAGCAGCCTGCCTCTGGGCTGCTTTTTTAGGATGAGCAGTAAGAAAGAAATTACCATTTCTGGTGATGATGATGATGGAAATAACATGATGATTTAGAAAAAGAAAATTATGATGGCTAATATTTATTGAGATCTTGCTACGAACTGCAGTTAAATGCTTCCGTGCATTAGCTCATTTCACAATGCCCAAGAGAAAAAAGGAAAAAAAAAAAAAAAAGAGTTGCTACTAAATCACATTCTTAAAATTTCTCACCTAGAACAATCTGCAAACTAGTCTATTTAGGCTTGTCCTGTTCAAATTGATCCTCCAAACTATCCAAGTGACTTATTTAAGACAGAAATCCGACCATATCCTTCCTCTAACCTTTTAACCAGCTGTTTGGGTTGCCTACCAGGCAAAATCCAGGGCCCTTTGTATGGCTTTTAAGGAGAGCCTTTCAGAACGGAGCCACTACTTCCTCTGCAGCCTAAGCTTTTATCACACTGGACTACCTTCTGGCCAATCCCCACTCTGTTATGACTCAGTTATGGCAAGACCAAAAACTGAGCAACTTGGTTCAGACTGTTTCTTCCTGAGAAGCTTGATGCCCACCCACTTGTTCAATTGCGTTGTAAATACTCTATACATGAGCTTCTGTGTGTAGTCTCAGGACTTACCAGAGTACTTAGCACAGTCTAAGAGCCCAATCCCTATTTCCAAATGAATAGCTAAATGAATGAATACTCTTATCTCACATAACTAGATGCAAAGTACATAGATACATAGAGCTGATGGAGCTGAGTACCTTTTATGAGGCTTGAGGACAGGGGCAAAAAATAGCATTCATTTCTCAACCAAGTTTGAAAACCATGAAAAGATAGACATGGAAGACTGGCAGAAGGAGATAAAAATGTCACATTTATAACTATAAAGCTGACAACGGAGGGCAGAGTTTAGGTGCAGTGCAACAGAGGACTTCCTAAAGCTGCATTCCAAAATTACGTAGACTTAACCACCATTCACAACACACCTCCCCATAGGGGCCTGCCTCTGCAAACCAGACCGCAGAGGAGCTCAGCCACTGTAGCTTCTGAGGTCAGCTAGCTCCCAACTACTCAGAACCAGTGTATTTCGCAAATGCTCCCAGTGGCCCCTTCTCTTTTGGAGGAGTAAAGCTAACTGGGAGTAAAAGGCCAAGAAAGTTACAGCAACTTGCCGGGCGCGGTGGCTCAAGCCTGTAATCCCAGCACTTTGGGAGGCTGAGGCGGGTGGATCACGAGGTCGAGAGATCGAGACCATCCTGGTCAACATGGTGAAACCCCGTCTCTACTAAAAATACAAAAAACTAGCTGGGCATGGTGGCGCGTGCCTGTAATCCCAGCTACTCAGGAGGCTGAGGCAGGAGAATTGCCTGAGCCCAGGAGGCGGAGGTTGTGATGAGCCGAGATCGTGCCATTGCACTCCAGCCTGGGTAACAAGAGCGAAACTCCGTCTCAAAAAAAAAAAAAAAAAAGAAAGTTACAGCAACTTAACTCCAACTGCTTTACAAACACAGAGGCAGCTGAAGCTGCCCTGCCCCAGTCCCAGTATCCTCCTGTGCACTGATTGATTTAGATGCTGGTGATGCTTCCCACCAGGGACAGGGAAACTGAATCACAGTTACTCCCAGTCTGTCTGTCAATGGATCATCTTTCGATTTCCCCTCTCTAATTTCCCCTGCTCAGGTAATCTATGGACACATATTGAATGACATACTTAATAAATATCTCATCAAGATTTTAAAATAGTTTTGGCTTCTAAAAGACTGTGGCTAGGCACAGTGGTTCACGCCTGTAACCCCAGCACTTTGGGAAGTTGAGGCTGGCGGATCGCTTGAGCCCAGGAGTTCGAGACCAGACCGGGCAACACAGGGAGAACCTGTCTCTACAATAGTTAGCTGGGTGTGGTGGCGTGTGCCAGTAGTTACAGTTGCTCAGGAAGCGAATGTGGAAGAAACACTTGAGCCCTGGAGGCAGAGGTTGCAGTGAGCCAAGATTGCGCCACAGCACTCCAGCCTGGGGGACAGAGTGAGATCTGTCCCAAAAACAAAACAAAACAAACAAACAAAGAAAAAGAAGCATTATACCTTCCACTTGACTCAATCAATATAATGAAACCTAGAAAATATCTACTGAGCCCCTGCCAAATGCCGCATACTTTATAGCATAAACATGAAGACCTTACAGTGGTTGACTGGTATTAGCCAACCAGCCAAACGAACTGGATCTTTTCTGTTAGATAAAAGGGAATATAGTCACTTGTGAGATCAAAAGGAACAAATACAAATGTTTACAATGTTTTTCCTAATTTCCAAATGTTTTTCTGAGTAGCTAAGTGACTGTTCACCCAGAGTTTTAAACATTTCCGTTCTATCAGCGGCATTCATTAGAGCCAACACACCAATTCTAAAAAATCATGGAAACCTCTGAAGGGCCATTTATCTTCCCACATCTCTCCCATATTGCCCCATCTCGCAAAGGCATGCAGGTAGTAAGAGAGGCACTGGGGGAAAGGGTTGAATGGACTGTTCAAATCCACCACTATGAATGCAAAACAACTCAAACTATCCTATGGATTCTTTCTCCTCCCTAAAGGAAGGTAGCGTGCTCATTCAATTCTCCCATCCTGGATTCCTGGTTCGTCCATTATTCTTTAAAAAAAAAAAAAAAAAAATCCTAACACCTGATATTTCTAAGAATTCTATTTTGTATGTTATTTAACTAGGTTCTAGAGGACTACCCACAGATTTTCACTCAATTTTAAACTCATTATACTTTTTTTTTGTTTTTTTAAATTTTATATCACCTTACATTTTCTTATCGCCAAACTGACAGAACTATTCAAACCTCCCCGCCGACACACACACACACACACACACACACACACACACACGAAGAAAAACTAGGAATTCGATATGTATCTAACTCCTAAAAGATTTAGATTCAGAGTCTACTCTCAACTTCAACTTCTTAGCCAAGCCACTAAAGAGAAATTTGTAATTTTGTTTCACCCATCCACTCACCAACCATATTAAATGATGCATATAAAGCTACTAAAATTTGGAGCAGGCCTCCACGTTCTCTGCATTGTTCCTCACTGCCAGAAAATCAGCTTCTCTTATTCCTCCTGCTTCCAGATCTCTATCGGATTAGCGGCAGGAGTATAAAGCAATTTCTAAAGGTACTTCCATTTTTACTTTTCAATTGCTTGGAAGCATATATTGCTTGATAAAAGAGACTGAAAAAATTAAAGCAGTCTAAAATTCTTTATCTTAAATGCAATATTTTTCTATTAAGTTATGAGATATCATATGGCTTGATAACAGTATTTTTTTTTTAAAAAAAAAAAGGATATATGTAACTTCATGGGTATGTATAAATCCTTTGTTCTGAAATATCATGTATAAGGAACATGGCAGAAACAGGCAACACATCCCAGAGTCTGAACATATCATTGTCAGCATGAGAGGCAGTGGGATCTTAGGCAACTCACTATATTTCCACACCTTATCTTCTAGGTTTGGAAAGAAAGAGAGAAAGAGAGAGAGAAGGAAGGGAGAAAGGAAGAAAGGGAAGGAGGGGGGCAGGAAAGAAAGAAAAGAAAGAAAAAGAAGTGAGGGAGGGAGAGAAAGAAAGAAAGAACAAAAGAAAAGAGAGAGAAAAAAAGAGAGAGAAAGAAAGCAAGAGAGAAAGGCATGACACTTTAAAAAAATCCCTACCTATATCTAATCAGAATCTACAGGAGATAGGATAAATAAAAGAAAATTGTAGGCAGTAAAATCATAAATATTTTAGGGACTTTTGCAAATCACTTTGCATATGCATGTTTTAAAATTTTCAAATATATTATTTATACTTATCTAATACAATGTGTATTAAATATTGAAGAGGATTTAAAAAGAGACTTTCATGTATTAAAAAAATTCATTATTGGGCTTTGGAGAGAATGTTTATTTCATAAAACATCCAAGTGTTTCTTTGCTGGAAGCATTTTAAAGCCATGAAGAGAAAGTGGGTCTTCCCATGAGCACATCTGTAGAGACAGTAAGCTAGAAGAAGGGAGTTTGCAAAAATGTCCTTAGAGTCATCAATTTAAACCCACCTGGAGAAGCAATCAGTAATTCTATAATAAAAGACTGGCTCTACAGCATACCACTATAATCCCCGATGTGGGATCCGTTTTTATAATGTGCTTACCTTATATTTAATATGTCTCAATACATAGTATTGTTCAAGACCAAATTTGAATAAATGCTAATTGTTTCGTATGAGAAGAGGTAAACAGGGATATCTATCTGTATCTATCCATCTAGACAGATAGATGATATAGATATTAGCTATAGATATGGATGTAGATATAGATACATACCAACTTAAAAATGTAAGTAAGTTTAATGTGGGGTAGGCAAATTAATGAAGATTTGTTTCATAACTAGGATGTTGTACTACCTTCTGACCCTCCTGTTATGTTGGATCCAGAGTTAATTATTGGTCAGTGAGATAGTTTTCCTCAGCTAGCCTTTAGGTGAACAAGGCTGTGTCACAGAGAGTTATTCCCTCCGATCCGAGGACCCAGCTGCAGTGAAAATGATCCATAGTGCTGCTTCCCCTGACACGAGACCATGAATTTTGCCTTTGACCCTCTAGTCTTAGCAGTAAGCTCTATTCAACTCGACCACATCTTGTCTGAACCCTACAAGAACCACAACTTGGAAAGCCTGCCCAGACACACCCTTGACTGCTGCCAACAACTACCACAGCTCTCACCACAATCCAGCCCTTTGGTACAGCACCCCTTCATACCCAATACAAGTTAATCTGCATCTTTTTTTTTCTTTTTACAAGTTAATCTATATCTACTCAGGTACTTTCTCCTGAATCCAACAATCTTTCAACTTTACTGCTTCTGGTAATGGCACTGTTTGCTTGTAATGGTAAGAAATTTGCAAATATAGTATGTTCTTATATTTTTATTTAAAAAAAAAAACACTGAAAGACAAAATTGTACCAATTAATCAAAGTAAATCTTGTAAGGCCACTCCACTCTCACATCCTTTAGTGCTGTTCTTTTCTGACACTTAGGCTTTTTCCCGCTGTTAACAAAAATCAGATGGCATTATATAGAGAGCCATCTGATTTCTGTGTGTGTGTGTGTGTGTGTGCGTGTGTGTGTGTGTGTGTGTATACACATATAGCTTTACAACTTGCTCTTTTTGCTTACAACTTGTTCAGGTCAGTTTATATAGATTTATCTCATTCTCATGTTATTTCATTGCATGAACATATAGTAGTCTACCTCAACATGACCTGACTGATATTACAGTTTTTCAACACTGTGTTATCACAAACAATGCTGCAGTAAATGTCTCTGATATATGATTTCAAGTAGTCTTGCCCTCATTTCTTTATAAGATAGACTTTTAGAAGTGAAATTGTTGAATCATAGGGCATCCTAGATGAACAATTTTTAATAAATGCCACCAAATTATTGAGACCAATTTTGGACTTTGCTTTTCTTATTTTAACTTTTTCCGAGGTAGACTCAAACCCAGTCAATCAAAATATATGGAAATTTCCCTTGTAATATTATCTTGCCATTTGCTGCTGACCTGATATCCCCCTGGCTGTATTTTTAAGTCTTTTTTAAACCCTTACATTCTTAGACACTGACTTTATCTTCAGCACTGGTTTTTATATATCCTTTCTACACATTATTGCCATAGTAATCTCAAACTCTGCCTTATACATATCACACCTCTGTAATTTTCCGTGAGTCCATAATGCCTAAAAAATGAACCTTAACTATGCATTCAAGATCCCTCATAATCAGGCTACAATCCTTCTCATTTTGTCCTAAAATTTAAGAGAGAATGAGGGAGACAGATTTAGCATGAGTCTCGCATTCTTAGGCACTTGCACATGCCTTAAACATTTAATTCTTACATCAATTTCAGAGTGTAATAGTTTTATTACCGTAAAAATATAGACACTGATGGATTGGGGAAGACATCTGCTTCCTATCACACAGCTGTACCATTTAGAGCTGTGGTTTGTATAGTATATCTGACTGCTAAGGTCACGTACTTAACTATCACGCCATATTTCAACTCAATTTAGCAAATATTTATTCAATAGATACTACACGCAAAGGACTTTATTAAGTGCTACAGAGGATTAAAAATGTGAAAAGGATGGCACACAATTGACATTTAATAACGGTGCCTGCTTCCCTAGCAGCAGCTCCTTCGAGGTAGCGATACTATATGACTCTGCCCCTGTGAATAGCTGGTGCAGAAGTAGGCACTGGTTCTCATCGTCGACTGCAGTGTAACAGACACCCCAAAGTTCAGTGGCTTAAAGCAATGACAGTATTTATGCTGCTCCGACTCTGCAATTTAGGTAAGGCTCAGAGAGAACATCTTGTCTCTACTGCACTCAGCATCAGCTGAGGACACGCAAAGGCTAGGACTGGGAATCGCCTGAAATCTTACTCGCTTCTCTGGAGGTTGGTGCTGGCTGTCAGCTGGGTCATCAGCAGGGGCTGTCACCAAGAACACCTTATATAGTGACTCCATATAGTCTTTCCTCTTCCTCATGACTCAGGGTCTAGGTTCCAGGGCAAGCTTCACTCAAGAGCAAGGAAGAAACTCTTTGCCTTTTAGAGCTTAGCCTTAAAAAGCGCATAGCACAGTATCACTTCCACTAGTATTGATAGGCCCATCCAGATCCAAGGGGAGAAATGTAGACCCCATCACATGCTGGAGGGCTGCCAGTGTCACAGGGTAGGAGGAGCATGTGAGTCAGTGGGGCCATTTTTTGGAATACAATCGGCCACTGCACCTACAGACATGCCAGTGACCTTTCAAAGAAGGACATTCCAACAACCACATTCTTTTTCAAGTGATATGACTTAAGAACAACTTAGAGAATAAAACAGCTGCCGGAGACTAACCTGGAAGGACAAAACGCAGAAAGAGAAGAAAGCGGCCATAACGAAGCATGTGTTCACTGAAGTTATGAGGCAAACAGAAGTCATTAACAAGAAGTCCTGTTCACCTTTAAGTTCCCAACAGAGCACAGTGCCAAATGCATAGTAAGTGCTCACAGTTGTCATATGAAGAAATGCGTGAATGCTGGAAAGAGAGAAAACAAAAGGAAGGGTAAGATTGGAAAGGGAAGATGAGATTCTACGGAGATATGTTAAGTTTGAGAATCCAGTTATACCTCCTCACTTATGTCTAACAAGCAGCTAGGGATGCTGGTCTTAGCTCAGAAGAAAGAGCAAGTGTTAGGAACAGGGCTTAGGAAGCCATGGACGAGGGAAGCTTTGGCTTTGACTGAGATTGCCAAAGAATCCTGTATTAGTCCATTTTCACACACTATAAAGAACAACTGGAGACTGAGCAATTTATAAAGGAGAAAGATTTAATTGACTCCCAGTTCCATATGGCTGAGGAGGTCTCGGGGACCTTACAATCATGGCAGAAAGTGAAGGAGAAGCAAGGCATGTCTTACATGGTGACAGGAGGTAAGGAGGACTGCCAAACACTTTCAAACCATCAGACCTTGTGAAAACTCACTCACTATCAGGAGAACAGCATGCGGGAAACCACTCCCATGATACAATCACCTTCCACCAGGTCCCTCCCTTGACATGCGGGGATGACAATTTAAGATGAGATTTAGGCGGGACACAGCCAAACCATATCAAATCTACATTATTCAAGCAGAGTAATGAAGTGGTTAAAATTATTGGCTTTGAACCTGAGAACCTGGATTTAATGTCTATACCTGCTTCACCGCTTACTGAGTTTTCTTAGGTCTAGTTGTCTAATATCCCTGTACCTCAGTATCCTGTTATAGTATTGTTATAGTAATGAAACTACCTCAGAGGGCTGTGTACTAAGTGATATAATGCCTGCAAAGTGCTTAGAAAACAGTCTATACAGAGTAGGAAATCATTACACATCAGTTACCACAATTGTTAAAAGTTTTTACAAAATATCTAAAGTTTAGGAATGAAGAGAGGAAGAGCTGGAGAATAATGCTAGGCACAAAGTTCTTATGCAACCTGTACAATATTCCTTATGAAAGTTTGAAGTCACATTCATTGCTGAGTTGACTAACATCAAACAGTTGCTGATCTGTTAATAAAGAAGGAGTGGCATGGAGAGGATTATGTTCTCTATCAATCTCTCTTAAAGTCATGCTCTTTGGGGTGCACAGTAATATGTGTTGAGTCAACAAAAGTGTGTGGTATACTCAAATCAATTTGAGAAATGCTGGATGAAACAAAATTAAGTAGATATTTCCTTAGAGCCTATACTAAATGCATATACTAACACGTCCCATGGCTTGCTAAGGAGGGGCTACAGAGTGCATCATTTCCAAAACGCCTCTTAGTTTCTTATGGGATCATTCTGTTAAACTGACATTCTATGGGACACAATTTCTCAAAGCTAGTCAAAGTATGTGTTAAGCTTACTGCAGAAGACTTTCCTGGGAATCTTCTTAAAAACACTTATTACTGAACCTGGCCAGGTGCAGTAGCCCATACCTGTAATTTCAGGACTTCAGAAGGCCAAGGCAGTCACAACACTTGAAGCCAGGAGTTCAAGACCAGCCTAGTCAACATGGCAAAATCTCATCTCTACTACAAATACAAAAGTTAGCCCGGCGTGATGATGTACTCCTGTAATCTCAGCTACTCAGGAAGCTGTGGCAAAAGAATCTCTTGAACCCAGGAGGTGGAGCTTGCAGTAAGCTGAGATCGTCCCACTGTACTCCTGATGACAAAGGGAGACTCTGTCTCAAAAATAACAGCAACAACAACAAAAAAAACACATATTACTGAACCTACCAATACAGATTCTGATTCAGAAAGTCTGGAGTGAGGTTAAGGTACCTGTATTTTTATTTTTATATATTTGTTTGTTTGCATGTTTGTTTTAGAGACAGGGTCTAACAGGTCTATGTTGCCCAGGCTGGTGTCAAATTCATGGGCACAAGTGATCTTCCCACCCTTACCTCCTGAGCAGCTGGGACTGCAGGCACATGCTACCACTCCTAGCCAGGAATCTGTATGTTTAAAAAGTTCCTCAGTATGCTCTTGCCTCTGGCAACCTAGAACAGGAATTTGACCCTACCCACAATTCCCTCTCTTTCTCTTTCCAGTCTGTTCTCAGAAAAGCAGCTCCACAAGAATGATAGCAAATCCAGTAATACATCTGTGTTGATTTTTTAGAAATTCATCAAATAAGCACAGTATGGAAGTTACCTATATACCTATTATACTTTCAGAAACCTTCAGACAGTCAATATGGATGAAAGCTAGTGATTTGATTACCATAAAAATATAACTAGGAAAAAATAGTTGTAGACTTTACATATAAAGAAATTTGAACTACAGCCCCAAATAATTCATGATAATCTGGACAGAATTTTGAGGCATAGTCAGATTAGAATATCTTTTAAAACTTGTTTAGAAGTAATACCTGACAAAATGAGAATAGTTACATTCTCAGTGAATCTGTTTAAAATTTAATCTAAGAATAGATTCTGAGATTTTCTTGAAGACCAGTTAGAGCTGAGCATATATGGATCTAAGACTAGATAGACTGCTAAATCTAATTTAGGAGACCATTTTGGAAGTAAGATAATTTTTTTTTTCTTGTGAACATTCTGTCTAGGAAGAATTCAGAATGAATATTCATCATTTAACATATTCCTATTTTGTAGTGTGCTTCAAAACTTTTTGAGTAAAAATGAGATAAAAGTAGAACATCACTTCCAGATTTCTCTACATACTCAAGCAATTATTCATTTTATATGTCTGGCAGGATGGATTTTGATTGTGGTCACTCTGTTTGTCTGTTCCATTACCCCTCGTTCTGAGGATAAATTAGCCTGTGAGAGGCCACCCACACTGAGCTCTTCCAGACTGAAAAAAAAAAAGAAGAAAACAGCTAAAGAGTCAGAAAAACTAGATATAACACACGTCCTTAGATTGGATCCTCTAAAGAATATTACTGGGATAATTAACTAGCTAGAATGGAGTTTGTGAATTTTATGGTAGAGTCAGCGACAATTTCCTGATTTTGATTCTTGTGTATTGGTTATCTGAAATATGCCCTTCTTTGAAGGGTTACACATTATTCAAGAGTGATGGCTCTTTGTTCACAATTTACTCTCAAGTAGTTCCAGAAAAAAAAAATGTTATTTGTGCTATTTTTACAGCTTTTCTGACATTTGAAGTTATTTTAAAATTAACATTATCTTTAGCATTTTTAAAAGATTAAGTTTATTTTGTGGTCTGTGAGCTTATCATTGATTTTCTCAGGTTCTCTGCATAAACTATATCATCTGTAAATAGTTTTATTTCTTCTTTTCCCTTCTCTATGAATTGATTTTTTTTCTTTTTTAATTGTGTTGGTTAAAAACAACATTCAATAGATGCAGAGAGCAAACATCCTTACCTTTTTCTAATCTTAGTGGAAATAACTCTAGCATTTTCTGACTAAGCATAACAGTGGTTTTAGGATCAAGGTATAGGAATATATGCATCATCATTTCTTGGCCCTATGGCTAAGATCAAGCATAGAAAATATACATCCATTTCTATTTTCTTCATGTTTTTATTGGGAATAGGAATTGAATTTTGTTAAAAGCTTCTTTTGGTGGGGGGGTGGGGAGGCCAAGTGTGGTGGCTCATGCCTGTAATCCCAGCACTTTGGGAGGCTGAGGCAGGAGAATCGCTTGAGACTAGGACTGTAAGACCAACCTGGGCAACATTTTTCTAAAAAATAAAAATATTAGCAAATAGAGTGATACACGCCTGTAGTCCTAGCTGCTTAGAAGGCTGAGGCAGAAGAATCACTTGAGCCCAGGAGGTTGAGGCTGTGATGTGGTGACGGCACCACTCCAGCCTGGGCGGCAGTGAGACCCTGTCTCCAAAAAAAATTTGTTTAATAAAATAAAATTTAAAGAATTTTAAAAAGCTTTTCCCCTAACTGGGGATAATATATGATTATTCTTCTTACATCTACTAATATGGTATTTATATCAATAGATTTCCTCATATTGAATCATCCTTGCATTGCAGAAACAAATCCTACTTGGTCATGGTATATTTTCTTAATGCGGTATTAGATTCTGTTTTCTAATATTTAGCATTTTTCCATTGATATTCTAATATTTACTCTAGCAATTTTCCATTGGATAATTGCTTATAATCTTATTTACACATTAGAATCATGTTCCACCATACCACTTTTAGGAGAACAGTTCCCCTGAAAGGGAGCTTGGTAATAACAGAAGGGATAAGGAGACAATCTAATGCAGAAATGGAGAGAGCTGACTTAGGGCCACACAGATTAAGAGGAGGTTGCTGACCCTCACTTACAGACTAGGTGACTTTAGAGAAGTTATTCCTCTTCTTCTGCCTTCAATTTTCTTGCCTATCAGTTAGAAGAACCTACCTCAAAAGATTGTGTGAGAACAAAATGGCGAGATGTCTGTACAGACTTTAGTACGATGTCTAACACAATGTAAGCTCACGTAAACATTGGAATACTGCACTTTATTAGAAAGCACTATTTTTCTTCTACTGCTTTTCACATTATAATAATGTGGCATTAAGACATATGTGGACAGGTGTCATAGTTTCATCAGAAGGCACTTAGTCTCCAATACTATTTTGTTGTAATTACCAGGCCGCAGAGGAGTTTAGGCAGCTGATCTGGCGAGCTAGGTTTGTCTTTTGTCTCTTCCTTTACAGTTACTCCGCTCCAGACTAGAGGTCTGAATTTATAATTTTATTTAATTGTTTTATTTATTTATTTTTGAGATGGAGTCGCACTCTTTCGTCCAGGCTGGAGTGCAATGGTGTGATCTTGGCTCATTGTAACCTCTGCCTCCCAGGTTAAAGTGATTCTCCTGCTTCAGCCTCCCGAGTAGCTAGGACTACAGGTGCCCACCACGATGCCCGGCTAATTTTCATATTTTCAGTAGAGATGGGGCTTTGCCAAGTTGGCCAGGCTGGTCTCAAACTCCTGACCTCAGGTGATCCACATGCCTCAGTCTTCCGAAGTGCTGGGATTACAGGTATGAGTCACTGCACCCAGCAGAGGTTTGAATTGCAACAGTGAGCTTTTCATGGTTATCAAGTAGGAGTAGGAGCGGGGAACTGCAAAGGAATGAAAAAGGAAGAAAAAACTTCTTGAAGCCCTCCTGCATGCCAGGAACTAATTTAGGTATATCTGCAGTTATTACATGAGGAAAGCTGGAAGGTTGCATCAGGATTGTAGAACTCAAGAACCACCTTGACAGTGAATGAGTATGGGCATTGTCTCTCTAACAGTTGAGATCAACGCTTGTTCTCTTCTTCTCATTCATAACCCCTTCAAATAGAATAGAGAGATACATTTTCTTTGGGTTGGGCTCTTAGTTCCTCTAGCTCTAAGCGCTCTGAACATCAGGAAATCACTCTGCACAGGGTGTCAGCTGGGCTTCTAGTACTCCAGCGTGTGGAGGAGTTAAGGAGAGTGATCATTTATCAATACATTTATTCCGCAACATTTTTGTTATGAATGTGTTTATTCTGCAACTCTTCATTAAGACTGTAGAGGTGGAAATGCTATCTACCACTCTAAGGCCGACAGACCTAGAACAGTGTAGGAATGCCCTGGAAAAAGAAGCTGGCCTAAAAATGTTGGCATTTCTGTGGAACCTAGAAAGCTGGAGTTAGAGAGCAAAGCTTGAGGGAGACAGCACAGTACATGTATTAAGGAGCAGACTCAGACAGACGTAGGTCTGCATTTTGTCTTCCTATCTTTCTCACTGCTGACTTTTGACAAGCTCTTTGTTTTTCTGAGCTTTAATTGTATTGTCTGTAAATTGAGGGAAAGGTATCGAATATAAATGGGGTTATGGTAAAGGTTAAAGGAGATAATGCAGGTAAAACACTTAGCACAGGGCCTGGCTTATAAGTCCTCAAATATAATGGCCATTATTATTATCTGGTCTTTAGCAGTGTTCCCTTCTTGCCTCCGTAAACAATCTTTTCCTTAGACATTAAGCTTCTGCGTTTTTTTAAGAGACTTTTTTTTTTTTTTTTTTTAGTTCACAGCAAAATTTTTTAGTTTAAGACTATATTTTTATTTAAAGACTACTTTTTGGTTCACAGTAAAATTGAGAGGAAGGTACAGAGATTTCTCATAGACTCCCATCCTCACACAAACATGGCCTCTCCCTTTATTAACATCCCCACTAGGGTGGTATGTGTGTTACAACTGGTGAACTGATGAACCTACATTGATGCGTTGCCATCACGCAAAGACCGTAATTTACATTAGGGTTCACTCTTGGTATTGTACGTTCTATGGGTTTAGACACATATATAATAATATGTATCCACTATTACAGTATCTTAGAGTATTTTCACTGCCCTAAAAATCTTCTGTGAAGCTTTAAAAAAAATAGCTTGTATTGAGATGTAATTCATATACTATATAATTCACCTATTTAAAGTTTACAATTCAATGGTTATTGATACATTCAAAGACTCATTGATAATCTAACTTTAGAATATTTTTCTCACTCTCAAAAGAAAATCCAGAGCCATTAGCGGTCACTCCCTATTCGTCTTTCATCTCTTCCCCACATTCACTTCTGAGTAACCACAAATCTATTTTCTGTCTCTGTAGATTTGCCTATTCTGGATAGTTTATATAAAAGTAATCATGTAATATGTGATTTTTTTGTGACTAGCTTCTTTCATGTAGCATGTTTTCAAAGTTCATTCATGTTGAAGCATTGTCTCAGTACTTCATTCCTTTGTGTTGCTGAATAATATTCCGTTGTATAGATACATCACACTTTATCCATATTCACCTTTTGAAAGATATCTGAGTTGTTTCCATTTTTCTGCTATTACAAATAATGACACCATGAACATTTACAAACAAGTTTTTGTGAGAATGTATGTTTTCAATTCTTTGGGGTATATATGTAGCAGTGGAATTTCTGGGTTATATGGCAGCCCTGTTAACCTTTAGAGGAACTGGCAAATTGTGATCCAAAGAGGCATTATATATTTCCACAAACACCCTATGAGTGTTCCAATTTCTCCATTCTCCTCAATACTTGTTACAATCTGTCATTTTTGTCATGCTAGTGGGTATGAAATGGTGTCATATTATGGTATTGATGTGCCTTTCCCAAATGGTTGAAGATGTTCAGTATTTATTAGCCACTTGTATATCTTCTTTGGAGCAGTATTTACTCAAGGCCTTTGAGTATTTTGATTTCTTTTTTATTAGACAGTGTCTTGCTCTGTTACCCAGGCTGGACTGTAGTAGCATGATGATGGCTCACTGAAGCTCCTAACTCCAGGGCTCAAGCCATCCTCCTGTCTCAGCCTCCAACTAGCTGGAAACACAGATACATGGCACCATGCCTGGCTGATTTTTTAAAATTTTTGGTGGAGTCAGGATCTCTCGCTGCTTCCCAGGCTGGTCTCAAAATTCTGGGCTCAAGAGATTCTCCTCCTTTGGCCTCCCAAAGTGCTGGGATTATAGGAGTGAGCTACTACGCTTTGCCAAGTATTTTGAATTTTAAGAGTTTCACACATACTCTAGCTGAGAGTCCCTTACTAGATATATAATTTGCAAACATTTTCCCCTGCTTTATAGGCTGCCATTTCACCTTTTTGATGTTATTGCTTATAGCACAAAAGTTTTTAAAGCTTCTTTTAAATATAACTTATAGAAGTTTATATTTCAGCAGTTATTTCCTACAATAATATTCACTCTGGTAGACTTTTAATGGAAGACTCTGCCTTGTTCTTCATGGGCAAAAATGAGGCCCTCAGTATGTAAAAATCCTCTAATTTTAACCTTCCCATCAATAGCTGTTGACCTATATTGACATCTACTCTTACCTGCTTTCACTACCCATTCTTTTGAGATAAAGAGAGGTTATTCCAGTCAAGACCAACACTCCAGCTGGGTTCTTGACCTCACCCTCTCTCTCTTCTCTCAGGACATTGCTCTGTCACTTAATCTGTTTCTTAGATCTTTAACATCTCTCTCAGCCTAGGAGATAACATCTCTCTCAGCCTAGGAGATAGTTCGCCTTGCTCCCTCCCATTTTGAGGAAAAACAAAACTTGCCATGATTTGCATCTTCTGAATATATATCTCTAGTCTTGCTCTCTACCCTGCACTTCACTTAGATGCCCTACAGATATATTTCACTTCAACATGTCCAGAATTAAATTCTTCTCCTCGCCCACATCTGCTCCACTTCCAGTATTGCCATTTGTAGATAATGGCACCCTATCATCCGTCACTTTCCCACATCAAATCCTCTCTCCCTTGTACACACCTTTCAGAATCAATAAATCATGTTGGCCTGATGAATTTTACCTCCCATATATATCATAGAGTCTGCATCTCACTGTCTTATACAAATGCCTTTAGTTTAGTTTCTTAGCATCTCTTCCCTGAATTATTGGATTGACTTCTAACTTGTCTTTCTGCCTCCAGTTCTGCCACCATTAAAGTTCATTCTCTTTAATACACCAAGAGCAATATAAACAAAACCTGGTATGTTTTAGCATTTAAATAGGAGATATTGATTGTTACTTTATTAGAAAATGTACATCACTGGTTATGTGACTTTTGATAACTCCCTTATTCTTCGTCACTCTCTGGCTCCTCATTTGTTAAATAAAAAATGACAGCACTTAGTCTCAGAGACGTAGTGAGAATCAAGCAGGACAATATTTGGCATACTAGGTTTGTAACAAATGGGAGCCCTCACTTACATGATAATGGAATGAGGTCATCTCCTGGGGCTCCCCTGTGTCTACAGAGAATATTAGATATGACAGCTGCAGAAAGCCAAACTTAAAGTCAGGAACTCTTTGGGAAGCTCTTGAGAACAAGGACACTAGTTTCTTTCCATATAACATGGGATTTCTAAAAATTAGAAGAAATAATAAAGACAAAATACCTAACAGGGTGGCTGGTAAATAATAAGCATGGGATGAAAAATAGAAAATAAGCAGCAACATGCCCAAGAAGAAATAACTATGCTAAGAAACTGGTTCCTCCTTTGGTCTAAGCACTGTCTATTACTTGTTTGCCAGAATCTGTTTATTCTAGATAAAAGTGTGCTTTTGTTATTAATGGTGCTGGTAGTGGTGAAGTTTTGTTGTTTTAAAGGGTAGATAGCAGTGGAATAACAGGGTGATCCAAGACATCCGGTTTTCTTTTTTTTGAAACAGTCTCTCGTTCTGTTGCTAGGCTGGAGTGCAGTGGTGCAATCTTGGCTCACTGCACCTCTGCCTCCCAGGTACAAGTGATTCTCCTGCCTCAGCCTCCTGCATAGCTGGGACTACAGGTGCATGCCACCACACTCAGCTAATTTTTGTATTTTTAGTAGAAACAGGGTTTCACTGTGTTGGCCAGGATGGTCTCAATCTCCTGACCTTGTGATCTGCACGCCTCAGTCTCCCAAAGTGCTGGGATTACAGGCGTGAGCCACCACGTGGGCTGGACGTCTGTTTTTCAACTTCCGAAGCAGTTTCCCCAGATGTTAAACATCTGTGTTCAACACAGAGGTTATGTTGACCTTGAGTTTTCAGAGGTCAGTTCAGATTTCCAATCATGATACCTCTCTTTTCTTGCTGTGTGCAGGCTGGCACTGATCCCAGTTTCTCCTTTGAGATTCAGCAGAAGATCTTGATGGAGCAGCATGATGCCCAGAGAGACGTGCCCAAGGAAGATGGAGCTGGTGATTTGCAACATTTTGGTGAGAACTTTATTGTCAGAGGTTTTCAGTACATATTTACAAGTTCTTACTCCATCATACTTATTGAGAATGAGGTGTCATTTTCAAGTATAAGCCCAGGAATCCAGCAATCACTGGGGAAGAGAGCCTGAGGCTGGCAGTCCTTGGCCAGAACTTTGGTCACCTGCTTGTTCACAGGTCACTGATTCTTACCTCACTGAAGACATATGCTGAGGTTTTATTTAGTCCAGATGTTGAATGATGGGAAGACCCAAGCAGCTGGTGTGGAGGTCTTTCTCAGTGACTCATCAGTCATTCAGAAATCAAAGCCTACACAAGAAAGGGTGGGATGGTATGCATAAAGACATCAAGCCGTTAGGCTCTAGCAGAGTAGCTGATATTGACGTCTCTGAGGAAGGAGGCGGCTCCACCATCACTACTCCCAATTCACAGGGTTTGTGGTGCTGGTTGAAATCTTTGCAAAGGGTTCCCCTGGCACTCAAACAGAATAAATAGGTTTATAAAGTGTACATATTCTTCATTACTTTTTATTATGTCTCAGGTGATCAAGTAACCAGAGGAATGAGGGATAAGCCTGGGTACCTAGTTTAAGCCAATCTCATAAGTATTTCCTTCTGAACAGCTCAACAGCTCTGGACTGCAGGGTCCCCTTGTATTAAGGGAGGGCAATTCCAAACCAGATTTAATTTTTCATTTACTCATTATTCTAAGTTCTAGACACAGAGTTAAAATAGAAAAACCTGTTAGGGCTCTCCAGAGAAACAGAACCAATAGAACACACACATACAAACGCACGCACGTGCACACACACGCACACACACACACACACACACACACACACAGAGAGATTTTAGGGAATTGTCTTACTCAGTTGCTCTAATGTGGGGGCTGGCTGGCAATTCTACCATCTGTAGGGAGTATATATCTTGAGCAGACATGGAAAATAAAACTGAAACATTGCAATATGATGATGTGAAATATTTTGACATCTAACTAAAACCAGTCATGGAGTTGGAGAACGTTTTCTGGAGAGGGTGATTTCTGAAGCGATTATTGCTAGGTGAACTGTGGTTATGAGGAAAGAGATAAATGAATGTGACACATGTGAATACCTGTAAGCAGTTTGCTGTGACTGGAATGCTCCCTCCTTGCAGGAAGAGGAAGAAGGAAATGGCAAACTGTTAGGTGGAAAAATAACCTGCAGAAACCAGATGACTCTTTTTTATTTGATTTTGTGCTAATCTGAGGATTCCAGATTTATTTTATCCTAAAGGCTTTAAGAAGTTACTTGAAGAATCCTAAGCACTGGAGTGATGAGATTAGAGTCTCAGCATTCAAGAGAGTTTGTGTCATTATTTAACAAATATTTAATAGTGTCCTGTCATATATGAAGTTCTGTGAGAGGCACTGGAGATATGACAATGAACAAGATAGAAAGATCTCGGTCCTCATACAGCTTAGAATTGTGTGCGGCAGTTTGGTGGAAAAAAGACTAATAAAAGAATTTAAATTTTAAGTACTGTTATTGAGGCTTGATTTAGGAGATTATTACAATTCCAATATCCCTCCTGTCCCATCTCACCTGGCCATTATGTCCTGCCGTAAGTGGGAGCTTTAAATACTGAGTATTACTCAGCGACTGCCCTGTACCCCATTCTCTTCTCATGGCCAAATGCAGTCTTGGATTTGATACTTCCAGACCCTCTTTCCAAAATGTGGATCCTAGCTTTTTCTTTAGGCTCTGCATCTTCGGTTTCCCTGGCAGAGCCTTACTTACTGCACACCCAGTGTCCCTTCAACCCTGGGCCTGATGAGGTTCCATCTCCCCTTGACTTGTTCCTGGCCCTCTCTGAAAGTGGGAAAATACCAGGTAATAAATGATTGCAAGGGGATGAAGAATTCTACTGACAGATGTTTTAGAGGTAGAAGTTATATGATTTGGCGATGGATTGGTAATGGGGGTTGAGGAAGAATTGAGGGACTGAAGAAGTTTTCTATATAGGGGAGCTGGATGACTGGATCTAGGAGGGTGTCCTTTACTTAATTGTAGACTACAATTAAGAAGGGGGGCTCAAGCCGGGCGCGGTGGCTCAAGCCTGTAATCCCAGCACTTTGGGAGGCCGAGGCGGGTGGATCACGAGGTCAAGAGATCGAGACCATCCTGGTCAACATGGTGAAACCCCGTCTCTACTAAAAATACAAAAATTAGCTGGGCATGGTGGCGTGTGCCTGTAATCCCAGCTACTCAGGAGGCTGAGGCAGGAGAATTGCCTGAACCCAGGAGGCGGAGGTTGCAGTGAGCCAAGATCGCACCATTGCACTCCAGCCTGGGTAACAAGAGTGAAACTCCTCCTCAAAAAAAAAAAATCAAAAAAAACAAGGGACTGATATTTATAGTAGGATCAAAGCATTCAACAAAGTAATTGAGAATCTATCATGAAATGCTAACAGCCCAAGAGAGATAAAAACTTTCTTTTGAGAACTAATTACCAGTGAATTATTCATCAAGGGTAATGTTGCCCCTTGCCACTAGGGATCCTTCAAATTGCCTGGGTAAGGCATTTTCCACCTGGATAGTCACTTTGATAACTTCTGCAGGACAAAAGTAGCTTTTCCAACAGGAAAACAATGAACCACATCACAGCTTGTCTTGATTACATTGCTCATCAATGCTCAGCAGACTAGAGGAGCAAAAAACTAAGTGCTTTGGTGCTCTTATCCCGCAACCAACACTCCAATTGTTGAGAGGTCTCAGACCTTATCTGGGATTTTTGTAGAAAAAAAAACAGAGGAAGAGCCCCAGAAAGCTCTGCCAACAGGCTTGGGATGTGGGGAGAAAAATATACCCCTTAGACATATTTATATTTGTTTAATGACTACTAAACTTATTTCAACACAGTCATGCACTACATAATGTTTCAATCAGTGATGGACCACATGTACAACAGTGGCCCTGTAAGATCATAACGGAGCTGAAAAATGTCTTATGATCTGGTGACATCAGTACAGCAGCACAACACCTTACCTTTTCTGTGTTGAGAAGTTTAGATACGCAAATATTTATCATTATGTTACAGATGCTTACAGTCCTCAGTACAGTAACATGCTATTTAGGCTTGTAGTCCAGGAATAGGCTATGCCATTCCTATGGCTATGCCATGTAGCCTGGGTGTAGAGTAGACTATGCCACCTAGGTTTGTGTAAGTGGACTCTATGATGTTTGCACAATGACAAAATTACGTAACAACGCGTTTCCCAGAACACAGCCCTAGCCTCAAGCAATACACGACTGTGTATAAAATTTTCCTCTTGTGAGCTGATGGGTTGCTAAGCCCTTTATAAAGCTAACTAATATTAACATTAAGATACAGTGAATCCATATGCCCATGTTAAAATTCTGGAGTTTTTTTTTTTTTTTTTTTTTTTTTTTTTTTAGATAGGGTCTCACTCTTTTGCCTAGGCTGGAATGCAGTGATGCAGTCATAGCTCACTGCAGCCTTGAATTCCTGGGCTCAAGTGATCCTCCTGCCTCAGTCTCCAGAGTAGGTAGGACTACAGGCCAATGACACCATACCTGGCTAACTGAAAAAATATTTTTTAGAGAAGGGGTTTTGCTATATTGCCTATTCTGGTCTCAAACTCCTGGGCTCAAATGATCCTTTCATCTTGACCTCCCCAAGTGCTGGGATTCCAGGCATGAGCCACTGTGCAAGGCCAAAGTTCTGAAAATTTTTCTTATGTCAATCTTTTAAACATAATACTAATACGTTAGGAATTAACCCCCGCTCTGGAAATCATCAAAAAGAGAATGGCCTTTTAAATAGAGCTTCTTTTGTTTTCCATTTGAACAGCAAAATGAATGAATTTTGATTATCTTCTTTAGAAATATTCGTAACTCAGAAATTCTTGGTTCTTATTATACAAAATAGACACACATGTATTATATTGCAGAGCAAGGCCGGGCTCGGTGGCTCAAGCCTGTAATCCCAGCACTTTGGGAGGCCGAGGCGGGTGGATCACGAGGTCGAGAGATCGAGAACATCCCGGTCAACATGGTGAAACCCCATCTCTACTAAAAATACAAAAAATTAGCTGGGCTTGGTGGCGCGTGACTGTAATCCCAGCTACTCAGGAGGCGGAGGCAGGAGAATTGCCTGAACCCAGGAGGCGGAGGTTGCTGTGAGCCGAGATCGTGCCATTGCACTCCAGCCTGGGTAACAAGAGTGAAACTCTGTCTCAAAAAAAAAAAAAAAAAAAAATTATATTGCAGAGCAATTCACAATTGCAAAGACTGGAAACCAACCTAAGTGCCTATCAACTAATGAGTGGATAAAGAAAATATGGTATATATACACCATGGAATACTATTCAGCCATTAAAAGGCATGAAATAATGTCTTTTGCAGCAACTTAGGGGGAGCTGGAGGCCACTATTCTAAGTGAAATAACCGGAGTGGAAAACCAAAAACCGTATGTTCTCACTTACAAGTGGGAGCTAAGCTATGGGTACACAGAGGCATACAGAGTGACATAATACACTTTAGAGACTGGAAGGGAGAAGGTGGGAGTGAGGCTAGAGATTTTAAAAAGTACACATTAGGTAAAATGTACACCGCTCAGATGATGGGTGCATATCAGAATTCATCACTATACAATTAATTCATGTAAAAAAAAACTACTTGTACCTAAAAAGTTATTAAAATTTTTAAAACTTTAAAAATAAATTCTTGGTTGAGGGTAGTCATAAATTCAAATGAGACTAAAATAACCTTACTAAGATGAAGCAGGAGGGTCACTTGAGCCCAAGAGCTTAAGACCAGCCTGGGCAATGTAGCCAAATCCCATTTCTACAAGAAATTGTAAACTCTGGGTGTGGTGGCATGGACTTGCCGTCCTAGTTACTTGGGAAGCTGAGGCATGAGGATGGCTTGAGGCCAGGTTTCAAATTACAATGATCTATGGTTACATCACCGTACTCCAGCCTGGACAACAGTACAGATCTCATCTTTAAATACATAAAGAAAGAAACTATACTAGTCATAACATCACCATCTGTATCTCAGAAATAAATGCTGCCAACAACCGTTTAGAATTCATTGAGCACTAACACTAACTAACTCTCCAGTCAGAGTTGAGTGCTGTATCATCATGTTTTTACTAGTGTTCTTTGCAATTCTCCTGAGAGAAACAATGAAATTGTCCCCATCAAGTGGAACATTAAAAATGGTCTGGTAACTAGCTCTGAGCCCCTGCAGACACAGCCAGTTAATCAGAATATTGTCACTGAATTTCTAGTCCATCAGTGATCCAACAGCCGAAAAGGGCCTGTTCATGTATATTTCTGTGAGCATTTTAGGATCTATGACTACAGATTTAGCGTAACTCTGAAAAAGAAAAAGCATAGTCAGGAGTGGAGGGAGAGATTTAATATCTTAACTGCGGCCCTAATAAGTACTCAGTTGAGCAGCCCTGACTTGGGACTGACACCTTTTTTAATACAGGAAGTAGAGGAGGGCTTTATTGGAGTTAAATGTCGTGGCTGGAGCTCATATTTCTTTTTTACCCTATCCCTATACAATCATGTTACTCCACTTCCTGCACAGCCGCTGGCTCTTCCTGTATTTGTCCGGCAACAAGGAGCCAGTGGAGTTTGGAGCAAGGAAATGACATAATTAAAATGGTATTCGATGTGAGGCCTGAAAGTCAAAGCCTCATCTTTCCCCTTTCTTCAGATCTGGCCCCAGCGCCCTGGGTCTTATCTCCTACTCCTCCCTCCGCAGCCCAGGCGGCTGTAATACTCGCTCCTTCCCAAACCTTCCTTGGCTTTACCGTCCTCCTGCATTGCTCATGCTCTTTCCTTTGCCTAGAAGGCTCCCCAGCCTATTTTTTTTCAATATGAAACTCACATGTACTGTCTTCCCCGGTGGACTCGTTGAGCACAGATACCCCTTCACCTGAACCCTTCTGTATCATTGTTTTTTTAAGTATATATTACATTATTACATTAGAGTTTTATACTAGGCAATATAGAACAGAGTAAATGCTTAGTAAATTTGCCTTTGTTTTAACATTCCTCATGTTCTGAAGCCTGGCCCCTGCTCTGAGTTGTCAGAATTCTCTCTTGTGCTGAAGTCTGTGTATATCTGACACATCAATTTGGACATCTATCCCTGCCCAAGATGGCATTCTCTCTCTCTCTCTCTCTCTCTCTCTCTCTCTCTCTCTCTCTGTCTCTCCATATATATATATAATGTTAAATGTAAAGATTATAATTATAATAATCTTTATATATAATTATCATTATACATAATATAATTATCTTTATGTATAATATTAAGGACAAATTTGAAATCAAGGTATGAGATAACTGGAGGGATGATGAAAGTCAGATCAAAGGATAAACAAAACCAATAGAAGAGAAGCTGAGTTCTCTTCAATATCCAGGAGTACTGCTGATAAGGTATTTTTTTTTCCATGATAAGCAGATAAGATACAGAGAAACTCATTGTTTTAAGCTCACTATGCAGGCAAAGTAGAACAATTCAGGGTCTTCAAGTGATAAGAAAAGTGAGCCAGATGAACACACAGTGGGGATAGGGTAATCTGAAAGAAAGACACACAAAGACACACATACGATGCATCCTTTTCCTGCCTGATTACAATACAAACTCACAGAAAAGTCTGCGGGGGGAGAAGCACAGAAAGAGAACATTTGATGCAGAAATTAATCAGATGTTCCAAACAGCTTTAGATTTTTCTCATAATTAGACAACCTACCTTGTCATTGTTTAAAGATAAAGCAGCACATAGGGATAATCATTAAACTTACTGAGGAGAGAAAAATGAGGCATTTGCCATGTTATGCCCCTAGGAGGTTAAAATGATTTCCACTTTAGTTTTGTTTAATTTTCTGGTGTTAACTTGAATAATGTATTATTCATACTTTATATATTTAAATATATATTAGAGAATGTATAGTAAAAACTAAATATTCAATAAGGTTATTGGAATAAAAATACATCAACAACATTTTAAAAGGGAGAGGAAAGCAAAGCCTTTAGTACCATTATACAAAAATTTAATGGTAAGCTTGATGCTGGCCGCGAGGATACAAAGAGAAACACCGGATTACATAGTTCTTCTCAACAACAGTTGCAAATCCAAAGTGAAAATAGTTGAAGATGGCCTTTCTAAGAAATGAAAGTACATTCTTTTTTTTTTTTTTTAGAGAAAAAATTTATTCAAGTACTAAATTCTAAAGAGTATGTAATGTGGTACTGAACTTATAAAGAACAATCAGTGTGCAATCCAATGGTCAACATCATCAATATTTGAAGGGCAAATGTGGTTGGAAACTACTCTGCTAAGCCTTTTCTTTGTGCTATCTATCCCGTACGAGGAATGGTACCTACATTAACACACTTGTTCATAAAATATGAGTTTTTTACTTTTCAGAATAGAAGTTTGTTTCTCAGTGAAGGTAAATAATGCACTCAAATTATTTGGCTAGTGTATTAGTCTGTTCTCACACTGCTATAAATAAATACCTGCGACTGGGTAATTTACAAAGGAAAAAAATTTAATTGACTCACAGTTCCACATTGCTGGGGAGGCCTCAGGAAACAAAATCGTGGCAAAAGGTAAAGGAGAGGCGGACACCTTTGCAAGGCAGCAGGACGGAAGGAAAGCAAGCAGGGGAAATGCTAGATGCTTATAAAACCATCAAATCTCGTGAGAACTTACTGTCCCGAGAACACCCAGAAGGAAACTGCCCCCAATATCCAATGACCTCCACCTGGTCCCACCCTGCTTGTAAAACCATCAGATCTCGTGAGAACTCACTACCCCGAGAACACCATGAAGGAAACTGCCCCCAAAATCCAATGACCTCCACCTGGTCCCACCCTTAACACTTGGGTATTATGAGAATTACAATCCCAGGTGAGATCTGGGTCAGGACACAGAGCCAAACTATATCAACTAATAAAGGGGCTCAGTCAGGGCTTAAAACCCAGTTCTGCCTGACTTCACAGTCAATGATTTTTCCACTGCATTCTGCAAGTAGAAACTTCATGATTCATTAAAGCATCATAATATTAAAGAGAACTTCAATACAAACAATTGTTCCACGAGTTAAACTGAAATGAGTTAATAGCTATAAAGATTTGTGAGGCTATCATGGCAGAGAAAGGAACAAACATCCAGATTCAGGACATAAAAAGTTAATCAAATCCAACCAATCTTTTCCAATAAAAGGGAACAATAGCAAAAATAATTCCAAATGGAATAACATAAATAATTCATGATATCACTGCATGTGTTTCAAGGTGAGCAGGTATGTACAAACCTACTCCCAAAGATCACAGAAGCCAAAAGGCCAAAGAAAGAGGCTCACAAATCTAGTTTCTCAGAAGGAAACATTCAATGGAGACTTATGAACAGAAGCCATGTCCCCGGTGGCTGCAAGAAAAGATTGTGCATCTCCATGCTGTCACCCTCAGAGTGAAGACACATAAACTGAAGGAAAAGAACGTGTAGGAGAATTGAAGTTGATCCCTCAGGTAGAGGCAAGAATGCTATGTGAATCTCCCTATGGGCAGGATTTATGCTCAAGGTTGTTTTGACCCAAGGGCAGGATTTAAGGTAACAGCAGATAAAAGTACAAATCTTTTTTTTTTTTTTTTTTGAGACGGAGTTTCGCTCTTGTTACCCAGGCTGGAGTGCAATGGCGCGATCTCGGCTCACCACAACCTCCGCCTCCTGGGTTCAGGCAATTCTCCTGCCTCAGCCTCCTGAGTAGCTGGGATTATAGGCACGCACCACCATGCCCAGCTAATTTTTTGTGTTTTTAGTAGAGATGGGGTTTCACCATGTTGACCAGGATGGTCTCGATCTCTCGACCTCGTGATCCACCCGCCTCGGCCTCCCAAAGTGCTGGGATTACAGGCTTGAGCCACCGCGCCCGGCCAAAAGCACAAATCTTAAAGTAATTCCCAGAATTCGGGTTAATCAGAAGTCAACATGTAATCGTCCATGAAATTAGAGTAAACAGAAAAAAGAAAAAACTCAGCATGGCAGATTAGCATCCAAGACAGAGTTGCTTTAGCCTCCATACCGAGCAACACTTTACAGTTCCCCACCTGAGAGGGTAACAGATATAGAAAAGTTATATCAGGGACTGTGACTGCTATAAATACCGGAGAGGCAAAAAAGAAAGGTCTGCTGTTTAGTTTACCACAATATCCCTAGTGATGAGGGAACGCAGAGAGGCAGGCAGGACTCCGGTCTGTGATTAAATAGAAAACTTTATTGTAAATAACCCAGGAAATAGAAAAAGTAGAAAGACTTATTTCTATTTTTTAAAAACATCACCATAACTAAACGAAAGTCTGGTAATAATAATAACGATAACAGTTGTACTTTTTTTTATTTTTCTTTTTATTCTATTTTTTAACAGTAGTACTGTTTTAACAGTAGTACTGTACTTTATTAAGTGCCTTAGATATATAAATATACATTTTTTTTTTTTGAAGCGCAGTTTCGCTCTAGTTGCCCAGGCTGGAGTGCAATGGTGCATTCTCGGCTCACCACATCCTCTGCTGCCTGGGTTCAAGCGATTCTCCTGTCTCAGCCTCCCAAATAGCTGGGACTACAGGTGTATGCCACCAAGCCCGGCTACTTCTGTATTTTTAGTAGACACGGGGTTACACCATGTTTGTCAGACTTGTCTTGAACTCCCCACCTCAGGTGATCCGCCCGCCTCTGCCTCCCAAAGTGCTGGGATTACAGGCATGAGCCACTACGCCCAGCCGGCCTTCTATATATTTTTAGATGTTGGGGTCTGCATTTATCCTTCTTTTCTTTTCTTTTCTTTTTTTTTTTTTTGAGACATGGTCTCTGACACCCAGACTGGAGTGCAGTGATCATGGCTCACTGCAGCCTCGAATTCTCAGGTGATTCTCCCACCTCAGCCTCTCGAGTAGCTGGGACTACAGACGGTGCACCACCACACCAGGCTAATATTTTTGCATTTTTAGTAGAGACAGGGTTTTGCCGTGTTTGCCAGGCTGGTTTGGAACTTCTGGTATCAAGCCATCCTGCCACCTTGGCCTCCCAAGGTGCTGGGATTACAAGTGTGAGCCACTGAGCCTGGACTGCATTGATCTAATTTAGCACTTGAACCTTCAGGGTGGTCTCGTCTAGCTTCAGGCTGCTATGGCATTACGAGAGCTATTGAAAACCACTCTAACTCATCAGGAATGGGAAGCTTTGCTGGGTTTAGTCACTTGAAAAATCACATTCAATGAATACTTTGAGTTCCTTCCATGTGTTAAGTCTTGGAGTATGATTCATACAAATATAAATAAAATGACCCCCTTTGTCTTCTAGGAGCTTGGCTATAGTAAGAGACAGAGATGCCAGCAGATAAAACCAGGCAGTGAAGGATTACTTTTTGTCTAGTAATTAGGAATTATTCATTATACAGAAATGTCGCTAGTAACATTCACACTTAGAAAAGAGGTAGAATGTAGCATTAAAGACAATGAACTCAAGAACAAGTGCTCAAATTCTGCCTCTACCAACTTATTACCTGACAATTGACATCTCTGTACTTCTTTCTTTTCACTTATAAAATGGGAGAGGTAACAGTATTTATCTCACAGGGCTGTTGCATCAACTAATACTGTCCTATATTTGGAAGAATGCCAGATATGTATATAATAGTAATTGTTGCTCTCAATAAAATGAGCTAATTTTTTCTCAGACATAAATATTAGCAATCTAATTATGGCCATTCTAAATGTGCTGTGTTAGTGCACATTCTCCTTAGACCTTCTAAAGGGAGAAAAGTTGTCTCTAAGATGTCAATATACTCAAGTGTATTTCTGGCATTGCTCTAGGCAAGGAAATGTTTGCAGCCACAGTGCTTTGGGCCAAAGCCATCGTTTATTCTTGAGTACCATCTACATGCCAGGCATCCTTCTAGGCACACTAGGGATACAGCACTGGAGAGAACAGGCAAAATTCTCTGCCTGCCTGCCTGGCACTTACATTCTAGTGAGGAGAGACAGACAATAAACAATTTTAAAAGTACATTTTTCAATATGATAGAATGTAGTGACTTTGTCAAAAAATAAATTTTAGTTGTATGGAAAACACATTTTATAAGTAGAGTGGTCAGAGCAGGCCTGAGCATCACGGTGGCATTGAGCAGTGTCTTGAAGGAAGTGAGTGAGTGAGCCATGCAGATACTTGGGAGGAGGGAATTCTAGGCAGAGAGGGCAATTAGGACAAAGGCCCTGAGATAGAACATATTTATCCAGGAATCTAGTCTAGGAATATCGAGGAGGCCACGGTGACAGGAGCTAAGTGAGTGATAAAAGGGAAGTAGGAGGTCAGGCACAGTGGCTCATACCTGTCACTCAGACACTTAGGGAGGCTGAGGTGGGCAGATGGCTTGAGCCCAGGAGTTCAAGAACAGTCTGGGCAATGTGGTGAAACCCTACCTCTGCAAAAAGAAAAAAAAAAAATCAAAATTAGCTGGGCATGGGTCTGCATCTATAGTCCCAGCTATTCAGAAGGCTGAAATGGGAGGATTGCTTGAGCCCAGGAGGTCAAGGCTGCAGTGAGCTGTGATTGTACCACTGCACCCCAGCCTGGGTGACAAAGCAAGAACCTGTCGCAAAAAAAAAAAAAAAAATTCCAAGGTGGAGGAAATACATGGGGATGATCCAAAAAAAAAAAAAAAAAAAAAAAAAGGAAGAAATGGATGTGGGTGAGAAAAGAAAATTGCTGGAGCACCTAACTGTTTAACTGTTGGACTAATCAGTGTAGACTTCTGTAGGGCAAACAGGACAGGGGAAAAAAATTCCTCTAAAAAACCAGGCATTCCTAACCTATGAAAAAAAGCTCATCATCACCGGTCATTTAGAGAAACGCAAGTCAAAACCATAATGAGATACCATCTCATGCCAGTTAGAATGGTGATCATCAAAAGTCAGGAAACAACAGATGCTGGAGAAATAGGAATGCTTTTACACTGTTGGTGGGAATGTAACCATTGTGGAAGACAGTGTGGCGATTCCTCAAGGATCTAGAACCAGAAACACCATTTGACCCAACAATCCCATTACTGGGAATATACCCAAAGGATTATAAATCATTCTACTATAAAGACACATGCACATGTATGTTTATTGCAGCACTATTTACAATAGCAAAGACTTGGAACCAACCCAAATGCCCATCAATGATGGACTGGGTAAAGAAAATGTGGCACATATACACCGTGGAATACTATGCAGCTGTAAAAAAGAATGAGTTCATGTCTTTTGCAGGGACATGGATGAAGCTGTAAACCATCATTCTCAGCAAACTAAACAGGAACAGAAAACCAAACACTGCATGTTCTCTCTCGTAAGTGGGAGCTGAACAATGAGAACACATGGACACAGGAAGGGGAACATCACACACAGGGGCCTGTCAGGGGACGGGGGACAAGGGGAGGGAATAGCATTAGGACAAATGCCTAATGCATGCGGGGCTTAAAACCTAGATGACAGGTTGATGGGCACAGCAAACCACCATGGCACATGTATACGTATGCAGCAAACCTGCATGTTCTGCACATGTATCCCAGAACTTAAAGTATAATTAAAAAACGGCATTCCATAGGCGAGACTCTCCCTCCCTAAAATTAGAAGTCAAACTTTTACTTGCACATATGAAAAGTGCATTAACTAAGCTATTTCTTCAGTGACTACTGAGTTCTGCTCATGATGCCAGGTACTTTGCATATATTATTCAGAAGCTCATTAGCTGCCATGAAGCATCAGTATCATTTATTGCTGCACTCTAGGTGAAGAAATTGTTGCTGGGAGCTACAACAACTTGCCCGAAGCCACAACGATTATAAGTAGTTTCCACTTCGTGGTGCTCTTCTTTGCTCGTGTGAGATCCTCAAGGGCCAATGTCCTTTAACTCTAGAGACTCACCCAGACCTTGGAAGAGGTTCACATTCCCGCGTGCCGAGATCGATTAATGAATGAGACCCTCGGTCTCATTCGTTGACTTTCAATAAAGCATTGGCTGATGGAGGTCTACATCAGCATTGTTTCCATTGGTTATAGCAACTCTGAAAAATATGTGGAAAAATATTAAAACTTTCAAGAGTATGATTGCAAGGAAATCAGAATAGACGAGTTTAAAACGCCTCTGATCCCAGTCCTTAGCTGAAGCCGTTCTCCAAGGGTTTTGTAAACCTGCTTTCTGACGCATCTGGTAAACTCGCCCGGGGCGAACTGTCAGAAGAAGGTGCGGTCACCTGGAGTTTCCCAGTAGATACTTTGCTGTCCGGGGAGGAAATCATCACCCGAGGACGTAAACCCTCCCGCCCTTCCTTCGGCTTATAAAAAAAGCCTGGCACTAAAGTCCCTACTGCGCTGCTGTGAACGCAGCTTTGAGAAGCAGGCGCCCAGCGATGGGGCAAACAGCCAGGCCCTTCCAGCAGCCGTGAAAGCTCCAACAGCAAACTGCCTGGGAGCGGGGTAGGTCACCAACTTCGTTGCTCTAACTCCCTGGGTGTCCGCCGCGGTGGTTACAAAGGGGTTCGGGGGTGCAGGACCCAGCCGCGCGGAGCCCACCACTGCAGCCCGAGGGGGGCCCGACGGTGTGGCGTGGCGCAAGAGGGCGCCTTCCTTCTCTCGCTGCCGACAGCGGGCCGCACCGATGGCCAGGTGAGGAGGCGGCGGCGGTCGCCCAGGAGGAGAGGGTGGCGCCCACTCCGTGTGCCAGGAGGGCGCCCCAAGGACGCTGCCTCCCCTGCGGCCGAGTTGGTTGCCGCCGGTTGCGCGGCGCAGGGTTGGGGGCGGAGAGGAGGCAGTAGCCTGCACGGGCCGAGGAGGGGCGCGCTGACTGCGCACCGCGAGCCTGGAGTGGCCCGCGGGCGCACGGAGGAGAAAGGGTGGGCGGGGGCAGGGCCAGGCGCTGGGGCGGCGGCGCCAGCGGAGCGCGGCGGCTTGGAGGAAAGATGAGACGGTGAGTGGGCTCCGGGGGCGCAGAGTTTCTTTGCTTCTTTACCCGCTGTAGGGACAAAAGCCCCGGCTGGGGTCGGCGGTGCCCAGGCTGCGGAGCTGTGTGGGGGCCTGAACCCCATTGTGCATGACTCTCGCGGGGCTGGTTGAGGGGATCCCGGGGAGGGAGTGTCTGGGTAGGGGAGATGCTTCCAGAGTGATTGTAGGAAACAGGCAGGATGTGGGGGAACTGGGGACAACTTTATCCAGCGACTCTGGAATGCACATGGAGAGAGGGATGGGGATCCTTGGGATAGCTCCCCAAGAAAGAGAAGGTCCGTTGCTGGATGGTGTGGGGTGCGGGATTCAGAGAAGACCCCTCCCTGCAAATCTCTGCCTAGCTGCGCGTCTAGTTCACTTTCTTTTAAGAGTGAACCTCACGAGCTTTAACCGCCTAGAGCCTGATTCCGATTCGGCCTTTGACCCGCCACCCCCCCCCCCCGAAAGTTTATAATGTGGCCGTCTCTGCACCCCTAGAGATAGCAGCTGGAAGGCTTGGGGAGTATTTTAACCCTCTGTTTCGCAAGCGCCCTGCGCGGCGGAGGCGCGGCTGAATTGTTTGCTGGTTCATTTAATAACTTAGCCCTAGCAGTCATCACTTATTAAAGTGCCGAGGACCTGGCTGACTCCCGCCACCACCAGGAAATTAAAAGGCTGACAGGCTGTCCCTCCCAGGGTTGGGGTTTCCTGTCTGAAAGAGCTTGGGAAGTCAAACTGCTTCGCAGTTCCTCGTGTACCTTTCTTATGTAAAAGAGGGAGCGACGCCCGCAGCTTTTTCTGATGGTAAACTATCCCTTGTCTGGAAATCCTCTGGGCGCCTGGCCCTGCCCTCTTCCCTAGAAATCTTTATCCTGGAGCTCTGAAGTAACTCTCAAGAGCTCTAGAATGCACAGCTGGGAGTGGAACTAGACGAGGCATAAAAATGTGGAGTCTTTAGTGTAAATATTTGTCAGCCACATTTTCCTTCATAATGTGAACGTGTAAGTTACAGATGTAGATTTTCAAGTATTGGCCGTGTAATTTTAAGCTTCCTTGTTTGATTTAATTTGGGCGTCCGAGATGTATCTCTGCGATTCTGACGTCTGCATTCGGCGGGGAGAGGTCTAAATGAAGTCCACGGTTTCAGAAGGTTAAACTTTTGCCCTGTGAACACGTGAATTCTTGGTTCCTGGTAGGATAGCAACAGGACAGTCGGATTTGGGATAAATAAACCTTTAGAGTTGCCCGCTATTTTAATAGAATGTCTATATCCCTCTTGCTGTGGCCTTCAATTGTGTAAATATTTGTTTGAATAAAGAGCTAAGGTTCTTTGAAAAGTAACAGTTGTGTCTATTCTTGGCCTTTCATATCCTCTGCTTAGTTATTTAAAAGGATTTTTTTTTTTGTTTGCCTATTACATTTGATGGGGAAATTTAAACATTACATATACTTAAGAAACTCTGTAAAGTCTCCGAACCAGTTATAACCGGCAAATCCTTTAATAGCAAGGAAGAGTTGAGTTTTTGCTCTTAGTTGGCTAATGTATTGGCTAATGTAGCCTTCTTTCACCTCTTGAGACCCAGAGGTTTGCACATCTCAGCCTCTCTCACAAATGGAAAAATGAGATGTCTGGTTAAGAGTAGTCATCATTTCAGTCAATTTGCAGGCCTCAATCTGTTTCATGCAGCTGGCAGCTGCTGCTGTTCTGGTGTTGAGATCGACTGTCACGGATGTCGCCCGGATCCCTGTTTGAAATGGGGAGGAAAAGACACTTAGGAAATTAGGCTAAGACCTTGCTCACTCCTGTCTTCAAGAACTGTGACCAAGCTGAAATTTGTTAGCTCCTTTTCCAGAAACATTTTATTTGCCATGTGTGTTTGTATGTGTGTGCCAGAGAGGGAAAAATAAGCCAATGTGATTAATCAACCTCTAGTTTTCACTGTTTTCTTCAAAGCTCCATTTTGAGGTGTATAAGGAAGGGTTGACCGTGGAGTGTATTGGAGAGGTACCTCAGCTCACTGCAACTTCTGCTTCCTGGGTTCAAGCCATTCTCCTGCCTCAGCCTCCCGAGTAGCTGGGATGACAGGCGCCTGCCACCACGCCTGGCTCGTTTTTGTATTTTTAGTAGTGGTGTGGTTTCGCCATGTTGGCCAGGCTGGTCTCAAACTCTTAACTGCAGGGGATACACCTGCCTTGGCCTCCCAAAGTGCTGGAATTAACAGGCATGAGCCACCACGCTAGGCCTCCTTTTAAATATTTTTAAAAGAGTAATTAAGATTATGGCTTTATAAGCTAAATTTTCAACCCGCAGCCTGGAGGCAGTGCTATGGGGCTGTGGATGGCGTAGAGTGACAGTGGCTCTGTACATCTTCTAGGTGGAGCACCTGGACCACATAAATCTGTTAAGTCTTGGTGTACTTAATTGTTAGTTGTGTAAATGTCACTCTTTTGAAACAAAAACACCTAAGGGATGTGTTTTATCTTAAAAGTCCTTACATACATTAGAGCTCTGGTTCTCAGTGGGAGTGGGGATTTTGGCCCCTGGGAGCTATTGGTAATGTGTTTTTTGTTGTAACAACCGGCAGGAGGAGATTGCTACTGGCACAGAGCGGGTAGAGGCCTGGGATGTGGTTAAGTATCCTGCCACACACAGGACACAAAGACAGGGACGCTGTAAGCCCTGCACTGGAGTATTGCCTGGGGGAGTATGTTAACAAGATCAGGGATCTTAATCTAATTTGGATCCTCAAGAAGCTTGTTTGACTGTGTTAAACAAGAGGCCTTTATCACAGAAGCAGTTTTGCATGCAGCAGATTCTTTTGCCCTTCCCATTAAGAGCCTTAATACACCAGAGAGGTCTAGGAACTTGTGTTCATTGACAACTTTGAGTTGGATTAAAGTCATGGGATTTTGGAGCATTAGAGCACAAGGGAGCCTCAGAGATCACTGATTTCTACCCCTTTATTTTGTAAATGTAAAAATGGAGACACTCAGAGCTTTATGACTCACAAGGTGTCAAGTGAGCTAAGGGTGGGCAGAGTTCTAGGTACAACCCAGAAGTTAAAATTGTTAAAATAGAGATTCAGGAGAATGGGAACCAAAAACAAAAAATGCTGGACCTGACCCTTTGTGAGGGTTTAAAAGCACCATTCCCTGTGAGGAAATAAATAAATGCTTCAATGGGGGAGAGACGGCATTAGCCATGGAGACTGCAGAGCCCACGCCTGGGTGCCCCACTCCCAGAAAGGGGTAATTCCATTGTATGACTGTGACACTCCGCTTGTGATGCCTACACCATCCTTTCCATGGCAAAGTGGGCAACAGATGGTTCTACAGACATAGCAGATGTTGCTTTTGAATCCAGGTACAAAACAGAATGTTTGAGATTTTCTGCCCCTCCCTGCCTTATCTGTTAAGAGTAGAGTACATGAATGGATATGGCTGGCCTGGACAGAAGGGAGAATGAGAGAGGCCTCCTGAGTATGGAAGAAAAAAAGACACCTGACATATGTGGAAATGAGCAAGTGTTGGGGAAATTGTGGGAGAAATTAATAAGCTGATGAGGGGATATCTAATATAAATTCAATTGCATAGAACAAGGATTAAGAATCAGAAGACAATTCAGATTTAACTATTCTTTGAGCAGGTAGGACAAAATAATTTTAGAAGTAAAAGGAACCTTAGAAATTGTCTTATATGAATCTTTTTTCCTCCAGCCAACTCACTGGGTTAGATAGTGGCAGAATCTGCAAACCACTTGTTCTGTTGCACTTCTGCACCCACAGTCTCCACCGTTCCATCTGTTTACCTAATAGGAAAGAAAATGATGGTAAAGAAAGTTGTTGTTGATTGCTTGGGAGAGTTTAAAAAGCATGGTATTTGTGAATGGATCTGTTTATAGAAAGGAGTATCTCAGTGAGTTTTTGATGATCAAAAAAGCTGTACACCATATCCTGCTTAATTACAAACATGTGTACTCTCTTGTTTACATTGATATGGTTAGCCATTACTCTCATCATTATGGATTCTGGTTCTGTGTGCCGAGTGGTCCTGGTAGTCATTTTATCTAATAGTCAAATCTGACAGGTTCTGGCTGTATAGGAAAGTTTTTAGTATGCCTTTGCTGGGAGACGTAAAACCTCTGAAAAGTGTTAAGATAGTTTCTTATCATTTTGACAGCTAGCCAGAAAAGTGCAGCTCAAAGCCAAGTACATAGTAATATATTTAGAAATGTCTCAGGAGTGATGGCCCTTTTAAGGGATCTGCCCTCCTGCAGGTACTATGTGAAAGGGTTGTAGCAGTCTTTTCCTTATCACCTCTCATCTGGCCATTCTTGTTACTGTTTTTCAGATGATGGGAGAGGAAACATGAATAACTTAAAAAAAAAAAAATTGTTGGCTAGAAATATTTATTGGGACTTGATTAATGTAACTTGTCTTTTGAAAATAAATAAAACCGAAATTGTAGCTCAGGTTTTAAAATAAGTAAACATTTAGTAAAGGCAGAACTTATCTCCATGTTCATCCAGGAATTTGAACCTTCCAGGAGTTAATTTGCATGCAGTTGTTTTTGTAATGTTTAAGGAGGTTTCTTAGACATTGCAGAAAAGAAGCTTTGTGCTATAGCTGCTTTAAAGGCAAGATTGTTGTCTGCAGCAGCTAGTGGTCAATAAGAGAAACCCAAGTGTAAAAATCATTTTATTGATGTGTGGGAAAGCTAGAGGTTACAGATACTTGCTATACAAAGAAACAGATTAATAAGATATAGAGTAACAGGAAAATAAAAAGGTTTTGAGAGGATTTTTACAGGAGATACTTTTTCAGTGTGTTAGGTTGATTTTATTAGATGAAGTACTTTTCCTTGCTTTACAAATTAAAAGGAATCAAAATATTGTGTATGCCAGTATTTATTGTTGGCTGTAAGCCTCAGCTTTTTCTGAGTCTTGCTGCTAATTCAGTGGGAATTGGTGTTGATCATCTTAGAATGTTTTGTTTGCACTTTGCATGTGACTGCCCTAGATGGCAGTATGCTCATGGAATTAGCCTGTGAAATAGCAAAAAAGTTAAAGATTACAAGAGTTTTCCAAGACTTCTTTCTTGACCACCCTACTGCTAAAAGAAAGAAAGATGAAAGCAGAGGAAACCCAGTTCCTACATTGTTTTGACCAGTGCAGACCCAGTGTGAATAGTGCTTCACAGCCAAGAGATATTCAGAGGGGACTGAGAAGTAGTGATGTCTGGCTGCCTCACTGCTTACGTCATTGCAGAAGTAGCTTTTCAAAAACAGTTTAAGATTTATTAAGGAAACTGCAAGCCATGGGAAAGCAGACAAAAACCTTTCTTACACATCATGCTGAATCAAATGCCCGTATTATATTGCATTAACATAACTCTGACCAGGCTTTTTCCCACTATGTTATGCTGAAACAATTTACCGTGCCTTTGCAATGTCATGGGCAACAGTGCCGGTGAAATCTTTTCCCAATTAGGTAGCTGCCACCTTATCACTAAATCTGTTTCTGTTCTGTGGCCATTTCCGTTTCCTGCCTCATATAATGAGCACTCCTGTGTTATTTAACCAGTATCTGTGGGAGTCAAGAAAGTTGGAACAGAAAGAACACGTAGTGCACCCTCACCGTTTTAAATATGGGCAAACATCTGCGAAAACAAAATGAAGATAGGCGACTTGATGTCCTCCAGATCTTAGTTCTGTTAGCAGAACTGGAACTAGGATGGATCTTCTGACTCACTTCCCTGGCAGTCTATCCAGTGTTCTTTCTACTAGATTGGCCATTATAATAAAAATAACATCCGAATGTAACCATTTCCTTTATTAGATCTTTTGACCAAAGGTATTAAAAAAACCAGCAGATTAAAATTAAATTAAACTTAGTTGATTGTTTATTTGTCTCTACTTCTTCAAGTTCGTTCCCTTCTTCTAAGCACTAAGTGGTCAAAAGGTAGATAGCATGGAAAGGAAAAATGGTGTCATGTAATACTCATTCTGTATAATCAACTGCTAAGTAATGATGATATGATATTATCATCATTATTATTTTTACTTTACAACATTTAAGAAATGCACCCACTCAATTTTTTTGGTGGGGGGAACAGAGTCTTGCTCTGTCACCCAGACTGGAGTGCAGTGGCACAATCCTGACTCACTGCAACCTCTGCCTTGCAGGTTCAAGTGATTCCCCTGCCTCAGCCTCCTGAGTAGCTGGGATTACAGGTGTGTGTCACCACACCCGGCTAATTTTTGTACTTTTAGTAGCAATGGAGGTCTGCCATATTGGCCAGGCTGGTCTCAAATTCCTGACCTTAGATGATCCGCCCACCTCAGCCTCCTAGAGTATTGGAATTATAGGCATGGACCACCGTGCCCAGCCATACCCACTCAATTTTTAATTTAAAGAGGAAAGTATTACAAACATGGAAGACATGATTGACCTGTGTTTGTTCCACCTCTTGTGAGCCTGCTTGTACTCTGACTATTCCCAGTTCATAAAACTTGGATTGGAGAATGGGAATTCCAGCAAGTATTTAGGTCTGGGGAATGCTACTTTGGAAAAATAAACTGTTACTCTCAAGGGAGTGTATTTTGATCAGTAGTGTGGGACACGGCAGGATGGTGGGAAGATTGGAGAGTTTCCCTCCCATGCACCCGATTCAAGTCCATGGAGGTGATTTCAGGGTCCATAGAGAGCATCTTTATCCACATGTGATCCCAGGTTGATAATTATCTTGCTTGAAATTAGCTTTGAGATCAAAAGATCAGAAGATGCTTTTTCCTGTAGCATTCCTATGCTTCAAGACAAGTATCTGAAGTACAGTACACACAGATATTCAGGGCCTCCAAGTTAGTGATCTTATGATTCTCCACTTCACTGGATGATCACATGATAAAGGAAGACCCTTTCAGCTTTATGGGCGACTTGGTCAGGATCCTTGGTTAGGATTTTCTGAAGAACTCTAAAATACGGGTTTATAACTTCGAACCTAAGGAGCTCCTTCACTTGCCAAGAAGCAGTAACAGAACTGTAAAATCTACAAAGTATGTCTGTCTCTTCCTTAGCATAAATTTCTAAGGGGTTTGGGTGTTTGTGTGTCCATGTGTATGTGTATGTGTGTATGTTAACTTTTTAATTAAGGCTGAAATTCTTGATGTGGAGAGTTTGACAGTTTTTGCGAATGCTTTTACATGTCCACTTTATAAAGAAATCATTATTTGGGCACACAGTGGTAAAACTTAGCTACCTCATCTAATGTTATCTTGCAAATATCCTAAATGTGATGGCTGCTTACTTGTTATCTTGAAAATATATTTGCTTTCAAACTTCTTCCAGGTACTTAAAAATATATATATATCAGCTTTTAGGAACTTAATTCAGTATGATAAAGGGTTAGTATTTTATACTTAAAAAAAAAAATCGCTAGGAGCCAGTGATATGACTCCAACCTTCTTTGTAAAATCAGCTACTATAATGTTTAAGGCAGTATATAGATTTTTGTTGATGTTGACTTGCAGAATGCATGTAGTTTTTAAAAAAGATATTATAAAAAAATATTAAACTGGCCGGGCGCGGTGGCTCAAGCCTGTAATCCCAGCACTTTGGGAGGCCGAGGCGGGTGGATCACGAGGTCGAGAGATCGAGACCATCCTGGTCAACGTGGTGAAACCCCGTCTCTACTAAAAATACAAAAAACTAGCTGGGCGTGGTGGCGCGTGCCTGTAATCCCAGCTACTCAGGAGGCTGAGGCAGGAGAATTGCCTGAACCCAGGAGTCGGAGGTTGCGGTGAGCCGGGTGAGCCGAGATTGTGCCATTGCACTCCAGCCTGGGTAACAAGAGTGAAACTCTGTCTCAAAAAAAAAAAAAAAAAAAAAAAAAAAAAAATTAAACTACACAAAAATTTAAACATACACTAAAATAATAATAAAATAATAAAGATTCATGTACCTATCACTCAGCTTCGACAATTATTTACATGTGCTAATCTTGTTTCATTTGTAAACATGAAACAAGACATGGATTGTTAAAAAGTAAATTCCAAACATCATCGTATTTCATTCATAAATAATTTACAGTATAACTCTAAGAGTATTTTTACGATATATCATTATCACACTTTTAAAAAACCACAGCATTATCATCTATTTTCCACTCTCAAATTCTCTGATTGTCTTATATGTCTTTTTTTAATTTAAATTTTTATTTTTTTGACACAGGGTTTCACTGTGTTACCCAGGCTAGAGTAGAGTGGCACAATCTTGGCTTACTGCAGCCTTGGCCTCCTGGGCTCAAGCAATCCTCCCACCTCAGCCTCCCCAGTAGCTGGGCTGCAGGGTTATGCCACCATGCCTGGCTAATTTTTATATATTTTGTAGAGATGGGGTCTTGCCATATCGCCCAATCTGGTCACGAAGTCCTGGGCTCAAGTGATCTGCCCACCTCGGCCTCCAAAAGTTCTGGAATTACAGGCTGGAGCTACTGCTCCGAGCTCATACTTTTTTTAAAAAAAATGACAGGGTCTTGGTGTGTCACCCAGGTGGGGTGCAGTGGCGTGATCATGGCTCACTGCAGCCTTGACCTCCTGGGCACAACTGATCCCTCTGCCCCTGCTTCTGTCTCCTGAGTAGCTGGGACTACAGGTGTGCACCACCATACCTGGCTAATTTTTAAAATTTCTGTAGAGATGGGGTCTCGCTTTGTTGGTGAGGCTGGTCTCAAACTCCTGTGTTCAAACAGTCCTCATGCCTTGGCCTCCTGAAGTGCTGGGATTACAAGCCTGAGTCAGCTGGCCTAGCTTCATACATTTTAAAAAATAGATGGATTGTTCAAAACAAGATCCAAAACCATGTTCATACATTACATGTTTTTTTTCCTGTTCCATTTGCTTATTGAAAACATGGGTCTTCCCTGCCTCCCCAGGGACTTTCCCATATTTGAGAATTAGGTAATTACATCTGTTTTTTTTTAAACATTAT
Source organism: Saimiri boliviensis (assembly GCF_048565385.1). Taxonomy (NCBI): domain Eukaryota; kingdom Metazoa; phylum Chordata; class Mammalia; order Primates; family Cebidae; genus Saimiri; species Saimiri boliviensis. Next base: position 39,152,282 of record NC_133456.1, on the reverse strand, counting down.
TTTCTGCCTTGTATTTTTTGTAATCAGAGATAGCATACTTTTAAGTTGTGTTGAGCTGAATTTATAAATGTGTGTGTGTGTGTGTGTGTATACACATATATTTCTTTTTTTTTTTTGAGACGGAGTTTCACTCTTGTTACCCAGGCTGGAGTGCAATGGCGCGATCTCGGCTCACCGCATCCTCCGCCTCCTGGGTTCAGGCAATTCTCCTGCCTCAGCCTCCTGAGTAGCTGGGATTACAGGCACGCGCCACCATGCCCAGCTAATTTTTTGTATTTTTAGTAGAGACGGGGTTTCACCATGTTGATCGGGCTGGTCTCGATCTCTTGACCTTGTGATCCACCCGCCTCGGCCTCCCAAAGTGCTGGGATTACAGGCTTGAGCCACCGCGCCCGGCCCTACACATACATTTCAATACATATTGACATTGTCTCTTTTTAAAATATTGCTAAAGCTGCTTTAACACAAATGTGAGTCTAATTGATACAAAGCACATCTTGATGATTTATGTAAAAGTAAGGAATTTTGCAAGTGCAAGGAAACTAATGATGCCAAAGTTGATTGAGGTTGCTTCTGCTTTCTGGCCTCCCCCAAACTGTCCTCCTCGCTGGCTGAAGAGAGTTATCACAGGGAACATGCAGCCAGATTACTTGCAGAGTCTAAAGAATATTTTAAAGTTCCTACAGATTAGTCTTACTCAGGGGACTAGCACAAAACTTTTCAAAAAATCCCTATGATTAGGCCGGGCGCGGTGGCTCAAGCCTGTAATCCCAGCACTTTGGGAGGCCAAGGCGGGTGGATCACGAGGTCAAGAGATCGAGACCAGCCCGATCAACATGGTGAAACCCCGTCTCTACTAAAAATACAAAAAATTAGCTGGGCATGGTGGCCGTGTTTGTAATCCCAGCTACTCGGGAGGCTGAGGCAGGAGAATTGCCTGAACCCAGGAGGCGGAGGTTGCGGTGAGCTGAGATCGCGCCATTGCACTCCAGCCTGGGTAACAAGAGCGAAAAACTCCGTCTCAAAAAAAAAAAAAAAAAAAAAGAAAAGAAAAGAAAATCCCTATGATTGATGGTTTACCCTCTTTACTAAGAGACCGGTAAGATTTCTAATTCCTAATATAAAACAATGTAGATGGATTTAAAAATAGCCTCTGCTCACAGGAGATAAAGATCCTCATTTGAAATATGGTTATTGCTGTTGATTGTGATTACTTTTAGGAACCTTTGAATACCATCTGGAATTGTTTTTGTTTTTTTTTTTTGGACAGAGCTCAGACTTCAGTACAGCTAGGGATAACAGAAGGGAATGGTAGCCTGGGGTTACACTGTTTTATGATGACAGGAAGAAGTTGGAACTTTTATTTTGTGCCCCCACTTCTTCCATCTGCACTTAATGTTCTCATTATTCCCCGTCACTCTCCACTTCCTTCTGGGCCCCCTTTCCCTCCTGTAGCATAATTTGAATCTTTTGTTCTTTCCTTAATGGTCTTCTTTACTTCTTTTAGATATCTTTAGAATATAAGGCAGTAAAAATTCAAGAGAAAAAAAAGAAAAGAAAACCAAGAAAGCATCTGTGTAGTTGGTGTCCTGAGACGTCACATCCACATTCTGGTCCAGTGGCTCTTGCAGGGCATGGGTGTAGACTCAAACTTTATTATAAAGTGGAAATTTTGACTCACACCCTAATTTTTTTTTTTTTGAAACACGTTTTCCTGAATTTGCTTCTGTAATCTAAATCCCTCTGCATTTCCCCAGCAGTATGAAATGACTTGCAGTGTTCTGTCACTTGCTCTTGCAGTCAGTCCTTCTTCGATTAATTCTTGCTGTATTGATTGGATGAGCCTAAGCAGGATCTGTGTATGCGAAATGATAAGTAATGTGTTGTGTAATTTGGGAATTCTCCATACTCACTTGGGATCAATTACCTGGATAATTGCAATTATATAGGCTGGATTTTAAGTTCCTCTTCTCCAACACAACACAGCACAATAAAACACAACACAACCTTTCTCTCCAGCCTTGCCACATATCACGGCGAACACCTGGTGAATTCTGAGGATGTGCCTTGTTGTCTGAATTCTGAGGAGTCCCCATTGGCAGTCACAAAAAGCCTTTGTGTGTTTTAGGCCACTGTAGGCATGTGGACAGCATGTGTGTCTGTCTCTGTGAGTGTGCGTGTGTGCATGTGCGTGTCTACACACATTAGGATTTACAGCTGCCTGCTGTAATAGGCTCAATCTAAAGAATAAACAAGCCTCCTTATTTTGCTATTAAAATACATGTCTTCCCATGGAACTGCTTTCTTGGATCTTTTTGAGAACTGTGAACATCCTCCTTGGAGATTATCCACCTACCTACATGTATCTAGTGGGTAATAATTATTTTGTTCAAACAGACAGGGCTTTGAGTGACAAAGAACATGGCGCAAAGGAAGAGGAGTAGGAATCCATTTGCTGCTGTGTTTATTTGCAAAATAGAACAATAAGGGGACTATGTCTGCTAACAAACAGGCTTTTCTCTCTCTCTGCCATGGGATATAAAATCCTGTGTGTGGAGGAAGAGTTTAAAGGAACAGAGGTTAGAAAGCCAGGATGAGTGAGTGGGAGAAGAGGAAGTTCTAAGGAGACAGATATTGAGACAATGGGAAGGTCCAGGGTTACAGATAGTTGCAGAAATGATAGGGAGGTAGGGAGAGGTATTGGAAGAAGAGAGATCTGGGGCTGTTTGCTTAGAGGGGGTGTTTGCAGTTGGGTTTGGGGATATGTCGACAGGTGAGGCTTGTTTGCAGAGATAAAGGAGGTTGAGGAGGATTTAAGAATGAAAGGAGGCCGGGCGTGGTGGCTCAAGCCTGTAGTTCCAGCACTTTGGGAGGCCGAGGCGGGTGGATCACGAGGTCGAGAGATCGAGACCATCCTGGTCAACATGGTGAAACCCCGTCTCTACTAAAAATACAAAAAACTGGCTGGGCGTGGTGGCGCGTGCCTGTAATCCCAGCTACTCAGGAGGCTGAGGCAGGAGAATTACCTGAGCCCAGGAGGCGGAGGTTGCGGTGAGCCGAGATCGCGCCATTGCACTTCAGCCTGGGTAACAAGAGCGAAACTCCGTCTCAAAAAAAAAAAAAAAAAAAAAAAGAATGAAAGGAGCCAGGTGCAGTGGCTCAAGCCTGAGATGGAGACCATCCTGGTCAACATGGTGAAACCCCGTCTCTACTAAAAATACAAAAATTAGCTGGGCATGGTGGCACGTGCCTGTCATCCCAGCTACTCAGGAGGCTGAGGCAGGAGAATTGCCTGAACCCAGGAGGCGGAGGCTGCGGTGAGCCGAGATCACACCAGTGCACTCCAGCCTGGGTAACAAGAGTGAAACTCTGTCTCAAAAAAAAAGGAATGAAAGGAAATATTTGTGAAGTAGGAAGGTCTATTTGCGGAGGGGGATTTGAGGGGACTAAGGGTTTAACTGAGGATGGTGTTTGGAGAACACAGGATAAGGAAAATAGGCAGCTTTTGGATTTTTAAAGTGAGAATATTGCTAGGAAGTGGTTATGCCTGAAGCTTCTAATAATTAGCTCCCTCTTCCTTGTGTTTTGATGTTGGGATTAGTGGAAAAAGAGAGAAGTTTTTGTGTCCATTGTTGTCCATTGTAAAGCTTGGAGTTTCAGGTTGAAATAGATTTGTTTTTCTTTTCAATCCTCTAAAGCTTCCCCTCAGGCCCCATCTGCTGCCATTGGTCACCACAGAAATACCCCCACAGAATTCATGTAAAGAATGGCACTGCTTCTGAAGGACTGCTCTAAGTTGATGCCTGAATTCAATTACATGTCCTCAGTGCATGCTTTATTCATAACATCATCTTATTGTAAACAACAGTGCTGAAAGAGACCAGCCTGTGGACCACCAGTGTGCGGGAAGAGCTTTGAACCCCAGGCATCAACCACTGTCTGCCACAGAATGTACACTCCGAGTCAGCATCTTGGCTCCATGGCTCTTGCAGGGCATGGCTACAGACTCAAACTTTATTATAAAGTGGAAATTTTGACCTACACCCTAATTTTTTTTGAAACAGGTTTTCCTGAATTTGCTTCTATAATCTAAATCCCTCTGCATTTCCCAGCAATATGGAATGATTTACAGTGTTGTATCACTTGTTCTTGCAGGCAGTTCCTCTTTGATTAATTCCTGCAATATTGATTGGATGATCCTAAGCAGTGTCTGTATATGACAGTGTGAAATGACAAATAACATGTTATGTAATGGGAATTCTCCATACTCACTTGGTATAAATTACCTGGATAATTGCATTTATATAGGCCAAATTTTAAGTACCTCTTCTCTAACACAACACAGCATAATACAACACAACCAACATTTAAATTGATTTCTTTGCTTTTAAAACTTTGTTCTTGGCTGGGTGCAATTGCTTACTCCTGTAATCCTAGCACTTTTGGGGAGCCAAGGCAGGTGGATTACGGAGTTTTAAGACCAACCTGGGCAACATGGTGAAAACCTGTTTCTACAAAAAGTACAAAAAAAAAAAAAAAAAAAAAATTAGCCAGGTGTGGTGGCTTATGCATGTATTCCCAGCTACTGGGGATGCTGAAGTGGGAGGACAGCTTGAATCTGGGAGGCAGATGTTGCAGTGAGGCAAGATTGTGTCACTGTACTCCAGCCTGGGAGACAGACCCTGTCTCAAAAACAAACAAAACCCTTTGTTCCTTTGGTGCGTTTTCATTATCTTTAAACTGAGATCCCTACAGTTCACAGTATCCTCAATTCACTGTTGATGATTCATAGTTTGGAGGGGATCGGCTTCATTATGGTGCTATCTGATATAAATGGAGCTGGAGAATTCGCTTTCTAATGAGGTGATATAGTAGGTTTCAAGTGATAAATAACAAGATCACTGGGGGGATTAAATTGATGGATTGGAAAGTAAACACAAACGTTTCAACACACATTAACTTCTTTCCTGTTTAGACTTCTGGGTGTTGCCTTTTCTCTCCGATGGGCACCAGATGCATTCGCTTCTCCCAGCCCATTCTGTGGATATGCATGTAATAAGGCATATAGCCATTAAGGCTTTGGGGATTGTTTTCCTTCCACAGTAACATAATGCAGGAATCGTATAGTTTCACTGAGACCTCTTTTTGTTTACGTAAAATATACAGGAAACCCAAAATAAACGCATCAGCATAGATCAAGAAGACAGGCTATAAACTTTGGCATCTTCTTTGCCTCCTCTCTTACACATGTTTATACAGACCTCCCTTCCCCACTTCCCTCCCTCCTCTTGTCACCTTGGCAATGCCTCTGGTGTGCTCTCCTGCACCTCCCACTATCCTAACTCTGACTTTGCTTTCTTCCTCTAAACTCAGCTGCGGTTTCTGATGTCTGCAGTCACCTCCCTCCCGTTCTCATTGCCTGGGGAATTAAACCCAAACTCTTTCACTGTGTTCTTCATCCTGCTGCCTCTACTCTCCTTGCTCACACTCTAATCCTCATTCAAAGTACACGACCGATGACTGGTTCACATTTCCTAGAAATGAAAAGGGCACTCTGGAAGTAGAGAAGGCAAGAGCTGTCAGTAGGCACTGGTGTCACTCATGGGGTCAGAAAAGTCAACCATCTGAATGATTCTGTAGCTTTTGAGTTGAATTGATTTGTAAGGTTAAGAGATACCAAGTTGAAACAAATATACATATGCCTTCAGCTGTGGCAGGTAAACTAAGTTTCAGGAAAATGAGTGGATTCCACATTTGTGCTTGATGGTAAATCTTTAAATGCACAACCCTTTACACTTCCTAAACAGGACCGATAAGCTTGAACTGAAAAAAAAAAAAAAATGGGGTATCAGGCACAAATAGCCCTTTTTCTCTGGAACGTCCTGCCATCCCAGTCATCTGTAACTTTCCTCTACAGATATGCGTGGCCAAGAAATGGTGTATGGCTGTTTCTCAGATGTGGTTTATTATTTGCAAAAATCCTGCTTGTTTTTTCCCTAGAGTTTGTAAAGCTGATCTTTCAGCCGACTCTACTTTGGAAAATTCTGCTGTTATATTTTGTTTGGCCAACCAATCTGCTTTGGTAATCATAGTTTTTGATTTTTAGAAAAAGTGTATGTTGGAGAGGGGGAAAAGTAGTGGCACTTTCTGGGGTAGCAGGGAATCTGTACTGTAGTTTAATACTCTTTATTTTCTTTAGCCCAAAGAAATAGGTGACACAGCTTGGTAATATTTTAGTCACGTGATTAAGTAGCTTTTCCAACTACAGACAGGTTGGAGTATATTGATATATTATATCATCTAAAAAATAACATCAGTATCTTATGCTGCAGATAAGATGTTTGTTGGATGTGTCAGTGGTCAAAAGCCAAACCTTTGAGTATTCATTTTGACATTAGGTATTAAATTCTTCAGTTCTTTACTGTTGGAGTAAATATTTAAACTGCAGTTTGGCTTTTTATTCCACTTAGTGACATCTGCTGTGGCTTGGTTTCTGGGTTGCTGTGTCTGCATACTACGGGAATACTCTTAGTTCTGTTTCCCATTTTGTATATATTACTTTCAAAGCAAAGTCCTCCTTACTAACTGGCACTAATTGTCTATTCTAACAGCTCAGAGATTTTTCTTTTTTGGTAGCCATTCCTAGAAGATCCTAAACACTTGAAGCACTACTGAGCAAGTTAAATCACTTTTAGGGAAGGCATGCTACTTGGACCCAGGAGGGCATATCTTACTTACATGGTGGTGGTAGAAATAGAAAAAGATTTAGGTAACTGTGAGGGAGAGATACATGATTATTAAATATAGTTCATCCCAGGAGACTTATAGTCCTAGATTTTAAAAAACAGTGTTATAGAAAATAATTTTTCTTACATGGATTTTGTTTTTAATTCTATTACAGACAGGATGTTTGTTGGAGGTACCAGTGGTCTGACCGAATACGGGCTTGGAAGTTTGTTTACATCCTTAAACTCACAGAATTTTAGGTGTGCAAATGGCGTTATGCTACTATGGGATGATACCTATCAGATTCCCTTCCCTTTGGTGGGCTTCTTCATCATTTCTTTATACTATAACCTCCTCAAAACTACCATTCTCACTGGATTCACCCCACTCCATGTTCTATTTCCTGCCAACCAATTGTTTCCATTAAGGCATGCATAGCGATTATTTGTTTATAAGCACCTTTTTCCCTTTACACTCTAAGCTACGGAAAGGCAGGAAACGGTATCTCTTACTGTATGTCTCCCAATGCCTAGCTCAGAGCCTGATTTACACTAGGCACTTAATGAAGATTAGCAAAGAAGTCCCAAATCTCGGTGGCCGCAGACAATCTTGGGTTGACAAGGAACTTGTTTCGACAAGGACCTTGTTCCATGTTGTCCTCATTCAGGAGTGTGGGCTAACAAAGCCTCCGCTAGCCTGGATGGAGGCTAGTTGTCTTAGCAAGGGAGTGGGAAATGCTGAATCATGCTCTGACTCATGATGCTTCAGCTTGGAACTGGCAAGTTACTTTCTCTCATACTTCATTGATCAAAGCAAGGTACCTAGCCACACCTAACCTCACAGAGATGAGGAAGAGCAACCTCACTATGTTCCTGAAAGGAGAACTGGAATATTAGTTAACACTAATGCCTGCTAAATAAATGTCTGATGAACAGTAGGCATGGATTTAATGAATGAAGTACCTAAACCCATTGAGATTTTTTATTTTTTTCCCTATTCAATAAGCAGAACTACTCAAATATGGAAGTAATATAGCTACATTCTAAAAAACACAAATATTAATATTATCTAAGCTATTATTCAGCAAACATCTAGAGACTTTTTTTTAAATAACAATTCTGTTGGCTTTCTTTGTATCAGGGAAGTGTTATGTTTGATTTTTTTTAGTGTTTCAGATACATAAAGGATGGAACAGATACATTCATGATTAATGTTTTTGCCAGTCATTTAGAAGAGTTGGAAAAAATGTTACAGTCTTCGATATTTATATATTAAATTAGTCTGATCAAGAAGTTCTTTAAAATAATCTTTTTTGGAAAAGTTAATATCTGGCTTGAAAATTGACAAGCAGTAAGGAAAAATTAACTTAAAATATCTAATTGTTCAGGCATAGCGGCTCAAACCTGTAATCCCAGCACTTTGGGAGGCCGCGGCAGGCAGATCACTTGAGGTCAGGAGTTATAGAGACCAGCCTGGCCAACATGGTGAAACACTGCCTCTACTAAAAATACAAAAATTAGCCAGGTATGGTGGTGCACGCCGGTAATCCTAACTACTTGGGAGGCTAAGGCAGGAGAATCGCTTGAACCCAGGAGGCGGAGGTTGCAGTGAGTTGAGATTGTGCCACTGCACTCCAGCCTGGGCAACACAGCAAGACTCGGTCTCAAAAAAAAAAAAAAAAGTCTAATCAACTTTAAAATGAAGTGTTGCTACATATTCTAGTATTTTATGCTAAGTGAGTTTTTTTTTCTGGTTGTCAAAACAGTCCAAACATATTACATAAAATGTAGAAAATATAAACTAGCACGAGAGACCTGTTAAAAGTCACTGGTAAAACTACCATCCAAATAAAACCACTACTGATTTTTTTTTGGTGTAATTTCTTCCAGTCCATTGTAATTGCTATTATTGTTATGGAAGAATAGGCATATTGGGGAGCCAAGAGAAGATTCTGTCTTATACTAGAGAGGCTGCCGTGGAAATGCTAAGAAGTGATCAAATTCAGAAGATGTTTTAAGGACAGTGTTGATAGAATTTAGAGATGGATAAAATGAGCAAGGGGGTGCTAGCGATAGAGGTGGCCAATGCTGATTCCCAGGATTTTGGCTTGATCCCTACCTGTGTGTATGGTTGTGTGTATGTACAACTGACTCTTGAGCAACTTGGCTAAATTGAAAATCTGCATATAACTTTTTACTCCCCCAGAACTTAACTACTGTTAGCCTACCATTGACCAGAGGCCTTACTAATAACAAAGCCAATTAACACGTTTTAATATAAAATAACACATATTTTATATGTATGATATACTGTACTATGATAATAAAGTAATTTAGAGAAAAGAGGTTATTAAGATGTTCATAAGGAAGAGAAAGTATGTTTATTAAGTGGAAGCGGATCATTTTGAAGGTCTTCATCCTCTTTGTCTTCATGTGGAGGAGGAAGAGGAGGAGCTGGTTTTGATGCCTCTGGGGTAGCAGAGGGGAAGCAGAAGAGGCAGGCACAATCAGTGTGACTTTATGCTTTTTTGTAAAGTATAATTTTACAAAAAGTAAACTTTTTACTTTCTTAATTTCTCTGAAAATAATATTTTATTTTTATTTTTTTTTAATTTTTAAAATTTATTTATTTGACTTTAGGTATATACTATATCTGGCATTTCTCCACATGTTATCCCTCCCCACTTCTCCTCCCTCCCCACCCCCGCTGTCTCTCCCCTACCCACCCTAAAAATGTTTTTTATGGTACCAATCCTCCTTCAACTATTTGCTATAGTTCAGTACCTATGTCATAGAAGGGTCCGTGTTGTAAAAGAAGTCAAAAGCGGTCTTGAATACTCAGAACCCTTCTGCCAGAGTGTGTAACGTCAGTGTGTTTTCTTGTACTGCTTCTTCTACGTCTTCTTCATCATCTGACAGTGGTTTAGAACAACTTTTCTCTATTAGTTGTCCCTAATGTCCTCAGGATCCATCTCTTTCCTTGTTTTTTCAATTCCAAAATGTTTAACTTGAGACGATTGTCCAAGGCTTGCTGGAATTTCAATCTGGCAAACCAACGAGAGGTGATGCTAGTTCAGAATAGAAGAGTCTCAGTTTCAGTCCTCTAAGCTGTTAAGATATGCCTCGTACCAGGCTGGTGTTGCCTTTAAAACCAGAACTGACAGCAGTAGACACATGCTGAGAGGAGCATTTGTCTTGGGGGCAGAAAGGACCCTCTTCCTCAGGAATGAAAGACTTACCGAGAGCGACATGGCAGGACTAGACCCCAGCTGGGAGCCAAATATAATGAAAAAATTTGATTTTTTTTTTTGGAGGTACATTTAAAAGGATAAATTGCGTTTGTAACTATCTGGACAGGGCTTTGGGTTAGAGGATAAGGAGCCCAAGGCAGCGTTTGTTGGGCAAGGCTGCACCTTTATGGGCAGTTGGGTTAGTGGCCCATCACCAGGATTTAGGCAGCCAGACTGTTTCTTGGCCTTGTGGATAAAGAAGCAGCTCTTTACGAGGCTGCCTGAATTTGCTCAGAAAGTATGTGAAGCTTAGCAACAGGGTGAAGTCCATTAATCCATGGTGGGAGGGAGTGAGGAAGGCTTTGATTAAAATGGAAAGCTTGAGTTCATTGAGTTTCTCATCTAGGGGGCAACAAAGCTAGAGGGGTGGCAGTAAGGTAAAAATACTAGACAGAACCTCTTCCTTAAACTTGTGGCTTAGTTACAGAGACAACCAGATTGTGAAACCGTATGGTATGTGATACTATCACAAACCATAACCGTAGGTGATACTGTTCCTATATGTATCAGAGATGTCATGATTAGCGTCTGATGTGCCCAGGGGCTGGAGGACAATTTTAGTGGTTCATGGGTTCCATGACAATGTTTAAATTGTATTTTCCCATTGCTGATAATCTAAGAAATTTCTTTTTTATCAGTTAGAATTATAAACCTTCCCATTTGCAGTAATAGTTTGTATCTCAAAGACGTTTTCATAGGCTAAAACTTTAGTTTCCTAAGTTAACATTGTTCAAACTAGGGTTCAAAACACATTTTCTTAAAAATTTTAATCATAGAAAATAGAATCCTGATCTGTCCCTGGAAGAGCAAGTGGGTCCTGATAGGTGTTTCTGCTGGAAGAGAGGATTTGCAAGGAAGAGCATAGTGCATTTGGGGTACTAGAAAATTTGAAGGCTGTAACAGTTTCAGGTTTTTAAATATACCATCCTGACCATGTGTCAGTAATTCGTGGAATACCTTTTTCTTTGTTATTACCTGCCTCTGATGACTAAAGGAGTTTTAACTCTTCTTGTTGAGAAGGTAACTCCCAGAGCCCTCATTTAAAGAACCATCTTCTAACCCTCATGTTATTGAACAGTGTCTAACAGAAACTTTTCTTTCTCCTCCCAAATGTGAATTTTGTTTCCTTGGGACTTTATTTCTGAACAGTTAATGTTTCTAGCAGAGACATCTATAGGAAGGTTCATTCCATTATGCCTTTGAGCATTAGCTAGTCACTAGGGAAGCAGGTGTTTTGCTACGAGCCAGAACATTAAGGAGAAATTGTCTGTTTTATGGACCAGCCTAATCCTGCACCTTTACTTGGTTAGGGATTTGTTTCCCTCAAATGTCACTGCTGTCCTTTTAAGTTGTTTTTCTTTTGTACATAGGATATCCCAGAAGGTATCTTCTGGATATCCCAACCTTCTGGAATATCTTATGTACAAAAGAAAAATAACTTAAAAGAACAGCAATAAAAAGATGTTCATTCTTCTTCAATTTGCTGTGCAGTTTTAACAGGTTTACAAGTAAAACAGAGTTTGTGCTTGTTAGTTGCATTAGGGCAGACTGAAAGATTATTTGTTGAGATGTAGGCCTAACAAGGAGCTGTTCTTTTAAAATCTTTTTTAAGGCAAAATGTTCTCTTTTATTTCTTTACAGATTCCAGCAAGATTATGGAAGAGCATAGCCAAAAGGAGCTAGATTTACAAAATGGGAGCTTAAAGGAAGACTCTGTGGTGCATTCGACTGAGAACATGATGGAGAGCCTTAGCCCAAAGAAATACTCTTCCAGTCTGAGATTTAAGGCCAATGGAGACTATTCTGGCTCCTATTTAACCCTCTCGCAACCTGTGCCTGCAAAGAGAAGCCCTTCTCCTTTGGGAACCAGTGTCAGAAGCAGCTCCTCCTTAGCCAAAATCCAGGGAAGCAAGCAGTTATCTTATGATGGAACTGACAAACATATTTCCATGAAACCTCCAACTCCTTTACTCAGCACGACATCCTCCCTCAGTGGATATCCACTTGGAAGAGCAGACTTTGATCACTATACTGGCCGGGACAGTGAAAGGACTTTGAGGCTCTCAGAGAAGCCCCCTTATTCCAAATACAGCTCAAAGAATAAATCGCATGACAATGTCTACTTTCTCGGAGGCCTGGAAGGTCGGAAGGCATCTGGCTCGCTCCTAGCCATGTGGAATGGAAGTTCCCTGAGTGATGCTGGTCCCCCTCCTATCAGCAGATCAGGCGCTGCAAGCATGCCTTCAAGCCCGAAGCAAGCCAGGAAAATGAGCATTCAGGACAGCCTGACGCTTCAACCCAAGTTAACTAGACACAAGGAGCTTGCATCTGAAAACATCAGTTTGAGAACTAGGAAGTACTCCAGCAGCAGCCTGAGTCACATGGGAGCCTGCAGCCGATCACTTCCCAGGCTGTACAAAGCCACAGAGAACCAACTGACACCCCTCAGCTTGCCTCCAAGAAACTCTCTGGGCAATTCCAAACGAACAAAACTTGGGGAAAAGGATCTACCTCATAGCATAATAGACAACGACAATTACCTTAATTTTTCTTCTTTGAGCTCAGGGGCTTTACCCTATAAAACCTCTCCTTCTGAAGGCAATCCTTATGTAAGTTCTACCCTCAGCGTCCCTGCCAGTCCTCGAGTGGCTCGGAAGATGCTTCTGGCCTCCACCTCCTCCTGCGTCTCTGATGACTTTGATCGGGCTTCATACGTGGGGACAAACTCGAGTCATTCGCTTTTTGCCGGAGAATCAGACAGAGTATTTGCAACCAGGCGGAACTTCTCTTGTGGATCTGTGGAGTCTGATGAGGCTGACTTGGAAAGCCTCAGACAGACCTTAGGAACCCCCCAGCCTGTCCTTCGGGAACGGAAAAGCAGCATCAGCTCTATTTCAGGACGTGAGGACCTGATGGATTATCACCGACGGCAGAGGGAGGAAAGACTCAGGGAGCAGGAGATGGAGCGACTGGTAATGTTCACCTCAACAGTGATTGACCTCACTGTTTCATTAACCAGTATCTACAGGGCAGCCTTGTAGACCGACTCCAGGAAATGTGGGAACATGGATTTTCATGTTCACTAGTCGTGAACATAGCTGCTATGTTTCTCTTCTCTCCTGCTATCCTTCTTTTTCCCGAATCACTATTCATAGGCATGACTGGCTATCTTTAAGGCCTACAGAAGTTAATTTAGTTGATCTGTGGACTTCTCAAAAGTATAAATTCTTGAAAAACGTAACAAAGGAGTTGAGAATTTTATGAAATTTCTGAATCTTACAAAGTTCTCTTTAAGACTGTGAGGAAATGCTGACTTTTATTATAGCATTAAATTTGCCTGTTTATGGTTATGAGAGAAGTGGTTAGTGAAATCATGACTCACCGAGAATTAGGTAGTAACTTTGTCTTTATAGCAAGTTGTCTAGAAAGTTGGAGTTGCCTCAGTGGTGCTCAGGTTTTTCCACACTGCTCGTACACCCCCTTACTGTCTTCAGCTCTGACTCTTAGCATGTACAGTGACTCCAAACTACGCATACTCACAAGATCTATTGAGTTGTCTTTTTCATTACTATAAGTAACGAATTTTTACTTATTGTCGAAATGCTGAAAATAAGAAGACAGGAGGAAACATCCCTTGAGAGTCTCCCTAATGAATGAGAACGAACAATTGCATTTTCCCATTCTCTTTTAAGCACAACTATTTCTCTTTTGGAATGACTCCCTGTCAGAGATTACTTTGATTCATTTTCGTTTCACGATTTCCTTTATGAGAGAAGCTGTATGGTAGTAAAGCTGACAACATCACTATAGGATTATCAGAAGTATTTTGGTTACTAAAATATACTAGAATATGATTTTTGAATCACATCCAAAACTAGTTAATACCCTGTAGGACAAGAAAATTGTAACCCAGGCTTGTCTAACTTGGGGCCTGTGGGCCATGTATGGCCTATGACAGCTTCGAATGCCACCCAATACAAACTTAAGCTTTCTTAAAACATTATGAAATATTTTTTTTGCCTTTGTTTTTGCTTATTAGCTATCTCAGTGTTTTTTATGTGTGGCCCAAGATTGGACACCCCTGTTGTAATCTTTGGATTACAGTGGACAGAAACCATTTGTATCCATCCAGAAGGAAGTATGTTTGACATTTTAGAGCAGGAATCTTTTGCATCGCTCATAGTTTTTGATAAGTTGATGTCTGTTCTTATACAGTTTTCAAATATCCTAACTGACAATAGCGAATGAAAATAAGTGTGCATACTCTTAGAGAATTTAGATGGTCCTTGGGTGGGTCAGTTATACAGTATTCAGTATGACATTTCTCTTTATTATCGTAAATAATCTCTATGTGTGGACTAAAATGGGATTGTGCTTGGGCTTGCTTCATTGACAGAAATTCAGAAGACTTAATTAGCATATAAAACCATGCCAAGCAACTATTATTTATAAAGCCAGATAATTAACTTCTATCTGATAACTTATCAAGGAATCTGGGAGAGCATTTTTAATGGCTTCCATGACTCCAGACATCTATTTCCTCTTATGTTCCAAGGATAGACAACCAAACTCAAGAAATTCTTCTCGGCTAGGTTTCATCTTCAACATCTGTTAAATATTGGAGAATTTCTCTTTCTTCCAGATTTTCCAAATCTGGTATGGATCTTGGCAATCCAGGAAGTGACCTTCTGTACTGCCTGTAAGGTTGGGCCTGTTAAGTCATAAAGAGTTTTCACTTCTTGAAAGAGCTTTGTGGATATCACTCTAAATATGAAGTTATGTATTTTTCTTTAATAGCGGTCTTGTCATATCTGTTGAAATGAGGCTTATTTTTAAATTTGGCACTCTAGACTTGATCTTGGTCGCATAGTCTATTTGTTTGACTACATTGCAGTAAAAGGGATGACGGATCCAGCCTGTGCAAATGATGATATTGCCGTTAAAAAGTAAAGTGGCTCAAAAAAGTTACCTCCTGAATTCTGAGAGATCCGTGAGAACAAGTTACCATGAAAATAATATTTCATTTCATTTGCAAAATCAGCGTTAGCTGAATGGAGGATTAGAGATAGAGTGGTATGAATGCCGAAGGATTTTCGCCCTGAAAAAATAGATCATTAAAAATAATACTGGTAATATTCCAAAACAGATATCTACATTTAGAAATTCAATTTTTATTATCAATTCAGTCAGTTCTATGTAATTAATTCTTATTCCTCTGCATCCTGGGCTGTTAATTTGGTATGATGAAGTCATCTATTTCTGTACTAAAAAGAGTCCTGAAAATCTGATTTAGCTGCCTAGTACTGTCTCATTTTTGTCTGTGCAGTTCTTTGAAATATCTGGAGTTAGGAATACCTAGGCCGGGCGCGGTGGCTCAAGCCTGTAATCCCAGCACTTTGGGAGGCTGAGGCGGGTGGATCACGAGGTCGAGAGATCGAGACCATCCTGGTCAACATGGTGAAACCCCGTCTCTACTAAAAATACAAAAAATTAGCTGGGCATGGTGGCGCGTGCCTGTAATCCCAGCTACTCAGGAGGCTGAGGCAGGAGAATTGCCTGAGCCCAGGAGGCGGAGGTTGCGGTGAGCCGAGATTGCGCCATTGCACTCCAGCCTGGGTAACAAGAGCGAAACTCCGTCTCAAAAAAAAAAAAAAAAAAGAATACCTAGTAACGTCTTATCCACAAGGTTCTAAAACTGTCTTTTTCTTCGTTAACAAGATACTGTATTTTGTAGGCAAGCTCACAGGGAAAGTAGAGAACACTTGGTGAATGTAAGAGTTAAGTGGCTATAGTTAGTTTATGGTTAATTTAACAAACAATATCAGCGTGAAGGAGAGTTAAAATCCTTTAAATCAGTTTTGTAAGAACATATGACAGAGAACAAGGGCACTGACATATAATCAAGGCCTTTCTGTAAAGTACCAATCTTTGAACCTTATGTATAATATTAAAAAAAAATATTTTACCTGTACAAAATTATCTTAAGGAAGGGTGACTTTCTCATTTGATTTGAGAAATTTTTAGGGGCACAGTGAACAAACCTAATTATTTCTAGCCTCTTGCTTTTTGTAAAATTAAGGAACAAATCTTGGTGATTGCCCACAGGTTCTCTGGGAAAACCTAAAAGTAGTTCAGGAATAGGTATCTTAGAAATTTTATTTTTTTTCTTTAGGGTCTGTCTGATTTGAAGGCAAAATCAGAGGAGATTTTGTCATTTGAGTAATACAGAATTGTGTATACCTGAGAGTAGTGAATGTTTGTGGTTTGGCTATTTAATAAAATGGCAATAGATTATTTTATGATGAGCACGTAGCCTTAAATCATTCAAAAATGAAGAAAACTCTTTGTTATTTTAAATGTGCAAGACTATATTCCAGTTAGTGCAAAGCTCAGAAAGTTACTCCTGTAAGATACTAATCTCTGCTTTTTTGGGCAGATTATGTAGAAGAATTACCTTTTACTGCCTTTTGCAAACATAGGCTGATTTCTCCAAGATGAGTCTGTCATTTCAATAGAGATAACTGCATTTTAGTTTTACATTAACAGGGTGCTTGTCATATATTACATTTTTTAATGCATTACATTAAACATACTTAATGAGTAATTGCATCAAAATCATGCAAACTTTGCCAAATTTTTGACATGCTATTATTTCTTTATAGCTGTTTTATTTGCAAGTATTATAAACCAAATTAAATCAAACTCCCTTTGCGCAAATCTTCAATTTTCTGTTTCCATCAACTTCTGTCC
Organism: Saimiri boliviensis; assembly: GCF_048565385.1. NCBI lineage: Eukaryota > Metazoa > Chordata > Mammalia > Primates > Cebidae > Saimiri > Saimiri boliviensis. The sequence continues at coordinate 39,135,517 of NC_133456.1, read as the reverse complement.
TTCATACATTCTGGAACAACGAGACACTAAGACAAAAATACTTAAAGGTGTTGGAGATTATGTTCACACTAACACATCACAGAACATAATTACTGATAATGTGAAAAGGTTTGCCACAGTTATAATTCAGTTTAGGTGAGTACAATGTTTATATCTTTTTTAATATTATGGAAATAATGTTAGCTTATGTTTTTAGCAAACTAATATAAGACAATTTAAAAGTTCAGGTAAACTAATCACTTTATCATAAAACAAATTCAAATATTTTTAAAAAATGAAATTATGGTTGTATTATACTATACACTGATAAAACAAGGAAAAGATATGTAGCTGTTTTGTTGTTGAATTTAAAATGTATTTGTTTTCTTAAAAATTATATTTACCCATGACACAGCCCCAGGAGATCCTGAGAACATGTGTCTCTAAAGCTGTTTTTATAACCAAATTATCAAATCAGGTCTTTCTTTTTTTTAAAGAGAGCAGAGTCAGGCTGGGTGAGGTGACTTACACTTATAATCCCCACACTTTGGGAGGCCAAGGTAGGAGGATCACTTGAGCCCAGGAATTTGAGACCATCCCGGGCAACATGGCAAAACTCTGTCTCTACCAAAAAATGTAAAAATTAGCCAGGTGTGGTGGTGCATGCCTGTACTACCAGCTACCTGGGAGGCTGAAGTGGGAGTATTGATTGAGCCCAAGAGACTGAGGCTGCAGTAAGCTGTGATCACACCACTGAACTTCAGGCCAGGTGGCAGAGTGAGACCCTGTCATTAAAAAAAAGGGCACATTTAAAGCATTAGAATTTCACAAAATTTATTTCAAGAAAATAAATTCTTGAAATTCTGGGAATGTTATATTTATCTATTTGTTAGTCTATAAACCAATCAGAATAGCAGGCCTCCTCTATTTATTTATTATTATCCTCAGGAGGTAGAAAAATATTTCACCTACACACAGTGTTTTCCCTACTCCTCCTTAGGTAGAGACACAGATGAAAGGTTTATGGCATAAGTCCTGCAGCTCCAATTACTGATCAAAAGTGAGCACTGGACCACAAAATCTCACTTTTCCAGATCTCAAAAGACTGGTTGCTTTTCCATCAGGCACAAAATATATTCCTGATCTGAGTACATAAATAGAAAAACAAACAAATTGTAAACAACAACAAGCAAATAGTCTGTCACCTCTCCCCTGACCGAGGCTGGATTCTAGTTCTATCTGTCAAATCACCACGTGGTCAGATTGTGAAACCAGATTCCTAGTCATGGCTGCCACCAAGGGAGGTAACTATCAGTTATATGCAAACCAAAACCCCAGTGAAACTTGGCCAAGGATTAGAAACAAAAACTACAGAGAATAGCTAGTCAGTGCAGGTAATATTCTGTTGCCATTTGGGATTTACCTCCAAAGCCAAGAAAAGATGTGCCTGGGCATCCAGCCCATGAGATACAGTTCATGGGCAGTACAATTTAATTGACTGTGTAAAGTGAGTCACTTGCACGTTTTATTAAGGACCTCCAAATCGTCGAAGCCTAGTTTTCAAAAAGTGAATGCAACTCTTTATGTAAATGAAGAACGAATAGATGCCAAAGATTTCTTTCCCTCATTAATGAAGAAACCAGGTGGGGCAAAGCTGGTTCACCAAGCATAGTATCTACGGTATTTTTAGCTCACCTGTGATTATACTAGTGTTCCACCTGGATTTCTTTTAATGTGTTGAATCTTTATTTGAAAACTCAAGGTAATTTTATTGAGTATTAAAGATTAAACTGTAATTATGCACCTCCAAGGACCTACTAATGAGGTAAACAATCCACTTTGAGTCTATATTAAACAACCTCCAGCTGCTGTGCTATTTGAGAGGTTTAGTTTGTTCAGTTTTCCTAAAAATAAATTTTCTTTCTTTTTGGTTTTTGCTCTCAGCTGCCAATTCATGCTTTGGTCATTTTGCCAGCCTTTTCATTTTTCATGATCTTCGAAACCAGTTATCAAGTCTTAATTTGAAATGTTCTGAACTAAGGGTTACTAAGGACAAGTGAGGTCTCGAGGGGGCCCTGAGCATATGAAATGTGTGCACTTCAGTTTATAGACCTGTGACATCTGTTTGGACTGGTTGGTGGTCATTTTAACTTCCTCACTCTGAGCTATGTTTCAAGTAGGGGATATTAATGAATAAGATGTTGCTAGAGGGCTGGGATGCTCATTCTTTGACAGATTAGATATTCTAGAGCAGGGGTCCCCAACCCCTGGGCCAGTAGCGGTTTCTGTCCTGTTACAGGACAGGAGGAGGTGAGCAGTGAGCCAGCAAAGGTTCATCTGTATTTCCAGCCACTCGCCATCACTCACATTACTGCCTGAGCTCCAACTCTTGTCAGATCAGTGGTGGCATTAGATTTTCAAAAGAGTGAACACTATAGTGAATTGCACATGTGAAGGCTCTAGGTTGCATGCTTCTTATGAGTCTATTGCCTGATGATCTCTCACTGTCTCCCATCACCCCCAGATAGGACTGTCTAGTAGCAGAAAAACAAGTTCAGGGCTCCCACTGGTTCTGCATTATGATGAGTTATATAATTATTTCATTATACATTACAGTGTAATCATAATAGAAATAAAGTGCACAATAACTGTAACGTGCTTGAATCATCCTGAAACCATCCCTCCTCCATGTCCATGGAAAAATTGTCTTCCATGAAACCAATCCCTGTTGCCAAAAAGTTTGGAGAGTGCTGTTCTAGAGGTTAGGAAAATCATTATAAAGTAGGATATTCTTGTAATTGTCCTATTTGACACCTGCCTTCCTCTAAGTAGTCCAGAGGTAGTAATGGCCTTCTAGAGCTTTTTTTTTTTTTTTTTTTTTTTTTTGAGACGGAGTTTCGCTCTTGTTACCCAGGCTGGAGTGCAATGGCGCCATCTCGGCTCACCGCAACCTCCGCCTCCTGGGTTCAGGCAATTCTCCTGCCTCAGCCTCCTGAGTAGCTGGGATTACAGGCATGAGCCACCATGCCCAGCTAATTTTTTGTATTTTTAGTAGAGACAGGGTTTCACCATGTTGACCAGGATGGTCTCGATCTCTCAACCTCGTGATCCACCCGCCTCGGCCTCCCAAAGTGCTGGGATTACAGGCTTGAGCCACCGCGCCCGGCCCCATCTAGAGCTTTTTATGATCCAAGACAGTGAAAGTCGTTTTAAGAAGAAAAGGGGAAAATAAATGAAAGCAAACCCTGCTGCTCTTGAGAGTATTCATTTGGTTACGTTGACAAAAGCATCTGTGTTCTTTTGTGGAGAACCAGTGGATTTACCTGAATTGCATTGTAGCCATCCAGTATTTTCTTTCTGGCTGATGATGGTCATCTAGCATTGTTGCCTTTTAGAACAATGCAGGGCCACACTGATACTTATTTCTCAAACTTGTTGTAATGTGATGCCAGGACTCATGAAGCATCACGGAATAAGGTTTTCTGGTTTTTTACATACATATGAATTTTTTACATTACATATGGATTCCTTGAAAATAAGATTGGCTTTCTTTTAAGGTACATATTAATATTTCTGTGATAGTTATGTGAATAGGTGAAATGTCTGGGTCAGCAGTTCTCTCCCACTGAAGGTGTTTTGTCCTTATAACTCCTTTGAAAGCACTTTCTAACTAAATAATTTTAATTTGCAAGAGGCTGGGACCATACCTACCTTGCTCACCACTATAGATGCACCTCCAAGCCAGATTCTTTGCATGTTTTGGAAAAGAGTTCTTGAATATTTTTGCTACCCATTCATGACATTCATTCTGGGTTTCCTTCATCTGTGACTGTAGGTTGCATCCCTGGTTCCCAGATGATATGCATTTAGTTCTAGGTAACATTGAAGCTCTCTACAAAAAAAAAAAAAATGAAGATATCTCAGTATAAATGCTTTTTTTTTTTTACTTCCAGAAAGGGGAAATTATTTTCCAACTTTCAATTAAAAACAAAAACATGAAAGAGTTATTTTTCCTTACTTTGAAAAATTTCTAGCATTCTTTATAAGAATTGTTACTCTCCAATGTCATACAAAAACCAGGGTTATAGATCCAAGAGTCTTGCTTGTGTACTTTTGAGGAGATCCTAGATCTGATGTTTCTAAAATTAAATAAAAAAGTAATCGAGCATATTTGTTTTAGGACTTTTGGTATTTTATAAAATAAATGTATGTATTCTCTACTCTCTGAAAGGTGGTCAGATGCAGACCCTATTTTAAAGACCAGAAAGTAAACAGGTTGGTATTATGTAATGTTGTAATTAGGAAAAATTATTGAGGAACCCAATACTAGTGAGCATCGTCTGATGAAAGTGACTGCTCGTAGATTTTTGCTTCTCTGTTTGCTTCTTGATGTCTCTATTTCCTGGTGATTCCTGATCCCCCAAAATAAGTTGGGCATTCAGACCCTTTTGGCTGTGTTGAGCCATATTATAAGTTTGGTAATATTTTTTGTTTGGATTGCAGAATGAACAGTGTTGAGAGAAAGCTTATTGTTGCTTAGTCATAGTATTAATCTTTTTTTTTTTTTTTTTAACAATGTCTTTGAAATGTGAAGGCAAGCTTAAGTATTTGAAAATGATTTTGTCCTCCAGTTCGACTTGAATCTCCTTCCTGATGTGGCCCTTCCGTTTGCTACATCCTGAGTATAATTTTAATTTATTTTAAAAAGTGGCTGCACTAGTTGGAAGAAGCCAGTTAAACTGCAAATAGGGTAAGAGGTTTATTTACTGACCCAGTAAACTTAGTGACTCAAGACTTCTGAAAGGATCTTGAGAAACAATGGCTCTCTTCCTATATTCTGCTAGAATGGCCATTTGGTGGGTACACAGGCTTAATCTTCAGATTCAGCCTAAGGCTTAAACTGAATTGTTGCTGTGGAGCCTTTTAATTTCTCTCATGTTTAAAATAGCCATCAATTCTCTGCCCCCGCCTTTTTTTTTTTTTTTTTTTTTACTTTCCTAACTTGTTTGGAGGATTTATGGGATTTAGCTCAGAAATAAAATGTGAGCCACAAATGTGAACCGTGAATGTCATTTAAAATTTTTTTATGTTAAGCCAAAAAAAAAAAAAAACCACCCAGGTGAAATTAGGCATAATATATTTGACAGCACAGGATTAGATTAACAATGCTAACCGCTCCCCAAATAAGCAATCCATTCTTTAAGTAAACAGCATTATTTCTAAATAAAGTAAGTACATTTTTAGTCACTGGGTCATATAAAGAATAATTAGCTGTCATCAGATCACCTTGAGTTATTAGAGAATAAAGTAAAGACTTTCTACAAATTGCTAGGGTGTATGTGTGTGTGCAAGTGTGTGTGTGCCTACCTGTGTGTATATGTTGATTAAATATTGAAAGAATTAATCATTAATCATTAGCAAATTTGGGCTGTCAATCATACTCCATTAACTGAGAGTTAAAAAAAAAACAGTTGTCATATCTTCTTTCTTTCTTCTTTACTTGGAGAAACAGATGGGTAGAAAAGGAGTGGAAAAGAAAAATTAGCATTTGGCACAAATCTAATGACTTCACATTGGATGTGAAGGTTTGCTCTCAAGAATAGACTGCTGCAACACAGAATTTCATGAAGATTTTAGCTTCATGAAATTCTATGTTGCAGCAGTCTATTCTTGAGAGCAGACCTTCTCTGTTCTTATAGTGGCAATACAAACTATTGCCTCTTGATGGTGCCATCCATTAAAAAATTATTCTTAGAATTTGAGAGATTTATGTTCTGACTCTTCACGTAGTTCAGCTTTCTCAGACTAAATGCTGAAATACAGAGATCAACTTGGACTAAAAAGAGACCCTATATGCCACTATGTCAGTTACGGAAGAAGTCTCATTCGTTTTTAAAATGACAAATATATGAACACTTGTTTGTAAATAAGAAATAAAGCTCATAAATAAAATTTGTAGAAAAATACAAACTAAACAAAAACCGAAAATATATTAAGACCAAAAAATATATAGGAGTGGAGGCCGGGTATGATGGCTCACACCTGTAATCCTGGCACTTTGGGAGGCTGAGGTGGGTGGATCACCTGAGGTCAGGAGTTTGAGACCAACCTGGCCAACATGGTGAAAGCTTGTCTTTACTAAAAAATTACAAAATTAGCCTGGCATGGTGGCGCATGCCTGTAATCCCAGCTACTTCAGAGACTGAGCAGGAGAATTGCTTGAATCCGGGAGGTGAAGGTTGCAGTGAGCTGAGATCAAGCCATTGCCCTCCAACATGAGCAAAAGAGTGAAACTCTTGTCAAAAAAAAAAAATATATATATATATATGTATATGTATGTATATGTATATATATGTGTGTATATATATGTATCTATATATTTATGAGTGGAGATATATGAAGTGAAGGAGGACTATTCTTTCTTTTTGAGCAGAGTCTTGGCACCGTGCCCGGCTAATTTTTGTAATTGTAGTAGACACAGGGTCTTGCCATGTTGGCCAGACTGTTCTTGAACTCTGGCTTCAAGTGATCTGTTCGCTTTGGCCTCTGAAAGTATTGGGATTACAGGCATGAGCCAACATGCCTGGCCTAGTATATCTAAATTTAAAAGCTGACTATTTATAGAGCTACAATTTTTAAAAATTTGTCATCAACTAATAGGTTTACTGACTGTACTGGTGAATTCTTTTTTTTTTTTTTTTTTTCCTGAGACCGAGTCCCTCTCTGTTGCTCAGGCTGGAGTGCAGTGACGCGATCTCAGTTCAATGCAACCTCTGCCTCCTGGGTTCAAGTGATTCTCCTGCCTCAGCTTCCTGAGTAGCTGGGATTACAGGCGCACGCCACCATGCCCATCTAATTTTTGTATTTTTAGCAGAGATGGGGTTTCGCCATGTTGACCAGGCTGGTCTGAACGTCCTGACCTCATGATCTGCCTGCCTTGTCCTCCCAAAGTGCTAGGATTACAAGCGTAAGTCACCATGCCTGGCCTGTGCTGGCTAATTCTTATAATGTGAATTTCTCTTCCCCAGCTTGAGAAAAGATTATGGGAATATTTGCTGTAGAGAATATTTTTAAAGTTGGAGATTGATTTAAAAAAAAAAAATCCGAAACAAATATTATAAGAGTAACACATCCAGCACTTTCTCTTTTGTTTCAGCCATCTCAATGTGCCAGTTAAGAAGGTGCGTGTTAGAAGTTACTTAAATTATCTCTTTGTGTTGAATAATTGGAGATTTACATGCAGTCATAGGACATAATTCAGAGGGATCCTGTGTATCCTTTACTTAGTTTCTTCCAATGGTAACATGTTGCCAAACTGTAGGACCAAATCAGAGCTACGATATTGACGTTGATACAGTGAAGATACAGAACTCTCCTAACACCACAAGGGTCTCTCATGTTGACCTTTTATAGCCACACCAGCTTGCCTTCTCCTTAACCCTGGATAACTACTGATTTCTTCTCCATTTCTATAATTTTGTCGTTTCAAAATATAACCATATAGCATGTAACCTGTGGGTTTGGTTTTTTCCCCTCAGATTGGAAGGTTGTTGCGGTCACTGCTCCATCAGGTCTAAGACTCAGGATACGTGAGGCAAAGGGAAATCGCAGAGACACTCACTTCTATGTGTTTCCTTGGGTCCCCATTAGGCCTTCCGTCCACCTTTCAGAATCTTCTTCTGTTTTTCCTCCGTATAATATACAGGGTTCTGAGTTATACTTGGTGGGAGAAATAGGGGAAAGTCTGTCTAATTCTTTCCCTGAAGCTGAAGTCAGTGAGATTAGTTTTCTAAAGTTGAAAATAGCCAGAAACTTGGCTCTGGTGAAGTCTAATGACTGCAGGTTGAAAAATTTTGGTTTGGATAAATTGATGTTTCTTATTCAAAATTGCTAAGACCATGTCCCAGCTCTGGGAATGTAATTTGGATTTTGAGAAAAGACAGAATTTTAAGAAAATGCTGAGCAGAATTAAAAGGAAGAAATTTCTCGTATGGTGATTATTCTTTCATTCTGATTATAGAATAACAAAGCTCTAGTTTTGAAAGGTCATCTTTTCCATCAGATCATGAAGACCAAGGCCTAAATCATCTCTTAGGCAGAGATTACAATTTACAAGTTGTCTTTGGAGAAAGGAAAATATTCAGGCATACTTCTGAGATGTTGTGGGTTTGGTTCCAGACCACCGCAATAAGGCAAACATCATAATAAAGCAAGTGACGCAAAGCTTTTGGTTTCCCAGTGCCTATTAAAGTTATGTTTACACTATACTGTAAGCTATTAAGTGCAACAGCATCACGTATAAAAATATACCTACCGTAATTTAAAAATACTTTATGGCTTAAAAAATGCAAACGATTATCTGAGCCTTCAGTGAGTTGTAATCTTTTTGCTGGTGGAGGGTTTTACCTTGATGTTGATGGCTGCTGACTGAACAAGCTGTTGGTTATTGAAGGTTGGGGTGGCTGTGGCAATTTCTTTCTTTCTTTCTTTCTTTCTTTTTTTTTTTTTTTTGTGTGTGTGTGTGTGTGTGAGTCTTGCTGGAGTACAGTGGCACAATCTTGGCTCACTGCTGCACCTCTGCCTCCAGCTTCAAGCAAATCTCCTGCCTAAGCCTCGTGAGTAGCTGGGATTACAGGTGCATGTCACCACACCCAGCTAATTTTTTATATTTTTGGTAGAGACAGAGTTTCACCATGTTGGCCAGGCTGGTCTCCAACTCCTGACCTTAAGTGATCTGCCCATCTCAGCCTCCCAAAGTTCTGGGGTGACAGGTGTGAGCCACTGCATCCAGCCAGCGATTTCTTAACAATGAAGTTTGCCACATCAATTCAACTCTTCCTTTCACAAAAGATATCTCTATAGCATGCAATGTTGTTTCATTGCGTTTTACACACAGTAGAACTTTTTTCAGAATTGGAGTCAGCCCTCTCAAACCTGCCACTGCTTTATCAATTAAGTTGATAAAATATTCTAAATGCTTTGTTGTCATTTCAAAAATGTTAACAGCACCTTTACCAGGAGTAGATTCCATCTCAAGAAACCACTTTCTTTGCTTATCCAGAAGAGGCAATTCCTCATCAGTTCAAGTTTTATCATGAGAGTTCAGCAATTCATTCACATCTTCAGGTTCTACTTTTAATTATAGTTCTCTTGCTGTTTCTATCACATCTGCAGTTACTTCTTCCACTGAAATCTTAAACCCCTCAAAGTCTCCATAAGGACTGGAATCAACTTCTTCCATACTCTTGTTCATGTTGATAAAAATATCAGTACCTCCTCCTCTGAACCAGATGTTCTTAATGGCATCTAAAATGGTGAATTCTTTCCAGATGGTTTTTTGATTGACTTTGCCCAAATCTATCAGAGGAATCCTTACCTATGACAACTATAGCGTTACAGAGTATATGTTTAAGATAAAGACTTGAAAGCCAAAATTACCCCATGGGATGTAGAATGGATATTGTGTTTTTAGGCATGAAAACATTTATTTCCCTGTACATCTTTATTAGGGCTCTTGGATGACTAGGTGTATTGTCAGGGAGCAGTAATATTTATTTATGTATTTTTAAATTTATTTTAAGTTCTGGGATACATGTGTATGATATGCAGGATTATTACATAAAGATATGCCATGGTGGTTTGCTGCACCTATCAACCCATCACCTAGGTATTAAGCCTGGCACACATTAGCTGTTTTTCCTGATGTCCTCCCCCACTTCTCCCGAGTAGTAACATTTTTAAAGGATTTTTGTTTTTTTTTCCTGAGCAGTGGATCTCAACAGTGGGCTTAAAATATTCAGTAACCGTGGTATAAGCCAGGCGTCCCCAAACTTTTTACACAGGGGGCCAGTTCACTGTCCCTCAGACCGTTGGAGGGCCGCCACATACTGTGCTCCTCTCACTGACCACCAATGAAAGAGGTGCCCCTTCCTGAAGTGCGGCGAGGGGGCCGGATAAATGGCCTCAGGGGGCCACATGTGGCCCCCGGGCCATAGTTTGGGGACGCCTGGTATAAACAGGCGTGATGTCCTCTAGGCTTTGTTGTTCCACTTACAGAGCACGGGCAAAGTAGATTTAGCATAATTCGTAAAAGCATTGGTATTTTTGAAATGGTCAGTGGGCACTGGTTTTAACTTGAAGTTGGCAGAGCTGCATTAGCCCCTAAAAACAGTTAACCTATCCTTTGAAGCTTTGAAGCCAGTATTGCCTTCTCCCTAGCTATGAAAGTCCTGGATGGCATCTTCTTCCAATATAAGGCTGTTTTGTCTACATTGTTTGTTTGTTGTTTGTTTGTTGATTGATTAATTGTGGGGCAGGCTGGTCTTGAGCTCCTGGCCTCAAATGATCCTTCTGCCTCAAAGTCCCAAAGTGCTAGGAATACAGGAGTGAGCTACTGGTCCAGCTGAAAACTTGTTGTTTCGTGTAGCCACCTTTATCAACTATCTTAGATCCTCTGAATTGATTTGCTGCACCTTCTACATCAGCATACTCTGTTTCTTTTACCTTGCACTTTTATGTCATGGACACAATGTCTTTCTTTAACCTCATGACCCAACCTCTGCTTGTTACAGACTTTTCTTCTGCAGCTTCTTCACTTCATTTAGCCTGCATAGAATTGAAGAGTTAGGGCCTTGCTCTGGATTATGTTGTGGCTTAAGGAAATGTTTGGTCGATTTTGACCATTAAAACTTTCTTGACATCAGTGATAAGGTTTTTTCACTTGTCATCTGTGTGTTCACTGAAAAATCACCTTTAATTTCCTTCAAGAACTTCTCCTTTGCATTTACAACTTGGCTAATTGGTGTAAGAGACATCTTTTGGCCTCTCTCATTTTTGCCATGCCTTTCTCTGAAAGCTTAATCATTTCTAGCTTTTGCTTTAAAGTGTGAGATGTGTAACTCTTTCAGTTGAACGCTTAGAGGCTATCATAAGGTTATTAATTGGCCTAATTTCAATATTGTGTCTTGGGAAATAGGAGGCCTGAAGAGAAGGAGAGACACAGGGAAATGGCTGTTGGTGGAGCAGTGAGAACATGTACAACATTTATTAATGAATTGTCGTCTTATATGGGCATGGTTTGTGGTGTCCAAAAAGTTAACAATAGTAACAACAAAAATCACTGATCAGGTCACCATAACAGATATGGTAATAATGAAAAAGTTTGAAATGTTGTAAGAATTACCAGAATGTTGGATGTGTTGTGGTGGCTCTCTCCTGTAATCCCAGCACTTTGGGAGCCTGAGGCGAGAGGATCACCTCAGGTCAGGAGTTCGGGACCAGCCTGGCCAACATGGTGAAAGCTCGCCTCTACTAAAAATACAAAAATTAGCCAGGCATGGTGGTATGTGCCTATAATCCCAGCTACCCAGGAGGCAGAGGCAGGAGAATCGCTTGAACCTGGGAGGCAGAGGCTGCAGTGAGCTGAGATCAGGCCACTGCACTCCAGCCTGGGCGACAGAGCAAGAATCCATCTCAAAAAAAAAAAAACAAGAATTACCAGAATGTGACACAGAGACATGAAGTGAGCACATATTGTTGGGAAAATGTGCTAATAGACTTGCTTGCTGCAGGATTTCCACAAATCAATTTGTAAAAAAGGCACTATCTGCAGAGTGCAATAAAGCAAAATGCAGTAAAATGAGATATGCCTGTAGTTACTTTCTTAACATTATTCTCAAATTTAGAAAGAAGACATGCCGTCATTTGTTTTGCATTTTTTTTTCTTTTTTATAGAGATGGGTTCTCACTATGTTGATGAGGCTGACTTCAAGCAATCCTGCCTCAGCCTCTCGATGTGTTAGGATCACAGGCGTGAGCCACTGTGCCCAGCCCTCTTTTGCATTTCTATGGATAAAACTTTGTGGCATGCTTTTAACATTTTAACACATAACATTTTTATGTGATATGTCTCAAAAATAGTTGTATTACAGTACTCTCAGTTGATATGTTACAGACTACCCTCCTTTTTTTACATGTAGACTTTCCTAGTTTTTTACCCCACTGGCTTCTTTATGCATTAAAAAAAAAAATCCTATTTTTTAAAGTATAGGATATGTTTTCAAACATGAAGATTTAAAGGTCTTTATACCTCTCATACACTTATTTTGATTGAACAACAGTTTAATGGATTGTGTTTTACAGACTGTAGTCTTTCAGAAGAAGCAAACAAGATCTTCTGGAACTTGATCAAGCTAAACTGAAAATGTAAACAGATGACAGTTAGATTAGATTTTGTTGTGTTGTCTTTAATGGTGTGGAGAAATAACATAATTTCCTTAACAGAATGGACTCAGACACTGTTCAGACTTCCTTCTGGAATACTGTCTATGTAAGAAAAAACATCTGGCCTGTTTTCATAGATGCTGTGTGGAAATTATGATAATACCGATCACATGAATTTCTTTTCCTTACAGCCAGTTTTTTTCAGTCAATAAGGAGAAATACATTTTTTTTCTCCTTTGAATGTTTTAGAGTCATTCATAATGGGCATTTTCTTTCAAATGATATATTTTTGTCTTTCTTTCTTTTTTTTTTTTTTTTAGACGGAGTTTCGCCCAGGCTGGAGTGCAATGGCACGATCTCGGCTCACCGCAACCTCCGCCTCCTGGGCTCAGGCAATTCTCCTGCCTCAGCCTCCTGAGTAGCTGGGATTACAGGCACGTGCCACCATGCCCAGCTAATTTTTTGCACTTTTTTAAATAGAGACGGGGTTTCACCATGTTGACCAGGATGGTCTCGATCTCTCGACCTCGTGATCCACCCGCCTCGGCCTCCCAAAGTGCTGGGATTACAGGCTTGAGCCACCGCGCCCGGCATATTTTTGTCTTTCAAGAAGAGTTAACCTTCAACCTTAATATTTTTTAAAGGTAAAATATTTCATAACCAACACATCTGCTGGTTGATTTTAAGTAGAAAAATGGTGCAAAAAATCACTGGGAAAAGGACTAAACTATAGAGGATCTTAGCTAAATGGTAATTGTGGTCAGAGATTGATTTGTATCTGCCTAACAAAATGTAGAGGTGGAAAAAGCAAGTCAAGAAAACATCATTGCACAAAAAGTTAACAGGATTACACTTGATCTTAGCCAAAAGGCCGAGAAGCGATAGGTTAACAGGATTAACTAAATCAAGTTATATTACTTCAGAACGTGTTTCATGTCAATGAAAATCAAAATAGGCTGGCTACGGTAGCTCATGTCTGTAAATGCCAGCACTTTGGGAGGCCAAGGTGGGAGGATCACTTGAGCCCGGGAGATTGAGGCTGCAGTGAGCCACGATCACATCATTGCATTCTAGCCTGGGTGGCACTGCAAGATCCTGTTTCAAAAAAGAAAAAAAAAATACTTTAACATATATTGATAATTAAATAGAGACTTACTTTAGATCTATTTTTAAAGTACAAATAAAATAGGTACATAGCCAGAAATAGCAGTAGAGGCAAGTGGGTTTGAGGGAAGTGTTGACACGGGTACGTAAGAGTAAATATTTATTCAAATTTTTTTCTTTTTCTTTTTTCTTTCTTTTTTTCTTTTTTTTTTTTTTTTTTTTTCCCTAAGGCAGGATCTCCCTCTGTCACCAAGGCTGGAGTGCAGTGGTGTGGTCACAGTTCAGTGCAAACTTTGCCTCCACAGCCTAAGTGGTCTTCCTGCCTCGGCCTCCTGAGTAGCAGGGACTACAGGCATGAGCCACCATGCCCAGCTAATTTTTTTTTCATTTTCTGTAGAGGTAGCATTTCACCACATTACCCGGGCTAGCCTCCAACTCCTGGCCTCCCAAAGTGCTGGGATTATAGGTGTGAGTCACCAGGCCTGGCCATTTATTCAATTTTTTTAAATTTAATTTTTAATTGGAAAGCTGCCAAACCACATTAGGTTTAGAAAGACTTCTAAGTAATCATAATTTTTATTTGTATTTATTTTTTGTGATAGTAATTTTTTAAAGTGCATGTGATGAATTGGTTTATAAGATTAGAAGAACTAAATTTCTTTTTCTAAGTATGAGTAAGGCAGGATATGAGAAGTTCCTCAGGTATTTGAATGATATGTGCCCTCAGTAAGGTAGGGACACTCATGTCTCTGAAGTTTAAGGTGGGGCCAGGGGCAATGTGAATAGAAGCCTGGGTTTTATGTCAATGGTGAAGTACTTGTACTGAATAAGACAATGGATTTTTTGGAGGGTAGTTCTTTCTGGAAGCTACTCCACTGGACTTAATGTGCTGGAGGGAATCTGTGTTGCTCTGTAGTGGTGAGTGTGGGAGGACCAAATGACAAGATGCCTTTCTGCCCAGGTTACGATGGCAACTGGGCAGTTCTCTGTTGCCAGGGGCAGAGGCAGGCGGATCACTGGGCAGGGTGTTGGTAGCCTTGAGGAAATTCTCTCTCCTTCTAGATAGCCAAAGAAACCCCACAGATTTTTCAGGGAGACATTTGGCTGCATAACAGCGTACTTTTTCTGCATTTCCTTTCCCTGAAAATAATTGGGTTTAGTTTTTAGGTGTGCTTGTTAATCAGTACTAGAGATGGTTCCTCAAGATCTGCAAGGTAATTACCGATTTCACTTCACACTTTGGACAGAAACCATCCTAACCGTGAATGACAAACACTGAGCACCTGCTATAAGACTGGCACTACCTTTAGACTTGATAGCATGTCGTACATAACATGTTCTCACACATAATTCTTTATTGAATTCTTCCAGGATCCCAGGGGAAGAGATACCCATTTTCTCATCTCTGTTTTACTGACCATGTAATTGAGGCTTGAAAGGTTGAACCTGATTTAAAATAATAATAATAATACTGTATTATAGGCCTCGGATAAGTACCGGAACTACAAATCCAACTTTATGTTTTTTCTACTTAAGCTGAAATACAGATTCTGCTCTTAAAGGCCAGCTGGACATAGTGGCCCACACCAGTAATCCCAGCACTTTGGGAGGCCAAGGCAGGCAGACCACTTGTGGTCAGGAGTTCAAGACCAGCCTGGACAACATGGCAAAGCACCATTTCTACTAAAAATACAAAAATTAGTCAGGTGTGGTGGTGAGCACCAGTAATCCCAGCTACTCAGGAGGCTGAGATGGGAGAATCGCTTGAACTCAGGAGGCAGAGAGGTTGCAGTGAGCCGAGATTGCAACACTGTACTACAGCCTGGGCAACAAGAGTGAAACTCCATCTCAAAAACAAAAAACAAACACGTAAGCACAGTTACGATTCATTATAGGGAGAGGATACAGATAAAGATTAGCCAAAGAAACACACAGGGCAGAGTCCAAAGAGTTTCAAAGGCAACACATCCATGTCCTTTTCCTCTAGGTCAGAATGTGTTACTCTACCAGCATTAGGCATTGGTAGCTGATAGTGTGCACATGACAGGGAGGCTTGCCCAAGCTGTAGTGCCTGCACATTTTTTGTTTGTTAGTTTTTTGAGACTGAGTCTTGCTCTGTTGCCCAAGCTGGAATGCAGTAGCATGATCTTGGCTCACTGTAACTGCCACCTTCCAGGTTCAAGCAGTTCTCCTATCTCAGCCTCCCAAGTAGCTGGGACTACAGGTGCCTGCCACCATGCCTAACTAATTTTTGTATTTTTAGTAGAGACAGGGTTTAACCATATTGGTCAGGCTAATCTCGAACCCCTGACCTCAGGTGATCCACCTGTCTCAACCTTCCAAAGTTCTGTGATTACAGGCATGAGCCACTGTGGTCAGGCATTTTTTTTCCCTGTTTTGTTTTGTTTTGTTTTGTTTTGTTGTGACAGGGTCTCCCTCTGTCTCTAAGGCTGGAGTACAGTGGTGCTATCTTGGCTCACTGCAACCTTCACCTCCTGGGCTCAAGTGACCTTCCTGCCTCAGCCTCTCAGGTAGCTGGAGAAAAAGAAAAATATCTCCAAGGCTTAAACACAGGTCTATTTCTTTCTTACGCTCAAGGACTAGCGTGGGTTAAAAGAGGCTTCTGCTCCACGTTCCTCACTTGGGGCCCAGCCTGATGGAGCCAACAGCATCTGGAGAGCCACTCTGCCATGCCAGCTCAAGGCATGTGATGAATCATGCCCTGGCTGTTCATGCAGAAGTGATACACGTTGCTTTCCACACTTCACTGGCTGGTACAAGTCTGAGGGCCATACCTAGTTTGAGGGTGAGGAAGAGAGGAGCCATCTTACCGTGTCCAGAAAGAGGTGAACTGATTGTCATAGCCTAGTTACTACCCTTCAAGGATTTATCTCTAAAACAAACGGACCCATATAACCGACTTTGAGACATTGCTTCTGTTCCCCACCTTTTTTTTCTGTCTTTACCTAATTGAGACATTAGGATTTGTACATGGAATCCTGGAAATTCTGCATACTTGCTGCAGCTCCATCTTTTCTCATTCTGCCACTCAGTTTTAGACCAGGGTTCCTGACTCTTGTTGGTGCACTTACGAACTTTTTCCAAAGTTTCTTTAGGGCTGTTGTAATCCATAAGAGGAAGAAATGTGGCCCATTTCCTCACAGGTACCTTATCCCTCTTCCCCCAAAAGACCCCATCTCTCTAGCCATGTACTACTTGCTGATCTCTGAGCATACCATGATATGCCACAGCTCTATGCCTTTGTTTCTGTGGTGCTTTTTTGAAAAATGCCTTGCCCACCCCACTGTCCCAATAGACCAGACAAAGTCATATTTATCCTTGAGGACCCAAATTTGTTTTTCTGTAATCTTTGTGTACTGTTTCCCCGTTTATGAACTCATAGGTTGTTTATAAACTTCTGTTATCACTGCTTTTATAACTGATCACCTGTTTGTGCCTCCTGTTAAAGATTTGAGGGTAGAAATGCTGTGTTTTGCTATGTGCAGTGTCTCACGCTAGAGGCCAAGGTGAGAGGACGATGCTTGAGTCCAGGAGCTTGAGACCAGCCTGTGCAACATAGCAAGACCCTGTCTTTCTTCCAAAAAATTAAAAAATTAGCTGGGCAAGGTTGTGTGCCTGTAGTCCCAGCTACTCTGGAGACCGAGGTGGGAGGATCCCTTGAGCCCAGGAGGTTGAGGCTTGCAGTGAGCTATGAGTACACTACTGTGTTCCAGCCTGGGTGACATTGACAGACTGTCTCAAAAAAAAAAAAAAAAAGAAAGAAAAGAAAAAAAAAATTTCATCTTGCCCTCTTTTCTCATTTATGGAAATTACTAGACAATGAGTTCACATTTATCAGTTATAATAGGTCCTCCTAAAAAAAAAATTCATTTCAACTAAATTATGTCTAGCAATTAAAGGTCAACCTTTTAAATAATAAGTGACCCAACATACTTAATTATAACCAAAGGATTTTAGCAAAGATTTCACCTGTGCCTAAGAGTCCACAGTTGGTTTCTGCATAATGTATGTATGTATTTATGCAGTATGTGTAGCATTCTGTGGCCTAGACTGGTTGGTGTTTGTTACAAAGCACCTGGATGGGTTTAGGAGATGGATGGTACCTTCTCCTGAGGGCTGTGAATCTGCAGTGGGAACAATGTCAGACACATTCCTCTGAGATGGAAAAAAGCTCAGAGATGGAAAAATATACCCCTAGCCCACAACCATTTCTTTGCCTTTAAACTCTAAGTGAAAAGTTACACATATTTTCCTTCAGCTATGCTTTCTAAGGTCTCGTGCCTCCTTCAACACTTCCTTCGATATATGTGGGAGACAGAGATGAAGAAAAGGAGAAATGGGACGGGCAAAAAATAAAAATGCATGTAAAGTAATTTGATTCCAGATGACCTAGTTTCTAAATTCTTAGCACTGATATTTTGGACCATTAAGGTATGTAACCTCTGTACATGTGACTTTTCAAGAGAATGAACAGTAGATTGCTGGTTTGGAAAGGTGGGTAGGACTTAGAAATCTCAGAGAGCAGCCAGCCTCTTGACTTACTAAATAGCAGGTTGTTAGGTGAAGCTTCAAAGAAAATTGAGTTTTAAGTAGGGGGGGCCAAACATCACAGTTTGCCAGGACCAATCCCAGTTTGCATTTGAGGTCCCAGCGTAATTATTAACAGTGCCCTTGTTGATTCTTGAAAGGTTCTGGTCTGAAATGGTCATTCTGGCTTTTGGTCATGCAGTTGGTTGGCATGATGAATGGGAAGGAAGAAGACTCCAGAGTGCAGAGAGCTGAAGAGAAAATTATCTTATGAGAGTAATTTCTGTTCAGAGTTTTCCTTAAAAGGCTTCTTGTAGTGCTTTCTGAAATGCCTTGCAGACTTTCTTCTGACGCACTTTCGACATCAGTTTATTTTTCTTTGGTGCAGCTTTTATATGGCCAATGTGTCTCAGCGCAGCCTGGATTTCTTTTAAACTCGTGGGCAGCAGTGCTGCGTGTGTCTGTGATTCAAACTTGGACAGATTGGCTGTGAATGGGGTGATAAGAATAGAGAGAAACACATACCAGTAGACCAAACTTCCTGTGCACAAGCTTTTGAATACTGCATTTCGCTGTCTGAAATAGCATTCATCTCAAGGCTGGGATCATTTATTCCCTTTGGAATTAAGCAATACCACTGGCAGCAAAAGAAACTATTTTGGGAAGGCCATGTGGGAGGAATTTTTCTGTGTATTCCAGGCTAGATGGAAGTATCTTTTATGCTTTTGCAGACTGCACCTTAAAGCCCAGGTAATTGGAAATTGACAACTTTCAGATAATCCCAAATATTTATGCCAAAGCTGATGTTTACGTGTTATACTACAAAGATTAGGAAAGACTGAGTTTAGATGCTTCAACTTAATGACCTAAGTAGCAGAAGAACTTTTCTTTAGAGATTAGCCTCTAATATAGATGCTGTTGAGAAGTAAAATGAAACATCTTATCCATCTCCTTACCATATGTTCTTGCAGGTTGTTTTTGCATATACCCAGATTGTTGGAGAAGTTTAAAATAAGGTAATGAAGGCTATGTCCCCCCTGCTTCCTCCTCATAAAGCTGAGGTGGGCAGGGCTTGGCAGCTGGTGGAAACTGCAGAGATAAATAAGGGCCAGGGCTCCTGGATGGACAGGATGCAGAAGAGCCCAAGATGAGGGTGTGTAGCTATGAGTGCCGGCCATGGGAAGAGGCCACGAGGATGGAGCTGCAGCTGGAGTCCAGAAGTTCAGGCAGTGAAAGGGAGGTGCGAGCTTGTAGGAACTAGTTTAGTAGTCCTTTTGATCACGCTATTGCTGTTTTATTTCTTTTTGTTGGGGGTTACTTTGGAGGGCAAATGTAAGTCAGGTATGCCTTAAATATCTGTCTTGTCATGTAAGTAATGTGTTTAATGGAACGTCATGAGTTATGTTGGTCTGTTCCTGTTTGACTTTCTACTTGTTAAGAGCGTCACCTGATAAAGAGCCAATTGTCTTCTAAAGTTTGTCTTTACAAATTAGTTGCAATTGAAATGAAAACAGCAGTCCAGTGATGCTTAATATTTTTCTGCTTTTTTGCTCATAAACAGTTTGGAAAATGTTTTTCTATGGAGAGCGTTTGAAGTCTGTTCTCTATGTGGTCAATGTGATCACAACAGATGGTTTTTGTGTTTAGTTCTTTTCTCACTTGGGCCCTCGAATTAATGTGAAAGGTAAAGATGTGGAGATTTCCTACAAATTGTTGAGATTGCCTTAAAGAATGCTGTCTAGGCTTGTGAGAAGCAGAGACGCATTTTGTAAATTATATCCTATTGCTCACAAACTATACAGTTAACTTACTTAAAGTTCAAAATCATAACTATCTACCTATTGCATGGGGAGTCTGGTAAGATTTCAGTACTGTTGTAAACATCATTGGCCTGTATATTGATTTTTTTAAAAACAAATTTTATTTTCTAGCTAAATTATTCAAATATTTAATGACCTACGAATTTGAGTTACACTGGTGTCTATCTGGACTTGATGTGAAATGTTCTCCCTTTTAGTGCAACAGTCTATCTTTTTTATAGTTTTAATTCTTTAGTAGGAAAAGACCTTTATATGGTGACCAGGCATGAAAAAGTTTTGAAAATTTTGAAGCCTTTCAAGCAAAAAAGAAAATTGAAGACATAGCTAGGTCTTTTAAATTAAGATTCTGTAAGTAGCTGTTTTTCTCTTTGTGTGTCTAACACACAGTCTAACAGTAGGATAATATTTAGGAAGTTACAGAATCAATTTTAAGCACAAGTCAGTAGTGATGAAAAAGCTGTATATTGTTAAAGGTATATAAGTAGAGGGTGGGAAGGAGGTGAGATAGGAAATGGAGGTTTAAGAAAAAATAACTGTTTGGTGCAATGGCATGGCCTATAATCTCAGTGACTTTTGGGAGGCTGAGGTAGGAGGATCACTTGAGCCCAGGAGTTCAAGTGAGCTATGATTGTACCACTGCACTCCGGCCTTTAAACAGAGCCAGACCTTGTCTCTCTCCCTAACCCAGCCCTTCAGGAACCTTGGAGCATTGATAAGTCATGAAAAGGCTTACTGAGTGCTGATAGGTGCTAGGGCCAGCCCTGTGATATAATAAAGGGGAGAGAGTAAAAGCCAGAACTGTTTGGGAGGAAGTTCGGTGTTGTTAAACCCCGTTTCACCTGGATCCTTAAATGTATCACTGAAAGATTATCAAAATCATCACCAGCCAAGTGTTTGTGGGTTTATGTGTGGAATGCAAGGACCAGTCATCCCAGCCTCTTCAGTCTTTTTATTTGGAGCTGTGTTCATTCTCACAAACCCACTGACCTTCCCCTCCTCTCTGTGTTGTAGGAGAGACAGCGTCTGGAGACCATCCTCAATCTCTGTGCTGAATACACAAAGCCTGACAGTTGCTTATCTACTGGGACCACCGTGGCAGATGTGCAGAAAATCAACAAGGAGCTTGAGAAGCTGCAGCTCTCTGATGAGGAGTCTGTGTTTGAAGAAGCCCTCATGAGCCCTGACCCAAGATACAGGTGCCACCGGCAAGATTCTCTCCACGATGCAGACTTGGCAAGCTGTGGGATTCTCAGTCAGAGCAGTGCCGACTTCCTTACCCCCAGGAGCACGAGGAATGATGAAGTACTCAGCCACCTCACCCGGACTCCCCCACCACCATCCTCCACCTTTCCGAAAGCTTCCAGCGAGTCCTCTTATCTAAGTATCCTACCAAAGGTAATGCTGGCCGAGCAAAGGTACTAGGATTTAGGGTCTCAGGCTGTGCATATGCTTTGGCCTGGAAACTAGTGACGTTATTATGCTACTTTTTATTAAAAGGTTATTAGCTGAGCAAGGTGCAGCAAATTCGAGTGTTTACTGTAAAGTAACAAAGTTGCACTGTAAAAAATGTAGCAGCACAGAAGGGTAGAAAGAAAGAACATTTCTCTTCTCCCTGCCCCCTTTCAGTTATATACCTGAGTGATAAGCAGGTGTAAAACTGGTGCTCAAATTGTCTTACCTGCCTTTCTAATATTTTTTGTGTATATATGGCTATCTGTTACAGGCATCGACAGGCAGATACACACCCCCAGTATTCTGGACTTTTTTCCCCTCACTAAATGCCTTGAACATCTTTACATATTAGTATACACAGCTCTACCTCATTCTTTTTAATGAACAATTGGTTTTCTTTTGTTTGCAACTACCATTTGTTTTCAGGTTTTCTCGGCTAATAAAATCCACAGGCAGCAAATATTGTAGCATATGTGTATTTGCACAATTCTGCAAATGCGCCTGTGGTATCACTTACTACAAGTGGAATTGCTGGGTCAAAGAGTTTGTGTATTTTTCATTTTACTCAATATTTCCAAATTGTACTTTCAAAAGACCATATTAAAAAAAAGTCTCTATTTCCAGGTGACACTTTCACTAAGTTTATGTGCACACCTTGTTCTCCATACACTTGCATATTGGAGGCTGAGGCAGGAGAATTGCCTGAACCCAGGAGGCGGAGGTTGCAGTGAGCCGAGATCGCACCATTGCACTCCAGCCTGGGTAACAAGAGCGAAACTCTGTCTCAAAAAAAAAAAAAAGATTTATTTGTATTCATAAGTACTATTTAGTCTTCTGGATATATGTTGGTTTAAAAATGTCTTCCTTTTGAGGATTTGTTAAATGGAGTTTAAGGAAAAATCTTTTTTTAAATTTTTTTTCTTTTTGTACAAGATGCAGAACCCCCAAATCTTTTGTTATTACATTTTTCACACAGGTTAATAATTTTTTTCTACCACAATTTAGTTTTTAAGTTTCTCTACTCTTCTTCTAAAAATGATTTGAAGGAGCTTACAAGAAAAGATAAAAATTGTATTGGACTAAAATTAGAACAAAAATAGTAAAAAGAGGAAAAAGCAGATACCATGTTCACAAGGTGGATTTACTTTTTTAGGAATAAGTAGGATTAATGTATTGATTTGCTTAGTTAATGCTTACTATTTAGTTCAACTGTGAGATTCTTTAATCTTTTGTTATAAGAGACGGACACATTGATTGTTTAAGAGAAAGATGTTGTAAGGTACTAAATTCCGGCAGTAATTTATCACATTATTCAGGGGAGTTTGTGCATTTGTTTAACTACAGCAAGACTTTTACACTGAATGTTTTCCAGTCAGAAATCCTTATCTACCTACTGAGACTTTTCCATCATATACATCACAACTTTAGACTGTTGAATACATGTCGGACATCAATCTCTTCTTTTTCTTTTCTTTCTTTCTTTCTTTTTTTTTTTTTTTTTTGACAGAGCCTTGCTCTGTCACCCAGGCTGGAGTGCAGGGTGCAATCTCAGCTCACTGCAACCTCTGCCTCCCGGGTTCAAGTGATTCTCTTGCCTCAGCCTCCTGAGTAGCTGGGACTACAGGTGCACGCCATCACACCCGGCTAACTTTTGTATTTTTAGTAGAGACAAGGTTTCACCATGTTAGCCAGGCCAGTCTGGAACTCCTGACCTCAAGTGATCTGCCTGCCTTTGCCTCCCATAGTGCTGAGATTACAAAAGTGAGCCACTGCGCCTGACTCATCCCTTCTTTTTGCTAGTGACCATGTTTACCTTACTAATTCTCAATGGAGAGTAATTCTGAACAGGACATCTGTTTCTGTGGGCAGAGAGTTGCAGTGATTAGAAACCAGGATAGGGGAAGAAAGTTGGGGCAGGGAGGAATCAAAAGTTGTTTGTGTTCAGGCACAGTAAATGATCCATCAGTTGAAAAGTTGAGCTCTTGTCGTCAGCCATTGGCTTCCTTTTGATTTTAAATCTTTTCACATTTCTTCCTTCATGGAGATCTGCCATTTTTTTGTTAAAAACATTAAGCTGTGTGCTCTCTCTAAAGACTATCTTTTGGAGACAGGTTTCCTCCTGGAGAGGGCTATGACAAGAATGTTGTTGGTATGTACATGAGCAGATCCTGGCTGATGTTTTTAATTGCTCAAGCGTGTAACTGTGGAATAGGAGGCCTCTGAAGCTTAGTGCATCATCTGTTATAGCAAGAGAGGTAAGACTGTGCACCCTGTAGAGGCAGGAAAGATCAGGGACACCCAGGGTACCACACAGCAGTGTGGAAAGAGTGCAAGTGAGGGAAGCTGATGGGTTTCAGGAAACACATTTTTTTTACTTGTTACTTTCTGAAGATAGAAATATATTACCTTGAGATAGGAGATAGAAAATTAAAAAAAAAAAAAAAAACTCATAACCATTTGTTTTGGATGTTCTTCCTCTTCAGTTAATTTGCACACTGGATTATTTGCCTAACGAAGTTTAGTGTTAATACTCGATTTAGGGATAAATGGAGAAGAGATGAACGTGAAAAACACTGCCAGTTGACTTAACTGTACAAAACAACGATCTTAATGATATTTAGGAAACCTGAGAGTTACCAGTCAATAACTTGCTTTTTATAATACTTACAGATGCAAATGACCTTGGAAATATGCTAATTTTAGTTGGCCTTCCTGAACCACCTCCTGAGGTAAAAGTCTGGAAAGGTGGCTCATCTTTCTCCTTTCAAGTCCCTTGCACCCCTGTCTCCTTTGGCTGCAGAAGGGTTTTAAGAAGAAATCTGTGAAAAAGGGTCAGGTAGAAAGTGTCTTTTCCTCTATCATCTCTTTCCTTTCCTGCATGGATCAAGTTTCCCCAAAGATAACATATTAGAGGGTGCACATACATGTGTGATGTGCTTATTAAAACATGTCACTGTTAATAGATTCTTGTCCATTACTGTAAAAAAACAATCCCAGAGAAATTAAAATGAAGGGCATATGTTTAGAATTACAATATCTCTATCACTATAAAACTTAAAGCTACTCAGTGGCTGCCACACCTTGGCTTTCTGTTGGTTTTCTTTATTTGGTTAATAAATGACATTACATTGACCTCACCCCATTCTATCATAAAGCGTTCAGTTTTAGAATGCTTCCTGGAGATACTGTTTGTTATAAATAACTTAGGAAAAAACCCATTAACATTTCCTAGATGGCATTTGTGGCTTTATTGCCACAAACAGTATCTTAAATTGTCTGTTATCAGACATATCTATTGTGATAAACTTTCTAAAAACTTTGAATTATGCAGATGATTCCCACTCTTAACCATCTTTAAAGTTTAGAGTTTTGCAGATTGTTCTGTTATTTTGTATTTTTCTTAATGCCTTGCATCCACCTGTGAGAGAGATATTTTTAAGCCATGTTGGAAGTAGAAACCTAATATGTAATCTTGACCCAACAGGATACTGGCCTTGGTGAGGCTTTCCTGCTAGGATTATTCACAGTGATTCTGGAATGCCATTTCACTGTTACAGGCATTCCTCATGGCTTAAAACAGGCACCTTAGTGTTAGGACAATGAGCTTTATTGTCTGTGATAAAAAGGTCAACAGTTGTTTTATTAGTTGGTAAGTTATTTGATGTAAGATGACAAAGAGCTAAATGTCAAAGCTTAGAAGAGCTGCTTACCTTCATCCTAACAAACCTGAGGTACTAAATTCTGAATAATTAAATCACTTTAAGAAGCTACAAGGTAGCCAGGCATGGTGACTCAGGCCTGTAATCCCAGCACTTTGGGAGGCTGAAGCCAGGAGGATCACCTGAAGTCTGGAGTTCGAGACCAGCCTTACCAACATGCTGAAAGCTTGCCTCTACTAAAAATACAAAAATTAGCTGGGCGTGATGGTGGGCGCCTGTAATCCCAGCTACTCAGGAGGGGAGGCTGAGGCAGGAAAATCACTAGAACCCAGGAGGCAGAGGTTACAGTGAGCCAAGATTGGACCATTTTACTGCAGCCTGGGGGACAGAGCAAGAGTCTGTCTCAAAATTTAAAAAAACAAAGAGCTACAAAGTAGAGTAAAGAATAAAGAATAGGTCCGGGTGCAGCGGCTCAGCCTGTAATCCCAGCACTTTGGGAGGCCGAGGCGGGTGGATCACGAGGTCGAGAGCTCGAGACCATCCTGGTCAACATGGTGAAACCCCGTCTCTACTAAAAATACAAAAAATTAGCTGGGCATGGTGGCGCGTGCCTGTAATCCCAGCTACTCAGGAGGCTGAGGCAGGAGAATTGCCTGAACCCAGGAGGCGGAGGTTGCGGTAAGCCGAGATCACACCATTGCACTCCAGCCTGGGCAACAAGAGCGAAACTCCATCTCAAAAAAAAAAGAGTAAAGAATATAAATATGAACAAAGAGTACAAAATATGATATGATGGATGGCTTCTTAAAGGTATTATCAAGATTGTCAAATTAAGTGAACCTAGTGAAGTATGCTAAAGGGATTTTTTCGGTGTTTAATTTCAAGCTGTTTTTTTTTTTAACAATTAGTGACAAATATTCAATAATTTACTCAACTGGGCTGCTGTTTTCAATTTTCATTTGTGAAACAGTATAATTATTGACTTCCTGATTCAAAAAATTACTTCTTTTTCAAAAAGGGATAATTTGAATAAATAATATATTTATTCTGACATTTATTATCTATAGAAAGATTGGTCTCTATCCGGTGATATCCAAGACAACTAACCTGAAATTCTAGAAGGAGGAGGCTATTTGTATTCACTCCATTCTCTTCTTGAACAATAAACAGTCACATTTTGACTGCGTGTGTGATCTACAATACTGCTTTCTTCCCTGGGCATCTGTCATTAGCTCCGTTCAGGAGTGGATCTCAGTACTCTGTCGCTTAATTTGTTTCTCGACTTTCCTATCTCTTGTCAATGAACCAGTTTTTCCATGAAGTAATTTTACAAATGGTGGCCAGTGTCCTGTTTTAGGGCTTGTCTTAGATGCTGTATAGCAAGAAGGTCTATAGGACAAAGACAGGAAATAGTATACTAACGCAAAAGTGAAGCTTCCATTAACTTAATACCGAGGGTGTAGTTTTAAGTCATTTTCTGCCTCCCCAAAGTGATGTGCCCTTGCTTTTCTAATGTATGTTGAGAAGGAAATGCATAAGCTCCTTCGCAGATAACTCTAGCAGTGACATCCAACAATATGCCTAAGAGATTCAAGAGGCTTTTATAGGAGATGTCCTCACCTTGAAGATGGCAGAGAATATTGTGCTTGTAATGACTGTAGCAGCATGCTCAAGAGATCCCTGAGGAAGATGTCACAAGTCTTCTGTCAATTCTCGTTCTCTGTTATGCTGAACTTTCTCTATAACCTTGGAGAAGTCAACCCAGTCTCTGTGTTCCACATCTTTCTTATCTGTATAATCTCTTAGTTCTTTTAGCTTCAAAAGGATATGAATTGGTGAACTGGAGTTGTTTTGTCTGAAGTCTCTTGAGAGCCTAATTGGTGAGGATTGCATAATGTGGAAAAAACACACCAGAGCTCTAAACGTGCAATTGCAGGGATGCTTTTAAAATCTACACAGGCATGGAGATGAGGAAATGCTAGACCTAGACAAGCCAAGGTGGGAAATTCTAGAACGGAAGTATGAATAATCCATGTCTATATTGATTAATCACAGACCCCAGAGGATATAAGTGAAGAACAGAGATCTCAGGAGTTGGCTGCAATGGAAGAAACCCGGATAGTCATTCTTAACAACCTTGAGGAACTTAAACAAAAAATCAAAGACATAAATGATCAGATGGATGAATCTTCCAGAGAGGTAAACTTTTTACCCTCTCCTCTCTTTTCTTGCTTTCCTTTAGCTTAAAAATATTGCCGCTCATTCAGGTACAGCCTTTGGAGGCCTGATACATAGAAGTCAACATAAGCAAACATTTATTCAGTGGGTTCTGTGTGTAGGGTAAAAATAGCCTTTTTCTACATTCTTTTTTTCTGTTTTTTTTTTTTTTTTTAACCAGATGACATAAATGTACTACACTCTCTGTAATGTACTTTATGAATCTTCAACCAACTTTGTCTTAACTAGTATGTGCTTTCTGACCTAACATAGGATCTATCAGCTGAGGTGCCCTGTATTTAGATTTCAAGGTTAGATCCAGCAAATGTTTTCTGAGCATGCTTTATTGTGAGTTGGATATCACATTGGCACCGTGATGAAATTCACACACGGCTCAGAAATAGATCCAGCCTTCTAGAGGTTTGCAAACTAGGGAGCAGACAGACACATATTGCATAACTATAATAGAAGACAGTGGCAATTTTTATGTTACCTCCATCGCATGAGAAGGGGCACTTAATTCTGTCTAGGGAAGATCTGTGTGTCTGTCCTTACAGATGATGCCAGTAGGCCCTAAAGTGGTTAGGGGACTGCTCACCTGTTGTCTTATATAGAGACGCTGGAAGCCCCTCCTGCTGGTATTGCTAGGAATGCAGAGTTCACATGCTGGGCTCGGGTAACTTTCTCTTCCCATGCTCTAGGGACAGAGAAAGAAAGACGTGGCTGCTCCCATGGTGGTCTGTGCTTGAGTTTGAACCTAAGCAAATAGGCAAAATATCCTCGAGAAGTGAGCAGAAGAGGGGTTATAGTAGAAAAGTTAGGTGATGAGATAACTAGTTTTTTTAGTGAATATATTCTAAGCTCTTTAGCTTTCTTATATGGGAATCCTGATTTCACACGGGCTCCCTGGAGTGTTCTCAGGCCCCCAATCTGGCTGATACAGTATGACTTTTGGAAGTCTGTAGCTGTTGCAAATGTATCTCTAGGGTGGGCAGTTGAGACTGTCCCTGAAGGTGAAACACGTCTGAGCTTTGATCTGTGTCCTTAGCTGGATATGGAATGTGCTCTCTTGGATGGAGAACAGCAATCTGAAACAACTGAACTTATGAAGGAGAAGGAGATTTTGGATCATCTAAACCGGAAAATCGCTGAACTGGAAAAGAACATTGTTGGTGAAAAGACCAAGGTAAAAGAAAATTATATTTCGATGCAATTTTTATGGACAAAGTGGTGGTCCCAACTGATCGAATTTAAATGTTGAATGGATTACTGTGGTTTTGCATTTGTGTGTCATGTTCCTGGAGACAGCGGCACTAGAGAAAAATCCTAAGATCATACATTGCCAGAAACTAAGAACTACCAGGTACCGGGCAGCTGAGTTGAGAAAGCAGATCTCATGTAATTTGTGAGCCGATATTCCTGTCGGCTTTATTCTACTTGACATGAGTGAGTTGTTTGTTTGCTTTTTTTCATTGGCCTTTTCTGCTTTTCTGATTCCATTGTGTTTTTTAAGTAATTTTTTTAGTATACTGAAGTTCTTTACCACTGCTGCCCTATAGGGATGGCTTAATCATATTCAAATAGAGTTGCCTCATTTCTTTTTATTTTTCTGTTTATTAAACAGATGAATGAGAACCATTCATCTCACCTGCTTCGCCTTGCTATTGTTTACAATGCAAGTGCACTGCTTTTTGACAAATGAATTGCAGTTTCTATATTTTCTTCTGGGGGGAGTCCTCCCACACTGCCAGAGGAAAGTTATCTGTGAAACACAGTTGATATTTATCTTGGAAAAGGTCCTGCATATACATTTTGGATCACAATCTGAATGTTGGCTGATATCTATTAGGGAAAGTATGAAAAATCACTTGCAGATTTTAGAATTCAGATTGGTAGTTGGGTTTTTGATTTGTCTGCGCATATGTTTTTTTCCTCTGGGAAATATACATTACTCTCCTCTCCCGTTCTGAATTAGTTAGAGCTAAACTAAAAACATTCCAATAAAACTGAAAATAAAATTTCAATTTGAGAAAGAAAAAAGCAAATCAGCTTTAACACATTCGTCCTTACTCACCATGTTCTCCACTAAGCTGAGAAAAAGAAAAATTTTTTAGTTTGAGTAAGTTCTAGTGGTAATGTGTGGAAGGAATTTCTGCTGAATGTGACTTCCTTTTTAGGCTCTTATTTGTTTAAGACCTATAAATAAGGACATTTGATCTTGATGCCAGAGAATAAGCTCAAAATGACAGTCAGAAATAAAAGTCAAATTAAATGCTGCACATCAATTTTTGGTGGCCAGCATGTCAGAATTAAACTGCAGAGACTTTTCATATTAAATTGTATGTGTATTCATTCTGCCCCCCAAACATTTAAGTAGTATTTGGGTAGTGGGTATATTTTTCTCAAAAGGCCAAAAGCAAGTCAAAGAATTGACTGTCTAAGTCTGCAGTCCAGAAGGATTCAGCTAATGGTTATGCTTCTCAAAGATTCTGCAAGAAGCCTTCACTAGGGGAATCAGATGTCTTGTGTTGATATTTATCAATATTTTACTATCAAGTAAATACTAATTAAGTAGTAGTAGAGTAGTTTTATTGCTATTTATGTCATACTGGAAAACTCATTCAACATAGGAATTGGGTATCATGTTCCCTGTGAACCCTCCCGCCATCCTAATCTGCGTAGTTATTTATTTTGTGTATCTCACATATAGCATGGCCTACAAACTCTATTTGTGTATGTCTCCTTAGCATCAGATTCTACACTAAAGTGAAGCAAATTGAGCCAATGTTAGATCTCACTTCCCAGGAAAAGTTATCTTATATTCTCAAGAGGTACAGGTAGAATTCTAGGAACATGGGCAGAAACAAGCAAGGAAACCACCTCCATCCTTCCTAATATTGTTTTGATGGCTTGACAGAGGCTATGCACCGGAGAGGGGACTCCAGGGACTTGACGCATAGGACCAGCTCAAACAGCTGT
This sequence comes from Saimiri boliviensis, assembly GCF_048565385.1. Classification (NCBI taxonomy): domain Eukaryota; kingdom Metazoa; phylum Chordata; class Mammalia; order Primates; family Cebidae; genus Saimiri; species Saimiri boliviensis. The sequence goes on along the minus strand of NC_133456.1, from coordinate 39,105,537 downwards.
GAGGGGATTAGTTGGTCTTAGAAGGTAGGATTATTGTCTGTCATCACATCATGTGAAAAATGGCAGAAACTGGCTTTGGGTGAGGAACTCCAGAAGAGGATGAGGGAAGTGGAAACAAAGACTGGTCTAGATGATGTTACTATGTATTTTTGACAACTAAACTCAAACAGAGACTCAATATAGCTTGGCAAAAACATTATTATGTTTCTCAAATCAATGTATTCCACCATTTAATGCCACAGCTATTTCATACACTCTGTTCGTACCCCCGGCCCACTTTCATTCCTCTGGCTCAGAGATCATCTTACCACCTGCTCTGCAGAGAAATTAAAAGCATCCCATCTTCTCACAATGAAGTGGGGGATTCCCTCCTTCCATCCGAGACTAGTCCCATTCGATGTGCTCTGTGTGTCATCCCATCCCACCCTCTTTAGGTCTTTAGTCTTTCTGTACCCTCACCCCCTGGGATCAGTTTCTCCCTCTTTGCTGTCAGTATACCAACATTATTATTTTTAAAATAAATGACTACTTTATTCATTAACAATAAGCTACTACCTTATCTTTCTTATCTTCATTGTAGCTAAACTTATCAAACAATTTTCTGAGTCTACTGTGTCTTTTTCTTCATTTTCCAGTTAAACATTCTTCCCCCTCCAGTTGGCTTAGATCTCTACTCCTCCATCAGATTCTCTCCTGTTAAGACTACTAAAGAACTCAGTGCCGCCCAGCCTGCTGGGTGCTTTCCTGTCCCTCATGATCAGAGTCCAGAGCAGCATCCGGCACAGGGGACAGCTCTTTTTCTTGGTCTTTCTTCACTGTCTCCCTCTTCTTGCCTCTGTATACCACAGTCTTCTGGTTTTCTGACCATTTCTCTGACCTCTTTCTCACTCTTTATCTCTGATCTGAACTCCTTTCTCTTGTACCTTCACGTCCTTCTGTTGCTATGGCTTCAACTAACTTGTATATGCTGGTGACTATCATAGGGATTTCACTAGTCCATACCGTTTTTGGAACACTGACTCATATCCTGTAGCCTACCTGACATCTCCACTCAGATATTTCATGAGTATTTCCAACTGAACACACCCATAACTGAACTCTTGATCTTATCTCTTCCCTGGCCTTCCACCCTCCACCCTCAATCCTCCAGTTTTACCAACCAGGAAATTGTGTCTCTATTCACCTCTATGTTCAGCAGAAACCTGGAAGTTGATCTTGACACATCTTTCCTATTGCCTTACATCCAGTTGATTACCAAGTTATTTCTCAATTACTTCAACATCTCTGCCTCTCCACTAACAGCATTCTCTTCTCTATTATGAAAATCTCTTATTTAGTCTACTTCCACTTGCTTTCCTTCAATTCATTCCCTTCACAACAGCCAATGTGATTAAAAAGAAGAAACTAGTTTGTATTGCTGTGGTTTGTGTCACACTGTACTTGATTATACATCCAAATTCCTTAGTGTGATCGTCACCAGCCTGTCACCACCCTCCCATTCTTCACATCACTCTCGCAGTCACTTTCCTTTCTATCTTTCTATTTGTTAAAAGATTCATCCTCCCCCAACCCCAGTCCTTTGCAGATACTGTTTTCCCCTCCCTGGCATTCTCTTCCCCATATTGCATGCCTCATTGGTCCGTCTTTCAGGGCTCAAGATCAGTGTTAGTTTTTCCGAAAAGCCCTCCTTGACCTTTCCAGTTCAGATTAGATTTTCCATGTTGTTCTTTTTACAGATAAACATTTTCTAATTTATGTTTGTTTGGGGGTTAGTAGCCGTTTATTTCCCACTCTAGCCTGTGAAATAGAGGAGAGCACTAGGGCACTGTGATACACTGTTTATCCAGCCCATAGCGTGTGCCAAGTTACTGCCCAGTGTGCTTGGGAATACTGTTGTTGGATTTTCCTGCTAATGGCTAGTCCAAGCTGGGCCTTAGCAAAACACCGAGCCAAACACCAGCCAAAGAGCTACGTGCAGCCAAGTTTCAGGACAGCTGGGCTGGGCTACCCGCTTGCACATGCCAGGAGGCCTGTAGTCACACGGCCCATCATGCCAGAGCGTAAGACAGAAGGAGGAAGTGGCCTTTGCCCTTAGGGATCGCATTTCCTCTTCCAGACACCTGTTGCTGTGGTCAGATATAAGCCCTGGAATGAGAAAAGCAAAACCTGAAAAGATATCTCTGTTGGGCAAGCTCCGATTCAGATGTGGATAGTACATCCTGTAAGCCTGGCTCTAGCATTTTGGAGACAAGGCCGGAGCCATAGGAAAAATGTGTAATAATACCTCAGAATACCTCAACCTTCAAATCTTTTATTTTTCCTTTTTTTGGGGGATGGAATCTCTTTCTGATGCCCAGGCTGGAGTGCAGTGGCACAATCTTGGCTCATTGCAGCCTCCTCCTCCCAGGTTTAAGTGATTCTCTTGCCTCAGCCTCCTGAGTAGTTGGGATTTCAGGCACCCACCAGCAGGCCCAGCAAATTTTTATAGTTTTATTAGAGACAGGGATTTGTCATGTTGTCCAGGCTGGTCTCCAATGCATCATATCAGGGGTTATCTGCCTGTCTTGGCCTCCCAAAGTGCTGGGATTACAAGTGTGAGCCACCACGCCCACCCATCAGCATTCAAATTTTGTGGTGTTATTTTCTTGCCTCTGAAGATTGATCTGTAATAGTACTTTCAGCTGATTTAGAAATGCATTTTGGTTTTGCATATTTAGTATAATATGTATTATACATGATTGGTATTTATTTATATGTCACCATATAAAATATAAACTGTAGGCATCCTTATACAGAAAACATAAAATATAGACAGTTTATTCTAGGATGTATTTATTGAACATTTTTGCAGCAGTTTCCTGCACTGGCCTTTTATTACCCCTAGAGGTACCACTGTTAAGAGCATCAATAAGCCTGTTTCCATCTGACCTTGAGATACATGTCACCTGCCCATTGTGTTCTCAGATAGTAGCCACATCAGGGATGGAGCCACTGTGAACATTGATAAACCTTAAACCAGGGTCTAACTCGAACATAAACCCGGAGGGTATATTTATTTGGTGAAGCAGTAAGCAAAGAGACCATCACATTTTCTTAATGCAAGTGAAAGAAGAAGATTGGGTCCTCTGGTCTGGTAAACTGTTTTCGTTTAATGGGCCTGGTGACAGTAGGGAAATCACTAGCACCATGAAGCCCAGCTTGGGCAGAGACCTGAAACTGGCTTCCTTCCCTTTCACTCCTCATCCCCATTCCAAGACAAAGCCTGATCTTAGGCAATGGCTAAGAAAATATGGACGTGTGCATCTGTTCGTGTAGGTTTTCTGTCTTCGTCTATTTCTGGCAACATTAAAAACTTGAAACCAAAAATAGTTTTTCAGTTTCCTCTATTTCTGGATTATCTGTTTTTATCTGTGCTTCTTTTTAGCCTACAGAAATCAAGTCACTTGTACCAAAATTAAATAAAATGGTTAAAAACAGCCTCCGATTCAGTAGACTTGCTGAAGGGTCTTTCCGTGATCCAGATGGTAATCATAAATCTCAAACCATCCTTTTGTTTAAGGACAAATACCGTGTGTCTTCACACAGATGCATTGTTACATTTTGTAGTCATCCTAGCCTGCTGCACTTAAACACATCAAACACACCTGAAAGTTTGAAGCTCAAAGCACTCTGTGCCGTACAACCCGTTCCTGAGTGAAATCTTAAATTCTTTGACTTCCTAATGTTTCTACCGTAAGCATAAGCCATTGCATGTTAAATGGTTAAGTCTTTTTTCCCATGATTTTCTTGCCAAAGTACCTGTTACTTCCTCTCCATCCTTCCTTTGGAGCCAGGGAAAGACAGTGAGCCTAGCCCAGAATTCTTCAGCCAAGTGTTAATGCCTCTTGAGTGCAAAACAGGTGACAAGTCACAGTCAGTGTGCAGAAGGGGCCCAGCCCTTCCCGTGCCTCTTTCTTACATTTCAAAGTTAGCTCCCTGGTCAGAGGAAGTGGAGCTGTATAATGGGATTTGGGGATTAAGTCAATAGGATTCCAGATTGAGGCTATTTTTTTCTGGTAGTTGTTTGATTACCTAAGTGCTGAGTTTCTGATTTTCTCGTTTTTTTCTTTACTAAATATCCATCAGTTGTATAATCAAAATGTCAAAGCCAAAGGGAAGAAAATCTAAGAAAGAAAGAAATACAGGATGTGCCTCTTTAGAGGCAGAGAACAAGTACTCAACCATCATTATTCGTTGATACAGGACTAGAATCTTTCCTCTGCAATTCCAAAATCTGAAAAGTTTTATGGGGGGAAAAAAGTCATTTTGTAAGGTTGAATATTCATAAATGTAGCTACAGAAGTAACAACATGTTTGATTAGAGGGTACTGCTCCAAACCTTACTGGAAATGTCATATAATATATGCTATATAATCTGTGTTACCTCTGTCAAGTTTAGAATATTCCATTCCTGAAATACTTTCCGCCTTACATAGTATCATTGATGTATGTATATGTCCGCACTTATCAAAAGGAATACTTAAACACAGGCCATGTTTTTGCATGTGAATTCTACATCAATAAAGCTGTTAAAAGAAAGATGAATTTCACATAAATGATTATGGGCCTAAAATAGTTGCGTAATCTATGAACCTATAAGGATGCCTGCCTCCCAAACAAAACCACAGAGTTTCGGAACTGGAAGGAAAGGGATTTCAGGATATACAGATCAGACTTTGAATGGACCTCCCTTAAAAGTGGTGGCTGGCCAGGCATGGAGACTCACACCTGTAATCCCAACACTTTGGGAGGCTGAGGCAAGAGGGTCACTTGAGCTCAGGAGTTCAAGACCAGTGTAGGCAACACAGTGAGACCTCATCTCTGTCAAATAAACAAATAAATAAATACATGAAGGCTTAGAGACTTTAAATTTTAACATATCACTGCATCAATTCCAAACCTGACCCCATGTCTAACGAAATGTGGCCTGAGTGCCTAGAGTGTGCTGGGTTCTGTGCTAAACAGTTTGGAAATTACAAAAGCAGATTTTAATTTTTAGGAAAATCTTTATCATGCTAACGGGGTTGCCAGAATTAGCAAATAAAAATACAAGAACCTCAGGTACCTTTGAATTTCAGACAGTTATTTTGTAGTGTAATTATGTCCCATGCAGTAATTGGGACATACTTAACATTAAAGTCATTTGCTGTTTGCCTGAAATTCCAATTTAGGCGAATGTCTTCTGTTTTACCTGGCAGCCTTACAAATCAATACATTTGTAACCTTGAGCCATCTGTTTATCAAGTATTACACACTGGTTAAATGATTTTTTAATTGGTATATTCTGTGTAGTATTGAAACTCCAAAGGGTTAGCAAATTAAATTTATTTATTCCTACAATAATACAACTTAGAAGAGAGACAATTTATGTTATTGTCTTCTAACTTTGCGATATAGCAGAATAAGTAGTCTTTTGATGAGCCTTAAATTTTTTTTTTTTTTTTTTTTTTTTTTGAGACAGAGTTTTGCGCTTGTTGCCCAGGCTAGAGTGCAATGGCGTGATCTTGGCTCAATGCAACCTCCGCCTCTCGGGTTCAAGTGATTGTCTTGCATCAGCCTCCCTAGTAGCTGGAACTACAGGCCCGTGCCACCATGCCCAGCTAATTTTTGTATTTTTAGTAGAGATGGAATTTCACCATGTTGGCCAGGATGGTCTTGATCTCTTGACCTCTCGTGATCCACCCGCCTTGCCTCCCAAAGTGCTGGGATTACAAGTGTGAGAGCCTTGCATTTTTAAGATCATTCAAGATTATTGGTAACTCGTGTGTAAGTTCCAATTCTTTAGTGTAAACTTTGAAACACTCCTGATCATTTGTATGGTTAGATGATAAAGATTTTGCCTCCGAATTTGAAATGATCATCCCTGTCTATGTGTATATTACATATTGGGATCTGTCACAGTTTTTGTTTGGTTTACTTGAGGCATTTAATTTAAATGTAAAAAACTTAACAATTGGGATATTATTTGTAAGAGAGGCCTTTTTTACTATGAAGTAAAGGCACTAGGACCAAATATTTTAGTATTTAGTTTTGGTGGATCCTGTATTAGTGTTCTATGTATTCATTAGAAAAATCAAATTGTAGTTGATTGCTTTTGCCTCTCCGGTAACCCTGGGTGGCTAAGTCAGTGGGTCTCAACCTGGCTGCATATCAGAAAACCTGGAGAGATTTTAAAACGCTTGTTACTAAGCCTTATGTCCCTGGATTTGTAACTAAATTGGGTCCTAGGATATAGTATATTTAAAAGCTCCTCCACATTGTTCTAATGGACTAACTGGACTGTGCTACATGAGGACAGGATCTATTTCCCTCTTTCTTCTCCTCTGGTCCTCTTTCAATTGTTACTGGGCAAGTGAACAAACAACTCACTATGGAAGCAAATATAGGCCCAATTTTATAAACTGATTTCTACCTTAATTTACCCACGAATAATTTACGTTTGTCTATATATGAATGTGGAGCTCTAGGAACGTCAGTCTTGATATACAAAATAGGCCAAAACTGGCATGAATTTGTGACTCAGCTGGATTTTGCTGGTACATCGAGAGAGGACAAGTCAAAGTGAGAACAGTGCTGTCTCTTAGAAAGTCCTATTCTGTTTGTGGTTTTATAAATGCCCTCTTGTACCTCTGGATTTTCTTGGAGTGTTTTAATTCCTACTAATCTTTTTTTTTTATTTCCAATAAAGTGAAATTGTGTTAAATTTCTTAAAAATGCATTTTAGGCTGGGTGCAGTGGCTCATGCCTATAATCCCAGCACTTTAGGAGGTTGAGGTGGGAGAATCACTTGAGTCCAGGAGTTCAAGACCACCCTGGGAAACATAATGAGACCCCCATCTCTACAAATAAAGAATAAAAAATTAGTCTGGTATGGTTGTGCACACCTGTCGTCCCAGCTGCTTGGGAGGCTGAGAGGAGAGAATCACTGGAGCTCAGGAGTTAAAGGCTGCAGTGAGCTGTGATCACACCACTGCCCTCCCGCCTGCAGGACAGAGGGAGTCACTGTTTAAAAAAATTTTTTTAATTCACTTTCTTCCTGAAAGTACATTTATGAATCTTTTTTAAAAAAGTTACATTATCCCCCAATTTGGTGTTTGGAAAATATTATTGTACCCATTGTAGCTAGAATAGGTGAGTTTGCCAATTTAAATATGGAGGAAGGGAATAACTTCGGTTGTAATGTTTTACATTTAAAAAGCAAGATTCCCTAAGCCCTCAAATGCCATCTATTTTACATTCACTGTAGAAGGTGAAACTTTCAGCTCTAATTCACTGCTTGCCTAGAGCTAATTTTCCTTTAAAAACTTCCTGGGCAATAAATAGAGTAGAAGAATATTAATTTCTTCCTGGCTGAAAGTTGGTGTATTCTGGCTCTCACAGGAGGGATATCACCTCTGTGGTCCTCTGTGATTTACGGCCGGGCCCACCTGCCACTGGTCTTCTTTCATCCTTTCCCTTCACTTCCTTTGCCCTAGCTTTGGCCCCACTGAGCTTTTGCTCTGGGACCCGGGTAGTGGTCACAGCGTTAACTGACAGACAGAAGCTGCAAAAAGTTCTAATGGTGCCTGCTTCCATAATTCTTCTAAATGCCCTCTTGTATGAATTATGAAATATTTTCAGCACCTCAGAAGTAAGGCACTATGTAAACATAGGTTTTTAAAAAATTATTATTAGTTGTTGATTTGAGTTTACGACTATGCTTGAGGCCAGTGGCTTTCTGTGTTCTCAAAGATTGTATCAGTGTTTTCTATCAAAGATAACTTTAAATTTTAGGGCTTTGTACATGTGCTATTAAATTATAATAAGTAGTCTTCTTCTTTTTCGATTACTTTTTAGCTTTCCATTTGGAGGCACAGTTGCTGCAGAGTCTGGTGATGCAGGACCTAGAAATAGCACTCTTTTGGGATAAAATTATTTTGCTGTGTAAATAGGGCAATCTTTGATGCACACACAAAGGAAAGAACACATTTTCTTAGCCAAAGGACAACAGGTATCCTCTATTGCTGGTTTTATTAAAGCAAAAAAGAATTCTGAATCGAAAGACTAACCAGTAGTAGTGTATTCAGTCTTACTGTGGATTAGCACAGGTGAGGATCCTTTCTTCTGTTAGCAATGCCATTGCTTTCTCCAGCTCTGGCACAGTTGGTGTGTACAGTGAGTAAGCTGACTGCTGAAGATGGAAGAAACTTTCTTTGTAGTCTGTTAAAGTTTTAAGTTGTTACGGAACCATTTTAGATTGATAGATGAAGCAGAGGTCTCAGGTTTATGACTTCCAAACTTTTATGAAAATTACATTTCTAAAGCCAACTACACATTTCTAAATTTAAGTCAAAATTGGAAACTCAGGTGAACTGGTATTGAAGTCCTGTAGTTTTAGATGGGAACCATAACATCTTTTATACAATCTATGTGCTTACGTAGGATATCATGGCCATTTTGATTTTTTTTTAAAGTAGTAAGGATAATTTCATAGGACTATTTCAGAGAAAAATCCTTAAAAAGAGTCCTTCTGTGATATGTTTAGAGGCTAGTTTTTCTACCAGTTTATATAGAGGGCATATAAGGAGGCGAAGGTGGTGGTCATTTTGCTTACTGAAGGTCACATTGTCAAATCCATTCATAAAGTGCATTTGTTTAGGCTGAGCGTGTTAAACGAGGAGAAAACATGTCTAAAATTTGTTTCAAGAGTTCAGAGCATCATAAAAAGAAGAACACATGTTGGGAAGACTGGCACAAAACAAACTGAAGTTTTGTTTCTTAATTTTGTTTTTTGTGTTTTTGTTCTTGAGAAGGAGTCTCACTCTGTCGCCCAAGCTGGAGTGCACGATCTTGGCTGACTTCAACCTCTACCTCCCGGGTTTAAGTGATTTTTCTGTCTCAGCCTCCTGATTAGCTAGGACTACAGATGTGTGTCACCACACCTGGCGAATTTTTGTATTTTAGGTAGAGACGGGGTTTCACCACATTGGCCAGGCTGGTCTTGAACTCCTGACCTCGTGATCTGCCTACCTCGGGCCTCCCAAAGTGCTGGGATTACAGGCATGAGCCACCATGCCTGGCCTGTTTCTTAATTTAAGAGGTAGCATTGTAAGGCCATGTAATCACTATATTAGAGTGTTTGCCTATTACATGCTAGAGAACGTCCAGGGTCTCATTGGCACGTGTGACTTGGAAGGGATTTAGGATTATCTTCTTTCTCCTTTCTTCTCTGACTCTTTTTTTTTTTTTTTTTTTTTTTTTTTCACAATTTGTGTTTGTTTTTCATGTCAGTCATTGTGGGATAGTCTTTGTGGGAAAATTTCCGCAGTCCCTGTCACATTTTTGGTGTTTCTGAGCTGCCTGATACGCACCCCCGCTTGCTGCTTTGTCTCTGTTGCATTTTTCCTAGCTCTCTCAGTCCTTGAATAATCTTTCTGGATTAAGATTTTGCTAACTATGTAAGTTCTGAGGTTTTCCAAATAGCTAGAACTGTTTCAGGTGTTGGGGATGTCAATTAATACACCTAGAATTCCTCTAACCTGAGAACAAAACCAGTAAATTCCAAAACTTGCTGTGCAAATGCCTTGGGCGAGTTAGGCTATGTCAGTAATTGGGATAAATGCCGCCTTCCCTTTGTCTGGGTCTCTGACGGGTGACTCTTGGTAAGGCTTGCTTATGCACTTGATTGGAATTTCTTTGTTGTCAGCCAATGACCCACACTCAATGTGACCGTTGCTTTCCCTGCTTTTGTAACATGGTGACAGGAAGGAGGGAGGGAAGGCAGGAGTCATTGCCATGAAGTGGACTGTGTTTGGAGAATGCAGAAAGTCCCCAGTCCCCTTGTCTTAACTTCCACTTACATCCTTTTATCCTAGCCACTCACAAGATATGTTTCTATGTTCATAGAATGTCCAGGGTTTGTGTATGTTTGTTCGTGTTATCCTTGAGAAATGTTCGCTGGCACCTGCTTGGGGTGTGAAGGTAATTTCTATTCTATTTTCTGGTTTCTGAACTTCAGGAGAAGGTAAAGCTTGATGCTGAAAGGGAAAAACTAGAGAGGCTTCAGGAGCTTTACTCCGAGCAGAAGACCCAGCTGGACAATTGTCCTGAGTCCATGAGGGAACAGTTACAACAACAACTGAAGAGGGTCAGTAGCAAACAGGAATGCACAAGTTATGTTGCTTTTCGTTTTTGTTTTTCACTTAAGTGCCGCTTGCCTGTGACTTACTACTTCATATAGCATAAGTTTGCATAAGTTCTAGTTATTAGATACTTTTAAATGGAAAAATGCATGCTAACAGTATATATTATTCTATGCTAATCAGTTTTTTAAATTCCTTGTTAGAGTCCTTCACCTCATTGATAATGCAAAACCATTCTGGAGTCATTTTTTTGTGACAGAAGAAGCTATTTCTGATAGGTAATCAACATCAACATCATAGCATTTATATCAACTGACATCTTCCCCTGCGTTCTCTGCTGCATCATGAGTCCTATTTACCCTTGAACATTTTTTTTCTTTAGCTTGATTTTATACTCTTGTCCCAAAATTATTCTATTTTCTGATTTGCTCCCCACCAGCAAGTGTTTTGTTTTTCCTTTTCTTTCTGCTGCTTAGTGACATTTAACTAATTAGTCCAATCACAACAATTAAACACCAAGACCCAAGTTGCAAGGTATTACTAATACCCGCAACATCTCATGTGAACTTCATAATTTTAAAGAACTTAATGCAGCATAGACTTTCTAGTTAAGCTTTGTCAAGTTATTCCCTGATCCTTAATGTTGGCAGTGTTTAACACAAGCCCACTGGTTATCTTCTGAAAGCAAGACTTCCTAGGTGGATAGTTTCACAGACACTGGCACAGCCACTTAATATTTCATAGCCTCTTGCCAGCTGGGTCATATCCTTTAAACAGCAGCCCCAGTAAACTGCTTCCCTCTGGGGAAGCAGTCATGAACAGTCTTGGACATCTGAAAGAGTCACGTAATAGTAATTTGTCCTAAGTGAGAAACAATTTATGATTCTACCTGAATATAACAAGCTAGTTTCATCCATGTTATGATGTCTGTACCTCCTTGGGAATGGGCAGATTGAAAAACTTATTGACATAGCACATCCTTGAAAATTCTTAAGATGACCTTTAATACAAAAATATTTGCTACTTCTGAGAACATCACTAGGTGAAGAAAAATCACAGTTAAAACTTTTCAATATATTACAGAAATTGAGAGCATCTTAATAATGAGTATCCAATGCAGCCATTTAAACTGCAGCGTAACAGTTTTAGTATTTATTTCTTGCAGTGTTGGAGCAAAGAAAATTTTAAAGGTGTTTCTTCCCTTTACTCCTTTTATTGTGTAAAGCTGAATTTGTTCTAAGAAGATAAAACTTCCTGCTTCTCAGTCACAATTCTCTGAAAATTTTGTGATAAAAATGATTGGAAGAAAACTAGTATTTGTAAAGTAATTTTGGTTTATAATTTGTTTGTGTTTATGCTAGTTAACGAAAGAGATGGGAAAACTGATTTGTTTTTCATATTTGCTTACAGTTGTGTAACTCTCCGTTGTCACTAAGGATTTTACACAGTTGTAATTCTTTATTTGCAGTCAGCAGCATCGTCGGATATTTTGTCCTTCCCTTCCACTGGTTATCCATTGACTGTTTGTATTCTTTATAAACATTGCTTCACATAAAAATCGATAGATTATATTCAAAGTTTGGCTGATGATTAATATACTGTTTAGCTTAATCTAGATTTTTTAGGATAACTCATAAATTTGTATGTGTTCTAAAGATTTTGACTACAGAAGAAGAAAGGAAATGATGCAGACGGTGTCTTCCATTAATTTAAGGCAGAGACTTCTTCTCTTTCCTCTCCAAACAGAGTGTAACATTATCATAAAACCTCTTTCCTTAAGAGAGATAACTGGCTTGTGATGGCTACTGTTCACTTGATATTAAGAGGTCTACTAATTGTGTCTTTCAGGGCTGACGAACAGTATAACTCTTCACCAATGCCTCGGCTTAATCAGTAACAAGTTCACTTAGTTCATGAGAAGTCCATTCATTTTAGGAACTTTCTGTGTTATCACAACTTATCTCCCTTTAGACTTCAAACACTTCAGAATATGACTTCACTACAAAGCTTTCCCTTGGATGTTTCAACTAGATTTGATAAAGTTTATTTTATTGTAACTAGCTTCATTAGGTGGCAAGTCACACGAAGTAAAAAATAAATGAAAAAGAAGAAAGTCATTGTATTAAACTGCATATTGCCTTGAATACTTAAGCTGAAATTGACGATTTCGTGCATGCAGCATAATGACTTATGGCTGGTCTTCTTAGCTTTAAGTCATTGTGTTAGAGTCCAAGTATAATTTTCATCTGATATTGGTTTTCTGGCCTCTGGTTGGTATATTGTTAGCATGGCCTTACCAATCTAGAAATTGATATGGGCTCAGCAATCCCTGGGTTACTAATAGTGTGACAAAGAAAGCTGACATTAAATGAGAACTGGTCATTTAACTCATCTCATGTGGAAAAAGATAATAGAAATAATCTCATCCTACCTTCTCATTTCACATAGGAGGATATTCAGGCCCATAGAGTTTGAATGACCTGTCCAAGACTAATGGATAAAATGATTTTAGAGCCAGTGATAGAAAAAAGATCTACTAATTGTAGGTATCATGGATAATTTTTTTAAATCGAGATCAAAATCAAACATTTATTTGAGTAAAGATCAAAAGCGCAAGAAAACTGTCCCAACCAGGTAACTGTCTTCTTGTGCTTTTGATACTCAAATGAATGGTTGATTTTGCTATCCTGGTATTTTTAAAAAAATTTTATCCAATGGTCTACAGTTTGAAGACCTTTTACTATCACTGGCTATAAAATCAGTTTATCCATTAGTTTGGACAAGTCATTCAAGTTCTATGGGCCACAGTATCCTCGTATATGAAATGAGGAGGGTATTAGTCAGGGTTCTCTAGAGGGACAGAACTGATTAGATAGATAGATAGATATGTAAAGGGGAGTTTATTAAGTATTAACTCCCACAATCACAGGATCCCACGGCAGGTTGTCTGCAAGCTGAGGAACAAGGAGAGCCAGTCCAAGTCCCAAAACGGAAGAACTTGGAGTCTGATGTTTAAGGGTAGGAGGCATCCAGCACAGGGGAAGGATATAGGCTGGGAGACTAGGCCAGTCTACTCTTCCATGATTTTTTTTTTTTTTTTTTTTTGAGACGGAGTTTCGCTGTTGTTACCCAGGCTGGAGTGCAATGGCGCGATCTCGGCTCACCGCAACCTCCGCCTCCTGGGTTCAGGCAATTCTCCTGCCTCAGCCTCCCGAGTAGCTGGGACTACAGGCAAGCGCCACCATGCCCGGCTATTTTTTTGCTTTATATTCTAACTGCTCTGGCAGCTGATTAGATGGTGTCCACCCAGATTAAGGGTGGGCCTGCTTTTTCTAGCCCACGGATTCAAATGTGACTCTTTGGCAACATCCTCACAGACACGCCCAGGATCAGTACTTTGCATCCTTCAGTCCAGTCAGGTTGACACTATTAACTACCTCAAGGAGGTTGGACTAGATTATTTCCACTGTCTTTTTCCATATCCCAAAAGTATATAGAAAGTGTGAAAGTTAAGAAAACCCTGAGACCCATTTAAAGTTGCTTCCAGAGTTGGCCTTGAGCTCTTATTACTGCACTTTCTCCTGGTCATACCATATTCTCTTCTTCCTGTCCTTCCAGCAGGCAAAGAAAACATAAAGAACTACATGTAAACTTCTGCCATATGCATTATTTTTAAAGTTCCTGGAAAGAAAAAAGAAATTGCCCAGAATTTCCTTTAGTGCAACTGTTTTAGGTTCTTTCAGGCTGGCCTTTGAGCTTGCTAGCCAGTAGAGCAGGCGTCCCCAAACTTTTTACACAGGGGGCCAGTTCACTGTCCCTCAGACCGTTGGAGGGCCGCCACATACTGTGCTCCTCTCACTGACCACCTATGAAAGAGGTGCCCCTTCCTAAAGTGTGGCAGGGGGCCGGATAAATGGCCTCAGGGGGCCACATGCAGCCTGCGGGCCGTAGTTTCAGGACGCCTGCAGTAGAGATTTGTAATGCTCTTTTAGTGAGTGAAGTATAATTAGAATTTTCATTCAATCAGTTATATACATTCTTCACTTTGGACTTCCTATATATATTATTCTGTGCTCAGTTTAACTATTCCCACCGCCAAATTCCATTCCCTGACTTCTTGTTCAAACAGAAATCTTGTACAAGTTTTTATTCCCCTCCCAAATAGTTTTTCATTTAAGATGTACGTTTATATACACACGTTTTGATGGTTTAGATAACTTGATCAGATGATTACATCAGCAGAGTCTGAGTACTGAGCTTAGCTTAATTTTCAACTTTCTTATGTAGTGTGCCATTATTTTCATGCAGTGGTTTAAGTATTTACTACAAATGAATGATTCTTTGACTTTCATGCAGGATTAAAATAACACATATTGCATAATTAACCAGTTGTGGAGTAAGCAATTGACTAGCAAAGTGTATACGTTGTGAGACATGTGCCCACTTTGAAGATTATTTATAAGCCAGAAAAAGGGCTTGCTTATTCCTTTTTTTAAAATCTCAGTAATTTTTGGCCACAAATCAAGCTTAATTGGAAGACCTTATAAACTTGAGTGTATGTACCTGTATGTCAGCCAGAGTAGTATTTCAAAACTGTGAATATTGTTTTAAGATATAACACTTGAGTTATTTCTTAATTCATTAATTCTTTTAGAAGTTATAAATTTGAAATGTCTGATAAACTTGAAATGTTAACCACAAACTTGAAATTGAGCACATATTTTTCTTGGGCCAAGTAAAATGTAAAGAAGTGTTAAGAAATGTTGAATATGTTTTTCAAATTGTGTTTTTCCTGCTCTTATGCTTTGAGAATTCAGTCTGTGTTGACATGATAGTCTTGTTGCTACACTATTGGTTGTAATTACACAGTAGCTACTAGCTCTTCTATGGATCATCCTTAGAGTAAAAGTCACTGGACAAGTTAGAAATACATTTCATTTTATCAAAAGGTTTGCTTTATCATTAATATAATAACCAGAGTGGGGGTGAGGTTGAATATTGATATAGAGATAACTTAGCATATAATTAATTATTTATTCAACTCTCTGATGATTTGATTGAAAAACAACCAAAAAATGTTCTGGCTGTGTTAGCTATGTAGAGCTGTGAGCCACAGAACCCAGCTGCCTCTTCTTTTGGACATAGGTTATTTATAAATTTATATTGATAAAAAATCTGGCTGGGTGTGGTGGCTTATACCTGTAATCCCAGGTGAGTGTATCCCAGGTGAGTAGAGGCTGAGGTGAATGGATCACTTAAGTTTGAGACCAGGCTGAGCAATATGACCAAACCACCCCCTCTGCAAAAAAAAAAAAAAAAAAAAAAAAAAAAAAGAAAAATTAGCCAGACGTGGTGGTTTGCACCTGTAGTCCCAGCTACTTGGGAGATTGAGGCAGGAAGATTGAGGCGTGAGTTTAGGAGTTCAAGGCTGCAGTTGAGCTGTGTTATGCTACTGCATCCAGCCTGAGTGACAAAAAAAAAAAAAAGAAAAAAGAAAAAAGAAAAAGCAACCTCCTGAACATACCCCATTTATAAATAATATGAAAGGCTCCAAACATAAGAGGGTTTCAAAAAAAAAAAAACTAGAATGGAGAAGAATCTGTATAACATGCGTCAATCCTTGCATTAATGTAGATGCATAAATCTCTTCCTGTCTTTAAGTATTTCATAGGTTGGAGAATGCCTTTTCTAGACCGTCTGATTTTCATGATGTCTGATCTTCCTTAAATGTCTTCTAGTTTATTCTGAGAGTGGTAGTGTTTAACCTTTTGCGTCTCCTTTTGTGCCTCATAAAAGCTTTGTTTACACTTCCCAGTAAAAAGGTGTGTAGATCATTATAATGGGTTCTTAGATAGCTGGCTTTAAAACCTTAACTACTAATTTTAAAAAATATATACTTTATTTTATTACAGCCGTTTTAGATTTTTAGCAAAACCAAGTAGAAGTTACAGAGATTTCCCATATTCCTGCCCCACGCATGCATATCGTTATCAACGTGCTCCACCAGAGCAATACAATTGTTACATTCGCTAAATCTTCACCGACACATTATCCTCACCTAGAGCCCATGCCCAAAAGTTTTTGATTGCTTATCCCTTTAATAAAATTATAATCCATATTGTTATAAATATATATATATAGTGCATGCCTAAAGGATGTATGTATTTAAAATCATGTATTCATACTATGCTACTTGTGTTTACATTAGAAAACATTTGTTGAGAAACTGAAAAATAATTAAAAACAAGTTTGAAGGAGGTTTAATTTTTTTCTGCACAGTCCAGCAGATTGTGTGTGTGCCATCTGAAATACATGTATCCCCCTTCGGTTCCTCTGGTCTGTATGTGTGCCACTTTTGACCCTCAAATCTCCACATTAGTCTTATTTTCTATGAAAAATTGTGGAAAAGAAAAATTTTCTTTTTATTTTTTATTTTTATTTTTTTGAGACGGAATTTCGCTCTTGTTGCCCAGCCTGAAGTGCAGTGGCCCGATCTCAGCTCACTGCCACCTCTGCCTCCCAGGTTCAAGCGATTCTCCTGCCTCAGCCTCCTGAGTAGCTGAGATTACAGGTGCCCACCACCACACCTGGCTAATTTTTGTATTTTCAGTAGAGATGGGATTTCACCATGTTGGCCAGGCTGGTCTCAAACCCCAGACCTCGGGTGATCCACCTGCCTCAGCCTCCCAGAGTGCTCGGATTACATGTTTTGAGCCACTGCGCCTGGACAAGAAGAATTTTCTTAAGGCACTGTGTTCCACCTTTGGACTGCAGATTATGTTTAGGGTTATTTACTGAGTCATTTTTATACTTCTCTCTCCATTTTAAAACCACCCAGTGGGTTTAAAGCAAGAATTCTCTCCTCCACAGAGAAGTCTCAAACCGAGGGTGAAATAAATGCTGCCCACCCCACCACACCCCTTTCAGTTCCCTCTAACAGTCACACTCTGGGACTTAACTTCAAAAGAGTATTATGTTCTAACCCTGGTCAGTATTGTAATTGGAAAGATATCTCGTACCAACTGCTTTTAATAACTGTTTCTTCACATTAAGAAGGCGGTAGTTATCTCGGTGTGTCTTGTTTTCATCTCCTTTTCTCCAAAGGATGCTGACCTGTTGGATGTTGAAAGCAAACACTTTGAAGACCTGGAGTTCCAGCAGCTTGAACATGAGAGCCGTCTAGATGAAGAAAAGGAGAACTTGACTCAACAGCTCCTGCGTGAAGTTGCTGAATATCAACGGAACATCGTTTCTAGAAAGGTACTTCTGCCAGGTGTCATTCAATGTGAAAAATCAAAAAATACTTCTGTTTAACGTAGCTATGGCATAATGTCTGTCTGAATATCACATTTGGCAGATGACGGAGCCTGCCATATATGTGGCAAATGGTGTTCCAAAACAGACAAGTTAAGACACATTACAGTCATTGTTTCATAATGCTGTAGATGCATTTATGAATAATACCTAATTTTTTCATTCATGTGAAAACTAAGGCATAGAAAATCGGGAATTTAGGTATTTGTTTTCAATTATGTTCTTTTGCAATTATAATAACTGGGTTCAGAATAATTCTATGAACAAAGTCTATTTTGGAGTTTTCTCTGTTTTCATTGCTCAATAGTTCTCAAAACTGGCTGACAGCTTATTACCATTAGGAGAATGCCATGCAGATTACTGCTGACTCCACCCAACCCCCTAGCACTTAGATATCCTGCCCAGAATTCAACTCTGTTCCAGAATTTAGAATCACACCCAGGGCTCTGTACTAGACCAAAACATTGAGGAAAGGAAAGACAAGAGAAAGTATTTTCTTAAACTCTCAGCTTAAATGAGAAATTCCATTGTTTTTTTCTCAAAAGGCGTACCCAAGATGTAAAAAATTCATTGATAGTCTAAAACAAGATTTCCTGTTGACTTCTGGGTTCTTCAAGATAGGTTTTAAATCACTTGAACTATATTAGCCTTAAGTAAAGAAAGTATTGAGGCTGACAGGTCAAAGAAATGCCTCACAGTCTCTTGGTAATTAATAATCACTGCCCACCATCAAATAAAGGTAGTCACTGTTATTCCAGTTGTGAAAATATTTTTCTCCCTTTTCTAGGGTAGACTGGCAAACCGTTGAATGTTTAACGTTCGTCTTCCTATGATCATCTCTTTTTCTCCAGGAAAAAATTTCTGCATTGAAAAAGCAAGCCAATCACATTGTTCAGCAGGCTCAGAGAGAACAAGATCATTTTGTGAAAGAAAAGAATAATTTAATAATGATGTTGCAAAGAGTAAGTATTTCCTTTTCAGCACTGACCACAGTGAAACATAGCTTCCAACTTTAGGGAAGTTGCCTCCTTTAAAGTAAATACCTTTTAATAGTGAATGCTGTACAATTTAAGTAAGATTTTTATATACTTTTTTGTTTAATCCTCCACATTAATCATCTGATACCTGAACTATTAACTACCATTTAGAAATAAGCAAGGATGTTTTCTTCATGCTTTTTTCACATTGTAAAAATCTAAACTATGGAAAATCTGTATTTTTAAATAATTATTTTCCCCTTTTAAAAAAACTATTCATCAAACAGTTAAAATGCATTCTAACATCAATTTAATGTGGGCTTAAGGAAAAATGTCCTTTTTACTACTGTCAAATATTTTGGCACAGCTGATGCTGGTGTTTTGAAATCCAGTTATTTGTGTGTGGGTCTTTCCAGCAAATGTCACGTTGCACTTAGTTTGAATTAATTGGGTAGGTAGATACTCCATGTGGTATGATCAGAGGGATGGTAAGATTATCCTCACCAAAGAGACTATGTCATCTTCTGGCCCAGCACCTAAAGTGACTGCCTGTAAAGGGATTTCTTTGCCCAAAGACAGTGAAAAACAAGCTGTAGCCTAACTTTCTGACATGGTCTCTAGTTTCATTTCAGCAATAAGACACCAAACGTTAAAGTTGATGGGGCTAGTCTCAGGTCCGATCCCTGCATTCAAGCCACTACATTAGGAATATGACACTTGGGATCAGGAAAAGGTGCGATAGAATGGGATGCAGAGAAAGACCAAATCTGGAAGAAAGTATTAAAGGATGAAGCTGTACCATAGTCCCACCTAAAATAAATGACTATTCATTCCCTTTTTAGCTATTTTAGGTTAAGAAGGAGGAAGCCCTGACACTGTGACTCACGCCTGTAATCCCAGCATTTTGGGAGGTTGAGGCGGGCAGATCACTTGAGGCCAGGAGTTCAAGACCAGCCTGGCCAATGTGTTGAAACCCCATCTCTATTAAAAATACAAAAAATTAGTTGGGCCTGGTGGCACATACCTGTGATCCCATCTGCTCAGAAGGCTGAGGCAGGAGAATCGCTTGAACATGGGAGGCAGAGGTTGCAGTAAGCCAAGATCACACCACTGCACTCCAGCCTGGGCAACAGAGCAAGACCTTGTCCCCCACCAAAAGAGAAAGAGAGAGAGAGAGAGAGAGAAAGAGAGAGAGAGAGAGAGAGGACATAGGTCTTTTGCATAGAATTATGAGCCCACTTGAGGTGCCTCTGCACTCTGCACATATTTCTGACGGCTTCGATCTTCCTCCTTTTCCTACCTAGAAAGCTTTAAATGGAGTTTTATTTTCCCTCTCGATCCCCTGTTCCAGGGGTGAACTCTGTTTCCATTAGCGTCCTCACTGCTGTTTTACCTTTTGAACACCATATTCAAAGGCACAGCTTAAATTAGATAGTGTAATATGTCGTATTTAATATTTAAAATTTTAACCAAAAAAAGAGAAAAACAGTGATAGATTTTATAAAATGGGTAAGCACATCACAGATATATTTTCCTGTTAAAAATATATAAAATACAATTTGATTATAAAAATTGTGGTCTATAAGTATTAAGATATTTATTTTTCTAAACTGATCTATAGATACATTTTAATCCCAATCAAAATCCCAATCGACTTTTTTCTAGAAATTGACAAGTTGATGCTAAAATTTACAGTTGATCTTCATTATTCAGGGATTCTGTATTTGTGATTTTGTCTACTTGCTAAAATGTATTTGGAACCCCTAAATCAATATTTGTGGCCCTTTTGTAGACATTCACAGAAATACACAGAGTGGTTAAAGTTTTGAGTTGGCCAATATGCACATTCCCAGCTGAGGATGAACAAAGGCGGCATCCCGCCTTCTTGTTTTATCGCTCATACTGTAAACTGGTGTCATTTTTGTGGATTATTCAATGCCATGTTTTTACATTTTGGGTTTTTGTTGGTGATTTGCCATGTAAAGTGCCTCCTAAGCATGGTGATTACATGTGAATACATGCTCCTAAATGCAAGAAGGTTGTGATGTGCCTAATGGAGAAAATACGTGTGTTAGATGAATTTCATTCATGCTGTTATAGTGTTGCTGACTGTCAGTTCAATGTTAACGAATCAGCAATATCCCTCTTAATGTATAGTATAATATGTTACATAATGGTATGTAATATTGAGTAAGGTGTCTTCAAACAGAAGCACACATTAAAGAAAGTTTAATTTTGATTAGTTGATGAAAATATCGTGACTAGAAGCTTGCAGGAACCCAACCCTGTATTTTTTTTAGGAGCAGTGGTTCAGCATTCACTAATTCAGTGTTTGTGGCAACATTATAGAATGTAGCTACTACAAATAATAGGAATCAACTGCATATGAAAACGCAAAGGGCCTAGAATAGCCAAAACGACTTTGAACAAGGAAGAAGTAGGAAGATTTGTATTTTTATTTCAAGGTTTACTCTGGAGCCATTTAAGACAGGTTGGTGCTGCCATACTAATAGTAATAGGCATATATTAAATAGATCAATGAAACCGAACTGAGAGTCCAAAAAGGAGCCCATACATTTACACTGTCTTTTGATTTTCGACAGAGGCACCAAAACAAGTCTTTCAAAGAAATTGGGCTAGGTCAGCTTGGTCAACATGAAAAAAAAATAAGCCTCAATATCATCATATGATATATATAAATTCATTAAGATATATCAGAGACCTCAACATAGAAATTAAAATGATAAAGCTTCCAGAAGAAAAAATAAGAGTGAAAGTACACCTTTATGGCCTTGAGTAAGCAAACATTTCTTAAAAGAAATGACAAAAGACTTGTATCCAGAACATATTAAAAACTCCTACACATCAATAATAGGTATGCATCAATAAATTAAAAAAAAAAAGCAGGCAAAAGTCTTGAATAGACATTTTGTAAAAGAACATATATAAAGAACCAAAAAGTTATATGGGAAAATATTCATCATTAGTCATCAAGGAAATATGAATTAAAACAACAATGTAATTCTACCTAATAAACTAAAATGACTACACAAGGAAAATCTCAAATATTGACAAGAATATGAAGGAACTAGAACTTTCATACGTTGCTTACTTGAGTACAAAGTGTACGGTCCTTTTCGAGAACTTTGTAGAAGTTTTTTAACATACATTCATCTATGACCTAGCAACTTCATTTCTAGATATTTATACAATATAAATGAAAAGGTGTCTTTATAAAAAACTTGTTCAAGACTGTTTAACGTAGCTTTTTCCATAATAGCAATAAAACAAAACAAAACTAGAAGCAACCTCAAAAGAAAGGAAGAGAAAATAAGTGAAAGACAGTGGTGAGAGGGACTCTAAGGGCTCCTTCTTCCATCCTTGCCTCAAATAGAGCAGCCCACTCTTTTTTACAAAACAAGCTATGACCCAAATTTATTAGGTTACAGAGCTAATTATGTTTGAAAGCAACGCATGCATCATATCAGTGAGCAGACGATGACCTCCAGTGTACAGATTTGAAGTGCTGACTGAGTGTGAGGAGAGGAAACAGAAATGGGGCAACTATGTCAGCTTCTGATGTTGGTCTCTGGTGCAAAGTCACTGTGCTTCTCAGTTGTATCCAAGGTCGACTAAGTTTAACAGATTTTGTATTCCTTCAGGAAAAGGAGAATCTTTGTAATTTGGAAAAGAAATACTCCAGCCTCTCTGGGGGGAAAGGGTTTCCCGTTAACCCCAATACTTTAAAAGAGGTAAGCTATGATTTTACATGTCACTTTATGTTGCCTTAGAAATCAGGAGATGTATCTCAGCTTTATGTGATTAGCCGAATAATAAAAATACTAACTCATGGAACCTACGAAAGCACCCAATGCTTTTATAGTTTTCTTGTCTTTCATTATGTTGCTTTTAGGATTTCAGAGATTATCTTGTCTCTAATGCAGATGCACATTGTGTGTGTGTGTGTGTGTGTGTGTGTACTTTGCTGGGTGGCGACATCGTAGCTTAATTTGGCGTTTCAAAAAGTTTAAGATCCAGACCAAGATGAGTCTTAAATTCTCCTTTTTCCTTCCTGAGTCTCCTTTCTCCCTCCCCTCTCTTATTTTACTTCTCCTTCTCCCATATCTTATAGAACATGAAAATTCCTGTAAACACTTGAGAATGTGGTCAGGTTTCTTTCTTTTCTCTGTCTTCCCACCCCCGGCCCCACTGTTGTTTTTGCTATTTTCACCTCTAAACTGGAAAGTCCTATTTACAGTAAACTGGACACACTCTTTATGCCCAATATCTACCTTTCCCCAATTCCCATCACTACTTCCCCCATACCCAAGTCTCTTCAGCAGCTTCATTGCTACATTCGGAGAATATTTTAACTCTAATTTGGAAAATTATAACTGAGAAAAAATAGTTTATATTCTTTATATTTACTGTTTTCCTAAAAAGCTAAAGAAAATCTTGCTTCTGCATAAGTGTTTGCATAATCAAAAAACCCATTTAGACAGTGGAGTTAAGACTCTTAACATAGAAAATATTTTTGTGTGTATAAGTATATGAAGTAAAATGCTCCTCACAATAATAAGCGTGACTACATGTGTACCTCAGAAGCATTTTGTGAAGTATTTCTTCCAAAGCTTTATTAGATCGTTCCGTTTCATAGCTTCTTTTCGTTATTCAGAACGTGGACCTTTCAGGTTGAATGAACAAAGCTGTTTGTGAATGGAATGTTGTGGCTTAAGTTAATGTGAACACGGTGGGTAAGGGCAGGTCTCATGAGTCTTGTTAAAGAAATGTGATCTACTTCATGTGAGATGGGAGGCCTTTAAGTGATTTTAAGCAGGGAGGTGACATTTGCTATCCACTTGTTAAAGATCACTCTGGGCTGCTCTGTGACTACTCATTCATAAAGACTAAGAGAAGGAGATGCAGGGAAATTAGTGTGGAGATGATTGCCGTAGAGATACCGGGGGCTTGAACTGGAGGATGGCAGAGAGATGGAGGGATTAGCTGGACCAGGAGGTATTTTGGAGGTAGAGTTGACGGTTCTTGCTGATAGACTGGATGTTGGGATGAAATAAAGGAAATAAAGGAAAATGTCTGGAATCATGCCATTATTCCAGTTTGAATAATGAAGTAGATGGTAAGTACCTTTTACTGAGATAGGGAAGACTGGGGAAGGAATCATTTAAGAGGGAAGATTTGGAGTTGACTCTGGACTAAAGAGTCTGAAGAGCTTGTGGTATCCAGATGAATTAGATGGGCCCTGAAGTTTCTTCCTCTCTTAATAGAAGAACGAAGTCTTTCCTTTTCAGTTAATGAGCTGGTACTTTATTTCCTGCAGGCATCCTGATGTCAAAAGCACATTTGGTTTTTTTACTATTGCTGTATATCTGCAACTCTTCTGCTTGTTAAGTACAACAATGAGTTTCTATGAGAACACTTCTCGTGCTATATGTTCACTTTCATGTACCAAGCAGACTTGGCTCACAAGATGTTTTTCTTTTTTTTTTTCTTCTGTTCTCTCTTTCATTCTCTCTTCTCTTTCTTTTTTAAAGGGGTGATTAATTTATAACCTGTTTTAACGAGCTCCCAGGTTTTACTAACAGTTTACATTTTTGAAGAAATTAATTAAATTGTATGGTTTATGACTGTTATAAATAATTAAAACTTGGCTTCGAAATAGTCTACTATTAATGAATGAAAGAAAAACCCAAAATTGTTCATTTTCTTTCTGATTCAGTATTACATACTCAGTGAACTTGACCTAGTTAACTACTTCTTTTCTTCAGTTTAGCCTTGTAAAACTTTACGTGATATCTGTCCTACTTTTCTGAAGTGCAAATGTCTGATACACCCAATTTATAAACAATCAACTCTAGCATTCTCCACTGTTATCAATCCTTTCAAGGTTTTTACCAAAACCAAGCTTTTTTTTACTTAGAAAATGTTTACTAAAAAACACCTTGATTTCGGCCTGAAATTTGTAAAAGGATTGATGGACTTACAGAAGAATCTATGTGTCCAGTTTAACTCAGTTTCACCTTTAACAGAGATATGTTATTTTACATATTTTTTCACACTGTCTTTTTGGTGTGGTGAAAATCATGAATATATATGTATATTTACTTTCCATGAAAATTGTATAATTTTCTGTATAATTACTTTCCATGAAAATTGACAAGTGCCTTTTCCACAGATATATATTCAGGAGTTCTGCTTCTCAGATGTTTTGATCCGTGGGTATTTTCTCTAAGCTGAAGCCAGAACTGAATTATTGAGTTCAAAAATAACTGGAAATTCTCTGTCCTATGGATAAAGATGGGGGTTAGGAGGCTGCCTTATTTGAGACATACCATGGTTGCACCTTAGGACTCAGTGTGTGTCTGTGTGTGTCTCTGCATGCACACATTTGTTTTGCTAGGGAAGCCTCACTTGCATGAGAGGACAGTGTTCTTTTTATTCTCATTTGGTTGAGATGCCCAAAAGCTAGAACCCATAACAAATAAATTACTCTTTTATAAATGTTTTTTTCGTGTAAAACCCAGTAGCTCTCAGTCCAATTTTCCTCACACTCTAATTCATCAGGAAACAAAAAAGGTGTAAACCTAAGAATGAAGATTTGTGGAAAAGGCTCTTGAATTAGGGAGTAAGTGATTGCCTTGTCAATTTTACATCTTGGATTTTTTTGATGTGCTATTACTTTAAATATATATGTCGTGACAACCTTAATCCATCAACAGAATGAATGCTGATACTTCTGGATATTTTAAAATAGAAGGTGTTGAGTTATTTATAATACAGTTATCTGATTTCATCAGAAAAATTATGTTTAATATTTAGAATGCCAATTTTCAAGATCAAGCAATGTAAATCCATTTTAATTGCTGATTATTCTCTTAATGAAACATTTGATAATACCACAGATATCTGGCTGTGCCGCTCTAAGCTAACTTCATTGTACTGGGAACATTAATACTCTCGCATGCCTCAGCTTTTGCTTTCTTTGTGTTTAACTTCTGAATTCCTCCTTTTAGGGCTATATCAGTGTAAATGAGATTAATGAGCCATGTGGCAATTCCACGAATCTATCCCCTTCCACTCAGTTTCCTGCTGATGCTGATGCTGTTGCCACTGAGCCTGCCACAGCTGTGCTGGCGAGCCAGCCACAGAGTAAAGAGGTGTGTAGGCATGACGTTTCATTCGTTCACTGCTTTTCTTCATGTCAGAAATTAACCCACGGCCAACTGAAAATGAGGTCCATGAGAGTGTGCATGACACATGTTTCTGTTTGGCCAGGGGAGCAGGGTAAGGCTGAGTTTATAAAGCATACCAATGTGGGGGTACAGCTCTACCAATAAAAATCCTAGAAACCATGAAATTTATGCTACAGAGTGGAGTACTAGGAAAAGGAAGTTCAAAGAAATAAGTTCTGTGTCTTAGCACTCTAACTCAGTTTTCTTATAAATTAAAAAGCCTTTCTAAAATTGTTGATTTGAATTGACTTTTCAGTTTGACTTTGTTGTCTATTTTGTTTTGTAACATGGATGCTTTTAAATACAAGGCCTTTTAAAAACCTTCTTGAGGAGGGGCCAATAATAGTATATTAAAATACCTTCAGTGATCCAAATTGCTTACAGCAGGCATCCCCAAACTTTTTACACAGGGGGCCAGTTCACTGTCCCTCAGACCATTGGAGGGCCGCCACATACTGTGCTCCTCTCACTGACCACCAATGAAAGAGGTGCTCCTTCCTGAAGTGCGGCGGGGAGGCCGGATAAATGGCCTCAGGGGGCCGCATGCGGCCCGCGGGCCGTAGTTTGGGGACGCCTGGCGTACAGTGTGGGATTTGAATAAGAGACTAAGTTGAAAGATACTGCTCATCACGTGTAACTTCTTAAGTAAAATAAAACAAAGCAATCCAACTGTCAATTTCATTTCTATGTCTTACTCTTTCATTTCGTGTGGACACATATATACCTTTTCTTTCTCCTATAAAGCAAAGATCATCTGTCTATTCTGGATTTGTGTTTTCTTCCACCCTTTCTCCTCATCCTATCACTCAACATACATCAGCCCCATGGCCTGAATTCATGGCTACATCTGTCGATCCTTTACCTTTAAATGACACACCTCCTCCTCTACCAGCTAAGAAACACAGAAGGCAGCAGCCGCAGCAGCAGGAGCAACAGGTAATCAGGAACTGGTGTTTAGAATTTGGGAATGTTATCGTCACACCAGAGTTACTTATGTGGAATCTTTGCTTCTACTTTTCCAAAGGCATTTTTAAAAAGGCAAGTTGCATACTTCTCTGATTTTCTTTTCTCTTAAGAACATTTAGTGTGTTCTAAGGGTGTTAAAATTGTTGTAAAATTTTGATAGCTTGAGTATCCCCTACTGGCTTTGATATATATATCTGAACACTTTTTATACCCTCATGCTTCGGTTACCATTCAACCAAAATATTGCAGCTTCTCTCAGATATCTCTCAAAATGCTAATGAGCACTTCCATAAAATCTATATTATAAAGAGTTATGACATCAACAAAAAATAGTTTTATTATACGTAGTTGAAACCATATTAGGCATCATTCCTTGGTACTGTGTCAGAATTTGCTAAACATTTTACAAGTATCTCTTTATATTCTTCTAACAATCCTATGAAGTAAAAATTATCTCTATATTGAAGTTTTGGGAACTGAGGTTCAGTGAGGTTAAGTAGCTTGTCCAAGGTCACACCACAAGTACTGCATTTGGTCCAGAAATCCAGTTTTTATTCACCAGATTTTTAAATAAATGTGGTTTTTGTTTTTTTTTTTTTACTCTAAATGTTGCCTTCCTTTTAGAACACTCAGTATATATTAATGCTTGGGTATTCAAAAATAAAATCTGTTTTGAGACTTCCTTTCAACTATAATCAAATACCTACAGGAATTTGGTGCCAAAAGATCCTAAAGAGTCATTGCCCCCATGTAGGTGAGCTCTGATTGGTCATGCTTAGCCCTATGTTTCTTGAAGGTACCTTTACCATCGATTACCATTTGTTAAAGGACTCTATCTCTTGCTGCCTTAAGGTTCCTGCCATCTGGGCTGATAGGAAAGAAGGGTGAATTAAGTTATGTATGCAAGGAAGGAACAAGGAGAATGGAAGACCTAAAAGTCTTCCATTTTAATGTTAGCTTTATCTCCGTAACAGTTTCATTCAGGACATCTCTAGTAGCAAAAGAATCACAGTTTACAAACCTGTTTTCTGCCAAATTTCCGTTAGATTGTGTTTTCATTGGGGTTCTTTTCTATTTTATTAAGCTGCCATTTTGGAGTGTTGGAAAGTTAATGCATTTCAGAATTTGTAATATTTGGTCATAGTGGGAGCTAGATTGAAGTGTTCTGATGTCATTTTTCTATCTATAAGGAGCATTCATCAGCCAGACTGTTAAATATTATTATCATTTTAGTATGGACTACCTGGCCATGAATTCCAGCTCTGCCACTTTCCAGCTGCATCATCCTGGCTACCCCTGATTCCTCATCTGTATAGAGATAGCAATAGTTCCTGCCTCACTGGATTATTATAAAAATTTAATGAGATAATATATATAAAGCATCATGCCTGGCACATAGCTCTTAATAAATTTATTAGCTAGTATAAACAATTAATTACAAAGTTAAAATGCAGATTTTTTTATGATTGGCATATTTGAAGACTGTTTATAAATTTGGTAAATCAAATTTGCATTAATTTTTGTGAATTTCAAAAGCATGAGCTTTTAAAATGATATTAAAAGGATCAGACCTGAAGAACCTTTAATTTAGAAATCACTTTGATATATAAGTATGTATAGATGTTGTATTTCTTTAAAAAAAGTAAAGCTATGTTAAGATTTAATGAAGCTGAGTGGTGGGAATATGAATATCTTTTGAATTATCCTCTATTCTTATCTTTATGTTTCAAATATATTTCAGCAATTTTTTTAGCTCATTTTTGTGTTTTTTTCTTTCTTTTTTTAAATTTTCATAGTTCTAGGGAGAACAGGTAGTGTTTGGTTACATGGATAAGTTCTTTAGTAATGTTTTCTGGGATTTGGGTGCACCAATCACTCAAACAGGAAATCATCTCACTATTAGAGACTTTTCTAGGTGGAGGCCAAGAAAAATTTGAGTAACTTTCAAGTGGACAAAAATCTTGCCTTAAAAATCTGAAAAAAAATAAATAGTCCATTAGATTACTGTAGGGGCTCCTTAGCCAAGGTCTTTTTACATCAAAAGTAACCTAGAAAGATGCCTTTTGTGGAAACTTTATGTGGATCTTGAGTGTGTTTATGTGACTGAAATATTATTACAACTTTCAAACAACCTCCCTATTTACTCGCTTTTTCTCTTCATCTTTTCCTTCCTCCCCTTTCTTGTCCTCCTCACACTGGTATCTGTGCCATCACACAGAACTGCCCAGACAGAGAAGGGGAGAAGGTGCTTATGTGTTTTGTCCACGGGCTGTTCTGCCATCCACATGGCGACCATCATAGTTAAGTTGTAAGTTGTCCTGAGGCCCCAAGTCGGCAGGCTCTACAGACGTGAAAGGTGGAATTTCAAAGATTTCTAGGTCCAGTCTAAATTTTTACAGTGTTTAGTATCTAATCACATACTAGCTCAAGTCTAACAGCAAACACAATGTATGTTGAATAAGAAAAATTCTGTTAAAATTCCAAATTTTTTTTGTAAATGCATAATTCTTCATTTCTTTAGTCACCTATTACAGCTAGTCAAGTTTTGCTATTTTGCCTTACGTTTGCATTTAAAGCACTTTAGAAGTCTGGAAGAAAGGAAAAAACAGCATAAAGAAGGCCTCTATCTGAGTGATACTTTGCCTCGAAAGAAAACCACATCTTCCATCTCCCCACATTTCAGCAGTGCTACTATGGGGAGAAGCATCACCCCAAAGGTAGGACACGGGAGAAACCACGGGCTTCCCATTCCATGAGTCTTCTTGTCATTATATTCACTGACGTGCAAAGGCCTTTTAAGAAAAGTGCGAAATCATAACTCCTAAAATTTACTTGTTAGACATCAGGACTAAATTGCATTTTCAACCTGTTCAGAGGACACCTGAAATTGTATGCTCTGGGGCCAAAGAGCAGGACCCAGATGATGAATGGAATTCACTTACATGACAGACTCCTCCTGGCTGCATCCCACATCTGGAGATAAGATAGAATGTAGCCTCTGTGTTCCCGGAATAACAGTAACGAGTATTTGTTCAGACATTTTCATGTGGCTGACTCTGGGTTGAGCCTTTTATGTGGATTGTCCCATTTGAAAACCTAGCAGCATTATGCAGTAGAGTATTGATTATTATCCCATTTGAATGTATGGATAAACTGAGGTGTCATAAGGCTAAATGAGTAACCGAGGAACCCTCAGCTGGTATGTAGTGGAGTGGAATGTGAACCGATGTGATCTGACGCTTAGCCGGAGCTCTCCCTCCTGGTCTGCTGACATGCCTGAGGGGATGATTGTGGAAAGAGAAGAGGCAGGTGTGAAGGAGGTTCTGAATGAGACAGGCTTTTGAGCCCTTCCCCAGCACTTAATCAGAGTAACTTTGTTTTCATCTGTTATATAAATTTGTGTTTCAAATGTATTTTATCTACATGAAGAATTTTGCTATTTTTTGAAAATGCTAAAACCATTAGGGTGTTAATAGGTTTCTTCAGTTTCAGCCTCTACAAAACTGAGGGTAGATAAAAATGGGTGCATTTATAACAAGAGTAGCTGTTCCCTGTTCTTTTGCATGGTGCGCATGCATTCTTGGCCCTGCATCTGCCCTCTGCTCCTTATGCATGAAGGACTTTCAGCCATTCTTTCAGGTGGTTTTGCACAGTGTGTTCCCCAACTGTCTTCACTGTTGGAATTGCTGCTGTTGGAGGAAGGGCTGTGATATTGCGACTACCCTGGAGCTTCTTGGGAGGGCCAGTGACTGGCCTTTACAACTTAGCATCAACAAATGAAACGCAAAGAACTACTTTCTCTACCCTGTACACTTTGATAAGAGCTTTGGAAACAGGGATGTGGCCATTTCCTAAAGGTCCATTCAGCCTGTAGCTTGCCTGAAGTACTCCCTCCTGCTTCCCACAGGCTCACCTGCCCCTAGGACAGAGTAACAGCTGTGGAAGTGTGCTCCCTCCCTCACTGGCAGCCATGGCCAAAGACTCAGAATCTCGGAGGATGCTCAGAGGTACGTACCTTTTACATCAAATATCATGGTCTTTCGTTAAGCAGTAGTATTCTTCGGGAGAGGGAAGTGAGAGCAAGGGTGGGAATAGTTAGAGGAGAGATCAACCAAAGGCCTAATTTTACTCTTAATGTGTTCTCTTTTGGGAGGGATATATAACTTTTCCTGTTTATGCATATAGCTGGTACATTTTAAACATTCCCATGGTACTTTAGAGATTTGATAGAACTCTCAAACCAGAAAAAAACCCTAGAGAATTACTAACCTTCCCATTTGATTAGTAGAAAGAAAAGCGAGACCAGCGAGATCCAAGGAGATTACCAGGGCACTTAACCAAGATCACACTCAACCTGGGTTGTGGCTGAGCCACTGTGTTGAATGAATCTTGTGCTAAAGAGTCATTCAGCTGGCACGGTAAATACATAGCACTAGCGGCTCTGAAAGGAATTCTCGTAGGCCTTTTAATGTAGATTTGAGCTTTTCTACTTCATAGTAGTTATGTTTCATGTAGACTTTGACTCTCAGCATTTTTTTTGGTAATAATGCATTGCATTTATAATGGGGTTCTCAGATAGTCTTCTTAGGGCTAGAAGAAATTACTGTAATGTAGTTCCAGGGCTGAGCTTCTCACGTAGAGGATTAGATTTCTCGTGTTTACGCAATAGTTTTAAGTCAGCAAATTACATTGCCCTAACTTTTGAGCAGTCATGATGCTAGGTACCAGGAATGCAAATGAATGACAGGAAGCTTGCCTTTGAAATACTTATAATCTAGTGAGGAAGAAAGACACAGAACAGATGATTTCAATAAAATGTGGTAAATGAAATAATGGTGGTATGTCCAGGATATAAATGGAAATGCTTTGGGGATGGCAGGCATTTGGCCTCCAAATATATTTATGCATTGATGGGATTGAAACCCTTCCCTCTAAGCAGGCTGGAATTTAAATCTAGCTGTCTGGCCTCTCTGCCAGTTGTGCTGAGAGATAACACTGGTTTTCCCTCAGGGGGAAAAAATATATGCATATACATATATATATACACACACACATATACACACATAATATGTACTACAGATACATATATAAGTTTATCTATGTGTACATAAATGTGTATGCATATGTATATATTCTATTTCAACTGGAGTGAGGTTTTCAAATCATTGCTAAAAGTAGAGGGTGTAGTATTCATAATAGGTTTATAGTGTGTAAAAGACCTTTGCAATGGTGATATTTGAATCAAATACACCAAACTTTATTTTACCATAATTTCTTAAGCTCAAAATATTCTTTTAATATTTATAAATAATAAACATAAATTGGTCTATTTTGGCTCTCATTTATCACTATTAAGTTGTGGGTCAAGTCTATTTGCTGTTTAAATGTTTTTCTGTAATAGTTACATATAAATACATATATATACACACACACACATATTATATTTGAGAGCAGGTCTCACTCTGTTGTCCAGGCTGGAATGCAGTGGTATGTGATCATAGCTCACTGCAACCTCTGCATCCTGAGTTCAAGTGATCCTCCCACCTCAGCCTCCTGAGTAAGCTGGGACTATAAGCATGTGCTGCCACACCTGGCTAATTTTTGTATTTTTTTTTTTTTTGGCAGAGATGGGGCTTTGTCATGTTACCCAAGCTGGTCTCGACCTCCTGGGCTCCAGTGATCTCCCACCTTGGCCTCCCAAAAGTGCTGGGATTAAAAGCGTGTATTAGACTTCTTTTTAAATATGTTTTTCCCACAGGTGGAAAACATCAAAGTTTAGATTGGCCACAATATCAACAAGGACCGTTAAGCATTTTCATGTACTTCAGGTGTTTAAGAGAAAGAGCAAGCATTGGGGAAAGAGGGTGGGATCACAAGTTATTATGCTCCATGTTGAAAGTATTTTCTTGCCAGGTTTGGTGGCTCACACCTGTAATCTCAGCACTTTGGGAGGCTGAGGAGGGAGGATTGTTTGAGTTAAGAATTTGAGCAGCCTGGGCAACATTGCGAGATCCCATCTCTACAAGTAATTTAAAAATTAGCCAGGCAAGATGGCATGCACGTGTCGTCCCAACCACTCACGAGGCTGAGGTGGGAGGGTCGCTTGAACCTGGGAATCAAGGCTGCAATGAGCTGTGATCATGCCACTACACTATAACCTAGGCAACAGAGCAAGACCCTGTCTCAAAAAATAAATTAATAAATAAAAGTATTTTCTCAAAGAGTCAGAAGGCCGGGCGTGGTGGCTCAATGCCTGTAATCCCAGCACTTTGGGAGGCTGAGGCACGTGGATCACAAAGTCAAGAGTTTGAGACCAGCCTGGCCAACATAGTGAAATCCTGTCTCTACTAAATACACAAAAATTAGCCAGGCATGGTGGCACGGGCCTGATCCCAGCTACTTAGGAAGCTGAGGCAGGAGAATCGCTTGAACCCAGTAGGTGGAGCTCGTAGTGAGCGGAGATCCAGCCTGGGCGACAGAGTGACTCCATCTCAAAAAAACCAAAGAAACAAACAAAAAAGGCTAAGAAAAATTAGACCTTTATAATAAACGAATAGATTTACAAAAATCAAGAACCATTATCGTTTTAGAGGATTCTTGTAAGAATATGGTGAAGCCGAGGGAAGGTTTGATCTCAGTTATTCTAATCTACTTTCTTCTCAAGTAATGGGAGTTCCATGCCAGTTTCATACAGGGAAACTGAGCTAATTCCCTTAGGCCACATCACTAATGTTCTGCTGCAAAATCAAATCTGTCTTCGATTTTTCTTTTTTTTTTTTTTTTTTGAGACGGAGTTTCGCTCTTGTTACCCAGGCTGGAGTGCAATGGCGCGATCTCGGCTCACCGCAACCTCCGCCTCCTGGGTTCAGGCAATTCTCCTGCCTCAGCCTCCTGAGTAGCTGGGATTACAGGCACGCACCACCATGCCCAGCTATTTTTTTTGTATTTTTAGTAGAGACGGGGTTTCACCATGTTGACCAAGATGGTCTCGATCTCGATTTTTCTTTTGTGCTCTTGTTCTTCATTGACATGTCCTTTATGCAGCTGAGAAGACTGCAGCTTCAGTCTTTCTCTGCTTTAACTATTAAGTGCTGTTCCTCTGGAAAAGTTTCATGTAATGCTGATGGGGCAGCTTCTGAGGGAGGAAATAGAGAACCTTTATGTGCATGTCGGTCTAAGGAGACGTGTTGTGTAGGGGAAGCCTCCTGCCTTTGGCTCCCCTACCCAGAGGAGGAGAAGTTAGGGACTATAGTTCTTAGAGCCCCAGCCGACTGTAAAACTGGCAGGATTTTCTACACAGCTAAGACTGGTGGCTTACAGAAACCAGGAGGGATGGATCATAATTTCATTTAGAATCATTTGAGTAGTGCTTGTTAACTTCATTAAAATAGCAAGTACAAGTAAAATTCCATGGTTTTGAAAAAATTATACCTGGCATATGCTCATTAACTCACATTTAGTAGACTTAATCATCTTTTAAACTTACACAATTAACTTAAATACGCCTTTTTTTTTGCTGCTATTCGTAATGGATACATCAAGGATGATGGTGTAAGTATAAGCCTTACTCAATCAGCACTGTTCATAGAACTGACAGCGTGAGTCGGGCAAACAAAGAACTTTGAGAGGAGAGTTTAAAACTGAGAGCTGAGAAACTCAGCTTCTGAAGTTGGAATGGTTATTGGCTTTTGAACAACTTGTGAACTGTTCTTTTGTCAGCTTTAGAATGAATGAAATCTTTGTCCTTTTGTTTTCATTAAATGCAGGAAAGTCCAAGAAAGGTATGACAACCTCCTTGTGTGGTGTTTTTGTTTCCAGCAAATATTAAAAGGTCATTGTCAAGTCATGTTTAAGAAATGATCAGATTTAACACTGTACTATGGTGGATTTTTAGTCTAGTGATTACTTCTTTTACACAATAGAGAAAAATTGTTGTACATTTGCAAGAATCACAATGCTGGGTGCAGCTGCTGTTCATTCACAGGCAGCTGCGTGACCCTCTTTGTTTCGGATTTTAATCACAAGGTCAGGCCCTGCAGGAAACATGAGTGCTGTGGAAGCATTGTTTTGTAAGATTCAGGATCTATATAAAGAGAATAGTGGGCATTGTGATGTATATGAGCTAAGTATGAACCATGATTCTCCTTGATCAAGGACAGGTATGCTAAGTAAGGCAGGCTACAGTGAAAGGATGAAAGGATTTAGGAAGCTCCTACTTATTCATTCCGTTGGAGCCTGTGTTCTAAGACTTCGTGGAGAGTGAAGTAGAGTTTAAATGATTGGCTTGAATAAGTAAGAGGGCTATTTCCTATGGTGAGATGGTGGAGATGTCGGATGTTAGACGATGTGTTATAAAATTGAATGGACTGTGCTTCAAATAATTGAATGGCCTTTTACAAACCTGAGCTCCTAAAAACTATTTGCTACTGTCTGTTTGGAAAAAGACTTGTTTGATAGTTGTAATCTGTTTTGTTCTTCCTGTTTTCTGGTTGATGAATTTGTGTGAAAGGTTTGTTTTTTTTTTTTTTTTTTCTTGTAACATTTGGCTATGCATGTAACAAGTTTTTTTTTTTTTTTTTAAGTTTCTTGAGTTTTTCTTTGTCAACTTAGATTTAGTCTGAAACTGTGAAAATCATACCTCGTTAATTTCGTATTGTAACTAACATCAGTGAGTGCATGTCGGAAGTGCTGTGTATTTTTTTCTGCCTCCTTCCTTTTTGATCTTGTATCTTTTTCCCTTTCTCCATCATTCTCCTTCTTCACTCCTGACTTGTCTTGTGCCCTCTTCTTCTGGCTGTGGACTGTCGTTAGGAAGAATGAATTCCTCAGCAGGTGAGCTATGACAGGCCGCATCGACAGAAATACTGGTTAATTGTATCCTCTTAACCTCAGGTTGTACTTTTAGTCCTCTTACTTTCTATATTACAGCCCAGAGAGCCATATAAAGGTATATTCCACATATTGGGAGTGTATTGGCAGGACTCTACACATTCTGTAATCATTAACTCACAGAAGATGTTTTAGGTCCAGTTAGCCAGAATTCAGCTTAAAAATAATAATAATAAATGGACCTTGCACGTTTGGTCGCTTGGCTCTCCCAGGAAATAAGAGCTGAGCTGGTTTGGGCTCCTTGTATGGCTGTGATTAGCAACAAGCCTCAATTAGGTCTTGCTTTATACACCTTATAAACTACCCCTTCAAACTGCCATTTCTCTCTGGATAAGAAGGATTTAGAGCATTTTCCAGGACCCTTTTGCTGTTTTAGTTGCTTTCCTACTGCTGAATGTTATTCTTGTTACGTAATTAAAAAACAGAAACCAAATAGTCTCAGGGGTTGGGAAAGTCTCATTTTTCCCAATCTAGTTTCTTTGCTTCTTCTCAAAAAGTAGATGCAGTCCACTTTTTTATTTGACCATTAATATAGTTGGAATCTATAGATGAAAAGATAAATTTATTCAGTGACTGTTTATTTTATGAAATCCACATGCTAAATAAATGGGGGTAAACTGTGGTGCACAGGATATGTGTCCCCCTTCCTCATAAAGCTTCCATGGGAGTGGAGGCCTGGGCCAGTGTACCACGGTTTTGCTGTTCCTTCACTGAGACAGCATCTCCTCTTGGGCCTCCTGCCAGGTTACCCAGCCCCATTCCCTGATCTTCTATCATGCTTTGTGTGTTGAAAATATCTATGCCTTTGGATGGCCAGGTTAGAGCCCGAATCATAAAATGAGCTATTTGGAATCACACTGGTTCAATTACAGGATCACAGGAGAGGGGCCCATGCCCTTATTAATAATTGCAGGAGTAACCTGTTTTGGGGGATTTGTTCAGCAGGGAGGAAGCTAGGTCAGGTCACAGTGGTGTTCACTGTGATCAATAAAGTGTTGCCAGTAGGCAGAAATGAGTAGCTCCATGAGGTGAACTTTTCCACTCACATTAGATTCACGGGAAATAAAAATCCTGGGTTGGGAAAGAGATGCTTATTATTGACCTCATGCTTTTTCATTTAAGTTGCCATGAAAATGTAAAATGCTTATCCTACCACCAGAATGACTGGGAGATTCAGTCCTAGAGTCAAACCTCAACAACTTGTGAGTTGGTCTGGGGAATTAATGTTCACAACCCTTAGCACAGTACAGATGGTAATGCCGCTGCCCCTTCTACATTCACCTGAAACATTGGAGTCATTTTGGTTTACCATCTCCTTCACTCATAAGTTCTATTTTGTTATCCTGTGATGCTTTTGGAAAAGTAACCTAAAAACAAAGAGAAAAAACACAACCCTGGAAGATCTGAGGAGCAAGACACAGTTGCTATGAGGGGAGGGCTCACCTTCTTTCCTGCTTTTCCAGGAGGGTGGTAGTTGCTTCATATGGGTTGCTTTCACCTTAATACGGAAAATTCAAGGAGAGGAGGAGTTTGTGCCAATGTTATTCATTGCCAGAGAGATAATTCTTGTATGTTTTAAATTACATGGCTGTCGTATAGGGATTTGTTTTTCCTACTACAAGGAAATATCTTCCATGTAGCTGGTGCCAGTGTGAAAGTTTCCTATGCCACAAGCCTTTTTTTGAAATCATAAGAAAATATACATGTGTGACCTTTCAAATAATTTCTGTTTTTTTGTCATTTGCATAATAAATAATTGGAAACAACTTAAAAGGAGCAATTAGTAATTCCAAAAGTTCAAGTATCAAAGGTAAATATTTGAGTAATGAATTATTTTGCTTTCCTTAAAAAAAAGTGCAGCTTCACGCATATGACTATAGCAGCTTCATTTAATGCTGTGTGCATTGATCATTATAATTCATGGTATTCTATTCAGTCTTGTGGTGTGCTTTTACGTTTTGCGTCTTCCCTTAGCAAAATGCTATGTGGCTTTAAAAAACAGGTATGTATTTATAATTTATAATGGCAGATTATATTAAGGTAACTTATTTTCCCAAAAATGTCTTAACAGAAAATAATCTATTTTCACTTCAATATCTAAAACCACTCCAAATACTAATGGCACGAACACTCTGCATGAAACTAAAACTATTTTGCAGAAATTCTGACATGTAAGGCTTTGTTAAGGCATCGTGGATGTGGCTTCTATTTTTAAATGGAAATGTGTAATCAATCACTGAGAAAGCCATTGAGAATTACTTCCCTTCTTTCATCCTCTTGTCTGCTATTGACCATTTCATTACTACTAAAGCTTTTATTGAAAGGTAGATAGAGCACGAAAAAAAAAAAGAAAGGAAATTCAAAGGGTCCGGTTGTGAACTCTTAGTAGCTCTGGTAATAACTCCCTGGGTAATGGAAACTATTCAAGTAGACATTTCTCTTATCAGAGATAAAGAGATTACAAACACTAGTTCTGGCTAAAGAAAAGTTTTTTAATGTATTGAGGAATTTGTAATCAATATGACGCCTGCTCCTGAGTGTATAATAAATAGAGAATTGGGAAGAAGAAAATTTGACTTGTAATTCCCTAAGTCACTAATCAGAGAGCAAGCCATAGCAGTAACACCAGGTAAAGCCAATAACCTAATGTGCGAGCTGACCGAGCACTAAGGTAGAGAAAAGACTTCTTATTTATAGTGCTTTTTGTCCTACTGATGCCCACATTTTCAAATGGTTGTTAGCCACAGCTTGTGGAAGGCTGATTGTTATGGTGGGAAAAGAAGAGAGCTAAGGTAATTAGGAGGAACACAATCATTGGAAGGATTGTTGACCCTGAATTAAATAAGTAATTGACAGACAAGAACAATTGAGAAAGAGAGAAAAAGATGAGAGAAAATAAGAAAAATGTGTAGTTTGAATCCTTTTTTTTTTTTTTTTTTTTTTTTTTTTTATTGAGACGGAGTTTCGCTCTTGTTCCCCAGGCTGGAGTGCAATGGCGCGATCTCG
The DNA here is from genome assembly GCF_048565385.1 of Saimiri boliviensis. Classification (NCBI taxonomy): domain Eukaryota; kingdom Metazoa; phylum Chordata; class Mammalia; order Primates; family Cebidae; genus Saimiri; species Saimiri boliviensis. Next base: position 39,066,975 of record NC_133456.1, on the reverse strand, counting down.
GCTCATCGCAACCTCCGCCTCCTGGGTTCAGGCAATTCTCCTGCCTCAGCCTCCTGAGTAGCTGGGATTACAGGCACGCGCCACCATGCCCAGCTAATTTTTTGTATTTTTAGTAGAGACGGGGTTTCACCATGTTGACCAGGATGGTCTCGATCTCTCGACCTCGTGATCCACCCGCCTCGGCCTCCCAAAGTGCTGGGATTACAGGCTTGAGCCACCGCGCCCGGCCTAGTTTGAATCTTAACCAGACTAAAAGCATCAGTGATTATATGAGACATGCGTGTCTCAAATCCTGCACGTGAAAGATTCTGCCTGCTGTTTTATGACCAGACTGAGTGCTCCTTAAATCGAATATTGTTGAAGAAGCACCTGTCCTAAACCCTGGTGTTGCTTGTCATTAGAAGGCATCTTACTTTCATTTGAACACGCTATTTCTAGAGGACTCAGGGCCATCAATTGTGTTTCTGTTTGGTTTCTTTGGTGTTTCTGTGTGTCACTGTATTATCCTGAGTTGTGCTGAGATGGAGGAATGCCATAGGAAAGTGTCAAGTGATCCTACTGGGGAGGAAGAGTGCTCAGCAGACCACTTCTTTGAAACTGTTGCTTGCACTGAGCATGGTGCTCTTTTTTTGATCTTCATGGCTTCAAAACAAATTAGACCAAGGCCCAAGCTTCATAGGCAGATGTTTCTGGTTGCTGGCTTGTGTCTGTAGACGTTTAAGATTCAAAGACGGAAAAATGAGGCCCGCTAACGTATTTATGGCTCTTTCCTTAGGTTATAATCACCAACAGATGAGTGAAGGACACAGGCAGAAATCTGAATTTTACAACCGCACAGCATCTGAATCAAATGTCTACTTGAATAGTTTCCATTACCCAGATCACAGCTACAAGGACCAGGCCTTTGATACTTTGAGCCTCGATAGCTCTGATAGTATGGAGACCAGCATCTCTGCTTGCTCACCTGACAACATCTCTAGGTAAGATTCAGTTTTGGGTAAGGGTTCTGGTTTGGAAAAGAGCCTACTGGTTACAAAAAGTAAAGCCATCAATTTGGGACACTGTATATGCACAAGCCCAAATTTTTGAGACATAAAGGGTCTGTAATGCAGAAGAGGCTGCTATCATGATGGCCTTTGAAAGTGGTTTCTCTTATCTTGTGTGACTTAGCTAGTCAGCCATCATATAGTCTGTTTCTGCCCTTACCCTGTTTTTCTCCACTTGAGCTCAAATTTACACTGTGCTTTAAAATGGATTTGCCTCTGCTGGTTAGCTCTAAGCTTCACTTATACTGCTTTTGATTAAAAAAATAAATAATTTCCAACAATAGTCAAAATTTTGAAGGATTTCTTACTCTTATATTTGTTAAAAGGAAGCTTTTTGCTATTCTGTGTGTTAAAATTTTTGTAAGGATTTAAGTGTTCACATTTGTATTTATACTTTGAGGCAAGCAAAGGTGGTCTTAACATAGAAATCTGGCCATGGTACTCCTCCTTTTCCAAAGCTTTGATGTCCCACTGCCTACTGTCAGATCCCAAAACCTGGACTCTGGGTCCAGCCTAGCTCCCATTCATTCTCCCAATACACCTCACAGAGCTTAACGAGTGAGAGGATGAAGGCCTTTCAGATCTCTGTGCCTTTGACTGTATTGGTTCTTAACATTTTCTCAAAGGATAAGCACAGAATCGGGGCTTAGTAAGTTAATAAGTATCAGTGTAGGCAGTATTCAGAATACTCTTCGACAGGCCAGTTTAATAATTTTAGCAGAATGGAGATTTTATGCAGCATTGACTCTGAATTGTCTCTTCTCTACGGCCCAAGGCCTATTTTCTGAGCAGTGTGTTTGTTTACGCTGTAAATAATGATACTGAAAAAGCAAAAACATCTTCTGGCCGGGCACGGTGGCTCAAGCCTGTAATCCCAGCATTTTGGGAGGCCGAGGCAGGTGGATCACGAGGTCAAGAGATCAAGACCATCCCGGTCAACATGGTGAAACCCTGTCTCTACTAAAAATACAAAACATTAGCTGGGCGTAGTGGCGTGTGCCTGTAATCCCAGCTACTCAGGAGGCTGAGGCAGGAGAATTGCCTGAACCCAGGAGGCGGAGGTTGCAGTGAGCCAAGATCGCGCCATTGCACTCCAGCCTGGGTAACAACAGCGAAACTCCGTCTCAAAAAAAAAAAAAAAAAAAAAATCTTCTGACTCATGTAACTTTCTGGTAGTTACAAAGTGATGTCTCAACAAAAAGTGAAGGGCAAACGTGCCCATATCTCTGAGTAATGCTGTCGTCCTACAAAGGTTTCTTGTGACATCATAAACCACGAGACCAAGTTTATCCAACCAGAATTTCAGCATGGAATTACCTCTTTAATAGGCTTATAATTTGGGATATTTTAGTACGTAAGTTAAAAAAAAATCTTAAGCAGAGAAGATTTTTTAGTTTTTTACTCTTCTACCAATCTTCAAAAAATTTCCAATTAAGGCTGCTTTATCAGAAATCACATTCCAAACATTAGTTTCTCATTACCTGCTTCCCTGATGTTTATCACTTATTTTCCATCATAATAATGGGTAAGAGCTTATCTTACAGTATCACGATTTTTTTTTTTTTAAGTTGATGGTGGTAAAGAAGAGAAATGCCTGTTTTTATCTCCCCTTTGCACTTGACCTTTTACAGGCATCTTCTATTTTGGCTTCAATTTTTTGACATTCAGAAAATCTCATAAGACAATGACATTAAATACTATTAGTAGTTTCTGACCATGGGGATTAGTTATCTGCAGTTGCCAGCACCACTGAGTCAGTCTTATGTAAAGCAACTATGGAAAAGGATCATGGCCACACGTAACTGTTTGCCAGGAATTACCAGTCTGTAGTAGTACTATCATGGAAAGAATTAAGGGACAGATTTGGCTCACCACACACAAACACACACATACACCAAAGATAACCAAGTGAGGTGATAAATGTATTGTTATTATTTTTTTTGAGACAGAGTCTTGCTCTGTTTCCCAGGCTGGAGTGCAGTAACACAGTCTTGGCTCACTGCAACCTCTGGCTCATGGGTTGAAGCAATTCTTCATCTCAGCCTCTCAAATAGCTAAGATTACATGCGCCCACCACAACACATGGGTTAATTTTTGTTTTGTTTTGTTTTGTTTTGTTTTGTTTTGTTTTGTTTTGTTTTAGTAGAGACAGGGTTACACCATGTTGGCCAGGCTGGTCTTGAACTCCTGACTTCAGGTGATCCGCCTGCCTCGGCCTCCCAAAGTGCTGGGATTACAGGCATCAGCCACGTTAATTAGCTTGATTGTAGTAATCGTTTCACAATGTATACATATGTCAAAACATCATGTTATATACTGTGAATATATACAGTTTTTATTTGTCCATTATATGTATGCTCAATGAAGCTCGTGGTGGGGGGAGGAGGAAAGACATTTAAGCAAAGAAAATGGTAAACAGTGAAATCTAAATAAACGTTGACTATATGAACAAAGGGATAAATGGGGATTAGGCTATTGGTGAGTTTGTTTTTACTAACTGGAGAGTTTTCAAGATCTGAAACGGTGAAATTCAAATTATTTTCAAATTAATGGGAGATATGAAACATACATATTTGATGTCACAAACAACACTATATTTATATTTATATAGAATATAAATATAATTTTGTGCCCTTATATGTCCTACATTTGCGTCTTTGGCTTTCTCAGTTGGGCCAATGAAATTTATCCCTTTCCATCCATGAAGTCAGATATTCACAATGAAGGAGAATAAGAATTCCTGTACAAAAATGAAAGATTTTGTTCCCTTGGATTCTTGCTAGCTGAAGTGTCGGGGACTCAGAAAATTGAGGGTTTGAGTCCCTTCATGGTCGCCAGATGTCGGGGACGGTTGGGACGGCACGTCTGCCGGGGATCTCTCGACCTGCAAGAGGGTCCCAAAACCTGGAAGAGAGCGTGCGCTAATAGAAATAAAGGGAGACAGGAAGCGGGGGTCTGGAGGGCTGAGAAGGCAGTGCCTAAACAGCGACTTTATTCTTGTCCAGGGTCTCATTATATATTTTAAGATCAAAGTAAATGACGTCATCCTCACAGTATGCGAAGAACAATAAAAGGGAACAGAAAGTTACAAAATCAAAAAGTCACAAGTACATTTTGTTGTGCAGGGGGTTTATGATCGCAGCTCATAAAAATGACCAGGCGGTGTACTTTATCTATTTTTCCAGAAGGGGTCTCTGTTCAGATAACGATATCAGAAAGTCACAAGCTAAGTCATTAAACCATTATCTAGGGTACAAGGCAGTCATGAAAGTAAAGAAAAGGTTAAAGCTATTCTTAAAGAAAAAGTCATAAAAGTTAAAAGCAGAAACTAGTCGCTGGTATGGAGTCACTCAGTCTAGCAGAACCACATAGTTAAGGCCCAAACAATATCATGGTTGATAATAGAAACTGATCAGTCATCTTTCAGTTCCTTCTTTCCAATAGCTCAACTGCCTCCAGCAGGAAACTGTGTTTGGGATCAAGCTCACCATATAGTGAGACCCACGCCTTTTGGGGGTCTCACACGGGAACGTTCCCCACACTGAATTAAACAGAACTTACTCTTTTGTATCTCCCAACTGGCCGATAGAAATAATGAGAAGATACTGTTATGTTCTTCTCTTTCATAGGAGAAAACACCTAGCTAAAAGGTGGTTCAGGGTTACTCTGCAAAGTGCAACCTAATTGTTAAGCTTGTAAGGATCCAGTGTTCCTTTTTTTTTTGGAGACATAGTCTCAAGTGCAGTGGCGCAATCATGGCTCACTGCAACCTGCACCTCCTGGGTTCAAGCGATCCTCCAGCCTCAGCCTCCAGAGTAGCTAGGACTACGGGTGCGTGCCGCCACGCCCGGCTAATTTTTTATACTGTATTTTTAGTGAAAAGGGGTTTCACTGAGTTAGCCGGGATGGTCTCCATCTCCTGACCTCGTGATCTGCCCGCCTCAGCCTCCCAAAGTGCTGGGATTACAGGCGTGAGCCACCACGTCCGGCCAAGGATCCGATATTCCTAAGACAGTTCTCTCCTCAATGGATATGTTTTGTAATGGGGCTGTCAGTATTGATTTTAGGATAAACTGTACACCCTGTGTTCTCTTCAGCAGAACTCTTAGCCCTAGGTTTAAACCATCCTGGGTTTGATTTGCAAAAATGTAATTTGAGAATACTATATTAACAATTATCTATAACCAAGAGGGCTCTGGTTCTTCATTTTTATATGAATTTTTAATGAATTTATTTTTATATGAATGTGTTTAACGAACATGTATCTCTACTCTGTGCCAAGTTTTATGCTATAGAGACACAGGCACAAAAGTCTGTCTGTCCTCAAGAGAGTCTCATAAAGAAGACAGGTACTTAAATGAGTATTCAAAGACACATATATTAGAAACAGCATGTGGTCCCCAGAGCTGAAACAGCAAAGTAAATACATTTTGATCTGAGTTAGTCTCTCTTTTCCAGAACAGTCAAATAGAATGTAAGCAAGTGAAAAATAAAATTTCCTGGCCGGGCGCGGTGGCTCATGCCTGTAATCCCAGCACTTTGGGAGGCCGAGGCGGGTGGATCATGAGGTCAACAGATCGATACCATCCTGGTCAACATGGTGAAACCCCGTCTCTACTAAAAAGACAAAAAAATTAGCTGGGCATGGTGGCGCGTGCCTGTAATCCCAGCTACTCGGGAGGCTGAGGCAGGAGAATTGCCTGAACCCAGGAGGTGGAGGTTGCGGTGAGCCGAGATCGCGCCATTGCACTCCAGCCTGGGTAACAAGAGCGAAACTCTGTCTCAAATAAATAAATAAATAAATAAATAAAATTTCCTGTTTCATGTTAAACATTTTCAAGTTTTCCCTTTGTCTTTTACTTGCCCTGACTCTTCTTGCACCTTTCACACCCTTTGGTTTCATCCTTTTATCACTTGAGTGATAGTCTTTCCCATCATTTCTTTTGAAGCTCTTAAATCTTACACAGTTTTCTCATTGGTATCATGAAGGGGTACTCTTTACAAAACTGGCTGCTATCCATGCACCCCACCTATAGGAGAAGTCATGTTTTAATTGGCGTCATGATTTAAGAAATAAAGTGTCCACTCATATAAAGGGACAACAAAAAGCAGCAGAGGAGCTCGTGATACTTATTCCCCAACTGAATAAAATGACTCCAAACATTAGGTGTCATTTATATAGAACGTTGGTGATAGTCTTGTTGGTCTGATATCTTTAAGTCATTAATCTAATGGCAAGGATTCTCATGGGGCCATTATTTTTAGACTTTGGAGGAGGTGTTTGGAAGTCACACTTTGTAAGATTTGGTTTTGGTTCATATACCTATGAGTAAAGCATTGGCATTATTTTGCTTGCCTATATTTTGTCTCCTAAACTGAGGTAAGTCAGTGTCACCTACAGTTTTCAGAGTTGAGTTGATTTGCCTCTCCAGTCCAATGACTCGTAAGTAACATTCTTTAAATTATAAATGCTTGGATTTTGTCATGCACCTCCCTTGACCCTGTGTGTGTGTGTGTGTGTGCGCATGTGTGTGTGCGTGTGCGTGTATGTGCGTGTGCGTGTGTGTGCGTGTGTGCATGTGTGCGCGTGTGCGTGTGTGTGTATGTATTAGAGAGACTTCTTAGTCTAAACCAATATTCTTAAAAGGCTTTGGTGTTTGATTCAGTGCCAGCACTTCAAATATTGCTAGAATAGAAGAAATGGAGAGACTCTTGAAGCAGGCTCATGCAGAAAAGACACGGCTGCTTGAATCCAGGGTAAGCTTCATATTTTCATGCCGGAGGTCTATGAAATCGTGGTGCAGGAGCCCTGCACTTGGCATCAGGCAATACTCCTTAAGGAGCTGTGTGATCCTGGAATAATCATTCAGCCTTTCTCAATCTCATTTTCTTATCTGAAAAATAAAAATGTTAGAGAGATGATTTCTAAGGCTCTCTACTGAAGTGGGTTTTCCATAACTTGAAATATATGTATATATAGTATTGACATAGACCAAAATGAACACTTTATGTTGTATTTTTTTTTCTTTTTGATGGCTGCTTTGTGTTCCTGCCAAGGAGCAGGGAGGAATGCTGTGTCTTTATGCATTATTTCTTCCTTCCCAGCTTGTGCTAACTGCACTATTGTAATATTTAAAATTCCATGTTATTATGACTGTATTTCAAGCCAGAGTCTCACTTCCTTAGGAATCCCCCAAAATGCCTTTGCATCCTGCCCTAAAGGGCACCTCCTTTCCTCTTCTCACTTCCCCACGTGCTTCCTCTGTGACCTTCAGCCAGGAAGCTGCAGAGCAACAACAGGAATTAGAGGGACCACGGCCTTCAGTTAGAAGACAGCAGTTGAAAGACAGGCTAAATCACGTGCTAAATGCCAGAGGACAGTTTGTGAGGCTTTTTATTTAAAATGGGAGAGTTGCTGGTTAATATGAAATGATGAAATGACTGAATATATTCACCAGCTGGATTTTCACTGAAGACCAAAATCTAATTGTTAATTAAAGTTAGTGGTTGCATTTCTGCAGATGATGATTTTGGAAGCTATACCAGGCATGATGATGAGTTGTTTTCTTGTAAGTTAGATATTGTAAGAGACTAGTCTACAAACCAAGAATTGTCTAGTAAGAATTTTCTTTTTTATATTGGTTAGAACCATTCACGTATAACCAGTATATGTTAAAATAATCATTGTTATGCATAATGTTTAGGAACGGGAAATGGAAGCCAAAAAACGAGCCCTGGAAGAAGAAAAACGACGCCGAGAAATCCTGGAAAAACGATTACAGGAAGAAACTAGCCAGAGGCAGAAGTTAATAGAAAAGGAAGTAAAAATAAGGGAGAAACAAAGGGCACAGGTTGGTCGGTCAATCTGAATGGATAAGGGCAGGTTGCCCCCTGGTGGCAATTTCTAGGAGACAGCTATTCTGTGTCAGGATGCTTTCCTGGGCACTGAGCATTAGCACTTGACACTTAAGGTTTAAGAGAAGAGTGTGCGGCGGGGTGCAGTAGCTCACGCCTGTGATCCTAGCACTTTGGGAGGCCGAGGCGTGCAGATTACGAGGTCAGGAGTTCAAGATCAGCCTAGCCAACACAGTGAAACCCCATCTCTACTAAAAATACAAAACTTAGCCTGATACGGTGGCACACACCTGTAGTCCCAGCTACTCAGGAGACTGAGGCAGGAGAATCACTTGAAACCGGGAGGCGGAGGTTGCAGTGAGCTGAGACCGTGCCATTGCACTCCAGCCTGGGTGACAGAGCATGATTCTGTCTCAAAAAAAGAGAGAAGAGCATGCATTCCTGTGCAAAAAAAATGTGAGTTCATTTCAAAACTCTTAGGGAACCACCCACCAAATGACACTTTTCTTTAGTCATGCATGGAACATTTTGCCAGGAGCAGCACCTTTTCTTCCACCCGTCCTTTGGAGCACATTTTAAAAAGAGAATCTTTTTTGAGCAGCTTTTAAAAATGCAGCTGGATTTGCTGGGGGAAACAAATACAGTATCTGAACTGAAACCTTTGCTTGGGGAATGGAAGAGGTTCTATTATGCCATCTTTTACAAGCAAATAATCTGGAGCGGGGTAGCTTTTCACTAAGCCCAGTGTCTTGGTGGTGGTGGTGGTGGTGGTAGCGTTTTGTTTTGTTTCTAAACACTGTATCGTCACATGTGTTCCCTTTGCTACACTAGTCCTCAACACCTGTGCACAAGCTTGTTGTACTCAAGCAAAATTTGGAGAAACCACACATTTTGTTTAATGTCTTATCTTGGTCATCACAGGATTTGAATCTCTGTTCTTGTCACTGTAGCTGCTTACATAATATATTTTCTGAGGAACTAACAAAGTTTTGTTAAGTACTATGTAATTTAAAGCTCAACTCCATTTTATCAAGGCTCACTGGACTCAAAGGCAAAAAATATCATTACTCTTACTCTTTGTGGTTGCTGGCATTTTGAGAGCATAGCAGTTAGAGACTGTCTTTAAGACTTGGTGTGCTTTGAGGAATCAGTAAGCCTGTAGCATCTGTTACAACCGAAGTACCACACAATCAAAGGTTAAGTATTGAAGGAAAAGTAGAAAGTAAAATTTGTCTCTTTTATTTCATTATGCCTAACACTCTACCAAATTTTGACTTGCAGTAAAAGTCATCCATGCTTGTTTACTACCTGAAGCCAAACGAGAAAACATAGTTCTTTTTTAATCCTGATTATAAGTTTTGCCTCCACGTTTATGATTAGGTCATTTCCCAAGGCAAAGAGGTGGGATTATTTAGCAGCATAAAATAAGACACCATTTTAGAATTATCACCCATGGTGATATATGCTTCCTAGATCGAACAAACTTTTATATCAGCCATCACTAACATAAAAGACATCTAAATACTTCTCTTTGGCATCTGGGCCCAGACAGTTCATTACATTAGGTCCAGTTTTAATTCTCCTTCTTTCTTTATTTTAGCTTGACTTTTCAAAACATAAATCTCTGCCTTCAATTTCTATTAGAATATATGTAAACTGACAAGTACAGCTTTGGGGGATCCTGTGGGGGCTGTACTTACTAAATAGTGTTCAGTCAATCATGTCGTGCTTGAGATTACTTAAGGAGAATCATTGTTAAGTTGTGGCAGGGACAACTTCTGGAAACTTTACAGTGGAGGATTCCTCATCTGCAGGGAGCAGCCCAGAAAACTTTATGCTCCCTTACTCTGTGTTTGTTAAGATTGAAGTACATCTTTTAAGCTAAGATAAATGACCATTTTTCATTTTCTCAACTGCCCATCTTAAGGAATAGAATCGATTGTCCTGGGTTTATCTATCTCTCCCCTACATATTACAGCATCTTTCTGAAAATACCATCCACTTTTTAGACTCCAAATGATAAGTGCTTTATCTTAAGCTCTTTTAATCATATGGGTATTTTAAAGCTTAGGTTTTACAGTTAATTACTGCTTCTCCACATCTGTGACCTAAAACAAAACAAATAATTGACTGTAGATGCAATGGGTTTTGCAATTTTCCAGGCTCGTCCTTTGACACGATACCTGCCTGTCCGGAAGGAAGACTTTGATTTGCGGAGCCATGTGGAGACTGCTGGTCACAATATTGACACCTGTTACCACATATCAATCACAGAGAAGACTTGCCGAGGATTCCTCATCAAAATGGGAGGGAAAATTAAAACGTGGAAAAAACGTTGGTTTGTTTTTGATCGGAACAAGCGAACATTTTCTTATTATGCAGGTGGGTGATAGAAAAAATTTAAGCCACATACTCAAATCAGGAACCCTCTGTTAAAGAGCAGAGGCAATTGAAATGCATTGTAAATAAGTAGGTTGATACGTAGCAGAACTAATGGCAATATCAGATTTGTATATATTATTTTATATTTAGATTATGTAGTTCATATATGAATTTCCTTTCTAGAAATAATAAACATTATATGTTACTTTAAAAAGCATGAAGTGATCTATGTTACTTCTAAAGTAAACTTAGCTCTCAAAAAATATTAAGTAAAATTTATTCTTTGAATCAAAATACTACCTTTTATTGGTTATTTTCTGTTTTAATCAATTCTTTAGGTAGCAAGTTGCTTATGTTCCCTGCATTTTATGAAACGTCACAATATTATACTGGAAGTACTATCACTATAGGGCTGGATCAGAAAAAATGTAGCCGTAGTTGAACATCATTCAACTATAGTTCATAAACTAGAATGATCTTTTAAGCACAGAGAGTAAAGCTCATTAGTAAACTAGTGATCAGTAGTATTTATTAAGTGCCTGAAATATTTTTGGATTCTTAAATATTGGCTGACAAGAAACATACCCTACTGGATCTTATATAAAGGCAGGAATATTAATGTAACTGGCATACTTATTAAGAACCTCTTATTTCCTCTTGGATCACATGAAACATGTCCATTTTTAGTGCAAATATAGCTCTGCTTTCTTTTCAGCTGCTAAAAAAGAGTGGTGCTATACAAGATGTTATGAACAAAAACCTGCCTTGGGGTGACTATCAGTATTTATGAGCATCACCAGGAGTTATAAAATGTATCACTGCGGTAACTATAAATAATAGTCTAATCGTTTAATCGATCCAGTGAGGTCAGTTTATATTTATAAGGAGAAGTGTGAGAAACCAAGCAGCCTGTGGAGGAAAGGAAAGCGTGGCTCAGGAGCCACAGGATTTGGGTGAGGAGCCAGTAGGGAGTGCCTGCCTTTCACTGAGGAGCTCTTTGGGTGAGGTTCCAGTTACTGCAGAAGTTCGTGGCCTGCAGCTCATGGCCTGCCCTCCCAGGTCCCGTGCTTTACCTCTCTAGGGCTTTTTGACCTTGGGTTTTATAAATATCTAGAGCAACTTTCTTCAGTTAATATAATTTGGTGTCTGCACCCTGAATAAACAAAACTGTATGATGTGGTATTCCCTTCAGAAAACTTCACCCAGAATTTTCCAAAAACACAACTTTTTTTTTTTTTTTTTTTGAGATGGAGTTTCGCTCTTGTTACCCAGGCTGGAGTGCAATGGCGCGATCTCGGCTCACCGCAACCTCTGCCTCCTGGGCTCAGGCAATTCTCCTGCCTCAGCCTCCTGAGTAGCTGGGATTACAGGCATGTGCCACCATGCCCAGCTAATTTTTTTTGTATTTTTAGTAGAGACGGGGTTTCACCATGTTGACCGGGATGGTCTCGATCTCTTGACCTCGTGATCCACCCGCCTCAGCCTCCCAAAGTGCTGGAATTACAGGCTTGAGCCACCGCACCCGGCCCCAAAAATGCAACTTTAAAAGAACCTCAGACAAAACTGTTTCACTCTTCTGTGCTCCTGTTCTCTGTGAGCCTTATTTCATTCTCTTATCTGTCAGCCAGGTGAGTGGTTTAATGTCCTGGCCAACTGCTTCAAACCTAAGCTCCAAGCTTCAGACACATGTAAATGTGCCCTTCCAAATAGAAACTTCTGGTGACTTTCAATTTAAAAAAAATACCAAAACCTTCTTGGTATATGAAAAATTACCCAGAACCTTAATTTTTTAAAAAAGACAAAAATTATATTTCATTCAGCTTTTTAATATGTATGTATGATATAACTGGCTAGTGATACCTAGTTGGGCAAATGCTGCCATATTCGGCTCTGTTTACAGCCATCACCCATCAGCTTTATCCATTCCCACCGCACCCCCTCTTTTCCCTTACACAACAGGCACAGGAATAGATCAGTCCCAAGGAGTCATCCAGACTGTAGTTCAGGCTGGACTTGACCCTACAGGAGCCACATCCCTTCTACTTGTCAGTGAGGGAAAAGGCCATGTGCTTGTGCAGGAGCTGCAAATGTGAACACTGAGTGGTAAAGTCCCAGGACTCTGTGTTATTCATGGCCCTGGCCCTCTGTCCTTGGCCTCCTGCCTATTAACTAGGATCTTTAGGAGAATCTCTAAAGAAAACTGAGTCCAAGAAAATAAGTCTGCAAACTGATAGGCTAACATTGAGAGAGGCAGAATGGGTAGCGTTAGCTCATTGATTTATAATAGCATTATTGCTTCTCTTAGCTCATAAAGTGGCTGTGAGGCTTATATTTTTCAGAGTTCTTTCTCCTATGAAGTGCCCTACAAACTAAAGTTTCCTTCTGCTTGCTTGAAACACTGACGAGATTTACTTTTATCTCCATATTTTATTTTGTATTTGCTTTCAGAAAACAAAGTATTATTGTATTCTCATGAATTACTGCAATATCATTTCCAGCAAATGTTTGAGAGATACATTGACCTTGTTCTTTCACAGAAACTGACTGACACTTACTGAACATGGTATTAGTTAAAACAGTGTTTCCCAAGGAAGAGGAAAAACAAAAAATATGGTCCATTGGCAAATAGGTTAGGATATTCTGGAAGAAATGCAATTAAATAGTTTCCCTCCCTGCTGAATTTTTCAGGACCATTATTTTTTAGACTAGCTTTTTGTAGTTGTTATTAGAAAAAGGGACATTAAACTAGTAAAAAATATAAAATATAACAAAACTTTCTTATGATGAAATTAAGTCTCTTTACCATCATAAAAGTTCTGATCTCTCACTGTTAAGCCTGAAATATTGTTTCAGTTTTCTCTATTCATTTTTATCTATGTTTAAAATGTATATATATATATATATATATATATATTTTCTTTTATACACTTGGGATGGAATTATTCATTCTACTCATATCCTATTTCGTATAATAGTATTTCAAGGGTTTTTTTTTCCTAGGAGCAGATACCTATCTATCTCCATCATTTCAGTAGCTTTGTAGATTTTACTGTACGGCTGCTCTGTAATTGAGTCAGTCTTCTATTAAAGCCCAAGCAGATCTTCTGCAACCTTGTGTCACAACAAACACAAATCCATGTACATTTATTTGCACATGCATGAGATCTTATATACAGTAATGTTTTAGAAGTGCAATTGCTTAGTAAGAGGATTTTTGCATTTTTAAATTGCGTTTGCTTTACCAACTGTCTTCCAAAAGCGGCTGTCTTATGTGCACTTCCACTACTAGCGTATAATAGAGTCTCTTTCCCTGCCTCCTCATTTATGCTGTTAAAATTCTTTACTATGCTGACATGCACTGTGATCCTTGCAGTTTAAATTACAAAACATTTCAAGAACTATCACAGAGTGGTGCTATATGTTTGATTCATGTTTTCGTTGTTTTTGGTTTTCTTTGTTTTTATGGTAAATCTGATGAAGTCTTTGAAAACAGTTTGGAAATTGTTACATCGAAAGGACATAAATTATTTGCCTAAAGCTTTGTTGAAAATGGGGAAAAATCAAGCACCCTGAATAAGCAATTTGATAGGAAATAAATATAGGTAGAAAATTATTTTGAATAACAAGTCAAAAAGCACTTTGTAACAAGTTTATTACAACAGATCTGCTTATTAATATTTTCATGACCAAGATCGTCTTGGAAAATGTGGAGAAATCATTTGTATTGGTGCCATTAGTGTTTATACTTTCCGTGCTAACTTGAAAGTCAGTATGTTAGGTTATCTTTTGACTGCTAATCTGCTGGACAGCCTTGGGCAAAGTCATCTAGTCTCTTTGGTTTGCAGCTAGTAATTTTATTGCTTTTTAAATTTTTCCAATATAGATAGAAGAGGCCTAAGGCACTAGCCCAAGTTCTCTGAGTTAATCTTAGGTGATTAAATACTGTGTAAATATTTTAATGATTGTAATTGTAATGAAATTATTATTTTTTCTGTTCCTCAGTGGCGATAAAGTATTTAACACTCATCTGTCTTTGCAGACAAGCATGAAACGAAATTGAAAGGAGTAATATACTTTCAAGCCATTGAAGAAGTGTATTATGATCACCTCAAGAATGCTAATAAGGTAAATACCAATTTTCTACATTCCTGCAATTTGAATCCATAATTAAGAAGGGAAAAATATTTTTGGAGTCTAAGCAGTTTGAAGTTGATGTTCTGATATAACAGATAGATATGATCAAGATGGTGCTGGAAAAGTAAACATGAAGTAAGTGGGATGGCTGATCTTTTTGAGGGAAAAAAATGTCATAGCAAATTGAGGAAATATTCTGGATGTAATGGTTTGGGAAATCCTAAAGAGTTACTCTGCCAGGATTCTAAAAAGAAGCTACCATATAGTTAAGAGGGGGCTTAGTAGGGCTAAGAATAACAGCTACTATTTATTAAGCTCCTATTCTCAGCTAGGTACCCTGCTAGAGCTTTACAAACTAGCTGCTGAAATAATTCATGAGCTCTGTCTGAGATTTCTTGTGGAGAAAGGTCAGAAAAACGGTCAGTCCTGAAAAAGGCTCTGGGGTGGGGGTGCAAGTTATATTAGAGCATAAGTAATGCCTTTGTAAATTTAATAAATTGGAAATTTTGAAGAAGTCTTCACATGTCTGTGTTATTTAAGATGTATTTTAAGATGTGTGTTTTATATTCTTTTTTCTTTTTTGAATTTTAGAGTCCTAATCCGTTACTCACCTTTAGCGTCAAGACTCATGACAGAATCTATTACATGGTAGCCCCATCACCAGAAGCCATGCGGATCTGGATGGATGTTATAGTTACGGGGGCAGAAGGTTACACTCACTTCTTGTTGTAGTGAACTGAGACAACGGTCCACTTCAGGGCAGACTGCAATAATCTCTTACAAGAATGAAGCCATATTCAATCCCAGATGAGAAAACCCAACAGATCCAGCGCTTGAGTTGTATATCCTCAGAACTCCTTTCATATCAAGAGAAGTTATTTGTAAAAAAGAAAGAAAGGGTTTTAATACAAACCTTGACAATAAATAGCAAAAGAATTGAAGCTCCCATGAGAAAGAAAACACTATTTTGATAAACGAACATTTCATATAAACTGTTCTTAATCAACTTTTGGTTTTAGTTAAATAAACTAAACAGGTTAGAAAATATCTATATGTACTTGGAAATACAGAATAACTTTAGCACCCAAATCATTGGCATTGACATGATTGGTAATCGACTGGCGTTTCAAAAAAGGTAGCATTTTGCTGACAGTTATTTTGTAAACAAGCAAATAAGGGCTTGGAGGGAAATACATTTTAGGAGGAGTTTTGCCTTAATTTTTAAGTACTGCACCAAAACCAAAGACCTGGGCTGACTTCTGTTTAACAGTAGTAACTGCAAGTGATGAACTGCATTTTGTATTGCTCTAAATATCTCAAAATGGTATTTCAGTGCCATCAAATGCCCAGGAAATTGACTTTGCAGTGTCGCCACTGGTATAAGCTACTGTATATATAGAGAGTAAACCACTTTTTGTAGAAGAAGAAAGCAAAAAGCTGTTTGTTGTAGAAAAAAAAGCCATGTTATGCAACAGGCATTCTGTCATATTAAACAATTTTAAATAAAGAGAATATCTGATGTTAGGAGCTTGTTTTGCTGAAGATTTCTCCATTCCTGGTGCTGAGAATAAGGGCAACCAGTAGCCAGTGTCCTTTAGATTGTCTGATTTCTTTTTGTTGTGGGGCACACCTGCTAACTGCACCCTTGACATAGGTATGAAATTACAGCTCTGTTTTCACCAAAGAACAGACCAATTAAAATACTTATTTGCAGAAGTGGTGTAGTTCTACAAAATGGCAAATGAAGTTCAACTTAACATTCTCTATAATGCATTATTATATTATGTATTTTTTTTACAATTAGCCTTTGTTTTTTGTTTTTTTTTTTTTTTTTTGAGTCAATTTTTGTCAGATGAAATGACTTCAGGCAAGTCTCTTTCATAATGGTTTTTCAAGTGCCATTTATTCTCGTTTATCATGTTTTGCATGTTTGCAAGTATGAATGTGCTCTTTCCTAAAACACCGCAAATGAATAGATGTAGAGAATAATGATATTACTTACAAGATTAAATGATTAGATTAGAAGTATCTCTTCATTAAACTTTGTCAGGCCTGACTGGGTACAATTCTTTTGTTAATTTGCAGTGTGGTTCGTATACACATATACATGTTGTCAATAGTATTTTGCAACTGGATGACACAACGTTTTACTTGAACAGTGAAGGACAAAAGTCATAATTGTGGAAGACATTTCTAAAATCTGATTTTGCAGAGATCACTTTGAAATCCTGTAGTGATATAAGACTATAATTGTTAAGATTTCGTTGGTTAATGTAAAGTTACGACTTTTCTGCACTGTAATCTCTTCATAGGATTGTGAAGGTGTTCTAATCGAATTGCATGATGTAGTAAGCCTCTTAAATATGTGTGTTAAATATAATGAGTTTAGATTAAAATGTTGACCTGATTTCACATTTGAAAATAAACTCATCTCTTATTTTGAAGTTACCTATCTGTAGTATGATGGAGTATGAATTAATTGCAGACGACAGTTGTAGGAACTATGTAAAGATTGTTGTGTGCTAACGTTATGATTTGTAGTCTATAAATTGAAGAATTTCAATAGAATTATCTCTGGTTACATCCTATTGCTTACAAAATGAAATGAACCCTGAAAAAATCTGACATCTTACTGTCTGTTTACACAGATAACATTTATTGCTGAGGATTGCTAGGACTGTGTTTATTTATCCTTTTATCTTAAAGGGATGGGCCAGGCATGGTGGCTCACATCTGTAATTCCAGTGCAGGGGAGGTCAAGGTGGGTGGATCACCTGAGGTCACAATTTCAAGAACAGCCTGGCTATCATGGTGAACCCCCCCGTCTATACTAAAAATGCAAACTTAGCCTGGCATGGTGAAGGATGCCTGAAATCCCAGCTATTCATGAGGCTGAGGCAGGAGAATTACTTGAACCCAAAAGGTGGAGGTTGCAGTGAGCTGAGATCACACCATTGCACTCCAGTCTGGGCAACAAGAATGAGACTCCACCTCGGGGGAGGGGGGGGAAGATAGAAGGCTTGATAAAATGACATGCATCAGGCATCACCTTAGTGATTTAGTCCCTTAGAGTCTACAACAGGTCTAATGGAGAATGGGCAACATAGCTCAGCATCTTTTGGAGTATGTCCTGAATTCAAGTTGCTGTCCTTACTAATGTCATTAGTAGATGAGAGGCATCCCACCTCTCAAAGAGAGAGATCTATTCAGTCTTTATTTCTCTAGCTATTCCCGACTGTTCCAACAGTCCAGGTTCTTCAGACTGCAAACATATGCTGGATTCACTATATCCAAACTTTGCCTTTAACTCTGGTACCAATTACTGTCCCCCAGATTTATAACCAAGATAGTAAAAGTTACTTAGCTGTCTTCAGGATAGTAAAAGTTACTTTACTATCTTACATTTACTCAAAGTATTACACAAGCCACCGTAACTTTTATATAGGAAACTACTAGATAAAACCTTACTGGTTAATGCTTGAGGCCCCCGGGAATTAGTGTGAAAGGTATTCAGAGCTGGAATCTGGAAACCCTGTTACTACAAATTTATTCAACTATTTTTCTATTGTTAGCCATTCCCTTTTTTTTTTCCTTCTCTTTGCCTCTAAAAATGGTGTTATAGTAGATAATATGCAGTCTTAAGAACTAGTGTTGTTTTCTACAGGATAGTCACAAACACGTGTCACTGTGTTAAAAGGCATTGGAAATGATGCATATTTTAAAATTGTGATAGATGTGGCCATATTACTTGACAACAAATTTTAGCAATTCGCTTTCTTAGCAATCATACCTAAGTGTCATGACTCATTGCCAATTATTTCTTTTTCCTTTTTGCCAGCTGAATGGGGGGAAATGGTTTTCTTTTTTAAATTCTAGGTTTTCACTTAGTAAGGTTGAGCATCATGTTTCCTATGAGGAGCCTATTCATAGTTGTTGGCCAGTTTTATTGGAATTATATTTTTTATTTCTAGGAGCAGGCTGAACTAGAAATATTAATGTAGCTATGCTACAAAATCTATTTTTCTAGGCTCTTAAGGTGTTTTTTGCCATTCAAAAAGTAAATTCGTATACAAATATATTTTTTATTTATGATCTTGGGGTTTGAAATTTTGGTTAAGAAGGTCCCTTCTACCTCCGGACTATAAAATATTCTCCTAAAATTTATTTAATCCTCTCAGTTGTATTCTTCGTTGAAATCTTTTTTTTTTTTAACTGAAATTTACTTTTCCATATAGCACAAGGAAGGGGCCAAGATAATTCATGTTTCATTAATCAGTCACATACGTCTAGAGCAGGGAAAGTCCGATTCCATTCCAGGTTATACAGGCGAGATTAATGTCAGATACCGGGAGCATTTCTGCTACTGGTTAAAACTGTCACACGGTCGGCGGGATTGCAGCTTCCAATCCAGGGCCGCTGGATAGGGTTCCTTTCCAAGCTTCCAGCTCTGTATTATCTCTCAGCCCGCTGATAGGGCAGTCTCCCGACGCCACTCAAAACATCCCAAAGGCCCTAAGCCAAACCTTGCTACAAGTAGAACCAACAGCCCCAAACGAAGGGCATGAGCCACGACGCTCTGCGCATGTGCGCTCTTCGCAAGTTGAAAATAGCGCGGGGCGCCCTTCAGCAAGTTCCGCCTTCCAGCCTTCAGCACATGCGCAGTCTCAGTTCCGGTGCGCAGGGGTCGCTTTTGTGGGACGCTGCGGCGTGCCGGGACAGCCGGGAAGATGGCGGTTGCGCGCATGGCCACTGTGGCGGCCTGGGTACCTTGTCGGAGCTGGGGCTGGGCAGCTGTCCTCTTCGGTCCCCACTGTGGCTTCAACACGCTGCTTGCCTCGTTGCCTCAGCGGGCGCCACGGTGGCTCCCAGGTCAGTGTCCCAAAGGCGGGAGTAGGATACGTACTTTCGAACGCCTCGGGTTCCGTCAGTTCCTGTATCTGTGCAGTGCGTCTTTGGCGCCCGGTTCAAAAATGCTCTTCCCCCTTTCTCAGCACCCCAGTTCTAGGCGCTATGTACACTTGTAGTGTAGGCTGTGAGGAGAGCTCTCCCGCGCCATGCGGCATTCTGGGCATACCGGGCCCTCGCTGGCATTTTGCGCTGTGCAGTTTAAAGAACTGCTCCCTGCCTGCCTCTCCTGCATTAAACGCCACTAGGAAAAGTTAAAATGAGCGTTTAATGCATTTGATTATTAGTTGCTTCTAGGAGTTTTTAGATTGTGACTCCTAAAATGCTTAGACAGACTCTCCTTTGACTTGAGGGAACCTAACAATGTGAGGCATATTCTTTGTAAAAAGTGTAGACGCCCCCATAACTTCAGTTTCTAGTTTTGACTTCTTGCTGCACCCACTCAGTGAAAGAACCGTAATCATTATTGCACAAAGGATACTAGAATTTGGACCAAAAATCAGAGAACCTCGTATATGTATATATAGTATTTGAATTAGACCCTTTTGTTTTTTGGCTTTGTATGTTGTTCACGCCATTGCCACACGGCTGTCAGATGCATGGTGCTTGGAGTGGTAATTAATGTCATGGCAGAGATGTTTTGTATGGAGTTAAAATTTTTAAACTTTTGTAATAAGTTTAACTTGCATTTAATTGTACACAACCAAAAGGCATGTTATACATGCAAATACTCCTGGCAAAGCATAGTATGTCAGTTCATTAACCAGAGTATAATATTATTTCATCTATTTAGCAAACATTCATTGAGCACTCATGCACCAGGCTTTGAACTAATGCTTATGTTCAGAGATGATTTATGGATATAATTATATGAATCTGTCTACTTAGAACTTACGTTAAATAAATTATAATTATCTCGGGGAAATTACTGTTTTGGGAGGTGATTTCTGGAAAAGAATAGTAAGAATTTTTTTTTCGTGCTCAGCTGAGATAATGGGAAATGAACACTTTTGCTGACACAATCAGTGAGTCATCATAACTTGCCCTTACCAAAGTTTTAAATTTGGCGTTTTTCTCTATACTTTGAAACAGGCTTACATGTAAAAAGGATAGCTTTAAGGCCTTCAGTTTAAGTTTTTTAAAAATCAGCTTCCTAATTACAAAATGGGGAAAACTTTAGCAGCACACATGGATTCTCTTCTCACGACAGACAAGTTTTCAAAGTGGAGGATGGCTTCATTTAATATAAAAAAAGAAAATTTGTTAGTCCAAAGACCCTAAGGAACTATACAAACCTAGTGTCTTTGGAAAGAAGAGGTGGGATTATAAATGACTCTTTAAAAAAAAAAATCTGCTTGTTTCTTAAGAGCAAGTATGGATTTTATAATGGAAAATCTGAAAAATGATGAAATGGAATACTCTTATAAAGTTCATCAAGTGTACTGTTATATTTAAATTACACTAAAATCTGTGTGTTCCATTTACAGAAAACCAAACAAATAAAATGCAAAGTGATTGCATAGGCCTATAAGAAATCTGTTTCCAAAAATGTACTATTAATATGTTATTTTTAAAGAAACTGCTCATTGAAACCACCTCAGCTGATATAAAATTATGACTTGTTACTGTGGCTCATGATTTCTTGGTTGAGGTGGATGGATGGGTGAGCAGGTGGGGTGGATGGGAGTCAGTAAAAAAAAGGCACAGCACCTCTTCCTTTGAAACAGTTTTCAAGGGGCAGACCAAACCTGTGTCTTCCCTGATCCCCAATAAAGTCAGGGATGCAAGGCTAAGCATAGTGGCTCACACCTGTAATTTTAGCACTAAGAGGCCAAGGTGGGAGGATCACTTGAGCCCAGGAGTTTGAGATCAGCCTGGGCAACATAGAGAGACCCTGTCTCTACACAAAAATACAAAATTTAGCCAGGTGCGCTGGTACATGCATGTAGTGCAGCTAAGGGAGGCTGAGGCAGGAAGATGGCTTGAGCCCGGAAGTCAAGGCAGTCCAGGTTGCCATAAGCCAAGATTGCACCACAACACTCCAGCCTGAGTGACAAGGTGACACTCTGCTCAAAAAAAAAAAAGAAAAATAAAATAGGGGATGTGAAACTCATCAAACAAAAAATAAATTTTAAAATGAGTCCAAAAATCTCACAAGAGAGGGCTGAAACTGTTGCGGATAAATGTGAATGTTGATTGATACTGTTTAGGATAGATGATAAAGTAGCTACAGGAAGATTTTTTTGATTAGTCTCTGTCTTTTGTTGCCTTAAAACTGCTACCTCATTGTGTATTTTGGAAGAATCAAGGTTGGATCTTGCTCAAAGAAGGTACTGATGTTGGCATGATTTTAAAACTAGAAATCTCATGCACAGACTTATTAATTTAGTACTTTGAGTTTGTTTTTGTTTTTCCTATTAAATGGAAATAGCATTTTACATCAATTCATTAAGATAAGAAAGTTAGGATTGAAAATATATATAGTTTTTCAACGACCGAATTTGCAAACCATAGCTTATGTTTTGTGTACTTTGTTTAGCTTGCAGACACAAGACGTCACTCTCTTTCCTTAATCGACCAGACCTTCCAAAACTGGCTTATAAGAGGCTAAAAGGCAAAAGTCCAGGAATTATCTTCATCCCTGGCTATATTTCTAATATGAATGGTACAAAAGCATTGGCGATTGAGGAGTTTTGCAAATCTCTAGGTCACGCCTACATAAGGTAGGAGCAACACATTACTGAGAAAATGATTGCTACCATTAGCACAACAGTGGAGAATTACTTCTGTTCTAACCAGTTGAAGTAAATGCCAGCCTTTTTATAAATTATTTTAATGGCCTGTAAACTTGCATCTTGTGATTTAGAGTAATTTTAAAAGCAACCTTAAATAGACCTTTTTTTAAAGGCCTTTGTGCCACACTGACAACCCTGGCAAGAAAGGACATCTTAAGAGAAGTAGTGTTAACTAAGCTCGTTAGAGGCAATAATGAATGTAACAACAAACAGATATACTAGTTGGCTTTCATACAGTCTCTTATATTATCATTTTCCACTGGAGACTTAAGGACTTACTTGATCACTGTTTATCTAAAAGTAATCCATGTATTTAAAAGAAATATAATACAAATTTCTGCTAAATTTTCTCTTCCCTCTCCTGTAATTTGATATTGTATAAGCATAAATAGGGATAGGTGGTATTTTACTAAAGCTGGATTTTATAATTCCTAATTTTTCATACTGACAGTTATTTTAGTAAATAACTTTATATTTTTATAAGGTCTACCTATACAGTCATATATTCAGTATCTACTTTCCAGAAGAGATGGTATGATTTCATAAAAAGATTAGCCTAGAATTCAAGAAACATGGGTTCTACAATAAATTCTAGCAATTTCAATTACAAGACAAGTAAGTTAATAAATGTTGGACCTAAGTTTGTCATCAAAAGAAGGAGCTTGGTCTACAGATAACTTCTGAGTTATTTTCTAGCACTAACAGTCTAAAAATCTATCCATCTAAATTTTTAGAAGAGTGACTCACTAACATTCATTCAATAATTCTAGAAAATATAACTATATATAAAACTTCTGGATTACCTGTGTATTAGCAGAAATTTGGTCAATTATATGGATTTAATCATTTGTTTTACCAAATTAACTGGATTATTTTATTTTCATGCTCAGAACCCTTGTAAAATCTGTTCTTATTCTGAAGGTTGGAGTACATTTTGGAAATAGATTCTCCGGCACTATGTTGTATATTGCAGGGAGCCCTGAAGTTAATGCTATATCAATATAATGTTAAAGAAAAAACCTGACATGTATATAGTGACTCTATTTAAAAACAGAGTCATAGAGACACAAGGTAGAAGGTTACTGTGATACTCTAGGTCTAAGATGACAAACACACACCTGCACCAAGATACTGGACTTAACCAAAGTGCAAAGAAAGGGATGAACATAAGAAGAGATGAGAATGAATGGTGATGGTATAGAGCAAGCAGTATTCTGGAGCCTGGAAAAACAAACTTGAATGAAACAGTCTGCCCTTAATGAACTGACATTCTAGTCAGAGGGAGATGAATGTTTAAAAACAAACTTGATTTTAATACAATATGAAAAGTATTGAGTAGATACAAAGAAACTGGTACTAAATGGGGCATAAATGTCAAGTAAAGTTCCTCAAAGGAGGTGACATGACTTAAAGGATGACCACGAATTTGGGTTGGGGAGGAAGCCATTCTTGGCAGCAGAACCACATGCTAAGGCTCTAAGTTATAAAAGGATGTAATTGGGGATTAGAAGTAGTTCAGTATGACTAGGGTTTAGGTAACCTGTGGGTGTGGTATGATACTTTATATCACCATGATTTTTTTATTGATTTGACACCCTTAAGGAGAGGTAAAATTCATAGACCAGACAGACTTTGAGCCTAGATAACTAAGAAGTTGAAAGGAGAAATGGATGGCTTGGTGATGATGAATTTTATTTTGATCTCCTTCCCATCCATTAATTCAGTAAATATACACCAAGCACCTACCATTGCAAGGAACTGATCTAGACACTAGGAGTACATTGAAACAAAGCTTGTCCGCATGTGAAGCTTTCATTCTAATGTGGGAGACAGACCATAAATAATCAAATATATCTCAAGTAATAATAAGTGCTATGAAGAAAATGAAGCAGAGTAAAGAATTAGAGAATGGTGAAAGAAGCACAGCTTTAATAGTTGAGTGGTCATGGGAGGCTTTTCTGAGGATGTAACATTTGAGCCAAAGGCCTGAGTGAAGTGAGGGAACAATCTGCATGCATATCTGGAGGAGAGTGTGCCATGTGAAGAGAAAAGATGATGAAACAGGAACTTCAAGAAGGAAAGTGAGGTTACAGTTGGCGTTAGAGGGGGAGAAAACAATGAGAAAGGAGATTAGAGAGATGATCAGGCACCAAAGTATGATAAGGACTCTAGATTTAAAGATTATTGAAAGCCTTTGGAGGGTTTGCAAGACATGGTTTTGTTTGGAAGGGATCACTCTATAGAAAAAGACTATGAGTGTGAAAATGCAAACAGGAGACTTTTTAGGAGACTGTTGGCTAAGTTCAGTGGAGAGACAGTGTAACTTGGACCAGGCTGGTAGCAGTGGAGGTGAGAAAAGTGATTGGACATAGGAGATATTTGAAAGTTAATAAGCCAATAGAATTTGCTAAAATACATACCGATTGTGATATTTTACTATAAGCATTATAGGAATGAGGAAGGTGCTGTCTTTCTTAAAAATTAAAGAAGCAAATACCGTTTTTTTTTTCTTCTTTTCCAGGTTTGATTACTCAGGAGTTGGAAGTTCAGATGGTAACCTTGAGGAAAGCACGTTGGGGAAATGGAGAAAAGATGTTCTTTCTATAATTGATGACTTAGCTGAAGGGCCACAGGTGACTGTTTTTGTGAAGTATGATGATAGTTACTGACTATAACCTCATATTTAAACTGTTTCTTTAGATATGAAAATATTTGGTTGAGCATGGTGGCTCATGCCTGTAATCTCAGCACTTTGGGAGGCTGAGGCATGTGGATTACTGGAGGTCAGGAGTTCAAGACCATTCTGACCAACATGACGAAACCCCATCTCTACTAAAAATACAGAATTTAGCCAGGTGTGGTGTTGTGCGCCTGTAATCGCAGTTACTCAGGAGGCTGAGGCAGGAGAATTGCTTGAACCCAGGAGGCAGAGGTTGCAGTGAGCCGAGATTATGCCACTGCACTCCAGCCTGGGCAAAAAGGGAAATTCTGTCTCAAAAAAAAAAAAAAAAAAAAGAAAATGTTTTTATTTAAATTGAATGTTTAATCAGTTTTGATATTTGATTTTAAATTATTGTGTTATTTTTACTTTCTAATAGTATATATTATTTTACTTTTTATTGTACATACTTTATGTTTATACCCTATACTATCTTAAAGACCTAAAACTTTATTTATTTTTAGATTCTTGTTGGATCTAGCCTCGGGGGGTGGCTTATGCTTCATGCTGCAATTGCACGACCAGAAAAGGTCATGGCTCTTATTGGTGTAGCTACAGCTGCAGATGGCTTGGTGACACAGTTTAATCAGCTTCCTGTTGAGGTAAGTCAAAAGTCACTTTGGCCACCTCAGTATATTTACCTCATACTTCTGTTCTCTCTTTCTTTGAAGGAAGGAGGGACAGATAACATAATGAGTCCTTTGACTTACTATGCTGGCCCATCGTTTGTCTTAGCTGCCTTTCAGTACACAATCTCTTTTCTACCTTTAATTATTTGGCATTATTTTCTTTAAGATTTCCTTTCTTCACAGTCGCTTCAAATCATTCTGCCAAAGATTTGAGACACATTAACAAAATCTGACTTTGGCTGGGCGCGGTGGCTCAAGCCTGTAATCCCAGCACTTTGGGAGGCCGAGGTGGGTGGATCACGAGATCGAGAGATCGAGACCAACCTGGTCAACATGGTGAAACCCCGTCTCTACTAAAAAATACAAAAAATTAGCTGGGCATGGTGGCGCATGCCTGTAATCCCAGCTACTCAGGAGGCTGAGGCAGGAGAATTGCCTGAACCCAGGAGGCGGAGGTTGCGGTGAGCCGAGATCGTGCCATTGCACTCCAGCCTGGGTAACAAGAGCGAAACTCCATCTCAAAAAAAAAAAAAAAAAAAAACTCACTTTGAAGTTTATTTTTTTAGCAACATTTTCTTTATTAATTACATTTACGTATTTGGAGCATACGTCGTGAACTCCTTTTGCTCCTCCTACTTTGTGGCGTATGGGAAGTAGTGCCTGTTGTTATGACTGGGTTAGATTGGGCTAATCAACTGAAACTAGTCATCCCTTGGTATCTGAAGGGGATTGCTTCCAAGACCTCCCACAATACCAGAATCCATAGATGGCCAAGTCTCTCATTTAAAAAAAAAAAAAAAAAGGTGTAGTATTTGCACAAAATCTCATATAATCTAAATCATCTCCAGATTACTTAAAATACCTAGTACAATGTAAGTACTATGTAAATTGTTGTTATACTATATTGTTTAGGGAATAGAGACAAGAAAAAAGTCTGTACATGTTCAATACAGATGTAATCTTTTTTTCTGGATATTTTTGATCCAAAATTAGTTGAATACATGGATGCAGAAACCATGAATATGAAGAGCTGGCTCTCTTTGTTTTAGCCTAAAAGCAGCCTCAGATCCTCTCAACAGAACTCTCCAGACAGATATTGTCAGTCAGAGTCAGAGAGACACAGAAATTGAAGAAAACAGAGCAGTAGTTTAAAAAATACGGTTTCTAGGCCAGCAGCAGTAGCACCTGAGAACTTGTTAGAAACCTGAATTCTTGGGTTTTACCCTGAATCAGAAAGTGGGGATACGGCCCAGCAGTCTATATTTTGATAAATCTGTTGTAAAGTTTGAGAACAATGCTTTAGAAAATGGAAGAAGAGGAGAAGGAAGTTCATGAAAAAAAAAAAAAGAAAGAAAAAAAGGTATGTAGTGTTGAATAGTAGAATGTCATTGATTTACCTCAAGTTCTGCATTAATACCTGTGCCACGTATTATCTGAGTTCTTTCTTAGTTTATGTTGTTCTCAGCTCCTTAAGAAACAGCATTGTGTGTGTATTCAGATTTCTCATGTTATTTCCTATCAGGGCTAAAATTACAAAGCTGGTCTTCCTTGAACTTATCTCCTGTTTCTGAATTTTGTTCACTTTCTTGGTGGTTTCTCATACATAGTTGCTCAGTGTCTTCATGTTTCCCACCATTGCCATTTTGTGGATCTAAACGTGGATCATCCTCTTAACTCAATAATACAGCAGTTCCTGGGGTAGGAAATTATCTCAAGGACATGGCAGATTGAAAAGGAGTTGATTTTGGGGGGGTTGGGAAATTGATTGTATTTTTTCATTATTGGTAAATGACAACACCTCTGTACATTTGTTTTGGTTTTGTTTTTATTTTGGAGGGTTTTAAGATAGGGTATCTCTCTATTGCCGAGGCTGGAGTGCAGTGGTGCAGTCGTCACTTACTACGGCCTTGAACTCCCAGACTCTAGAGATCCTCCCACCTCGGCCTCCTGAGTAGCTGGGACCACAGGTGCACACCACTATGCCTGGCTAATTTTTGTATTTTTTTTTTTTTTCTTTTTTTTTTTTAGAAACTGGGTCTCTCCGTGGTGTTCAGGCTGTTCTTGAACTCCCAGGCTCAAGAGATTCTCCTGCCTTGGCCCCACAAAGTGCTGAGATAACAGACCTGAGCCACTGTGCTCAGCCATGTACATTTCTGTGTGTGTGTGTGTGTGTGTGTGTGTGTTCACATCATTCAGAGTGACTATAGAGTAGATACTTCCTAAGTGGCTGAGAAGATTTATAATCTGCAAATCAGGGCATAGTTTTGCTAATACTTAATCAGATAAGCAGTTGTTAACAGAAGCATGTTGAGCCCTTGGTTAACTTAAAAGCATATATAAAGAAAGAGCAGGAACACTAAGCCCACTGTTTCTTCTCCACATAAACAGCTAGCCCTAACAATGTCAACAGAGCAGATGTGGAGATTTTTACCATCTCTTATAATCTAGCGAATATTAAGCCCAGCATTCCTCATTGACCTTCGTCTTTAACTGACTCTATTCATTATTTCCTTCTTTGGACACTAGAGGGCCTGAGACATGATGCACAGCTGTTTGGAGTGTAAGCTTCTGAACTATATTGCTTTGATAAGTTTTCTTAGTGTAGAGCTTAATATATTGTACATTTTCTTTAGGTAATGTTTTTGCTGTTTCCAAACTTTTTGTTCTTGAGGATTTGAGACATAAAACATTTTATAAAGTTAACTTTGTTCTTCAAATAGACCCATTTTTGTTCAATTCAGTGGCAGGTAACAGAGCTAGTTGGGGGCTAGGGATGCTTAAAATGAAACTATTGTCAATTTAGTGTCCCATTAATTAGCAAAGCCTCCACTTCAGTTAATAACCAGTGGAACTAATCTACTGAAATATTTACAAATTTCAGGAATAATCCTGAGTAACTTGAGGATAACTGAATGTCATCTTTACTTTAAATATTTGGTTCATATGTTGTTTTAATACAGAAAACACCGTGATATTAATATAGAGTTATGCATTTTATAATTTTGTAGAATTTGCTTAATTTTAAATCATTTGAAGACATATTTAGAAGTATGATTTTTTTTTTTTTTTTTTTTTTTGAGACGGAGTTCCGCTCTTGTTACCCAGGCTGGAGTGCAATGGCGCGATCTCGGCTCACCGCAACCTCCGCCTCCTGGGTTCAGGCAATTCTCCTGCCTCAGCCTCCTGAGTAGCTGGGATTACAGGCACGTGCCACCATGCCCAGCTAATTTTTTGTATTTTTTTTAGTAGAGACGGTGTTTCACCATGTTGACCAGGATGGTCTCGATCTCTCGACCTCGTGATCCACCCGCCTCGGCCTCCCAAAGTGCTGGGATTACAGGCTTGAGCCACCGCGCCCGGCCCGAAGTATGATTTTTTTTAACTGAATAATTAAATCTTTCTGGAATTAAAAAAATACATTAAAAGCCTAAAGTACATGTAGATTATATTATATATTTTAAGTTCTTGTTTTCCTTTTTACATTTGCAATAAACAATTTTAAACATGGAAGAATCACAGTATATTTGTGAAACTTTAAATTTTTCAAATATGTATAGCTTTTCTTTCCTTATTTTTTAAAAATTTTTAATAAGATGTCCGTTCCATTTTTCTAGAAATGCCCTTCATATCATTTAATTGCAAAAGTCTTAAAACTATTCATAGCTTGATTTTTTTTTTTTTTTAGTTTTAAGCTCTGATTGTCTATATATATAAATAAACTTTTATGCTCAAAAGTGTAGATGAAAGTATCCAACAGTTTGAGATGATCAAGCTAATTAAGTCAATTACAGTGGATGGCAGTGTGGCATTTAAAACCTTTTCATATAATTTTTTAAACCCAGAAATATGTGTGTTAAATAAAGCAGCATAGAAAACTGTATATGAGTATGTAATATGTATGTATTTTGCATTTTACTTATATAGAAACCAAAACACATATAGACAAATACTGTAAAGAAATAAGCCAGAATATTAATGGTTTTTCTATCCATAAGATAAAATTATGGGTGGTTTATTTCTTTTTTAAAAATTATTATTATGTTTTCTGTAATGTCTGTATGTTACTCATACAAAATTCTCATTTTTTAATTAGAAACATTAAGATAAAATATAATGTAAAAAATAAGTTCTCAAAAAGTCAAGGACATGTATGTTTCATTTTATGGGATTCAACGTACACATATTATTGTTTGATTTTCAGGAAGTATGTGGAAGCCTTCTTTGTCGTCCAAAACAAAAATCAGATTTTTTTTTTCTAGGACTTTGGAAGGAAAACTATTTTTTTATGTTCAGCCTAAAATTGCATAAGTATGTGTATAATTTGATTTTATACAAATATGAATGATACCTGGACTGATTCCAAGAAATTGTAATACTTTTCTCCCACTTCATTTTTCTTTTCAGTTGGGGTGAAGCAACACCTGATTTAAGATAGTGTATGATAAAGTTAGATAAATTTAAATTCAAGTTTGAGTCTTAGTCATAACAGTTAGTAGCCAGGCCCTCAACTGTTGAGCACAATATTTCATTTATCTAAACTTTAATGTCCTCTTTTATAAAAATGGGATAATAACAGAATTATTATCAGAATTTTATGGAATAATATGTATGTAATACCCATCATAGTACCTTGCATAGTAATTAATTATTGAAAATTATTATTATACTTTTGTTATCTCTATCTTCTCATTCAAGAACTGCCTTTTTTAGATTACTTAAAGCTATCGCATGTGTTAGTATTGCATAAAGTCACAAATACTTTATTTTTCTTTTTTCCATAGGTAAAAAAGGAAGTCGAGATGAAAGGTGTGTGGAGCATGCCATCAAAATACCATGAAGAAGGAGTTTATCACATTCAGTACAGTTTCATTAAAGAAGCCGAACACCACTGCTTGTTACATAGCCCAATTCCTGTGAACTGCCCTATAAGACTGCTCCATGGCATGAAGGATGATATTGTACCTTGGCATACATCAATGCAGGTTGCCGACCGAGTACTCAGCACAGATGTGGATGTCATCCTCCGAAAACATAGTGATCACCGAATGAAGGAAAAAGCAGACATTCAGCTTCTTGTTTACACCATTGATGATTTAATTGATAAGCTTTCAACTATAGTTAACTAGTATCACGTGTTTAGTTGGTATGTAATGTATCCGGAAGATTGGAAGAGGAATAACAAATGAAAGATCCTGATAGTTTAGGTTTTTCTCTTACCTCTATTTTGTAAATATCAGATGAGTATTTATTTAATGATGTATTTGCACAAGTAATGCAAATTGTGAAGAAGGAACAGGTACTGTTTAGAAAAATTTCTCCTTCCTTTTGTTCTTGATTTTTTTTTCATTGAAGTATTTCCTATTTTTTTATTCAAGAAAAGTTTACCTTTCTTAGGTTTATGTTAGCTATGTCAGCTCTTAATTGCATCCTTTTCTAATTAGAATTATTAATAAAGCATGAATTTTTTTTATTATAGATGGAAATTTGTAACATTCTGATTTTAAAATGCAGTTCACAAAATACAGGGAAATTTTTATTGAAGTAAATTTGAAATGATTGGAGAAATTTCAGAAGTATGACAAAGTTCACAATAAGGATGCTACTTAATATATAATATATAAAGTATTATATATGTACGTTATATAAGCTGCACATTATATTGAAACTTTAAGGCTTTTTTTAAAGACTCAAAAGCTAGTGACACAAGGAGCTATTTCTAAATGTTGGCTTATGTGTCATATATTTAAATGGGGAATTTCATCTGAAACAATGTAGCATTTTAATATTCTGATTGGTAAAACTAAAGAGGAAATTGATCTTTGTATATTATTGCTTCCTTGCAGAAACATTCATTATTTCATTAATACTGCCCTAAGTACAACTAGGCAAGTGATTGCCACCTAAATCAGAAGGCTTTCTAAAGTCAGTAAGAAAGTGTGAAATGTAAGTATAAAGGCTTTTTTTTTTTTCCTAAATAACTAAAATGAGGTGCAGAGTGAATTTTGATATTACTGAGTTAATGTTTTTTTGTCCATTAATTTTGGCTGGACTTTGTTTAGCTTCATTAGGTTATTATCTGTCAAACCTTTTATTAAGTTGACATGACTCACATATATACATGTACATAAAATGAGCATGTATCAAAGACTTACTCAACTCATTAATCAGGGACCCAGCAGATAGTAAAGCTGGTTCCAAGTACAATTCAAGAAACTGAGAATTGGCATTGAAGAAAAATGTTGAGATAAAATTGCTGTGCAGAAAAAAAGTGTTAATGAAGCAGACCTGATTACTTATCCTTAGAGACCGGATTTGCAAGGTTGGCCCTTGATTGGCTTCTGGGAATCTGGAGTTCAGGGGGCTTCCACCATTCCCAGAACTGATCAAAGTACCTTACTGTATCTAAACTGTAGAACAATATAGTTTCTGCTGAACACCTGCTTTCCTTTTGGGAGTCTGGAAGTTTGGTATGTGCCAGGCAGAGACTGCCCTTTGTGACTAGCTCCCAGTAAAAACCCCTGGCACTCCATCTCTAGTAAGCTTTTCTGGTTGACAACCTTTCACAAATGCTGTTACAACTGGTTGCTGGGAGAATTAAACTCATCCTCTGTGATTCCACTGGCAGAGGATTCTTGGAAGCCTGCACTTAGTTTCCCCTGACTTCACCCCATGTGTCTTTTTTCCTTGGCTGATTTTGTTTTGTATCTTTTCACTGTAATAAATCATGGCAATGAGCAGAACTGTATGCAGAGTCTTAGGAGTCTTCCTAGCAAGTCTTCGAATTTGGGGATGGTGTTGAGGGCTCTCCACAGATACAGAACTGGTTTATGTCCTACAGAGCAATTAAACTACAATCCATGGGTTATCTTTTATACTGGACAAAAATCACAAACCACAAAGATGATCTCTCTCTCTGTGTGCCGCAGTGCCTGGTGCTGGAGTGGGTTGATAGAAGATGACACTGGCTATTCAAGGACTTATTTTGCCTAGACGTTGCTACGTGTGAGGCTTGTTAGGAACATGAAGGCAGGGGCCCTTGCCAATGATGGTTTTCTGCATTTAAACATAACAAAATGTAATAAATATGATTTGAGATTCATAATACATATGTAGAGGCAGTATAGCATAATGGTTAAGGGCAGAGATGAGCTTTGTTTTTAATTCTAGCTCATCGTTTACTACTTCTGTAACTGAAGCAACTGACCTCGCTGAGTCTCAGCCTCTTCTGTAAAATGACGTAAACCTAGATAATAGGGTTTAAGGTCTAAATAAGCACAACACGTTGGGAACAATGACACAGTAGGCACTATCTTTTTGCACACAGTCTAGTCGGGGACTGAAGACACAATCCATGAAGGCATAGAAAGGGAAGTGGGTAGGGCTTCTGAAGCTGAGCTCTGGGTTTGACCATCCCGACCACAAGATCCCAAATAGGAATGTTTGATGGTGTTCTTTCAAATGCTAATAGTTTAAAACAGAAAAAGAGAGGGAAACTTTATGATCTAAAGATAGGAAAATCTTTTAAAAGTTAATCTAGCTTTGCAGAAGTTAACATGACAGATTCCAAATGAGTTCGCATCCATGAGATTTAGTGTATTTTAGTGCACTATTACTTGTTTTTTCTAGTTTTTCCCAAAGCTCCTTTCCGAAACCATTTCATGCCATGTATTCAGTGACGTGTAAAATGCATGAATAGCTGGCAGCCCTTCAGTGCCTTTGCCTCTGGAACTTAGTCATTATTTAAAAAGTGACAATAGACCCCTCTAAATCCCAGCATCCACAACAGAAAGGGATGAGGTTAAATATCATTTGAAAGGAAGGCTAAGTGAAGCCACGTAATATATTTTGCTTTTGCTACATCTGTTGATATTAGAGGCATTTCCATATACAAATCTAAACAGTATACCATTCTCCAAACAACCAATAGAAAAATCTCTGGAGGAGTAGAAGAAAAAAGCTCTGGGCAACGCTGAGTTTTATAAAGTACGGAGATAGGAAACTGAAAGAATTACTTGCCATGTAACTATTCCCAGGATAGTCCCTAAATTAAATATGTCAAATACTCATTAAATTTGGAATAGTTTTAAAAAAAATCTAAAGCATTCTTATGTTCTGGGGTTGAGGAAAAAGTGGGTGGAATTTCCATATACCTTTTTAAGATCCTCTCTCAATGCAGATCTCAAGTACATTCTTAGTTTAGAAACAATCATGTAGTATGTGTAATGGTTGGATAAAAAAATGGAATGCTTTGGTGTATTTGGAGAATATACCTAGAAAATTTCGAGCAATTTTTTTTTAACCAAATGTATCTTTTGGGGAAAATATACTTTCCCATTTCGTCTTCCCTTTTTCCTGGGCTTTCCGGGTTTTGCAGCTAGATAAGCATCTACTAAAGAAGAATCTCAAAGGTCAGTTTCTCCGTACTCATCCCCGTCTCTTTTTCAGGAAGCTTGTTGCTAGGTCCCCTGGACTCTCTTGTCAACAGTAATCTCTCTATGCCTTTTTGATACTACTTACTGCCTTGAAATTCTCAGCTTATATCCTAGCTTCCTTCTCTCAAAGGACGACTGAGCTCAGGAACTTTATTTTGAGATTGTTTGTCCTCAGGCATCTCTGACATGCAATATCAACTCCTTTACTGGCTCCTTTTCCTTGCCCACCTTATAATGTTGATATTTCTTGAGTTCTGGCCTTGACAGTCTTCTCTTGCTACTTACTCACCTTGAGCAACATCATCATGTTCATGGTTTAAACTACTACCTGCATGCAGGTGACTCAAGTACATACCTACAGTCTAGACTCTCTTGAGCTCCAGACCCATAAAACCAACTGCTTAATGAACTGGGGTGGAACATGGGCTTCCCAAATGCAGTAAATCCAAACCTTATTATCTTTTCCACTTTATGTATCTTCCCACCTTCGAGTCCTCTTAAAATAAATGGCGCCACCATTGCTTCTGTTATACAAGTCAAACTTGTGAGTCATTCTGACTGTCTCCTTTTCATTCACCCAAATCAGATTGATCATTCTCTTTCTCTATGAAAAAGCTGAAAATCTTACATGATACATGAGTTCATGCAAGGCTGGTTTAACAATCAAAAGCCAGTTCAGAAAGCCAGTTTAAGAAGTGGCTTTTGGTGGTAAGGTGGAGCCCTGACTTGTTGTATTTGCTAACATTCACAGCATAAATATTCCTGCTCTGGTTGGTTTCACACTACTTCATGACATCTCTGAATGCAAAGCTGGGAGGAAATGCCCAGTAGCACACCATCACATAGTATTTACACCATATAGAGACAATAAACGCAATTATTCTAAACATAGGTAACAGTAAAATGTAGCAAAATATGTCAGGAAGTGGTCCACTCTGAGTAATTTTTCTTTGTAATATAGTTTAAGAGTAAGTTAATATAACCTACTTGCTAAGAATGACTGAGTTTAATATCTGTCTCTTGAAATTCTTGAAAATTTAACCATAGGCTCTTGCAAACACACCATTTTATGATCTAGAGCCTGCCTGACAACCTCATTTTTCTTTCTATGTTTCTCTTCTCTTTAACCCTATGTTTTATTAATACTGGAAGATTTTTTACCTTAAAGACACTTCTTTTGACAGAAACATTCCCTACCAGTCTTGCCTCACTACATCCACCTGGCAAACACCTACTCATCTTTTAAGAAATAAAATAATCTCGTTTATAAACCTTTCCCCTGATTTCTAAACACCCTCCTCCAGCTATTATTGTACCAACCTGAGTACTTTGTGCATAATTTTAGCATGACATCTGACATTTATTGTTTACGAGTTTAACTTTGTTACTAAACCAAATTGCCATATATCATTTATTTTTGTGTCTCAGGTACATACACAGGGTCTTAAAAAGTTGTTGAAAGGCTGGGCGGGGTGGCTCAAGCCTGTAATCCCAGCACTTTGGGAGGCCGAGGCGGGTGGATCACGAGGTCAAGAGATCGAGACCATCCTGGTCAACATGGTGAAACCCCGTCTCTACTAAAAAATACAAAAAACTAGCTGGGCGTGGTGGCGCGTGCCTGTAATCCCAGCTACTCAGGAGGCTGAGGCAGGAGACTTGCCTGAGCCCAGGAGGCAGAGGCTGCGGTGAGCCGAGATCGCGCCATTGCACTCCAGCCTGGATAACAAGAGCGAAACTCCGTCTCAAAAAAAAAAAAAAAAAAGTTGTTGAAATAATTCATTGTAATACTAGTAGGCACTTAGTAAATGCAGGGTTGAGCTGATTTCCACTGGCACCCCTGAGGGGATCAAGCATTTTTTCTCTGAAGACTTCCTCTGGATTTCTGGACACTTCTATGCCCTGCTGTGGCCCCTCTCTTTGCCATTGTATCCTCTCTAGAACCATGGGCCCACTTAAAGCATACCAGTTACTCTGTTATAATATGTGGGAATCTTTGGATATGAAAGATTTGTAAAACAGTGTTTTAAAGAAGACAGGCAAATGTACATCTTTAGAATTGTTTCAACCTTTGTATATCAAACCAACATCTTCCTTAGAGCCATTCCGGCCACGGAAAAAGTTGCATGCTTTCTGTTTAGGCCTCTGTTCCCTTAGTCTAAGAGGTTAGAACCAGCCTTATGGCTGCTCCTCAAGATGCAAATGCTGACTTCCATAATTCTGCTGTCAATTTCGCTGCTCTAAACTCTTCCTCTAAGCTCCAAGTGTCTGAAGACTGTGCTGCTGTCTTTTGGGCTTCTTCATCTGATGATTCCATGCAGCAACAAGACCTGCCTTAACCAGCCCTTCCCTTGTCTTAAACCTACTGCGCTCCTAATGCTCCTGGTTTTCTGTCTTTCATTGTACTCTCTCCCAGGCCTTCAATGACTGACAGCTAAGTCTTTGTCAGACAAACCACCCACATATCTCCTAAGTAATTAAATATTCTTTAGTCCAGGCACCAGCCGGTAGGAGATTTTTCTCAATACATGCATTATTTGAGGAGTCATTTCCTGCATAGCTTCTAATCAGTTTCCCACAAGGACAAAGATCACCATCCCATGTACCCAGAATTGCTTTATTTAATATGCTTCAGTCAATTTATCAATCCGTTTTCAATGCAAGAATTGTGTTTTATTCCTCCTCAGTCCAGTAGTTGGCATAAACAGTAAAATCTGTTGAATGAAGAAAGGAACCAAGGGGGAAAAAATGTGGGATTTTTCTCATGAAAAACACCCAGAGAATTACACAACAATTGAGACTCGATCTTTACCCAAAAGTGGCTTACAGTTTAGGGGGACAAACTGCCAAGCCCTTTAGCTGTTGTAAGAATTTGGGTCCGACTTAGATCTAATAATTTCTCCCGAGTGCTTGTTTGCTCATGGGAGATATTCAGTTACCGCTGTCAATATGTCCATTGTGCCTTTGGGGTCCTAACTTCAGATGAAGTCCGCATTCTGTCAAAACCTTTCACTCTAAGAAGGCTTAGTCGTTGAGTTTTGTCTAGTTTATAAAACTTGCCGTCGCGGTGGCTCACGCCTGTAATACCAAAACTTTGGTGGATCACCTGAGGTCAGGAGTTCAAGACCAGCTTGACCAACACGGCCAAACCACGTCTCTACTAAACGTACAAAAATTAGCCAGGCGTGGTGGTGCGTGCCTATAATCCCAGCTACTCAGGAGGCTGAGGCAGGAGAATCTCTTGAACTCGGGAGGTGGAGGTTGCAGGGAGCCGACATGGCCCTGCTGCTCTCCAGCCTGGGCAACAGAGCGAGGCTCTATCTAAAAAAAAAAAAAAAATCGTAATAATTATAATCATATTTTATAAAACTTGCCTCTTAGTGTCTTTTGGTTATGAGTAGCATGAAAAAAATATCTCCCTTGAGTAAGTCAAACTGAGGCATAACAGTTTCCCGCTAGGATGGCAGTTTCTGGATTGAAGTAGGGCTGGTAGCTGAACAAGTAATTGACAGCACAGCTCTCAGTCCCTCCCCTCCTGTCCTGCCAGACAGTTGTTACCTCAGGGCAGGGAGAAAGTGGCTTGGCTATTCCCGACAGATGGACAGTCTGTGGAACGGACCCTCCCACCGGCCCTCATCCCCTCGTGCAGCTGTTGGCCTCGAAGACAATCGGCTGGCTTCCCAGAGGAGGGAAAGAATTGCGCGGATGAGAAAGAGGCTCTCAGCGGGAGGGAGGCGGGCGGGCTTGACTGACACTGGAGAGGGCTGGCTTTTTGGAGGGCTCTTAGCAACGGCCCTGGTTTGACCCACCTCGGCCATGAGAAAATCAAATCAGTGTGCCATTCTTCCCAGGCGCGAGGCAGCAGCAGCCGCTGAACATGAAAGGCGGCTTCCTCCCGGCCTGCTAATTACCTGCTCTTCCCGATCTCCTGGTTTCTGCCCTTGCAAAGTGCCACTGAAAAGGGGGAGGAAACGACCGTCACCCATCCCCCTTGCTGCCTGGGGGTTCAGACTTGATTGTGAGTCCGTGCTATACCATCTCGTCTTATTGATAGGCGGGATCGGGGCGGGGGGGATTCCAGCCCCCCTGGACCCGCCGGAGCTTTATTCTAGAGTTACTGGCGCGTGGCTGCGCTTTTCTTTCCCGTTTGTAGGTGAAACCCCATTGGCTTCATTGGCTCCTTGATTTAAACCACGCCCGGCTTTCTGCCTGCTTTGCTGCTGCTGGGCCAGGCTCCCCAGCCACATCCCAGCCCCGTCTGCAGGGAGCCGGAGGCTGCTGCTGCTATTGTGTGGATGCCGCGTGTGTCCTCTCTTCTTTCCAGAGATGGCTAACAGGGGCCCTAGCTATGGCTTAAGCCGAGAGGTGCAGGAGAAGATCGAGCAGAAGTATGATGCGGACCTGGAGAACAAGCTGGTGGACTGGATCATTCTGCAGTGCGCTGAGGACATTGAGCACCCACCCCCCGGCAGGGCCCATTTTCAGAAATGGTTAATGGACGGGACGGTAAGGCCGGCAGCGATCTCGGTTGCTGGGGTGGTGAGCAGGGAAACCCTCCACGGCCCTTTCTTTGCTTCGTGCTACTGAGGATGCTTTAATGTAAGGCTGCGGGAAGAGCTGCTGTTGCCAAGCTCTGTGCCTCACCGGGAGGGGATGGGATTGCCTTTATTTCTTCAGGGTTGGAAGATTTGGGCTCCATGCACAATTCCCTAGCTAGCTTGAGGGTTCTCCATCCACCCTAGCACCACATCTCCCTTCTGAGTTGTCAGCAAATTCAATGCCTTTTTGATTTTTCTAATGAGAATAGAGATAAATATGTCCCTGTGATTTCCCCAGCCTTCCTGGTGCATCAGCTCTTCTGGGCCATTTCCTTCCTCAGGGGAACGGGTTGGTTACACAGTAAAACAAAGGAGGGGAGAGCGGGACTAGCCACCTCCACATTCCTGTGGGAGCCATGCACCCTGGAGGTGTTCAGTGTCTGTTTATTGAATGGATGGGTTCTCCTGAAACTGAAGGGAGTTCTTATTTGATAACTGATGCTCATGTATGTTTGAGGGTTTGAGGGCCACAGGCTCTGCTGATTCAAACAAGCCCATCCTCTCCTGCAGCCTGTGATTTACTGTTACATAACTGCTATCCAATGCTGCTGCTGGGTTGCCCAGAGCTTGGGTTATGTATGCCTAGGGAAAAGGTACCACGTTCACTTGTTTTCACATTATTAAAATATATGGGATGAGTAAATTGAAGCCTGCTTCTGATTTGCCTTTTGATAGAAGAAATAATATTAGACTCTATCATTTGAGCTCTGCCACCCTCGGGAGCCACTAAGTCATTCCTCCTTTGAAAGTCTGGAATCATGTCCTCCTCACGTCACGTCATTCCCTATCTGTAAACATTCTTTCCCTCACTCTGAAAAAGGAAGGGAGGAACAGGGAAGGAATGGAGTTCCTAGGCTACAGGAATCTCTGTGGTAAGGAGCAGCCCTAGGAATGGGGTCATCTGGGTCTTTGGGGCTTAGTATGCCAGACTGGCTACACAGACCTGAGCCCGCCCCTTCCTAGTGCCCAGGACTTGCTCCTGCCCAAACTGGATGAGCAGTACGGCATTTAAGCAGGGTTCACTTCTCATTCTTGGCTTGTAAATACAAAAGGAAACATTGATTGTCTCTCCCCTCCCGCTTCAGGTCCTGTGCAAGCTGATAAACAGTTTATACCCACCAGGACAAGAGCCCATACCCAAGATCTCAGAGTCAAAGATGGCTTTTAAGCAGATGGAGCAAATCTCCCAGTTTCTAAAAGCTGCGGAGACCTATGGTGTCAGAACCACTGACATTTTTCAGACGGTGGATCTATGGGAAGGTAAACAGCCCCCCTGCCTTTGGGATTGTTCTTTTCTTCTTCTCTCCTTTGCCCCATCTCCTGGTGAAAACTGCTCACCGTGTTCTTCCCTGTGCCTGCTGATGTGTGTGTAAGACATTCTCAGCTGTTCTCCTGGCAGTACTGTTAGCCTTCCCCATTGTTATGTTCTAGTAAAAGGAGGCACTCTCTTCTAAGGCAACACACACCCTGAGGACACACCAGGGATCTCAGCAAACTAATCAAAACAGACGCCTCAAGCCAGAGGAAGCTAATGGTGACATACATGCCTTTTATTCCTGTTACTCCTCCCATAACAAATCACAGAGGAGGGAGGCAGGGGGCCAGTGTGCTTCTCACTCAACTGCAGCTTATACACAAAGCCATCTATTTTGTCAATCTGAGAAACAGATAGCACTCCAACCTTTTATTAGCCCAGTGTCTGGGTGCTTGGTGACTGTGCCTTCCGGATATGCGTTCTGCTCACAGTGTGACAGGTGCTTTTTTTCCTTCACATTTGTGAACTGACTTGGTGAGGAAATCTTACAAAAGCATAAAAATCAAGTCACACTCCTGGACGTATTTAATAATCCGCTATTACGGGGGATATGATGTGAATGGAGGGAATTTGGGACCCGTGGTCATGGTGTAGTTAGTGTCCCCTTTAGCGAAACTGTGCATACCCAACCATGTGACTGTGCTCCTTCTCCACTAGGCCTGCCTGAGGCACCAAGCGATACCAACTAGTCAGAGCAGGACTGTCAGATTGACTCTGCTCTCACAAGGCCTTTGTCACTGGATGTCATTAGTGGCCCAACCAACAGGATCCCCAGGGCAGTGACCCAAATGGCTCTGCTGACAGTGAGAAAGGGGTAGCTTTCCCCTGATGAAGAGACATGGTATTTTAATGGGTATTCAGATGATGACTGAAATAGATTTCTAGCAGAGGACCATTCTACTACTCACCACACTATGATTTATAAAGAAACTATTGCCTCCTGAATGCTTGCCGTCATGCAAAGAGCTGGCATTGCATGTTTCCCTCATAGGTGAGTAGTTAAAATCCTAAGATGCCAGTGAGTTTCCCTTGCGGTTTGCCATCATTTAGAAACTCGGGTATTCAAAACTGCAGGCCAAGCCAGGCTCTGGCACTTGCTGCTGACCCTCCAAATTCTCACGTAATTTCACAGTTGAGATTTGATCCCTGCTTCCTAGATCAAAACTGTGATGATCTTCTCTAGCTAATACAGATAGCTACTGCTCATTGATGTTTTCCTATGCACTAGGCACTGTACAAGTGCTTTACTGCATAATGCCAATCAATTCTGCTAACAATCCTATGAGGTAAATGTTTTTTAATTTCCCCGTTTCACAGGTGATGAAACTGAAGCTTGCCCATGGTTACTTGTGTCCATGAGATCTCAGGGCTAGAACCCAAACCTGGGCTCTCTGACAGCAAAGAATAGAGCCTTAACTTGTCTGCCAACCCGTCCTTGGGCCAAAAGGCTTAGTTTCCTTCACCTACACCATGAGTGTGCTGTTGAGTCATAATGGTGACTAGCTGATGAGGATGGGGTGGGGGGGAGGAGGTGAGGAGGAG
The DNA here is from genome assembly GCF_048565385.1 of Saimiri boliviensis. Classification (NCBI taxonomy): domain Eukaryota; kingdom Metazoa; phylum Chordata; class Mammalia; order Primates; family Cebidae; genus Saimiri; species Saimiri boliviensis. Next base: position 39,025,626 of record NC_133456.1, on the reverse strand, counting down.
GAGGAGGAGGAACATGATTCAGGGCTGTGTGGGACAGAAGGATAGGAGAGTCAGTGTGAATGGAAGGGACCTGGTGAGTCTCCCCCACCCAGTGCAGGAAGTACAGAGGAGGAGGAAGCCAGGAGGTCTGTGGGAGGTGAGGATTCTGAGAGCTTTCCTGTCTTCGTGCTACTGAGATGCTTTACTTGCCTCTCCCTCTCTTTACAAAGAACGCAAAGGTAAACTTTACTCCTGAGAGGTGCTCACAGCAAGTGTGGAGGAGTGTAGGGAGAAATGCTCCCTGATGTAGAGAGTCGGAGGAGGTCTACACCACCTGCCCGAGACGTGTGTGTTAGACTCCTCTAAAGGAAGAGGGAGGCCTGGAGGGATGAGTGTGACTGTGGTCACCTGCGCCAGGGCCATGGACCACTCAGCTCCAGGGGAACAAGACAGACTCTGAGAGTCCCAACCCTAGGGTAGAAAAATGGAGCTTTAAAGGAAATCAGGAAGGAGGTCCACTCCAAGGGCACTGGGACTGACAGGTAGCAGGAACAACTGTAGATCGGCTATGCAATAGGAAAGCAGGTGCTTAGGAGTTTTCCAAATAGCCCCTAGAGGCCCCAGGGCCTGGTGGCCCCCTCCAACTGAGGAATGAAGCCCAGGGAGATTTGTTACAGGTTGGAGGGGATATCTGATATTCCCTAGGGTCATTGAGGCTTAAGCCAATTCTGGTCAGTGTACAATAGGGCCGGAGGTGGAAAAGTGGATTGCTTCGAGCAGAGAAGCAGGAAGAGGGAGGGGAAGGCTGGCAGCATTGCAGAGCAGTGTGAGCAAGCGAGGCTGGGGTCCTTTCTGCAAGAGCTGGTTGTCGTTCATGTGTTTTGGCACAAGTAAGCTGGAATCAAAGGGAGGCTGCGGGGCAGGGCTGGCACGTGTTTATGTGTCTATGTGCACGTGACGGGCTACATGTTTGTGCATACAGCTATCGGACTAGCTGTTTGCTTAGCTTAGTCTCACATTCACCCTACTATTCTCCACCTCGACTGTGGTTTCAATGCTGTCCTCACATATCAACTTAGATTAATTCCAGATTCTCTGCAACTTGGTTGTGGCATCTGTGGCCACTGTGGCTCCAGCCCTCCTTGCCTAGGAGCTTCTTTTTCTCCTCTGCAGGTATTTTATGCCCAACAGCTCTCAGTTTCCCATCTTCCCCACTCAGTGTCTTCTCCCGGGTAGGGCTCTGCTTGCCCACAGCTGCTGTGACTCTCCAGGCTTCCTGGATGTTGCACACCAATAAATCTGAAAGAGCCCAGGCTTGCCAAATGCCTTCTTGTTTAGGCTTCAATCACGTCAATAGACTGAGCCCCCAGCTGTACCATTATCCTTAATCCCTCTCTAGGTGAAATACTTAAATAGACTTCAGGGTAATTGGAATACAATATTCAAGACTTTAAAAAGAAACTCAAAGCTAAATGGTCCAGAAGAACAACACAATCACAGGGACATTATAGACAAAGCTACTGAAGTCCCCGTAGAGGGGAGCTGGGGTCACCACCTGCTTTCAGTGACGGAGAAGAAGTAAGGTGGCTTAGAGGAATGGAAGGGACCTGGGAAGTCATTCTCTTGGATAACAGAAGGTGAATGGCCTGGCAGATTACTTTTGGATTTGCCCTGGGTGCCCCGGAAAGGGCAGGGTGAGGCCATCTCAGCTGCTTGTGGGTCAGAAGAAGGTACACTGCAGGTAAGACTTCAGCATCTTTCCTGTGGGTAGAAAGTGGGAAAGGGAAAAAAGGTGGAGCAAGAAAGGGAGGGGTGTGTGTAAGAGAGAGAACATATTACAGCAAGTGTGTATGCTGATCTAGTATCGGGACAGAAAGACTGCAATGCAAGCTTTTCCTGGAAGGTATTACAAGAGAGTGCAGGCTCCTGAGGCAGAAATTAGACTGCCTGGCCAAACCTGTGCTCTACCACTTATCAACTCACTTCTCTAAGCCTCAATATTCTCGGTTGTAAAGTGGGGATCATCATATTTCTTTCATAGGGTTGATATGGGGAGTAAATGAGATGGTTCATTGGAAGTGCTTAGCATGGTTCATGACAATAGTAGAGGATAATAAAAGTTGGAAATGTAGAAATTATTATTGCCATTGGCTTATCTTTTCTAAGATTAACAGAAAATGAGGGAGGCGAGAGTAAGTCTGGAAAGACACACATTCTGTCTTGGAACAAATGGACTTAATGGCCACAGACAGGAGCTGATAAGGTTGCCTGGATGACCCTTGCCCTCTCTGACAGCTGAGGAGCTTTTACCTCATCAGCTGTTCTCTGATACAAACGACCAGGCGTTAGGGGTCACTTTATTGACTTTTTTCCACTTTGTGGTCGTCACCTCTTGATGTCGTTCCCCATAATTTATTGCTTCCAGACCCAGAAGACCCCACTACACTGGAAAGAGCATGAGTTTTGGAGTCAGTTAGATGGGATGAAATCTCTTTCGTTACATACTAACTGTGTGACCTTGTTTAAGTTGCTTAGTTTCTCAGAGCCTCGGTTCCCTTCTTGGTAAAAAGTTCTAATGCCTCTCTTTTGTAGAATTTTTGTAAGGATTAACTAAGAAGCTAGCACAGTGCCTAGACACCTAACAGCTGTTGGCTTTTCCCCCACACTATTAATCATTCAGCAACTGATCTTTTTGATTCATTCATATAAGCACTTGATGAGCATGAAACTTACAGAATTCTAGAATGTCAGAGCAGGCAAGACTCACAGATGAATCAGTCTCATTGCTCTTATTAGTAATCCTACTGATAAGGATCCTGGTGACACACATGGCGATGATGTGCCTGTTTCCCTCTCTTGGTGGTTTACATTGGAAGTGCCTGGAGGTTCAGATATATTCTCTGGGAAGGCGTCACTTTATGTGTCATTCCTCAACAGCAAGAGTGAAGAGATATTTCACACAGCATGAGTGATATTTGGGATACTGGAAGTAAGTTAGCTGTAATGACTTGAGACATCACGAGTGTCTGCTGCTTGAAGCCTCATTTTCTGTCAGAACAGCCTTCACTGCATTTATTTCAAGTGGCTGCTAACGATCGTATTTGGTGGGTAATTTTCCTTTAGCAATGGCTCTCTAATGCCAGCATGCATCAGAATCACTAGGTAGGCTCATTAAAGCACAGACTGCTAGGCCCCAACAGCAGAGTTTCTGAGATATTAGGTCTGAGGTGAGGCCAAGAATTTGTATTTCTTACCAATTCACAGGCCATACTAATTTTGCTGGTCTGGGAACCCCACTTTAAGAATCAACACCCACAGCAGTGGGAGCCAGGGAGGCAAGCAATAAACATTTATAAAATCCACAGAGCAAACTCAACCTCCCCTCTGATCTGATATTTCTCCCTTGACTGTTGCAAGATTTTCATCTACCTTCAGTGGAGAATTGGAAGCTAGGCCCAAGTTACTATTCAAGGAAATAAGACATGGTTTCATATTTACTTTCTCTGTAAATCCAAGAAAGATGGAAAAAGCCAGTGTTCTACGAGTTACAAGGCTGAGTCAAGACTTATATCAAACAGAAGTATAATAGCTCTGAGACAAAGAACTCTGACTGCAAGACTGATTTTTGCATTAAAAGTAGAAATAGAAGGTAGAGATTGTCCAATCCAAGTTCACACACCCAGATGACTTCTCTTTTACCTTTTTTCTTTGTCTTTATCCTTTTCATTTATTTTTTCTCAGCAAAGACATACATAAGATATCTTGGAAGTAATAAAGAATTTAAGAGAACAAAATCCTTGTTGAAGTATCTTTATGGTAATAGCACTTAAACTTTGTTAGCATTAAAAATTCCTGGGTTGGGGCCTTCTACCATGCAGAACCTCCAGTCCCACTCTGCAGGAGTTGTAACTTAGGAATGTGGGGTGCAGGATCACACTTGGGATAACATTGCTGTAGGAAATCAGGAGTGCTGTTTTGTCGAGTAAAGCTGTTGGTTGCTAGTTGAGGCTCTCGCTGAAAAGGATTGCCAGGTGAAACAGAGAAAGCTACCATGCCATCAGCTCTTTTGTTGTTTAAGACTAATATTTTCAAGCAGTTTTAGGGCCATAGCAAAATTGAGAGGAAGGTACAGGTATTTTCCATATGCCTTCTCTCCCTGCAAATGCACAGCCTTCCTTATTATCAACATCCTCTACGAGAGTAGCACATGTTGCAAGTAATTAACCTATATTGGCACATCATTATCACCCAAAGTACATAGTTCACTCTTGCTGTTATACATTCTATGCATTTGGGCAAATGTATAATGACACATATTCAGCATTGCAGTATCATATCAAGTACTGCCCTAAAAATCCCCTGTGCTTTGCCTTTTCATTCCTCCCTGGCAACCACTGATCTTTTTACTGTCTCAAGAGTTTTGCCTTTTCCAGTATGTCATAAAGTGGGAATCTTACAGTATGTGTGCTTTTCAGATTCTACCAGCTCTTAGATCGCCAGACTCTATCTCATTTCTGCTGTCCCTGCATCCAGAAAATTCCAGACATTTAGTTGATGCTTCTGTGAGGAACGTTTTTCTTTCTCGGAAGAATGGCCTGGAGCAGTGGCTTTCAAGCTTACTTGAGGAGCCCCAGGAATCTACCAAAGCATCCAGGGTGGTTGTCAGGGAGCAAAGCCGTTCCAAGCTGGAGGGCTCTGGGCTGACTTCCAACTTGGAGCAGAGCTCTTCTAATTATTGGTTTTACTTCTGACTCTGTGGAAGATATCGCTGACGAAAGGAGTTATTGCTTAACAAATATCATTTAGTACTTACCACATGGCAGACATGGGGATGTTTTTAAACACTGAAAACCAAAGCTTCAGAGTAGGATCTAACTGTCCATCTGGCTGCCTCAGAATCATCTTAGGAGACTGCCCCAGAATCTGAATATTGTTTCTTGGGTAATCCTTAGGATCAGTTTAGTTTGCAAATCACCAGGCAACACCCATGACTCTCAAACTTGCCTGAAGATATGAATCACCTGGGAAGCTTATTAAAAATATGGACTCCCAGAACTTGCCAAATCATTCTCTCAGGAGAATGACCTCAAAATGCATATTTTAAAAGAGATGCCCCCCAACTCCCATAAATAAACCAAGAAGCTTAGGAAACCCTACTCTGAAGCAGGCTGTGCGTGGCTATCTTTTATACTTGCACAATTTTGAAGGCTTTGTCACCAAGCAGATATGACACTTGGTAGTGATATGACTAGTTTAGCTTCCCTTATTTTTAAATTTATTTCATTTATCTTATTGTTATTTAGAGACAGCGGTTCCCTCTGTTGCCCAGGCTGGAATGCAGTGGTGCAATCACAGGTCATTGCAGTCTGAAATTACTGAGTTCAAGCAGTCCTCTTGCCTCAGCCTCCCAAAATGTTGAAATGACCGGTGTGAGCCGCTGTGCCCACCCTTTTGTTGTTTGAGACTCAGTGCACATCACAGAGCTTTTTAACCTCAGTGCTCCTTTATGCACTGAAACTTTTGACCCCCAGTTGCAGAAATCAGCTTCCACAAGTGGCCCTTACTCCTGTGTGCCACTCTCATCCAACGGTACTTGATCTGGGCTTCTGAACTGGCAATGCAAGAGAGGGAAGGCTAGAAAAAGGCCATCTTCCCATCTTGTCAGACCAAGAGTGCTGGAATTACTCACAAAAAAATCTCTATTAGGAAACATAACCAGAAAATGAGCCAGATGTGAACTGGTTACATGAGGCAGATTTCTGGTCATAACGTTATTTAGAATCTTGGCAATCGTTAACTTAGTGTTCTAGTCCATTTTTGTTGCTTTAAAATAATATTTGAGACTGGCCAATTTATAAAAAGGTTTATCTGGGCTCATGGTTCTGCAGACTGTACAGGAAGTGTGGTGCTGGCACTTGCTTCTGGTAAGGGCCTCAAGAAGCTTATAATCAGGGTGGAAGGTGAAGCCAGCATGTCACATGGTGAGAGAGGGAGCCAGGGACAGAAGGTAAAGGTGCCAGGCTCTTAAACAGCCAGACCTTGTGTGAATGCATATGTAAGAACTCACGCAGTACTACGAGGTCAGCACCAAGCCATTCATGAGGGATCTGCCCTCATGACCCAAACACCTCCTACTAAACCCACCTCCCACACTGGAGGTCACATTTCAACATGTAATTTGGTGGGGACAAAACATCCAAATGATATCACTCGGTCAGAACATCAGTAGTGAGGCCCTAACTGCTTTTCTTTGCTTCATTCTTGTTTGGATGAAGACATGGAGAGATTATTCCAGACAAAAACACTCCAAGATTTATGGACATTGGAGTTGGTGCCCTTGATTCTAAAGGGCCCCAAATCTGTGCTCCAGGTTTATCCCCCTCAGTGGGTCCCCTCTGGCCTGGCACAAAACAACCATTGTGACCGTTTCAGATCATCCCTGGTCACTGGCTCCTACTACGGAATGTGCTTCCCCATCCAGCCCACAATGGGTCGCCATGGGACATGACAGCGTAGCATGGTGGATTGTTCAAGGGCTTTGCATTCAGACAGGTCTGATCTAGAGCTGGGTTCTGTTCACTGATTGGGCGACTCTGGGCATGATAATTAACCTCTTTGAATTAGTTTTCTCATCCACATATGAGGAGGAATAACCCCAGTTCCATGAGGTTGAGATGACATATACAGTGTCTACCCTATAATTTATATCAAATATCTCCCTTTGGAAAGTTTCTTAAAGAAAAAATTCCAATTTCTTCCTGTCAGATAATGCCTTCTTCCCCAGTGGCTTCTTCCTCCAGCATAATTGCTTTCTTTTCCACTCTCCTGGGATGAGGGTGGAGTTGTGCTGACAGTTCTAGGTTCCCAGATATCTTATCCTAGCCTGCAACTTGGTTCCCTTTGTCCTTTCTGGGTTCATGTAGTAGTCTATGCAAGAAGGACCAACTAAGTGTTGGGAATTTTCTAGGTGCAGGGATACCAGGGATGAGCTAGCTACTTGTGACGGAGTCCGGGTCTATGGTTTAATAAACTCTGCTTCTTCATCCCTTGCTCCAGGGTAGTATCTGTAGCTGAGCTGTTGGGTGTCAGGCCCCACATTTTCCCAGATCCTGGACATACCAGAACAGCTCTTTCCAACTACCAGAAACAGGTATGCAGGGTGCTCTTTGCAAAGAGTGGAGATGAGTGATATACCCTAACCTAAGCCTTCCTGTGCTCAATCATTTCTCTATATTCCCTTTAATAACTCACTGCTTAAGAACAAGCCCTCTTTATCTCTTCACAGAATGAGCCTTCAGAATATCATTACTACACTAATATCTTTTAAAATGTATCCTGTTATATGGTGACAATTACAGAAATGCCTTCTGTAAGAGTCATTCTAACAACCACCTCATTGTTTCTTCTTAGTTCTTTTTTTTTTTTTTTTTTTTTTTTGAGACGGAGTCTTACTCTGTCTCCAGGCTGGAGTGCAGTGGCACAGTCTCGGCTTACTGCAACCTCCACCTCCTGGGTTCAAGCAATTCTTCCGCCTCAGCTTCCCAACTAGCTGGGAATACAGGCACGTGCCACCACGCCCAGCTAATTGTTTTATTTTTAGTAGAGACAGGGTTCCACCATGTTGGTCAGGATGGCCTCGATCTCTTGACCTCGTGATCCGCCTACCTCTGCCTCCCAAAGTGCTGGGATTACAGGCCTGAGCCACCGCGCCTAGCCCTTGGTTCTTAAAATTCCTTGTGCCCTCTCCCTTCTGTCTGCTGCTCAAATACTTCATTCTCCACCACCCCAGATATTCCTTGAGTCTGGGGGACTATCCATTGCCAGCATTTTATCCTTGTGTTCACCGATCAATCCCACAGGGCCTCAGGATTCAGGCAATCACCCTGTGGTTAATGTGCAAGGTGGGGGCAGAGGGGAGAGAGGACAGCTTTCTCTCTCTCCTCTCGGAATAAATGAAGATCCTGAAGTGGACTTCCTCTGAAGGCCTTAATTGTTTATTTTATTACAGTTCATACTCCATTCTCACTTTCCATCTGCCTTTCCCCTGTAATTCTGTATTCCCCAGAGACTGAGCAGCAGCAGCCAGGCCAAAAAGCCGCAGATGGTTCACCAGGTCTAAAGAGAGCCTTAATATTTGCCCTTAACCTTCACAGTTCCCCACCAGGTTAGATGCCGCCTTGCCTGTTAACCCTATGCTTTCTAGCTTTTGTATTCCACCCTGGTGCCTTGCATGGACTTTTGATATGATCCTAAATTGTAGGCTACCCTCACAGTAGCATCTTCTCAGTCTAGGACATGTCAGTCAACTGGAAGGGAAGAAAGGAGAAAGGATGGGAGGAACAGGCTGACTTGTAGGGCCCAGTTGCTTTCTCCACGCGTTAATGGTCACTGGGCTTCTTCGGTAACGGTGCCCCCATCCCACTGTGCAGAGGCCACACCACACATCCCTCTGCCTTGCTCTCCTCTCTGTCACACACAAGCCAGTTATTTATTGTCTCCATTTAGCTCTTTTCAAGCAGCACAAAATAAAGGGCCTATCACTTGTGTCACATTGAGTGCTTTCTGTGTTGATCTGCTGTTCATTTGCCCAGCCTCTGGCCCAAAGAGCAAAGTGAATACTCAATTTGATGCACATGGATGATTTTAGACTCCTTTAACCCAGATACAGTGGAAGAGAGAAGCCACCTGGGGTTTGGCCCAGAATTATTCCATCCAACCAACTTCTCTCCAGTATCCTTTTCTCTTTCTTCTCCTGAGGAAGGTCCTCTTCTGCAGACCACTACACAAGCCCACCCCCATAACCTCCCCTTAACACAGATTATAGAACCCACCAAGGCAAAGTCCTCTATGTCTGAGCTGCCAAGTGTTTGGAATGTTTTATTTATACAGCAACTGTGAATGGATTAGAAACTTGGTATCTCTGGTATGTATCGTATAGAGAATAATTAAGCAGGTTATCTCTTGTTCCTGTCTGAGAAGTTTGGGTATGGTTGTCTTAGGGCCACTTTGGGAGGTGTTTGATAGCACTGCCCCCTTGAATGTGGTCATTCGCAGCCTTCTATCAGAACTTCCCTCCTGGGTGTCCAGCCGTATCCTCCAGCATTCCTTGGCTCCGACACATGCTTGGCTTTAATCTCTTTGTTGGGTTCCAGGGAAGGACATGGCGGCTGTGCAGAGGACCCTGATGGCTTTAGGCAGCGTTGCAGTCACCAAGGATGATGGCTGCTATCGGGGAGAGCCTTCCTGGTTTCACAGGTAAAAGTCTCTTCCTTGTCCCCTGGACCACAAGGTGATTTTAAGGAGAGAGAGGGTCTGAAGCCTTGGAACCCCACGGAGGATTTATGTACAAAGCTCCCAGGACCTAGCACTGCTGGTGCCACAACTGAGTTTCCTAAAGCAGTGAAAGACTGATGCTGCCATCCAGGCCAGTAACCTATCCAGAGCAGACATGGCTGGGCCTTTTCTACCAGACACCTGCATCCTTCAGCTCCACCCAGGTTCCATTTCTTCTGAGGCTCAGCAGGACTGGATGGCCTTTCTTGTCTGAACTTGGTTTGATTATGACTTAAGCCAGCTCTGAGCCTTCTTGCTTGCCTCCCTCCTTCCTTCCCTCCCTCCTTCCCTCCTTTCTTCCCTCTTTTCCTTCCATCTTTCCTTCCTTCCTTCCTTCCTTCCTTCCTTTCTCCCTCCCTCCCTCCCTCCCTCCCTCCCTTCCTTCCCTTTTTGTTTGTGTACTTAATAAAGGGGTAATATGTCCTGTCTATCTGGCACCATCATGGTTACTGTCTATGTTGTCCCAGTATATTTATTAATAGAACCTTCTTTCACTCTCAACGGTGCCCTAGTCTGGATAATAAAGTGTATGGTTATCTCTCAGTAAAGGGCTTTTTCTTAAAGTGATTTTTTTCTTTGGCGGTGGGGTAGGCAGGAAACTTAAACTAGATAACTTAGTTGTAGACGAGTGCTCTGTGGCAAATAATGGATTATTCATTTCCATGATCTTCTTTTCTTCTTGACAGTTATTTTTAAAAAGTTACCAGCTTATGTCATTTCAAAGAATGCTCACCCTGACAACCTCTGAGATACTGGCCATTTGAAGCCCTGGTTTTAGTATCTGTATTATAAGTAAACTACCGTGTTCCACGTGGCTACACAACCACAATTACATCCTATCCGGCTCTTTACCAAAGTTTGCAGACCTCTAATCTAGAGTGAGACATTTCCCCTCATTAACACTTAGGTCCCTCGGCTCTAAAATGGTATATTCATCTTGGCCCTATACAGGGAAAGGGGGAATGGAATTAATGATGTGCTTTGTAAGAAGAGCTGATTTTGGCCGGGTGAAGTGCCTCACGCCTATAATCCCAGCACTTTGGGAGGCCAGGGCAGGCGGATCACAAGGTCAGGAGTTTGAGACCAGCCTGGCCAATATGGTGAAACCCTGTCTCTACTAAAAATACAAAAATTAGCTGGGGATGGTAATGGGTGCCTAAGGCAGGAGAATAACTTGAACCCAGGAAGCAGAGGTTGCATGGAGCTAAGATCACACCATTGCACTTCAGCCTGGGCAACAGAGCAAGACTCTGTCTCAAAAAAAAAAAAAAAGAGTTGATTTTAAATTTCAGAGAAAGAAAGGGTAAGAAGAAGCAAACTTCTTAGAAGCCTGAGATGGCCTAAAGTGGTGGGGGAAGAAGGGAGAGTGGGGAGAAAGAGAAACAAGAAAAGCTGAGAGACAATTCCCCAGAGAGGTAGCCACTGATTCTCCACCCTCTTTGCTGGAAATTCTGGAAAACACCTGGGCTTCTAAAAGATAGGGAGCTCATGCATCATGCTAGGGCCACAACTCAGACTAGGGCCAGAGACAGCTCAGAGTAGGGCCACGGCTCATAACCATGGCTCAGGGTAGGGCCTGCTGATCTGTTTGGGAACCCCCAGGAGAGCCTGTCTAATTGCATATCTTGAAAAGGATTGGGAAACTGTCATAATAACGTTATTCCCTCTCACTTTCCTTGTCCAGGAAAGCTCAGCAGAATCGGAGAGGCTTTTCCGAGGAGCAGCTTCGCCAGGGACAGAACGTAATAGGCCTGCAGATGGGCAGCAACAAGGGAGCCTCCCAAGCGGGCATGACGGGGTACGGGATGCCCAGGCAGATCATGTAGGACACCGCATCCTGCCCCTGCTAGAGAGGACGAACGTTCCCCACCACGGTCGCTATGAAAAAGAAATAGTTAGCCACCTTCTGACCTTCTCCTCTTTCTCAAAGCCTTCTGCCCCTGGTTTTGCAAGTGCTGCATTTCTGCCGAGAATCCACGTTGCCTACTGCTGCCACCTCCTGTTCATTTAGAACTATGCAAAGACTCCGCTTCCCTTTTCCTGAGCTCCTCGGCCCCAAAGTCTGTCTGATTATTTATTTATTTATTTGCCAAAAATTCTCATCTTCAACTTATAGAATGCGCCTAATAAAGTAATTAGTCTTGTGTCTTACAGTGTAAAGTTCATCCTTCGTCTTAGAGACTCCGCAGTCCAGACTGGTTTCTCTTCCATTCAAAGGCCAGAAAGATGGAACGAGACTTAAGCTGCCGCTGAGAAGTATAAGTTAGCTATGAGAAAGGTCTTGCACGATTATTGCGTTTATCTTGGCAATTGGCGTAGAAAGTTGAGGAGTCATTTCGCCCTCTCCGAGAGCCTAGAGCCATGACTTCAAGAACAAAGTCTTTGACCCCCACAAGTTTTTGAGTATGTTGTGCTTACTGTGCTAGACCTGTAGAGGGCACAGGAAAGAGTGAGACGAAGCACTGGTTCTTGAGAAGCTACTGTGTCAATGCCAGGAAGTATCTGTTGAGTGGATGGAAGGAAGAATGAATGGGTGGATGGTTTTGTTGAATGGACAGGTGGATTGATGGCTGAATGAATGAGCAGTTTTCACTTCTCTGGCATTCATCTGCCTCCTACAGATCATACCCTAGGTCTGATGCTGACATTTATGTAGCTTTTTCGTCATCCAGGAGCTATAGACAATGTAGCTTGCGCTCCTAAAGTCATCTAAAGGATCTAAACCCCTAAAACTCTAGGATATTTCCTGGGATTGAGATTTGCCTAAGATGAATAGGTTTTTTTTTTTTTTTTTTTTTTTTTTTTTTTTTTTTTTGAGACGGAGTTTCGCTCTTGTTACTCAGGCTGGAGTGCAATGGCGCGATCTCGGCTCACTGCAACCTCCGCCTCCTGGGTTCAAGCAATTCTCCTGCCTCAGCCTCCCGAGCTGGGATTACAGGCAGGCGCCACCACGCCCAGCTAATTTTTGTATTTTTAGTAGAGACGGGGTTTCACCATGTTGACCAGGATGGTCTCCATCTCTTGACCTCGTGATCCACCCGCCTCGGCCTCCCAAAGTGCTGGGATTACAGGCTTGAGCCACCGCGCCCGGCCAGATGAATAGGTTTTTAAGATTTTCCCCCCATGGATTGAAAACATTAAAAAGGCAACAACAAAAAAAGCCTGAGGATTATCAGTTCATCTTATTCCTTCTTACCAGTAGAAACAAACAAAAAAAAAAAGGCATGTGATACATCTAGTAAGAAAAGAAATAAGGTATTGTTCCATCTAATGGATAACAAGGAAAAGATAAAAGATGAAATTACAAGACATTGCCACACTCTCAATGTCTGGATGGTAGTTTTTTGGACTGTGTTCTCTGCAATTCAAGGTTTCCCCGAGATTCCTTTGGGATCTGCCTGGGGGCAGGGCTGCTGAGAGGGCAGAACTCCGGGCCTCCGCTCCTGCTTCAACCACAGCAGCTCTGATATATCTATTTTACATATTAGGATTCAGTATAATATTTTTAAAAGAACTTTAACGTAAAAGAAAAAAGGAAAAACCATTATGCTAAAGAAAATTGGTATGTGGGTCACCTAAACAGTTTACTGTATCTGCTAGAAGTTCTAGTGATCCTTTGACAGCCACTGGTGAACTGCCTGTTCCAGGAAAAATGTCTCCCAGACATGGCAGCTGAATTATTTCCTAAAACCTTACCTTGGAGTTGCCATAAAAGCAGGAGAGGGAGGTCGATGGATCCCAAAAACTGAAATAAAACTGGGAGGAAAGTCTTGGGGAAACAGAAGATGTCTAGGTTCCTGTTTGGGATTGGAGGAAGGTTCCCTGGGGAAATAGTCTCCATCAGAAAAGGGATGGGAGGTACATCATTCCGGCTTCCACATTGCCCCAGCTGTACCAATAACACAGAGAGGCAAGAAACCAGCAAAATTAGTTCAGAGCCAGCAGGAAGCGGCTTGCTAAGTTCAGGGGTGTGCTGGAGCACAGCTGGAGTGAAGAACAGATAAAAAGAGCACCGGTAGGTTGGGCATGGTGGCTCATGCCTGTAATCCCAGCACTTTGGGAGGCCAAGGTGGGTGTATTATGAAGTCAGGAGTTTGAGACCAGCCTGACCAATATGGTGAAACCCTGTCTCTACTAAAAATACACACGCACACAAAACATAGCCGGGCCTGGTGGAGTGCACCTATAGTCCCAGCTACACAGGAGGCTGAGGTAGTAAAATCAAAGAATCACTTGAACCCAGGAGGCAGAGGCTGCAGTAAGCTGAGATTGCACCACTGGGCTCCAGCCTGGGTGACAAAGCGAGACTCCGTCAAAAACAAACAAAAAGCTGGTAGACTTGACAGCACCTGGGCATTTTTCTCCTCCCAATATGATGCCACCCACCTATGGAGACTTCCACCCCTTCAGTCATATCTAATAACTGCAGCCTAGAGATAAGCCTCTTGAAAAAATCTGAAGCCCTAGTGCAGAGGTTTAGCCTGAGTGGTGGCAATTAGAATAGAGTATGAGAGAGTCTAGGGCATAGTTCCAAAGAATATCTATTTCAATATATTTTCCCAAAAGTCACCAGAAGTGAACCAAGCTAAAGCCTGAGATGGTTTTTCCCTCTTTTCCCACTTTGCATTTGCAGTCAAGTAGGAGGATCTTGTTCTTTTTTTTATTTGCTAGCATCCTGCCATTTTAGCTACCATTCGCAGAAGGCTTTAATGGAATAATAGATTGAAGCACTATTGTAGATAATAAATTTACTTGGCATGACCTCAAATTAGCAAAACTGCTAGTTTAATCATTGAAATTGAAATAATTCTGTTGACTATGAATCTGTCACTGCTATGGTAACTGTAAAGCACAAAGATAAAATTTTAAATTGTAGTAGCATTATTGGCAGAAATGAGCGCATCCTTCTTGTGACTGCTTTCAAAGCCTATTTCCCTTGGACATTTTAAAAGTGAAAATTCCACATTAAACAGGCCAAACTCAGCTCCTTGAATAATGTAGACTCCAGGCTATCTTTCACATGCGCTTGGTAATGCCCTCACACTGTGCATATGATGAACTAGCTCAAGGTCACTACACCCCGCACCACCCGTCCCCCCGCCAAGTAAGATCAGAGTCTCTGCTCCCAAGCATTGTTTGAGAACCATTTCAAATGGTAGGTGCCAATTCTTGATAGTTTATGCATTTCAACTACAGGAAATAATGTAATAGTTTGATTGGATCCAAAGTGTAGTTAAGTCCATTTTTTTACAAAAGCAATCTTTCTTAAATTATAGACCCACTTAGCGTGCTATGTACTTTTTTCTAATTGCAGGCAGTGGTGACTGAGTGAGAGTCAACTCTGAATAGTCATTACACAAATTCTGTGTTAGTGATATACCTACTGTGTTGTTAAAACCGCACGCTAGGGGGCAAGATGAGTAGGATTCTTCTGGGCCTCTGGCACTCAATTTTTCTCCATGTGATGATAACATGCTGCAAATTGTAGAAATAAAAATTTTCTTTTTTTTTTTTCACTCCTCTCAGCTTATACCTAGAAATGGGAATTTTCATGCCAAAACAGTTGTTTGCCAAATGGGCACCCAACAAACAAAAGAAAGATAATTGTGTATTTTTAAACACTAATTCTTACTTCAATATATTATGTCAAAGTTGCTTTGTACTGCATAAACAGTTGTGACATAATCCATAAGAGATGAGTCTCTGAGGCAAAGCTCCTTGGAAAACAGGGCGATTCTGGATGTTGGTTTGTACCTGCTTTATTATTTTGCTGCTGCTTTATTAATAACACAGATCTTAATTTTATCATGCTTAATTTATTGACTGTCACTATAGCTTCAAGGTATTTGTACAATGGACAGGTAAGATAATTGTTGCCTTTTATCAAATTTCAAAATAGATTTTTCCCTTGGTAAACCTTTGTAAAATATTCAAACAATTCAGGGAATGTAAAGATTCTCTTTAATTCAATCCTCCAGGACAACCACAATCCACAATTTAGTGCATCTCATCCTAGCATATTAAAATGCATGTGTAATCCACATAACATGTTGAGAATATCTTCATCTCTCTAACCCTTGGGTAATAAACCAGTTTCTCACAACTACAACCTATCAGATAAAAGGGGATGGTAGATATCATCTCAGGAAATAGGAAGATCTGACTCAAGGGGGTGTCCCAACGAGATCAGATGAGGAAGCCGGTCCTTTCTACATGGGAAGTTCTACATGGAAATGACTGAATAATTTTTCCTTGAAAATCTGTTGAACAGATGAATCATATTTTATTTAATTAACCCTTTATTGTTGGATTTTAGAATGTTCTCAAATTTCTCAAATTCATGCTATAAGAAACATCTTAATAGCTACATCACACTGTGGCATGATCTCAGCTCACTGCAACCGCCTACCTCAGCCTCCCAAAGTGCTGGGATTATAGGCGTGAGCCACCACGCCCAGCCACGTGCTTGTTAATGACTGTATGAAGTAAAACTGTATGAAGTAAACAGAATTGCTAAAAACAGAAGAGTTGGCTGGTAAAAAAAATATTGAAAAATATGATACCAGAATATATTTGTAATAATTACCATAGGATAATTTCCTAATGATAAATATTTTATTAATATTGTCAAGTTACCATCCACACTACCAGTTTAGAGCTTCACCTGCAAAGTATATGTGGCCATTTTCATGTACTCTCATCAGGATTAACATTTTTTAAAAATTGTGACTATTTTGAAAGACACCATCTGAATGCTAGGATGTTAGTGGAATTTGGTGTCTTTCTTGGGCAACTGCAAAGAAACTTTATGATGGCTGGATACCTTGCCACAGATTTCAGCGTTTTTTATTTCTGCCACAGAGCACATTGAATCTGTGAGCAATTCATACTTGTTTTATTTTTATTTGTTTTTGAGACAGAGTTTTGCTCTTGTTGCCCAGGCTGGAGTGCGATGGTGTGATCTCAGATCCCTGCAACCTCTGCCTCCTGGTTTGAAGTGATTCTCCTGCCTCAGCCTCCCAGGTAGCTGGGATTACAGGCATGCACCACCACTCCTGGCTAATTTTGTATTTTTTAGTAGAGATGGGGTTTTCCCATGTTGGTCAGGCTGAACTCAAACCCCCGACCTCAGGTGATCCACCCACCTCGACCTCCCAAAGTGCTGGGATTACAAGCGTGAGCCACTGTGCCCAGCCTCATGCTTGTTAATGACTGTAAGAAGTAAATAGGATTGCTAAAAACAGAAAGGTTAGCTGGTAAATTATTGAAAAATAAGATACCAGAACAGAAATTATTGTTTCCAGAATTCAATGTGAATGTCTTAGACAAGAAAGCTAATCTGGGGCTGGGCGCGGTGGCTCAAGCCTGTAATCCCAGCACTTTGGGAGGCCGAGGCGGGTGGATCACGAGGTCAAGAGATGGAGACCATCCTGGTCAACATGGTGAAACCCCGTCTCTACTAAAAATACAAAAAATTAGCTGGACATGGTGGCGCGTGCCTGTAATCCCACCTACTCAGGAGGCTGAGGCAGGAGAATTGCCTGAACCCAGGAGGCGGAGGTTGCGGTGAGCCAAGATTGTGCCATTGCACTCCAGCCTGGGTAACAAGAGCGAAACTCCGTCTCAAAAAAAAAAAAAAAAAAAAAAAAAAAAAAAGAAAGCTAATCTGAAATGTCATTAGTTGATTCACTACTCAGTGAAGTCAAAGACCTAATGTGGCTGTGACTCTATAATACATTCTCAAAATAAACGTGTCAACTTGATTGGCCCTGAGATGAAAAGGCAAAGCTATGTTGAAGGGCAAGAATAAATCTCACTATGGTTCAAGTGAGTTTAGGGTAAATACTATCCTACTGACCTTTATTTTAATGAGACAGCTATTGAATGGCCTTCTGGAGGATCAAGTTAAAGGTCCTGTCTGGTTCCACACTCTCTTTTCTTTTTTTTTTTTTCTTTTTGAGATGGCTTCTCACTCACTCTGTTACCCAGTGCTGTGGTGCAATCTCAACTCACTGCAACCTCCACCTTCTGGGCTCAAGTGATTCTCCTACCTCAGCCTCCCAAGTAGCTGGGAACACAGGCACGCACCACCACACCCAACTGATTTTTTGTATTTTTAGTAGAGACAGGGTTTCACCATGTTGGTCAGGCTGGTCTTAAACCCCTAACCTTCAGTGATCCACCTGCCTCTTCCTCCCAAAGTGTTGGGATTACAGGAGTGAGCCACCTTGCCCCACCTGGTTCCACATTCTTGAATCAATAATTCTTTGGGAGAACATTGTTATGATGGGATGAGTTTAGCGCACATGGATTGCAAAATAAGGAATTCTGCCTGAGAAGAAATTCCATTTCAGAACAAACTAAAGGGAAAAAAAATAATGACCTATAGGAATTTTACTTGATAGAAATTGCCTTAGTCCATATGGGCTACTGTAACAAATACCTTAGACTGGGTAATTTATAAATATTGAAAGGATGGAAGCAGCAAACCACCTTGCCATGTGTGTACCTATGCAACAACTCTGCATGATCTGCACATGTGCCCCAGAACCTAAAGAACAATAAAAAAAAGAGCTAAAAAAAATTTTTTTTTAAACGTATTTCTGGTAGTTGTGGAGGCTGGAAAATCCAGGATCAAAACAACAAACAGATGTGGTATTTGGTAAGGGCTTGCCCTCTGCTTGCAAGATGACACCTTGTTGCTGTGTCCTTCAGTGGGGACAAATGCTGTGTCCTCACGTGGCAGAAGAAATGAAAGGCCTAGCAGCTCTTGGAAGCCCCTTTTATAAGGGCATTAATCTCGCAGATGAGCACAGAACCCTCATGGCCTAATCACCCCAGATGCCCACCTTTTAATACCATCACTTTGGGGATTTGTGTTCCAACATATACAGGTATTGATCGACTTACAACCTATGCAACTTACGACCATTCAACTTTACAACCACAATCGCTAGCCACGACTGCTCTGCGTCTGGCAGTGCAAACGTTGCCCAGCTGGGTGTACGACAGTGCAGACCAGCTTCTGGCAGCACTACCATCTCCGCGTGCACCATTTCAACTGTTATCCCAGACTCAGTACAGCAATTTGTGTTTTGTACATGTTTATATATTTTGATATGTTTTGCAATTGGGAAAATGTTTCCTATGGTATTTTTTACGCCTGTATTTTGTATTTTTGTATGCACCTGTATTTTGTAACTTTGTATATTTTGCAAATATTAAACCAGTTGTACTGGTAAGGCAGTGTTTTACTTAAACCTGACGAATGTAAAAATAAGAAACAAAATGGTGTAGAGATGATACAAATGGCATAAAATGAACAAAGAAAATTATGATATATAACAACAATGAAAGAAAATTATGATAAAATATGACTTAAAGCTTTTTATAACATCATTTCACAGTACTATACATATAGCCTACTCAACTTACGACCAAATCGTGTTACGACCGGTCTGTCGGAACCAATCGTGGGCGTAAGTCGAGCACTAGCTGTAAATTTTGGAGGAACATGTGCACTCGAACTATAGCAGGTATTTATTTAACAGGTACTAAGTGTCAGGCACTCTGTATAATTCATATCCTTTAATACTTATAACAACGCTTTAAGGTGAGTATTTACATAATTTCCCACATAAGGAAAGTGAGGTATTAGAGACGCTAAGGAATTGTCCAAGTTTCCACAGATAGTAAATGGAAGAACTGAAATTTGAACTCTGAGCATTGATTCCAAAGCCTTCCAAATTCTGCTCTGCAGTGCCCCCTTCCTCGTTTGAGACACAGTGCTGGGCTTTAGTGGATACATGAATGAAGACATGGTCCCTGCACTTAATTAACACCTGCTCTTTCCCCAATAGGGAAGAGCTTACCAGTCTATAAATCAGAAAAGTACAGACATGTGCAGTTCTCTGGACTGAATTCAAAAGATTTATTTCTTTCCTGAGTTCAGAGCACCCTTGTGTATATAAATAACCAATAACTTGTTTTACATTTGAGGGTTTAACATATGTTTCTTGATCAGAATGATTCTTGCATAGCTATGCAGAGGTTATGTAACTTTTTTCTTTAGAATCTTTTAATTGGGGCCAGGATGAAGGTAAAATGAGTGAGTTATTCTCCTTAGACACAAAATTTAATTTTGAATAGGAAAACAGTCACAACACTCCTCTTTGTGGTAAAAAGAATAAAGATGGTAAAACTAGGTCTTTGGCAAGGTTGTATTCATTACTTCACAGTAATTAATAGATGTTATTACTTAATCTAATTAACAGATGTTATGAATTTAATTAACACAACAGCCAAGACTTACTGAGCACCTGCTATATGTCAGGATATTTAAGGAACAGACCCTTCCTCAGCTTATGTAGGTCGTTCATAATAAAAGTCAAGGCCGGGCGCAGTGACTCACACCTGTACTCCCAGCACTCTGGGAGGCAGAGGCAAGTGGATCACTTGAGGCCAGGAGTTTGAGTTTGAGACCAGCCTGGCCAACATGGTAAAAGTCTGTCTCTACTAAAAATATAAAAACTAGACAGGCATGGTGCTGGGTGCCTGTACTCCCAGCTACTCGGGAGGCTGAGGCAGGAGAATCTCTTTAATCTGGGAGGCAGAGGTTGCAGTGAGCTGAGATCACTTCACTGCACTCCAGCCTGTGCAACAGAAGAGTGAGGCGCTATCTCAAAAATAAAAATAAAATAAGAAGAGTCAGAAGTGCAGCCCTTCTAACTGTGCAGCCGTGGCTCACGACTTTGGATTACTGTGGAGGACAGTGATTCTCACAGTGTGATATCAGCCCTGTAGACAGATTGCATCCTCCACTGATTTGCTGAAACACTAAGGCATTTTATCAGTGAATCTGAAGAGCCAGCGTCTCTGAGTAAGGGGGTTTGGCAGCTGTGGCTAACTGTAGGCGAAAGCTGTCAAGGACTTCTAGTGAAATTAAACTTATGAAAGGAGTGAAAAAATATCATTTAAGACAAAACTATTTCCAGCCCATTGGAGCAAATTGATGTACTGAATGATGGCATGGCAGAGACATCCACTCATCTGCCCTTTGTGCTTGATGAGACAGTGAGAGGATGCCAGCAAGTATCCTCAGGAAGTCAGAGGCACTTAGGCTGCTGGGGAAGTAGTAAAATTCCACTGGAGGCTCCTGTACCCTGTTGCTAGGTCCATGAACTTAATCAACCACATTTTAGAATCCTCCAAGGAGATCAGTTAGAATGCAACAGCCAGGGGACCCTCTGCTAAATAAACACCTATATGAGATATCCTGAGGTTTTAGGTAAGCCTAATCAAACAGAGATGTCAGTGGAAATGAATAAAAGTCAATTTAGTGGCTAGTGTTACACAAACAGACACAAAACATTGCATGTGTTGCCTGGAACAAATGGAACCTGTGGTTGTAAATGAAAAACAACAACAACAAAAGTGAAAAACACAAAAACCATAAAACAACTGCTCCAGCTCTATATGGCTCCTCAATTAGGGTAGGAAAGGTTGGAAAGCCAAAGCCATCTTTAGTAGAAAGGGTCTGATATGGTTTGGATGTTTGTCCCCACCAAATCCCATGTTGAAATGTAATCCCTAGTGTTAAATTTGGAGGTTGGACCTGGTGGGAGGCATGTGGATTGTGGGAATGTATTCTTCATGATTGGCTTAGTGCCACCCCCTTGATGACGAGTGAGTGAATTCTCACAAGACCTAGTTGTTTGAAAGTGTGTGGCACCTCTTCCTCTCGCTCCCTCTGGCCATGTAATGCTCTAGCTCTACCTTTGCCTTCTACCATGACTGCAATATTCCTGAGGCCCTCACCAGAAGCAGATGCTGGCACTGTGCTTTCTGTACTGCCTGCAGATCCAGGAGTCAATGAAACCTCTTTTCCTTATAAATTACCCAGTCTCAGGTATTTCTTCATAGCAACACAAAAAAAAGCCTAACATAGAAATTGGTACCAAGGAGTGGGGTGTTGCTATAAAGATACTTTGGAACTGGGTAATGGGCAGAGATTGGAAGTGTTTGGAGGTCTTAGAAGAAGACAGGAAGATGAGGAAAAGTTTGGAACTTCTTAGAGACTGGGTAAATGGTTGTGACCAAAATGCTGATAGTGATATGGACATCATCTAGGATGATGAGGTCTCAAATGGAAATGAGGAACTTATTGGGAACTGGAGCGAAGGTCACCCTTGTTACGACTTTGCAAAGAACTTGGCTGTATTGTGTTTATACCCTAGGGATCTGTGGAAGTTTGAACTTAAGAGCGACAACCTAGGGTCTCAGATGGAGGAAATTTTTAAGCAGCAAAGTGTTCAAGAAGTGATGTGGCTGCTTCTAACAACCTACACGCTGATATGGGAGCAAAGAAATGACCAAAGCTGGAACTTACATTTAAAAGGGAAGCAGAGTGTAAAAGTTTAGAAAATTTACAGCCTGACCATGTGGCAGAGAAAGGAAAAGCTTTTTGGGGAGAGGAATCCAAGAGTGCTTCAGAGCAACCCACTTGCTAAAGAGATTTCTGCAACTAAAAAAAGAGCCACATACTAATAGCCAAGACAGTAAGAAAAAGTTCTCTAAGGCATTTCTGAGATCTCTGTGGCAGTCCCTTCCATGACAGGCCCAGAAGCCTAGAAGGAAAGAATGATTCTGGTGGGCCAGGCCCTGGGTCCCTCTTGCCCTGAGCAGCCTCAGGACACTGCTCACTGCATCCCTTCCACTCCAGCTCTAGCCACGGCTCAAAGGGGCCAAAGTACAGCTCAGGCTGCTGTTCTAGAGAGTGCAGTCCTTAAGCCTTGGTGGCTTCCACATGATGTAAAGCCTGAATGTGCACAGAGTTCAAGAGTGAAGGAAATTGCCAAGCTTCCTTGGCAGAGTCCCCACCAAGCACTTCCTAGTGGAGCTGTGGGAAGGGGCCACTGTCCTCCAGACCCCAGAATGATTGGCAGTTACACCCTGCATCTGGAAAAGCGATACGCACTCAACATCAGCCGATGAGAGCAGCCACAGGGGCTGTACCCTGCAAAGCAGGAAAGAAGCTGCCTAAGGTCTTGGAAGCCCACCCCTCATATCAGTGTGTTTTGGATGTGGGACATGAAGTCAAAAGAGATTATTTTTGAGCTTTAAGATTTAATGACTACCCTACTGGGTTTCGGACTTACTTGAGGCCTGTAGCCCTGTATTTTGGCTGATTTCTCCCTTTTGGAAAGGAAATGTTTATTCCATGCCTGTACCACCATCGTATCTTAGAATTCCATAACTTGCTTTGATTTTGCAGGCTAATAGGTATCAGGAACTTATCCGCAGATGAGACTTGGGATTTGGGACTTGGGACTTTTGAGTTAATGCTAGAATGAATTAAGACTTTGGAGGACTATTGGTAGGGGGTGATTGTATTTTGTGATGTGAGATGAACATGAAATTTGTGGGGCCAGGGGCAGAATGATATGGCTTGAATCTGTGTCCCCACCAAATCTCATGTTGAAATGTAATCCCCAGTATAGGAGTTGGAGGTGGAACCAGGTGGGAGGTGTTTGGATCATGGGAGCATATCTTTCATGAACAGCTTAGTGCTATCCCCTTGGTGATGAGTGAGTGAGTTCTTGCAAGATCTGGTTGTTTGAAAGCGTGTGGTACCTACATCCCTACTCTCTCTTTCTTACTCCTTCTCGTGTGCTGATTCCCCTTTGTCCTTCACCATGTGATACGGTTTGGCTGTGTCTCCATCCAAATCTCATCTCGAATTGTAATCCCCGTAATCTGCAGATATTGAGGGAGGGCCCTGGTGGGAGGTCACTGAATCATGGGGACGGTTTCCCCCATGCTGTTCTTGTGGTAGTGAGTGAGTTCTCATGAGATCTGATGGTTTTGTGTGTTTGGCAGCTCCTCCTTCACGCTCACCCTCTTTCCTGCTGCCTTGTGAAGATGTGCCTTGCTTCTCCTTTGCCTTTTGCCGTAACTGTAAGTTTGCTGAGGCCTTTCCAGCCATGCAGAACTGGGAATCAATCAAACCTCTTTCCTTTATAAATTACCCAATGTGGGGCAGTTCTTTATGGCAGTGTGAAATGAACTAATACACCACGATTATGCATTCCCTGAGATCCTCACCAGAAGCAGATGCTGGCACCATGCTTGCTATACTGCCTACAAACCTAGAATCCAATCAAACCTCTTTTCCTCATGAATTACCCAGTCTCAGTTTCTTTATAGCAACACCAAGTGGCCTAATATAACATCTAATTTAATTCTTAAATACTTCTTTTTTCAGGGGAGGGGACATAAGGTAGGATTTCTACTTTATCACCTCACCACTGCTTTTATTTGAATTTTAGCTGTGCTTTTGAGCGCCTGAGCTTTCGATAGAAATTACCAGAACATACTCTCAATTGTTTCTCTCATTTGCCAATGTTAAATCATATCGAGGCCATTGGGATCTCTAGTTGGGAATGATTTAGAATAATGAGCAAATAGTTGAATGGTATTATTTCAGATTCCAGGACGTGCATAGTCTATGAAAAAGTTGATATGACACAGTGCTGAACAGCAGAGAACCCGGGAGCACTGAACAGCATTACTGAGATGAATTCGGTGGAGAAGCTAACTCTGGATAGCAGTGCCAAAGTCAATCCTTGGATGCTAAGACATGAGATGTTCTCCAGGCCAACTTACATGGAATACACATTTTAAATTAATTAATTGTTCTGCTCCCTTTGTTTTCTCCTCCACTTATTTTTACTCCTCATTTTTTCTCCATACCTCTCTGTACCAAATTCATGTTGATTTATTTGTTTCATTTATTTCTATCATAGTTTTTCTCATTTTTCATCATTTTGTCATTTTCCCAATCCTATCCTGTTATTCTAATTTGTAGTTTTTTTTTTTAAAGTATCACTTTGTAATCCAGTGACCTTTGTATTATTTCCAAAGTCAGTACTTTTTAGTACAGAAGGTTCATTCCTTCATCAAACATAAATCAGATTCAGCTCCTGCTGTGAGCCAGATGCTACACTAGCTCAATGCGATGGTGGCTTTCTGTGAGAGTGTTGTCTACCACTGGGACCAATGTGGGCATCCTAGGGTTTGTCTGGTTAGGTATGTGAGGTAGAATGGCTTCTGGACTAGCTTACCTCAGTGTCCCTTAGCCCAGTTGCATGTTCATACTGAATTAAGCACTTCTCATGGTAGGCAGTCAAAAGGAAAAGAGATCTTTTCCGAGAATCCATTGAACCACGAGGAAAAGAGGCTTTTCACACACTAACACTCCCCTTACTTGCCTGTTTGAATAGCCGGACAATCTTGTAGCGGGGAGATCCCATAAGTGTCAAGGCAGGAGCAAAAAGCCTCAGACTATTTCCATATAAATAATGAAGAGGAAAGTAACTAGAAATATAACTGTAGTAGTTATTAGTTATTCATATATGATCTTAGTTATTCATAGGTGATCTTCATTCTTTTATTAATGCCTCTCAGGTTGGAAGTGTGAACCTGGGGTGACATTGTGAAATGAATGACACTAATGCTAGATGCTTTACGCCCTCTGTCACGCCCTCATAAGGGCTGCTGGAGGGCGCGTTGGCTGTGCAGCAGCGCCAGCACTGGGAAAGCGCCCGCTGTTTAGCCAGCTAGGGAAGGAGACATCCAAAATAGCTGACATGTCTCCTTCCCCAAGGAGTTAGGAGAAAACTCCGCTTCTCCAAGCTCTTGTGGCAGGCCTGACGGCTGTCAGGTACACCCGCAAACATCTGGGGGCTTAATTGTCTCTATGTGATGCTGTGCTTCAGTGGTCACATTCCACGTCTACTCTCAAGCTCTGCTTCTGCACCTGGTTCCTTTTTTCTTAGAAAAGATAATCAGTAATAGTAATATAAATCTTAATGCTTTTGTTCTTTCCTGATAAGCATGGAAAAAGTGCTGATGCATTATGCTCCATATCTTACTTTGGATGCCAGAAATTCCTGAGCCCCTACCTGAATGACCCGTGTTGTACTTGACCCTATCACTGCCATGCCCCCAGTCTCTGACCACCAAGACC
Organism: Saimiri boliviensis; assembly: GCF_048565385.1. Classification (NCBI taxonomy): domain Eukaryota; kingdom Metazoa; phylum Chordata; class Mammalia; order Primates; family Cebidae; genus Saimiri; species Saimiri boliviensis. The sequence continues at coordinate 39,000,287 of NC_133456.1, read as the reverse complement.
ACATCCTACCCACCCTGCCCCCAGATTTGCAGCTCAATAAAAGTGAGAGCCTCCAAGCTTTTGGGGCCAATGCTGGTCTCCGCGATTTGGGGAGCAGTGGAACCCTGGGTTGAAATTCTCTTTTCTTGATTTCCGTGTCTTGTGCCTTTTATTTCTACAGTTTCCCATCTCTGCACCAGCCTGGAGGAGGTCATAGAACCCTGTAGGGCTGGACCCTATACAATCTTTTCTGAACATTCACTTCTTTGAATATGGTTGACCATGGATCATGTACTAATGAATCATGATTGCTTCTTGACCATAAATAAATCACATTGCACCATCCTTCTGCTCTCTACCATACAGGGAGAGTCGAAGAGTAGAGTAGGATTTCAGGATAACATCTGGAGAAAATGGTAAGAATGCCACCTAGAGCTATTTCAGAATACGACCTGGCTCTAGAATGTTTGCAGTGCTGTCTATTAGGAGCAAGTTTATTCTGTCGAGAGAGACAGTTCTCCAAGTCTCTCCGTATCCTATAGGTCTTATTGGGTGTTATGAATTGAATTATGTCTCCCAAAAAAAACGCACGTTGAAGTCTAACTCCCACTACCTTAGAATGTAATCTTGTTTGGAAGTAAGGTTGTTCCAGATGTAATTGGTTAAGATGAGGTTATGGTAGAGTAGAATGGACCCTTAATCCAACAGGGTTGGGGTCCTTGTAAGAGACACAGGGGCACACAAGGGGAGAATGCCATGTGATGATAAACACAGAGACTGAAGGGCAGCAGCTACAAGCCAAGGCGCACCAAGGGCTGCTGGCAAACCCCCAGAAGCTAGGAAAACGCAAGGAGAAATTCTACCCTACAATTCTCAGAGGGCACACGGCCCTGACGACACCTTGATTTGGAACTTTCAGCCTCTAAAACTGTGAGACAATAAAGTTCTGCGATTTTAGCCTTCCAATTTGTGGCAGCCCTGGGAAATAAATACACTGTTTGTGCCAAGAATACAGGACTCAGACTGCTCTCCATCCTGGCTGTTTCTCAGGGTGTGATTTCAGGCCCTGTGGGAGGAGGTAATATTTCCATCCTGAACAATCAGCAGGGTTGCTTATTGTTTGCCGTAAAAATGGTGAATTTGCCAAACTCTGCACTCCTCAGCAGCAGTGGAAACCCACTGCGTGTGCAGCATCCATCTGGACCATATTGTGTCACCCTTATGGAACACCCACTGATGCTCATGCTGTTTGCTGAGCCATGAATCTTGTGCCTTTTGCTACCATCCATAAAATAGTTAACAGGCTAACCTATTAGCTTGTAAATAAGGTGCAAACAAATCCCAGGCCCAACTAATTCCTGAAGGAGCTGTCAGCCATTGCCCCTTCCCAAGATTATTACACTGAAGGATATAATATAGAGACCTTATCCTCAAGGAGCTTGGAGTTTAGTTGGAGACAGGATATCCATATGACAAATTAAATAGTCAACAAGACTGATGATAGATGTTACAAAGTAGTGTTTGATGAATTTTTACATTATTTAAAGTCCAAAGTATGAGTTAGTATGTACCATAAAGGTTTTGAGTTAGGAAGAAGAGAGTGTCATGGGGTGGGGTGCAAAAGTGTGTGGGAGAGCTATAGGTAGGGTGTGGAAAGTGGTTAGGATTTGAATTGCAATATGTGCTAGGGGCATGACATTCAGGGAAGAGGGCTGTTAATATCAGCTTTCTCTATGGTTCTAGGGTATTTGTTCACATTTCTGTTATAATATTTATTATGTAATATTAAAATCAGTCATTTGCATCTCTGTCCCCTGCAATGACAGCTTTTTTAAGAGCAGTGATACATTGTATTCAGTTTTTAGAAAAAATTGATATTTCGTATAGCAGGCATGAAATAAATATTGGGTTAACAGGTAGATGGGTGAATAAATAGAGGAATAAAGATGAGAAATGCATGATGTGACAGAACAGGGTTGGTATATGTGACAGGAGTACACAGTTAGAAAGGCAGCCTGATGCCATGCTCAGGAAACCTTGACTGCCAGGCTAGAGAAACTGAACAAAAGGGCTGCCATTTGTTAAAGTTGAAAGTGACATTAAGTGTTACTTTAGGCAGATTTATCAGCAGTGATGTACTCACGGGTCAGAGTGTCACACATGGGCTTAAGGAAAAGCAGTTAAGGGGATATTGCAGTACGCAGATTTGAGATGCCACACTATAATTTCACTTTTAACAAAGATCCATGTGATGTGACCCAAAAGATTAGAATCATGCCCCCTGCAAGTCATCAGGGAAAGGAATCCAGGATCATTGTCATACAAGCCTATTACAAAACACTGAGGATAATAATGTTAAGTGGCTGCCTGACTTCCCAGCATCCTGTGCAACCTTGAAATTCCTCAGGATACACTCCACCTCTGCAGATAACTTAGTGGAGAGTGGTGATCAGATGGCAACTTTGCACACAGCCACTTATCATAATAGGGAGAAGTGGGTCCTAAGTAGCAGAAAGACATTTATCAGTTTCTGAAGAGCTGACCTCTCCTCTGGTCAGGCAAAGATGAAAGTGTCACCTCTGCTGCTAAGTGCCTTCTATGCCAGGAGTGCAGAACCTTGTTCACAATTAGATGGATGATTTGACCTACATCTTGTCTTCACAATGTGCTCGTCTCGGCACAGGAATGGAAGGCTGAAACATCTAAAGTGTTTTCATGTGTCGAATTCATGTATCGATTATGCGTTTGCTCGCAATAATCACTGCTAAACGCAATGGAGAAATATTTTCTCCTTTGATCTAGATGACTGTATACTCTGCTTGGAAGGCCAGCTTTCAGACAGCTACCCTAATTCCCTTCTTCTTGCTCCTGGGAAGAAACAGAAATCTCTCCACCGTCTTCTAAACTGCTTATGATAGGAAACATCAACATGTTCCTGGCCATGGCAATTGTGTTTGGTTATATGCTCTGGGACTGAAGGGACTCTGTAGCAGAACTTCCATACCAGTAAAAGCAACAAGGAGATCCATACATACTTGCTCCCCAAGCTTCCTGCAAGCTTGCTTATCTTAAATCCCAGCTTTCTTTGCCATCATCACTCAAAACCAGTGACTTATCTAGTGTATTTGATTCTCAGAGATGATCATTTTCCCCTCAACGTTTTATTAACAAAAATTTCAGCCGGGCGCGGTGGCTCAAGCCTGTAATCCCAGCACTTTGGGAGGCCGAGGCGGGTGGATCACGAGGTCAAGAGATCGAGACCATCCTGGTCAACATGGTGAAACCCGTCTCTACTAAAGGTGCAAAAAATTAGCTGGGCATGGTGGCGCGTGCCTGTAATCCCAGCTACTCCGGAGGCTGAGGCAGGAGAATTGCCTGAACCCAGGAGGTGGAGGTTGCGGTGAGCCGAGATCGTGCCATTGCACTCCAGCCTGGGTAACAAGAGCAAAACTCCGTCTCAAAAAAAAAAAAAAAAAAAAGTTGAAATATCTCTATAGTGTCAATGCATATACCCACACCTAGATTCTACCATTAACATTTTGCTATACTTGCTTTATCATGTATCTGCTCACTGAGAGTAGATCATTTCTTTCTATCTTTTGTTTCGTATCACTTGGTCAAGATTTATTTCAAAGCCTGAAGACATTCAGACTAATCAAAGTGGTACTCTAGTAATTTATAATATGCAAATAATATAAATTGTTGAAAAAATGTTGACACAATTCTTAAAGGAAGATACCCTTTGATTTTCAAAAATGATGGCTATTTATCAAGATGTAAGATGACAATAAAACACCAAATAACTTTCACACACCTAAGGAGAACTTAATTAGCAGCAAGCTATTCAGACAAAACAAACACAAATATTCTTACCATTTCCATGTTTATTTTAAACTTTGTTTTAAAAAGCCACTAATAAATGAGGCTTATTTCAAGTATAGGATTTCTAACATTTACTATTATGTTTTCTAAATATTTCTATAAAATATAAGAAAGCCACAGTGTTGCTTGCCATAAATACATATGCCAAAAAGTAAAGCTCAACCCAACTGAATTTACATATGCTTCTCTCTTCACCAGCAACTTTATATGCTTTTCTATATAATTTATAAATATTTTAATTAAAATCAGCTCTAATTCATCTTTGCAGATTACAGGAAACTGATGCATAATGAGTTATCTTTAGAAATAGCTTTTGCATACTTCTGCTCCAACACGAACCCCCATTTGCCATCAAATCTGTTGCTAAAGTGAATAATGATGTAAGGTGCTGTCTGAGGGACCCCAAAACAACCTGCAATCTTAATTTCCTAAATATCCAAGGATTTCAACTTTCTTCCAGCATAAACAAAAAGACTCAAATGGCCAAAAATCATACAGTTATTAGGAGGAAAAAGCCATATTATGAAAATTATTTAGTAAAATTTTATCCATTTCCCTGAAGCTACACGCACTCTTTATACAAGCATCACATTACATTGTGCGTGTGCAAACACAGCAATTTAGATTTGCTCTAGAACATATACTTGCATTAAAAATAAATAGCTTTCTAATTGTTTTATAGTTTAACTGGCTTTTCAATAGCTTTGCTAAAGGCAAACATTTTTTGGTCTTCAAGAAACTGGTACATATAAATGAACGGCTACATGGTCATTTAAATCTTAAGGAAAAGTAAAGATGAAGTTTGCTGTTTTGTTTTTTCTGTAAAATGCAATACCTACATATGCTTAGCCACTGTTCTATACTGAAAGAATGGAATGGTATGGACAGATGCAATCTTTTTTAAGTATACAGTTATAGGATATTCTAAATAGGATAAACTGACATTGACAATAACTTAAAGGAAGAAAACCAAAGTAAAAAAAAAAAATTGTTGCAGGACAGAAATATCTACTGTTAAAAAGAAAAAAGTGTTATCTAACACAAAAATGAGACCTACAAATTCAAAAAACCCTTATCTGCTGTCTTAAAATACAAACACAAAAAACATGATAGGCAGAGTGTGTCTAGTCCACAAATTGAGGCAGTGCCCTACAAAAATGAAGATGGTGGCCAGGCGCGGTGGCTCACACCTGTAATCCCAGCACTTTTGGAGGCCAAGGCAAGTGGATCAAGAGGTCAAGAGTTAGAGACCAGCCTGACTAACATGGTGAAACACCATCTCTACTAAAAACACAAAAATTAGCTCAGTGTGGTGGCGCACACCTGTAATCCCAGTTACTCAGGAGGCCGAGGCAGGAGAATTGCCTGAACCTGAGAGGTGGAGGTTGCAGTGAGCCGAGATTGTGCCACTGCACTCCAGCCTGGGCAACAGAGTGAGATTTCATCTCAAAAAAAAAAAAAAGAAGAAGAAGATGGTACAATAATGTGACCTCGTAAAAGAAAGGACTAAAATAAGATTTCCCAAGTGTCCTCATGTTTATGACAATATATTCATGCACAAAATATAAAAAAGTACAAAATCCGGATTTTTCCTTTTAGGATTATAATGAACTATCAAACTTCTGTTTAGTGCATTTACTTTTATAAGCCCCATCTGTCTAGCAGGAAATCTGTACGAGTACATATATGCCCCTATTTTACCATTAGAATTATCCTTCTAATCTCAAACTAGTGACTTGCCTTTTTACACATACTTGTATACATTTCATTTCCATGATAAGACAAATACCTTGCTAGTGATGCATTTGAATTGATATATTAAATAGAAAAGAATACTGATTTTTAAATGAATCTCTTTTGTACTATGTCACGATGGGTTTAATTTAATAGTTGAAACGTAAAATGGCAACTACAATGCACTGTTTAAACTAATTGATAGGTGTATAGAAATGTTTCACTTTTAAAATACAGCCAAGATGAGATTGCACAGTTATGAGCAGTTATGTTTTCACTAGAAAACAGTGAATGAATAAATAAGATGATTTTTTTTCGTCAGTGGCCATTCATCACTTTGGTTTTAGGAACCTGAAAGAAATTGTCTTCTCTGAGTTTCAAATATTCTGGTAAATGAATCATTTCTTAGTTTTCTCAGTATCACCTTGGATTGCTGAAACAAGTGACTTTCCTTTATGAGGTAGCCAACAATAGCCACATTGAGGATTTCTCCATGGAAGTCCTAGTTCATTGCAGCCTCAATTCTGTGCCCATGAGATCCTACTACCACTACCTCACCTCCCAAAGAGTAGCTAGAATTAATGGTGTACCACCACACCTGGCTTTTTTTTTTTTTTTTTTTTTTTTTTTTTTTTTTTTTTTTTGGACAAACAAGATCTTGCTAGGTTGCCCATGCTGGCTTCAAACTCCTGGCTTCAAGTGACCCTCCTGCCTGGGCCTTTCAAAGTGCTGGGATTACTGATGTGGGCCACTGTGCCCAGCCAGAAGTCTTCTTTAAAAGTATGCATGGTAGGCATTTCTGTGGATTTCTTTTTTTGTGTATGTGTATTTTTGTGTATGGATTCCACCCTATGTTCACCACCATCTTATGGACATTACTGCTTCCAAACTGGCCCACCCATGAAAAATGCAGTGGCTACACCAGTTGGAAGGTTATGTACCATTTGTTCTGGGTAGTCAGCTATGGGGATGCCCAGCTGCTTGGAGCAGTGACCCAGGCTCTGCACCACTTGGCTCCTGCAGAAGTACAGCAGGTGCCTCTGGTGCCATGCACGGGGCATGGGCTGCAGTGTGACCTCCATGCATCTGGAAGAGCTGCAGTGGAGGCAATGCCTGGATCCCTGGACTAATCTGGGGATGTGGGCGTGAGCTTTGCCAGCCGATGGGCTCACCAGGGACCAGGTGGTGCCAGCGACACCCTGCGGTGGATCCTTCACACTGCTGACCCTACAGAAGCTTCCCAGCTACTCAGGGGCTGCTTCTCCCTAGAGTGGATCATTTCTTAACAATCTCTTCTCCTATAAAGTAAATTTTTTTTCAGTAAGAATTATGAAATAGCCGGGCGCGGTGGCTCAAGCCTGTAATCCCAGCACTTTGGGAGGCTGAGGCGGGCGGATCACGAGGTCAAGAGATCGAGACCATCCTGGTCAACATGGTGAAACCCCGTCTCTACTAAAAATACAAAAAATTAGCTGGGCATGGTGGTGCGTGCCTGTAATCCCAGCTACTCAGGAGGCTGAGACGGGAGAATTGCTTGAACCCAGGAGGCGGAGGTTGCGGTGAGCCGAGATCGCGCCATTGCACTCCAGCCTGGGTAAAAAGAGCGAAACTCCGTCTCAAAAAAAAAAAAAAGAATTATGAAATAAAACTAATAATAATATTGACGAGAAAAATTTTAGTCAACTTTGTATATATAATTATGCTAGCAAAAATAAAATTAGCAAAATACATATTGCACACAGAATATTACATACAAAAATATTACACCTTGCAGTTCATACTTTGTGCTAACTGTATTAAATTTTAGGTATAAATTAAATCAGTGGTCACGTAGAGGGACAAATGAAATAACTGAAGTTCTGTCTCTTGGTCTTTACAATCATTGTGCTATTATTGCTTGCTTCAGATCTTCCCTTTAAATGCAGGAATGTGTAATCCCACAGGGATTATACCAAAGAACTTATAATATATATATATATATATATATATATATATATATATATTTTTTTTTTTTTTTTTTTTTTTTAAGGGAGAAGTATTTTGTCACTGACATTATCTAGAACTGCTGGCACAGAGATAGTGAAAAAGCAGCCTTCAGTTGGTTTTACGATTGCTTTTAATTTCTGCACATTTAGCAGAGCCTCCTGTTATTTGCTGCTACTTTTCACCCTTGGAGGTGTGAAAGGGAAACAAGGGTTGGGGAACGCTAGTTAAAGGCTGTAAAGACAGATTTTCTTCAGCACTGTTGCAACAGGAGAAAGCGAATTCGACATAGAGCTGAGCTCAATTACAAATATGTAAGGGTCATTGCCGAGTTTAAAACGAGGTAACTGAGGCCAGTACAAGAAAATTAAATGCCGTGTTTATTCAGCTCCCGGGCGAGCTTTCATGGTCCCGGGGAAAGGGGCTAGAGAAGTCACGCTGACTTCCTGGGGCGGTGGGGGAGGGGGGTGGCAGCTAGGAGGAATGAGCAACAGCTGGGTGCTCTGGTCCAGGGGCGTGGGATTGACACGGGGTGGGCGGGCGCTATTGGGTGAAGGGTCATTGGGCGGGTTTTCCAGTGCGAGAGCCAGCCAGGGCTGCATTAGGCGGAGCCTTCCAGGGGAGCCATGCAGCAGAGCTAGGTGCCCAGTGCGGAGCCTGGTGCTGGGTGCAGAGTCAGGTGCTGAGTGCAGAGGTGGGTTTGTCCGGCCTCCCGGGGAGGCAACCGGCCTTACAAATTACAGCAAAGAAAGCTGGGGATTAGTAGCCAATGGGCAGAGTGAGGGGGGTCCATGGATGGAAAATGACTAAGGGTAGGGGCATTCTTGCTCAACTGACCAATCAGGGTTCTTGTTACAGGCAGCCACGGACTTACACATCAAGGGTAGGGGATAAAGAACTTGACTAGCTATCAGCGGTGTTTCAAGACCACTCTTGAATCACAAAGAAAAAAGAAAAATCAAGGGTGATCACATATCCAGGGTGTGGGGATTCCTGCTAAACTGACCAGATAGGCCAAAGACAGGGCCCAAGGACAAGGTCTAGTTGAAAAGAGAGCTCAGAGGAACCTGAGCTATCTTTGGTCAGGAAAAGAGTCTTTGTCAATGGCCATTGCTAAGTACATATTTTTTACTTATATTGGTGGAATATGAGTTAGTTCTAGAAATAAGTAGAGAAATAATACAGGAAAGATGAGCCATTAAAAGTAGTATTATAAAGCCTAACCATTATTAGCAATTTCATCAGTGTGAATAATAAATAAAACCGAGGAGGCAAATTTATACATGACTTAATTTCTTTTTTTTTTTCTTTTTTTTTTTTGTCAGTCTGTCTCATTTTCCCCAAGTTAGATCAAATTTCAGGTATGAGGCAACTCCGCTAATCTTTCAGCACCTTCAGCAGGCGGTTTCTCGCTTGTCGGATGCACAGCCCCGAACAATGCTGAAGTTTGTGTCTGGATCAGCAGACCAGTGGTTTCTCCTTTAAAGCGTGACAGATCAGCTTTCTGTTGATACCTAGTGTCACAGGGTGATGAGCTTCCAGCAATCCCTGCCTTTTCCTCCCAGTTTGCTAAGAAAAATTCTGACCCTGCTTCTCAGGATTATTCTTTCCATGGTGGGTCTAATTCAGATTGACATTAGGAAGAAAGGGCGAGATGGAAAGAGGAGCTTCACAGTGGAAAGGCCTCCAGGTTTACTGAGGACTGACTGTAAGAAGTAGGGGGAGATAAATGGGAAAAAAAAGTCCCCTTGGATACGAGTTCTCAGTGAGTATGGCTGGAGAGTTGGGAGCAGGACTGAAGAGTGAGTCTTCTGGAGCAGGCAGGAGAGGCCAAGCAAGAGAAATCAGGTGTGACGACTTCCCAAATGTGGGGCTGAGGGTTGTCAATTAGACCTCTACATATCCTTTAGGAGACGCAAGTAAAAAGTATAGTGACTTTTAAATGTTTCTGGATCGTGGGACCGTGTTTCTTATAAGAAAACCTTGCCTTGAGGCTGGCTGTACTCTGAAGGGCCTGACTCCTATTAAAGTTACACGGCGAAACCTTGAGTTTGGGGTGCAAAGCTGAGTGCTAGGTCCCTTTAACGTTTACAATATCGCAATGAGGCGGCTTCAGTTTCTGAACTGAACCCGCTGGAGGTAAATTGATTCCACTTCTCTGAAAGCTAGCTTGAATGTGGTGACGGTTCTCTCCATTCTTCTCAAGACAGCATATCAGGGGTGAAAACTGGCTTTGAGACACCCTGGGTGATCACACGAAACACCTAATAATGGACAAAGAAAACAGCGATGTTTCAGCCACACCTGCTGAGCTGAAAGTAAGTACAGGGTGAGAAACTTTCTCTCTTACTTGAATGCCATTTATTGTTGACCTTGTTAGTAAAATGAGATTATATGACCTTATAAAAATAAACAATGATAAAATATTTTATCTTCTTATGTTACTTAATGGGTTTTACAAATGTGAGCTTAATATAAAGTGCTGTACTCAACAATTGATTTGCAGCTATTTTTCTAAAACTCGAGGGAAATGGTACTGGTCTCTACACAAATTCCACTTTAAAATTTAATCAGTGCTAACTGAGACTGCCTATAATGTGTTTCTGCACTTAAAGCTCCAACGTTGGCCTTGTCAGTTCATGTACTTACATTTGTACGTGTTTCTTTCTTTTACTTCTTTTGGGGCAGTGCTTGAAAGTAGCTTGACACCATCGTCAACTCATTCTACAGTGGAAAGTTTCTCTCTTTAGAAACCCCGTTCTCATTCCTGCAGGACACCACCTTAAATGATGTCTGGTGTCGTTCAGTTTCACCAGAAAGGATACAAGCGACATTTCACTCCAGGGGTTGACGAGGTGTTTGGCAAAAAGAATGAGGGAGCCATGAATAATTCAGAGTGTTCGTGGCCACATATTATTTCATTAATTGGCAGGATTAAAGACTGGAAGGCATGACTTTTGAAGAGAAGAGTGAGGGAAAGGAAAAACAGAAGGAGAGGACTCTTAAGGATAGTGCAAATGGGAGATGGTTTCTTTGGAACTGGTATTCCCTATTATTGCCTTTAAGAGAATGTGTGGTTAAAAGCTATATCATCTCCGGAGTTTAGTTACCCTGGCGTGTGTAAATCTCTCCTTAAAAGAAGCTAAACTCTTGAATACATTATTAAAGAATTCACAGCATCAAATAGCAGAGGGTAGACAAGAAAATAAAAGAGGAAGAAGGGAAACAGTTAAATAATGTATTTTTCACTCTTGCACATAACACTATGCACATCAACACACTTCAACAATTTTCAAATCGATTGAGTCTTCTATTTCATTCTTTGATTTACTTTTAAATAATTCTTTCATTTACAATTGAGAAACTGAGTCACTAATTAGGTCAGTGGCTGGCAATGGTAAAACAAACATATTTAACTCCTATCCTACAACCCTAAGAAAATTATCATGTAACTTTTACTTTTCTTCCTACCACAGTCATGAAGCTGTAACTAGGAAATAAATTCATTTCTGTGGGGAGCTCACTTATCTTCTTATTTTCAATACTACATCAGCCCAGAAATAATAGATTCGGAGAGAAAAGCACTATAATACAAATATGTGAAACACACTTACACAAAAAGGACTGTGGTCAGGCATGGTGGCTCACGCCTATAATTCCAGCATTTTGGGAGGCTGAGGCGGACAGATCACTGAGGTCAAGAGTTCAAGACCAGCCTGACCAACATGACGAAACCCCGTCTTTACTACACATACAGGATTATCTGGCAGGTGCCTGTAATCCCAGCTACTTGGGAGGCTGAGGCAGGAGAATTGCTGGAACCCAGGAGGCAGAGGCTGCACTGAGCCAAGATCACGCCATTGCGCTCCAGCCTGGGCAACAAGAGTGAAATTCTGTCTCAAAAAAAAAAAAAAAAAAAAAGAATCTGTACACACATGGATCTACCCACATAGAATCTTAACCTTAATCTCTTAGCCTTCAAATCCTCTAGTCTACTTTACCCCATGAAATTTTTTTTTCTTCTTCTTCTTCTTTTTTTTTTTTTATTTATTGCATTTTAGGTTTTGGGGTACATGTGATGAACATGCAAGATTGTTGCATAGGTACACACTTGGCAGTGTGGTTTGCTGCCTTCCATCCCCTCACCTGTATCTGTCATTTCTCCCCATGCTATCTCTTCCCACCTCCCCACCCTCCCGCCCCTCCCCCATTTCCCCCCAACGGACCCCAGTGTGTAGTGCTCCCCTCCCTGTGTCCATGTGTTCTCATTGTTCCACACCCGCCTATGAGTGAGAATATACGGTGTTTGATTTTCTGCTCTTGTGTCAGTTTGCTGAGAATGATGGTTTCCAGGTTCATCCATGTCCCTACAAAGGACGTGAACTCATCGTTTTTGATGGCTGCGTAATATTCCATGGTGTATATGTACCACATTTTCCCTATCCAGTCTATCATCGTTGGGCATTTGGGTTGGTTCCAGGTCTTTGCTATTGTAAACAGTGCTGCAATGAACATTCGTGTGCACGTGTCCTTATAGTAGAGCGATTTATAATCCTTTGGATATATACCCAGTAATGGGATTGCTGGGTCAAATGGGATTTCTATTTTTAGGTCCTTGAGGAATCGCCACACTGTCTTCCACAATGGTTACCCCAGGAAATTCAGGCCTCTCCTCCACAGCATCTCTTCAACCGAGTTGGAGAGTCAAGAAAAGAACCTGGAGACCATTTCACTAGGGCTTGTGTATAGTCATGTCTAGTTTATCTGGTCTTCGTTTTGTGACTTGGTGCAAATCAACTTATTATACTTAATAATTTGATATACTTACATAAGTAAGAATGCTTCGTTATATTTAGGCCTTTTAGCACCAACATCTCCTGACTGGGTAGTTTCATTTAAGCTTTAGACTACTTCTACTTGGTACTACATCTTTTTTTTTTTTTTTTTAAGATATCCAATATCTCAGTCCAAGTGGTCAGTGCCCAAAAGAAGCTGCCAGGGAGACGACCACCATTGCCAGGAAGACGACCACTGCAAAAACCCGTTGGCAAATCCAAACCCATAAAGCAATCCAAGAAAAAAGTTCCCTTTTGGAATGTACAAAATAAGATCATTCTCTTCACGGTATTTTTATTCATCCTAGCAGTCACAGCCTGGACACTTCTGTGGCTCTATATCAGTAAGTTAAAAATCTGTGTTTCTTTGGGGTTAGGGCTTATGGTGTGAATCTAGCATTAGCAATGCAGGCCTAACATAGGTGTTTCTGATAGGATTTTCCTCTTTCCAAGATGGATGCACCATTTCCAAAACTGGTGTTGATGGGTTTTTGTTATTTTGTTTTGAGACAGTGTCTTGCTGTGTCGCCCAGGCTGGAATGGAGTGACACAGTCACAGCTCTCTGCAACCTTGAACTCCTGGGCTCAAGCAGTCCTGCTGCCTCAGCCTCCTGAGTAGCTGAGACCACAGGGACATGCCACCACATCTGGGCTAATTTTTAAAATTTGTTGTAGAGACAGAGGTCTCACTATGATGCCGAGCCTGGTCTCAAACTCCTGTACTCAAGCAATCCTCCCACCTTGGCCTTCCAAAGTGCTACATGTGTGAACCATGGCACCCAGCCTGGTGTTGATGTTTTAGGGAGACATAAAGTAGAATTATCGTTCTCATTTCTTTTTTTACCAACACTACTCTTCTCCAGGAGGAGACTGACGATAGGATGGGAAGAGCTGAGAGTGATGCTCAGGAGATTTTGACTGGTTCAGAAATGTAATGCATTTGTAGCTTTAAAAAAAAATTAATGGAATGCTAAGCTGTTTCATTTCCTCATTCCACCCACCACTTGTTTCTAGGCAACCTTGAATTTCCAGCTCCCTGAGCTCCATTTTGCACATGCATCTTTCTCTCCTCTGTTATTATGTGTTTGTTGATCTGACTGATCCATTTGGATGGGTGTCATAACTAAGCCCTTTCCTATAGAGTTCTTACTTATGCAACACAGTAAGAATAGCCTTTGTTGACTTGTATTAGAGTTGCCATCCTATACATGTTAATATATTTGATACAAAATACATGCACCATGACATAATGTGAAATACATGTAGTTATTCTGTGCCCCAGATTTCTGACTCAGGGCTTCTAGCACTCTGGAACTTCCTGAATGATAGGAAGGATAGGAGCATCTTTTGTTTTATATACATACATTTTGTTATAATAACTGATCTTAGTCCCCAGTTCCTAACACAGAGCTTCTAAGAATGTCTTTTTACATGTTACTGACTGGTGGCTGAAAGCCCCTAGGTAACCAGAGAAACCAACTACATGCTTAGAGAATTATAACTTTCAGGAGGGACTGAAGATTGAGCTCAATCACAAACGGCCAGTGATCTGAAATTGACCTCCATAAAAACCCTAAATGCGGGGTTTAAGGAGCTTCCAGGTTGGTGACCATATCCAATTGCTGGGAGGGTGGCATGCGCCACCTCCACAGGGACAGAAGCTCCTGCTCTAGAGCCCTTCTGGACCTCACCCTAGGCACTTCTTCATCTGGCTGCTCATTTGTATCCTTTATAATAAAGAAGTAATAGTAAGTAAAGTGTTTCTTTGAGTTCTGAGAGTCTAGAGCAAATTATGAAACCTCAGGGCTATATGAGAACAGCCAATCTGTAGCCAATTTGGACAGCAGTGTGGGTAGCCTGGGGACCTGATAGCATCTGCAGTGGAAAGTGGTCTCGTGGGAATGAGCCTTTGGGATCTGACACGAACTCTTGGTAGCTGGTGTCAGAATTGAATTGAATCATTGGACATCCAGTTGGTGTCTGCAAATAATCGGAGAATTGCTTGGTGTGGGAACCCCCAGTCCCTGCTACATTTGGTGACAGAAGTGTTATGAGTAGAGAAACAGTTTTCCTAGATGTGCTTTCAGAGATATGACAATCTGATTGGAAGGGAAGATTTGTAGGCAAAGAATGAATGAATATTTTCTTGGATAGTTCAGGTCACTTACATGCATAAATGGATAACCTGTGATTTTCTTGGCAGAATGTAGGGAATCAGACACACCACAATGCATCTCCTACCTTCAGAAAGCTCATGGATTTTCTTTATTTTATTTATTTATTTATTTTTGAGACAGTCCAGCTCTGTCACCAGGCTGGAGTGCAGTGGTGTGATCTCGGCTCACTGTAACCTCTGCCTCCTGGGTTCAAACGATTCTCTTGCCTCAGTCTTCAGAGTAGCTGGGACTAAAGGTGCATGCCACCATGCCCAGCTAATTTTTGTATGTTTAGTATAGACGGGGTTTCACCGTGTTGGCCAGGATGGTCTCAATCTCTTGACATCATGATCTGCCTGCCTCGGCCTCCCAAAATGCTGGGATTACAGGTGTGAGCCACCTCACCCAGCCCACAGATGAATTTTCCGCTTTCAAAAAGTTCACAGTTCAGTGCTAGAGAGAGGTGTGAATTGAATTTTTTGCTTCA
Organism: Saimiri boliviensis; assembly: GCF_048565385.1. Classification (NCBI taxonomy): domain Eukaryota; kingdom Metazoa; phylum Chordata; class Mammalia; order Primates; family Cebidae; genus Saimiri; species Saimiri boliviensis. The sequence goes on along the minus strand of NC_133456.1, from coordinate 38,985,231 downwards.
ACTATTAGCTTGTGATCACAGTAGGAGATATCCAAATTGCCCAGGAATGGCATCCAGAAAAGGCTTCAGGAACCAGTTCATGAACATTCATTTGACACATCTTGAGACTGCCCATTATGTGTTGGGTACCGTGGTGGGCATGGGAGCAGAGTGGTGAGCAAGATACAATCTCTGTCCTTGAGGAGACCAGCAGGGAAGTCAAGTCAATGGGTCCTTTAGACAAACACACACAACCCCAACCCAGAACAGAGCAGCTTATAAGCCGTCATTTCTCTGCTGTTCCCCCGCTGACACATTTGCACTGTTCTAACATTTTTATATGAAGTTTTAGAACATTCTCGTGCAGATGTCGTTTGTTGCCTGTGTAAAAATCAGAGAAGGCCACTTACGGGAACAGATCAGTACAAGCAACGGGAGACTGGTATGGACAAGTAAGAGTTTTTCAATAGAAAACTGGTAGTTTTGATACATGAATTTTTCAGTAGAAAACTGGTTAGTTTTGATCCTGGAAGGCACAGAGGGTGGCCTTGAGAAAGGAGGTAGACAGATAAACAGGGAGACCACGGAGCAGGGTGTACAGGCTGAGCTGAGAGTTGGGTAAACGGAATCTGATTTAATGCTAAATTGATCTTCCTTGCATGGTGGCTGTTCTGACTCTAGAGTGTTTACTGATATGAGATGGATGTGTGAGCTTCTGGAAAGAAATATGAAGCATTTTTCTGGGAAAAAAAGAACAAAAAACGAAAAGCAACGGCAACTGTTGTTGTATATGGTAGGCCTAGAGGCAAGGTGGCCAGTCCAAGTTCACGTTACCTGAAAAAACAAATCAAGGACAGGAGTTCAAGCCCACCCTCCACCCCCCACCTTACCCTGAGCTGCCTGCTCCCCTCCCCAGCCTCCCTACACTTCCTGGGGCTAAAGTGACCTTGGATGGATCTTACAAGGGAAGCTGTTTTCTATCGCTCACAGATGTTGCAACTTCTTTTTAATTTAGCCATCATTTATCTAGCATTTCCATGTGCTGGGCCTTGTGCTGAGTGGGAATGCTCGCGCTCTCGCTCTCTCTTGCTCTCTCTCTCTCTCTCTCTTTCTTTCTCTCTCTCTTTCTTTCTCTCACTCCCCCTCTACCCACTTTGTCCCTCCCTTCCTTCCCTCAAATGTTTACTGAACTTCAAAGCAAAGCCAGGTACTGCCTACAGGAGAGGATGAGGAATCAAAATAAATTACTGTTTATTCCTTCAGAGAGCCCATAAAGGAGACAGACAGGGAGAAATTATGATAAAGTGGGGTATATATGGGCCACAAAAAAGTAACCCACAGGGGCCATGAGATCCTTTTAATCTTGCTCGTAAGTATTTGCCAGAGTAGATCGAAGGAATATGCTGAGATATGGTTATTTGCTGCTGATGAAATGGATGTTGTTTACTAAATTTAGAACTTCACAGGCTCTAAGCAAGTTAGATGTGTAGCTGCCTAAAATAAAATTATTTTGGGAGCCTCATACTGACATAGCTCAGACAATTCCTTACTGACATACAGGTGGCAAAGCCTCCCAATCACGTTCTCTCCTATTTTACAGGTAAGACAGAAAGCAAAGACGCTTTTTACTTTGCTGGGATGTTTCGCATCACCAACATTGAATTTCTTCCTGAATACCGACAAAAGGAGTCCAGGGAATTTCTTTCTGTGGCACGGACTGTGCAGCAAGTGGTGAGGTGATGGGGGCAGCAGGGGTTAGAGTGGGTTTGGGGGGCAGCGGGGGATGAAGCTGGAGGGGACCACAGGTGTCACAGGTGAGCAGGGTTTAGGGAAGTAGAGGGCAGGGTAGACAAAGGAAGCTGTCAGAGGAAAACATGAAATTTAGCTCATCTCGGCTATAAGATAAAATTTCTCCCTCTGCCCCCATGCTCCAATGTGAAAAACGAACAAAGCTCACTCAGTTTCCTTTATTTTATCCATAAAATAAAGGAATTGGAATCAGATGACCTTTAAAGTACCTTCCAGTTCTGAAGTTACATGCATACCAATTAATTCCATCGTTGTACACATTTATTTCAACCTTGATGCACTGGAAATCTCTTCATGGTAAAAAATAAATAAATAAATAACTTTCTCATTATAGAACTAATAAGTATTTATTACAAAAATTAGCAAAATTCAGAGGATTGTGTTTTCAAAACTGCTATCTTCTTTCATGTTATCACCAGAGATAAAGCTTTTTTTTAATCTGGAATACATAAACATAGCAAATAGTGCAATATTGGGATATTATATTCAGTTTTATAAACTAGTATTTTCTCTTAACATGCTATTGCGTGCTTCTGTACAAGTAAATCTTCCTTTAAAAATGTAAGTTACAATAGCTTCAAAGTTAGCAAATCCCTATTTATTGGTAATGTTTAGCCTGTTTCCAGTCTTTGCCATAGATAATGTGACGGTGAAACTGCCTCATTACTTGTGAGTATCTCTGATTACTCTCTTAGGTGGTTTCCTAAAAGTATAATTACTTGACCAAATAGAAAAGTATCTATTCATGGCTCTTGGCACATATCACCAACTAGAAGGTTGCTGTCAATTTGTATTTCCACAGTACTGCAGGGGGTTGTCACAGTGATGACCTTGACACAATGACTGGCTGTGTAGAATGAGGAAAGGTGGTGAGACAGAGGGAAAATCAAAGACAGTAGTGCTCAGAGTAGCTTTTGCTTATGGAGTGCTTTCTATATGCTGTGGTGCAAACATCACAGAGCGTATGTACACAGACGTGGCTGGAATGGCTTACTACACACCCAGGCTAGATGGTATAGACTACTGCTCCTAAGCCACAAACCTGGACGGTCATGTCACTGTACTGAACAGTATAGGCGATTGTGACACAAATCACTAGACAGTAGGAGTTGCTCAGCTCCGTCATAATCCTATGGGACTACCGTCATATATGTGGTCTTTCACTGACCAAAATGTCATGTGGCATATGACTGTATACCAATTATTTCTCAAATTATCCCAAAGAGGTGGGTGTTTTGATTACCGCTTCATAGGTGAAAAAGGAAAAGAAAACAGCAACAAAGAAGGCTAAACAGGTTTAGAGAACATGTTCTGTGTTACACAGTGAATTTAAACTCTGCAGCTCATAAAGTTTCCGCTACACTTTGTAATTTCTTTTTTTTTTTTTTTTTTTTTTGAGACGGAGTTTCACTCTTGTTACCCAGGCTGGAGTGCAATGGCGCCATCTCGGCTCACCGCAACCTCTGCATCCTGGGTTCAGGCAATTCTCCTGCCTCAGCCTCCTGAGTAGCTGGGATTACAGGCACGCACCACCATGCCCAGCTGACTTTTTGTATTTTTAGTAGAGACGGGGTTTCACCATGTTGACCAGGATGGTCTCGATCTCTTGACCTCGTGATCCACCCGCCTCGGCCTCCCAAAGTGCTGGGATTACAGGCTTGAGCCACCGCGCCCGGCTACACTTCGTAATTTCTAAGGGTTAAAAACAATTGTTTTTTAAATCATGGGCAATTATGCAGGTGGTTTCAAATTATGTAGGAAGGGGAATACCAGAGAAGATGACTTGGGAGAAGAGAGTGAGTTTGGTTTTTAGAAATGCTGGATGAGGGCCAAGGAGGTAAATCAATTGAACTAGAGCTCTGCTTTGAGATCAAATGATGAAGTTTTAAAAGGTCCTTCCCTAGAGTGTTCTGAAGGAGGCTGGTAGACTTGGCTGTGGGTACCACTCGCCCCCTAGTGGCTAATATGGGAATGTGTCCATATAGTCAACGCTGGTGCGCTGATAGAAAAGACGTTGGGTTAGACACTACTATGAAAATGTGCTTAAATGAGTTTGATTTGTTAACTGTGGAGAAAACTAACGTCTGGAATGGGAATAATGCAGAAGTTAAGCTTGAGTTTAAAGAGAGCAATAAATGATTGAAGGTCACTGATTCTTCACAGATAGCAGAATAAAAGTAAGTCACCCAAGATTTTTGCAGGAAGCAAGAATTTATTCGAATTGAATAAATAATGTCTGGTGTAGCATTAGGGGCCCTTATTTTGAGGATCGCACTTCTCCTTGTTGACTGTCAGAGCTTGGGCCTACCACATTTAAGATACTGTAAAAGGAAGCCAAGTATGAAATACTTCAGGTACCTCAACTATTCTTTTTCAGATAAACCTGATTTATACAACATCTGCCTTCTCCAGATTTTATGAGCAGTCCATTGTTGCAGATGTCAGGTAATGCATGTCCCTCATTTTGGGATTTCCATGTTCATTGCTTTAAATTCCATTCAAAGCTATGAAAAGGCTGAGATTCCACCATTCCCAAGTAGCTTCTTGGGGGTGTTTGGGATTCATGCTGTATTGGCACAACTGTGACCCAACTCATTGCCCGGCTTTCATGCTGTGTTTTTGCTCTTTATCTACCAAATTCCTACTTTCTCCCCACAGCTAGAATCCCAGACCACTATAGCAGCGCTGCTGTGCAAAATGGCCATAAACGTGGCTGTCATACTGGGTAGAGGGTGGAGGCAAAAATAAAGCACAGACCACGATTTCTTAATGTTCAGTGAAAAACTGGTCACTAGCGATCTTCTGAGAAAAAAGAGGTTTTGTGGTCAAATAATTTTTAGAAAAGATTGTATATTATATTATATCCCACCCCACCCACTCCCAATATATCTGCAGAGAGTCACAATCCACTTTGACATATAAAAACTCTGACAAGTCTTGGAGTAAAGCAACTCGATTAATTTCCTTAACCTTCCATTTCCCAGGTCATTTACTGCAGAACACCATCTTCTGTTCCTTTCATAAAACATGGCAGTGTTTATGCCATTAGGAGCTCAGGCTCCGGGATCAGACTACAAATCAGATTGGGCTTAATTACTGGATCTGCTACGAGCTCTGTGTCTTGGAGTTGTACTTGGCCTCAGTTTCCTTCTATAAAACTGGAATGATAATAGGACCTTCTCATTAGATTAACTGGAATAAAGCAGATTTAGCACAGTGCCCTGACATGGCAGAGTATCAAACATTATAGTGGTTTTATATTTTAATGGCAGTGAATACTGATTGATATCCAGAGAAATAGTATATTCTCCATGGAGATGCAACTATTCAGTAATGGTTTTAGATTTGGATCCAATACAGATGTCTGAATACATATTACATGATGCTGTCCTGTGTCAATCTTGCTAACAGAAGTCAATGACTACCTAAAGAGGGGCACTAGCTTCAGTTGAAGGATGTGCTAACTGGCCTTACCTTGAATCTATCAGCTGGGTACTGGTTCTCCATAAAGGCCTATGAGGTCCCTGACGATCTCTCTTTTTTCGTTATAGTAGCAACAACAAGGGTGGCCTCCTTGTCCACTTTTGGATTGTGTTTGTCATGCCACGTGCCAAAGGCCACATCTTCTGTGAAGACTGTGTGGCCGCCATCTTGAAGGATTCCATCCAGACAAGCATCATAAATCGGACCTCCGTGGGGAGCTTGCAGGGTCTGGCTGTGGACATGGACTCTGTGGTTCTAAATGGTGATTGTTGGGTAATTCTCCTTTAGCATTCCTTCCTGCAGCACTCCTGTTACTTGCCATGATTGTGGTCAACATTGTAACGAAGCATTATCTCCCACAATCCCAGTAGTGCAGGATTAACTAAAGACATTGGAGCTATGTTAGTAAAGGAAATTGCTAAAAGTCGTATACAGCGATTGAACAATAGTTTTGGAAACAACATATCCATGAATTTGAATTTGTTACTGTATACCTCTACCTACCTTTAGTCAGGTCATGATCGTCAAACTAAGTTCCCAGAGAGCAAAGTCCTAGGCAAGGAAGAATTTTGCTGAGGCTTATCTTGTTACTTTACTTGCCCAGACAGAACTGTACCTCTATGTAATGCTGCCCAGCCCTCCAAAACAGCTTGCTTCATAGCCCCAAATGCAAATGTCATTGTTTGCCTTGATAGTAAAATGGTTTAATTGTTGCATAACTCAAAATTTATGCAGTTTTCTCTTTTGATTTAAATTTTATATAAAAATACACATGAATACATGTTATAAACACATTATAAATGTATGTGTATATATACATCTATAAATATAAGTACATATACTTAGGATATAGATACTTACATATATGTTATCTATATAGGTATATATATTATATATATACACACATACACTAGGCATATGGTAGGTGGCTGATAAATATTTGTTAAATAAATGAGAAATCTTTAGAAAATTCTGTATCCCATGTAGTATTTCATATATAGGACTAATATCATATTTGTTCAGTGCTTTTTAACCTTTGAAACGATTTGAAGCTTGCAACTACAATTTCAAGGATACAAAGGTGAAGAGAATAGCATAGTGAACTCCATACCCTTTATTCAGCTTCGACAGCTCTCAACTCACGACTGTTCTATTTGGTCTCTAAATACCTAAACAACTACCCCATCCTCGCTGGATTATTTTAGAGTAAATCCCAGATGTATTTGATTTCTTTTAAAGAAGGGCTGAAAATAATTTTTACTAAGCAAAATTCTAACAAAATGAAATGACGGGATTCACAGTCTTTTCTCTGTGTACTTTTTCAATGCAGCTGGGCTTCGGTCGGATTACTCGTCAACCATAGGATCTGGTAAATTCTTTCATGTGGTTCCCCTCCCCCCAGGTTAATACTGTTTTTGGCTGTAATTTTCCTTTTCTAAGGGTGGTATTTGCTATTGCTTTTTAAATTGCAAGTGACGGAAACACATTTAAACTGGCTTAAGCACAAAAGAAGCTTGACTGGTTCATGTAAGTGGGACATACGTGGAACGTGCTGGCGTTAGTCATGGTTGAGCCTAGGATCTAAAATAAAAATCGCATCGGAACTCTGCATCTCCGCCTCCTTCTGCGGGGGCTTCATTATCAAGTGTGCTCTTCCATTGTGGTTGCAAAAAGGACCACCAAGCAGATCGAAACTTATAATTTATCACTTTCTCAACCATGGTGAAAACACCTCCAGGTGTATCATGACTGCTCTTGCAGAAGTCCTGGGGCTGACACGCCTTGTCGGAATCGGCTGACAGGCCTATTCTTGAAATGACTTCGCCTCTGATTGGCCAGCCTGGGTTATGGGCCCACCTCTGAAACTAGGGGTGAGTTTAACCCCAACCAAAATATATAGACAGGGTAAGGGTAGTTGTTAAAGACAAAATCCAAGGCTGTTGCCGGAAGACAGGGAAATGGACCGACGCTGGCAAAGGCAGCCTATGTACTTCACATGACCTCTTTTGCTCTTCACTTTCTCTGTAAAGATTTCTAGAAAAGTCTTTGCTAAAAAAAAAGAAAAGAAAGAAAAATGGTGCTGTCTCCACAGACAAAGGCTGCTCTCGGTACTTCTATGCAGAGCATCTGTCTCTCCACTACCCGCTGGAGATTTCTTCAACCTCAGGGAGGCTGATGTGTCACTTCAAGCTGGTGGCCATCATGGGCTACCTGATTCGCCTCTCAATCAAGTCCATTCAAATCGAAGCCGACAACTGTGTCACTGACTCCCTGACCATTTACGACTCCCTCTTGCCAATCCGGAGCAGCATCTTGTACAGGTACGATGCAGGCACTCTTCTTGGTGGGTAAAAAGATTTTTTACAACCTCTGTTTTACAGTGTCTGTGTTCCCCCTGGATTTTTTGTTTTAAACAGTTTTTTGTGTGCACTCGTGAGGTCAAAGACTGACCTACTTAGTAACCGTTATACTTCAGTACCCTCGCCATAGCCTGTCAGATTCAATGTTTGTTTTCCACTTGTAGCAGATGCTTTCAAAGTCAGTACAGCAAGAACTTCAACCAATATACCTGAAATATAACAGATACTTTAATTTTACATTTACTGAAATAACAGTGTAAGAATAAATATCCTATGATGATTGCATTGCATTAGTAAACAAATTTTTTTCTAGTTACGAAGATAACTCGTTTATTGTAGAAAATTAGGCTAGCGGAAACAGTATCAATTGCTTCACAATCTCGTTATTCAGAACAAATTTCTGTTATCTTTTAGCATAAATCTTTTCATTCATGTATATGTAATTACACACACATATACATACCCTAGTATCTTTTACTTAATAGTAGATATTTATTTATGAGTGCTTAATATTTGATAAGCTGATAATGAATTAGGCTTTATGAAATTATTTATTACTCACTGTGCTAAAAAGGTACATAAATTATCTTATTATTTTTGACAGTGTCTATGGATGCATGTAATAATGGTTTATGTGTGTGTGTAGGTATTTATATTTTGGTGATGAATGTGAATGTTAAAAATTCAAACACAATAGAAGGATATGTAGTGAAAAGTAAGTTTGCCACTGTTGCCCATTACTCCATCAATTTCAGCTTATTTTCATCCTTTCAGACCTATTTAGATATCTCATTTAATCCTCAGCACAATGCTGCAAGGAGCATACTATTATTATTACTACCGAGGCAGGAGAATAGGGTCTGGAGGCAGGGAACTTAAGGCCAATTTGTGCTGACTTCCTAAAGCTGATTCAAGGGAAATACCAAGACCAGGCGTGGGGGTAGGGAACTTAAGACCAATTAACCAATAAACGCAAACCTCCTAAAGCTAAGCCGAAAGGAAAAGCCCTATCACCCCGCAGCCTTCCTGCTTCCACCACAGCTCAGCGAGAGGGAAAGCACCCTGGACTGGCCTCAGGCCAAGCACCACCGTCCCTTTATCTGCAGGCAGTGCCAGTTCACCTCAGCCTTTAATTAGCCGTGGACCAAATCCTTCATCCAGGTAAGGGGTCGCTGTTAGGGACCTCACAAGGAGTGCTTAAAACCCAGAAAACTTTGTAACTGAGTCTGTGAGCTGCTTGCTCTGGTCCACTCCCACCTTGTGGAGTGCTTTAATAAATCCCTACTTTCCTTTCTTGTTTCTGTGTTTCAGTCCTTTGTTACTTTGTGCGTTTTGTTCAATTCCTTTTTTTTTTTTTTTTTCCTTTTTAAACATCGTCTTGCTTGGTCACCAGGCTGGAGTGCAGTGGCGCAATCTTGGCTCACTGCAACCTCTGCCTCCCGGGTTCAAGCGATTTTCCTGCCTCGGCCTCCTGAGTAGCTGGGATTACAGGCATGTACCACCACACCCAGTAGTGGTGTTTAGAAGAGATGGGGTTTCATTCACCATGTTGGCCAGAATGGTCCCTATCTCTTGACCTCGTGATCCATCCCCCTTGGCCTCCCAACATGCTAGGATTACAGGCGTAAGCCACCACACCCAGTCTCAATTCTTTTTTTAAAATGCCAAGGACCTGGGCAACTCACATGGCCTCCCTTCTGGTAACGCTACTATTGCATAGGAGAGAAACTGGTGCTAACAAAGATTTAAGCCCCACGCCTTGCATCCATTTAAGTGATGGAGCTGAATTGTGAATCCAGTTTTCCTTAGGGCAGAGTCTAGGACCTTAGCCATTAGAAACATGACTTTTCTACCATATTTCCGCTCAAGGAGCGTCCAGTGACAGCCATCCCAGATAATTCTCTGGTAGAGGTTCCTACACAGAAATGTGTCTACGTTTTCCGGCTCTGTAGCACCCTGTGGCTGCTAATGGATGAGGATCTGGTTGGGGGAGACTCCCAAGAATTGAGTGAATGGATTGAATGGATGACCCAGGAAATGTGTGGAATCATTTTGAATGGAGACCCATTCCTTGAACAGGAAACCCATTTCTCAAATAACGTACTATTCATGTACTTCTGTTTTATTATCTGCTTTCAGAATTTGTGAACCCACAAGAACATTAATGTCGTTTGTTTCTACAAATAATCTCATGTTGGTGACATTTAAGTCTCCTCATATACGGAGGCTCTCAGGAATCCGGGCATATTTTGAGGTCATTCCAGAACAAAGTAAGTCTTCTCCAATTACAGAGATGTCACTTTTAGAAATATTTGTTATGAAAGCCTATTCCTATCTTTCTGGAGGCTGTGCTGGGACTCTGAATAAGGGTCCAGTCAGAAGAGACCATATTAGTTAATTTTGAAAGGATGAATTAAATAAGAACTATCAACTTAGTATAAAGGTGTTAATAAAGTTACTCAAAAGGCAAAAAGGGCATGAAGAGAAATGTAAGGTATCATGGATGTAACACGTGCAGGAAGCAACTGTCATCCCTAGGGCTGGGTGAACAAAGGAAAGAGGTTGAGATTATTATAGTTTAGAGCTTAGAGGAAGGAATATGTGGGATGAAACTCAGGCCTATGAGGAGGGGTTGCTGGTCAGCTGTTGCTGGTGTCACTGAGTTCAGAACTATGTTTTCATTTTATTTTATTAATTTATTCAATGTATTATCAGTCATAATTTCATTTTATTTCCTTTATTTCTTTCTCTCTTTTTTGCGATGGAGTCTTGCTCTGTCACCAGACTGGAGTGCAGTGGCATGATCTCTGCTCACTGCAATCTCTGTCTTCTGGATTCAAGGGATTCTCCTGGATCAGCCTCCTGAGTAGCTGGGACTTCAGGCACTCGCTACCATGCCCAGCTAATTTTTTGTATTTTTAGTAGAGACGAGGTTTCACCATGTTGGCCAGGATGGTCTCGATCTCTTGACCTCATGATCCGCCCGCCTCGGCCTCCCAAAGTGTTGAGATCACAGGCGTGAGCCACCGACCCACCTCAGAACTATGTTTTTAAAGAAAGTAATAGCATCCTGCAGATCTGCAGCTAAAACATATGATTTGAAAACAAATACAGAATTTGAGAATAAGTATTTTAGCTATATATCTGTAGGGTGCTATCTCTTTCTTCTGAAGAAAAAAACCCCCAAAGTTCAAGAAATGTATAAAGCTTGTTGATGAAGGAAGTGTGCATTAGTAATAAAATAAATGTATGAAGCGTATTTTTCCATAATCGCACAGCTGCGAGTCATTGTGTGTCACTGGGTATCTTTTTCAGGGTGTGAAAACACAGTGTTGGTGAAAGAAATAACTGGCTTTGAAGGGAAGATTTCAAGTCCATATTACCCGAGCTACTATCCTCCAAAATGCAAGTGCACCTGGAAATTTCAGGTAGCCGAGTTTTACCAGTGACTTAGAAAAATATTACTGCTCTATTTTTAATACTGTGAATTTCATTACATTAATTTTTTAATTATAAAAAGAATATTGCTTAATTTTATAAAATTTTGGTATTATTGAAATACATTATTTACAATACAACACTTTTCTGTAATTTCAACCCTCTGCTGGTAAATGTCCTGCTCTTGGCATACTGGGGCTTGTGTCTCAGATTAATTTTATTTGTATGAAAATGCAAAGGCATTGTTGAAGGTTCAAACAATTTTTTTTTTTGAGACGGAGTTTCGCTCTTGTTACCCAGGCTGGAGTGCAATGGCGCGATCTCGGCTCACCGCAACCTCCGCCTCCTGGGTTCAGGCAATTCTCCTGCCTCAGCCTCCTGAGTAGCTGGGATTACAGGCACGTGCCACCATGCCCAGCTAATTTTTTGTATTTTTAGTAGAGACGGGGTTTCACCTTGTTGACCAGGATGGTCTCAATCTCTCGACCTCGTGATCCACCCGTCTCAGCCTCCCAAAGTGCTGGGATTACAGGCTTGAGCCACCGCGCCCGGCCTTCAAACAATTATTTTATTATGATAGAGCACATTTATCAATTCTTAATTACTTCATCACCAGCATTGTAATAGGAATAATAATAAAATTATGAATTGGATTAGGCAGTACAGTTAGCCCTCTGTATCTGCAGGTTTGGTATCTGTGGATTAAACCACATATCAAAAAATTTTACAAACACACTATAAAATACAACAATAAAAATAATGCAAATAAAAGCCAATACAGTATAACAACCATTTATATAGAATATAATTGTATTAGGTATTATAAGTAATCTACAGATGATTTAAAGTATAGGAGAGGATGTGCATAGATTACACGCAAATACTAAACAATTTTATATAAGATACTTCAGTATCTGAGAATTTTGATATCTGTGGGGTTCCTGGAACCAATCCTTCACAGATACCAAGGGACAACTGTATATGTTTCAGTTGTATAAGCAAACCAGAGTGCAAATGTATATGAAGTATCTATCTATCTATCTATCATCTATCTCTCCCTCTGGTGTTAGACAAGGCATTTATGCTTTTTAAAAAAAATCTTAGTAAACTGTTTTTTCTTTTTCCACCTATAATATCACATGGAGACAGGGCAAAGTGTCACCTTTGTTCATTCAGCATATACGTATAAAATCATTATTGTGTGGCGTAGCAATTTAGATGAATTAGATGCAAATGGCAAGCAGCATGTCATTTGCATGTATTCAGTATATTATTGAATGACTGCTATGGGCCAGGCACTCAGGCATGATTCTGGACACTGGGGATCCATGAAATCAGACACACACACACAGAAGCAGCCCTGCTCTCATGGAGCTTACCTTCCAGCATGGGAAGGCAAGTCATAAACAAGCAAGATAAATACACGTAATTTGTGTCATAAAGATAAAATGCTATGGAGAAGAGTGAAGTGGGGAAGCGGGCTCTATAGCTTGAGTCGGGGGTGGGAGGTGTGGGGGATAACAAGTTAGGTGTTTGTTACCTTAAATAGGATGCTCAGGGAAAGTCTTGCTGACAAGGGAACATTTGCAGATAAACCTGGAAGATGAGGGAACTCACCTTGTGAATGGGATAAGAATGTTGCAGGCAAAGGGAACAGCTGAGGCAGGGACTCTGAGGCAGGAGTGTGCTTGATGCATATATGTTTATTTGTGCATAGTGATAATCATTCAAATAATTTCATTACTCTACCCAAACCTGTAAGTTGGTGTCAATATCTTGATGGCATGTATCCTTAAATTAAAAAAAAATAACTATTACAAACATTTCCAAAGTGATTAGGAGATAAAGGTGCTGGACCCTTGTTCACTGCCAGATTCTCAAGGCTTCAGGGCAGCAGAAATGCAGGGCCTCAGATGACCAGTGAGTCTGAGGAGGAGAGGGCAAGTTTGTCCTCCTTAGTGGTATTATATATATATATGCAGACTACTCCTTTTTTTGATCACAAAACTAAAAAAATTTAAAGCACTATAAATGATACTCTTATTCAATTAAGAAAGAATTAGAAAGCTTGAAAATAGATGAACCCAATTTAACTCTCTTAAATGTAAAAATTTCTTAAATAATTCCTGGGTGAAAGTGAAAATCAAAACTAAAACTTTATGTCATATCAGACATAACACACATGTATACCACAAAATGCAACAAATAAGTCAGTTGCATGATGACACACACACACACACACACACACACACACACACACACTGTGTTTGCTCATACACATAGGCAGCTTTCTCTTCTGATGTCTTCCAGGAAGATCTAGGGGTGCCTCACTAACAGCCTTCAGAAACACTGAATTTAATATGAAGAGGATACTGATTCATTTCTCCTTTATCTAAAGAATCTGAATGATGCTTTAAATCAACTGTGTCATTGTGAATATTAAAAGAGGAAAGTGTTTACACTCATTAACAAGTGGGTGTTTTTAACGTTAAATTCACACTAACAGAGAGAAACTGAAACCCAGAGATACTGATATGTCCTAAGTCACCCTGCTCCACTTGGGACCCAGCAGCGGCTCCCTGAATCCGTGGCTGCCTGCTTCCTTCATCACCATGTTGTCTTCCTCATCCTGCTTTGTTCGGGAGAACTGGTTTACTCCACTGTGGGCCACAGAGCACAAGGAGTAGAATGACCTTAAAACAACAAGCCACAGAACTGAGTAAATACATCCTTTGATTGAAGCGTTTTTTCTGACGTAATGTTTGTTTTCACAGACTTCCCTACCAACACTTGGCATAGCACTGAAATTCCATAACTATTCAATAAGCAAGAAGAATATGAAAGGCTGTGAGCATGGATGGTGGGAAATTAATGAGCACATGTAAGTGATTTCCATGTGTTAGGCATCTGATGAAAGGTTCATAGCTGTGTGTTCCTTGTCCTCAAAGAGTTTGCACTTTACCATTTACAGATAGGGAAACTGAGGGATATAGGGGTTATGTAAATTGCTCAAGGCCATGCAGCTCATAAGTAATTGAGGCAGGATTCACACCCATGTCTTAGGGCTCCTGCCCCACCACTGCTCTCTGTTGCTGGGCTACAGATGTGTACATTCTACACTTCACAAGAGTATTTGGCAAATGAATTTTTCAAGTCCTGGATCCATGGAGAAACATAATAAATTGGGGGTTTGCTGGGTAAAAAAAAAAAAAAAAAAAAAAAAAAAAAAAAAAAGTTAGAGACCATTAACCAATTCTGTGTGGTAGAAGAGTCCAAGTTGGCCTGGCTGGATCCTGAGGCTGGAAAATGGGTTGAAGCCAATCAGAAATCGAGGGACTTAGGGTTAATCAATCCACTTGGCTCTAGAACCAATCTACTAGATGCTTACTCTCACTCTTAATTTCTCTCTTAATTGTTGTTGTTGATTTGCATCTAAATCTGTGACAGATTAAATAGGCACTCACTTGAATAGTTCTCTTTTTTTTTTGAGACAGACTTTTTTTCTTTTTTAACAAGAGTTTTGCTCTGTCACCAAGGCTGAGTACTGTTGTGTGATCTTGGCTCACTGCAGCCTCCACCTCCTGGGTTCAGGTGATTCTCCTGCCTCAGGCCAATTGTTATCCAAATCTTGGTTCTACTTACTGGCTATTTGAACTTTAGCAAGTTATTTCACATCTTTATATGTTGGTGTCCTCACTTACCATGTGTCTGTCTATAGAAACTGATTCTTGCTGGCTGTCTCGTCTCTCACTTTTAAAACTTGCATTTCATAAGCCACTCTTATGCCTCACTGCATCCTCTCCCCTTTAAACTCCAGCCCAAGCGTGTGATCTCTTTCCTCTTGATTCCCCTTAACATGCCTAGCAAGGCTCATCTCTGCAAAGAAACGCTACTAAATGTTAATGGTGAACATAAAGAAAATCACTATGAGATTCAGATAACATAGTCAGCATGTTTTTAAGAGCACAGGATTCTGATCTCAAGACGGCCAACTCTGGCTTGGCTTGGCTTTCAGGTGCCTCTCAAACCGTGGCTCCAAGTTAGCCAGAAGGACATCTGTACTTGCCATATCTTCCTCATATCTCAGAAGTTGGTCTAACAGCTCATCAGTTCCTGTACTTCAGCCAATTTCAGAAGACCTTTCCTGAATAACACTTGAATGCTTTCCTCCTTTAGTCCCTAAAATCAAAGATCATCTGTGCTCCTGAATGCCAGTGTCTGATCCATGGAACATGCCTGTTTCCCAAGTGCTTTGGGGACTGGAGTGATTGGCATCACAGGTTCCAGTGGAGGTCATTACCCCCAAGCCTTGTGTCTGCCGTCTCCCATCAACCTTGCGGGTTTCCCTGTGGGAAGAGCCTCACCTATGCAGGGCGGTGAACTAACTTACAGGCCTGCAATATAATAATACTGCATTCTCCACTAACCACAGTGCTAATGTAGTAAGAATTGTTAACAGGAGGGATATTTTTCTCAAAAAGATACTGGGGGGCATTAGGTGATGAGAGATAAGAAAAAAAAAATCAAGGTAGGGAAATATTGGAGACAGATACATTAATTCTTTGAACTTTTGCCAAGGACAAGCCCTTATGTACAAATAGAATTTCAATTTAGATTGAAATAAGGTTATCTTTTGCTTTTAGTCTTGCTGGAATTCTTTGCATATTTTCAACCTGAACAAATGGAGTCCACTTTCCTTAGCAGAGAGGCTTGTGGACAAAAGCAGGCAATTCTTGTGTTACACAGGTTTTCACATTGTAAAAGGAGAGAGGACTGGGAGAATTAAATCCATATTTCTTTGGGTCCTAAGTGTTGGTGAGGGAAGCAACAGGTCAATGGTGCTGTTATTGTTCTATTAGGCAGAGGAGAAAATAGAGAGGGCAGAAGTTACTTGATCACAGTCACGTGGCCTAGAATGACTGACTACCATTATCTCTACCATACGCGTCTCTGTTTCTGGAAACCAAATGATCGAAGTATTAGAGAATTCATCCTGAATAGAAACGCAGTCAACAGAACCTCAAGCTGTGTGTGCTCCCTGACTCTTATCTCCTCAGGTACTGTGGCTCCTATATGGATCATCAGACAATTTTTCGAGTGCCCAGCCCTCTGGTTCACATTCAGCTCCAGTGCAGTTCAAGGCTTTCGGACAAGCCACTTTTAGTGGAATATGGCAGTTACAACATCAGTCAACGTAAGCCTGGGATCACTTCCTTAGAAAACCTTAGTAAATGCTTACATGGAGGATAACATTTTATAATCCTAAACTGTGAGAATTTAAGAAATGAACACTGCTTTATTTCTCCTATTTCCTTTTACATACTTATTTTTATAATAAATAAATATACAAGTATAAAAATATATAAATATTTAATATATAAATACATAATAAAATATATATGATATATAATATAAATATGGAAAATTACATCTTTATTACTACTGTACTTTATTAAAGAAATAATATAACTTTTAAATGTTACTGATTTATAGTTGAAAAATAATTTCTCACATTATTCCTTAAAGACAAGCCATTTATGGGTTTGTTGTTGCTAGCTATCATTTTCTGTAAATATGATGTTCACAGCAGCATATAGTGGATCCAGAGCCAACACTTGTCACTCACTTTGGTCCATGCTTGCACAGGAAGAGTTGTTTGGTGGAGGGAGTTCAAATATCAGTCCTCAGAATGTTGAGCTTGAAATTCATACTGAAAACTACTGGAAGAGTGGCCAGGAAGGGATCCTCAGAAAGGGCAGTGTGTGAGGGAAGTCATTAGAACTGCAGAGAGTAGATAATGACATGCTCAGGAAATCGTCGACCCATTTTAAGAGGGGAAAACTAAAGATTGCTCACTGAGGAGTCCACAAGGATATGACTTGAGAGAACACTTCTTTAGACTATGTCATTCTTTGCCAATCCCTAATAGACCTTCTTCTGGATTCAGAATATTACATCCTGAATATCAGAGTATTACAGTTTCCAGCAGAGTCACAGGTAGATAAGTAAGTAAGCTGTTTTAATTGTTTTTCAAACCATAACTATTTTCCAGCATCTCATCCACTCCATCATGTGCCATTGAAATTGTGTTTGACTTGACCGTACACTCTCCTCCATTCTTCTGGACAAGGGGAGGAAGGATTTATTTATTCTCTAATGTTTATCTACAAGCTCAGGAGGAGTGATTCAATATCAGGAATGAATCTTGAATCAGGGAATGGATCATTGATCAGAAGCCTGGTTGAAGAGGGCAGGAGTCTGGGTTTGCGGACAGTCAGTAGTCTCTCTAGGACCAGTGTGATAAGAGCAGTGTTTACCAATATGTTTTGGAGCACAGCTCCCTTGAAAATGTAATTTAAGACATACAGAATAATTCATTTGATCACAGAAGATTCAGGGACACCAGAAGTCAATTTAAAATTCTCTGGGGCAGTCTGAAGACTCCACATTAAAAATGCTGGGCTCCCTTAGGTATGTTCCAGCGTTCACATTCTTCAGGTAAATGACAAAGTCATTGAGCTGAGACTAGACTGTGGAGGTAGTAGAAGTTTGCTTGTGGATATGACGCGAATGCAGTGTTCACCCAGAGCTCCAGGTGGATACTGCTTTCTTCCTTGCTCTTCTGTGTTCTGCATTTTTGTCTTTCAGTGACTGGCAGCCTTCATTTGATGGAGACACTATATAATTATTACTGGTACTCTGCCAACTCCCTAACCATTTCACACATCATATTTCTTTGTTAATGTGGTCTAGTGATTTTCAGGGATCTATCCAAGATTTTCTATTTTCTGTTGCCCATAGCCTGCCCTGTTGGATCTTTTAGATGCTCCTCCGGTTTATGTGTCCCTCAGGCCCAGCGCTGTGATGGAGTAAATGACTGCTTTGATGAAAGTGATGAACTGTTTTGCGGTGGGTATTCAAGCTTTTAATATGACTTCCTTATGAATAAGTAAGTTCTCAGGACCATGATTGCTGCTGGTATGTATCCTTAGTCTTTGCAGTTATTATCTATTGCTGCATAACCAACTACCCCAAAACCCGGTGGCTTAAACAATCATTTATTCTTGATCAGGCATCTGTGGATTTTCTGGGATCTGACTAATCTAGGTGGGGCTCATATGGGTGGCTCTGCTTCAAGCATTGGGTCCTCCTGAACTTGATTCTTCCAAGATTGGAATCAGCTCTCCTTTTGATGGCCCTTTGCCTCACAGAGCCAGTGGGCTAGTCATGGCAGTGGCAAAAGGAAAAGAGGGGAGAGCAGAAACAACATGGTTTCCCCTAAGGCCTGGGCTTGAAACTGGTATGCCATCATTGGTGTCACATTCTATTGTTCAAAGCAAGTCACATAGCTGAGAACAAAGTCAGGGGTAGGGAAATTTACTCTGTACACCTTGGGGCTATGGTAACACTGGGGTGCATAATGCTACCACACGGAGTAAAGATCTGTGGCTTGTAACTTAATTCACCACAACCTTAAACACTGGAATCCTATTTGAAGGCAGATTCTCCACCTAGAGAGAAGCTCAGCATTTGCAGAGCACTACTCCTTCAGCATGCTCCTTTATGGAGCCCAGCTCTCGGCTGTTGTTTATAAATAAAGGAGAATGGGTTGTGTGTGTGTGTGTGTGTGTGTGTGTGTGTGTGTGTGTGTGTGTGTTTTCTTTTCCTTGAGACAGGGTCTCGCTTTGTCACTCAGGCTAGAGTGCAGTGCGTGATCACAGCTCACTGCAGCCTTGACTTCCTTGACTCAAGAGATCCTCCTGCCTCAGCCTCCTGAGTAGCTGGGACTACAGGTGTGCACCACCATGTCTCACTAATTTTTAGAAGATTTTTATTAGAGACAATGTCGCACTTTGTTGCTCAGGCTGGTGTCAAACTCCGGGCCTCAGGCAATCCAACTGCCTTGGCCTCCCAAAGTACTGAGATTACAGGCATGAGCCACGGCAGCCAGCCCCATAAAAGATAAAGTTTTGTTGTTGTTTTTCTAACCTGTACAATTTGTACTGACATTACGTTGGTGATGACTAAAGTGTGGGATAACTGGGTGTTCTTATTTTGGGTGGAGAATCTCTGCCTTAATTTTTCATGGCTATTTGCACCTTATTCCTGAATCTAAGTCTGGTTTCAGGGAGCAATATGGGAAGGACAATTCACTGGATTATGTGATACCAATGTCAGCATTTTCTCGTGAAAGTCCAGAGTTTTTAAATCAAATACAGTTGCAATGGTGATGCTATTTAATCTTTTTCATATTCTTGGAAAAATATACTTACTATGCTATATATAACTGAAAAATTGTATTAATGAAAAATAATGTGGGGGTCTGTCCTGCAGACCCTGACTCAGTGACGGATGAATAACATGCACTCAAACACAGAATGCAGTGGAAGAGCGAGCTGGGGTGTCTGGGCCACTCACTCAAAGGAGTTAATGGCAGCCGGCCTCCAGCAGTCCTGACTCCAGGCTTTTATTTAGTGTATCAAAGGATAAGGGTCTTTGGATCAATACCATTAGAGGATAATTAATTTGTGCCGATCCTCTGTGTAGAAGGCAGTTAACCACTAGCGATGATCAAAGGTTTTGCTAATGGAGATGGAGGTAAGGACTTATCTGGAGAAACTTCTTTCACAATTTCTAGTATATATTCTACTGTCCTAATGCCCTAGGGTAAGAGCTGGTCACCTTCGACCCATTCAGTCATTACAAGCTATGTAAACCTTTGGCCTTCCAAAAAGGTTTGTGACTATTCCCTAAAGCTATCTCTAATATCTTTCCTTTAATATTTTTGCCGCCACCCTGAGTGAACCTCTACAATGAGATACTTTATTTATTTATTTATTTTTTTAAAGACAAGGTATTGCTCTGCCATCCAGGCTGGAGAGCAGTGGTGTGATCATAGGTCACTGCAGCCTCGAACTCCTGGGCTCAAGGGATCCTCCCCACTCAGTCTCCTGAGTAGCTTGGCCTACAGGCACACACCACGAACCCCACTAACTTTTTTACTTTTCGTACAGATGGGGTCTCACTATGTTGCCCAAGCCAATCTAACTCCTGACTTCAACTAATCCTCCCACCTTGGCTTCCCAAAGTGCTGGGATTACAGGCACGAGCCACCACGCTTAGTTTATGCCTTTTTTTTTTAATTGGCAAAACAAAAAACAAAAAAATTGTCTAAGCTTATGGTTCATTGATTATTTAAATCTATAGTGTTCGATTTCTTAAGAAAATAAATACTGATTGTTATATAATGACTGAGGTTTTTTTTTACATTATTATTCTTTGTGCTGGTGCTGATTCTCCAAACAAAAATGATTCTTGTTAATTTATAATAAGGACTTTTTGGTAATCATTATTCCTCATTGTGCCACTTTTTGGAGCTATTCTCTAAGAGTTCACTAGGTCTGCCCAGAGACCTAATGAACAATTTTAGGACAGCAATATCCTCCTACCTGCCCTCACAAGAGATACCTCTGAAAAAACAGTCGCAGATAGCAAAACTGGTAACTTTTCATAAAACCAGAAATATCTAAGAAATCATACTTTCTAAATTTGCTTGCGTGTACTTGTTGCTGGTCTAAAGGCAATTAATGAAAGTATTCCAAAGGGGAAAAATGTGATAGATTTACATGAATATTTCCTAATTCAGGAAATGGATCTCATCAGACAAAATAATTCCAAAGAGACCACAGGACAACATAAACCCAAAGTCTGTTATCCTTTAAGATCTCACATTCATTAATTCATTCAATGAAATCTTTAGTAAACAACTACTATTTGTTCAGGAGCTTGAGGTACAGAGATGAAGAAGACAAAATCTCCAATCTCAGAACAGTTTTATTTTGCTTAGAAAAATAGATGAGTTTAATTTAGATCATAGCTTATGCTTTTTATTTTCCTTAAAATAAATTACTATTATGTATTTAGTGGTGATTA
The DNA here is from genome assembly GCF_048565385.1 of Saimiri boliviensis. NCBI lineage: Eukaryota > Metazoa > Chordata > Mammalia > Primates > Cebidae > Saimiri > Saimiri boliviensis. Next base: position 38,964,229 of record NC_133456.1, on the reverse strand, counting down.
AATAAATAAGCCACTAGAGTTTAACGCATTTATACAAAAGCAAAAATCAGACTTGACAAACTCAAGTGCTAGAAATTATACCAAAGTTTAAACACCCACTTTTCCTCATGGAAGTGTCAGTTTTAAGGAAAATACACTTTTTGTTTCATTTAAGTCATCGGAATGATTTGTACCTTGAGACTGGCACTGCTGATCATCAGAGAACCCAGCTGATATCTCAGGCTCATGAACTTTGTTTTATTTTTTATTCTAGTGAGCCCTCAACCTACCTGCAATACCAGCTCCTTCAGGCAGCATGGCCCTCTCATCTGTGATGGCGTCAGGGACTGTGAGAATGGCCGGGATGAGCAAAACTGCACTCAAAGTGAGGGAGGGTCCTCTGTGCCCTGCTGTTCCTCCTATGAAACTCTCCTGAATCAGGACAAAAATACCTCTGATGGGTTAGGGGTTATGGCAATCAACTTGTCCCAGTTTCTCTGGAACTTTTCCAGATTTAGTACTGAAAGCCCCTTGTCTTGGGAACCCCTTTAGTTCCAAGGGAACAAATTGGGACAGTTGGTCACTCTAAATGGGGTGGAGAGAGTGTGTGTGTGTGTGTGTGTGTGTGTGTGTGTGTGTGTGTGTGTTCTTGTATGAATACTGGCAGATTCTTATTGCTTACTTGCTTTTAATGATGCTCAAGATTGTAGGATACAGAGGACCTGATGTAGAGGAACTTGCCAAATACTGGAATGGAACACATTTCACTGTCACCCTTGCAGAAACAAACCTCTGAGGTTGTGAACAAATGTGTTGTAATTAACAAATCTGTCCTTTTGCTGCCTACTGATATAAAATAACTGAATACGGCAGTGATTTTTGCTCAAAAGTTTTTTTGGAGAATAAGACAAGGTAATAGCAAAGAGGCTCCAGCCTAAAGCCACTGATATGGTGCACTTCTTCACATCTCACCTGCTGTAGGAGAAAGAAGAGGTGGTTGGATTGATTCTCAACAGATATGCCTGCCAGCCTTCAAATGGCTTTTCTTAGGTGAAGAAACAGATCACTGTGAGCTTGTTTCACTTCTCTCTGCCATTTATTCCAGAGCAGCAAATACCAATCCTATGATTCAACCATTGTTATGAGGTTCGGGGTTATGCATTCACATCTCATTTACTCAATTTGTTTCTGGCTAAGGTAAGCTGTTTCTTCTTTTGTCCGTTTTTAGGTATTCCATGCAACAACAGAACTTTTAAGTGTGGCAATGATATTTGCTTTAGGAAACAAAATGCAAAATGTGATGGGACAGTGGATTGTCCAGATGGAAGTGACGAAGAAGGCTGCAGTGAGTAGAAATTCATTCTTTGGATTCCTGTATTCCCTCTTCAGTTTACTTGTTTTATATTTTCATTCCCTTCTTGGAGGTTGACAAAAGCCAAAAGAATAGTAACTATTGGCAAACTGAGTCTGAAATTGTTTCTCAGAAATAAAAACTTTAGAATAGATTCTGTCTTCTTGATGACAGCATTAATAAATTAATTTTTTATAATGAGAACTTTCACTTTCTAATAACTTTAATCAAGGGAGAAGATCTTGAATAAAAAACATCCTGTGAGAAAATAAATAGGTATTGGAACACAGTATCTATTGTTGACTTGTTAATAATGTCTTATGTTAGGAACAATATTAAGTGCTGTTTCTTGCTTTAGGTTTGACCCAATAACTAATCTCCCGCATGCTCCTATTAGTCATGTGGCCACTAATTGGCCATGTGGCAACATGTAAATTATACATCTTTACCAATACTATTTACACTGGTAAACAATTGCTCTGATAACCAGTTTTCCCAGTAGGTTTTCATTTGTAAGGGACTTAAACATCTTTTCCCAAATGCTTCTTGTCACATCAAGACAAAGAAATTCAAAGGTCAAGAATTTCTTCAAAGAAATTCTCAATTCATTTACATTCCTCTTTACCTGACAATCTAAGTCCACAGGCTGCTGTTGATGTCAGCCCAGCTGTTACAAAAGGTCTCCCTCCTCCTCCCACATGCATTGTGGTTTAGAGCCTGTGTCAGGGCATGCTTCAGAAAGGAGGGAGTGGTTTGGTACTGGTTTCAGACATATTCACGTATTCTCTGTCCTCTAGATAAGGAGATTTCAAATTGCTACCTAGTGAGTCAGTTTCCAGCTAGCACTAAACCTGGCTTCATTTCCATTTTTCTTCCATGTCGATCTTTAAATCCCATGCCCTTTCTCCACTAAAGCCTGCAGCAGGAGTTCCTCCAGCCTTCACCGCATCATCGGGGGCACAGACACACTGGAGGGGGGTTGGCCATGGCAGGTCAGCCTCCACTTTGTTGGATCTGCCTACTGTGGTGCCTCGGTCATCTCCAGGGAGTGGCTTCTTTCTGCAGCTCACTGTTTTCATGGAAACAGGTAGGGCATCTCAATCCCTACTCTCAAGTGGCACTCTCTGGCCACAGATGATATATCTGCCCTCAAGTTGTGGGAAGCAGATCCCTGTTGGAGACATTCAATCAACTCATTTGAGATTTCATTTTTTTGGATCCCACTTGTGTGACAAACTTTTTTTTTTTTAGGTATTATTGGTACAAAAAAAGAACACAAAGGAAACATCAAGAATAAATAGGCTTTTACTAAGGCTGAGAAAATAAGATAGGGCTTTTAACTCAGAGGGAGCAAACTTAAGAGGGAATGTGTGGAGAATGTGGAGAAGAATGGGCACTGGAGAGTGACAGCAAAACGCAGATCCCTATTTAAACTAGGAGAGGGATCCTGGAGAGGCCCATTAGGATTGGTTTGGAAGGGCTCTGTCTATCTTTAGCAATGGGATTATTATGGAACAGATGCTCTTCCAGCTAAGGGTAAGAAGACATCTTAGAAAATAACCTCACTTAAAATTTAAACTTATTTTGAATCTACTGAATCTTAGGTTGAAAAAAATAATTCACTTCTAATTCTGTATTTGTTTTTTGTATTTCAATGAAGTTATACAATTTGGGTATTTGCTTCTCCTGGAAATTAAAGGACTTGTATTATTAAGATAGCTTCACATCTGTTTGATCATTAGTCCCTAATGCTGTGAAACTGCTCCAAATAATGTGTTAACCCTAATATTTCTTTGGGTGTCCACTGCCACTCATGAGACATCAGCTAAGCAGATTAGTGAGCAAAATTTTGGAGCTTCCTCATTTTCTTCACTCCCATCCTTTGCCCCCACTGTTATGCTGATGGAGATGGAAGCCTCACATGGAGATTACAAGTCCTTTCGTGACTTGTGCAAGGTCATGGGGGTCAAGATTGGGATTCTCAAAAGACTCATAGGTTGGTGACCCTATGAATGGGCATTGTTGAGCAGTAACAGTAGTGATCATTAAGGCTTCTGGTAGTTTGCCAGAAGGAATTTCATTAAGTTCCTGCTTATAACACTTTGATTGCTAATCTATCTTGGTATTCATATCATTTAAATTTGATAGTAGGGTTCTCCATGAAATGCCATTGTCAGCATGAAAAGGAAGAATGCAACAAATTAATTCTAGTTACCAGCATTCTTGACCTGTGTGTGGTTCATGGACTATCAGTGGCAAGAAAATGTCCAGGCATTTGCTGAGGACATTGTTGAATGAATTTTCTATAACTTGTCACTCCTACCATAGCTTACTTCATTTCTGGCTTTAATAATGAGACAACGGAGGCCTACAATTATGATTTCTGCCATAGTCCCTAGACAGGGCTGGTGGCTATAGCAAGGGAAGTCAGGCCCTTCTTTTTCAGCCCTCAACTCTTTAGAGTGCTTGTTTGCAAGCGATATATGGTTCTTTAAGCTGCTAACTTTGTGTTTCATTACTGTTCTATCAGGCTGTCAGATCCCACACCATGGACTGCACACCTTGGGATGTATGTTCAGGGGAATGCCAAGTTTGTCTCTCCGGTGAGAAGAATTGTGGTCCACGAATACTATAACAGTCAGACTTTCGATTATGATATCGCTTTGCTACAGCTCAGTATTGCCTGGCCTGAGACCTTGAAACAGCTCATTCAGCCAATATGCATTCCTCCCGCTGGCCAGAGAGTTCGCAGTGGGGAGAAGTGCTGGGTAACTGGCTGGGGGCGAAGGCATGAAGCAGGTGTGTGTATGAATGAGTGGTTATGCCCTTCCCCTGCAGAGGATGATAAGGTGTTTATATAGAGCTTTAGGGTTCACAGAGAGGGTTTGTGTGTATCATCTCCTTTGAGCCTCCTGACAACTCTGGAAGGTTGGATTGAAGGACGGTATTATTTTTCCTTTTTAATGATGCTTTCCGGCCGGGCGCGGTGGCTCAAGCCTGTAATCCCAGCACTTTGGGAGGCCGAGGCGGGTGGATCACGAGGTCAAGAGATCGAGACCAACGTGGTCAACATGGTGAAACCCCCTCTCTACTAAAAATACAAAAAAATTAGCTGGGCATGGTGGTGCGTGCCTGTAATCCCAGCTACTCAGGAGGCTGAGGCAGGAGAATTGCCTGAACCCAGGAGGCGGAGGTTGCGGTGAGCCGAGATCGGGCCATTGCACTCCAGCCTGGGTAACAAGAGCGAAACTCCGTCTCTAAATAAATAAATAAATAAATAAATAAAGATGCTTTCCACCTGCTTCAAAAGAAGCAGGGCCCATCTCATAAAGAGGGAGAGGACTGTGTATGAGCAAGGCAGGATTGACTAGATAGTTATGGGCCCTTGTCACACGCTGAAGAGTATGCTATGTTATTCATTAGAGAAGGAGCAATTCCTCCCTTTTCATTCAAAGAAGTGATTCATTTATAAAGGAGAGAAGGACACACATACACATTCCACTATGTCAACTCATAGGCAACAGTCTGGAAGATTATGTGAGTATGTCCTGTACCTATGCAGCTGGCCAAGGGATACGAGTGAGGTCTGGACTCCAGCCTTCCCTTAGTTCCCAAACCAAAAATTCAGGCCTGGAGTTTATACCAGCCCGAACTGAGTCCACCCAGAGGCGATACCTTTGTGCAATTCCTCTGACCTGAGAGGACATCTTTTCAATATGCACAAAGATCAGGCTGTATAGTAGGGAAGTCCCTGCATCTACCCTGCCAAGGTTTTCCATGGTCCAGGATTTAAGGTGGGATTCTGAATATATAGTGAGGGGAAGAATCCAGTGTTTTGTGAATGTCTCCTCAAATGCTAGTGCTAATATTTTCCCTTGATCTTCCAATAACCTCACATTCTTTTGCTGTCCTTTTCAAGGGTTTAGGACACACACAGTGTCTGTAATTCTTGAACCTTACCTTTAGCCTCATTTTGACACTCTAAAGTGTGGGCGGCTTCCCAAAGGCAGCTTCTCACTGCTTTCATTTAGTTATTGAAGTAGTAATACTCACCACCAGTTTCGGTCCACTGAAGTCCAGGGTCCTAAGGAGGGAAGGCAGCTGACTGAACACTTGTAACTTTGATAGGTTACTGTGCTCAGTGCTTTGATTACATTATCATATATCACTAAAGGAAAGTGTCTTCCCAACCAACTTATGAGATGTTTTCTTTATAAGTCTGAGTATGTGTGTGTGTGCTTATTTTTCTGAATCTTCTTAGCTAGGTAGGTTCAAAAGGAAGTGAAAGGGCTACATGCAAACTGTTAGGTTTTTATGGTTCATCAGAGACACCCGTATATCAGTTATGCTGTTAAAGAGCTCTCTTGAATAGCAGATATTGGTAATAACTGGTGCTGACTCACTATCCTACTGAAATCAGGAGGGAAATGGGGAGGAATATGGCACAGTTGTTCAAGTAATTGAGTCAGACCTTGGGTCTGACTCTTGCGTTACTTGCTAGCTTTGTATCACCAGGCAAGTCCTTTAGTCTCTTAACATTCCATTTCTTGATCAGCAAAATGAGGATGATAGTAGAAGTTACCTCAAAGAATTGCTGCTCTGAGGGTAAAAGGAGATAATGTGTGTTAACTTTTCAAATGAAGCCCTGAAGACATGTAGCCATTACCACTAACAACACTTCTACTTCCAATGTGTTTTGCAGATAATAAAGGCTCCCTTGTTCTGCAGCAAGCAGAGGTAGAACTCATTGATCAAACTCTCTGTGTTTCCACCTATGGGATCATCACTTCTCGGATGCTCTGTGCAGGCTTAATGTCAGGCAAGAGAGATGCCTGCAAAGTAAGTCATTGTACCTTTCCCTTGATTAACATGTTGTGCTTTCCATAAATGCTTTCTCACTTAATCTACATAACACTGGGAAATAACCAGGGTAGGTACTTGCCTTAACTCATCTGAGCGTCTCAGATATTAATTTTAATCCAATTGCCTAAGATCATGGAGAGGTATTGAAATAATTGATTCTATAGAATTCAGTTTTCTATGATGTGCCTCATGTATTTTCCTTCAATATTTAGAGGATGAGATCAACATTCACCATTCTGCCATAATTTTCTTATAACCAATTTATTTCCTACTTCCTTGGCAGCTGCCATTTAATTTCTAAAATGCAAAGGGTTTTTATTTACTCACTCCTTTGAAGCATATGCTGGGGAAGGAAGAGAGGAATGGAGAGGTAGCAGAGAGTACTCATTTGTAGGTCACTCTGCAGGCCCTTGGCAGTGGGAAAGTTGGAGGCCACCTTTGGGGAGACATTTCTGAGATTCCAATCTGTGCAGTTACCTAAATGATTGCCAAAGAGTAAACAGATGCTTTAGAGCAAGCTTGTCCAACCCAGGGCCCATGGGCCACGTGCAACCCAGGATGGCTTAAAATGTGACCCAACACAAATTTGTAAACTTTCTGAAAACATTATGAGATTTTTTTGGTAATTTTTTTTAGCTCATTAGTTATCATTAGTGTTAGTATATCGTATGTGTGGTCCATGACAATTCTTCTTCTTTTAATGTGGCTCAGGGAATCCAAAAGATTGAACACCCCTGATTTAGAAGGTGAGTAGGACAGTGGGAGCGGCTCTTTCATCTTTCCACAACCTTAGCCATGATGCCACAAAAACTCATCCTATAATAATGACTTCTGTCTTCTGAGCTCCTATTTTATGGCAAGCAGTGTGCTAGGTTCTTTACATAAAGTCACTCCAATGATTATTTTTTCTTCATTTTATGGAAGAGGAAACTGGGCACAGAGAGGGTAAGTAAATTGCCCAAGGTCATACAGCTAGTAAGTGTAAATGTCTGAGCTGGGATTTGAACCCTTGCCTCTCTAATGCTCAAGGTATTCTATTTTGGGTGTTTCCCATAGCTAGTCAGTTACATAGCCCTGTTCCACACAGCCACCAGTGTTTACTTGTTAAACTTAGTCGAGTTGATGTGGTGGCAATTAGAATAAAAAGCCCAGTTTCCCTACTAGTTGGAATTTTCCTAATCAGGTATAAGATCATAATTTGGATACATGGGCAAATTTGTTGCCTCTGAGTAAATTGCAAGATTATCTACCCTCTGAAATAGGAAAATAAAGCCTACATATTATAATTTAAAGGACTAGTACAGTGGAAATTATGTTTACACTTTGAATTATTTAAGCCTTTGCTTAGAGGAATTGAGATATCAGAAAGGACTCTCAAGTGATGGTGATTTGTTTGTGATGACTGTGGGCCAGTAGTTGTTAGGATTTTTTCACTGGACCTGGCTAACTAAACAGAGTCTCTTCTCCACGGGGCTGTGAGCCAATCATTGGAGTTGCATGGCCCAGAGATAGACGTAAACCTTCCGAGATAACCATGCCTCATAAGGTTGTTGTGAGGATTAAATGACTTTAAACAATTCTTAGCACATAGCTAGCACTAAGTGTTAGCCCTTACTACCACCAAGCACCACCACCACCACCGTCACCACGGTCACCATCACCCCCACCGCCACCACGGCCACTGCCACCACCACCACCACCACCATCACCACCACGGCCACCACTCCTTTACTTAGGTTTATTCTTTGTTTAGGGGTATGTGAGAGTTGTTTTCTCCAATAAGAAGTTTCTAATGTTATTCTTGGCCTAAAGAATCATGTTTCTTCTAACGAACACAACTGTTTGATTATAGGAAGAAAAATTCTAAAATGATAGAAGTTTCACATTAGTTTTTGACACTTCCCAAATGGGATCAGCCAAGCAAAAATCTGTCATTACAGGACGCTTGAACACAATTCATTAGATGCAATAAAGATGAAACTGATGATCATAAGACAAATTTACTTTCTACTTACATTATTGTTTTGTGTAGGGAGATTCGGGTGGACCTCTAGCTTGTCGAAGAAAAAGTGATGGAAAATGGATTTTGACTGGCATTGTTAGCTGGGGACATGGATGTGGACGACCAAATTTTCCTGGTGTTTACACACGGGTGTCAAACTTTGTTCCCTGGATTCATAAATATGTCCCTTCTCTTTTGTAAGTGTACTAGTTGGATTTTTACTGTGATTTATGTTAAAAATAGATACTTAAACTGATGCAATAATTATTAATAAAATGAGTCCCTTACTTTTTTCAACTGGAAATGTCAAATTGCATACATTTAATACTTATTGAGAGATTAATATGTATTCCATAACAAGTTTTTCCAAGAAAATAACTATATTCATTCTATGTATCAAAAGGCTATTGATTCAGAGAGAGAAGAAACCTAAAGTAATGTTATAAACCAAGCCTCTAAAAACAATAAAAAATGAGAGAGATGTTCAGGGATCCTTCTTCTATGTCCCTATTCAATGTTCAGATATTCATAAAAATTAGAGCAAATTTGACTTATTAAAATAAGAAATTCCATTAAAAACCATACCTGACCTTCAGCAATTTCAAGAAACTAAATGCACAAAATATCTCCTTTGCAAATGCAAATAAAGCAAAATTCAGTTCTTGACAGAAAAAGTACCTATATTGTTGCTTTACAATCCAATTTTGTCTAACCATATCATAGTGGACCATCTTCAGCTATGGCACATTGTAATGTTGTGTACAGAGAAACAACCAACCAACCAACAAAACTGATAGCCACCTTTCCTAAATGGCAGAATAAAGCATCATGGTAACTGAATCAAAAGCATGTATATGAGATTCAAAGAAATCGTTGTAATGTTCATCAGCAGAAAAAAGGCAAAGAAATTTTGAATGATTGTTGTGAAAGTGAAATTTTTCGGAAATATTATCATCTGGCTTTTGGTTCTTTTCTAAAACCCCAGTGGCTGAGACTTTCTTTTACTTCCAGACTCTTATAATACCTTACATAGTTGTAAACCTATACATACTCTCAAAGTATCTTAGTTCTTGATTTATTTTGTCTTGATTTAGGTTTCATAGTTGGTATCAGAATATTCTTTTACTTCACAGAAGCCAGAATTGACAGTACCACCAAATGAGTGAAAACAACAGAAAAAAAAGGGTGATATTATTGGTTTTCCTGTTACAAAGTCAAAGGAGTATTAACAATACCATTATCAGGTATAATCTATTGATAGAATATTGCCCAGAACCTTAGAAAATCTTAATGTAACAACAAAAAGAGAGAGAGCAAAAGGTGTCATCCCCCAGGCCAGATAAATTTTTCAGTTCATAGAACATATTTTGATTTGTTAAAAGACTGTTCCCTCAGATTAAGGATAAAGCATCTTAATAATACCTGTATGCATAGGCCCCAAAGGTTTCAGTAAACTGGCTATATGATAGTGTAATTCAGAGGGCCAAGTGTACCATTAATTCAAAAGGGAGGACTTGGCTACTGAATCCACTAGACAGAAGAGCAGACTGGCTGATAGTTCGTATAATCTACATTTATTTTGTCTGGATGGCTGTGACCTATATACAAGGTGACTTGTACTTTCTACTTTATGGTCATTTCTAGGGTGTAGAATTGCTCTTCGCAAAATACATGAAAACCTTTGCATAAGTTTGTGATCTCGGGACGGAGGAGGGCTGGCATGATTTATCAGATTCATCAGAGGGAGTTTTTGAAAGCACATGTATGCACTACCACTAGTATTAAAGTGAGTACACTACGTTCCTTAGCAGTGCTGAGGCAGGGAAAAGGTTGAAAAACAAACCTAACTTATTTGGATATTGCATGTTAAGATGTATTTAGAACCTGAATGATGTGGGATATCCACTTCATTCCTGCAAAGGTGTAAAGTAAGGCAAGTCTCAAGATTGGTTTTGTTAGCAGAGTGGAATGACCTTCATAAACCAAGACAGAAGCATTTCATGTGCCATATTACTGGGGAGAATTTGTAAGGGCTCATGCCCTCTTTCACAGTGCCTTGAAAACAGCACAGTGAAGCACCACAAACCAACCATTTCTCAATGGCTTTCTACTTGATTAGCCTGAGTGGCTGGCCCAGTTGCTGATGTTTGTGATAGTACTGCTTGTCATCTGACAACACGCAGGAACAAACTGTTGCATATTCTACAGGCACAGACCTATTTGAAGGGAATGAGATAATTTGGCATATTGGTGATATCACTCGGATGATGTTACTGTGTTTTTTGGTTTATATGATAACCATTAATTTGCTTCTTAAAAGGATTTAAGAAGAAGATCAAGTACTATTACAAAAGAGCAACACTGAAAATATTATATTGGTCAGCAAATATAAGTATGTTTTAATTTTTTAATGTTATTTAAATTGGACTCTTCAAACAACCTAAAGCAATTGAGTCAATAATAATTTTAAATTATAGTAAAGAAATCTATTTTTGAAATAATAGTACATTTAAAAAGCTACCCTTATGTAAATAAATTCTGAAGGAATTACAAAAACAAATGTACGTAGAGTTTGGTTTCTCATTCACAAATGCTTGACTTTCATCAGAATTGTTTAATCTAAAGCTGGTTGTACCTCCAGGGAGAAACACCTAACTTATTCTGAATCCTTAGTGTAAGTCAAACTGACTCACACTAAGTCTTCAGGTAGGTGTTGGCACTCTCATCTGCATTCCAGGTCAGCTGTCTGGAGATTAAGAAATTTGCAGTTAACAGAAACAGGAAGAGGAACAGGTTGCAAATAAGAATTTAAGTAGTTCAGGTAATATGGGAGGTGTCAGCAAGTGTCAGTGATCAGGAAAACAGGACAGGACAGGAAGAAAAATCAATGTCAAAAGAAAACATATTAAGTCAAAGCTTAGTTCTGGGTGCTAAGAGTTGAGGGAGGGTGGGGATTAATTACAAAGACATAGTCAGGAAATGTAAGGGAGCATTTATTTAGATCCTTTCATTTTTCAGGCACAGGAATAAATGCTTTACCTTAATCTTCCTGACTCTCCTAGGTTGGAATCATTTTATACAAAAATAGACATTAAACAGCTTGCTCAAGAACACAGAGATAGTGAGAGTCTAAATTTGATTCTAGTTCTGTCTGCCTTCAGAACTTATACTCCTTCCACTGTACCATGAGGACACTGGTTAGGCATATGGAGCGATGGAAATGCATTCAAATCTAATAAGAGAACATATAAACCTTACTTAACAGTCCTCAAAAGGCATTAGAAGATGTGGTTTAGGGTGTGCCTGAGACAGGAACAGTTGCTTTTTGATACTCTGGGGAGTGAAGGAGACTTTAGGTATCTGCGCCTGGAGAAACCAGGCTTAGATGAGAGCTACTATCCATCTAATGTGAGAAAAAAAATCTCACATTTAGGTAGAACTCCTGCAATCAAATGAGGGAACTATGAGAAAAGTTTTCTGGACCCTGGGTAAGGATAGGGGTGGGGAGAATCAGAAGTTTGAGAGGTCTCAGTGCTTCCAGTCAGGTCTGCATGTTTTTGTGACTACAGATCCTATCAAGACCTCCCACCAAATTCCCACACCCTTCACTGGCTTTAGTTCTTAATTAGTCTCCAGTTCCTTTTAGGCCTAGGGGTGTTAATAGCTTCTCGCTACTGCGAGTCCCTGGGTACCTCACCGTTCCTTGTTGATTCCCTTAACCTTTGCTCCTTGGTTAAAAAGCCTGTTCAAAAATCCCAGCTGAGAGTGCAGCCGGATTCCTGCAGGATCTGACTGTTGGAGCAGAAGTCAGTGCAGGCCAGCAGCTGAGTCACTACTCAACTCCCTTAGCAGGCAGATAGATCCAAAGTTCAAGGGGATCTGTCTGGTAGCAGGTACCAGACAACTGGAGACAGGGTATCTAGGCTGTGTCTCAACAGCAGGCCCTGAAGATGCCAGACTTCGACTCAAGTCAACAGATTTGGAGTGGAGGTGATTATATGTTTCTTGTTAATGGTCTGGTCTCAATATGTGTCTGTGTGTTGCATGGGGGTGAGAAGTAGGGAGCAAGACTATTCTGAACAGACGCTTGAGAGGTGAGGCCCTTGGCCCAACCCACGCTGTGCTTGGCAAACATAATCCCAGGCTAACTAAACCGGAAGTTCTGAACTATAGATAGGGCGTCAAGGAGATTGTGTGGTGTGGGTGTGTGTGTGTGAAGGCCCCTCCCCGAAGATAAATAATGGTCAACATTTATGGGTGCTTGCTGTGTCAGCCACTGCTCTGAGTGCTTTGCTTACAGCAACTCTTGCAATCCTGGTAACAACTACATTAGGAGGGGATAAATATTACGCCAGCTTTCCAGGTGACGAGGCTGGCACAGAGACTTGAAGCCCGAGGTCTCACAGTGAGGAACCCTTCGGGTGGAGAATAAGCCAGGTAGACGGGTTCCAGACTCCGCTGTCCCCAGCACCACCCAATACTGTCTCTGTGCCCGACTCTGGACTTGAAGTGTGTTGGTGTGTGTTATTCATCTTCACAGACTCAGAACCTAGCACCATGCCGGCACGAGGCACGGTTATTTGTTGACTGAATGAATGACCTTTTGCTAGGCCGGGAGGACTGTGGCAAACCCCACCAACCCGCGGTTCTTAGGGTTAGACGGCAAACCTTCCTCCGCTGGACGGAGCGGCCGGGCCCATCCTTTCCTTACCGACACCCAGGCTGACCCTAAACCCAGACGGTGGTGCACCCGCAGGCGCAGGCAAAGGCACAGCAGGCAGCGCCGAGAACAAACCGGAAAAACAGCCGTCGGCTCTGGAGCCCACGGCGGGCACGGCCTCAGGTGCGCTACCCCGCGGGGTCCAGGGAGCGGCCGCCACTAGCCGCTCGCCCCTCCCGCCGGCTCCGGCCCGCTCCAGCCGCCCGAGGTGCGCGGCGCCCCGCCCAGGGCGGGAGGGGAGGCGGGGAAGGCGCCCGGACTCTGCCTGCGGCGCGGCCTCCCGCGGAGCCGCCCAGACCTTCTCCGCCGGCCCATGGACCCGGCGCACCCCTCGCCGCCCGGCGTCCGGCTGGAGCTGTCGGCGCTGGAGCGGCAGCCCGACGAGCACACGCCTCTCAATGGTGCCGTCCGTGTGGACGAGGCGGCCCTGCCGGCCGAGGTAAGGTCTCCGGGGCGCTGGCCCTAGCGTTCCGGCGGCGGGACGGCGGGACCGGGCCTGGCACCCGCGGGTTTCGGGTTTCCGGCCGGGCGGGGCGTGGCCGGCGCCGAGCGAGGGTGGGGCGCGCGCGCGAGCTCCGGACGGAGCCGATCCCCGCGACCCCTTTCGGCGCGGGCGGCCCCTTCCCCGGCCCCCGGGGCCCTCGGGAACCCTGCTGGCCACGTGTGGCCGCTGCCGTCTTCAGAGACAGACTCCGGAGATAGAGGTCGTTTTTAAAAGTCATGTAACTTTTAATTCAGCTTTTCTTTTTCCCAGTAGAATGAGAATGACAGATTGCGCGTCCTCCTCCTCTCAGAATGTCTTCGGGCTCCCTCTGCCTTCACGGTCTTGCCGTTTTTCTCCGTCCCCGTGGCAGCCCCCAGCCCTCTTCCCTGCCTGCCATCCCCCAGGCGCTTTCTGCCTTCTCCCAGCCTGGCCATTTGGTTCTGCAGGAAGAGAGATAGGGGAGAGCACAGAGGAGAGCAGTCAGAAGGAGAAGCTGTACGACCGGGGTGTGGGGATGCGGGTGGAGGGGGTTGAACTCGCCCTGCTCAGTTGAAAGAAAGTAATTTCAAAGTTCTTGTGTGGAGGGATGACTCTTTGCCCTCTTTGCTTTTACCTTCTCTCGCTCCCTAAGAGAACCCCTGGCGATTTTTAGGTCACACGCTCTTTCGGATTCAACCCTAGCAATGATGAGAACATTATTCACTCTCATCAAAGACTTGTAAAACATCAGAGCTTTGAATCCACCTTCTGATTAACCCCTAAGATTGGCTTGAGGTTTTCTGGGTACACAGAACTCCTCATATAGAGCCCCAGCCTGATCTTTCCAGGCCCCACTCCTCCACCCTCAACTTTTTGGCTGCCCAGCTGTTGATTTTAGGGATAGGCAGGAAATTCGAAAGTTGAAAGCATTGCTTTTGTTCTACATCGATTCCTGGAACTATTGCAAAGTCCGCTTTTATAGGTACTCTGGAGAGTCATTTGGAAACTTATTTCTGAATAAAAGATGAATGCCACAGAAGAATGAAGTTTGAACGAAGATAATCTGGTCACCAGTGCAAGTGGTCACAACTGTGAACTTGCTGTATGGATCCTCTAGGACAGTGTCTAGGAATGGGAGTTGGAAATACTTGCTTCAGATTAGATAGACCTGGACACCCTAAAGACTCCCTAGCTTGGAACTGATCCAGAGATCTGGTGACAGTTTCACCACTTAAAAGTGTGTCCCAGGGGCAAGGCTGTCCCGTAGCAGTAATGTGTGCCTACTCGGGCTTCTGTGAAGCCCGGGAATGCCTTGTTGAAAACAGCTAATGGGTAGAACATGTCAAATCCATGCAGGGTTATCATATTCTATAATTCTTTAACACCTACCCTGTAGCAGTTGCTCTTTCATGTTATCGTGACGCCCTCATTAGTCAGGTATATTCAAATATCCTACGCTTCTTTGTAAGTTAGCTTTGTAGGTCACCCAGCAGGAGACTGTCCTCAGCAACAGGATGGAGTGAAGGTGAAGGGTTACAGGAGCATTTGGAGTGTGTTCAAGGAATGCTTGGACTGGGAAACTTTTCACAACGAGATTAAAAAAAAAAAAAAGCCTTGCCTAGTGTGTTAATCGTTCTCTTTGGTTCTATAAAATAAAGTGAAGTGTGTTTCAGTTGGAAAAGTCAATAAATATAGGCTCATTAAAAAGATTCAGACAAGATTCAGACACAAGAATTTTGTGTGTTGGTCTCTTTGAACTGTATATTAAGATTTCCAATTTTGAAATGCAGCTTAAAGTCCATGTATTTTCATTAACCCTGTTTTGTAACTGTCTTGTGACAAACACCTTTGATGCATAAATGCATTTAATTATCACAACTAACTTAAGAGGAAGGTGCCAGTGTTCTGATTTGTCAAATTGAAGATGCTGAGTGAAGAAATTGAGGGAGTCTCAGAGGAGTTACCAGAATGCTCAGGTTCACTCAGTGGTGTCTCCAAAGCTTGAATGTATGTTTTTTAGGTCTCAAACCTATGCTGTTTTTGTTGATTTACTCTTTCTATCATCTATCTGCATTTAATTAAAATATATGTCATATATAATTGATGCTTATTTATAGTTGCCTCAATTATTAATTACTACTAATTTCTATAAGTTAGGTAATTTATAATTAGGTAATTTAAATGAGCTAGGAGTTGAGTATCACTCGGGAATGATGGAGTTGCGGATGGATGGGTGAGGAATTGGGAACAGTTCTGGTATGATTGGCACGAAGACATCTCTCTTCCTCCTTGGAAGAGCTGTGGTGGGAGAGTGAAAAGCAGCAGAAAGAACTTCTTTCCCTTTCTCGGTCTGTGCTTGGCACCTGAGACAAAGGAATAGAAGCCACTGAACTCTGCTTTGCCTGCTGTCACCGTAAACATGGCAATCTGGTTGGGTCAAAAATGAGAAAGAAATTATGGGTAACAGAGTGAGGCTGGTTTTCTTTTATGGCTCATTACATGGCCTCTGACTCCGTTTTCAAATGGAAGTCCCAGAGGCATTTTAAGTGATGGCATCATTTGAATAATAACAAACCAGTAAATTGATAGTTTTGAGGGAGGTAAGATTTATTTCAATGGGCTAGGTAAAAATTAGCTCCATTGTCATGTGTTGTTCAGTTTAGGACAAGAATCAACTGGCTCTTTTGTGCTTGGGTCAAAAAGTGGATTAAATCCCAGAATGAATATTATAAAGAGTTTTCGGGCCGGGCTCGGTGGCTCAAGCCCGTAATCCCAGCACTTTGGGAGGCTGAGGCGGGTGGATCACGAGGTCAAGAGATCGAGACCATCCTGGTCAACATGGTGAAACCCCGTCTCTACTAAAAATACAAAAAATTAGCTGGGCATGGTGGCGTGTTCCTGTAATCCCAGCTGCTCAGGAGGCTGAGGCAGGAGAATTGCCTGAACCCAGGAGGTGGAGGTTGTGGTGAGCCGAGATCGCGCCATTGCACTCCAGCATGGGTAACAAGAGCAAAACTCCGTCTCAAAAAAAAAAAAAAGTTTTCTACCTGTAAGACAATTTTCCCTGATCTGTATAATATCTGTTCCTGATTGAGTCAAAAAGAAGAAAAACTTGGGATCCAAGAGATAGGTATCCTGCCGCTGTTGCAGGATCCTGTGTCATGTATTTAGACCTTTATCTAAAGACGGATATGAATACCTGGGGAATGTTCACAGGAAAGTCCCGAAAATTCTTGAGCGGTATAATACGATCACAGAATATAAGATGCAGTTTGCACACATCAATTATTGAGCCATGTAAAACAATCATAGAATGTAAGATTCAGTTGCAAATATCTCCGGAAGGTGTCTTGCAGAACAATCTACCTGTGGCCTCTCCTCACCACCTAGAATTTGGGCAAGGGAGATGAAGCCAGTGAAGAAGGCAGTGTGTCTTCATGATCCAATTTTGAGGCAAGACTCAGATGGCACAAGTAGCACACATCTACTATGTCAGAGGCTCTTCACCCCCAGGGCACATTGGAATCTCCTGGGGGTACCTCTAAAAGATACTAATTCTTCAGCTGATTCTGATGTGCAGACAACTGAGAAGCACCGTACACGCAATTGTTTGGCTGGGAGTGTCGGACAGTTTTGTGTGGGTGTGTGTGTTTCATTTTTCATTTGAGACAGGGTCTCACTCCTGCCCCACAGGCTGGAGCGCAGTAGTACGCTCATAGCTCCCTGCAGTCTCGACCTCTTGGGCTCAGGTGATCCTCCTACCTCAGACTTCTCAGTATCCGGGACCACGTGTGTAAACCATCATGCCTGGCTTTTTAAAAACTTTTAATTTTTGTAGTGACAGACAATTTTATAATGACATAAAGTCTGTGAATATTAATCATGTAAGGGAAGTGCTCAGCGGTCTTGCTGTTAGAGCTGAGGACAGGTCAGTGAGGGCACTCGGCTGCAGGAAGAGGCATTTCCTGCGGATGAGGGCGGTATAATTTTGAGATGAGGTCCTCCAGGAAGTCATAGAGTAATTAGTGGTTTTTTCAACCACTGGAGTCCTGATTTATGATCTCTAAGGGACAGCGTAAGTAAATAAATGAAACCCCGTCTCTACTAAAAATAAAAAAAATTAGCTGGGCCTGGTGGCAGGTGCCTGTAATCCCAGCCACTGGGGAGGCTGAGGCAGGAGAATCGCTTGAACCGGGAGGCAGAGGACGTGCATTGACACTCATTCTATGGCTCATTTGAAACCAGGTGTTTCCTTTTGTGCTAATCTTTATGGGTCCCAGCTGCCTTTTGTGTGAAGGCTGAAAACAGCGCCCCTTCGGCCTCAGGAGCTCTGTAAGTGGGGAGATGTTTTTGGCCCCTGAGAAGTTAGAGATTCCTTGAATTGGGATGTCTTCCCTTCCCCTGGCTTTCTGCAGGTTTTGTGTGGGGATGAGAGGTGACCTATCCCTGGACTCTAGAAATGCACATAACTCAAGAGGGTTTTCTTTTGTCAAGATATCCCCAGGGGCCAGGCACAGTGGCTCACGCTTGTAATCCCAGCCCTTTGGGAGGCCGAAGCGGGTGGATCATGAGGTCAGGAGTTTGAGACCAGCCTGGCCAACACAGTGAAACCCTCTCTCTACTAAAAATGCAAAAATTAGCTGGGCATGTAATCTCACGCATGTAATCTCAGCTACTTGGGAGGCTGAGGCAGTAGAATCGCTTGAACCGGGGAGGCAGAGGTTACAGTGAGTCGAGATCGTGCCACTGCACTCCAGCCTGGGTGACAGAGCTAGACTCTGTCTCAAAAAAAAAAAAAGATTTCCTCAGGGCCTTTATGCTCCCCTCGAGCCTGTGACAGTCTGGGCCTCAGAGTCAGTGTAAAGTGCACTTAGGAAATCCCAATGTAAGTCCCCTCCTCTAGATTTTCTCTAAGTCCATTCTTAAAATTTCTAGAGCCCTCTACAATGAAACAGCACACAACTGTTAAATGTATATGACCTGTAGGAGGCACAGGTGTGGAACATAAGAACAGGGAAGTTTAAGAGCACGCCTCCTCTATGTGGTTTCAGTTTACCTAGAAAGATAAGGCTAGTCTCTGTTTGTATTTGAACCTGAAACCGGACAGGGCGGTCAGTGGCAGCAGCAGATGGGCTATGTGGACAGTTCGTGTATTGGAAGATCTCACTGTGGGCAGGTGGGGAGGAAGGCTTCCACTAAAGGGGAGATTTGATCCAGCTCCTGAAAGGTGGGAGGCCTCAGACCAGAGGTCTCAGCCCTGTTAAATCAATTGATTCACGTCGGAGGGTTTAAAATTACAATCCATGGCCTGCTTCCACCTCCCTTACAATCTGGTCCACTAGGCACAGGTGGGGCCTAGGTGTTTGTCAGTTAAAACCTTCCCCCAGTGATTCTGATGTGTAGCTAGACTTGGGCACCTCTCATTGAGAAGGTTGGAAATACAGTCCAAGTGTGGACTGACCGCTTCCTTTTCTGATGGTCACCACCAAAATAAGCATGGGCGAGAAAGCAGGCCAGGTGTCAGTCAGGAGTGAGTCTCCTGGAGTGCCAGCGAACACTGAGGAATGACTGAGGCGGGTTCCGCCCTTCAGCCGAGCTCCCAATAATTGTTTAGCAGATGCTTTGTGTCCATTATCTCTGGTTTTTGCAACGATCCTGTGAGCTACATTTAGTATTTATATATTTTAAAGTTGAGGACTTTGGGGCCTGTGAGTTTCAGTAGCTTGCTTAAAGCCACCTTGCCTTTAAGTGGTATACCTTGGTTTGGAATCCAAGTGTGTTAGATACAGAA
This sequence comes from Saimiri boliviensis, assembly GCF_048565385.1. NCBI lineage: Eukaryota > Metazoa > Chordata > Mammalia > Primates > Cebidae > Saimiri > Saimiri boliviensis. Next base: position 38,945,060 of record NC_133456.1, on the reverse strand, counting down.
ACATACTTTTTTCCCATTGTATTCTGTCGTTTCCCATGGTCTCCATGTAAGAATTACCTGGTGGAGTGGGAAGTAGAAGAATCCTGGGACCATATTGGGGAAGTGGGGGGGAGGGCCTCCATGACACCCTCATAAACCGGAGCGCGATACAGGGAAGCTGGGAGACTCTGGACGAAAGGGAGAGTTGGAGAACTTTGCGGAGACACAGAGCAGGGATTGGTCCTGGCTCACCTCTCTGAATTGGGTCTCTGCAATGGGCTAGTGCACACCCTGAGGGGCTGTCAGGATTAAGTGAAATGACGCTGGTGCTCAGTAAACCATAGCAGCAGCCGGGCGCGGTGGCTCCAGCCTGTAATCCCAGCACTTTGGGAGGCCGAGGCGGGTGGATCACGAGGTCGAGAGATCGAGACCATCCTGGTCAACATGGTGAAACCCCGTCTCTACTAAAAATACAAAAAATTAGCTGGGCATGGTGGCTCGTGCCTGTAATCCCAGCTACTCAGGAGGCTGAGGCAGGAGAATTGCCTGAGCCCAGGAGGCGGAGGTTGCAGTGAGCCGAGATCGCGCCATTGCACTCCAGCCTGGGTAACAAGAGTGAAACTCCGTCTCAAAAAATAAAAAAAATAAAAAATAAATAAATAAACCGTAGCAGCTGTACTTGTTTTCATTGACCCCACCTCTGTCTCCCTCCAGCCTTCTCACCGCAGCCTTTACAGCTTATTTCCCGTTGTCTCTTTCACCTGTCCTTTCATTCCCTTTCCTGCACTTTTTTACATAGAACCTAGGCCACAGCAGTAACCTTGTAGCTTTTTCTTGGTGTTTCCACTCTAAACTACAAGTCATTTTCCCTTAATTTTCAACTAGGCTCTGGTGTTTCAAAACCTTCAACTTACCCAGCTAAGTCCAATCTATTCTGGGACAGCAATCAACATCCTCTGAGTGTGCTCCCAGCCTTTCACTCTCTCTAATCTCAACTTTCATTATTTGCCCCTGAAAGCCACATTCCAGTCAGCAGACTAGTCTACTGGCCAGTTCCATTACCAATCAACACTGTGGATGCTCTTTCCTGGGTTTGGAAAGCCTTCAAAAATCCATCTTTCATGCCGGGCGCGGTGGCTCAAGCCTGTAATCCCAGCACTTTGGGAGGCCGAGGCGGGTGGATCACGAGGGCAAGAGATCGAGACCATCCTGGTCAACAAGGTGAAACCCCGTCTCTACTAAAAATACAAAATATTAGCTGGGCATGGTGCCTGTAATCCCAGCTACTCAGGAGGCTGAGACAGGAGAATTGCCTGAACCCAGGAGGCGGAGGTTGCGGTGAGCCGAGATCGCGCCATTGCACTCCAGCCTGGGTAACAAGAGCGAAACTCCATCTCAAAAAAAAAATCCATCTTTCAAAATCCCGCCTATTCTCCCCACCTCAGAGCCCCCAGAGCATTTTCTTGCTAACTTCTTTGTGAGGTTCTGTTCTGCCTCTGATGATTATATTTGTAAACTTGATTCAGTAGAGTATTGCCCTGAGGTCAGGGTCTTGCTGCCTTCATTTCTGTGTCACTGGCCCATCCTCGGTATTCAGAAATGTCTCCTGCAACAAAATGACTGCCTAACAATCTCCCTCTGCCTTTCCAGGCTAACAAGGAAAGCCCCTGGAGCTCCTGTAATAAGAATGTGGTTGGAAGGTGCAAACTGTGGATGATCGTCACCTCCATTTTCCTAGGTTTCATTATAGTGATCATCGTAGGCTTATGTCTTGCTGGAGGTAAGAGGATTTAGATGTGGATAAGTTGACACATTCTAAGAACTTAAGGCTTGTGATTTACACTGAAATGGAAGATGTTCTTATAGCCATTTCATTATTTATTACATGAATTTAAGACTGGGTTGGAATATATTATATGGATAGGAGATATGCCTGATTCTTGTATTTTTGTTGTTGTATTTTCTTGGTTTATAAGCTCCAGAAGTAGTATAGAAACCAGTGTTTTACTTTAAACCCTGCTCATTGGATGTTGTAGAGGTTTCTTAACATTTTAACTTCCTTAAACACTGATTTATATTTTATTATATCCTGATACCCATTAATTTGGATTTTTTTCTTATCATTTGTTTGCTAAAAATAATTATACTTCCTCTGGTATGTCTAGTATATTACCATAATGATAATAGATTTGAAAGAGTTTTAAAAAACTTTAAATAACCATGTGTCCATAAGCTGTCATTATTTTATTTATTTATTTATTTATTTTGAGAGAGAGTTTTACTCTGTCACATCCAGGCTGGAGTGCAGTGGCATGACCTCGGCTCACTGCAACCTCTGCCTCCCAGGTGGAAACAATTCTCGTGCCTCAGCCTTCGAAATAGCTAGAATTACAGTCATGCACCACCATGCCCAGCTAATTTTTGTATTTTCAGTAGAGATGGGGTTTTGCCGTGTTGTCCAGGCTGGTCTTGAACTCCTGACCTCAAGTGATCTGCCCGTCTTGGTCTTCCAAAGTGCTGGGATTAGAGGCATAAGCCACCATGTCCCAATTTTAACATATTTTAGAAATGACTGTTTATTTTTTTATTTTTTTATTATTTATTTATTTATTTATTTATTTTGAGACGGAGTTTCGCTCTTGTTACCCAGGCTGGAGTGCAATGGCGCGATCTCGGCTCACCGCAACCTCCACCTCCCGGGTTCAGGCAATTCTCCTGCCTCAGCCTCCTGAGTAGCTGGGATTACAGGCACGCGCCACCATGCCCAGCTAATTTTTTTTTTTGTATTTTTAATAGAGACGGGGTTTCACCATGTTGACCAGGATGGTCTCGATCTCTCGACCTCGTGATCCACCCGCCTCGGCCTCCCAAAGTGCTGGGATTACAGGCTTGAGCCACCGCGCCCGGCCAGAAATGACTGTTTATTATATTAGTGTTGTATGCGTGTATAAAACAAAAAAAGTACACAATGCTAACTATATATGACCACATCTATTACATATATTATTTTATTTTGTTGCTTATTTTGATTGAAAAATGATACGTGTTCAGTTACCCGTAAAACCCATCTATAGTATTAATATTTTATCATATTTTCTTCTAGTCTTTTGCTCACTTGCATTTCTAAAATAATTGGAGATTAGATTTCTTTATAGTCTTGTAGCCCACCTGTAGGATTTTGATGTTATGTTGAGATCATTTTGCCAAGTCATTAAAAATCCTTTGTGAACATTATTTTTTTAATGATTTCATGATATAGTCTTCCACATCATTTAAAGCCCTTTAGTAGTATTTGTTTTATTTGATTTTTTATTGATTAGTAGTATTTGTTAAAGTTTTTACAGTGCATAAACACAGCATCCTCCAGTGGACAATCACTTCAATTTCAAAATGAGAAAGAAGAAAATTGTTTTTATTGATATGTGGGAGTGATGGTAGAGAAAGGCTCATCTGAGGCTGGGAAACTCCTGAGCACCATCCAGCCTTCATGTGGACGTGGGTTGAGTCCATCTCTCAGTAACAAACCCAGTCATAGAATGAGCGCTCTCCAGTCTCTCCAGAGGGCGTTCTTAGGAATTGTCCTCAGAAACTACATTTTCCATTTACCTCTTGTTACCCCTTCTCTCAATCCTTTAATTTCCTGCCTTAGAGTTTTGTAGTTCCTAAAGGAATAGGAAAACTTTGATGACATCAGCCAACCTCCAGCACATGAGTTTCCTGGCCAGGCACCGTATCTATTTACTTCTTTAGGGCATTGTTTAGGTGTGATGGGTGACTCTTTGAGGCTGTAAGCTGATATTAAGGTGGGAGAAAGCTAATAAGGTGTCCTGTACCTTCTCCATCATGCTGAGGATAATAGTTTTGGCATGAGCATTACCATACTTCCTATTCATATCAATTCCAACACATGGATGTTGAAAATGAGGTTGAGTAGCACAATCTTGTCCTGACACAACTAGCTGGTGATGTCCTAGAAGTTGATATTTGGATCCTGTTGACATCTGGTGCCTATCATAAGGGATGAGACAAGAGATGTAGATGGTTTAATATTCAGGATTCTAAAGCACAAGTCCCAGGATCTGTCTTCCATTCTCAAAAAGTCATCTAACCTCTTCACCTCACAAAGAACAATCTGCAGAGGAAGGTATTTTACTTTCTTTCACAGTTTTTTCTGGAGATATGAAAGGTTATGCGATAATATTCAGGGAAGAATTTTTTAACACTTTTAATGCAAACTTTATTTCTAATTTAATTGTAAATTTGTGTTCTAACATGTCAATGCTGTAAGATTTTTCAAACTACTTTTTTTTTTTTTTTTTTTTTTTGAGACGGAGTTTCGCCCTTGTTACCCAGGCTGGAGTGCAATGGCGCGATCTCGGCTCACCGCAACCTCCGCCTCCTGGGCTCAGGCAATTCTCCTGCCTCAGCCTCCTGAGTAGCTGGGATTACAGGCACGCGCCACCATGCCCAGCTAATTTTTTGTATTTTTAGTAGAGACGGGGTTTCACCATGTTGACCAGGATGGTCTCGATCTCTCGACCTCGTGATCCACCCGCCTCGGCCTCCCAAAGTGCTGGGATTACAGGCTTGAGCCACCGCGCCCGGCTAAACTACTTTTTTAATCAAGGAAATACTTTTATTTTACTTGGCATCTCAGCTCTTAGGTATTCAAGCCTGCAGGGAGAGTCATGTGACACGTGGGGGTGGAGGAGCTGTAATAGGTAAAGAGGAGCGGGGCAGGGGCTCCTTTCTGTGACAGTCCCAGCCTTGTGCCCAGCTCTGTAGGCATGTTGGGCAAGACGATCTGCAATAATCGGCCACTTCCTGATTGCCAAGCCCGTTAATATGGATCAAATATTTATGGAACTTTCAAGAACTGTGTGGGAAATGAAATGCTGTCTGTGGAAAAAATACTGTTGGGAGAGTAAAGGGCTTTGCCTGTGGCTGTCTGGATTTCCTGGGAGACTGAGGTTCCACAGGAACTACATTTGCCATCTGTGGCCTGCTTACCCTTCTCTAAACCCATTAATCTCCTGTCTCAAGGCCTTTTAGTCTTCAGACTGAAGCTTGAAGGCAGAAGTGTTAACTGTTGCTCTTCAGTAGGCAGGTCTTTGCAAAACTACCCAGAAAGGCTGAGGAAGCTGAGAGGCAAAACAAACAAACAAACAAACAAAAACAAAAAACAAAAAACAAAAAACCAGCAACTGACAAATCCATTCATTACTCAGAAACATTTAACAGGGTTTTATGAACAGAAGCCATGACTTGGGCAGCAGTGAGACGAGACCTTGCATTCCTGCACCATTACCCCAAAGGCCCAGGGCTTAAATACCACAGAGAAAGAGTATGCATTCTTCAGAAGGGATGTGTTGGACAATTTCGTAAGGGCAGGATTTATGGCATGTAGATAACGTCAAGATTGTTTTGACCTGCCAGTGAGATTTATGGTAAGTATGTGCTCTCATACAAGGAACAGTAGATGAAATAGAAATCTTAGAGGCATTTCCAGAACTGGGATTAATCAGAAGTTAACATGGTGAATTAACAACTAAGATGGAATTTATTTTTAAAAAAATTTTTTAGCTTTATTTCATTTTTAATGGACAAATAATATTGTATATATTTATGAGGTACAAAGTGATATTTCCATACATGAATACATTGTGAAATGATCAAATCAGAGTAACTAGCATATTCATTACCTCAAATCTTTATCATTTCTTTGTGGTGAGAACATTTAAAATCCTCTCTTCCACCTATTTTGAAATATATAACACATTATTATTAACTGTAGTCACCCTGCCATGCAACAGATCACAGAACTTATTCCTCTTGTCTGAAACTTTGTACCCATTGACTGATGTCCCCTTTTTCCCTGTTCAGCCCCCTCCCACCCCAGCTTCTGGCAACCACCATTCTACTTTCTACTTCTATGAGTTTCACTTCTTAACATTTCACATGTAAGTGAGATAATGCAATGTTAGTCTCTCTGTGCCTGTGCCTGGCTTATTTCACTTAGCATGTTTTCTAGTTTCATCCATATTGTTGCAAATGACAGAATTCCTTTTTTTTTTTTAAGCTAAATAGTATTCTATTGTGTTTCTTTGGCCTATATAGTTGTGCAGTGGGGTGGATACAAAATGGGACGGTGAAAGCATCTCAGAACAGAAAGTTGGGGAGGGCAGGGTGTCTAGTGGGGAGTTGTATTTTGTCACTCAAATTAAGAATTGTCAGCATGTGGCGATGATAAAAGCAGATCAACTTGCAGTAGGTTTTATTATTGCTACTTGTTCTCTACAGACTGTGCAACCTTTATTGCCTGTACCTGGGGTGGGCTTGCCCACTACTCTAATCTTATATGCCATTGAAGTAATGACAAATTCAGGATCATGGCTTAGCTTAAGACACTGAATAGGGGCTTTGTATGCACTAGAGGGAAAAAAGGCTAGTCGTACACCTGACTCACAATTGACATGGACATTTTTTAATGTCCAATTTTATGGGCAGAGCCCAGGGAATTCTGTTGAGACTCTTTAGGGAAAAGGTATTAATGGATTCTTTCCTTCTCCATAAGGCATTATAAATTGCTTGATTTGAAAGATACATAAATAAAAGCCTTCATCTTTTTCTCAGTCATTTTCTCTCTGGATAATTTGGAGAACCAGTTGAGTATTATCAAGCATTTTCCTTTCTTCACTAATTCACCCTAGTAATGGGGGTCGAGACCCTGAATAACACTTTACTAAGGAAGTTTTGGTTGGGGCAAAATATTTTAAATGTTGCAAAAACAAAACTATGACAAGTAGGTGGATGCTTAGAAACATGATTTAAATTGGTAACATTCTGGGTACCCTTATGTGATATCCCCCAACATTGTACCCCAGATTCTTGCCTGACCCTAATCTCTTATATTTACACATGCTTTGATGAGTAGGAATACCGTGGTACTGAAATATCAGCAACGACTTCCTCAGTGATGTTGTGTTGAGTGGATTGTCTGCATTTTATGATGTCACATGGTTCTGGCAGACTGATAGTTTTCACAGGGTAATGCTCCCTGGTGTAGGGTAACTCATGGGAAAATCCTAGGCAGACAGCATTAACAAGCTCTAGGCTGCCAAGATCATTTGGGGCAGGCACATGAGAGCAGCACTAGACCCAGTACCTTGAAATGTCTTTCCATTTTCACCTGTTTATCTTTTCTTTAAATCACTGATGTTTCTCTACTTATTCTTACCTGTGGTCTTTATATAATACCTTTCAGCTTCCTGTGACCAGAGATCTTCAGATATGTCCTCCTCTCTCTAAGCATCCTTAGGTTCTTCTTAATTTGTGCCTAGTGTTCTATGATTGGGATGCTAATCATGTGGGAATTATTTATATCCTACTGCTCAAGGTCATTGCCAAAGTCCGGTCACAAAACTTCAAAAAGTTGCAACCTCAGGCATAAATGAGTTAACTCTTCAGATGCACTGGCATCTTCTCTCTTTCAAAGCAATCTTCTATCAGGATTCTTCCTACTTCATTTAGATACATATTTTTCTCTCTCTTCTTTCACTGACAAAGTTCCAGAAAGAAAGGTCTGCATTTGGATCTTGCCTCCTGCTTACTCACAAACCTCTTGTATCTATTGGTCCCCAGCTTTTCTTCCCAAGATTACTAGCAATTGTCTGATCATGAAAGCCAGTCTTTCTCTGTCTCCTGCTTTATTGTGAGCCTTTAGCTCTGTCAACTTCATTATACTCTTCTGAGTCTATAGAACTCCTGGACTGTAGGTTTATTTTGCTATTTTTCCTCTTGGTCTCTGCATTGTGGGTTCATGAAGCTTCCGTTCAGCCTTCTGATTTTTCACATTCTTCATTTTTTTCCTTAGAGAGCTCATTCACTCCCAGGGCAACAGCCATGCCTCCAAGAAGGTGACTCCTAAATCTACTACTGTACAATTTTCCCAAGTTTTGGAGATACTCTTGGCTAGAGAGCTTTATCTAGAAATAACTATCATCATCTCAATTATTATACATGTGAAACCACCATTTGTTTGTATGCTATCTTAGTCTGCTTGGGCTACCGTAACAAACTATCATAAACTAGGTAGCTTATACATAACAGAAATTTGTTGCTCACAGTTATGGAGGTTGGGAACTCCAAGATCAAAGTGTCAGCACATTTGCTGTCTGGTGAGGGCACACTGTCTATTTTGTAGATCATGCCTTCTAGCTATATCCTCCTATGGTGTAAGGAGAAAGGCAGCTTTCTGGAGCCTCTTTTATAAGGGCACTAATACCATTCATAGTGCTCTCCCCTCATGATCTAATCGCCTCCCAAAGGCCTTACCCTCCAAGACCATCTGATACAGTTTGGATCTGTGTCCGTGTCCAAATCTCATGTTCAGTGGGAAGAGGGGTCTGTTGGGAGGTGACTGGATCATGGGGGTGGATTTCCCCGTTGCTTTTCTCATGATAGTGCATTGGTTCTCATGAGATCTGATGGTTTAAAAGTGTGTGGCACTTCCTTCTTTGCTCTTTCTCTCTCTCTCCTGCTCCTCCATGGTAAGACATGCTTGTTTCCCCTGAGCCTTCTGCTATAATTGTAAGTTTCCTGAGGGCTCCCATCCTTGCTTCCTGTGAAACCTTCAGAACTGCCAGACAATTAAATCTCTTTTCTTCATAAATTACCCAGCCTCAGGTAGTTCTTTATAGCAGTGTGAGAATACACTAATACACAGTCACATTGGTGGTTAGATTTCAACATATGCATTTTTCAGAGAGACACAAACATTCGGATCATAGCATATCCTTTATCCCAATTTGCTCATCTTTTCCCCTATTCACTCGCCCTTTATATGAGACCAAGTTTATTTTAGTTCTGCCACTATCCAGTTGTGTAACTTTAGGCAAACTTGTCAACCTTATGGGCCTGTTTTCACACTTATAAAATGTAAATGATTTTGGAATCTGAGTCTATAAATAAACCTTGACCCTAAGACATACTAGTTCATTGACCTGAACAAATCATGCATTTTCTTTAAGCCTCGATGCCTTCATTTAAAAATGAAAACAACAATATTTAACTCATTTGGTTGATGTGAGGATTACATGAGGAAAATATATGCATAAAGTGCATAGCAGAGTGTTTGTGCATCATACTTAATACGGTAGCTATTATTCTTCCTGTTCCCGGCTTGGTATCTTGGAACCCTTTTTGATTTCTTCTTTCCCATATCTAGGTAATGGCCAAATCTTACCAGTCATCCCTTGGTAGTGTCTTGATAGTAACTTTCCCACTTACTACAAGACAGCATGCAAGATACTTTACGCAGGTTAGTTTTCATCTTTGCTATCACCTACATTGTAGGTATTGAAATTTCTGCTGGGGAAGCAGCTTCAGAGGTCACATGGCTAAGAAATAGCCAACAGGAGTTCAAACTAAGTCTGGTTACCTTTAAAGCCAGCTCTGTTTCTACTCTTCTGGCCTTTCTCATTAATTTTTTTTTCTTTTTGTTCCCACTGCTGTCAGTCAAATCAGTCTGTTCCAAACTTGTGCCTGTTGGCCTCTCTGCCTCCTCTCTCCCAGTTCTATTTTATCCCATCCATGACCACCCGATTAACCTCCATTAAACACCAGCCTCTACTTTCTTCGTAGGAGATGTTTAGCAACACTCCATTACCCCTTGAAGGCATCTGGCATTTAAGGCCTCTCTGTCAACCTTAATTTTCTTATATTTCGCCAAAGAGCTCTTTTTGTGTTCCTTCAACGTGTAACGTATGTTTTTTTGATTTTTAAAAAATATGGTTTTTTTTGAGATGGAGTTTCGCTCTTGTTACCCAGGCTGGAGTGCAATGGCGCGATCTCGGCTCACCGCAACCTCCGCCTTCTGGGTTCAGGCAATTCTCCTGCCTCAGCCTCCTGAGTAGCTGGGATTACAGGCACGCGCCACCATGCCCAGCTAATGTTTTGTATTTTTAGTAGAGACGGGGTTTCACCATGTTGACCAGGTTGGTCCCGATCTCTCGACCTTGTGATCCACCCGCCTCAGCCTCCCAAAGTGCTGGGATTACAGGCTTGAGCCACCGCGCCCGGCTAAAATATGTTTTTTTTTTTTAACATGAAAAAGTGCAGCCCAGATTATCTGATTAGTAACATAAAAACTCTACTGACTGGATAAGCCTGCCATTGTTACTGTTGTTATTGTATTGACACACACAACTTATTTCGCTAGATCTTGGTACAGATTCATGAAATGACACACATTAAGTACATTTCATTAGAGCTACTATGGAAGGCCTGTTTTCACACTTGGTATCTCTTCTCAGTATCCTTGAGTTTAGCAGTTACTTGAATCTTCTCTCTATCCTCTTGACACCCCCTATTGTTTTCTGACGCATTGATGTCTATTATGGAAATCTACATGGTAGGTATAGAGCTCAAAGATATCCATTGCAATATTATTTATAGAAGTAGAAAGCTGAAAATGATAAATGTCATCCTTAAGAAAATAGGTGAGCCTATTATGAATATTATGAATCAATTAAAATAATCTTTGCAAGGAATTTTAAGCACATGGAAATGGCTTTTGATGTATACGACAAAAGAATCAGGATAAGTAAGCAGTAATAGCAGCAAACAACAAAAAGCAGAATATAAATTACCTATTTGTTAAGACCTCAAATATAACCAAGTAGAGGAGGAAAAACCCTCTTGATTTCAGTATTATTAATATTTTTCTTTGCTTTGTTATGATTTCCCATACTTTGCAAGTTTTTTGCTATGAAGGCATAACTTTTTAAAAAATCATACAGCATAATGTCATGATTTATAACAAGTAAGGACACAGGGATAATTCTCTATGTTTGAGGATCCCCAAGGTTACTCTTAGATTCACCGATTTGCTAGGAGAATACACAGGACTCAGCATGCAGTCCTACTGATGACCATGATCTATTACAGCAAAAAGATACATTATCTAAAATGATTTATCCAGCAAAGTCCAGAGAAAACCGGGAGAAAGCTTTCGAGAGTTCTCTCTCAGTGGAGTTGCACCACACTTGTTTAGTTCCTCTAGCAATAGGCTGTGACAGCACATGTGAGAGCTCATCTACTAGGAAAGCTTATTACAAATTCAGTGCCCAGGGTTTTCACTGGGCGTTGATCATATATGTAGCTTCTGCCTACCATGCACCAAAAATCCAGACTCCCAGAAGGGAAAGAGATGTTAGCCACAGTGTACAAATAGTTGAGGCACGGTGAGCCCCTCTCATCAGGGAATGGTGGGAACCCTCCCAAAATCCAGGTTCTAGGATGCCAGCCAGGACGAATTTCGAGGAGGCCTTTCTTATGCTAGCAATCTCAGGCCTACTATATTACTGTTTTCTGCACATTCCTTGCCCCTAATGCCTCACATTTCCAGATGTCCTCACAGAGTGAGTAACAAGAATACTGGGAATCTTCCTCCTTTTTACCTGCCCTTCCATCACAAACACTAAATTTATTCCGCTATGGTCTTAATGTCTGTGGCAATATGAGCACCTGGTTCTTCCCACCCATGCCTTTCTCAGGGCCAGAGAGATGGTCTCCTGTATGGGGCCAGCTGGTGAGGCCGGCATAGAGCCAGAAGAGCATAATTAGCACACTAGTGCCAGCTTCTGGTGCCTAGCTCCTCACTTTGTGTGATTTTCCTTTAGTTCCAACTACTTAAAAATCAATTAGATAGCAGTCATTAGAACACAAGCAGCAACGCATAACTAATTGTCCCAGGAAGGTAATTCCTGCACACCCTGGGGCTCTCAGCAAGTTTAACTTCCCTTCTGCAAGCAGAGCGTGTCAACCTACCTGTCCAGTGAGACATAGTCTAGAGCGATGACTTCATGCCTGTCTTCTGTCTTCCTGGGGAGACTTCAAGACATGGGCTTGCATGCTCATTTTCTAGTCTCACCTCTGCTGTTTGGGTTAATGATACGACTTTTTCCTGGCGGTCTTTGCTAGCACAGAATTGGAAAGTGAGCTGACACAGTTGTTTGCTCCCACTTCCTGTCCTCCATCAATCATGTTCATCTCTCCTACCATCCCCCAGTACCTGGCTTGACTCCTGTGTACCTAGCTAAGCTGCAGATTCAGTTGAATAAGGAAGTTCCTATTCTTCCTACTCCCTCTGGCCCTTTCCTTAGTCTGTATTCAGTGGAATCTGAGGCTCTTTCGCCGTAAAACAAACTTTTTATCCTGATGGAGGCAGACCCCTGGATTTTACTCAATTTTACTGAGTGGAGAAAGCATTTCTGCTTATACTTGCTTGCTGTGTTCAGCCTCTACCCTTGATGCTCATAGTTATGTGTATGGTAGCCAATGGAATGAATAAGTTTATTATTTTATGCAGGTGTTTACTTTTGTTTTTCATTTCCACCTCCCCTACTCTCTTTAGTAACTTATGTTGATGAAGACGAAAATGAAATACTTGAATTATCATCAAATAAAACATTCTTGGTCACGCTGAAGATTCCAGAGGAGTGTGTTGCTGAAGAGGATTTGCCTCACCTGCTCACCGAAAGGGTAATTCCATCTTATGTATTGCTTAAGGAGTTCTTGACATTAGACTATGAGTTTCACTAGAATAATTGGCATGTAGCTATAGAGTAAGTAGCTTCAATTTTGGAGTATTTGTCTGGATTTTAGCAGGAAGTGATGCTTATAAATATATTTTCTGACCAAATACTGCACGTTCTCACTTACAAGTGGGAGCTGAATCTTGAGAACACATGGACGCAAAGCGGGGAACAACACACACTGGGGCTCACTTAAGGGTGGAGGGTGGGAGGAGGGAGGGTGGGAGGAAGGAGAGGATCAGAAAAAACAATAACTATTGGATACTACTAGGCTTAGTACCTGGGTGACAAAATAATCTGTACAACAAACTACCGGGACACGACTTTACCTGTATAACAAACGTGTACATGTTTTCTGCTGAACATAAAAGTTTGTAAAAAAGAAATAAGTAAATATCTTTACTGTAGTGCAAAGCCAGAGGGAAGAGTCCTGGCCTCCAGTTGCATAAATGCTGGAGGAAGCTGTTCTTTTTACTCCCTCAGGTCTTATATTTGATCCAACCTGTAGTATTCATCGAGGGTCTGCGATGTGCTAGACAGCCTGCCAAGTGCCAGGCCACATTGTGCCCTCAGTGGGCTCCTAGTCCAAGTACAGGAAGTAACTAAAAAGATAGGTTTATAACAGCATGATGTGTTCTAGCATGGTTTACAATGGCGAGGGAGAGGCACCTGAGCTCCCTGAGGTGAAGATGAAGGCGTGAAAGGCCTCTTAAGTGGTGATGCTCAGGATGAGTTTTGAAACGAGGTAGGAATTTTCTAAATAAAAAAGCAAGGGACGTTAAAGGATCTGCAAAGTAGAATACTGTGGCCTTCCCATGCTGTGTGGTGACAGCTTGCAGAGATGAGGCTAAAAAGGAAGGCAGGGATCAGGTCTTCAAGGCTTTCCCACTCTTCAGTAAGGCACCAAAATATTTTAATCAGCAGATTGACATGGTTAGATTTATTCCTTTTAACCTTTCTGTGTTTTGGTGGAGAAAGACGGGAGGAAAAGATCAGTTAGAAGGTGTTGCAATAGTCCTGGTGAGAAATGAGGGAGGCTTGAACTAGGGCAATGTCAGGAAAATAAGGAAGATTTGCATGAGTTAAGAGGTATTCTCACCCAACAGGAGTCTGTGACTGACTGGGTGGTAGTGAGGGAGAGCGTAACTCCAGGCTCTGGTTGAGTGATGGGCAGATGGATGATGGTGTCAGTCATGGGGTGAGAAATGCAACAGAATGAACCCCTGTGTGAGATGGAAGCTCTGCAGCCAGACTAGGAGGGTTGGTTGGGCCATCCTGATCATCCTGTCAAAGACAGGGTGGTTCACAGCCAGACCCAGAAATTTTGGTAAGAAAATCTAGGCAAGAGCAGCCTGCCCTCTGTTAGACTCTTCTCTGCCATTGCTGGGTTGAATAGAGTGAGTGCTGGTTATCTGGCTTCCATTTGATTTGATTCCTACAAAAGCTCCTGAAGAAGCGATTCCATCTAGGTCACATCAGAGTCAGTTTCTGGGTACCCATGCATGAAATTTGATTGCTTCTTTTATCACAGGAGTTGGTATCCTGTGATGATTACTCCAGGTTTCTCTTTCTCCTTCTCTTCATTTATATTTTTGAAAAAATTAGGCCGGGCGCGGTGGCTCAAGCCTGTAATCCCAGCACTTTGGGAGGCCGAGGCGGGTGGATCACGAGGTCGAGAGATCGAGACCATCCTGGTCAACATGGTGAAACCCCGTCTCTACTAAAAATACTAAAAATTAGTTGGGCATGGTGGTGTGTGCCTGTAATCCCAGCTACTCAGGAGGCTGAGGCAGGAGAATTGTCTGAACCCAGGAGGCAGAGGTTGCGGTGAGCCGAGATCGCGCCATTGCACTCCAGCCTGGGCAACAAGAGCGAAACTCCGTCTCAAAAAAAAAAGAAAAAATTTTTAGGTTGTTTAAATTTATTTATTTTATTTTTATTTCTATAGGTTTTTGGGGACCAGGTAGTGTTTGGTCACATGAATAAGTTCTTTAGCGGTGATTTCTGAAATTTTATGCACCCATCACCCGGGCAGTGTACGCTGTAGCCGATTTATAGTCTTTTATCCCTCACCCCCACCACCATTTCCCTAGAGTCCCCAGAGTCTCTTCATTTATATCTTATCTTCAGCTCCCTTTTCTCCTTTCCTCCCACCTGCTTCCCGAGGCAAGTTGCAGTGTGAGAAGCTTCCTGCTACTTAATTCTTGGTTGCTTTTTTAATGGAAAGGTTTTGCATTTGCTGAGCAGAAATAAAACGAGTCAGCATCCACTTGTGTCACTTATAGCAGAGAAGATTGCCTATTTCAAAGGGAAATGAATGTTCATTTTTCATCTTACAACCATATCTCTTGCATAGAGGCAGATACGAGGAAATTCTCCGGGCATTTGAGCTCATCACTAGGTAGTGGCAAAGGAGCAGGGACTGACATTGATGCCTGTGGCAGATCCATATATTTCTCTGAGCCATTTTCTTCTCCAATAAACGGAAATCAGTGCAGTTTCTCTGTATACCTCAGGTGCAAATGAGATTACGTAAAAATAACTTGAAAAACATTTTTAAAGAATTATCTTATTTACAGATGATCAAAGTAAGGCATAGTGAGGTAACAGATTCCTGCCCTTCATATACCAAGCAAATATGCTCAGGAGGTATTGCTGTCTTATTGTAAGATCAATAGCTCCTCTCTCCCATTAGGTTAACTTTCAGAAGTTTCTGGATATAAAAGGTAAATGGAAATGGGTATTTGTGGAGGAAAAACTATTTTTTTCTCTTTATTCACATTCAATGCAGAACACTTCTGTGGCCACATGTGTGTTTTTTCTCCACACCAACCAGTTACCTGCCACCAGCTGGATGTCCTGCAATCCAGTTGAATTCTGACATGATCTGCCTGGAGTTAGTGCAGACCCCACAGTTTAAGGGTTCAGCCCCCCAAAAATTCCCTCACTTAAGATGCCAATTACAAGTCCAGGTTGTCACTTTTGCTTCTGAGCAAGCAACTGCGAACGGGAGGTTTTCAAAGCCCCGCCTCGGGTTCGATCATTTGCTAGAATGGCTCCCGGAACTCAGGGAAGCATCGTAGTTACGCGCACATTGCAAAGGAAAGAGGTTATCAAAAGCCAGGTGAACAAGTACATAGGGCGGGCATGTGGGAAGGAGCGTGAGCGTCCGTGTCCTTTTCAGGTATGCCGGCCTCCCTTGTGTAGATGTGTTCAGCCACCTGGGAGCTCTCCAGACTCTCTTTTAGAGATTTTAATGGAAGTTTCATTACATAGGCATGATGGATTGTTAGCTCTCTCTCCAGCCACTTTCCCCTTGGAGGATGGGGGGTGAAGATGGGGCCAAAAGTTTCCTCCTCCTCCTCCTCCTCCTCCTCCCCCCCTCCCCTTCCCCCTCCCCCTCCCCCTCCTCCCCTTCCCCCTCCCTCTCCTCCCTCTTCTTCTCCTCCCTCTTCTTCTCCTTCAGTTCTCACTATGTTCTTCTTCTTCTCTTCTCCTCCTCCTTCTCCACCCCCTTCTCCTTCCCCGTCTCCTCCTTCTTCTTCCTTTCCCTTCCTCTTCTTCCCCTTCTTCTTTCTCTCCTTCCTTCCTTCTTTCCCTCCCTCCCTCCCCCTTCCCTTCCTCTCCCCTTCCCTCTTTCCTTCCTTCCTTCCCTCCCTCCATCTCTCCCTCCCCCTTCCCTTCTTCCTTCCTTCCTTCCTTCTTCCCCTCCTCTTTCTCCGCCTCCTCCTCTTCCTCCTCTTGCCTCCCTCCCGTCTCTCTCTCTCTCTGTCTCTCTTTCTCTCTTTCTTTCTTCAATTTTCACTATTTTGCCTGGGCTGATGTGAAACTCCTGGCCTCAAGCAGTTCTCCCCCCTTAGTCTCCCAAGTAGCGGGGATTACAGGCGTGCACCATCTCACTCCACCGCACTGCCGGAAAGTTCCAGGCTTCTAGCTGTGGCTTGCTCTTTCTGGTGATCAGCCCCCATCCAGCAGCCCACCAAGAGTTGCCTCATCAGAAATAAAGACACTCCTATAACCCAGGAAACTGCAAGAGATTTAGGAGCAGCTCTATGTCAGGAGCTGGGGTAAAGACCAAATGTTTGAGTCAAAGATGTACCTGGCACCCCTGTCCCTCAGGAAATAATAAGGGTTTTAGGAATTCTGGGCCAGGAACTGGGACAGAGACTAAACAGTATATATATTTTTATTATATCACAGTATTGGAACTTTACGCCCTTGCCCTTGGCTTTTCTAAACACACGCCCTGTCACGTGTCACTGCCAGTTTTTTCCTCTTAGGGTTGGGGCCACTACTCTGCTTAAGCCAGCTTGTTAGTTACGTGTGAACTGCCACACCCTGTGCATGGGTGAGGAGTTAATGATGGCACCTCTCTTATTCTGGAACCTGTGTCTAATTAGCCACTGCATCAGACTCAGCCAATCAAGTCACTGAGCTCCTTGCTCAGTTTGCACCAAGCCTCATAGACATTGTGTGGGAGACACCAGAGTAAGGGTTGAAGAGCCCCCCCCCCAACATCCCACTTCACTTCTTTGGGCCCAAGGTGGGACA
Source organism: Saimiri boliviensis (assembly GCF_048565385.1). Classification (NCBI taxonomy): domain Eukaryota; kingdom Metazoa; phylum Chordata; class Mammalia; order Primates; family Cebidae; genus Saimiri; species Saimiri boliviensis. Next base: position 38,927,934 of record NC_133456.1, on the reverse strand, counting down.
GTGTGACTAACAGGTCCCAAAATGTAAATATGTCCTAAGTACAGCAGAGGAGCATGCTATCAAAAAGAATCTTCCAGTGAACACCAAAAGTGATCTAATCTACCACTCCATGTGTTACCTGAAAATTTTAACTTAAAAATTTTGCTGAAAACCTATTACGTGCAAAACACTGTACTGGGCCCTGAAGATTAATAAAGGAAAGAAGGGAAGGAGGAAGCAGGGAAGAGTGGAAGGAAGGATGGACATCCCCCTGCCATAGGAAGCTCAATCCAAAAGGAAGCGAGAGACGTGAGTGCTTGACATTAGTGCTTGAAGAGATTCTCCTCTGCAGCTTCCTCATCCTCCTCCCCATCACAGCATCCCTGTGAACGCTGCTTTCCTAGTTCCTGAGTTTGCTAAATGCCTGTCAGCTTATCGGCAACATCTTATGCATTGGGGCTTAAGAGGTGTGAAATGACCCAGTCATTTTCTCCGAAAGTTTTTGTCACTTTATGCTTCTTTCCTCCTTGATATTCAGGAGACACTTTTCTTCACATCTTCATATCATGTTCATATCAGAACATGATATGTATACATTTGATATGTATCCAATGATATGTATCCATTTCATCCTCACTGGGTAGTGTGGTAAGATGGGAAGAAGCTAGTTTTTAGTGTTCATAAACACTTAGGACTGAATTTTGGCTTCTCTATTTATGAGCAGAGTGATCTGGGACAGGTTTCTTAATCTCACGGAGATTATTTTTATCTTCCAGTGAAAAGGGGAGAGATGTTAATGCCTGTTATGCCAGGTTTTTATAAAGTTCACAACAATAATGACAAGATTAGAAGAGCACAAAGAGCAGGTGCTCTTATCTTTTGTTCTCTCTTTGAGAGACGGGTTGTACATGTGGAGTTCAATGGGAGTGCATTGTGGAAGTGCAGCGTCCTTGACATTCCATTTAGAGTTGAGGGGCGACAAGGTGAGCTCCTACAGGCACTGCTGTTTTCTGTATGTTCTACTGCTTGTTATTGAATAAAGTAATAGGCCATTAAGCCATGATGACCATAGCTGGGGATGGCACATGCTCCTGAGTACTATTAGTTTAGGATTCAGAACTCTGAAACACAACTGCTCAATGCCGGCGAAAAGATTTTTGTAACATAATATCAACAGCTAGTATCCAGAATGTAAAACTAACCACTTTAGATAAATAAGAAAAAGACAGATAAGCCAAGAGAAGGAGAGGAAATGAGTGAGAAATTCAGAGATGAGAAGTCCCAAAGAGTTAATAAACACAGGAAAAGATGTTCCACCTCACTAGTAAGCAAGGCGGTACAAATTAAAACAATATGAAGCACTATTTCATACCCATCAGAGTGGCAGAAATTTAAATTTGGTAACACCGAGTGCTGGTAAGGATGTGGGACATGGGTCTGTATACATTCCTGGGAGGAATGGGAAAGGGAGAGCGATTTTTGTGAGGTTGGAGATGCACCTGCCCTTGGACCCGGCAATTCCTTTTCTTGGCATATGCCCAGTGGAATCTCCTCCGTGTCCAAGAAGAGATGCGGAGGGACATGCAAGGATGATTGCTTCAGCTCAGGCTGTAATAGGGGAAAGTTGGAAATAGTGCATGTGATCATCTGTAGAAGAATGGATAAGCTGGCATCATCATTTAAAGGAATCTATGCAGAAGGTAGGTGAATGCTCTTTATTGAGATTTACTTCATGGATAAATCTTAAATGTAATTTTGAGTGAAAAAAAAGCAAGTTTTAGAAGATTATGTAGAATATGGTGCCTTTTGTTTGAATAAAAACACAAATTATAGTTTGTTATGATTATATTAGGAAGTAGTGATTTGCAAGGAAAGATCCGTGCCAGCTTCGGGATGATGGTTAGTACTAAGGAAGAGAGAGAGGAGGAACTGAATAGTATGTAGGAGTCACTTTAGCTTTATTTTAGTTTCTTAAATTAAAGGGCTGAACCCAATATAGCAAAATGTGAAGACATGAAAACTAGGTAGTGGAAACACAGGTGTCATTATTTTTTTAATGATGCTCGCAATATTTCATGCATAAAATAAAGCCTCCCTATCTGCAGTTCCCCTCTCTGTCCGGGGATGTGCTAGACCCATGGCTTAGCATGGCTGTTTGTCTTTGCAATGAAGCTCTGGAGAAGGAAGAAAGAAACCCCGGGCTAAGCAATGGCCCAGGTGCTGAATGGTCTGTGCTGCTGCTGTCCAGCAGCTGCTTCCAGGTCTCCTCTCCTTCCCACGGTCTGTGAGGTCTGTGTGGGCTCCAGCTGCTGACCTTCTCACCACTAAGGCTACGAGGTGCCAGTGTAACTTCTGAGAGAAGCTGTCATGTGGTCCTTATAAATGCAGTTATTTTGAAATAGTGTTAACTGGAGTTTTGGTTTACAATAGGCTCAAACCTTCCTATGTCTAGATCCAAAACCTCCAGATGAGTTGATTCCAGGCTAGAGTGGAATCTCCTTTGTCTTAAAGTAGTTTTGCTTTGTCAGGTGATGTGTAATGTGATCTGTCAGTAATGTGTGTGGTTTTATTCGCTTCTGTTTGTTTTAGCTCACAGATGTGTACAGTACATCGCCCTCTCTGAGTCGTTATTTTACTTCAGTTGAAATAATGGACTTCAGGTAAGAGTGTGGAACATTACATTTTGATCTCTTTCTTTGGAAAGACATCCCCCCACCCCACCCTTCATCATTTACCTAGCAGGCCTTCCCAGAGCCTCAGAGCATGGAGGGAACCAGTAATAGAATCATAGAGCATCAGTGCTGAGAAGGTCTTTTACACCAACGGGCTCAACTCCGTTATTTTACAAATGAGAAAAAGGAAGCCCAGATTAATGGTATGATTCAACCAGGGTCACACAGTCCCAGATAAATTATTTATATTTGACAATGAGTGCTCAAATAAGCTAGGGGTAGAAGCAGAAAGCGGTCTCAGGTAATGCTGTGATGTAAGTGATATAATCTATGTATAGGCATTTGCTTTTGAGCAGCACAAGTAATACAGGGGAATGTATTACTTGTAATACAGGAGTACATTCTCCTGTATTACTCCTTTATTATTAAAGACATAAAGAGGAGCCAGGTGTGGTGGCTCATGCCTGTAATCCCAGCACTTTGGGAGGCCGAGGCGGGTGGATCACTTGAGGTCAGGAGTTCAAGACCAGCCTGGCCAACATGGTGAAACCCTGTCTCTACTAAAAATACAAAAATTAGCCAGGCATGGTGGCTGGTGCCTGTAATCCCAGCTACTCAGGAGGCAAAGGCAGGAGAATCTCTTGAACTCAGGAGGAGAGGTTATAGTGAGCTGAGATTGCGCCACTGCACTCCATTCTGAGCGACAGAGCAAGACTCTGTCATTAAAAAAAAAAAAAAAAAAAAACAAAGAAGAGAAGACATAAAGAGGTATGTAAAGGAAAAGTCTACCTTCTGCTTCCTTTATTCTCCTCTACCACCAATAACTGATACTATTCACTTCCATGGAGTTAATAGCTGTTGAGAGTTGAGTATGATTGCTTCTGTTTGTGTATCTACTATAGGTACTACAGATGCCACACACCCATATGCATTTTTTATTTTTAAAAATTTCCTCTCATCTTTAATGTTCTTGAGATGTAGGCATCAGGATGTATGTGTGTGGAGTTGGTTTATTATCCTTTTACATTATTGGGACTATTGGAGATGACTTAAATTTTATATCAAAGCTTTATTCCATTATTCCTGAGATGGCTCTGGAATATGATCATCAAAAGTTATATTATATTGAGATTCCTTTTTCAAACCTTAAGTTCTCCAAACCCTAATAATATTAGCAGACCTGGGAAGGGAGGAATGTAAAGCAGGTGGCTGGTAGCACCATGATATGGGGCCAAAGAGACCTGAAGTCTACAAATACATACTGTGCAGGCTGCCTTTGATCTCCTTCTTTAAAGATCCGCAATGGGCTGGGTGTGGTGGTTTATGTCTGTAATCCCAGCACTTTGGGAGGCCGAGGTGGGCAGATCACAAGATCAGGAGATGGAGACCATCCTGGCCAATATGGTGGAACCCTGTCTCTACTAAAAATACAAAAATTAGCTGGGTGTGGTGGCACATGCCTGTAATCCCAGCTACTCTGGAGGCTGAGGCAGGAGAATCTCTTGAACCCGGGAGGTGAAGGCTACAACGAGTTGAGGTTGTGCTACTGCACTCCAGCCTGGTGACAGAGTGAGACTCTTTCTAAAAAAAAAAAAAAAGCCGGGCGCGGTGGCTCAAGCCTGTAATCCCAGCACTTTGGGAGGCCGAGGCGGGTGGATCACGAGGTCAAGAGATCAAGACCATCCTGGTCAACATGGTGAAACCCCATCTCTACTAAAAATACAAAAAATTAGCTGGACATGGTGGCGCGTGCCTGTAATCCCAGCTACTCCGGAGGCTGAGGCAGGAGAATTGCCTGAACCCAGAAGGCGGAGGTTGAGGTGAGCTGAGATCGCGCCATTGCGCTCCAGCCTGGATAACAAGAGCGAAACTCCGTCTCAAAAAAAAAAAAAAAAAAAAAAAAACCTCCAGTGTACATGGTACTTATGGTGACATCTCTGCATTTTATTTCAAGAAGTCCAGGCAGAGGTTCTAAAGTATTGAATTGAGGAAGGAAAGCCATTGCTTCCCAAAGGACACTGCCGCACATGGGTGGGAGGTGGCTAAATCCCCGACACATACATTTGTGTCTACAGGGGCATCGTGACCTCGGCCCTAGACTGGCCCAACAGGAACCTGGAAAAATGCCCTTTGATTTATTGGCTGCTAGACTCATTCCAGTGGTGGGCAACTGGAAATGGCTCTTTTCTCAAAATTCAGCCTTATGTAAATTTACCCTGTGACCTGCCATGGGGGATTAGGATGGGCTAGCCAGGTCAGGCTAGGTGGCCTGATTTTCCCATTCAGCTTGTGACCTGGTCTTCTGAAAGTCAGCCTCTGGCTGTCTTTATTAGCCAGCTGAAGCCCTTGCCCCTGGGAATGAGGGTGGCTGCCTGTCTAGGTGTTAATCATCATGAGCCGTAATTAGAGGGCAGAGCTCAGGGAACAAGTTAAGACACCTGCAAACTAGGGTAGCCGGACTGCAGTTTGAAAGTGCATTTTTCGGGCTTCCTGTAGTGGCATCCTTGAAACCGCGAGTTTCTTCAGAGTCCTCACTCTCCATTATTCATTTGATCTGCAGGATCTGGCACATCTCCCAGCCGCAGTAGAATAAACAATTGTCAGCCACCTTGTAAGATCCAAGAGTATCGGCCTATGTCACCTCTGGCCAGGAGAGGGAGCTCTTTGCCTATCCTTAAACTCGTTTTTTGAGTTGCCGTGTGATGCTATTTATGTTTTAATGCCTCTGGTTTGCCTTTCAGTGGTGAAAATGCCACAGTAACCTACCACCTGCAATTTGGGGTTCCATCAGATGATGAAAATTTTATGAAGTATATGATGAGTGAGGAGTTGGTGCTGGGCATTTTGCTACAGGATTTCCATGATCAGAACATACCTGGTTGTGAGAATCTGGGGCTTGATCCAGCATCCCTCTTGCTCAATGGTAAGTAGAGCAAGTAAAGAAGTCAGAGCTGCAACAATAAACAGGTGAACCAGATTGGGGTCAGATTGACGTGGTTAGATTTGTCAACATTGGTGACTTGGTACTGTGTCAGACTATTCATTAACTTACTCATCCACTCAGCCCTGTAACTTTCTGCCTCATAACTCAGGCAGAGAGTTACGGTGTTGCTGGGAGGTGATGTTCCACTCTGTGTGGAGCCTACACGTTCCATGCCCTCCAGAATTAGACAGTGTAGTTGGGGAAAACTCATGGAAAAGATAATTTAACTATAGATGAACATTGCTACATGTTTCCTCATGCAGTTCACCCACATTCTAAGTCCTGTATCCTACTTTACAACATGATTAGCAACCCTCATGGAGATACTGTGGTTTCACAAGAGAAGTAAGAATTGAAGAATTTGAAATAAAGAATATAGCTAAATTGCTGAAAGAGTATCTCAGTATGGGGAACCTATTTCTTTTTCTGTTGAAGGCCACTGAGACCATTAAGAAATTAATTGAGGGGTGTACAAAGACAAGATTATTTCTTTCCTTAGAAAATGATGACAAATTGACTCATCAACTTTTAAAACAAAGAACAGAACAAGGAAATAGATGTGCTGTTTAATAAATGTAACAAACACCCCATTTGTCAGACTCTGAGAACTTGTAACACTCGGAACAAAACATGGCAGAAAGGAAGGTTGGAAGGCCAAACGGCTTCAAGGCTTCCAAATGTCCTTTCATTGCTGTGTAGTGAAGCTCTGGCCTTTGCTGGGATCTCACTTTCTGATACCTCGCTTGGAGGCTTGCTTACTCTTATTTAGCCCATAATGCCAACGATCTTGGGTATTTTATGTTCTCATCCACAGTCCAGCCGAATCACTTTCTCCACATTCGCAGGTACTCAGGAAATACTAGTTGAATGAGTGAGAAAGGCAAATTAGAAGTAGCTGTGCTTGGCAGCAGGTGCAGTAACGGTCTAGAATCAAAAGCATGAAACAGAGGCTTAAAAACACACGTGTTAGTGCATAGTACAAGACAAGGTGTTTAATATGATGACAATGTTTCTGGAGGATGAGAGGCGAGAATCCTGTTGGCCTAAGAAGGCGGAAAGTTATGTAAAGCAGTTCTTAAGAATCCAATTCAGAAGGCCAAATTTTAGCTCACTGGAAGAGTCTCATACATGGAGAGCTTCCTCACAGAGCATCCTCAGTAACATGTGTCTCTGGGTCAGGCAGACACTATACGTGTGTGGAGTGAAGAGGTTGTGTGCCCCAATTACAGGAATTAAAAAAAAAAAAAAGACCAGGCTGGTGGCTCATGCCTGTAATCCCAGCACTTTGGGAGGCTAAGGCAGGTGGATCACCCGAGGTCAGGAGTTCAACACAAGCCTGGCCAACATGGCGAAAACCCATGTCTACTAAAAATACTAAAATTGGCCAGGGGAGGTGGCAGGCACTTGTAATCCCAGCTACTCAGGAGGCTGAGGCAGGAGAATTGCTTGAACCTTGGCGGTGGAGGTTGTAGTGACCTGAGATCGCATCACTGCATTCCAGCCTGGGCCACACGAACAAAACTCTGTCTCAAAAGGAAACAACCACTACCCCCCACCCCACAACAAATCTTCAGCCTCCACCTGTGTAAAGAGGCCTGCGATGCCTATGAAGGCTGCCGCTGTGGTGTGGTTGGTCTTGATTTTCTTAGGCCCCTTCCAAAAATTGTTACTGGCTCTTTCCAAATAGAGGCCAGGGAGGTGGGCAGAGGTCTGAGGAAAGGTTTAAGAGGATTCCGAGGCTGCGAGGTTCGTGCAGCACAAGATGGGCTGCGCAGGGTAGGCTGTCGTGAGGCCTGAGCAGAGCTCCGAGAAGACCCTGAGCTTGTCAGAGAGACTCAGGTGTTTCCCCAGGGCTCAGTGCTGGGAAGGCAGCTGCGACTGGAACAAAGTCTGCTGTTTTGGAAATTGCACTCTTCTCTCAGACGTTTCATCTGAGTGGACGTGCTCGGAAAATGTGGGGTTTTCTGCGACCCCATGTTCCACTTTCCAGAGCATACATGTGCAATATTTGAGCCATTTTATGATTTCAAAATGTGAGCGTCTCTGCCCTCTCAAAGGGAAGGGTGCACAGGAAAAGAATTTGGAAGTGAGGAAAGAAGAGAGACTCATCACAGGCAGCCAGATGAGGGGTGAGCTGAGAGGCAAGCTCGAGAGAGAGGGAAGATGTGTCAGGGAGAGGCCCAGGGCCCTGGGAGGGACCAAGAGGGACGGAGTGAGTTCTTACGCCAGTTTCCACGTGCACATGAGCTGTGTGCTCGGGGGATTCTCCCACCGCCCTGTGATTAGCTGGGCAACTAGTGTCCCACGATGTAATGTTCTTAGTCTTCAAAGAGCAAAGATGCTTACAGTTGTTTGGTTTGTTTGCCCCTTAGAGAATTAGAAGAGAGCTGTGTGCCTCTCCCCAGCGGAAAAAAAAATGTGCTTACCTCTCCCCACAACACAAAATTGTATAGACAATTTCAGGGATTCTGAGTATTTCCCTGGAGCCAGCCTGTGGTCCATTCCATTTGGGGTTTGTATATGTGCACTTTAGAAGCTGAATCTGAAATTAGATTGTAATTTGTACTCCTGAGGGGTTTTGTGTGTGTATGCTTCTCATTCTCTAATTTGGAACTATGGTGATTATTTTGACCTGACTGCATGCATATTTTGATGGCTTATAAAAAAAAAAAAAAAACCTTCCTTGAAATATAATAAAATTTTTCAAGTCCACCGTCCTTCACCCTTCCCTATCTTTGATCTTCCTCACCTTCTGGATGAGTGGGGTCCCAGGCTAAGATGGGGAAGTCTGTTTTACAAATGTCAAGGAACAGGTCAGCATCAGGGGTTATTTTGGACACAGAGAAGGTACTTGGTACTGTTCTCACATGGGAAGGAGCTGATAGACTGAATAGAGAAAAAGGGCAAAACCAGGATTTTTGTGAGAGAGCAGAGGGAAAAGCCCCAGGTAGGGAAATAGTGAATCTTGTCAGTCCTGTCAGTGGTGTTGAGGCTGGACTCCGGCTGTGTAGACCCTGGCAGGCTCCGTGTGTGTGTATGCTGAGGGACTTGCGTCTCTCTGCACCTGCATCCTCGCCCGAGGGTTCACAGTGTTTCTCTTATCAGGATTTCTCACAGTATATTATACACGTTGTAAAAACTGAAACTTCAGAGTTCATGGTTAATTATGAAAAAAGCCTGGATGTTAAAATGTCTTCAGCACCCAAAAACCACATCATTAAAATTGGATTTCTCATGCATCCTACCCAGACAAATAAGCAACAAACAAGAAATGCGATTTGCCTTTTGAAATGTATTCAGAGGGGTATGTGTGTATGTGGACTGAACAGTAAACTTCCTCTGTTAGGAATTTATAAACGTTGCAATTTTATCCAAGATTTTATACTCAAATCCAGTGAAATGAAATAAAAACATAAGCGTTTAATATGGTTTTAAAAATCAGTAACTTTTGTTCATCTGTGTTATCTTTTTAGAATGAAGTGATGGAGGTCGGTCTGCGTCTGAAAGCAGTGCTCCACCGAGTCCTAGAGATGAAGGGAATTCACTCTGTTTTACAGAAAAGATTCTGTGAATTCATTCAGAAGCACCAGCAACAACCAGGGAGGTGGAGACTCCTTTCTCTCCTGATTCTGCAATCTGGCTCCAAGCCCAGTAAAACAGCTCCTGAGCACTGCTTCGGCTGGGTCCAGTCTTGACAAAGGCAGGAAGCCAGCTAGGATAGGGGCAGATAGTGTCAGCAGGTGTGTCCCGCTGTGGGAGGTCACTGGTATTCTTTTTTTGTTTTTGTTTTTTGAGACATGGTGGTGTTCTATCCTTTAGGCTGGAGTGTGATGGTGCTGTCATGGCTCACTGCTGTTCTTGAAGCACACCACCCACCTGGGTTGCTTTATCTTTAGCACAGAGGTGCACTGCCTTCTTTTAGGTAGGATCACATAAGCATGAGCTGGTAAAGCAGAGAGAGGCAGGCAGCCAGGTTAGGAAGACTAAGCCAATCATTCACTGAAATCACCCTTCTTCCCTCCACCATTCGATTTGATCTACCTCTAAGCCAGGGTGTGAAGAAAAGGAAGGTACTTTAGAAGACCTCAGCAGTGTGGCTGTGGATGCTTCCATGACCTGCACCTGAGTATCTCAGCCAACCAGCCTTAGGCACACCACTCAGGTTACTTTGAGATCTCTATATATAGCTAGCTACAGATGGGAGCCATGTGTTTCTTCACTGTTTTGCAACTCCTCATTGTTCCTGTGATTCCTGAACACCCTTTTTGGAAACGTGAGTCCCTGTGAGTTTTCCGCATCCTACTATCACTTTGGATAGTCATTCCATTTGTATTTTTTATAAACTTCCATTAGAGAATCATTAAGGCTGTTGAACGTCTACTATGGATATTATGCATTGGCTCTTTGTTGCCCAGTGTTACAAACCTTCCTGTAGGACTCAGTGTCTTCAGGCAAGGATTGCATGTCCTGTTACAGATGGTGGTGATACAAGAAGAACCACTCTCCTTTGAAAATGTGTTGTTGGAAGGTTTTGCCAGCTATTTGGCGGGTTGTTTACAGATACAGAATTGCCTGTCCTGAGGGAACGGAGTATTTGTTTTGTTGGGAAAAGAAATTTACCAGGAGAAAGAGTTTTGTGCTGTATCTTGACAGATTTCTAGCCCCAGTCTCTCAGTTAAATCAGCTCTGGGTTAAAATCAGTGTGAGGGGCAGCCGTGTGTGGGCACATGCTAGAGTATCTGCCTCAGACTAGATTTGACTTGAGTCTTTATGACCCAGGACTCTGGATAATGTGAATTTGCTTTCTTGTTTAACTAGAAGATACAGGTACTACAGATCATTGTCTCATTTTAGGGATTGTTCCTTAAACTAGTGGAACTTGGCCGGGCGCAGTGGCTCAAGCCTGTAATCCCAGCACTTTGGGAGGCCGAGGCGGGTGGATCACGAGGTCGAGAGATCGAGACCATCCTGGTCATCATGGTGAAACCCTGTCTCTACTAAAAATACAAAAGCTAAGGCAGGAGAATTGCTTGAACCCAGGAGGCGGAGGTTGCAGTGAGCCAAGATCGCGCCATTGCACTCCAGCCTGGGTAACAAGAGCAAAAAACTCCATCTCAAAAAAAAAAAAAAAAACTAGTGGAACTAGTGGATTTCTCTTCTTCCTCTTTATTTTTTACATGTCAAATGTGAACTTTAGCGTGTTTGTATTTTTTTAGAAAGTAATGACAAATTTTAATGGAGAATGATTTAAAAGCATTTACAATAAATTATTTTTGCATCTGTGTTGTTGCATTCTCATTGGCTCTGCTTTGGGCGAGGTTTTTTTATTTGGTTGGTTTTTGGGTTTTTTTTGTAGTAAATAGTGTTGCATGTAATCTTTTCATTTCCCTGAGGGCAGCTTCCTCTTCTGAGTGAATAAGATCGAGCCAAGTTTGGCTGGGGCAGCCTGGGTTCTCGTCTCTGTTCCAGCAAGAGCAGGGAAGAGGCTATCCCCTCCCCTTTCTCTGGGGCCCTCTTGGGCAGGACTTGTATCTGAAAGGGCTTGGGCTTGAAGGAATGGCTTGTTCATGTCCGGAGGCAGGATTTGGTTTTGTTTTTCTCTTCTTTTTTGGAAAGCACCCAGCTGCAAGTACCTTGTTTTGGGTTTTGACCATTTGCAAGTCATAGAGAGGACTTTCCATAGGTTTGACTTTTCTGCCCAAACGGTATGAAAACAATTAACCTTTGTGACTCACATATTTGGGGGTGCTTGAAAAAATGGCACTTGCAAATGCACTGTTCTGCTGTAGAAGATAAAGCTACTGGTCATCACACAACGTAATGGAGAGCATAATGCCTGGCACATAGTGAGCTTTCAATAATTGAAGGATGTGAGAAGGAAAACTGCTCTTCTCTGGATGTCACTTAGATATGGATAGAAGGGTGACAGCCATATCAGTAGAACCCACTCCTGTTTCTCCTGCCAATGAAAATTCCAGCCCTGTGTCTGATTCTCTTTTGCCTATCAATTTAATTTAGTTCTATAGTTTTTAAAAAATGATGCATTTTATACAGGGCTCTAGGGGATACTAATGGAGATGACAATAAAAACGAAGCTGTTCGTTTTACTAGGAAGTCAGGACCAGTACAGATGAACAGGAAACAGGAAAAAATACCCAGGGGTTAAAAACAAAGGTAGCCTGGGCATGGTGGCTCACGCCTGTACTCCCAGCACTTTGGGAAGCCGAGGTGAGTGGATCACATGAGGTTAGGAGTTCGAGACCAACCTGACCAACATGGTGAAACCTCATCTCTACTGAAAATTAGCCAGGCATGGTGGCAGGCACCTGTAATCCCAGCTACTTGAGAGACTGAGGCAGGAGAATTGCTTGAACCTGGAAGGCAGAGGTTGCAGTAAGCTGAGATCACACGACTGCACTCCAGCCTGGATGACAAGAGTGAAACGCTCTCAAACAAACAAAAACAAAGGCAAACAGTAGGTTTGTGGGTGATCAGAGAAAAGAGTGGTCAGTATAGTTTAATTGGAGGAGTTGTGTGTGTGTGTGTGTGTGTGTGTGTGTGTGTGTGTGTGAAGTAGGATTCAAGCTGAATCCTGAAGCACTGGTAGGATTTGAATAAGAAGACTTGCTTTCCTTTATGCATGTTTGTGCCTTTTTAGGATGAGGAACATATTCTCTCCTTTGTCTTTTACATGTGAATTCTGAACATGAATTCCTGTCTTATTCAGAGTCTGAACAACGCTAAGAAAAAAAATGGGAAAAATCTCTCAATGTCCTCCTTCTCCTTTCCCATCACTCTTTCATTGCTTTAAAATAAGTTAATTCACACTATTGCTGCCTTGCTGGCAGCTTTATCCACAGACATCCTTGAATGTTTCCCTTGCAATGAGAGATCATAGACTCAGCATCAAAAGGCACCTCCCTCATCTCACAGTTGGGAAATCAAATCCTACTGGAAGAGCTGGGAGGGCCAGCCCAGAGTTCCACAGCTTGTTGAGGGCAAAGCCCAGCCCACAGGTCAACCGCACATGATGAATGGCCTCCAGCTAAGATCCCCAGGGTCATGCTCAGTTCAGGCTTGGTTGACATCTGGGAATCCCTAACGAGCACAGATGGTCAGGGGTCGGGGTGAATGGAAAGGGAGGGCCCTCAGACTACAGGAGACTGTCTGTGATGATCATGACCTCTCAAGGCTTCACCAAGTGCCTTGGAAAAGAGACTTCTGTAGGAAAGTAGGAAGAATTTACACTGGCACACTTAACATTTGGCAGAGCCGAGGTATGCTCAGATCAAGTGGCTTTCTGAACTTGAGGCTACAGGCTTGGAAAAGAGCAGAGATAAATGGAAACAGAGTCTACTTTTCCCTGGAGCCCTCATGGAATCCTGGAGGCTTTTCTTTCCCGTTCTGTCCATGCCCTTCCATCCCTAAAAATATCCAAAGCAACTGTCAAACAAGTTTGTCCTAAAAAACGTTAGCATTTCAACTTGTCGTCAACAGATTTTCCCGCCCTCTCTTTGCCCTCTTCCTATTTTTCTCTTCTGTTTTAAATAAGAATTTATTCACAGAATAAGGGATTATTTATAGATGCTAGTATGTATGTAAAACGGAAACCACAAAGTCTGCAGTTGTGGCATAAATTGTGCCTCTGAATTTTGGCTGTGTAGTTTTAAGACCAGCATGAGTGAGAGGGAGTTTTCTGGTTATGTCTGTGGCTTGAGAGTGATTTAACTGCGAAGGCTCAGGTTCTTTATCAGGAATAGGCATTCTTTCACTGAGGGGTTGCATCCCTAACCCCCGCACACGTCATATAAAAATGTGTGTGTATGTGAATGTGTATTTTCTGCAAAGGGGGTGCACAGCTTTTAACAGAAATCCTAAAATGTAAGGGAAACAGGATCAGTGTGACATACAGACACAGTGGGTATTTTTGGACATCAAAATTTATTTACTGGAAATTTGAGACATCCTACACATTAAGTATATTACATTCATCAGATTTTTTAACTCATTTTTTTGCTCTTAATTTACTTTTCACTGAGAAATCATAATTGTTCATCTTCTATTGGGTATCTTGAAGCACTCCCAAATGGCTCCCCCTACTCAAAAATAATTCCTTTTATAATCTCTCTTATAATTCCCTCTTATAAATCCCTATTATAATTTCATTATAAGAATAACTTTCTTTGGTTAAGCATTTTGGTAACTGTTTGGGACAGATAATGCTTTCACAGGACAAGGTTCAAACAAATGTAACTTACCATGTCATACTAAGAGTATTTCAACCAATTTACTTCCACAACGGTCAAGTAGCCATGTGAAAAATTCTAGCATCAACTCATTGAGTTGGTATTTCTGCTTTGCTGGAGGATGGCTGGTTGACCCTGAATAACCGGCTGTATCAGCATGTTTTTTCCCATACATCATAAAAGATTTTTGTTTTTCTATTCTCTTTGATATCATTTATTAGGCATCTGTAATAGATGATTTGCCTACATTAGATGTAATCCTCCTGTTGATGGGTGAAGAAGCTGAGCCTCCACTAGCATCTTCAAAGTCACAGATGGAGGAAGAGAATCCAGATTTGAATGACTGATGACCTGTCTCTTGGGTCCACACTCTTTCCTCTAAGCCATGTTACATCTTATGCAATATCCACTGCTAACATGATTACCTCCTTTTGAGGATCTGAACGTGGCCAAGGATCAGCTAGAGTTCCACGTGAAATAATTTTGCTAAAAGTAGGAAGTTAGCAGAGGACAAGTTACCAAGGTGCAGCTGGCTCTTTAGCTGAAGACCATCACCTGGCTGAAGGCTCTGCAAAGCTGTGACACATTCAAGCTCAAGCCACGGGATTTCTCCTCATTTTGGCACTTGGCACATTTGAAATAGCAAAGTTATTTTGCTCTGGTTAACTTTGAGAAGAAAACAGTAACTAAATGTACTAGGGGCCCTGTCATGTACCTGGTCAAAGGGCCTGTCTAGTAAACGTAATGTACCTACTGCTTGTCTTGACAAACCTCTTTCAAAACAAACTATTTTAGCATCCCTAAAGTTAGGACAGTAGCCATGAGTTAAACAAAACGGCAAGTAGAAGACACAGGTGTGAATACAGAAATAGTAGAATTTGCTAAAGTGTCTTGGTCTCACTCATCCGATCTGTGATTTAATATTTTTATGCCGTTTTATTGGTGCCTGCTCTCATGCATCAGTAACCAAACACATTTCTGTTAAGTTTCTCTCAAACTATGATCATTTAGGGCAGGTGTCTGCAAATGTTTTTTCCACAAAGTGCTCAAGTATATTTATTTTGGCTCTTTAGGGCCTATTGTCCATGTCACAACTACTCAACTCTCCCACGGTTGAACAATCATAGATGGTAGGTAAACAAACGAGTGTAGCTGTGCTCTGATAAATCTTTATGAAAACAGTGAGTGGGGCGATTTGGCCTGTGAGTTACAGTTTGCTGATCCCTGGTTTAGAGGATAGATACAATTTGAGGAACACTAAAGAAAAGATAAAGGAAAGTAAATAATGAGGACACACAGAGGAATGCTTATCACAGCAGGTATAGATGTGTTCACTTCCCGTGTGGACATTGTATTCATATTTTATACATATTATTAAACATATGCATTTAGTATATTGCAGAGGGCTTTCTATGTAGTATACTGGAGGACTAAATTGGAAGTCAGTAGGAAATCAGGCTCCAAATTAAGTTTTGCCACTAACTTTAATGTGTCATTGAGCAAATTATCCTCTCTGAGCCAAGAAAGGCTAGTGCGATTATGGGATCTCCAAGGATCTTTCTTCTTTATCATAGCCTGATGCTATAATTGTCTGATTAAGATTTCTAGGGAAAAATGCAAAGTTAAAGATAAAATCATATAGGTTAAAATTATGTAAACATCTGGCTTAGAGCCTCTTGATTCAATTCACATAACCAACCAGACCATGGGGGCCAACAGGTCAAAGGACACCATGTAGAAGACATGGCTTAGATGCATGGAGTGGGAGGAGCAACACAGGCTCCCATGGGGTGGGGGCTGAGCTGGAAGGTCACTGTAATGAGTAAACTCCCCCTTGGTTATACTTAGTATAATGAGTAAAGCTTCCTTGTGACTTCATAAAACAATCACGGGAACGTTTTATAAGATCCCATGCGGAAGAGTAGAACCCCTTGGGGTGTGCATAGCTTTATAGCTCCTACCACTATACTCTCCAAACCATGTAGAACCAAAGATGGTTAGCTCTTTCTCAAATGGTGGTGTTCAGGATAAAAGGTTGATCTTAGATTTTGGCTTTTGCGTGCTATCTAAGAGGGCTTGTGGTACGCAAACCGTGCTCTGCAGGGAAAGGGTTGCTATGGGAGATAAGCTAGAGGGACTTTGTATCCCGTTCCTGCTTCAGGCGGATCCCCCATCCCACCTTGTATTTGCTGGTGCTAAACAAATGCTAGTCTAACCACTTCACTATAAATGGGAAAACTGAGTCTCAGAAGGGGCCATACGTGGATGTGGCTGTTGCAGAAAGTGAGAGGAGATTCTGGGAGGCATGAGAAGTTCGTATTCATCTTCTGGGGATGGGGCATGCCTAGGGGTAGAAGACATGTGTAGAAGTGAATACTCAGTCTCAGTCCCTCCCAGGGACTCTCTGGGTCTCTCAGCTTTGCAAGGAACATTCTCATAGTACTCCTCAGCAGAGTTCCCTGATGGCCTTCTGCAGAGGACCTGATGATTGATGAGGGTATAGCACAGCTCCTCTGAGTAGGTCTGGTCAACACTGTCCTGCTGGTCAAAGGAGAGGCATCATCAAGATTTGGCCTTTTGCCATGACCTTTACACTTCAGTCTCAACACAGGCTTGTCTTGAGGGTCAAGCCTGTCTTCTATGACCACCTCCTCCCCATCTCTTGGCCACTTTTTTCTAAATGGCTGCTCCTACCCTAACCACTAGACCAGGCAGCAAGAGTGCTTACCATATAGGGCCTACTCAGGTGCATCCTCTCTGCCCCTTGTACCAGAGTGACCCCTAACCACCTGATATAGTTTGAATATTCGTTCCCTGCAACCCCAGTGTTGAAATTTGGTTGCCAGTGTTGGAGGTGGTACCTAGTGAGAGGTGTTTTGTTATGGGAGCAGACGTCTCATGAATGACTTGGTGCCATCCTCACAGTTAGGAGTGTACAGCCTGAAGAATCATGAGCCAAATAAACCTCTTTTCTTTATAAATTACTCAGCTTTGCATATTCCTTTATAGCAACACCAATGGACTAAACACTACCCATATAATTCCCAATCTCAGGGCTCTGAGGATAGCCCGTTCTCATAAAAAAGAATAATCTGAGGCCGGGCGCGGTGGCTCAAGCCTGTAATCCCAGCACTTTGGGAGGCCGAGGCGGGTGGATCACGAGGTCAAGAGATCGAGACCATCCTGGCCAACATGGTGAAACCCCGTCTCTACTAAAAATACAAAAAAATTAGCTGGGCATGGTGGCACGTGCCTGTAATCCCAGCTACTCAGGAGGCTGAGGCAGGAGAATTGCCTGAACCCGGGAGGCGGAGGTTGCGGTGAGCCGAGATCGCACCATTGCACTCCAGCCTGGGTAACAAGAGCGAAACTCCGTCTCAAAAAAAAAAAAAAAAGAAAAAAAAAAAAGAAAAAAAAGAATAATCTGGCTGAGCACGGTGGCTTACACCTGTAATCCCAGCACTTTGAGAGGCTGAGGTGGGTGGATCACCTGAGGTCAGGAGTTTGACACCAGCCTGGCCAACATGATGAAACCCCATCTCTACTGAAAGTACAAAATTAGCTGGGTGTGGTGGCAGGTGCCTGTAATCCCAGCTACTTGGGAGGCTGAGGCCGGAGAATCGCTTGAACCCAGGAGGCAGAGGTTGCAGTGAGCTGAGATCGTGCCATTGCATGCCAGTCTGGGTGAGTTTTGGTTACGATATTTAATTACCCTCTAGAGATACTTGCTTTATTAAACGGGAAAAGAACTCAAGGGAAGTTTTATGATGCAATATCATGAGATAAAAAGCAAAGCAGCAAAGTACAGGGGGAAGAGCATGGATTTTGAAGTGAAACTTACTTTTGAATCCTGGCTCCACCCCCTTGTTAGCTCTCTGGCTTTGGGGAATTATCACTTAATCACTCAGTTTCCTCATCTATAAAATGGGGGTATGAGATGCATAATAGTAGCAATATTCAAGGGTTGTTGTGATAGCTACATGAGTTGATGTGTGTAAAGCACTCAGCATGTTGTCTGCCATAAATGAAGTGGTCAGTAAATGTAAGTTCCTTTCAGTAAGTTATACAGCAGAGGTGACTGCTGCTCTGCCACCAGGCCCTGCATATGCCACCTGCGTCCACAAGCACTGATGTCTAAAGTCCTCCATGTGAGCGTCAGAAAGGATCTCGGAGGCCAACTTCTTCTGCCATTTAGGATGTCTGCACTTCTATCATCATCTCAAAAAATAGCTTAGCTTAGAGATGTTCTTATTACCTGGATGGGAGTAGATGACATTCCTTTATCTGGAGAAAGAAAACACACTCAATGAATTTCAGGTTATGGGGAGATTTGCGAGGAGGAGCAGGGGAGACAGAATATAAATAACTAAAAGAAACAGCTGGGATAGCTCTTCTCAGCCTATTCTGATCTACAGCACATCCCTGGCGAGTGACAGTGCCTGTAAACAAGTCACAGCCGGGGAGCTGTGCCTAGTCTGAGAGGTGAGAGGAGGGAGACCCATTTGGTTGGTCTTTGGATAGGAAATCAGTTTCTCCCTCCAGCTCTCTTTCCCGCCTTCCCTACCCCGACTCCTTCCTTAAACAAAATTTATTTTCATTCCTTACACAAATTCAGTGCCTCTGCATCAGGCACTGGGGAGGCAAAGAAGAATCAGAAACAGTCCCTGTCGTCAAGGGGCTCACAAGCTAGCACAGGATACAGACAAGGGAGTGTGAGAGATCCATACTATGAAGTGAGGGCCATTGTTTCTACTGTAGGTGACGGGATGCTGGTGGTGTGAAAGCTGGTGTTCAAGGAGTTTTGCAGAACAGGAAACTCTTAAGCTAAATATTCCTATTCCTATACCTGCTGGCAGATAACAAATAAGCTGGGCAATTTTTCAAAGCCTAGTTATAACCAAATGGCTCTGGCCATCCAGCAAAAAGGCAAACTGACACCCTTGCTATTCTCTTGCAAAGACACCAGCTCCATAAGCAAACATGTGCCCTTGTGTCTACAGAGGAGGCTACCATATAGTACATGGATTGACATTTTCTTGGTCCTCTCATCCTGGATTTCCACATCTCCATAAGCTCCTATCCATCTAAAACTTCCCTGATTATCGTTACAAGAAAAGCAACTTCAGCATAGAGTTTTAGCATCTGGTCTTATTTCTATCATGTTTTGTTCTGATGGAAATTGAGGTTCCCTGGGACCCACCATTCCCAGAGTGAAGTGGATAGGGTGGGAGGGCTATATCATTCACGTACACATCTTGCAGTGCTAGATTTTAAGATTCTGTGTAGATGAACTAGGTTCTCCTCCTTAACTAAGGGAGGCAAAGTCAAAACTCTTCCATTTTTCTTCTTCAGAAACACAATGGCCTGTCCTCAGGCTTACACTTTCTTATTTTTATTTTTAGGTGTGATATAATGCACCACGCTCTCCTTCTAGAATTCTTCTCTCTCCTTAACTTCAATGCTTTTCTATCACCAGAGACTATTGCACCAGCCTCCTAAGTGATCTTCTGGTATCTGCTCTTGCCACCCTCTGCTGCAATTTGTTCTCTGCACAGCAACCTGGGTGATATCTTTAATACAAATCTAATCATATTTGCCCCTTGTGTAAAGCCAGTATCTCCTAGAGCTCTCGAGACAAAGATGAAAATCTTAAACTTGGCCAGGAGGCCCCACCCCCTTTCTATCCCAGGGTGGCTTTCTTGCACTTTCTTCTAAGTGCCTTTCTCCTCCGTCTTTTGTATCCCTGCCCCCAGTCACTGCCTTTATCCCCCAGGCCTCAGGCACTAACCGAGGAATATGGAGATTAATGAGCCAATTCCTGCTTCAATGAGCTCACCATCTAGTGAGGAAAAAACACATGCCATTGGATACATTGCAGCAAAATGTGTAGATATTATAATTGAAATATGCCCAAGGGTCTTTGGGAGGATGGAGAAGAGGCAGTTTGGAAATGTAAGTCTTATCAAAAAGTGAAAATGATAGGAAATCAACAACTTACTTTCGTTTTGGGAATCTCGCCTCTTTTCTAAAGTGTGTATTTTCTTCCTGTAAAAGCAAAGCAAATTGTTTTAATATTCAGAAACTCTCAAAGGAAATTATACAAAACGATAAAACTTATTTTCACTCTTTTTTAAAGTTATATGCCTTGTATAATACCTCCTTCAGCATGCATGAGTTAAATAAAAAAGAAAAAAGTAAAAGATGAGGCCAAGTAGAAATATATTCTTTTGTGCCTCTCTCTCTCTCTCTCTCTCTCTCTCTCTCTCTCTCTCTCTCTTTCTCTCTCTCTCTCTCCTCCCCTCTCTCTTTTCTAAATCTGATAGGGAATTTATTTATAGTTGGGGAAATATGATGTTATCATAGGTTACATTTTTTGAGACTTTTTTTTTCTAACAAAGTACTAATTTCTTTTGTATCATGTGCATGAAGGATCCAGGGTTATTTTCAATCTCGATTCTAATCTATGATCTCCAAAACAAACAAACAAAGAAACAAACACACACACTCTTCCCATAAGGGGACACTGTATAAAAGACCCCCTGAAGGCCGGGCGCAGTGGCTCAAGCCTGTAATCCCAGCACTTTGGGAGGCCGAGGCGGGTGGATCACGAGGTCAAGAGATCGAGACCATCCTGGTCAACATGGTGAAACCCCGTCTCTACTAAAAATACAAAAAAATTAGCTGGGCATGGTGACGCGTGCCTGTAATCCCAGCTACTCAGGCAGCTGAGGCAGGAGAATTGCCTGAACCCAGGAGGCGGAGGTTGCGGTGAGCCGAGATGGCGCCATTGCACTTCAGCCTGGGTAACTCCATCTCAAAAAAAAAAAAAAAAAAAAAAAGACCCCCTGAAAAAAATGCAATATAAATATAATGGAAAACCACCATCATTTCAGTAGACAGGGACATCTGCTGTGTGGGTGACCATATGTCCTGGTTTGCCTCAGTCTGGTTAAGGTCATTATCAATCACTTAGCAAGCTTTAACTATTTTTAGCATCCCTTTCACTCTCAAATGTATCTTAGTTTAGATGATAAATTATATGATCACCCCGACTGTACATTCTACGTGCAAGGGATAGAAATGTGTGCTTCGGAACACGCAGACTCAGATTTGCAGCGTGAAAAACAGGCGTTTTTTTTTTTTTCTATGTTAGTAGCTAGTTTCATCTTTGCTTCTGAGGCTTTCCTGTTTGAGGACAGCATGCCACCCATGAGCCTATTGTTCCTGTTTCTCGTCAAATTGGAAGAATTGCTTCCCTGATTGACTCTCAGGTGATTTCATCTGGGCTAGTGACAGGATTCCGCTGTGGCCACAGACAGCAGGGAGTTCACAAGTAACTTACAGCAAATACCATGTTGAAACCACACTTAGGGAAATAACTCCTAAAAACAACTGTCCACTTACCATGGAAGGCAGAAACGCCCTTCAGCGATGTGGTGATCCCAGCATCTAAAATACCCAAGAGAAATGGCAAATCATAAGATTGATTTCTACAACTTTGTTAAGGTGACTCCTTTCATTTTGCCATTTCTGTGGAAAACCTTTTCTCTCCGCAAGTGTGTTTCATCCTAGGGAACTGGGACACTTCTTTCACGGTAGTATGCCTTTGTCCTCCTAGGATGAAGATAATACTATCAAATTCCTAATCAGGAAAAGAGCTTTCTGCGGTGTTCCCAGCAAAGGGAAAATGTTTTCTCACCCTCAATTCTGGTAATTGACTTGGTTCCCATGTAATAAAGAACACATAAGTGTTATCTCCAGAAAATCAAGATACAAATGTGGAAATTTTAGAAATCCTTTTTTTCAGGCATGGGTCAGGCAATATCTGTATAGCATTTTACTGTACTCTGAATTTCTCCAACTTACAGCATATTGCAATCATTTGCTCACTTGTCTATATTCTACACTAGAACGTGAGCTTCACAAAGCTGGGGACCATATTGATCTTGTTCACCATGGTATGTGTTGCCAGTGATGTCTGGCACACATTATGTGATTTTTCAATAAATATTTGACGAAGATATGAATACAGAATGAATAGCCAAGGACAGAGCAACTCTGATGCAGGAGATCAGCAAGTCCAACACCTTGACTTCAACGATATAGTTAAATAACAGGACTTCTCTCTCTCATAGCACGAAGGCTTAGAATCTCCCTCCAGTCCGACATCTAGGTAATGTCTAAGTATCATTCTGCACATCTGTCTGAATTTGAGGTATAGTCAGCTATCTACATGGTTGAATGTGAAAGCCCTTTACAAAGTTGCACGTATGTCAGTTACAGTACGTCAAAACCTTTGGAAAACACCATCCAAAAATGTCCCCCAGTGAGCTTTCCCATGGCATCAGGAGGCGCAGTGGAGGAGAGGCTGACTGCATCATGACCTTGGTTGGCTGTGGCCGCCTGCTTGACTGAGCATTCTGACAGCCTCTAAGATCTACGTGTCATCATCAAAGCCTTTGGATTCCAGAGGCACAGCTGCAGCTCTTCCTCTTCTTTAGGTTACCTTCAATGTGCTCCAAGCCGTTTGCTTATATCTCTGCTTTATTGCTAAGGAGACATCATAAGAAAACTGCTGAATCGCACCAAAGCTAACAAATCAGGTTCACTGAGGAAAATGAGTGAGATGAGAAAACGGGGATGATTTTGAGAGAGAGTCTCTGAACTCCTGAGGCCACAGTTTTTAAACCTATAAGAGAGGATATGTGTGTACTGCTTAACCATGGAGTCATAAGAATAAGATGAGATTTAATATGAGCACAAACTATTTGTAAGCTGGCTGTTATTCTACTCGACTTTTCTGCAATTTATTCTTGGATTTCAACGTGGTTGTTTTGGTGTGGAATGGGTTCAGACAGCCTCCATGAAGTAAACCAGACAAATCTCTGTAACCTTAGGCTACATGTCAGCAACTTGAGGTATCTGTCTCTTTCACAAAGACTTCTCTGGCTCTCTGGTCTACCCAATCTCTCCCTTGTTATAATGCCACGGCCCTTCTGATTTATCATTTGAACTGTATGCTTTAACATGTGCCCAACGATACCCCCCAAAATATATAATTCTCAACTTGCCCTGAAAAAATGCACCCTGTTGGGAGGAATCTCTGGGTCTGCAGCCCCTAACATGGGCATTGGTATTAAATAACAACAGTGCTTGCGTTTTTAATTGTTCCTCTTTCAAAATCTCCTCCTGAAACCATGTGAAAAGCACAGTAACTTTACAGGCCACAGAACAACCGACCTTGTCACCCGTTGGGATTCTTGGACCCTGGAACATTAGTTCCTGTTAGAGACAAGCTGCCTCTGAAAACCCCCTCGGAGCAGGCTGACTGTTTTTCCCCCTCTGCTCTGCAGCAGGTGCATTCTTGAACCCCTACCTAGGCGCCACAGCGAGGCTGCCAAACGTGCTACAATTAAGCAAAGCCCGATTACGGACTTCCTGGCAGCTTGAGGGAGGGCAGGGAAAGCATATGTTGGTTATCCATACTTGTAAATTTCTGTTTGACACATATCTGTAAAAAAAATCCTGGTTTCTCTTTTTTTTTTTTTTAAAAAAACTGCCACCACAAAAGTCACAGGGTGATGTATTATAGTTCTGTTACAAGTGAACTCTCTCTGTGCTTGTTACCAGCAGGTAGATTACCTCAGTCCTGAAACTCCCTTATGCCCCTCTCACCCCCATAGAACACCACAAACTCCTTACAGGCCCTGTCTTGTAAGCGCGTGGCTGCCTCCTCTGATTGTTACAAAGCAGCCCGGCAGGTTCATAAAACTTGCTTGCCTGACTCTGGGTCTATTCGTCTTTCTCTTGGCCAAACTTAGAGTTCCATACTTTAATTATTCCCTCCCTTAGAGAGAATTCTTTAGGGCTGGACATTTTCTGTTCAAAAAGAATTAATGAGGTGGTCTTTGTTTAGCCGCAACAGGGCGACCACAATGGTCTCTCCCCTAACTTTCTAAAAATTATCGTAACGTGGGGGATGTGGTCACCTCAGAAATAGATGCCGACAGCTTAAAATAAAACGGCTAGGGTGCAGGCTGAGCAGGGTGGAGGTACCTGAGATAGACAAACAAAAGGACAACAGGAAACAAGGTCCCTTATTTTATGACGGGGCATAACGGGGACTAACAGGGTCTTAGTTCTTGTTGCTAGGAGTTACATTAGCTTCCAGCAAAGCAGCACATCTTCTTAACGTTTTCAAACTTTTTTTTTTTGTCCTGTCTTCGCATTTGCTGCTATTGCAACTGATGCTGGTCTGAACAGGGCCCTCTCTTGCTGGGATATGAAGTTCAGGACTCTTCATTCTCCCTGGGCAAAGGCTGGGAGGAGTCTGGTTGACTTTGCTCTCACCTGGATGTTCTCTGTTTGGGGCTTTGCATTCTCAGATTCCAAGGCACCTCTTGAGTGTTCTGTTGCCACCTGAAATTCAACATATCAGAGACAGGCTAAGTATTTCCTAACCAGGCCTGCCACTTCTTTTCATAATTTTTACAAATTTCCTCTTTTCTGCTATTTGTGTGCAACTCTGAAATTGCCTGGTTGCCCTCACACATGTTAATACTCTTTCCTCAAGTACATGTCACAGGCTACCTTGGCGCTGACATGCTCTCCGTGGCCACAGTGACAGCCCACCGATGTCCTCCAGCCTCCATGAACAAGTGATCCTAAGTCTGTTTTCAAATATTTAGGGATCCTCATCGTGACCCTAAGAGTATCTGTCCAGAGAGAGGGCCGAGGTCCTGAGCCATCATGATCTCTCTGGTGCAGTTCCATGAGCTGTATGCAAGCAATGGGGAAGGGTACTGGCTTTGTCGTGTGTAAATCACAACGTATTTCACAGAAAGCATGGGAGGCGGAGAACAGGGGATCGAAGGAGAAGACAAGGATTGAATAAAGAAAATAAGCTGGGCGCGGTGGCTCAAGCCTGTAATCCCAGCACTTTGGGAGGCCGAGACGGGTGGATCACAAGGTCGAGAGATCGAGACCATCTGGTCAACATGGTGAAACCCCGTCTCTACTAAAAATACAAAAAAAAATTAGCTGGGCATGGTGGCACGTGCCTGTAATCCTAGCTACTCAGGAGGCTGAGGCAGGAGAATTGCCTGAACCCAGGAGGCGGAGGTTGCGGTGAGCCGAGATCGCGCCATTGCACTCCAGCCTGGGTAACAAGAGCGAAACTCCGTCTCAAAAAAAAAAAATAAAATAAAAAAATAAACGGGTTCACTGTTTGGGATAGATTTCTGCATACCCGTCTTTCCATTTGTTGGGGATTGAGGGTATGAGGATAAAGAAACTAACACTTAAACATTATTTACTATATGCCAGTCATTTTATGTGTTATATTTCATTTAATCCCAGAATAAATCCATATGGTAGACATTATCATTTTATTTTCTTATACCGATGAGGGAAGTGAGGCCCAAAATGCTAGGCAACTGGTCTGAAGATTCACAACCACTAATGGGGAAAAGCTGGGTTTGCAGCTGGCAGGTCCCTTCCTCTGAGACTCAGCTCCTCTCATGAAATAATGTGTGTCATTCTATCCTGTGGAAAATTTCCCCAGCTTCTTAGCTTATTTGGTCTGGAGAGACATGATGGGGGGCAGTGTGCTGATTGGATGATAACTGGGTGTTAGGGTGACACCAGTCACCCTAAATTAGATACCAGTATCTAAAATTAGATACCAGCGTATATAAGAAAATTAGATACCAGTATATAAAAGACTTCTGAATATGTTAAGGGAAACATTTTATTTAATTATTTTAATTAATATATTTTTAAGACTGGGTCTCATTTTGTTGCTCAGGCTGGCCTCAAACTCCTGGGCTCAAGCAGTCTTCCTACCTCAGTCTACTGAGTAGCTGGGACTACGGGTGCATGCCATTGCACTTGGTTCAAGGGAGACTTTTTTTTTTTTTTTGAGACGGAGTTTCGCTCTTGTTACCCAGGCTGGAGTGCAATGGCGTGATCTCGGCTTACCGCAACCTCCGCCTCCTGGGTTCAAGCAATTCTCCTGCCTCAGCCTCCTGAGTAGCTGGGATTACAGGCACGTGCCACCATGCCCAGCTAATTTTTTGTATTTTTAGTAGAGACAGGGTTTCACTATGTTGACCGGGATGGTCTCGATCTCTCGACCTCGTGATCCACCCACCTCGGCCTCCCAAAGTGCTGGGATTACAGGCTTGAGCCACCGCGCCCGGCTGGAGACTTTTTAAATCATCATAGAAATAAAGATGTTGGGCAAACCGATCAACTATTTTGAGAAAAATTTATATATGACACCATATATTGAATATATGTTGCCAAATGTAAAATAATAAAACTTATATGAGTGAATTTGTCTCATCTTAGGATGAGCAAAGAATTTTAAGCATAAATACAATGGCAGAAACCAAAAAGCTTTCTAGATTTAAAATTCAATTTTCTTTAAAATATAATAAATACAAAACCATAAGAAGTCCAAATAAGCACAAGCTGTGTATACCTTGGGAAAAGTTTTTTTCTTACATAAAACAAAATTTTATAGTAAAAAAAAATTTAAAGTTTTTTTGGGGGGACGTTTATGAGAATGGACTAATTTCTTCAAAAACAAATAGTTTTTTACTATCAATAAAACAGAATAAATCAAAATAAAAACAGGCAAAAAAATTACTGGCTTTTCACAGATGAAGAAATACAAACAGCTAATGAATACAGACATTTAAATAAGCAGAATGTATCTAGTGTTATTAGTAGTTATAAATGCAATGACCATTTTTTTTGTTAGAATTTCTGTATTTTCCAATTTTGTTATTACAAACACATAGTAAGGTCATAATTTTTACCCCTACACCAAAGTTCTAAAAAACAAATTCCATGTGTGAGTTCAATCAGGACTTTCCAACTCATATCATTTCTGTATTTCATTTGTTTTTTTCAGGACGATAATTTCTTTATGTTTCCAGTCAATGATCTACCACTTATTAAGTGCCTGTGATGTGCCAGAAACAATTCCAGGAACCAGGAATTCAAAAATAAATAAGAAATAATCACTACATTTGAGCAGCTCATATCTAGTAGTAAAAATAGCAATTTCTGTAATTGTTAGAACAAATGCTGGAGTAGAAGATTGACAAGAGACTGTGAGGTCCCAGGGTAGAGAAGTCTCAGATCACATGATTCTCAGGAAGGGACCTGAGATAGTCCATAGGGCCACCAATCCTCTTTTCGGCCAGTAGTCAAAAGTGGGCTACCAATTTTTGCCTGTGTTCCACTCTCCAATGACATGAACTGAGACCTGGGATTCCAGACATAACCCTGTGAAAACCCCCCACTGGCTGGCTTACTCTCTCTAGACTGCTCCATTTTATATCCTAGAGATTACTTTGTCTTTGGTGGCACTAGTTTTTTTTTTTTTTTTTTTTTTTTGGTTTTTTTTTTTGTTGTTGTTTTGTTTTGTTTTGTTTTGTTTTGTTTTCCACAATGGCTGCTTTGATATTAAGGAAGATGATGGTCAAAAAACGAAAACAAAAAATATCTACTAATTTTGAACCCTACTTTGTGTCAGGCACTATGCTAGCACCATACACAGTAGAACCCTCTAAGGTAGATACTGTGTTATTTCTACTCAAAGAAGCTGAGGTCCAGAAAAGTAAATCTAAGTTCTCTGCCTATTTAATTTAGATGACCTCTGCTTACCTGCTCGCAGGGAGTGCATACCAAAGGGCGTCTCAAGGTGGCAGGAAGCTTGCTATTTATTTCAAACTTAAAATAGTGGCTGAAAAGTGGTGGTGATTTTGACCTCCTTGTGGAACATTAAGAGCTCAGGAGAGCATCTCCTTCCCAGGCCTTTCAGAAAGTTGTTTCATTTCTTAGATGGTAACCTATTATACAAACCGTCCTTAGTAAAGTCTTTCTACCTTTCAGCTATTCTCCATCAACTTCCCACTATGATTCCTGGGAGAGGGCAAATTCTAGGAGAAATTTAACGTGGCATCTGACACAGAATAGGCACTGAAGGCTTGGCAGTTTCCTTACCCAACTACTTTCTACCCCAACTTAGTGTGCTGGCTGTATACTAACTTTCTTTTTCTCTTCCTTGCTGCATTGGCCTGCCCCTTCTCCTCTGCTCTCCTGTAGGGAGTCTAGACTTACCTGTTCTCTCTCAGCAGACAGTTTCCCATTCTCTCAGTCCTCTCAGGGGCCTCCCCTCTGTCCCTTTATCACTTCCTTCTTGCCTTGTGCTCTGACAGGGCGACTCCTGACTTAAAGAAAGGGCTGTGTGGCTCTGGCCACCCGTGCAGACACAGTAGAAAGGAGAAGGGTGTCTCTGCAGAGGGGAGGAAGAGGCCGGGGGAGGAGCGTTAGAGGCACACACGTGCAGAATGTCCTAACATGTCAGTGCCTGAATGAACCTGGCTGTTGGCCATAACCAGCAACTACCCGTCAATGAGAGCTTCAAACCTCTGGGGAATTTCAGGTCTGAAATTACAGATGGGCCATGGGAGTTTTTCCACTGCAGATATTTACGTTTATTAAATGATGTTGCCTTGTTAGAAAAGTCAGGAGGTTAAAACAAAAAGTCAAGCCACAGGCCGGGCGTGGTGACTCACACCTGTAATCCAAGCACTTTGGAGGCTAAGGCGGGTGGATCACCTGAGGTCGGGAGTTCACCAGCCTGACCAATATGGTGAAACCCCATCTTTATAATAAAAAAAAAAAATTAAATTAAATTAAAAAGTTTTTAAAAAGTCAAGCCACAGACCTATAGAAAATATGGTATTAACAACTCTCAAATGTGAAAAGAAACATCTGATAACAAAATGGTCAAAATATTTGAACAGACATTTCACCAAAGGAACTATGCAAATGAATATTAAAAGATGCTAAACATTGTAGTCATTAGGGAAATGTAAGTCCATAATGACACACTTTTACACACTTATTACAATGGCTATAAAACCCTGACAATATCAAGTCCTGACAAGGTACACAGAGCAACTGGAAGTCTCATGCATTGCTGATGAGAATGCAGAATGACAGCCTTTTTGGAAAGAAGTGATAAGGACATAAGGCAGGGAATTATTGGGTAGAAGAGGGTGGCTCCCCAACAAAGGTCCCACCCTCAAGCCTTGAGACCGCAGCCCTAAATGGTAATAGTTACCCCTGTTTTCCTGCTTAAATATTACTTTTTAGCCTGTATAGCTCCCCTATCTTTTTTTTTTTTTTTTTTTTTTTTGAGACGCAGTTTCGCTCTTATTACCCAGGCTGGAGTGCAATGGCGCGATCTCGGCTCACAGCAACCTCCGCCTCCTGGGTTCAGGCAATTCTCCTGCCTCAGCCTCCTGAGTAGCTGGGATTACAGGCACGCGCCACCATGCCCAGCTAATTTTTGTATTTTTAGTAGAGACAGGGTTTTACCATGTTGACCAGGATGGTCTCGATCTCTTGACCTCATGATCCACCCGCCTCAGCCTCCCAAAGTGCTGGGATTACAGGCTTGAGCCACCGCGCCCGGCCAAGCTCCCCTATCTTGTGCCCATATAAACCCCAGACCTCAGCTGGCAGAGAGAAAAGTGGATGAACATCGAGAGGAGAAGAAGCAACCGAGCATCAGAGATGTGGCTGAACTTCAGACGGCATGATTTTGGAGAGGAGCCTGGCCAGAGACAGTCAGGAGGGAAAGATCACCTTCTTTCTGCAACATCCCGTTTCCCGCTCCCCTTCCACTGAGAGCCACTTCCACCATTTTAAGAAAATCCTCCGCATTCATTACCTTTCAAACACTTCATGCAACCTGATTTTTCCTGGACACTGAACAAGAACCTGGGTACGAAGACGACAGGGTATAAAAGGCTGTCACCTTGACTTTCCACTGAGTAGGTTAACACTTAGCTGTCCATGGATGGCAACTGCTAAAAGAGCAATAATTGTAACACATCCCTAGACACTGCCATTGGGGTGGAGCCCAAGAGTGCTCACCCCAGCCCTGGCACCTACTCGCCTGTGTGCGCCCACTCCCACAAGGAGTTTGAGCAAGGTGGTGGCCAAGTAAGCAGGCCACATCCCTGTTGCAAGTCCCACGAAGGAGTCAAGGGAACTCACATCTCAGAAGTATGGCAATTTCTTATGAAATTGAACATAGACTTACTGTACAACATAGCAATTCTACTCCTAGGCATTTAGCCAAGTGAAACTTATGTCCTCTAAGAATGTGTATACGCATTTTTCTATGTGCTTTACTCATAATAGCCAAAAAAAAAAAAAAACAAAAAAAAAAACCCTGGACATAGCCCAACTGATCTTCATTGAGTGACTGGCTAAACACACTCTGTGTTACATCCACACAACAGAATCCTGCCGGCCCATCATTGAAAAAAAGTGGACTATTAATACATGTAAGAACCTGTATCAATCTTTTTTTTTTTTTTTTTTTTTTTTTGAGACGGAGTTTCGCTCTTGTTACTCAAGCTGGAGTGCAATGGCGCAATCTCGGCTCACCGCAACCTCCGCCTCCTGGGTTCAGGCAATTCTCCTGCCTCAGCCTCCTGAGTAGCTGGGATTACAGGCACACGCCACCATGCCCAGCTAATTTTTTGTATTTTTAGTAGAGACGGGGTTTCACCGTGTTGACCAGGATGGTCTCGATCTCTTGACCTCGTGATCCACCCGCCTCGGCCTCCCAAAGTGCTGGGATTACAGGCTTGAGCCACCGCGCCCGGCCAGAACCTGTATCAATCTTAAATGCATTGTGCTAAGTGAAAGAGACCAGACTTAAAGCCTACCTTCTGTGACATTCAAGATAAGGTGAAAGCATAGGAACAGAAAACATATCAGTGCTGCCAGGAGCAAAAAGTGGGGGAGGTGTTGACTTTCAAAGGACAGGAGGGAATTTTTTGTTGTTCTTTATCTTGATTGTGGTGGTGGCCACATGACTGTATGCATTTCTCATAATTCATAAGAACTATATACTAATAAGGGTATATTTCACTCTAAGTAAATGAATCTCAATAGAAAAAAAAGGTTAAAAGAAAGAAATTTGTGGACAGGAATCATGGATTTTTGTATTATCCTTGTATTTGATGGCTGTTTTCAGTTTGGTCACTCATCTGTTTGTTTATTCCTTTCACAAGTATGTGTCGAGTGCCTACTATGTGCTGGACACTGTGGGTTCAATGGTAAAAAAAGCAGATACAGACTGCTCTTGTGAAGTTTCTTGAAAGAAAACAAAGTGCAGAATATTTTATTGCTTGTCCTTGAGTGATATAAAGGTCATATCTAAAACACACAGGAGAAGGATGAGGAGTGGGCTTAGAAGAAATAATTTCACCAGCCGGGCGCGGTGGCTCAAGCCTGTAATCCCAGCACTTTGGGAGGCCGAGGCGGGTGGATCACGAGGTCAGGAGATCGAGACCATCCTGGTCAACATGGTGAAACCCCGTCTCTACTAAAAACACAAAAAAATTAGCTGGGCATGGTGGCACGTGCCTGTAATCCCAGCTACTCAGGAGACTGAGGCAGGAGAATCGCCTGAACCCAGGAGGCGGAGGTTGTGGTGAGCCGAGATCACACCATTGCACTCCAGCCTGGGTAACAAGAGCGAAACTCCGTCTCAAAAAAAAAAAAAGAAGAAGAAGAAATAATTTCAGAGAAACTATGTGGTACCAGTGTGCAACCCCAGATTCACCCCACATCATTCTTTTCCTTATAGCTACTCTCCAGACTTCCTTTTGGCTCTGTGAGGGATTTCCAGGACATCTTATTAAAAATGGAAGAAAGGCGGCCGGGCGCGGTGGCTCAAGCCTGTAATCCCAGCACTTTGGGAGGCCGAGGCAGGTGGATCACGAGGTCAAGAGATCAGGCCGGGCGCGGTGGCTCAAGCCTGTAATCCCAGCACTTTGGGAGGCCGAGGCGGGTGGATCACAAGGTCAAGAGATCGAGACCATCCTGGTCAACATGGTGAAACCCCGTCTCTACTTAAAAATACAAAAAATTAGCTGGGCATGGTGGCTCATGCCTGTAATCCCAGCTACTCAGGAGGCTGAGGCAGGAGAATTGCCTGAACCCAGGAGGCGGAGGTTGCGGTGAGCCGAGATCGCGCCATTGCACTCCAGCCTGGGTAACAAGAGCGAAACTCCGTCTCAAAAAAAAAAAAAAAAAAAAAAAAAAGAGATCGAGACCATCCCAGTCAACATAGTGAAACCCCGTCTCTACTAAAAATAAATACAAAAAATTAGCTGGGCATGGTGGCGCGTGTCTGTAATCCCAGCTACTCAGGAGGTTGAGGCAGGAGAATTGCCTGAACCCAGGAGGTGGAGGTTGAGGTGAGCCGAGATCGCGCCATTGCACTCCAGCCTGGGTAACAAGAGCGAAACTCTGTCTCAAGAAAAAAAAAAAAAAAAAAAAAAGAAGAAAGGTAGACAATCCCTGCCTAGGAATTGTATTCTGGAATACAGAATACTTTTTAAAAAAGAGTATCAAATGATTCTATCATAAAAGGTAAGCCATTATTGACCATTCACTTTTCTAAAAAAAAAAAAAAACACAAATGTGAGAATAAAATAAACACACCCAAGACTCCCTATCCCCTGCAGGATAGAAATCAGCACTGGAAAGAGAGCCTGCTTATACCTAATATCTGAATTTCTCCACATTTTAGGCTTTCACGTTTTGTTACCTCTGATAAAGAAAAGGAAACTGGCTAGAAGATTCAAGTACAAGAAGGTCACAACCTTAAAGCTATCTGATGCTAATGACTTGTACAATCTAGTTTGCAGCTCTGAGATACAATATCAAATAAGCACTGTCAAATACTACTCCCGCCTAATCTTTGCTGTTGTTGTTCTTTGAAATGATCTTTGGGATTGATTATGTTCTCTCACTGTAGCTTTCGTTTAGCTCAGAGCACAAACCCTAACGTCCATGTGCAGTCTCCATGTGTAGAATACAATCCTGTAGAGCAGGCGTCCCCACACTAGGCCCGCGGGTGCATGCGGCCCCCTGAGGCCATTTATAGACCCCCTCCCCACCCCCGCCGCACTTCAGGAAGGGGCACCTCTTTCATTGGTGGTCAGTGAGAGGAGCACAGTATGTGGCGGCCCTCCAATGGTCTGAGGGACAGTGAACTGGCCCCCTGTGTAAAAAGTTTGGGGATGCCTGCTCTAGAGCCTAACTTTAGTTGACACCTAACTCCAAATTGCAAATCTATCTCCAATCGAAAAGAAGGGAGAAATTAATTTTGAAAGGGCAATTAGCAAATATATTCCCCAAATAATTTCGGATAAACTCTGTGTGACAAATGGTGCTGTCAAGTTCTCTTATTTGAATAGTGGTCATTGTTTGTCTTGAGAAAATGTACAACGAGTACATCTTCTTGGGATATAAAAGGGTAAGATTTCTTTCTGTTTTTGTAATCTCTTTAGGGCATTACCTGTGGTGTGCATGACATTCTGGTTGAATATTTATTCAGAAGTAAAAGTGTTTTTTTTCTCTTCTATTTTTGTGGAGAAGTTTTCTGAAATAGCAGGAGATTTTGCTTTTGATTCTCTTTCCCAAAAAAGCAGTAGCTCGACTAATTTTTTTCATTAATCCCTCAGATAATTAACTCTAGAAAGAATGTTACGGTAGCAGATTTTCTTATTTTGTAAATATTTGAAATCCAGGAAAACCCTCCCATCAGCAAATTAAATGAAGCATTGAAATAAAAAAGAACATTCTTAAACAAAGGTTATATTAAAAATTAGAGGTTTTCACTGCATATAGATCTAAGAAACCTAGGGCTACCCTAGTCTGTTTCTCCTGTTCTCCTCTTTCAAAACCATTCCCCCTCCCAGGCTGGATAGTTACAATAAATAATAGAGTATGTGTTCCAAGTTATCAAATGCTTCTTCCTTATATATGGAAAATCTGGGATGACAAACAATGGTCTACCATTTTGCGTGTAAAAAAACAGGTATGTTATGTGTGAGAGTCTGAAGGAATCTTGGATATACTAACCTTTCTCTTCCCTATTACCTTCAGAAAAAAAGAAAAACAATCAATCAAACCTAAAAGTGTCCCCTCCTCAGTGGCCTCGGTACCTTTGGCACTATCTAGAGGCTAGTAACAGAGGTTCAGAATGTCTCAGCATTGTGAAGGAGAGACAGAGTGGACAGGGTGCTTAGCCAGCGAGCAGGGCTAGTGTTGACTTCTCACTGGTGTGAACGAACAGATCCAGATCCTGGTTGGGGCAGCCTGAGCAGAAACAGCCTGGATACTGCTCCATGGGTGGCTTAATTAGTTCCAATATTGCCTAAAGGAGTCTTTGAATACAGAGAATCATGGTAGGGTGAGCTGGAAATCAATCCGTCCACTGTAATTTAGGGAAAGCTTAGGACTTGCTTTCAAGCTTCTATTTTACTCAGGCCACTAGATGGAAAAGCTGAGCTGTGGGTGAGTTAGCGATCAATCCCTTGTGTAAAGTAGCATGAAAGAGTAGATATTTATAACATACAGATTTACTGCTGTGAAACTGTGTCTGGACTATAAATCTCTTTTCCATAAATGAGTATAGCAACACACACACACACACAAAGAAGCCCATATAACAAATCTTTGAATCATAGATTCACTCTTTATTCTTCTCAGTGTTTACCCCAGTGCCTAACTGGGGTAAACAAAGGCCTAGATGGGATGATTCTAGGCCTAGCTCAGTCACTTTCTGACAATGGTGAAATGAGGAAAGGGAATTAGGAGAACTATTTATGCAGAAAGAACATTCTTTTGGGGCATTTTATCATGGGAAGAGAAATGGTTTATTTAATATTTCTTACAGAACCAGGAGTCAAATCGTGTAGTTAAGACTTCCCTATTCTGCTGAGGAAGGAGACCCAGGCATCTGGGATCAACTTCCCCTTTGACTGTCACTCTGCATTTCAACAGAAGAAAAGGTTGACTGACTGGTGCCTCCTGATTCACCTTCCCGTAGGTGGCGGCAGGCTTGGTCTTGGGAAACTCTGGAAGACCCTGTTTTTACTTAAAATGAAATCAAACCAGAAACCTTTTCACATGTGATTCCTAAAACTCTAAACCTGAAACTCTTTCATATGTGATTTCTTTTTCTTTTTTTTTTGAGACGGAGTTTCGCCCTTGTAACCCAGGCTGGAGTGCAATGGCGCGATCTCGGCTCACCGCAACCTCCGCCTCCTGGGTTCAGGCAATTCTCCTGCCTCAGCCTCCTCAATAGCTGGGATTACAGGCACGCGCCACCATGCCCAGCTAATTTGTTGTATTTTTAGTAGAGACGGGGTTTCACCATGTTGACCAGGATGGTCTCGATCTCTTGACCTCATGATCCACCCGCCTCAGCCTCCCAAAGTGCTGGGATTACAGGCTTGAGCCACCGCGCCCAGCTCATATGTGATTTCTAAGGCTGTAAACCTAAGATTCTTCCAAGTGCAATATCTAAAGTATAAGCCTATGTAAAGGCAGAACCTTCCTTTGTTAAATGAGCTGAATTTCGACAAATTATTCCTCAGCTCCTGGCTGTAATAAACCCCTTCCTTCCCCATTCAGTGTTGGAGGGCTCTGTTTCCCATGGCTGCTCCTGCTGCATTTTTGGTGTGTTGGCCGGAAAGTGAGTCTCAAATAGCAGACGGCAGGAAAAAGTCTCTCAGACGTTTGCCTAGCCCTGTGGAGCATCCCTGCTGGGGGTTCCTGCCCGCTGAAGTGATGCAAATCCTGAGAACGCTCCTGGGCAGGTATTTGCCTGGTGGAAAAGCCTTGCCAGAGCAGACTAGGGAGGACCCAGCAGTGTGGATCCACCCAGTGGCTGAGCACTGATAAGGAACAGGTGCTTGGAACATCCGGACAACTGAATATGGTGGGATT
Organism: Saimiri boliviensis; assembly: GCF_048565385.1. NCBI lineage: Eukaryota > Metazoa > Chordata > Mammalia > Primates > Cebidae > Saimiri > Saimiri boliviensis. The sequence goes on along the minus strand of NC_133456.1, from coordinate 38,892,208 downwards.
GATCCCGGAGAAAATAGCCCACCCCATTTTGGGTGGAAATGTGGCCTGATCACCCATAGGTGCCAGATTTGGCACTTTTGAAGATGGCTCTCTCTCTCTGTCTCTGCAACTAATCTTGGAAGCTTTTTGCTTATGGTTTTGAATTGGAAGGAGAGCAATTTTATGTGTGTGTGTGTGTGTGTGTGTGTGTGTGTGTGTAGATGGATCCGACTCATCAGTCATGAAAGATATCAGGCCCATTAGGAGGGGCCTCATGTGTCGAGCAATTTGCAAGAATTAGAGACAGCTGCATAAGGCTGAGTGGAGAAGCCTCTGCCATCTGGGCATTGTGAAAGGACTGAAGTGAATGTAAATCGGAGAGTCCATGCTGCGTCTTGCTGGGCGGTAACTGCTGTGAGTGAACTAACACTCTCCTAACTGTGGGAATTGTTTTTTTGGAGTGTTATTATGGGTCACTCCCATAGCAAGCCCACCCCTTTAGAGACCATGCTGAAAATTTTCATGAAGGGATTCAGTGGGAATTATAAAGTAACTATGACATCAAAGAAATTAAGGACTTTATGTGAGGTAGATTGGCCAGCATTTGGGGTAGGTTGGCCCGCAGAGGGGACCCTAGACAGGACTCTTATCTCCAAAGTAAGGCGTGAAGCTGGAACACCTCAATTAATTTCCATACACAGATTCGTGGTTGTAGTTAGTTTTGAACCCTCTGAAGGTGCCAGGCTGGAGTGCAATGGCGTGATCTTGGCTCACCACAACCTCCACCTCCTGGGTTCAAGCAATTCTTCTGCCTCAGCCTCCCAAGTAGCTGGGTCTACAGGTGCACGCCACCACTCCCAGATACTTTCTGTGTTTTTAGTAGAGATGGGGTTTCACTGTGTTGGCCAGGATGGTCTCAATCTCTTGACCTCGTGATCCATCCACCTTGGCCTCCGAAAGTGCTGGGATTACAGCTGTGAGCCACCATGCCCAGCCTATTCATCTTTTTAACACGGACAAAAGGCAGAGAGTACTCCAAGCCACGTCTAAATGACTGGAGGAGCATGTTCCTGCAGATTACCAGAACCCCCAAGAGTATGTCAGGGTCCAGTTACTGGGAACTGACCCCCAGTGGGAGCCGAACACTCTGGAGGGCATGCAGAGGCTAATCTGGTATAGAGAAGCCTTGCTGGAAAGATTAAAAAAGGGGGCACAGAAACGTACACACACTAATAAAGTGTCTGAGGTTATTCAAGGAAAAGAGGAAAGTCCCACCCAATTTTATGAAAGACTGCGTGAAGCTTACTGCATGTACACTCCTTTTGATCCTGAGAGTCCTGAAAACCAGCGCATGATAAATACATTAGTCAGTCAGTGTGCAGAAGACGTTAGATGAAAATCGCAGAAACAGGCAGGATTTGCATGCATGAATACTTCACAGTTATTGGAAGTAGCTAACCAGGTGTTTGTAAACCGAGAGGCGGTAAGCTGGAGAGAAAATCGTAGGGAAAACTAGCATCAGGCTCAATGGAAGGCCGAGTTGATAGCTGCTGCTATGAGAGGAATGCCCCCAAGAGTGTGGGAAAAGGGGGACTCCTGGAAAGCCCCAGAGTCTGCCCACCCATGCCTGCAATGCGACCAGTGTGCCATTGTAAAGAAGTAGGACATTGGAAGAAAAAAATGTCCACAGTTAACAGGAGAACAGGGCAATCCTAAGCATGAGGATCCAGATGAAAGTGAAGGGGCTCTGTTCAATCTAATGAAAGGGCCACTGGACTAAAGGAGAGGGGTGCCTAACTCATATGACAACAGCCCTGTAATCCCCCCATCAAAAGAAACAAAACCAATGTCGTTAGAGCTATTAAGGTGTTAAGAGAACAGACTTTCTTGTACTTAATGGACCGCCCCTGTCCTCCCTCCTCTGGCAAAACTTGTGCAAATTAAGGGCTCCCAGCTATCCCATTCAATAAGAAAGATACTCTGCCCAAGGCAGAGGTCATCCAGGCTCTCACTGTCCCTCAGAAACAAGGGTGGAGACCTTCCTAGCCAGGCACTGAGGACTGGTATTTCAGCCCAGGCCAGTGCAGGGCTTGCCTGACTTTGCACCCATTCGCACCCAATTTGTGCATGCAGTTGGGATTATTGCCAGCAGAGGATAGTTGATTCACTTAATTGGACTTAAAGAATACTTCTTTAGCATCAGGCTGGCTTTTGAAGGTCACAAACTATTTGCATTTCAATGGGAGAATCCAGAAGCAGGTGTGACCACCCAGCACACCTGGACCCAGGTTCCCAGGGGCTCAGGAACTCTCTCATCATCCTTGGGGAGGCACTAGGATGTGACTGCCACCCCCTGCCCCTGAAGTTTCTTGCTTGCATGCTGCCCCCGTACGCTGATGACCTTTTATTAGGACACCCCATGGCAGTTGGGTGCGCCAAAGGAACAGATGTCTTACTTTGATACCTAGAGGACTGTGGGTATAAAGTGTCTAAAAAGAAAGCCCAGATTTGCCGACAGCAAATGAGGTATCTGGGGTTTAACATCCATAAGGGAAAACGCAGCCTAGGAGCAGAAAGGAAGTGAATAATTTGCAACATGCCACAAGCCGAGACTAAAAGGCAGGTGAGAGAGCTTCTGGGAGCCATGGGTTTTGTAAATTGTGGATTTCCAAACTTCACATTACTGGCCAAACCCTTACACAAAGTGACAAAGCGGGGAAGGGAAAAGACAGGAAATCCTTTGAATGTGGCAAAAACTAAAAGCAAAACTTCTGTCAGCCCTGGCTTTGGGCTACCCAATTTAACAATGCCTCTCAGGCTGTATGTGTCAAAAAAAAAAAAAAAAAAAAAGGAAGCAGAGGAATGGCAATTGAAGATTCTACCTCAACTCTGGGAAGAATTTAAATATCAAAGCATCCCACAGAGTGGTGATCCTAATCAATCCCAAAGGATATCTTTGGTTAACAAATTCTAGGCCTGCCAAATACCTGAGCCTGCTGAAATGAAAATCTCTGCATCACCACTGGAGTCTGTGCAACACCCTAAACCCTGCCACTTTGCCCCTGGTGCCAGAAAGTCCATGAAATAACCCATGTGCTGCTTCAAGATCTCATTCCTAGGTTTGGACTGCCACTGTGCATCACACCAAGCAACGGACCAGCATTTGCGGTGAACTTGGCCCAGAAGACAGTGATGGCCTTGGAGTATTACTTTGGAAACTGCACGCTGCCCATTGCCCTTGGAGTTCAGGGAAAGTAAAAGAGAATGAACCAGACCATTAAAAATAGCTTAGGTAAAGTGTATCAGGAAACAGGATCAAAGTGGGTGCAGGCACTTCCCTTGGTGTTATTCAAAATTAAATGTACCCCCTTTAAACAAACAGGATATTCCCCTATAAATCTTATATCATAGGCTCCCTCCTGTACTCTGGGCACTGCCGGGAACTCCTCAGGAGTGGGAAGAGATTGAGTTAGGATGCTAGTTACCAGCTCTAGGGAGAATCGCTCAGGATATTTCAACCTGGGCAAATGACAGATGTCCTGTAAGCTTTTTCCTCCCCAGTTCACCCTTTATCCACACATGATCACTAGGTGATCATGTGTGGATAATGAATGGGAGTACAGCCCTTCTAAAGGACCTCAGACCTGATCCCAACCACTCCCACAGCCGTAAAGGTGGAGGGAATCCCAGCCTGAATCCACCACAGCTGTGTAAAAACCAGCAGCAGCTGAAACTTGGACCAAGGCAAGGATTGCAGAATCACCTTAAGAAGGACTACAAGCTTGCTCCAGCCACATCCCAGAAGCTGGCTGGTCCACGCACAGCCGAAGCATGAGGAAATTCATCGTGGGACTTGTTCTTCTTAATATTTGGACTTGTACGGTAAGAACATTAACTAATTTTAAAGAATGCCCTCAGTACGTACACCAGGTAGGACGTAAAAGTTACTGCCATTCTTTTGTCCTACAGTTCTTATAAATGCACAGGGACACAGAAGGGAACCGTTTATATAATGGTACTCAGTATAAGGTGTGTAATCTGGGAGATGGACAGGTAGCTGTGTTATAGGCATCATTTTTCCTATTATCTGTTAAGACAGGTGAGCTGTTAGGGTATCCAGTCTACTCTGCTAGGGAGAAAAGAAACCTAAAAATAGGAGAATGGAGAGATAATGAGTGGCCACCAGAAAGAATTATTGAGTATCCACATGGGTGGAGGATGGCTCGTGGGGACACTGGACTCCTATTTACATGTGCAACTGGATCATCCGGTTACGGGCTTTTTTGGAAATTCACTAATGAAACGGGCAAAGCTCTGTCCATTTTGACCAGACCAGAAACTCAAATGAGGAATGCGATTTATGAGAACCAGCTGGCCCTAGGTTATTTGCTAGCAGCTGAAGGAGTCTGTGGAAAATTCAAACTAACCAACTGCTGCCGGCACATAATCAGCCAGGGTCATGCAGTTAAGAATATAACCAGCCGGGCGCGGTGGCTCAAGCCTCTAATCCCAGCACTTTGGGAGGCCGAGGCGGGTGGATCATGAGGTCAGAAGATTGAGACCATCCTGGTCAACATGGTGAAACCCCGTCTCTACTAAAAATACAAAAAAATTAGCTGGGCATAGTGGCGCGTGCCTGTAATCCCAGCTACTCAGGAGGCTGAGGCAGGAGAATTGCCTGAACCCAGGAGGCGGAGGTTGTGGTGAGCCGAGATCGCGCCATTGCACTCCAGCCTGGGTAACAAGAGTGAAACTCCGTCTCAAAAAAAAAAAAAAAAAAAAAAAAAAAAAAAAAAAAAGAATATAGCCAAACTAGCACACATGCCTGTGCAGGTATGGCGTAAATTCAACCCTAAGTCCTTGTTTAAAGGTTGGTCCTCAGCCTTGGGAGGATTAAAAACCCTCATCATCGGCCGGGCGCGGTGGCTCAAGCCTGTAATCCCAGCACTTTGGGAGGCCGAGGTGGGTGGATCACAAGGTCAAGAGATCGAGACCATCCTGGTCAACATGGTGAAACCCCATCTCTACTAAAAATACAAAAAATTAGCTGGGCATGGTGGCACATGCCTGTAATCCGAGCTACTCAGGAGGCTGAGGCAGGAGAATTGCCTGAACCCAGGAGGCGGAGGTTGCGGTGAGCCGAGATGGCGCCATTGCACTCCAGCCTGGGTAACAAGAGCGAAACCCCGTCTAAAAATAAAAATAAAAATAAAATAAAATAAAATAAATAAAAAAAAAAAATAAAAAAAATCATCAGTGTAATAACAATAGTGGGTGTTTGTTTACTATTCCCCCGCTCCCCTTCTTGTTCCTCTAAATGGCTAAGAAATCCTTTACTGCTGTAATAGACCAGAAAAATAACCTCACAGGTATATTAATCATTGATCTGTTTCTTCAGAGGATCTGGAAAGTGCGAATAAGAGTGAGACCTCCCACTACTATTATAGAGTGGGTTTCAAAGTGGGGGATGAGAGTCGCAAAGTCGGGGATGAGGAAGGAGATCCAGGCATCTGGAATCAACTTCCCCTTTGACTGCCACTCTGCATTTCAATAGAAGTAAAGGCTGACCAACTGGCACCTCCTGATTCACCTTCCTGTAGGTGGCAGCAGGCTTGGTCTTGGGGAAACTCTCTGGAAGACACTGCTTTTAGGTAAAACGAGATCACACCAGAAACCTTTTCACATGTAATTTTTTTTTTTTTTTTTTTTTTTTTTTTTGGAGACGGAGTTTCGCTCTTGTTACCATAATTTCTAAAACTCTAAACCTGAAACTCTTTCATACGTGATTTCTAAGGCTGTAAACCTAAGATTCTTCCACGTGTAATATATAAAGTATAAGCCTATATAAAGGCAGAATCTTCCTTCGTTAAATGAGCTGAATTTTGATAAATTATTCCTCAGCTCCCAGCTGTAATAAATTCCTCCCTTCCCCATTCGGTGTTGGAGAGCTCTGTTTCCCAAGGCCACTCCTGCTACACTGCTTCCCTTTAAAAGAGGATAAAGGCTGCATGGTGAGAGTATTGAGGAATTTTCCTGAATAGAACTTTCTACCTATATACTTTGTGGTACAGAATACGAGCTGATTCATGGTCCCAGCTAATTTCAGGGAGTTATGTGTTTAAAAACTGTAAGTATTAATTGCTGCTATTACTTACAAAAAAGTATTTTGTTTTAAAAGGGAGCTAACAGAGTTTCAGTAACTCTCCAGGTGAACGTTGGGGTTGGGTTTATGCTTTCTGGTGAAGAGATTTCAGCATATAGCTCTATTGACTTTCCAGTAGCCATGGTAATCCAGAGAGGACTGTCTGGAAACAAAATGGGAACTTTTTCAGTTCATTGGGAGTGCTCTCATTGCTGTAACCAGCAGGAAGGGGGCACAGCACTTCTCTGAGAATGAATGACTCTTGGAAAGAATGTTTCTTCATTTGCAAAGTTGCCTGATTTTCATTAGTTAAAACTAATAGAATATAGAAGTTAAGTTAAATATCTTCAGGAAAAGTACAAACCAGGTTTAAGCCTTGTAAAAGTTAAAAGTTAAAAAATAAGGCTAAATTACAAACATATTCAAGTGTCAACAGATCAAGGAAAGCCTTTTATATAAAAATTTTTAAAAGCAGACAATGTTCTGGGGATTGTAAGCAAATAGGTGGGTTTCCTCTGAAGAGTCAAATGGAAGTGAGCTCTAAGCTCTAAGCACCTTCCTCAGCCAAAGTCTGTACATTCTTTCAGGTGAAAGCAGAGCCCCAGACACCCACCTTGCCCTGCAGATGAGGCTGACTATATACGCCATGCACGGTACCAGGATTTTATATTCCAGTGTCTTGTGTAGTGGCCTTTTCTGTCATGGGGATGTTTACAATCCAGCACACAAACCTAGTCCATGACATTGACAGTGACTAATATAATGGAGTGTATGTAATACTTCTTCAGTGGCTTAAATTGCTGTAACAAAATCTAAGTAACTTAAAAAGCATTACAAATTATACTGATTGTGCTTGGAGGATTTAAATCCCAGTGTCACCCATACCTAGCTGTGTGACTTTGAGCAATTTATTTTCATGCTCTAAGCCCCATTACTTCCCCGGCAAAATGAGACTAATGATGGTATGTACCCCCCAAAATTCACATGATGATTGCATAAGCTAATGAGGGAAAAGCACTCAGAATAGCGTATCAGAATACACACTAGGCTCTCTGTAAGTAACAGCTACTGTTGATGGAGAACACTTCTTCCCTCTCCTGGTGCTTGCTCTGGACTGAAGGCTGAACTCTCCATTGCCTTTATGTTGCTGCCCGTCTTCACTTTGTCATTTGCGCTACTGAAGTTTATTTGTGTTGATGAATTTGGAAGTAGAATCTGGACATTCTTTGTTAATTTCCTTCTTCCTGGTATTTTTGGAAGTGAACTTACTCTTAGAAATCTTGTATTTTCTACTGTTCTCAGCTATGTACTAAGCTTAATGACAAGTGCCTACAGTAGTCAATCTTTCCAATTCTAGGAAAAAGAAGGCAACCACATTATCTAATGTCAGCTCCATCAGTAATAATGGTGAGCTAGTGAATGGGTTTTTTTTGTTTGTTTGTTTGTTTTTTTGAGATGGAGTCTCACTCTGTCACCCAGGCTGGAGTGCAGTGGGGTGATGTCGGCTCACTGTAACCTCCACCTCCAGGTTCAAGCAATTCTCTGCCTCAGCCTCCCAAGTAGCTGGGATTACAGGTGCCTGCCATTATGCCCAGTTGATTTTTGTACTTTTAGTAGAGATGGGGTTTTACCATCTTGGCTAGGCTGGTCTTGAACTCCTGACCTCGTGATCTATCCGCCTCAGCCTCCCAAAGTGCTGGGATTACAGGCATGAGCCACTGCTCCCAGCCTAGTGTTTTAATCTCTATCTGCCTTAACCCTTTGTCATAATTTTCAGTTGGTTCTGAACTCAGGAGAGGAGGGATACTCATTAATGGGATCTCTTAAACACCTAACAGCTGTCATGGAATTATCACAGGGAAAAAACTGGTTAGGGTTAATTTTAGAGAGAAGTGGTAGCAGTTTGACTTTGTCAACAGAAACAAACCAAGTTGTATTTTCCACAAGGACATTTTTGTGACAGGAGTCACCATACTTGGCTTCTAAAACTGTGCCCACAACCAGTTATTTCTGCATAGCATTCAGATTTCCAAAGCCCCAGGTAGAAGTCTGATTCTGAAGACATATTAAATTTTTTTTTTTTTTTTTTTTTTTGAGATGGAGTTTCGCTCTTGTTACCCAGGCTGGAGTGCAATGGCGCGATCTCAGCTCACCGCAACCTCCGCCTCCTGGGTTCAGGCAATCTCCTGCCTCAGCCTCCTGAGTAGCTGGGATTACAGGCACGTGCCACCATGCCCAGCTAATTTTTTGTATTTTTAGTAGAGACGGGGTTTCACCATGTTGACCAGGATGGTCTCGATCTCTTGACCTCGTGATCCACCCGCCTCGGTCTCCCAAAGTGCTGGGATTACAGGCTTGAGCCACCGCGCCCGGCCTAAATTTTTATTAATTCTTCAGATCTTGATTTAAGCCTTATCATATTAGAGGAATATACATTATAACTTGTTTTCAAATCTCTGCTCTGCCTCTTCCTAGTCATAAGATTTTCAGTTTACTCATTCATAAATTGGGAATAATTGTACTTATATGATTGTTACTAAACAAGTTCATCATAACTGTATTGCAATTGTTGTACACCTAACATGCAGAAAGCATACACTAACTCTTCACTGTTAAGACTGTTTTCAAAAATTATATGCCAGGCAATGTGCTCATTGCTGTGAGTGTAATCATGAATAAACTGATTACTGGAAGTTTCATTTAGGGCTAAGTTGCCTAATTCAGTCAATCTGTTTTCATTCCTCACTATTATAATTCTCTAAGAGCTACCGAGATGAGTGAAGTATAATGAGTGACACAAATCAATACTTGGATCAAGAACAACATTGAAACTATATTTTCATCCATGTTATTTTTCATAAAATGAAACAAATCATTATTGCTGCAAGAGCAATATGCAAAATATCTAGATGTCCATAAGCTTATTTTCTGGCTCTAAGACTAAAATTTACTCTAAGGTTTTCTAAGATATTTTGTATATTTAAAATAACAAACATTTTAAAACAAGAAAATTTTGCAAAAAATATATATTTCGAACTGGCTGGTTTCAAGGTCCAAATTTCTTTTCTTCTTAGCACCAAGATCGTCCACACAGGATCCAACTTGAACTTGCTCCTTCTTGATGTAGGGAAGTGTGTTTCAGCAGCAGGAGGCTTCTCATAGAGCTTCAGTTTTCATAACAGTCTTACTCTTTCTTAAAAGAAGTGGGAAGAAAAAAACAAAAGCACAGAGGGCTTTGGAATCTTTCAACACTGACTTACAACCCAGAATACGATGTACTAGAGGGTCAGTTTTACTCCCAGAAACACCTGGTCATTTTTGTTAAGGGAAAGGAAGGAAATTGAGCAAGTGAGTGTGAATCCCTTGTCATTCATAAAGTGGTGGCAGAATGATTTAAACTAAAAGTCAGAGTCTGAGAAGCCACTGAAGCCTGTTAAACTAAACAGGTATAGTTTATGGATTGTCAGGAGGACTGACATTGTGAGAAGTATTGACTTAAACCATTACCACTCATTGAGCTTCAAGTCAGACTATAAAAAACCCCTTTCATCATACCAGTATTGCTGAATATAAAGGGTGTTAAGAATAAATAAATACTTTTGAAATAATTCATATTTCAATAATGTTTAATAGCTTCATAATCATGCTTTATTATAAAATTAATAGAACCACATAAAATAAGAGAGGTGAACAAGACCACTCCTACTCTCATCCTTCTAATTCCATAATTAAATCATTTGGATTGATTTTTTTCTAGACTTTTTTCATGTTAAAAATGTATATATTGTATGTTGCATATTTTGCCTTCCTCTTCTTATTTTATATTGATCTATATAGCCAACCCTTTTAATGGTTGCAGGATATTTCCTCATATGGATGTTCTATAGACAATCTCATTGCTAGACACCCAGGCTCTTTCTTTTGCCATTAGAAAGAGTAGTGCCCTGGACATTTTGTCCACTATAAGAATAATTTACTTTTTTTTTTTTTTTTTTTTTGAGATGGAGTTTCTCTTCTTGTTACCCAGGCTGGAGTGCAATGGCGCGATCTCGACTCACCACAACCTCCACCTCCTGGGTTCAGGCAATTCTCCTGCCTCAGCCTCCTGAGTAGCTGGGATTACAGGCATGCGCCACCATGCCCAGCTAATTTTTGTATTTATAGTAGAGATGGGGTTTCACCACGTTGACCAGGATGGTCTTGATCTCTTGACCTCGTGATCCACCCGCCTTGGCCTCCCAAAGTGCTGGGATTATAGGCGTGAGCCACCACGCCCAGCCATGAACATTCTTATAACTTTGTTACAAGTTGTTTTTACTCTACCAGCAGAATATGAGAAAACCAATATCCCTCAGTTTTCATCTATTTCCTCTTCTATTTAAAAGGAAACAGATGTTACCAATAAATAAAAATTGGTCAATTAAAAAAAGCAAATGTTGGCCGGGCGGGCGCTGTGGCTCATGCCTGTAATCCCAGCTCTTAGGGAGGCAGAGCCGGGAGGATAGCTTGAGCCCAGGAGTTCGAGACCTGCCTGGGCAATATAGCGAGACCCCATTCTCCACAAAAAGGAAAAAAACAGAAAGACAAAAAAAAAAAAAAAGCAAATGTTAATGCCTTACTGTTTTTTAATTTTGCATTTCTTAGATTACTATTTTCTCCATTGTTAGATGCTGTCTTTTACTTGAATTGGTTGTTCACAAGTTCATCTGTAGAAATTAGTGTTTTCCTACTTATGTTGTACATATTATTCCAAGGTACAGATATTGATCTTATTGTAAGCAATTCTTTTTTTGGACCACTCTTGAACTGCTTTTATTATTATAGGATTGTATAAGAAACTGCTGACTTGGGTGTCCTCTTGCCAAGAAGATTATCAGTCTCCATTACCTCCTTATATTTTCTTCTGCTTTCTTTGACAGTATTACTTTTTTTGAGGTAAAAGAGATTAATGGATTAAATATTCTGACTTAGATTCAGTATACAAAAAGATAATATCTCCTGAAAATATATGAAAGCATTCTTTGGGGAATAATACAAAAATCTTTTTTTTTTTTTTTTTTACAATTTTATTTTTAGATTCCAGGGATACATGTGCAAGTTTGTTACCTGGGTATATTGCGTGATGCTGGAGTTTGGAATACAAATGATCCCAACACCCAGGTACTGAGCATAGTACCCAACAGTTAGTTTTTCAACCCTTGCCTCCCCACTCTGTAGTAATCCCCCAGTGTTGAATGTTGCCATCTTTACATCCATGAGCACCCAGTGTTTAGCTCCCACTTTTAAGTAAGAACATGCAATATTTGGTTTTCTTTTCTTGTATTAATTTGCTTAGGATAGGCTGGGCGCGGTGGCTCAAGCCTGTAATCCGAGCACTTTGGGAGGCCGAGGCGGGTGGATCACGAGGTCAAGAGATCGAGACCATGCTGGCCAACATGATGAAACCCCGTCTCTACTAAAAATACAAAAAAGTAGCTGGGCATGGTGGCACATGCCTGTAATCTGAGCTACTCAGGAGGCTGAGGCAGGAGAATTGCCTGAACCCAGGAGGCGGAGGTTGCGGTGAGCCGAGATCGCGCCATTGCACTCCAGCCTGGGTAACAAGAGCGAAACTCTGTCTCAAAAAAAAAAAAAAAAAATTTGCTTAGGATAATGACTTTTAGCTGCATCCATGCTGCTACAAAGGACATGATTTGAGTCTTTTTTATAGGTTTATAGTATTTCATGGTATATATGTACCACATTTTCTTTATCTAGTCCACCACTGATGAGTACCTAGGTTGAGTCCATGTCTTTGCTATTTATTGTAAGTAGTGCTGTGATGAACATGCAAGTTCATGTGTCTTTTTGGTAGACTAATTTTTTTTTGTGTGTGTGTATATATACACACACACATATACACATATACACAGTATATATACACACATATGTGTATATATGTACATATATATACATATGTACATATATCCAGTATATATTTATATTTATATCCAGTAATACAATTGTTGCATTGAATGGTAGTTCTGTTTTATGTTCTTTGAGAAATCCCCAAATTACTGTCTATAGTGGCTGAACTAGTTTACATTCCCACCAACAGTGTATACATGTTTCCTTTCCTGTGCAGCCTCATCATATCTGCTGCTTTTGACTTTTAATAAGAGTCATTTTGAATAGTGTGAGATAGTATCCATTGTGGTTTTGATTTGCATTTCTTTAATGATTAATGATGATGAGCACTTTTTCATGTTTGTTGGCTCCTTGTACATCTTCATTTGAGAAGCGTCTGTCAATATCTTTCATGCATTTTTAATGGGATTGTTTTTTGTTTGTTCAGTTGTTTAAGTTCCTTGCAGATTCTGGATATCAGGCCTTTGTTGGATGCACAGTTTGGGAATGTTTCTACATTCTGTAGGTTGTCTGCTTATTCTGTTGATAGTTCATTTTGCTGTGCTGAAGCTCTTTAGTTCAATTAGGTCCTACTTGTCAATTTCTGTTTTGTTGCAATTGCTTATGAAGACTTGGTTCTAAATTATTTGCCAAGGCCAGTGTCCAGAATAGTGTTTCCTAGGTTTTCTTCTAGGATTCTTATAGGTTGAGGTATTACATTTAAATCTTTAATCCATCTTGAGTTAATTTTTGTATATGGTGAAAGGTAGGGGAAAGAATGAATAGTTTCAGTTTCATTCTTCTGCATATGGCTAGCCAGTTATCTTGTACCATTTGTTGAATAGGGAGTTGTTTTGGCAACTTTGTTGAAGATTAGATGGTTGTAAGTGTGAGGCTTTATTTGTAGGTTCTTTATTTTGTTCCATTGGTCTATGCATCTGTTTTTGTAGCAGTACCAAGCTGCTTTGGTCACTATGCCATATAGTATTGTGATAACCTGGCTTGTGTGTGTGTGTGTGTGTGTGTGTGTGTCCTTAGGATTGCTTTGGCTATTTGGGCTCTTTTTTGGTTCCACATGAATTTTAGAATAGCTTTTCTTTAATTATGTGAAAAATTATATTGTTAATTCAATAGGAATAGTATTAAATCTGTAGATTGTTTTGGGCAGTATGGCCATTTTAACAATATTGGTTCTTCCAATCCACAAGCATGGAATGTTTCTCCATTTGTTTGTGCCATCTATGATTTCTTTTGGCAGCATTTTGTAGTTCTTCTTGTAGAAATCTTTTATCTCCTTGGTATTCCTAATGGGGTGTGTGTGTGTGTGTGTGTGTGTGTGTGTGTGTGTGTGTGTATTGTCAATGATTTGGCTCTTGGCTTGAACGTTGGTGTAGAGAAATAGTACTGATTTTTGTACATTGATTCTGCACTCTGAAACTTTGCTGAAGTTGTCACCTCCAGGAGCCTTTTGGTAGAATCCTTAGGGTTTTCTAAATATATTATCATCTGCAAAGAGATATAGTTTGACTTCTTTTTCTTATTTGAATGACTTTTATTTCTTTCTCTTGTCTAATTTTTTTGGTTAGCATTTCTAGTACTATGTTGAATAGGAGTAGTGAGAGTGAGCATCCTTTTCTTGTTCCAGTTCTCAAAATGAATGGTTCTAGCTTTTGTCCATTCAGTACGATGTTGGCTGTGGGCTTGTCATAGATGTCTCCTATTATTTTGAGGTGTGTTCCTTCAATGCCTAGTCTGTTAAGGCTTTTTATAATGAAGGAATGTTGGGTCTTATCATAAGCTTTCTCTATGTCTATTGAGATGATCATATTTTTTTTGTTTTTGATTCTGTTTATGTGACGAAGCACATTTATTGATTTGCTGGATGCTGAACCAGACTTGCATCCCAGAAGCAAAGCCTGCTTGATTGTGGTATATTAACTTTTTTATGTGCTGCTGGATTTAATTTGTTAAAGTTTTGTTGAGGATTTTCACAGATATGTAAATAAGGAATATTGGCCTGCAGTTTTCTTTTTTCATTGTGTTTTGCAAGATTTTGGTATCAGGGTGATGCTGACTTTGTAGAATGAGTTAGGGAGGAGTTCCTTCTCTTTGAATTTTTGAAATAGTTTCAATAAAATTGGTACCAGCTCTTCTTTGTGTTATCTGGTAGAATTTGGCTGTGAATCCATCTGCCCTGGGTTTTTGTTTTGGTGGGTAAGTTTTTTTTTTTTTTTTTTTTTTTGGAGACGGAGTTTCGCTCTTGTTACCCAGGATGGAGTGCAATGGCACGATCTCGGCTCACCACAACCTCCGCCTCCTGGGTTCAGGCAATTCTCCTGCCTCAGCCTCCGGAGTAGCTGGGATTACAGGCACGCGCCACTATGCCCAGCTAATTTTTTACACCTTTTCTTTTTTTTTTTTTTTTTTTTGAGACGGAGTTTCGCTCGTTACCCAGGCTGGAGTGCAATGGGGCGATCTCGGCTCACCGCAACCTCCGCCTCCTGGGTTCAGGCAATTCTCCTGCCTCAGCCTCCTGAGTAGCTGGGATTACAGGCACGCGCCACCATGCCCAGCTAATTTTTTGTATTTTTAGTAGAGACGAGATTTCACCATGTTGACCAGGATGGTCTCGATCTCTTGACATCGTGATCCACCCGCCTCGGCCTCCCAAAGTGCTGGGATTGCAGGCTTGAGCCACCGCGCCCGGCTTTTTGCACCTTTAGTAGAGACGGGGTTTCACCATGTTGACCAGGATGGTCTCGATCTCTTGACCTCGTGATCCACCCGCCTTGGCCTCCCAAAGTGCTGGGATTACAGGCTTGAGCCACTGCGCCTGGCCTTTTTTTTTTTTTTTTTTTTTTTAATGGATTAAATTTTGGAACCTGATATTGGTCTGTTCAGTTTTTCAATTTCTTACTGATTCAATCTTGGGAGATTCTGTGGTCCCAGGAATTTATTTTTTTTGATATGGTTTGACTGTGTTCCCACCCAAATCTCATCTTAAATTCCCCCAAGTTTTGGGAGGGACCCAAAGGGAGGTAACTGAATCACGGGGACAAGCCTTTCCTGTGTTGTTCTCATGATACTAATTCTCATGAGATCTGATAATTATGTAAGGGGGAGTTTCTCTGCACGAGCTCTCTTCTCTAGTGTGCCATCATATGAGATGTGCCTTTCACCTTCTACCATGATTGTAAGGCCTCCCAACCACATGGAACTGTAAATCCAATCAACCTCTTTCTTTCATAAATTGCCCAGTCTCAGGTATGTCTTATCAGCAGCACAAAAATGGACTAATACAGCATTTCTTCTAGATTTTCTAGTTTGTGTGAGTAGAGGTGCTCATAATAGTCTCTGATGATCTTTTGTGTTTCTGTGGGATTGGTTATAATATCACCTTTGTCATTTCTGATTGTGCCTATTTAGATCTCTCTTTTTTCTTTAATTTAGCGAGTGGTCTATTGATTTTATTTATCTTTTCTAAAAACCAACTTTATTTCCATTGATTCTTTGTTTGGATTTTTGTGTCTTAATTTTCTTCAGTTCTTCTCTGATTTTAGTTATTTCTTTTCTTCTACTAGCTTTGTGGCTCATTTGCTCTTGTTTTTCTAGTTCCTCTAGGTGTGAAATTAGATTGTTAATTTGAAACCTTTCTAGGTTTTGAGGTAGGCATTTAGTGTTATAAACTTTATGCTTAACACTGGTTTTGCTCTATCTCAGAGATTTGGCTATGTTGTGTCTCTGTTTTCATTTATTTCAAAGTATTTTTTAATTTTTGCTTTGATTTAATTGTTTACTTTTTTTTTTTTTTTTTGAGACGGAGTTTCGCTCTTGTTACCCAGGCTGGAGTGCAATGGCGCGATCTCGGCTCACCGCAACCTCCGCCTCCTGGGTTCAGGCAATTCTCCTGCCTCAGCCTCCTGAGTAGCTGGGATTACAGGCACGCGCCACCATGCTCAGCTAATTTTTTGCACCATTAGTAGAGACGGGGTTTCACCATGTTGACCAGGATGGTCTCGATCTCTTGACCTCGTGATCCACCCGCCTCGGCCTCCCAAAGTGCTGGGATTACAGGCTTGAGCCACCGCGCCCGGCTAATTGTTTACTTAAACATCATCAGAGGTCAGTTTAATTTCCATGTAATTGTGAGGTTTTCAGAGATCTTCTCAGCATTGATTTCGATTTTTATTCCACTGTTGTCCAAGAGTATGGCTGGTATGATTTTGATTCTCTTGAATTGAGACTTGCTTTTTTTTTTTTTTTTTTTGAGACAGGGTTTCACCATGTTGGTCAGACTGGTCTTGAACTCCTGACCTCAGCTAATCCACCCACCTCAGCCTCCCAAATTGCTGAGATTACAGGTGTGAGCCACCACGCCCGGCCCGGAGACTTGCTTTGTGGCTGAGCATGTGGTCACTCTTGAGTATTTTCTGTGCACAGATAAGAAGAATATATATTGTGGTTGATGGACGGAGTATTCTGTAGATATCTATTAGGTCCAAGTGTTGAGTTAAAGTCCAGAATTTCTTTTTTACTTTCTGCCTCAATCTGTCTAATACTGTCAGTGGGGAGTGAAAGTCCTTCACTATAATTGTGTGACTAAGTCTTTTCATACATTGAGCAGTATGTATTTTATGAACCTAGGTGCTCCAATATTGGGTGCATATAAATTTGGGATGGTTAAGTCTTCTTATTAAATTGAACCTTTATCATTACATAATGCACTTCTTTATCCTTTTTTACTGTTTCTGGTTTAGTCTGTTTTATCTGATATAAAAATAGTTCCCTGCTCAATTTTGTCTTCCATTTGCATGGTAGATCTTTCTCTAGCCCTTTACTTTGAGCTATTGGCATCATTACGTGTGAGATGGGTTTCTTGAAGGATAGGTCTTGCTTTTTAAATTCAATTTGCCACTCTATGCCTTTTAAGTGAGGGTGTTTAGACCAGTTACATTCAAAATTCATATTGTTATATGAAATTGTGATCCTATTGTGAAGTTGTTAGCTATATGGCTTGCGAGGTATGTACATGGGTGAGTTTTTGTGATAGCAGATGCCATTCTTTTGTTTCCTTGTTCAGAACTCTCCTAACAATCTCATATAAGGGTGATCTCATGGTAATGAATTCCTTTAGCACTTACTTGTCTGGGAAATATTTTATTTTTCCTTTGCTTATAAAGCTTAGCTTGGCAGAATATAAAATTCTTGCTTGGAATTTTCTTTCTTCTAGAATGATGAATATAGGCCCCCAATCTCTCCTGGCTTGAAAGGTTTCTTCTGAGAAGTCTGCTGTTAGCCTGATTAAGTTCCCTTTGTATGTTACCTACCCTATTTCTCTGACTTAAATTTTTTTTCTTTGACATTAGCCTTGAACAGCCTGGTGACTATATGTGTTGGAGATGTTCATTTTGTACATTATCTCTAGATTTTTGTATCTGAATGTCTACATCTGTAGCAAGATTAAAGAAGTTTTCTTGAATTATTTCCTGAAATATATTTCTTGAAAACGTTGTTTGCCTTTTCTTCTTCTCTAGGGAATGCCAACAATTCATAGGTTTGATCTCTTTATATAATCCCATATTTTTCAAAAACTTTGCTTATTTTTTAACTTCTTATATCCTTTATTTCAGGCAGACTGTGTTAGTTCAAAAGAGTGGTCTTCAAGCTCAGACGTTAATTGTTTTGCTTGGTTTAGTCTATTGATAAAGCTTTCAATTGTATTTTGAAACTGTTTAGGTGAGTTTTCCTATTCCAGAAGCTCTGATTGATTTCTTTTTAAGGTGTTTATCTCTTCTTTCATTTCCTGAATTGTTTTAAAGGTTTCTTTGTGGTGATTTCCAACTTTGTCTTGTATCTCATTAAGCTTCCTTACAATCTGTGCTTTGACTTCCTTATCTGTTATCTCCGAGTTTACATTTTGGTTAGGAACCATTGCTGGAGATCTAGTGCAATCCTTTGGTGGTGTAGCTACATTCAGATTTTTCATGTTGCCAGAATTCTTGCACGTGTTCCTTCTCATCTACAGACACTGGCACTGCTAATTTTTGTAATTATTTCATGTGAGTAGAATTTTCCTTTTTTCCCTTTAATAATATTACGATTTGTTTATTTTTAATATTTTTTTCCATTTTCCCCTACTCCCTAAAGGGTGTGACTAAAATAGATAATGCTGTTTTGGCTTTGCTACTATAGCTTTATGTCTGGACAAAACTTTTGGTAGGTTTTATATTGGGCTGTGTAGTTTGTCCTAAAAGCCTGTAGATGGCACTTACAGTAAGGACTGGCTGTGGCCAATGTGGTTGGGTATATACTTGATCAGTATTTATTGGAAGAAACTATTGCCTTAGGCAATGAGCTAATTCATAATATGCACAGTGGTCTGAGCTCCCTGCTCAACCTTGAGGGGGTTGGGAGTAGGTGTGTTTTGACTGTGCAGGTCTGCCTGCAGGTCTTCTGATAGCAGGCACAAGCACCAGTGCCAACAGAGAATCCAGTGGGTGTCCACCAGGTATCCACCGGTGTGTCTAGGCATGGAGTTGGGAAACCTTGGTTCTCAGTTCTCTGCACAGGGATGGGAGGCAGCATAAGCTCCTAATCTAGGAGAGTGGGTACTTCAGATGCCTGAGATCTGCTTGTGTGGGGGGCAGAGATGCCCCCCACCCTGCACTAAGATCTCTGCACAGGGGGTAGGATGACTTAGGCTGCTGGTCCAAGGAAGCAGGTTTTCTGAACCTGGAGATCTGCCTGGAGATCTGTGTGAGCATGCAGCAGGCAAGGTCCCCCTGCACCAAGATCTCTGAACAGGAATGGGGGGTTGGGTAAGGCTGCTGGTCCAGTGAGTGCATAATCTGAATGCCTGGAGATCTGACTGGGCTTAGAGCAGAGTCCCACTGCATCATGATTCGGGAAGGGTGGGATGGCTCAGGCTGTTGAACCAGGTCAGTGGGTGCCCTGACTGCCTAATCTGCCTCAGCATGAAGCCCCAGGATCTCTGCACAGAAAGGATGGGGTGGGTTAGGCTGCTGATCCAATGAGTGGGCAATCCAAATGCCTGGAGATGTGCCTAAGTGTGGAGTAGAGAAAGTCCTGCTGTGATCTATGTGCAGAAAAGATGGGGTGGCTCAGGCTCTTGAACCAGGCAAACAGGTGCCCCAAATGTCTGGAAATCTTGTATACTCTCTTATGAACATCCTCTTCCTTTCTTTACAAAGACTTTGACCATTCTCACAGCCAGCCATTTCTCTCTTGAATTTTTTTAACTTCAGCTGGCATTATACACAGTGTATCTTTTATGGTTACTTCATTACCTTCTGGTAGGTTTTGACTTCTTATGGAGCAGAGAGAGAACTACTGCACCACAGTCTATGTCTAGGGATGATGGCACAGCTTAGGCTGCTCAACCAGGTGAATGGGTTTTCCAAATGCCTGGAGGTCTGCCTGGGTGTAAAGCAGAGAGCTCTAATGCACATTGAGCTATAGAAGGGAAGGGTTGGGTGGCTCAGGCTGCTGAACAAGGCAAATGGGTGCTCTCAACACCTGAAGATCTGCCTGGGTAGGGAGCAGAAAGAGCCTCACTTCACCATGATCTGTGTCCAGGAAGGGTGGGATGGCTCAGGGTGCTGAACAACAAGGTGAATGACTGCTCCAAATGCCTGGATTTCTACCTGGGGGTTAAGTAGAGAGGGCCCCACTGCACCACAATCCTAGGGGAGCAGGATGAGGCACACAGCAATGGCACATACAGATAAGTTCCAGGTTGCCAAGCCTGGCTGCAAGTCTCACCACCCATGAGAAACTACAGCTGTAGCAGTTCTCCTCCTACCCTGGGCTTGCAATGGGTGAAAAGCACAATTCTAGCACCTACTGTTGAGGGACTTGCCATAATTCTGGTGGTGGAGGCTACTACCCTGCTCCAAACAGGGTATTCAGTCTCTGGCCAGAGACTAAAGTGCCTGCATAGCCATGCTGCTCTCCTATTTTGTGAACATCCTCTTCCTTTCTTTACAAAGACTCTGCCCATTCTCACGGCCAGACATTTCTCTCTTGAATTCAACTTCAGCTGGCATTATACACAGTGTATCTTTTATGGTCATTTAATTGCCTCCTGGTAGGTTTTATCTTCTTAACTAGAACATAAACACTTGAGAAGTGAAGTCATAACTTATTTCTTATATCTTCCAACAGTACATGTTAGCCTGAAAAATAACCTGCTAAACTGAGAGCAGCCAGTATTGCATGTGAGATTAAATAGCAGAATATATAGTAAAAACCAGGATATAAAGTTTTCAGAAATCTAGATAAAGGAGTCTTATTTTAAAGTTAATTCTCCAAATTACAATTTAGAAACACTGTCATTAGAAGAACCATCTGGCTAGAGGAAAGAACTATAATTCTCTTTATTTTTTATTTTTTATTTTTTTATTTTTTATTTTATTTTATTTTTTTTGAGACGGAGTTTCGCCCTTGTTACCCAGGCTGGAGTGCAATGGCGCGATCTCGGCTCACCGCAACCTCCGCCTCCTGGGCTCAGGCAATTCTCCTGCCTCAGCCTCCTGAGTAGCTGGGATTACAGGCACGTGCCACCATGCCCAGCTAATTTTTTGCACTTTTAGTAGCGACGGGGTTTCACCATGTTGACCAGGATGGTCTCGATCTCTTGACCTCGTGATCCACCCGCCTCGGCCTCCCAAAGTGCTGGGATTACAGGCTTGAGCCACTGCGCCCGGCCTATTTTTTATTTTTTAATTTAATTTAATTTTTTTTTTTTTTGAGATGGAGTTTCGCTTTCGTTACCCAGGCTGGAGTGCAATGGCGCCATCTCGGCTTACCGCAACCTCCGCCTCCTGGGTTCAGGCAATTCTCCTGCCTCAACCTCCTGAGTAGCTGGGATTACAGGCACGCGCCACCATGCCCAGCTAATTTTTTGTATTTTTAGTAGAGACGGGGTTTCACCATGTTGACCAGGATGGTCTCGATCTCTTAACCTTGTGATCCACCCGCCTTGGCCTCCCAAAGTGCTGGGATTACAGGCTTGAGCCACCGCGCCCGGCCTCTTTATTTTTTATTATTATTTACTATTATTATTATTTTTATTTTTATAAAGATGGGGTTTCACCATGATGGCCAGGCTGGTTTTGAACTCCTGACCTCAGGTGATCCACCCACCTTGGCCTCCCAAAGTGCTAGGACTACAGGCGTGAGCCACTGCGCCTGGCCCGAACTATAATTCTCACTATCACACAAAGGGCAAGCGAACTTTGGCTTCAGTCTGTATCTCCAGGGATAGATGTGCTCCTGATCCTGTTTAGGAAACGGGAGTGGCTTACCTGACTTTCCTTAGGTTTATTCTAGGGGACTCCTTACGGTTTAACTTCCTCATTGACATCACCAAGAAAATCTGTACGTTCTTGAATCTAGAAATTGAGGCAGGAGACAGGACTCAAATTCTGAGACTGTTATTAAGGGTGAGATTTATAAAGCAGGGCTGGTAGAATTCAGTCTACAGAGTGGGGAGTGAGGCTGGGGACTCCTGGCAGTGACAGCACTGTGTGCTCCATCCCGGGATTCAAAACACTTTGTTACTTGATTTGATGATAGGCCTTTGATGGGCGTTTTATTATGTAAAGGGAATGCCACAGTCCTGGATGGTCACGAGGAGGAAAGGGTTTGGGATCCCAGGAAGAGAGCTGACTCTAACACAGCCAGGATCTAACTTCAGGGGAAAAAAGCATCTACTAAACAACAGAACAACAGAATTTGATGATTTTCTTTATACGTCTGAATAGCTGATGTTCCTGCCATTTAACAAACTTTCATTTTCACACTCCTGCTTCATTAACAACCACCATGCCATCATTTTTTTTTTTTTTTTTTTGAGACGGAGTTTCGCTCTTGTTACCCAGGCTGGAGTGCAATGGCGCGATCTCGGCTCACCGCAACCTCCGCCTCCTGGGTTCAGGCAATTCTCCTGCCTCAGTCTCCTGAGTAGATGGGATTACAGGCACGCGCCACCATGCCCAGCTAATTTTTTGTAGTTTTAGTAGAGACGGAGTTTCACCATGTTGACCAGGATGGTCTCGATCTCTTGACCTTGTGATCCACCCGTCTCGGCCTCCCAAAGTGCTGGGATTACAGGCTTGAGCCACCGCACCCGGCCCCGAGACTAGGTTCATACAAAACGTTAGCTTTCCTCCTCTGATTCCTCCAAATGTGCTATTAAGCTAAATCCTACAAATTTGGCAGCATTGTAAAAGAAAAACAAAAACAAAAACAAAAACAAAAAACCAACAACAACAAAAAAAGAGGGCCTAGTCAGTGGACTCTAGAAGTCATGTAATATTTTATTTTAAATGTCCTTCTCGTCTGTTTTTCTGTTATTTCCCTTTGTTGTTCCTTAGCCTTCAGGAGCAGCTGTGTTTAGAAGAATTAGAATAGGTGCGTGTATCCATGTTTTTTAGACAATTAACATGGGAAGAGCCAAAGATGTTTGGAGAAGCAGTTTCCCGTATTAAGAAGGGGAGAGCCAAGAATAATGGTAACTGTGTGTAGGAATTGCTTGTTTGTACCAAGGACTGTGCAGTGTACTTTTCATTTCTTTGATCTCTAAAGAAGTGGGTATTGCTATTATCACTCTTTCATAGACAAAAAATTGATACTATATAGGTTAAAAAATTTTCCCAAGGTCACATTGCTGTTAAGTGGTAGAATCTGGAGTCAAATCCAGAAAGTCTCATACCAGAGCCCAAGCGCTTAGCCCTTATGCTATTTTGCCATGAATTCCATTCAACAGGCAATAAATAGGGAAGGTGTGAGGAAATTTTTTCCCAAGAAGTCTCCAAAATACTTTTGGGAGACAGTGAACATCCTTCTTTCATGAGCGATGGAAACCTGGCTACCGGAGAGGAGTGCTAACCTCTTAGAGGTCAGGGCACTTGGATGCAGAACATCTTCAGCTTGCCACAGAGCCTATGATCGTCTTTCATTCAACATATATTTGTGAGGAGATGTTGAGGACAAAAGGAGTGTCTGTTCTCAGAAGTTTCTGTCTAGTGCTAACAGAACAAATAGACTTAATTGATGTAAAATATGTATTTAACAACTAAATCCATAATTTTATGGCTCATGTATTCATAGCAGACATTTATCAGATTATGAGTATTATATCTTCTGGAGCAACACAACCAACCTGGCAGAAACTAAAACTAAAAATGAACTCTCCATTGCATCCCGAGCCCAGACACAGGTAGGGTGATGTAGATTTGGTGAGGTATTTTCATTATATTTCTCTCTGCTCAATTTCAGTTCCATAGTGTTTCATAGCTTGGAATCCTATTGTGAAGTTGACTCAGGATTTTTGAGGATCTCAAGATCCCCACGGTCATAGAGGAACATGAAATTGATCAATATTTGTGGGACTTTCTGAATAATTTAGGTTAGCTGGGATCTATCTTATTAGAGCATTTATTATTGAGCTCTTTCTTTCTGTCATGCACTGTGAACACAGGGCAAACTGCTTTCAGGCTTAAGGATCCCAAATGCATAGCTGAGGTAGCACTGAAAGACTTAAGGTCAGTCCACATTTTGGCACAAGGAGTGGAAAGGGCTCCAGTATGCAACAACTGTAGCCATCCTGGTAGTGCTTGTTGCTAATGTGATTCAAGAGAGATCTTCTGGCATCCCTTGAACTTTTTTTTTAAAAGTAATTTCTCTAATATGTCCCTAAAAATAAGTATAATTTCCATTGTACCCAGTGCTAAAATAAGTGTTTTACACCAAAATCTACAATGTGACTAGCAGATGAACTTGTTTGGAATAAGATAAACACATTGGTAGTTTCCATAAATTCCAGACTCTCTTTTACCCAAAATAAAACTTTTTAAAAGGCTCTTTAAATTTACCTCCTTAATATTCGTTTCTTCTTGAATGCCTTCTTCCAATATTCCAGTTGAATCTGATTTGAGAAAGACAGTGTTAATTCAACCACTGAAGCAAGTAACTTTCTATTAGTTCAACTATCAGATTAGATCAGATTCAAATCACTCACACTCAGGATCTGTGATCTGAAATTGGTGGTAATCTCATTTGTTTAAAAAAAATCACTTTTAAAAAAGTGATTGTAAGTCTTCTATTGTGAACATTATATAATAAATGCGCAAAAAGTTTGGAAAGTAGAGAGACAAAATCATTTATCATTCCAATATTCCAAAATACTTTTATTTTTATTTTTTATTTTTTATTTTTATTATTATTTTTTTTTGAGATGGAGTTTCGCTCTTGTTACCCAGGCTGGAGTGCAATGGCGCAATCTCGGCTCACCGCAACCTCCGCCTCCTGGGCTCAGGCAATTCTCCTGCCTCAGCCTCCCGAGTAGCTGGGATTACAGGCACGTGCCACCATGCCCAGCTAATTTTTTGTATCTTTAGTAGAGACGGGGTTTCACCGTGTTGACCAGGATGGTCTCGATCTCTCAACCTCGTGATCCACCCGCCTAAGCCTCCCAAAGTGCTGGGATTACAGGCTTGAGCCACCGCGCCCGGCTACTTTTATATTAATATATATTGAGGGCCAAGCACATTGCTAGCAATGAGGATACATAAGAAAGCAAAAGAGTTAAGATCCGTGTCTTCTTGGAGTTTTAGTTAGTAAAATAGACAGACTAGCAAACATAGAAACGTGACATGGTAAAAACAGGACTGTGTGTATATTGGGCTATGGGAGCACACAGGAGAGTCACATAGTACAGTTTTGTCAATTTGGGATGTATCAATGATGGCTGCTTGGAGAAAAAGCTGAGATTTAAAGGATATGGAGTTAGCTCCATGAAATGAGGAGATGTGGGGATGAGGATGTTTAGAGAATTCCAGCAAAAAACGAACAATATGGGGAAAGGCTCAGGAATGGGAGGCACCAGGTGAACCATTTGTAGTTCAGTATGGCTAGGTTTTAAAGAATGAGGAGAGGAGGTAGCAGGTGAAAGAGCAGATGGTAGAGGGCCCAAAACTATGCCCTTTATATGCTGAATCATTTTAAATGCAGAGAATCAAAGTATTTTATTTTTTTGACAATTTCAACATTTTATTGATATATATTAGTCATACATGTTTTGGGGTTACCTATAATATTTTGATGCCTGTATACTGTGTAATGATCAAATCAGAATAATCGGGATACCCGTCACCTCAAGCATTTATCTTTTCTTTGTTTTGGGAACATTACGATTCTTCTCTTCTGGCTATTTGGAAATATACAATGTATTATTTTTTAACTATAATTACTGTACTATTGAATACTAGAACTTATCCCTTCTAACTGTATTTTTGTAACCAACTTCTCTTCATCATCTCCTTCCTCCTTCCTTCCCAGTCTTTGATAACTATCATGCTACTCTATACTTCCAAGAGATCCACTTTTTTAGTGCCCACATGTGAGTGAGAACATGTCACATTTTTCTTCTGTGCCTGGCTTATTTAACTTAATGACCTCCAGTTTCAAACATACTGCTGCAAATGAGATAATTGTATTTTTTAATGGCTAAATAGTATTCCATTGTGTATGTACACACACATACACACACACTGCATTTTCTTCATCCATTTGTTGATGAACACTTATGGTAATTCTGTATCTTGGGTGTTGTGAACAGTGCTGCAATAAACATGGGAGTTAAGACATCTCCCCAACATATTGATTTTATTTCTTTTAAATATATACCCATCAGTGGAATTGTTAGATCATATGATGATTCTAATTTTAGTTTCTTTTTTAAAGAAACTCTGTACAGTTTTCCACAATGGCTGCACTGCTTTACATTTCCACTAACAGTGTACAAGTGTTCACCTTTTTTGGTATATTTCCCAGTATTTCAAATTTTTCATCTTTTTGACAGTAGTCATTCTAAGATGAAATGATATCTTTTTGTGGTTTTGATTTGCAGTTCTCTATTTTTAGTGATGTTGAGCATTTTTTCATATATCTATTGGTCATTTGCATATCTTCTTTTGATAAATGTCTCTTCAGATCTTTTGCCCATATAAAAATCAAAGTGCTTATGTTTTAGTTATTGAGTTATGTTCCTTACATATTCTGGTTATTAATCCCTTGTCAGATTACTAGTTTGCAAATATTTTCTCTTACACTGTAGGCTGTCTCTTCAATTTGTAGGCTGTTTCCTTTGCTGTGCAGACACTTTTTAGCTTCATGTAATCCCATTTGTTTATTTTAGCTTTGGTTGCCTATTCTTTTGTGGCCTTATGCAAACAAATCTTTCTCCAGACCAATGTCCTATAGCATTTTCCCATGTTTTTTGTAGTTTTTTGTAGTTTTAAAGTTTTAGGTCTTAAATTTAAAGCTCTAATCCATTTTGAGGTTTTTTTTTCTACATAGTAATCTATGGGAACCTTGTTTCATTCTTCTGCATATGTCCAGTTTTTCTAGCACCAATGATTAAAGAGACTGTCATTTCCCAATATATGTTCTTGGTGCCTTTGTTGAAAATAAGCTGCCTATCAGTGCATGGATTTATTTCTGAGTTCTTTATTCTGCTCCATTGATCTATGTGTCTGATTTTATGCCAGTACCATGCTATTTTGGTAATTGTAGCTTTGTAGTATAATTTGAAATCAGGTAATGTGATGCCTCTGGTTTTGTTCTCTTTGCTCAGGACTGCTGTGGCTATTCAAGGTCTTTTGTGGTTCCCTATGGATTTTAGAAGTTTTTTTTTCTATGTCTGTGGAGAATGCCATTGGTATTTTGATAGAGCTTGCACTAAATTTATAGATTGCTTTGGGTAGTATAGACCAATTTAACAACATTAATTATTCCAATCTATGAACTTGGAATATTTTTTAATTTTTTGTGTGCCTCCTTTGATTCCTTTCAACAGTGTTTTATAGTTTTTCTTGTAGAGATCTTTCACTTCTTAAATTTATTCTTAAGTGTGTGTGTGTGTGCGTGTGTGTGTGTGTGTAGTAAATGAGATTGCTTTCTTCATTCCTTTTTAGAACTCATCGCTGTTAGCCTATATAAATGCTACTAATTGTTTGTATGTTGATTTTGCATCCTGCAACTTTACTGAATTTATCAGTTTTAAAAGTTTTTGGTGTGGAGTCCTTAGGTTTTTCTAAGTAGGAAATGACATGTGATCATATTGTCTACAAACAAGTATACTCTGACTTCTTCCTTTCCAACTTGGATGTCTTTATTTTTTCTCTTGCCTAATTTCTCTGACCTGGACCACCAGTACTATGTTGAATAGTGGTAAAAGTGGACATCCTTGTTTTGTTCCAGATCTTAGTGGAAAAGCTTTCAATTCTTCCCTGTTTAGTATGTTATTAACTGAGGGTTTTGTCATATATGTCACATTTATTGTGTTGAGATATCTTTATTCAATTTGTAGATGATTTTTATTATGAAGAGATGTTGAATTTTATTGAATACTTTTTCTGCATTTACTGAAATGATCATAGGGTTTTTGTACTTGATTCTGTTGATATAATACATCACATTTTTACATATATATATTTGCATATGTTGAACCATCTTTGCATCCCTGAGATGAATCCTACTTGATCATGATGAATGATCTTTTTAATGTGTTGTTGAATTTGGTTTACTAGTATTTTGCTGAGGATTGTTGCATCTATGTTGACCAAGGATATTGGCCTGTGGTTTTTATTTTTACTCTCTCCTTGTCTGGTTTTGGTATCAGGATAATGCCGGCCTAGTAAAATAAGTTTAAACATATTTCTTTCTCTAATTTTTTGATACAGTTTAAATAAAATTGGATATTGGGTATTAAACATTCATTAGAATTCAGTAGTAAACCCATTAGATCCTGGGGTTTCTTTTGATGGGAGACTTTTTATTATGGCTTTGATCTTGTTATATGTTATTGGTCTGTACAGGTGTTCTATTTCTTCATCTTTCAATTTTGATAGGTTGTATGTGTCCAGAAATTTTTCCATTTCTCCTAGGTTTTCCAATTTGTTGGCACATAATTTTTCATAGTAGTCTATGATTGATGAGGCTTCATATTTCTGTGGTATCAGTTGCAATCTTTACTTTTCAATTTCTCGTTTTATTTATCTGGACTTAACCTGTTTTTCTTAGTCTAGATAAAGGTTTGTTAATTATCTTTTTTAAAAAACAAACGTTTGGCCAAAATTTAAAATCCTTTTTATTTCTAATTTTATTTATGCTGATTTATTAATTCTTTCCTTCTACGAGTTTTGGGTTCAGTTTGTTCTTGCTTTCAAGTTCCTTGAGGTGTGTCATTAGATTTTTTTTTTAAGTGTTTTTATTTTGGGGATATGGGTATTTATTACTATAGACATCCTACTTAGTACTGCTTTTACTATATCACATAAGTTCTGGAATTTTGTGTTTACATTTTCATTTATTTCAATAAATTTAAAAAAAATTTCAATTTTATTTCCAAATCAACCCATTGGTCATACAGGTGCATGTTTTTAAAATTTCACGTGGTTATACAGTTTCCATAGTTCCTCCTCCTATTGAGTTCTAGTTTTATTCCATTGTGGTAAGAAAAGATTTTAATATAGTTTTACTTTTTTCAAATTGTTGAGGCTTGTTTTGTGGCTTAACATATGGCTTATCCTAGAGAATGTCCCATGTGCTGATAAGAAAAATGTATATTCTTCAGCAGTTGAATGAAATACTCTGTAAATGTCTGTTAGGCTCATTTGGTGTGGAATCTAGTTTAACTCCATTTTTTTTTTTTGTTAATTTTCTGTCTTGATAATCTGCCCATTTCTGTAAGTGGGGTATTGAAGTCCCCTACTAGTATTGTATTGCAATCCATCTCTCCCTTTTATTAATATTTGCTTTGCATATCTGGGGACTCTGATGTTTAGCACATATGTATATTGATAATTGTTATATCCTCTTGTTTAATTGACCTTTTAAATTATATAATCTTTTTTGCTCTTTTTTTTTTTTTTTTGAGATGGAGTTTCGCTCTTGTTACCCAGGCTGGAGTGCAATGGCGCGATCTCGGCTCACCACAACCTCCGCCTCCTGGGTTCAGGCAATTCTCCTGCCTCAGCCTCCTGAGTAGCTGGGATTATAGGCACACGCCACCATGCCCAGCTAATTTTTTGTATTTTTAGTAGAGACGGGGTTTCACCATGTTGACCAGGTTGGTCTCGATCTCTCGACCTAGTGATCCACCCACCTCGGCCTCCCAAAGTGCTGGGATTACAGGCTTGAGCCACCGCGCCCGGCCTTTTTTGCTCTTTTTTTAAAGGTTTTGATTTAAGGTCCGTTTTATATAAGTATAGCTATTCTTCTTCTTTGGTTTCCATTTGCATAGGATATTTTATTCTATCCCCTTATTTTCAGTGTACATGTATCTTCATAGGCAAAGAGTTCTTCTCATAGGCAGCATATAGTTGGGTTTTGTTTTTTTAATTTATTAAGCCATGCTTTGTCTTTTAATTGGAGAATGTAGTTTATTTGCATTCATTGTTACTACTAATAGGTAAGGACTTAACTACTGCCATTGTCTTACTTGTTTTCTAGTTGTTTAGTTGTTTTACAACTATTCTTTCTTTCTTACTATCTTCCATTGTGGTATTTTTTCCTGGTTGTATATTTTAAGTAAGTTATTTAAAACCAATACCAACTTTTGGGGAAAAAAAAAAAAAAAGAAACAAACACACAAAAACATCTGTATACATTAATTCCCTTCTTACCCGATATTTTGATTTTTAATGTCACAATATGCTTTTTTATATTACTTATCTCTTTAAAATTGTTGTAGTTAGTATTATTTTAAATATTTTGTCTTTTAGTCTTCTTAGTAGGGATATAAGTGATTCACATACCATGATTACCATATTAGTATAACCATCACATTGATATCATTTTCTTTCCATTTGAAGAATTCCCTTTAGCATTTCCTATAGAACAAGTCTGGTAGTGACAAATCTCCTCAACTTTTTTTGTTTGTTTGTTTGAGAAAGTCATTATTTATCCTTTCTTTCTGAAATCTAGCATTGAATATATCTTTCTACTCCTCCTGGCCTGTAAGGTTTCTGTTGAGAAGTCTGCTACCAGGCCTATTGGATGTTCCTTACATATTATTTCCTTCTTTTTTCTCTTATTGCTTTTGCTCAAAAATCCCTTTTCCTTTATCATTGACTTTTGAGTATGTAATTATGTCTTGGTGTATTCTTATTTGAGTTAAATCTGATTGAGGACTTTTAATCTTTTTGTGTCTAGATATTTATCTCCTTGTCCAGGATTGTAAACTTTTCCGTTATTACTTATTAAAACAAGTTTTATACATTTTTTTCTTTCTCAGTTCCCTTTTTAACTTCAATAACCCAAATAGCTGCTCTGTTGATACTGTCACCTACATATTGTAAGACTTCTTTATTCATTTTTATTCTTTTCCTCCTCTCACTGTATTTTCAACTAGATTGTCTTTGAGTTCAGATTCCTTCTTCCGTTTGATCAATTCTGCTGTTGATGCGATTTCATTTTTTAAATTTCATTAATTACATTTATTTTTCAGCCTTAGGATTTGTTTGATTTTTTACAATTTTGATGTCTGTTAAATTTCATGGATAAATTTCTGAATTCATTCTGTGTTTTCTTGAAGTTCAGAAACTTGAAACATTTTTTAAAAAATTCTTTGAGAGATCACGTCTCTCACTTTAGAGTTGGTCTCTGACACCTTATTTTGTGCATTTGGTGAGGTCATATTTCTCTAAATATTCTTGATAATTGTGAACATGTGCATTGAGGGATTATTTATGTTAGTCTCCACAGGTTGCCTTTGCCTGTCCCTGTCTGTCTCTGGAGAGCCTTCCATGGATTCTGGCAGACCTGTTTAGTTACCTGAATCTGTGACCACTGCAGCCCTCTCAGCACTAGAGGATGCTCTAAGTCCAGGCTTAACATGATTCCCAAAAGGACTTCAAAGTTGATGTGGTTTTAAGGCCCAAATGGACCTGGGGAAGACCTCAGGAAGGTCCTGAGGTTGTGAGGGAGTGCTGGTCTGGAATCTGAGTCCAGAAGACTGTCCCAATGGACTAGATGGGTGTGAGTCCCTGCCCATCTCTACATGGGTATGTTGGGTCCCCGACTGCAGTGAGAGGGGTTGAAGTTGAGGCTGGGCCACCTTGGGATCTGCCAGAGAAAAGAGGCTTACGGGCCTGTATTGTTGGCCTAGATGGGCATACATCACCCAGCAGGTCCCTGCGTAAGCAGTTCCTTGATCGTAGCTGGAGAAGCCAGAGCTGAGAGTGTCCCCTCAGGATCTGCTGTGGGACAGGCAGAAGAGCTCAGTCTTGCTTCAGAGGAGTGCATATTACCCAGCAAAGATAGGATAGCTCCCTGATGCAGCAGGAAGGGACAAAGTTGAGACAGAGCCCTCTGAGGATCTGCTGTGAGATGGAGGCTGGCATGCCTGTCACATCAGCTTAGATAGGTCTGTATCTCCTAGTATGTCCCTGCACAGATGGGATAGTTCCCTGACTGCAGCAGGAAGGCCTGGAGCTAAGATTGGGTTGATTTGGGATCTGCTGTGGGACAGAGGCTAGAGAGTCTTAATGCTTCAGAGGGGCATGCCTTGCAGGTCTCAGCACAGATGGGATAGTTTACTGATTGCACTAGGAGGAGCCAGACCTGAGACTTGGTGCCATCAGGATCTGCTGTGAGTTGGAGGTTGACAATCCTGTCAGGGAGGCTCAGACTCCCAGGCTGTGTGATATGGGTGATTCTCCCTCTGGATCATTGTGTGAGCAGCTCTGAGCTGGGATCTCAGCTGAGAGTGGCTGAAGCCAAGCCACAGGGAAACATTCAGGTTTGCCACTGAGATAGATGTCAGCAGGAAGATGAGTTTCTCTGCCAAGTCACTAGTATGCATGATACCTCTTGGATCCCTTGGCAGATGGTTTTGGTTGCAGGCTCAAGACCAAATGAAGAAGGAGACAAACCCCTTGTAGGACAGGACAATTTCAGGACTTGAATGTGGGAGCAAGCTTGTAGTATCAGCTACCTAGAGTCAATCTGCATTCTTAGAATGATGCTCCTAGGTCGTGAGCTACATGAAGAATTCACAAACTCCTACCTAAATTTTGAGGCTCCTGCAGAGGGGCTTTGGAACATGTATAGGTGTAGAATTTTTTGTTATTTTTGTGGAATATATGAATAGATTACCTTCTATTCCATTGTCTTGGTTATGCCACTCTGTATATGCTTAATCTTAAGGTTAGTGGAGACCCATACAATGACAGTATTTGTGTCTACATAGATGCAAAATTATATGATTATACATAATAAAGATTAAATTCATTTAAACTAGTGATATAATGTTATATTCCGGGTATTTTTACTTGACATATATCACTAGTTTTTCTTTAACTTTTTGTTTAGATTTGCGGGTACATGTGAAGGGTTTGTTACATAGGTAAACACATTCTCACAGAAGTTTTTGTATATATTACTTCATCACCCCAGTATTCAGCCTAGTACCTAATAGTTTTTCTGCTCCTCTCCTTCTCCCATCCTCCCCGCTCAAGTAGACCCCAGTGTCTGCTATTTACTCCCTTGTATCACTGGTTTTTCAAAAATTATGATATGGAAAGTCAAATTTTTAATGCTTATATAACAGTCAATCATGTTGACATTATATTGATTTAATTAACCATTCATTTATCTTTATACATTTTGATTATTTCTTTTTTTTCTTTTCTTTTCTTTTTTTTTTTTGAGACTGAGTTTCGCTCTTGTTGCCCAGGCTGGAGTACAATGGCGCGATCTCGGCTCACCGCAACCTCCGCCTCCTGGGTTCAGGCAATTCTCCTGCCTCAACCTCCTGAGTAGCTGAGATTACAGGCACGCACCACCATGCCTAGCTAATTTTTTGTATTTTTACTAGAGACGGGGTTTCACCATGTTGACCAGGATGGTCTCGATCTCTTGACCTCGTGATCCACCCGCCTTGGCCTCCCAAAGTGCTGGGATTACAGGCTGGAGCCACTGTGCCCGGCCTACATTTTGATTATTTCTTATGTTTTATTTTAATAAATAATGCTCAATTATAATTTTCTTTTTTTGCTTTATATCTTTAGGATAAACATTTAGACATATTTATCTAAATATTTAGATATATTATTTAATCAAAGGATATAAACACTTTTATGGCTTTTGAAATCTGATAAATTTACTTTCTCAGTTTACACTGCTATTAATAAATAAGAATATATATCAGATTCACTACATTTCTTTTGGTTGAGAGGTATTATATCTTACAAAATTTCACAAATTAAATCTACCAAATATATAATTTGTTTCTGTAAATATTACCAACATTAAACATTTTCCACATTGTATTTTCAATGCAAGTTTTCATCTGTCAATTGTCTTTGGTTTATCTCTTGATTGGTGATATTTTTATAGACTCAAGATTTTAAAATTAATTTCTGTATTTCTAAATTTTGAACAGTATTTCTCCTTTAGTGAATTAATCGATTAAATTCTATTATTACTTATTCAATAATTCTTTACTATTCAATTTTAAAATTTATCTTAAATGTATTTATCAAATTTTAATCAAGGGCTTAATAGTAGTGATTAAATAATCGTATGTTGTGACTAAAGTTTTATCTATTAAAATTTGTATGAAAAATAGGCTTTATATCAAAGTTACTTATCTAGTTTAAGTGATTTATGTTTGTTGGTCAGACACTACAATGCTGTTTTTATTATTACTGCTATATAACATATCTTAATTTTGGGGAAGAGCTAGTAATTTCCTCATTAATCTTTTTTTAATATTGTTTTGATAATTATGCAGTTTTCTTATGGATGAAATACATAATAATAATTTAAAAGTATAACTTCAGTATTGTGTGTCTGACCTCATACATTGAATAGCAAATATGAAAGGATTCCTCAATATATTAGGCAGAATGCAAAAAACAGTTTCCAAATACACATATGGCTATTTCATAAAGGGAAAGTAAGTTTTCACAATTGCTCAAAGAAATCTAACTCACGTAATTCTGGTAGAAGAGAAGTTTTATGTTTAGGAATAAACTTTGTAGTAGTCCAACTGCTTGGTTTCATATTAATTGAACTTTGAATAATCATGACTTTTGTGAAATCTTCTGTACCTTGTATCTGAAAGTTGACAGAATGCAGATTAATTTCTGAGCAAATATTTTACAATTAAAAATTTCTCTAGTAAGCTAAATTTCTGGCTTTCTCTATCTGGGGGAAATGGGAAATATTAAAAATCAACAAAAATATGATTGGTATCTTAAAATACCTGGATATGTTGGTTTTGTGAGTCAATATTCCATATACATTCATTGCATTTTAAATATTTCTATTCCATATGGAATAAAATAATTAAGAATGAATCACCAGGCTGGGCGTGATGGCTCATGGCTATAATCCCAGCACTTTAGGAGGCTGAGGCAGGTGGATCACGAGGTCAAGAGATTGAGACTATCCTGGCCAACATGGTGAAACCGTCTCTACTAAAAATACAAAAATTAGCTGAGTATGGTGGTGCGTGCCTGTAGTCCCAGCTACTCAGGAGGCTGAGGCAGGAGAATCACCTGAACCCGGGAGGTGGAGGTTGCAGTGAGCTGTGATTGTGTCATTGCACTCCAGCCTGGCAACAGAGTGAGACTCCATGAAAGAAAGATAAAGGTAAGGAGGGAAGGATGGAAGGAGGGAGGGAGGGAAGAAGGAAGGAAGGGAGGAAGAGAGGGAGGGAAGGAAGAAAGGGAAGGAAGGGAAGGGAAG
This sequence comes from Saimiri boliviensis, assembly GCF_048565385.1. Lineage (NCBI taxonomy): Eukaryota > Metazoa > Chordata > Mammalia > Primates > Cebidae > Saimiri > Saimiri boliviensis. Next base: position 38,857,419 of record NC_133456.1, on the reverse strand, counting down.
GAAGGGAAGAGAAGGAAGGGAAGGGAAGGAAGGGAAGGAAAGGAAGGGAAGGGAAGGAAGGAAGGGAAGGGAAGGAAGGGAAGGGAAGGGAAGGAAGGGAAGAGAAGGAAGGGAAGGGCAGGAAGGGAAGGGAAGGAAGGGAAGGGAAGGAAGGGAAGGGAAGGAAGGAAGGGAAGGGAAGGGAAGGAAGGGAAGGGAAGGAAGGGAAGGGAAGGAAGGGAAGGCAGGAAGGAAATCACCAATGGTCCTTTAAAAATCAACCAGAGAATTTTTTTTTCTACATGGCAGAAAGTTTAATGAAAAGAGTGTTTGAAAATGTTCTTTTCATTAAACTTTCTTTCTGCCGTATAGAAATATTTCAAAATATTCTTCCACCTTGTGGTTGTTTTCAACATAATTTGAATCACGTTGGTACCCAAATCCACAACGAGTAGGGCTCTATGTCTAGGGAAGTAGAGAGTTTATCAGCCTTCAGGCTCTCGCTTGGCTGTCTAAATTCTCAACAAGCACTCACACCAAATCTGTTATGTGTTCAAGGATAGAGGCAGGGAGCAGCATAGTGGAGAATGTTTCACTTCCTGTCATTAAGCATTATGTCAGTGCTGACGATGTCCACTTAGAAAATTTTCTTGTGATAATTTTTCACCTTGGGAAAAATCTCCATTTCACTTTTTTCTTGTGTCCAAAATCTACCCTGTAAGTACTTTCATCCTAGCTGTAAAACATTTTATTAATATATTACTTGTTTCTTTCCACTTGGTTGAGAGATCTCTTGAGGATAGGTTGTATGTATCATTTTTCTTTATCATTTCAATATATAGCACTATTTCTGCCATATATTAGTTGCTTAAATATATCTAAGCATATTTTACATAACTGAGTCCTCTTTGAATTTACTTTTTGTAGCTGTATCTTTTGTGTCCCGATTCCTTTTGACATGTGCCTCTCTGATTCTCCCCCACACAATACACACACACACACACGCGCACACACACACACGCGCACACACACACACACACACACACACACACACACGAAGTCTTCTTTCCTTCTTCACATTGCTCAGGTTCCCATTTTGATTGGCAGGGACACTCAACAGTTTAAACACGAGAAGACAATCACTTTCAAAGTAGCTGTGGAAACACTACTAATAATTCAGCATCAGTCTGGCAGGACCTTTCTAGAGCATTGCTGATACAGTTTTTCTGCAACATGTGAGTAAAACAAATGCACCATCTTTTGCAGTGAATAACTGTACCAACATCTAATTGTAGCCAAAATGTCCAGCTTGGCCTTGTTCATAGGCTTTGGATGGGAATAGTTTGTGATTGGGCTAGCAAGTGCCAAAGCAATCAGTGAACTTGGTGTGTGTGTGTGTATGTGGGTGCAAGTGTGCATGTGAGTGTTTATGGAGTGGTGGGAGAAGGAAGAAGATTGGAAGGTGAAAAGCTTAAGATCATCATGACAGCTTTTCTAATGTTAATATATTGTTGGACATATGGCACATTGACCTGAAGACAAGAATCAATATTTCTTTACCTGATGGCATGTGGTAGGAATTAAGAAAGGTGCCCTATAAATTTTTCTTAACTGACAATCTTCTACAGCTCCATGTATGAGGATAACATAGATTAAATTTTCATCACAGATATCAGTTTTGGTGCTCTTTGGTATATCTTCTAAATAAATATCAGAGAGTTTAAGTTGCATCTCGTAGTTCCAATCCTGTTTTAAAAAACAATTTCATAGTCTATTAGTTTATGAAGTTTAATATATATTCATAAATGGTCAATTATAATGTTTTAATGCCATTCCATGCAAAGAAAGACAAGTTTATACAAGCACTTCCTACCTCGTAAGACAAATGTTCTCTGATTTTTCTGGCTGTAATAATGAGTCCAATTTTTACCCACATTTTATGTTCAATGAGAGGAGAACATTGCTCAAAAGCATCATACAAGTGAGTTTTGGGAATAAAATATGTCTGGAAAAGAAGGATAAAATTTGGTATTTTGTGCGCTTATGGTTTAAGGAATAAGGTTTTTTTGTTTATGTACACCATTAAAGCTAATAATTTAATTAGGTAAGATTCACATAATAGCCTAGAAACTTAATAAACTGTGTCTATCAATGAAAATTGGTATGTCCTTTCCCTGTGTTCTTGTTGACTTTGTAAAAGATCAGTCGGCTGTAAAATGTGGCTTTATTTCTGGGTTTTAATATTCTGTTCCATTGATCTATGTATGTATTTTTAAACTAGTATCATGCTGTTTTGATTATTCTATCTTTATAGTATAATTTGAAGTTAGGTGATGTCATTCCCCCAGTTTTGTTCTTTTTGCTTAGGATGTTTGAGCTCTTTTTTGGTTCCATATGAATTTTAGGTTTTTTTTTTTTTTTTCTAATTCTGTGAATAATCATGGCATTTTGATAGATATTGCATTCAATCTATAGATTACTTTGGGCAGTGTGGTCATTTTAACAATATTAATTCTTAAGATGTTAGAATTAATATTCTAACATTTAAAGACTTAAATGTTAAGACCCCAAGCTATAAATATAGTGGAAGAAAACCTAGAGAAAACTCTTCTGGACATTGGTGTAGGCAAAGAATTCATGACTAAAACCTCAAAAGCACAGACAGCAAGAACAAAAATAGACAAATGTAGTATAATTGAACTAAATAACTTCTGTACCACAAAAATAATCAAGTGAACAGGAAATTTGCTCACTGGGAGAAACAAAAAACCTGCAGAATGTGAGAAAATATTTGCAAACTATGCATCTGACAATGGCCTAATGTCCAGAATTTACAAGAAACTCAAATAGCCTTTCTGACTAGTGTAAGATGATATCTCATTGTAGTTTTAATGTGCATTTTTCTGATGATTAATGATTTTGAACATTTTTTATATGCCTGTTGGCTATTTTTATGGTCTTCTTTTGAGAAACGTCTATTCAGATCCTTTGCTTATTTTTAATTGCATTATTTATTTTCTTGCTGTTGAGTTCTTTACATATTTTAGATACAAACCCATTATCAGATGTTTGATTTACACTTTTTTTTATAAAATAAAAAATTACTAAAAATTATTTGCATTTTATAGATAAATATATGCCTTCATAAATATGCTATTTGAGGGGAGCAAACTTTTTAGGCAAAAATAAAATGCTTATGCTAAAAATGAACAGACATTTGTTACTAAAAACAGCTATGAACAGTCAAAACAAGTTTTCTGTACATTGGATTTTATTTCTCTTGGGTAAGTATCTGCAAGTGGGATAGTTGTGTAATATAGGACATACTATATTTAACTTTTGTAAGCAACTGACAAACTGTTTCAGACCAAAACCACTGTTCAAATTAAAATAACTGTTTCAGAAGTTGTTTCAACATTTTACTCTCTCATCAGCCATGTATGAAAATTTCAGTTAGGTGCAGTGGCTCACGCCTGTAATCCCAGCACTTTGGGTGGCTGAGGTGGGTGGATCACTTGAGGTAGGAGTTCGAGACCAGCCTGGCCAACATGGTAAAACCTTGTCTCTACTAAAAACACAACAATTAGCTGGGCATGGTAGTGTGCACCTGTAAACCTAGCTACTTGGGAGGCTGAGGCAGGAGAATCACTTGAATCCTGCAGAAGTTACTGTGAGCTGAAATCATGCCACTGCACTCCAGCCTGGGCAACAGAGTGAGCCTGTCTCTAAAAGAAAGAAAGAAAAAAGAGAAAATTTCAGTTGCTCCATTTCCTTGCCAATACTTGGGATTCATTGTTTTTATTTTTAGGCAATGTGGTAGGTGTGTATTGACATACCACTGTTGGTTTAACTTGCATGTTTCTAGTGGTTTCTAATGATGGTGAACATCTTCATGTGTTTATTGGCCATTTGTATATTCTTTGTAAAGTGTCTGTTCACATTCTTCGCCCAGTTTTTAATTCAGTAGTTTGTCTTCTTTTTTTTTTTTTTTTTTTTTTTTTTTTTTTTTTTTTTTTGAGACGGAGTTTCGCTCTTGTTACCCAGGCTGGAGTGCAATGGCACGATCTCGGCTCACTGCAACCTCTACCTCCTGGGTTCAGGCAATTCTCCTGCCTCAGCCTCCCGAGTAGCTGGGACTACAGGCACGCGCCACCATGCCCAGCTAATTTTTGTATTTTAGTAGAGACAGGGTTTCACTATGTTGACCAGGATGGCCTCGATCTCTTGACCTCGTGATCCACCCGCCTCGGCCTCCCAAAGTGTTGGGATTACAGGCGTGAGCCACTGCGCCCGGCCAGTAGTTTGTCTTCTTACTTTTGAGTTGTATGAGTTTTTTATATATACTTTTACCAAGTCCTTCTGTTGGGGAACTTTTGAAAAGTCCCTCAGCCTGTTGCTCATATTTTTCCCTGAGCCTGTTGTTCATATTTTTTTTTTTGTGATGTCTTTTAAAGAGCAGATGATTTTTAATTTTGGTGACATCCAATTTATCAATATTTCCTTTTATGGTTAGTACTTTAAAAAATGCTGGCTAAGAAATCTTTGCCTACCTTAAGATCTCCTATGTTTTCTTCTGTAATTTATACAGTTCTGCCTTTCATTTTAAGTGTATGATAATGCCACATTATGTTTTGGGCCTAGTACATGGGGATCAAGGTTCATTGATTCTACACGAATATTCAGTATTCATGGAAAAATTACAATATTTTCAATGAATAACCCTGAAATCTTCAGGTTTATTTTCAGGGTTAGTCGTTGAAAATACTGTAATTTTTCCACTGAGATAATTCGATCCTTTGTCAAAAATCAATTGACTATGTATGTGTGGATTTCTTTATAGATTCTCTTTTCTGTTGCATTGATCTCTACATCTTAACCTAAAGCCAACACCATGTGGCCTTAATTACATTGGATATATGCCTTTAAATCAGGTAGTGTAAATAGTCTAACATTCTTTTTTATATCTGTTTTGTCAATTGTAGGTCCTCTGCATTTTTATTTTTATTATTTATTTATTTTTTTTTTGAGACGGAGTTTCGCTCTTGTTACCCAGGCTGGAGTGCAATGGCGCGATCTCGGCTCACCGCAACCTCCGCCTCCTGGGTTCAGGCAATTCTCCTGCCTCAGCCTCCTGAGTAGCTGGGACTACAGGCACGCGCCACCATGCCCAGCTAATTTTTTTTTTGTATTTTTAGTAGGGACGGGGTTTCACCACGTGGACCAGGATGGTCTCGATCTCTTGACCTCGTGATCCACCCACCTCGGCCTCCGAAAGTGCTGGGATTACAGGCTTGAGCCACCGCGCCTGGCCTTCCTCTGCATTTTTATATAAATTTTACAAAAAAAGTCTAAGATTTTGATTGAGATTGTATTAAATCTATAGATCAATTTGGGAAGAATGGATATCTTAATAATATTACAGCCTCTAATCCACAAATATGGTATTTGGTTTATTTAATCTTTTTCTCAGTTATCTAGGAAATAGTGTATAGTTTTTATCGTAGAGTTAGTCCACATATTTCATTAACTTTATGCCTAGCCCTTTCATATTATTTTGTAAAAATAATGAAATTTTTTGTTTACAATTGCTTGTTACTAATATATGAAAACATAATTAATTTTTGGAATTTGGACTTGTATCTTGCCACCTTACCAAATTCATTATAAATTCCTTTTGGTAGAATCCTTTTGGTTGTTTTCCTTTTGATAGAATCTTGAAAATGTAGCTATCATGTCATCCTGCAGAGACAATTTTAGTGCTTTCTTTGTAATTTTTATGTCCGTTTCTTTCTTTTTCTAGCCCCATTGTACTAGCTAACAACTCCAACATAATACTAAACAGAAGTGGTGAGAGTGGACATTCCTGTTTTGCTCTCAGTCTTATAATCTTAGTTTTTCACCACTAGATGTGATGATAGCTGTAAATTTATAATAAATGCCCTTTATTGAGTTCAGGAGGTTGCATTCTATTCTGAGTTTTTGGAGATTTTTAATGTAACATTCTTTTTGTTCTGTATCTACTTGAATATCTTATACAAATTTTCTGCTTTTTTCTTATAATGTGTTGAATCACAATGGTTGATTTTCAAATGTCAAATCAATCTTATATTCCTAAAATAAAGCCTATTTATATAGTCTTGATGTCTAATATTTTTAATATATTTCTGGATTTAACTTGCTATCTTAATGATTTTTTGTATCCATGTTAATGTGGGATATTGGTCTGTAATTTTCTTTTGCTGAAATGCTTTTTCGAGATTTAGTATTTGTTTACATTGGCCCCATAAAATGCACTGAAAAGCATTTTTTCCTCCTCTGTTTGTGTAAGATTCATATTATTTCTTCCTGAAACATTTGATAAAACTAATCAGTAAAACCATCTGGCATGGAGTTGTTTTTGTGGGAAGGATACAAATTCCAAAATCTTAATATGTATAGTACTACTAAAAAAATCTAGTCCTTAAGTAAATTTTGACATGTTTGTGCTTTTTAAAAATGTTTTTCATTTAGGTTTGGGGATACGGGTGCAGGTTTATTATATGTAAATTACATTTCACAGATATCTGGTGTATGGATTATTTCATCATCCAGGTAATAAGCATAATAGTACATAATATGTAGTTTTATGATCCTCACCCTCCTCCTATACTCCATTCTCAAGTAGACTGTGTCTCTTGCTACTTTTTTTTTGTGTCCATATGTACTAAAAGTTTAGCTCCCATTTGTCAGTGAGAACATTCAGTATTTGCTTTTCTGTTCCTGTGTTTGTTTGCTAAGGATAATGGTCTCTACCTCCATCTGTGTTGCTGTAAAGGACATGATCTTATTTTTTTACGGTTGCATATTATCCCATGGTGTTTATCTAGTCTACTGTTTTTCTTTATCTAGTCTACTGTTGATGGGCATTTAGGTTGATTCTATGTGTTTGCTATTGTGAATAGTGCTGGAAAGAACATACACATACCTGTGTTTTTATAGTAGAATGATTTATATACCTTTCTGTATATACTCAATAATTAGATTTCTAGACTGAAAGGTAATTCCGTTTTAAGTTCTTTTAGAAACTGCCAACAATCTTTCCTCAATGGATGAACTAATTTATATTTCCATCAGCAGTGTATAAGCATTCTCTGTTCTCCACAACCTCACTAGCATCTGTTATTTTGGGCTTTTTAATGATAGCCATTCTGACTGGTGTGAGAAGGTATCTCACTGCGGTTTTGATTTGTATTTCAAATATAAATGGTTAGTAATCATTAGCATTTTTTCATATGCTGATGGCCACATGTATGTCTTTTGAAAAGTGTCTGTTCATATGGTTTGCCCACTTCTTAATGGGGTTGTTTTTTGCTTGTTATGTTTCTTAGAGATTCTGGCTTATAAACCTTTGTCAGATGTGTAGTTTGCAAGCATTTTCTTCCATTCTATAAGTTGTTGCCCCTAGGAGGCTCTACCTCCATGAAATGTGGAGCTGCTGTCACTGGTAGTGTTCAGCTGGAGGGGTGAGTTGTGTATACTCTTTTCATGACCTTGGGGTTTTGCTTGGTGGGAATCGGGGTCAAAAGCTCACAGGGAGGAGAGATTGGTCTTTCCTCTGTCTGGTAGCTGTGGCATGCGTAAGCTTAGGTGTAGCCCTCAGGCTCTTTTTTTCTTCCCCAGATGAAGGGAAGGGATACAACTGTTACTGTGGCAGTGGCGGGGCCAAGAGCAGGGGGGTGCTGTCGTATGCCTCTAGGAGCTGCTCCCTGGGGAAACTCTGGGCCACTACCAGTAGGTATGCTCAGTTGTGAGTGGAGCAACTGTTCTACTTTCATGAGCCCAGGACCCTGCCTGGTGAAGAGTAGGGGTGGTGGTTCCTAGGGAAGAGGGTGTTAACTCCTCTTCATATGGTGGCTGTGCTGGAGGTGCCAGCATAATGACTAGGTCCTTTGTTTCTTTCCAGTCTCAGGGCTGTTAAGGGCTGAGCCACTGAACCTGTAGTGGTGGAGGGGTTGTGAGCTGACTCTGTGATTTCCTCCTTGAAGAAATGCTGGGCTGTCTTTGATTGCGAAGAGTCCCAGGTCAGTGGCCCTGCCCAGTGAGGAACAGTGAGGATCAGGATCTGCATAGAGAACAGTCTGGCCACTTTTCTGTGAGGTGGTTGCCCTTTGCTGGGGTACAGACCAGCCTCTGGCTCCACAGACTCTCTGGATCCTGCAGACAGCAAGGGCAAGGGCTGCAAGACAGCAAGGATGGCAACCCCCCTCCCACTGGGAGCTCTGTTTAGGGAGTTGCAGAGCTGCAACTGGCTCTGTGGCCTTGACAGTGGGTGCCTGGAGGCCCAGGCCTGGAGGACCTGCCTGGTGAGGAGATACGGAAACAAGCCCCCAAGTAACAGTCTAGCCACTTTTCCGTATGGCTGTTGCGATATCCTGGGGGTCCGCTCCAGTCCCTAGTCACCTTGGATTTTCTAGTGCCTGAAGGTAACAACAGTGAGTGGAGGATGGGAAACAGCAAAAATGGGAGCCCTGCCCCAGGGAGATACAAACCAACCTGAACACACCTGTAGGAGGTAGCTGGAGATCCTGGTCAGGTCTCACCCAGTGTAAAGGAATGGGATCCGAGATGCACTTAAAGTAACACTCTGACCCTGTTTTCATAGAGCAGCTGTGCTGTGCTAGGGGCCCATTCTAGCCTCCAGTTGCCTTGGATTCTTCAAAGTCCAAAGGCAAGAACAGCTAAGTCAACCAAATAGTAAAGATGACGATCTACCCTCCCTCTGGGAGGTCTGTACCAGGGAGGTTTGAAACTCAGTCGGCCAACACCAGCAGGGATGATTGGAGGACCCGGTTGGGAGATTCTAGTTGCCACTGATTCAGCCATACGGAAAAGTGGCCAGACTGTTACTTGGGGGCTTGTTTCCGTATTTCCTCACCAGGAGAACTGGGATTTAGGATCTCCATGAATAAGAAGTCTGGCTGCTTCTCCACAGAACTGCTGGGCTGTGCTGGGGGGCTGCTCTAGTCCCTAGTTGCCACCAATTCACTAGAGCCCTAAGGCAACAGTGGCTGAGGCTGTGAAACAGCAAAGATGGTGGCCCGCCTCACCTGCTGGGAGCTCTTCCTCAGGGAGATGCAATGCTGCTACCCATGGCTGGCTGGAGTTTCAAGCCAGTGGGTCTTACCCTGTGAGGTACCATGGAAGAGCCCCCTGGATTCAGTCCCTTTCCGAGGAGGTGTGGGGATCTAACCTCCTGCTCAGGGTTGCAGCTGCTTTTGCCGGGAGGCCTGGGTATTTAAGGCTCCTGGGGCTCCACATGTGACTGAGTGGCTGCTCTTCCAGACTCCACATAACTCTGCATGTCAGACCAAAGGCCCTAGTGGAGTGGGTCCATGAGGGGATCTCCTGACTGGAGGGTTGCAAAGATCCATGGGAGAAGCATGGGTTCCCGGGTTTGCCTATTCACCCACCACTTCCCTGGGCAGGGGAGGCTCCCCTGACTGTGTGTCGCTCCCAGGTGGGTAGTCATTCTGCCTTGCTTTTCTCTGTTCTCTGAGTTGTTTCCTTGATTAGTCCCAATGTGTGTACCTGGATGTTTCATTCGTAAGTGCTGTATTTACTTGCCCCTTCCATTCTTCTCTGTGAGTGGCACATACCAGCTGCTTCTAGTCAGGCATTTTGGCCACCTTTCACCAGAATCAATTTTTTTTTTTTTTTTTTTTTTTTGAGACAGAGTTTCACTCTTGTTACCCAGGCTGGAGTGCAATGGCGCGATCTCGGCTCACCGCAACCTCCGCCTCCTGGGCTCAGGCAATTCTCCTGCCTCAGCCTCCTGAGTAGCTGGGATTACAGGCACGCGCCACCATGCCCAGCTAATTTTTTGCACTTTTAGTAGAGACGGGGTTTCACCATGTTGACCAGGATGGTCTCGATCTCTCGACCTCGTGATCCACCCGCCTTGGCCTCCCAAAGTGCTGGGATTACAGGCTTGAGCCACCGCGCCCGACCCAGAATCAATTTTTAACAACTGGTTTAAAGTCTTTGACTAGCCGGCGCGGTGGCTCAAGCCTGTAAACCCAGCACTTTGGGAGGCCGAGGCGGGTGGATCACGAGGTCAAGAGATCGAGACCATCCTGGTCAACATGGTGAAACCTCGTCTCTACTAAAAATACAAAAAAATTAGCTGGGCATGGTGGTGCATGCCTGTAATCCCAGCTACTCAGGAGGCTGAGGCAGGAGAATTGCCTGAACCCAGGAGGCGGAGGTTGCGGTGAGCCAAGATCGCACCATTGCACTCTAGCCTGGGTAACAAGAGTGAAACTCCATCTCAAAAAAAAAAAAAAAAAAAAAAAAGTCTGACCAATCTATAGTCTGGGCAATCTCCATGATGGTTTTTACTCAGTGCTTTACTTCTCACCTTTTATACTATAGATCACAATTTCATGCTTGTTTGCTTTTTTATAATTTATGGTTGCTCGTGATAGCACTACAGAGAGTCTAGATAATTTTATCTTGCTCTGAAAATAGTTAATTTTTGTTATAGTAGGCAGTTCATTTACTATCTGATCACACTGAGCTTGCATAGGCTGGGTTTTGCGATCTGCTTGAGTGAATCAGTAGAAACCTTAGATATATGTAACTTGGTGGCTCCTAACCTCCAAACTCTGTCTCCACCATGGATGATGTCAGTGCTTGCTCCAAGGCTTAGAGTAAGAGCAAGCTTTCTTCTAGGTCATAATTCTTACTCCTAAGGTTTATTCTTTCTGGTCTCTCAGCTGAGTTCAAATTAAGTCTGTGGGAGCCCTTGGTACTGTGAGGATTTTGTTCTCAATCATGTGTAGAGAAACTTCCATGCACTTTGCCCAACTTTTATATTAATAGATTCTAGCTCTGTCTTTATCCCCTTTCTCATCTTTCAAATTATGGTACTGACAGTTAACATATGCCAGCCAATTTCATGAAAAGAGATTATATAACCAGTTTTTCTGGATAAATCCTCCTTTCTTTATGGTTGATTAACATTTATAAGCTGTTTTGCCAGGTCTTTATACTAGATGAGTATCATTCAGCAAGTTTTGTTCCTTTATTATTCCTAGTTTTTAAAAATAAATTGTCAACCAGACTGTAAACTTATACTAAATACTAAAATACCTTAAATCTGATATTAGATAGTTAACAAATACAAGAAAAGTCACAAGTGAAGTTTTTCTGACCTCCACTACAGTTTTGCAGGTGGCAGAATATTTCATAGGTTCATTAGTTAAGCAGCTTATCTCTCCTAATATTTCCCCACTGAGCGCATAGTCAATTATCAGATAATCTTTCTCCTCTGACTCCAACATTTCATCAATCCCCAAACCTGGCTTTGATCTTTCAAGCTGTTAAGGAGCAAAGAAAGAGAAAAATACATTTGTCAGTTAACTTGTATTACCAAAACTATCTAATTATGACTTTTTCCACTTTGGTTTTAACAATTCTAATACTTATTGTCTTGAATATTTTATTTCTTTTTAAGTAAAATTATTAAATTGGCAATGATTTAGGCACCAAGCATTCTTAAATACTCTGATCTTTCTGATTTCTCTTACTCAGTTAATCTATACCCATTTTAGAATGGCTAAATCTCTAACTTAGATCAGCATAAGATGAATAACAATTTATATTAAAATTGTCCATTGTGAAAGATAATTCTTTTGATAGGTTCCTATTATCTGTGAGAAAGTATGGCTTAAAAAATAATGGATAGTGTTATACATTGTGTCTGACCGTGAAAATTTATCATTAGATGGTAGTCACTGTTCTAAAAAAGAAACTATGCAGTCCTTAACACAGAAAGCTACAATTATCAATTTCATAAAGTTTTCTTTAAAAACTTATGATCACAAGTTCATTTATAAGTAACTGCCTGGCTGGGCATGGTGGCTCATGACTGTAATCCCAGCACTTAGGGAGGCTAAGGTGGGCAGATCACCTAAGGTGAGGAGTTCAAAACCAGCCTGGCTAACTTGGTGAAACTCCATTTTTTTTTTTTTTTTTGACACGGCGTTTTGCTCTTGTTACCCAGGCTGGAGTGCAATGGCGCGATCTCGGCTCACCACAACCTCCGCCTCCTGGGTTCAGGCAATTCTCCTGCCTCAGCCTCCTGAGTAGCTGGGATTACAGGCACGTGCCACCATGCCCACCTAATTTTTTGTATTTTTAGTAGAGACGGGGTTTCACCATGTTGACCAGGATGGTCTCGATCTCTTGACCTCGGGATCCGCCCGCCTCAGCCTCCCAAAGTGCTGGGATTACAGGCTTGAGCCACCGCGCCCGGCTCCATTTCTACTAAAAATACAAAAATTCGCTGTGTGTGTTGGTGAATGCCTGTAATCCCAGCTACTCAGGAGGCTGAGGTGGGAGAATCTCTTGAACCTGGGAGGCAGAGGTTGCAGTGAGCCAGGATCACGCCATTGCACTACAGTTTAGGCAACAAGAGAGAAACTCCGTATCAAATACAAACAAACAAAATGAGACTCTGCCTTACCTTTACCATGCCTGAAATAATGATATAGATTCCTTTGGGCTCATCACCTTCTTTAAATATATCATTTCCACAATCATATGTTACAACTTTGGCTTTTTCCTAAAAGATACCACCAAATACACAAGCTATAAGCAACATTTTAGGAGTGGTTGGGAATATTAAAATTTGCATTTTTATGTATGTATGTATGTATGTATGTATTTATTTTGAGATGGAGTCTCGCTCTGTCGCCCAGGATGGAGTGCAGTGGTGCTATCTCAGCTCACTGCAACTTTTGTCTCCTGGGTTCAAGCCATTCTCCTACCTCAGCATCTCAAGTAGCTGGGATTATAGGTGCCTGCCACCATGCCCAGCTAATTCTTGCATTTTTAGTAGAGATGGGATTTCACCATGTTGGCCAGGCTGGTCTTGAACCCCTGACTTCAGGTGATCTGCCCACTTTGGCCTCCCAAAGTGCTAGGATTACAGGCGTGAGCCACTGTGCCCAGCCTAAAATGTGCATTTCTTAAAAAAAGATTTTACATTTAAAAAATTACTATCATTTGATAATATCTGAAATATATTAGTGATAAGTTTGTAAGAGAAAATGGGAATTATGAATAGTAAAGAGGAAGCTGAATGTTTATGAATATATGTAATTTTAAATGGGATATTTATAAATGGATTAGAAAAGAAATAATCTAGGAATGAGAATGTAATTAGGGGATAAAAATATTTCATCTGGATGAAAGGTAATGGGAACAGGTGTTGACTAATGGCATGCATATGTCATACATACTCCTGCTCTAAACAGCTGATCAAGTAAATAAAATATTCATTTATTCAAAATGTTTTAATCAAGTAGAAAAATATAATTGGTCTTTTGACACCAAATAGATATTAAAAAAGAATATTGTTAGAACAAGTTAGATCCATTTATTTGTTCATTCCACAAGCACTTAACTGAGCATCCACTATGCATTATGCAAAGAGCTAGCTGCTGTTTATTCAAAAGATGGATTAGATAAAAAAAAAATACAGTAGGAGGGCCGGGCGCGGTGGCTCAAGCCTGTAATCCCAGCACTTTGGGAGGCCGAGGCGGGTGGATCACGAGGTCAAGAGATCGAGACCATCCTGGTCAACATGGTGAAACCCCGTCTCTACTAAAAATACTAAAAATTAGCTGGGCATGGTGGCACGTGCCTGTAATCCCAGCTACTCAGGAGGCTGAGGCAGGAGAATTGCCTGAACCCAGGAGGCGGAGGTTGTGGTGAGCCGAGATCGCGCCATTGCACTCCAGCCTGGGTAACAAGAGTGAAACTCCGCCTCAAAAACAAAACAAAACAAAACAAACAAACAAACAAAAAAAACAAAAAAACAGTAGGAGACAGACCTAAAGATAATTGTAATGTAATGTACTTAATGCTATAATGAAGGTATATATTGGATAAATTGGCGGCAATATTGGTCCTCTGAAATCAGGATAGTTCACAGGATAGTCTTCTGGTGGGGCATTTGGCAAGAAGCCTACTTCTCTGAGTACTCTGGTGGGGATGTTTCCAGAGAAGAAAAAAGCGGGAAAAGTTTGAAAAACAAAAGTGAAAAACAAGGGCATTTCAAAAAAAGTAAATAGCACCCACAGGTGAAAATGGAATTAGAAAAACATGTAATGTGCATTGGACACCATAAGTGGTTCAGTATAAATAGAGTATAGGGGGTATGTGACAGAAAACAGAATATGAAGGTGGAGAAGTAGGCAGGAGACAGACTGTAGAAAGGTTTTGCATATTATTCAAAGGATATTGATTTTATCCTATTGGCAATAAGGAACATTTTGAGAACATTAGAGAGTATCATGGTTAAATTCTTACTTTTAAAAAGACTATTTGTTACTACATTAAAAATATTAATAGGAAAGAAAAGTGTTACCTGAATGAAGTTTATGTGATCTTTGTTTTTATCAAGCCATGGAATATGATATAGGACTTCTTCAATGGTAAGAGGCCTGATAAAATATTGAGAATCAAGCACCTCTCTCTTTTTGGCCGTGATTAACTAAAACCATAAAATTACAGAAAAGGGATGAAGCAGTTGTTCCCAGAAGGTTTAAGAAAGATAGGTCTTTGTACTATTTCCTGTTCTTGATCATTTGAAATTTTTCTTTTTCCATGAAAACTTCCAACCTCTCTCTTCTTACATCATGATTCTATCTTTTTGTATCATCATTATTTTTCTTTCTTTCCAACTTTTATTTTAGGTTCAGGTGATACATGTGCAGTCTTGTTATATGGGTAAATTGCATGTCATGGGATTTGGTGTACAGATTATTTTGTTACCCAGGTAATAAGTATAGTATCTGTTAGGTAGTTTTCCATGTGATCATTATTCTGATGTCATAGATAAGCTTCTTAAAGTAAAACATTTTACTGAAGCATAGCAGATGTGGAAAAAGTGTACGAGTCATAAATGTTCACTAAAGAATATTTACAAAGTAAAAACATCTGTGTAACCAACACCCAGATTAATAAAACATTTGTTTCACCCTAGAATCCTCCTTTATGTTCTCCTCTAATCATACTTCTATCCAAAGATAACTACTATTCTTCTATTATCATAGTTTAGCTTTCTCTGGTTTTCAGCTTTACTGGCATGAAATGAAAGAATGTACTTATGTCTGATTTCATTTGCTCAACATTACGTTTCTGAGAGTCGTCTATGGTGTTGCAGAAAGCAAAAATTTCTTCACTTTATTTTCATTGTTGTATAGTATTAGGTTGCATGGATACCACAGCTTTATCTACTGTTGATTGCTTCAGTTGGGGTTTTCATGAGTAATGCTGCTACAGATATGGTGTACAAGTGTACATATTTCTGTTGAGTATATGGTTATCTAATCTGATTGCTGGATCATAAGGTATGCATATGTTCAATTTTAATAGGTATTGCTAAATAGTTTTTCACATTAATTTGCACTTCCAATGTTCCATTTGTTCCACACTGTTGTCTACAGTTGGTATTGCCAGTTTAAGAAAAATGGTATGCTAGTAGTTGTGTGTTGGTATTTCATTTTGGTTTTAATTTGTATCAAGCTTATGACAGTGATATTTAGCACCTTTTCTTATGCTTATCAGTCATTTAAATACCTTCTCCTGCACAGTCCACTTTCAAATCTTTTCTCATTAAAAAAAAATGAACTTACTGGCTTGTTCTCATTGATTTGTATATTCTGGATATGAGTTATTCATTGGAAATATTTATCTTGCTAATATCCTCCATTTTTTGTGGACTATCTTTTAATTTTCTTAAAATTTTTAATGAAGAAAAATTCTTAATTTTAATGTTGTTTAAATCCAATTTTGTATCCTATTTAAGAAATCTTTGCCTATGCCAATGTCATGAAAATTCTTCTATCACCTTCAAGAAGTTTATTGCTTTACCTTTAATAGCTATGTTGGAGATGGTTACATAAATTGTGGTATAGCCATGCAAGTGAACATTATATGTAAATAAATATGAATTACATTTATAGACTTGGGAATGTTGAACCAGCTTTCCATTCCTGGGATGAAGCCTACCTGATCGTGATGGACAAGCTTTTTGATATGCTGTTGCAATTGGTTTGCCAGTATTTTATTGAAGATTTTTGCATCTATGTTCATCATGGATATTGGCCTGAAGTTTTCTGTTTTTGTTGAGTCTCTGCTGGGTTTTGGTATCAGGATGATGTTGGTCTCATAAAATGATTTGGGAAGGATTCCCTCTTTTTGGATTGTTTGGAATAGTTTCAGAAGGAGTGGTACCAGCTCCTCTTTGTATGTATGGTAGAATTCGGCTGTGAACCCATCTGGACCTGGGCTTTTTTAGTTTGGTAGGCTATTAATTGCTGCCTCAACTTCAGCCCTTGTTATTGGTCTATTCAGGGTTTCAATTTCTTCCTGGTTTAGGGTTGGGAGGGTGCTGGTGTCCAGGACTTAATCAATTTCTTCCAGGTTTACGTGCACAGAGTTGTTTGTAGTAATCTCTGATGGTAGTTTGTATTTCTGTGGAATCTGTGGTGATATCCCCTTTATCGTTTTTTATTGCATCTATTTGATTATTCTCTTTTCTCTTTTATTAACCTGGCTAGTGGTCTATTTTGTTGATCTTTTCAAAAAACTAGCTCTTGGATTTATTAATTTTTTGAAGGTTTTTTTTTTTTTCTGTCTCTATCTCCTTCAATTTTGCTCTGATCTTAGTTATTTCTTGTCTTCTGCTAGCTTTTGAGTTTTTTTTAATCTTGCTCCTCTAGGTGTCAATTTTAGATCTTTCCTTGCTTCTCATATGGGCATTTTTTGCTATGAATTTTCCTCTAGACACTGCTTTAAATGTGTCCCAGACATTCTGGTACATAGTGTCTTCATTCTCATTGGTTTCAAAGAACATCTTTATTTCTGCCTTTATTTCATTGTTTTTCCAGTCAACATTCAAGAACCAGTTGTTCAGTTTCCATGAAGTTATGCAGTTCTAAGTTAGTTTCTTAATCCTGAGTTCTAATTTGATTGCACTGTGGTCTAAAAGACTGCTTGTTATGATTTCTGTTCTTTTGCATTTGCTGAGGAGTGATTTACTTCCAATTATGTGGTCAGTTTTAGAGTAGGTGTGATATGGTGCTGAGAAGAATGTATATTCTGCGGATTTGGGGTGGAGAGTTCTGTAAACGTCTATTAGGTTTGCTTCATCCAGATCTGAGTTTGAGTCCTGGATATCTTTATTAATTTTCTCATTGATCTGTCTAATATTGACAGTGGAGTGTTAAAGTCTCCCACTATTATTGTGTAGGAGTCTAAGTCTCTTCTTAAGTCATTAAGAACTTGCTTTATGTATCTGGATGCTCCTGTATTGGGTGCATATATATTTAGGATTGTTAGCTCTTGTTGTTGCATGGATCCTTTTACCATCATGCAATACCCTTCTCTGTCTCTTTTGATCTTTGTTGGTTTAAAGTCTATTTTATCAGAGACTAAAATTGCAACTCCTACTTTTTTTTGCTCTCCATTTGCTTGGTAAATCTTCCTCCATCCCTTTATTTTGAGTCTATGTGTATCCTTGCACATGAGATGGGTTTCCTGGATACAGCACACTGATGGGTTTTGACTTTTTATCCAATTTGCCAGTCTGTGTCTTTTGACTGGGGCATTTAGCCCATTTACATTTAAGGTTCTCACTGTAGTTTTGGTTTGCATTTCTCTAATGTAGAATGATGTCAAACCTATTATATTTTCACATGATATTGGCCATTTGGGTATCTTCTTTAGAGAAATTTCTATACAAATGTTTTGCCCATTTTTGAATCAGGTTGTTTAGTTTTATGAGTTCTCTATATATTATGGGTATTAATTTATATAAGATACATGGCTTGCAAATATTTCTCGCATTCTGTGGGTCATTGTTTTACTCTGTACTAGTGGTTTTTGATCCACAAATCTCTAAATTTTCATGAAGTGCACTTTGTTTATATTTTCTTTTGTTGTGTGTACTTTAAGCATAATTTCCAAAAAATCATTGTCAAATCCAGTATTTTGGAGTTTTAACCCTGTTTTCGTCTACAAGTTTGATAGTTTTAGATCTTACATAAAGGTCATGGATCTATTTTGAGGTATGTTTTGTATATGATATTAGTTAAGGGTCCAATTTTATTATTTTGCATGTAGAGATCCAATTTCTCAAAGAAAAAGCATATAGTTGGATCATGTTTTTTTGATCTGCAACTACTGCCTGCAGGCCAACTCCTGCTTAATACTTGCTTTTATAAATAGTACCTTTTTTTAGGGTGGGGAACTCAGCTATCTCTATTTATTTACATGTTGTCTGTAGTTGTTTTGGTATTACAATTGCAGAATTTATTAGTAGTAGTAGGAACCGTAAGGCTCACATAATCTAAAATATTTACTAAGTATTCCTTTATAGAAAATGATTATTAATCCCTACTCTACAGAAACACATATCCAGCAGGAATTTTTTACTTCTTGCCACATAGGTGTTATTTTGTTGGGTTCATAGATAAGAATTTAGAGCTTCTAATTGCAATTGTAAATATAATAATATTTTTCTAAATGTTTCCATTAGAGAAGAATGTTATATATTACTCTTATTTCTGGACACTCTAGTGAATTATTTTATGAATCCTACTGCTTTTAGGTTACCTCCCTAAGATTTTAAGTTAAACAATCAACGAATAGCAGTTTTCTCCTCTTTCAAAATTTTCATCTCTCAATTTTCTTTTTTTCTTGACTTGGATGAGACCTCCAGCATAGTCATTCAATGGTTGGAATGCCACTTGTCATTCTTCTTTTGTTCCTAACTTTAATAAGAATGCTCTTAATGTTTTGCTATCTAACACAAAGTTTGCTACAAATTTTTAATAGATACTATTTATCAGGTTAAGGAAGTTCCTACTCTTAGTAGTCTTCTGAGAGTTTTTTGAACATTCTGAATGAGGGTTAAATTTTATCAAATGGTTTTTATTCTTCATCTCTTAATATATGAGTTACTTAGCTGTTTGGGGAGATAAAACCTACTAAGACAAAGTGTATTACACATTTAATACACTATCCAATTCAGTTCACTACTATTATTCTAAGAAGTTTTGTATGTGTATTTACAAGTATAACAGCTTTATGCTTTTTTTTTTCCTTATGCTATTTACAATTTTGGTGTCAAGTTTGTACTTAGGGAATAAATTGGGATTCTTTTTATCCTTTATATGTCGTAGTACCATTTATGTAAATTAGAACAAGGAAATATAGTCAACCCTAACCCTATAACTGAGTGTTCTCATAAATCATGTTTAAACAAGGAAAATATTATTTCAGTGTTACAAGTAATTCCCCAAACATAGTAATACCCACTGTAATCTAGGATGAATAATAGATTCATCAGATTCTTGGTTTGGCAGCAAAGCAGAGAAAGAGGTGGTTACTGTAGCAAAAATGAAAAGAGAAGCTGACCATCTTGGCTGCAGGAAGGAAATTGTCTATAATTGGAGTTTGTCTTTAGACCATTATTTTAAGTGAGATTTTCCTATCTCAGGAATGGCTTGTATTATAAGTCAAATGTAGGCTTAAAGGTCATGAATAATTATATATCAAGTAAGCACATCTGCTTTGAAAATATTTTGCCTTACCTTATTAATTTCAGCAGCTTCAGTTTTGTGAATAATTCCTTTTAATCTGAAAACCTTAACAATTTCTCTAGCCATATTGAGCATAACATTAATTTCCTCCTTTGTTTTCATGGTGACAGCAATTTCTGGGTGATCGTACTCTAAGTAGCCTAAAAAAAACAAAAATATTTTTAGATTAAATAAGAACATTGTTTGAAATGTTTTATGTGGACAATAAGCTAATGTTTCTGCTCTAAACCCATGGAATACCACCCTCAGCAGAGAGAAATGTATCTCTTCCTGAAGGGGCCACTATGATCAATCATAATTCACTAGTAGTGCCAGAGTTCTGCTGGATGTTTTCTTGACAGCTTTCATACTTGCGCCTATGTCCATGGAGAAGGATAGGTAGCCTCATTTCTCAGATTAACAGGTATACTTTTCTACCTGCACTGGACACTGGGAGCCTGCTCAAGGCTATATGTCTGGAGTTCATGACCCACTTTCTTATTCTGTGTGAATCAGACTTTTTAACTACAGATCGTATGATTAAACACAGCTTGGGATTAATTCGTCTCACTCATCTTAGGTCACTGTCCACTCAACTTGCCAGTGCATCTAGAAGACTTATACATCTATGCTCTTCTACCTGTTTCATCTGGATTCCTGATGTCCATGAAATTTCATCTTAGAGTCTACATTTGGGCTTTTCTTTGATCATAACCTCTTATCTGGCTTGGTAACTATCTGTCATAGAACATCTCTCAAATGACCTCATTTCCAGGTCATTGCTGTGTCCTTTTGTAGCCCATCACCTGGTATAAAATTTTCTTCTCCTCCTACACATGAACATTATACTGTTGGGGTGTGACTGTACCACTCTCATGATTTGTCCTGCGCCAGGAGCATGACTTGGCATGACTCAGAGAATAGGCAACTGCCATGTTTGGCACTCAGCCTCCCAGCAGATATAACAGAATTCTGCAAGATTTTATTCTGATTTCAACTCATTTAAGACCTAAATCCTTAAATGGCAGCTCTGTGGCAAGCAGAGGAAAAAAAGTCATTTCTTTCCTTTTGTCACTCAAGAAAGTCATGGATTTCTCATTTGGAAAAAAAAAAAAAGGAATTTACAAGACTATAATGACATACATAATCATGGCATGCCAACTTGTCTAAAGAGAAATCAAAAGCCCTTCATTGTTGTATAAAGCACGGAGAGAAAGTGTGAAGAGCTATTACACTATTTCCATCTCTACTAGAAAATAAGATTGTATTGAGTATTGAAGTTGCTCACTTCAGTATTATTAGTGAGTAGGTTTCCTCAAAGATTAGCTTGAGTTATGAAAACCTCTGCCTTTCTGAAGTGGTGATGATAACAGATGGTCATGATAAATAGGATGAGAGCTACTTACCTAGCTCCTTCATGGCATCTTCCATATTCCTTATCACTCGCTTTAGTAACATCTAAGGAACAAAAGAAATGTTATCCCCATTGGAAAAACAGACTGTTATAAAATGTCCTCACATTTGCAACGGATGGATTTTTTTTTTTTTTTTTTTTTTTCCTGAGATGAAGTTTCGCTCTTGTTAACCCAGGCTGGAGTGCAATGGCGCCATCTTGGCTCACTGCAACCTCCGCCTTCCGGGTTCAGGCAATTCTCCTGCCTCAGCCTCCTGAGTAGCTGGGATTACAGGCACATGCCACCATGCCCAGCTAGTTTTTTTTTGTATTTTAGTAGAGACGGGGTTTCACCATGTTCACCAGGATGGTCTCGATCTCTTGACCTTGTGATCCACCCGCCTCGGCCTCCCAAAGTGCTGGGATTACAGGCTTGAGCCACCGCACCCGGCCGCAATGGATGGATTTTTTAACCTAAGTTAACAGTTTTAAAAAATATATGATGGAGAGGTTTTCATGGGTTCGAATTGAATTTTGTGCTGCAGCACTTTTTGCTTCAGCTAGAGTGATAGAGAAGACAAGAGGTATAAGCTAGGCCAATTTTGAGAAGTCTGAAGGTGAGTCATGATTCTGAAAAGTGCAAGCACAGTGCATACTTTCCCATTCTCCTTTATGAGAACCCCCAAATTTGGGATGCCAGGATGGCTTTCAACCTTAAGAGAGTGGAAGTTTTGGCCAATATGAATGAAAGAGGAAATTAGGGCTAATAAGACAGTATTTTAGGGACTCAAGTCCTTTCGTATTATCTCCTGTGTATCTCCAAATTTAAGTGCTAAATATCAGTGGTTAGAAAAGGTAATGAAATATAAGAAAATAGTTTTAAAGTTCCAGGAGGTGAAGAGAGGAAGATAGCACATTTTGTGTTCTGTAACATATTGAATGTTCAATTTTCTCAATGACAAAGTTTTGGGCACATAAAATATAGCATTGAAATGTTTTAAATTGTTTTGAAAAGTAAATATTGAATTCCACATAGCTGACAAACTCGTGGGCACATATAAGTATTAATCTGTCTCAATCTAAAAAGTTAAAATAATATATAGAATTTAGGCCTTAGAATTGTCTTTGCTGCTTACTAGCTATGGAACTTTGGGCACAACCATTTAACCTCTCTTGGCCTCATTTTTCTCATTTGCATAATGACAAAATCAATCAAGGTTTCCTCTCTATTTTAATTATTGTTTTCTTTACTTCTATTTGCCAAATCACTTGTTTTTATTTCCTTTACTGTTTAATGTGTAGAAAACAAGGATAGAGATGAAAGAATCTTGTGGGCATTACGAGGAAGCCCTGTTTTCTCCACCCTGCCTTCACTTCTCACCTTCCAATACTTCCTATTTTACACATCTATAGCCTGACAGATCTTAGAGCTTACACTGGGAGAAAGCTGACTACTGCACATGGGTTTCCTGATAGCCTCCACAAAGACAGAAAGGTGCCTTGTAACTCACTAATATGGCACAGGTCATTTCAGAAGAAGGCATTTGAGTAATTTCAATGTAGCTTAGTTTAAGTTTTTAAAAATATTAATTAGCAAACCAAGAGTCAAAGACATTTGCATATATGAACAGAGAACACTATGGATGAGGGCAACTGAGGACTGAGGAAACCCTTTACACTTGATCTTAGCCAAAAGGCCGAGAAGCGATGAATAAACTCTTTTCTTAGTATTTAAGGTTTTCTTACCTGTTTAATCTGTTTAGAACTTGTAATCTGATCAATTATAGTCATTATGTCTGCTTCGCCTTGGACATACCCTTTTAGTATTGCATACCAAAAGGTCAGCTGATGACTCATTCTTTTATCTATTATCTGCAGCAACCTTGGTGCTATGAGCTGAATTAAGCAGAACTACCATTAATATACATTTTACAAATATTTTATGATATGTTGATTAGTTTAATCAAAATATTTAGTAATAAAAAATTAAGTACACTCAAAGATAACTACAATGACCTGTGAAAACTCTTGGTTATTTTATTAGTGGTGTTTTTATAACTTCATGACTGCAGCTATTTCCCTGTAACTAATAATCTGGGGGCACCTATGTGAAATTTGTTACTTTATTCTTCACTTATTTTCTTTATAGAGAATTGGATGCTATTTCCAGCTAGTTTAAATTCTTAAAAAACAACACATTTAATCTTCTGTGCTTAGGTCATACAATGACTAAATTACTGTCATTTTTGCATGCTAAATCTCCTATAACACTTCCTACTAGACGGTCTGGTCAGGTGAGAAACCACCAAAACCATACTGCCTTTTAAACTCCAAAATTAACTCTCTTCTCCATGTTTCTTTGCTGAGGGTTGAAGTCTCCAGGTTACTGGCTACCATTGTACGGTCCCCTAGCTTCTGCAGAGTTTACCAACCCCTTTGTTTTTTGAATCTATGTTCTACAACCTCCATACTCTACCTGCCAACTACCTGCCACTAATTCCAAAGGGTTTACACTCATCTTTCAAGATTCAGCTCAAGTATCATGTAATACAGGAAGTCCTTTCTATCTCACCAGCATTCTGTGTATACTCCTGTTTTGCACTTATCCTACCATATAACATTGGAATCTCTAGATTGCTTGTGATTTCTCTTCTACAATAAGCTTTCCAAGGGAACAGACAATATCTAATTCATCTTCATATTCCAAGGACCTGTGATTTAACATAAGACCATAGTTCAGAGTTTCCTGAATATATCAACAAACTTTTCTTACGTGGCTTATGGTTTCTTTATCTAAACTATTCGTTAGGCTCTGTATACCTTCCTATTAGAAAGAATTAATCAGTGGAATACATTAGACTTGCCTTCCTCAGGTCATATTACACTCTAGCACTACTTACGGTCCCTTAGAATACTGAAAGAGCAGGCTATTAGTTATGTACTCTTTGACTTAGTTGATTTACACTTCTCAGTAGCAAAAATATTTTAAATTATTCCTTACATGTGTAAGAAAGATCTAAATGTAAAGATTCTATGAGTTTTATCTCATATGAATTATGTTTTATTTAACTGTATCTCTACCAGCCCGGCGAGGTGGCTCAAGCCTGTAATCCCAGCACTTTGGGAGGCCGAGGTGGGTGGATCACAAGGTCAAGAGATCGAGACCATCCTGGTCAACATGGTGAAACCCCGTCTCTACTAAAAATACAAAAAATTAGCTGGGCATCGTGGCGCGTGCCTGTAATCCCAGCTACTCAGGAGGCTGAGGCAGGAGAATTGCCTGAACCCGGGAGGCCGAGGTTGCGGTGAGCCAAGATCACACCATTGCACTCCAGCCTGGGTAACAAGAGCGAAACTCCGTCTCAGAAAAAAAAAAAGAAAAAGAAAAAGAAAAAATCACCCATAATATTTATTATAGAAAAGTGTTATTAGACAATCAAAGGTTATTTTTTGTTTGTTTGTTTGTTTGTTTTTTTGAGACGGAGTTTCACTCTTGTTACCCAGGATGGAGTGCAATGGCGCGATCTCGGCTCACCGCAACCTCCGCCTCCCGGGTTCAGGCAATTCTCCTGCCTCAGCCTCCTGAGTAGCTGGGATTACAGGCATGTGCCACCATGCCCAGCTAATTTTTTGTATTTTTAGTAGAGACGGGGTTTCACCATGTTGACCAGGATGGTCTCGATCTCTTGACCTCGTGATCCACCCGCCTCGGCCTCCCAAAGTGCTGGGATTACAGGCTTTAGCCACCGCGCCCGGCCCAAAGGTTATTTTTGAAACGATATTTCTATAATACTAATTGTATTTTTCCTTGATTTGTATAAATGTAGGCTATTTTCTTTGTCCCTATAGTTTGCATGGTTGTTTTATTAACTTCCATCTTTTATTTCCCAAATAAATATAAACATAAACATTACTTGGAGGTTAACTTATACTTACATTAATATAGAATTTCTCATGGAGGTTAACTTATACTTACATTAATATAGAATTATGTAATTAAGTATAACTTATACTTACATGAATATAGAATTTCCTTTTCTATTTAAAGGAAAAGTTGTAATAAGTATTCCCATACTTTCATATGCTAAACAAATTCCTAATATAATTTGGATGCTTATAATATAAAATGTTATAAAACTTAATTTGTCAAGGGAGCTAAAATTTAAAATATAAACACTAGCCCAACAGAAAATGGCAGCCATAAAACTAGTAAACTGATTTTAGTCTATGTTTTATGAAACAAGCAGTAGGAATTGGAAATTGAACGACTGACTTGTTCTTTACCTTGAAAATGCGTAGTATACGAAGAAACAGAACAACTTTTATAAAGACCTTTGCTCGAGTCACATCAGAAATATACTTAGTGGTGTCTATTTCATCAAGTATTATATCTAAGATGCCAATTAATGTAAATGCTGATTCAAACAGGTTCCAGGCATGTGAAAAAAAATCCTTCCTCATTGCTGCTATCTGTTGATTTAAAAGGAAATTACATTATCATGTTTGTTTCTGCTTTTACTACACCATTTTCCACAATAATTTAAACATCATGTTACGTTTTTCTCTTAACTACTCCACGTGTATGAAATATCCTCAGGAAACCAAAATCAAACAAACAAGTCCATCAGATTTATCCTGTAGTAAAGGATTAGGACTATTAATTTAGGAATGGGTTTAAAGCACAGGTATAGATGAAAAGAAACAGATATACATAATAACACCGGTAAAAAGTAGCAACAATAGAAAGGCAAATTCAAAAAAAATAAAGTATGGCAGAGTCTTCTAATTGAAAACAAATAGCCTTAAATGCCATAAAAATCCTAGAGGTTGTATTCTATTTTTTAGTATTTTATAATTTATATCCAAAATGATGATTCTGAGTAATCAAGACAAAATTAGTTTATGTTTGTTGTGACACATGTAGGCAAAGTTTTTATTAAAGTAGTTAAAGATTTAAAATTTATCAAAGATTATGCTTTCTTCACTAAATTTACTTGTATAATTTTATTCTGGGATAACGCAGAATAAGTTATTTTTTCTTATATTTATAAGAAAAAAATTTTTACGAAAATCTAAGTAGAAGTAAATTTTTTTGTCAGAATTACCTGTGCAATTGCACCAACCGTTTTCTTTATCTCAGTGAATATATTTGTAGAGCTAACAAGGCTTTATCAACACATAAAGACTGAAATAAATTCATATCAGAAGTTCTCTATGTATGTTTTATTTCATAATCATATATTCCTACATTAGAGGTAGAATAGCTTTTTAGGATGATTCTACACAGGTCCACTAATTTGACAGTCTTTTAAATCAGATAGTTGCCAGCTGAGAAATTGCTTTTGCCATTTTTATAAAAGGTATATTACATTTCCCCCCTATTTTCTGCCTCATATATCTAGAGATCCAGTAAGGACAACTAGAATGTTTGTTGATTCAGACAACATCCTTTTAGAATCCCTAAAAAGGGTAGTTTTTTAGAAGCAACTCAAAAGAAAATAATAAAATTGAAGCACTTACAATTCTCCTACTGCTAGGCATAAAACCAGGTAGAATACATAGTTCCTTCTGTTTCTTTATGTTCACTACATTAATTTGAAGGCATTAATACCATAACTTAGTCTGAATTCTGAAAACAGATTTCATTGCCTTGAATCAACAATTGGAAAAGGTTTTCTGGCAATTTTGTTCAGGGCTAGCTGAATGCCAACTGAAGACAGTTGAGGCAGGTTTCTAGTTAAATATGACATTTCTAGTAGAATACAAATATAGAAGGAGTTCATTTTATTAGTTAAAGTGAAATACATGTGAATATTTTAGATCCAGTATTTGTACCCACATATTTTATCTCACTTAACTACTATCTAACAATTAACTGATCTGCTAAATTTATAAAACTGGAACAAATACTTTTTAAACTTTCCAGAATTGTGACGAATAGTCACAATTGTGGTGTCTATAGTGTTTAATGTCATAACATCTTTCTTGTTAAAATAATTATTTGAATTTAGATATGTTAAAATATATATTTATATGAATAAATGATCATACTAATTTGAAGTGCAATGGCTAAAATAGTGAAGCATCTATTCCAAGGGAAAAAATATTCAAAATACCTACTATTTTGTGATAGTTCATACAGTCAGTCCTTCTGTATACTTCAAAATGGTTTCTTGAAACCTATTAAAGCTAAGAGAGTGGGAGGTTTCAAAGATGACTGTAGATTTCAACTTGGGAAGCTGGGTTTCCAGTGAAATTCTGAAGGGAGAGTAGGATTACAGAAGACACATTTCCTTTCACTATGCTGCTTGGGATGTTTGCACGGTATTTTGCCAGAGGGATCCAGTCAGCAGCTGCCTATGTGATCTAAGGCTCTGGATAAAATTTGAGCTATGGACGTGAATTTGGGAGTCATTAGACTATGAATAACAGTTGATGTCAGGAAAGTCGATGAGACAGCATGGCCTGCCCTTTATTATTTAATTCATATCTTTGTCTCCTCCCTCATTTTCCATATTCTGAAAACATATTTACCATCTCACCAATCTCCACTCTGACCAACCCATTCCTGAGCTTCAGTCACTGGGAGTGGTGTTCCTTACATGTGTCATGGTGTTGCTTCTATGTTTTCCCTTCCTCCTGTTGTTTATTATGCTATGAACTCATTCTCTTTTTTGGCTCCTACACATTATTCAAAATTCAACCCAAGGATCTCTTTCCCTTGAAAACCTTCTTTTTCTGACCCTACTATTCTGCATAAGAAACTCCTTCTGTCCCCATTGTACTCTATTATGCTAGATAGATATAAAAATATCTATCCAGTATAAAAATAATAAAATGAACATTCAAGTACTTACCACCTTGCTAAGACTAAGAACATTGCCAATACCTTTTAAACTCACTTTGTGTCCCTTGAACACAGACAATTTTAAAATTTATTTGTGGAAACACAAATCAGTACTTCAAGTATACATATTATCTGTTGAGTTGCCCTAAAAATTCCTTTCAAAAATTAAAGTTTGGAGAATTGAGGAAAAAATTCATACACTCTTTCAGAAAACTGTTGCTAATGTTGAAAAACAAGGCTTGGAAATCCTGTCAGACATAAAACACTTTCACACACACATAAATTTTAGATTACCTTAAGTAGTGCCTCTAGAATATAATATGTAAGAAAAGAGTAGTTACTGAGTTTTAATTCTCTGCTGTAGATTTCATTTAACCAGGATATCCAAGAGATTACAATAGGAAATATATTCGTTAGTACCACAAGGTATCCAATATACTCAAATTCCTCAGTAAATACTATTTTATGGCATATATGAAAAAAGAAGTATCTGTAAAACAAAAAGACAATTTTATCTGATAAAAGGTTTACATTAAATGATTTTCGTATATACTCACTTCTGTTTTAATTATCAACAGCTGCAGAGCCCTCCTTAATTCTGAAAGCAGCCACCACTAAGCTAACACATTCTGGCATCCTGCTTCAGATACTGTCCTTTGAATTTCCTCCACTGATCCTCCTCTGTCTTGAGTCTAGTTTCTCCTTTTTCTTTCTTTCCTTCCTTAAATCTCATTCACTTTTTCTTTTCACTTTTAATATAAATACTTTTGGTATAACAGAAGGAAAATTCAAACTGGAAATATATTTTTTAAAATAAAGAGAATCCTTTCCACCTTTTGATAAGTCCAATTTTCAGAGATGAATACTACTATCAGTTTGAATATTTTATTCCAACTTCTTATGTTTATAAAATAATTGTCCTTAAATATAAAAGAAATCATATGACACACATTTTTATGTCACCTGCTTTTTTCTCTTTTAACAATGTATCATGAGATTCATCTCTTTTTAAGGTATAAAACTGGGATCAAAGACTAGGATGCATGATAGTGGAATGCATGAATCCAAATTTTATCACAAAATTTAAATTAATGTATATGCTTTGAAAAATAGCTTCCAAACTCAGTATGATGGAGAGTAGAAATGTAGATAAGAGAATTTACTTTTAATTTTTTAAATTTTGATTCTATTTTTAATTATTAAAGTAGTATAATAATACACTATTTTTGTTAAAATTCAAATTGCAATGATTAATTAATTGCTGATTGAAGACTGGGTATATAGCAGATCATTTTCTCATTCTCAGAGGTAGATCTATGCCACAGCCCAGAAGCTTTTACAATTTTGGGTCCCATTAGAAAAAAAGATGATGAAATTATGAATGCAGTAATATATAATCTGTGCTCACATTGTCAGGACCCTCCAAGGCCTCTGGCAGCTCCCCTGTGATAGGAGCTGCAGCGTGTGTAAGCTTTGTTAACTTTGTGGCAACCCTTCTGCCCTTTTCTTACAGCAGCAAAACCATGTTTGGCACACCATGGCACTGGGGGTTAACTTGGCTTAAGTTTATGGTTAAATTTGCAGTCACTGATCTCATTTATTTTGTCACTAGCTATATTCCTTTCTATTGAATCTAAGAAAAAAAAAGAAATTCAAATTGAAAAGGAAGACGTAAAATGATGTCTATTTGTGGATAGCATGATGAAAACAAGACATTATCAAAATAAGTTAAAGGTTCAAATAAATAGGAAGACATTCCATGTTCATAGTTTGGAAGGCTTAATATTGATAATATGACAATGCTACCCAAAGAAATCTCCAGATTAAATTCAATCCTATAAGAATCTCAATGACCTTTTTATTTTGCAGACAGAGACAAGATAATCTAAAATTTAGATGATGGAATTTTAAGGGACCAGAACTAGTTACAACAATCTTGAAAAAGTTGAAGGACTTATACTTCCTGGTATCAAAATTATATACCAGCTGTGGAAAACAACTTGGTGGTTACTCAAGAAACTAAATATAGAATTACCATACAGTCCTGTAATTTTACCCCTGGGATATGCCTAAAAGAATAGGAAGCAGGTATTCAAATAAAAACTTGCACATGAATGTTCATGGCAGCACTATATATAATAGCCAAAAGGTAGAAACAACTCAAATGTCCATCATCTGAATGGATAAATAAAATGTGGCATATTAGGCCGGGCGCGATGGCTCAAGCTTGTAATCCCAGCACTTTGGGAGGCCGAGGCGGGTGGATCACGAGGTCGAGAGATCGAGACCATCCTGGTCAACATGGTGAAACCTCGTCTCTACTAAAAATACAAAAAATTAGCTGGGCATGGTGGCACGTGCCTGTAATCTCAGCTACTCAGGAGGCTGAGGCAGGAGAATTGCCTGAACCCAGGAGGCAGAGGTTGCAGTGAGCCGAGATCGCGCCATTGCACTCCAGCCTGGGTAACAAGAGTGAAACTGTGTCTCAAAAAAAAAAAAAAAAAAAGGCCGGGCGCCGTGGCTCAAGCTTGTAATCCCAGCACTTTGGGAGGCCGAGGCAGATGGATCACAAGGTCGAGAGATCGAGACCATCCTGGTCAACTTGGTGAAACCCCGTCTCTACTAAAAATACAAAAAATTAGCTGGGCATGGTGGCGTGTGCTTGTAATCCCAGCTACTCAGGAGGCTGAGGCAGGAGAATTGCCTGAACCCAGGAGGCGGAGGTTGCGGTGAGCCGAGATCGCGCCATTGCACTCCAGCCTGGGTAACAAGAGCGAAACTCCGTCTCAAAAAAAAAAAAAAAGTGGCATATTTACCATGGAATATTATTCAACCTTAAATAGGAATCACATACTGATACATGCTATAAAGAGGATGACCCTTATGCTACTAATACATTCTACTATGTAGATGAAAACATTATGCTAAGTGAAAGAAGCCAGAAACATAAGGCTACATGGTGATGTTTTTATTTATGTCAAACATTTGAATTAAGTAAATTCACAGGGACAGGAAACAGACTGGTGCTTTCCAGGAAAGGGCAGAAAGGGAAAATGGGGAATGACTGCTTAATGAATACCCAGTTTACTTTTGGACTAGTAAATAACACTGAATTACATACTTTAAAATGGTTAATGGTTAATTTATGTATGTGAAATTTACCTCAAAAACAGGATATTATTCCTATCTTTTTTATTCTTTAAATAACTTCATGCATGTACATAAGAAACTTAGGGTGGTGGCTGACCCTCACATTTCTAATAAACATTCTGCAGCAGTTTATACCCTATTACACTCATCAGTCTGCTCTGAGGTGGGTACCACCCACTTCAAGGCTTTAAATCAACTGTAACGATAGGAAAAAACTTTTTTTTCTAAACAATAAAAAATTAAAAAGATGTAGCTAAGGTTTACAGTGGATATTGGCCAGATCATTTTCTCCTTAGATTATGCCATAATCTCCTTTGATTTTTAAGAAAACTCTAACAACATATGGTGATTCCAAAACTTGTGGTGAGTGTGATGGCTGATTTAGTAACATGTATAAAAAGTCAGTTTGTTCACACAGATTATGTTTGTTTTCTCACTTTAAGTATGTTTATCAGCATTTTCTAAGGCCGTTTCTGAAATAATAAAATACGCAAATTTTGTTTTAAAAAATCGAGTTGTAAAATTTCTCAAAATATTTTGCGAAATATTCAGGATACCATTTTAACAGAAATAGGGAATTTCAAGTGAATATAATAGCATTTGTTAACACAGAATGTTTGTTTTCTTTATGTTTATGAGCATTTTCTAAGGCCGTTTCTCAAATAATAAAATATGCAAATTTTTTTTTTTTTTTTTTTTTTTTTGAGACGGAGTTTCGCTCTTGTTACCCAGGCTGGAGTGCAATGGCGCAATCTCGGCTCACCGCAACCTCTGCCTCCTGGGTTCAGTCAATTCTCCTGCCTCAGCCTCCTGAGTAGCTGGGATTACAGGCACGCACCACCAGGCCCAGCTAATTTTTTGTATTTTTAGTAGAGACAGGGTTTCACCATGTTGACCAGGATGGTCTCGATCTCTTGATTTTGTGATCCACCCGCCTCGGCCTCCCAAAGTGCTGGGATTACAGGCTTGAGCCACCGTGCCCAGCAAAATATGCAAAATTTTTAAAAATTGAGCTGTAAAATTCCTCGAAATATTTTCCTAAATATTCAGGATACAATTTTAACAGAAATAGGGAATTTCAAGTGAATATAATAGCATTTCTTACACAGTTCAAAGCACTTACCTTGATGGGATCCCTTGTTCCTTTCTAGTATTATACACCCAATTGAGCAGTAGTTTTCTAGTAAAGGTAAGTGTTTTTTTGCTTTCAGAATAATTCCTTATTGTCTCAAGACTCATATATCTAAAAAAAAAGAGAGAAATCTTTATACATGCTTTAAACATTTTGAGATAAGTTTAATGTAGTAATGTCAGAAAGCAGAAAGACTATTTTGTGCCATAATGACTGGATTAAGACATTTTCACAGGCATAGTTCATGAAGTTAGATTGTAGTGCTCACTTTCTGAACAGAGAGTATTAAAAATTGGAGAAAAACGGTTGAAAATAATAGAGATTTCAAGGTCCAGGGAGAGAAAACATACTATGTTTCAAGTATTTGGAATTCAGACATCTGGGTTTTCATGTTAGATTTCCCATTGCCTGGTGTGGCAATGAACAAATTACCTAATTAACTTGCTTGCTTATCTACAAAATCTCAGGATAAAATATCAATGGTAGGCTGAGACAATTAAATGGGAAAGCAAGTAAAAAGCATCCAGTGCCTATCACACATCTTCCTATCTCTTTGTTTTGACTTTCAAAGCAGATAGTAAGGTTTAGAATAACTAAAAATAAGTTAAAATGGTAACTTAGAGAAGTCACTGGTCACAAAAGTTCAATGTCATTTTGGTAGTACTTGTCTCAATTTTTCTGTAGATTTCTGCTGGCTTTTTTTTATTGAGACAGCTTTTATCTGTGTATATGATTGTGTCTTGTTTAGCCAATCTCCTTGGATTTTCAAGGAATTTACCTGCTGCTGACCAGATACTTTGATCATCATGATCAGAAAGTGAATAAGGTTCTGCCCTTGGGTCTGAGTCCCTACCTTATAATGTTGCTTAGTGGAAGGGCATTGGACATCTAAGTTCAAAGGTAAACCTTGCCCTTTCTATGAAGTATAATGTTCTTAATTTAAAACTTGTACTTTTTTTTTTTTTTAACTACAGGGATACCAATGTAATTGAAAATAGTCATTCAATTATCTATAATTCAGTATAATACATGATAAATGGAAATTGTTGAATGTTTATATGACTTGATTCATTCATAATTGAAAAATATTTATTGAACATCTATGGCTATAAAATGCTGCAGATAAACCATAAAGAAATACTGGTTTGCCCTCAAGGCTCCAGCAGACTAGTGGGATAAAACATGTAAATACCAATTGCAGTAAAATGTGGTAGGTGTTACCACAGAGATAATAAATAAGAGGCCCCCTGGACCCACAGAAATGGGCATTTAATATAGTCTTATTGTGATATCTATCATGTGTGACATTTAACAGCACAAACTGTAAGTAATTCAGGCTCTCAAATTCCTATTTCACATCAACATGTTTACTGTTTAGACCTGATTTAAGAAAACAGTATAATCTACTTAACTGGATAATGAGGCAAGTTGGCTTTGAATCCCAACCTGTAATTTATTGGTCAAATGACCTTGTGTAAATTATTTAATTTCTCTTTGACTTACTTTCCTAACCTGCATCGTAAAGATAATAACAGCATCTATCTCATAGAATTTTTCTAAGGTAAAATAGGTTAATACATGTAAGGTATTTAAAACTGTACCTGCTATAACACTCAATACAAATAAACTATGTGCTCAAAGTATTATTTTTTAGGCAATTATATAAGCACTTAGCATAGGTCCTGGTACTTTTCTTAGACTTGTTTTTCTTGCCATGGGTCACCCCGACACATGAGGCATTGATAAGAATAACTAGCAAGTGACAAAATCAACTCCAAGGCAGCTCAGCAAAGAAGCAAGAACTGAATATAAGTATAACCAATAGAAAGTTCTCTAGGAGCAGGAATACCATTTTGCTAATATTAATAATATTTCCCACAGTGCTTGGCATATATTGGTAATATACAGCATTGCACATACTGGTATTTAATCTATATTTCTTACATGTGTGAATAAAAATGTAATATTTTCCAGAGTTGCCTGCATTGTCCACTAAGAGTCCTTTGAACCCTTTGCCCCTCTGCCCACTGTTAACCTTCTCTTTGTGTCCATTTGCTCTAGGTCTTCATAGGCAATATGTTGCTTCA
The DNA here is from genome assembly GCF_048565385.1 of Saimiri boliviensis. NCBI lineage: Eukaryota > Metazoa > Chordata > Mammalia > Primates > Cebidae > Saimiri > Saimiri boliviensis. Next base: position 38,823,197 of record NC_133456.1, on the reverse strand, counting down.
GCGTTTGTGAAACATTTAAAGAGAAAAAAAAATTAAGGCAGTGGGCTGAATTGCTCTATGTCGTTTTATTTTTATTTTTTGAGACAAAGTCTTGCCCTGTCACCCAGGCTGGAATGCAGTGGTGTGATCTCAGCTCACTGCAACCTCCACCTATGGGGTTCAAGCAATTCTCCTGTCTCAGCCTCCTGAGTAGCTGAAACCACAGGCTCATGCACCACGCCTGGCTAATTTTTTTGTATTTTTAGTAGAGACAAGGTTTCACCATATTGGTCAGGCTGGTCTCAAACTCCTGACTTCAGGTGATCCACCTGACTCAGCCTCCCAAAGTGATGAGATTACAGGCATGAGCCACCACTCCCCACCTATTGCTTGATTTTTATATTAACATCTCCTGGACAATATATTAATGTTGCTTTTCATTGTGTCATTTATTAAAACTTCCATTGTACAATGTGCACCTTCTTTAAAATATGCATAGTATTTTTTTGAATTGATCACATTTTCCCAGCCCTCTCTTTCAACTCCCCTGAATTTCTAGGTCACCTAAAGCATTGGAAGGCCTGGATCAAAAGGACAGAGACCCTGGTACCATAGAGGAAAATATTCAAGCATTATAAACAAAGGAAACAAAATTTTAAGTAAGATATATTTCATCTTCCTATCATGATACATATAATGTCATCATGATTTGTACAACTTCGCTTAAAATGAAACTCTTTGTTACTTTGAAAGTCTGTACTTGAAATGCAAATACTGTATGCCCTGATTTCTGGCTGCTCCTTTTCTAATGTCTAACTTTATCCTTCAGTATACCACAAGGTTGTATGCGTGACTTAACACAAGGCTGGCATATCCTTCAGGTTTAGGGGTATGCACACCAAAGGCCCAGTTTGCTCATGGGATGATGGACCAGGAGTAGAGGGCCAAGTAGACTCTGGAAATAAGCTTAGGACAATTTAAACAGGGAATTTTGGTGTCTTCAGGACGTTGTCTGGAACTAGAAGGTATGCCTGGGTTTTGGGTGGACATTGTTGCAATTGCATCGCAATTTAACCCCTCTCTTTGCCCAATCATAGATCTGGCATTCCTCCATAGGGGATGATCTGAGTGTATTCCCCAAAACACTGACTTTGAGGAACTCACTGCTTATTTTGGAGCCCTTTATCTAAAGAAATCACTACAAGATTACAAATGTATGCTGAATATTAAGAGAGAATGATGAAGTGTTTCCCATGCATTGGGGAAGATGTGCCTGGAGGGATTAAGGAAGACTTCACCCTGACTTAGTCTGGCATTCAACTTGTCTAAAAGGAAGAGTTGTTTACAACAGCTTAACTTTTGGCAGGAGGAGGATAAGAACAAAAGAAAGTATCAGTCAGAAGAAACAGCTTGTTCAAAATCACAGAGGAATGAATGAATGCAGCAAGTTTGGGATACCGAAAATCGAAAATCGGTGGTTTGCCTTGAGGGTGGGGTGCAGGGAAGGCAGCAACTTGCCCATGTAATACGAGAGGAAGCCAAGTTACCAGACAAAAACAAGAAAACTCACTTGGGTAATTTCCTAAATGCAGTGGCTTAGAATAGAAGCCATCTCTTGACAATATACTTACTCTCCCTTCTTCTCACCAACACTTCCTGCTGCACCTACCAACACCTGCACAGCACTCTGGGACAGAGTCTCATCCCTGTATTGTCTCTGGTAGCTTGCCTAAAAGAAATATTAATCCAAATCATTATACAGCATGAACAACAATGACAACTTATTACCATCTTGATGGGAAAAAATTGTGAGAAGTCAAAATAATCTCTAGTATGTTTGTAAAAAGAATCTTTCTATGGAGTTTAAATTAAAAGATTATTCGGTAAGTTAAGTCTGGAGGTTGAGTGGAGCCACACTTGTTCTGAAGGAAACTAGAGTTCTTCTAGACATGGAATTAGGCTTTCAAAAAATAAATGGAACTCATTGGCAAATAAGTTTGGGAACGGCTGCAAGCGATATCCACATCTCAGAAGTTAATAATGAATATTAACGGCTCTGAGAAATGCTACAATAAAAATAAAATCCTACTACACAAATTAAATTTTCTAAAATATTTCCACAACAGGGCCCTGCTTTCTTATCTGTTATAAGGATTAAAATGATTATTATATCTTTGCAACATATAATTACTTATAGGGAATTTTATAATTTATAAGGAATATTATATAAGAGATTGCTAATATTTTGCAGAATGCAGTCACTTCTTCATTCAGTACATATATACAGAGTCTACTGAGTTTCAGGGACTATGTCTGATGATGCGCAAATCAGTATCTGACACTGTTCCCAGCATCCATGTACTGAACACTACTGAGAATCACTAACTACCTTAACTGAAATATATGATCAAAGATTTCTAGGTTCTGTAGCAGGCATTCTCTCTGCATGATCAGTTTTGAATATTAAACACTGTTTTGTTTTGGGGGTATACTAGAAAGGGATAGCAACCACATTTAAGAATGTGAGAGGAAAAAATTTTCCCATGATTACAGGAATTCAACAGAGTAGCACTCTTCTCCTTAAATATCATTAAAATTTTTTAGTGTCAATATAAAAATTGTAGTTTGTGGAAAAATGAGGAAGCTGAAGATGATATGTGTCTCATGAAAACTTAGCAACACAAATACCAAAGTAATGAGATACTAGAAAATGTTAATTGTTAAATTATCTTTCCCAACGAGAATGCAGAAACCAAAACAACTCAAGATTAACATGAAAATATATCTAAAATTATGAAGAACTAAGAAGGTATTAAGTAAAATGAGGATCTAGAGAACAGAGCAGAGAAATCCAATCTACTTTGAAAAAGGGAATTTCTTAAGACACAACAATAGCACAAAAGCACAAAATCAATCATCAAAATACAATAGTAGAACCCAAAAATTTGAAGCCATAAATCAAAAAGGTACATGGGGTGTACATTGCAGAAAACATAGAATATCACAAGTGAAAAAGAAGAGGTCAGTCACCATAAGTTTACTCTTATAGATAGGGAGAATAAAAATTAAATAGATACATCCTTAGTCACATATCAATAATGAAAACAAGACTCAAAATGAAGTCTCCTTCATTTATTTTGTGGGTTCTTGAACACATTTTCCTGAAATACTGGGAAGTGACTGAAACACATGACCTCAAAACATTTTTAAATTACAAGGAAACAAATAATTCCAGATACCCAAACAAGAAAGAAAGCTGCAGCTTCATAAATATTAATTTATTAATTGCATAAAAATCATTTCTTTGTATTCATATATCATTACTTGGATAAAACTCCTATTTTCAGGTCTGAAACATCTTTAAACATTTACTAATCAATTATTTTTTCTCTACAAAATTATACTAGATACACTAGCCAAACCATTGAAAGATACATTTCAAAGACATTCTCAACTGGGAATATTATTGGAAATAATTAGTGAAAATCATAACATAATAATATGTTAAAAAATAAAATATGTAAGAAAACATATCTATAAAAGGCTTCTTGTTTATAAGAATAATAAGCATAATTGTTAAAACTTAAATTATAAAAGTTAAAAGAAGGGAAGAGAGAACGATGGTGTCCCCCTGTAGTTCCAGCTATTCTGGGAGACTAAGGCAGGAGGACTGTTTGAGCTCAGGAGTTGGAGACCAGTCTGAGCAACATAGAGAAACCTTGTCTCAAAAAATAGAAGAGGAGCACAAAGAGGTTTCAGAACATTGAACTAAATTCATATTCCAGCCATGGGTACAAGGTCTAGTAATCAATTTTTTAGAAAATCAATGTACAGGTAGATTGAGAAAAGGGAAATGAAAACTTGTCTCTACTCTAAATGTACATCTACAGTTAACAGTTTAGTTAGAAAGAGTATTATTGATGTTTATAACATCTTGTAAGGTAAAATTAGATATACTTTTAAAGTTAGCTGATCAGACAAAGAAAGAGTGATATATATCTCAATAAAGAAAGCAGGAAGGCAAAGGAAAATTAAAAAGAAAAAGAAAAAAAGGAAATTAAACAGCAAGAGAGAAGTGAAAGAAAATAACTGAAATACCAAAATAGAACAGCTATTAGATCCTGTAATAAACCTCAAATACTCCTAAGAGATTCAGATTGAGTAAATATTAATTGAGCATCTACTATGTACTACACATTGTGCTATTCACTGAAGATACCCAGATTAATAAATCACAGCTTTTAGCCTCAAAAATATTACCTAGGTTTACTATATTTGCTGCAAAGAAAATTAACTACACTAAAAAGCAAAATTTCAAGGGAAGCAACCAGCATATAAGCTGAGCTGCTGGCTGACCAGCCCCTTGCTTCCCCAGAGTCAAGACAAGCCTGGAATCCTGTCCTCAAGGGGGCAGAACCTGAGAAGTGATGCTGGCTGACCAACCAGCCCTGCACTTTCCCCAGATTACAGATGATCCTGGTTCCCTACCCATAATAGCATAGCCAGTTCCCTCATTCTCAAGGGAGCAGACCCCACATATGTAGACCTACCATACAAACTTCTGCAGCCTAAGCAACTGAGACACTCTCAGGCAGCAATGACATTGACTGTAGCTGAAGAAATTTTTGAGACTATGCTTTGTACCTATTTAGTACAAGGCTAATGCATCCTACCCAACTGACACCCTGGGACATATCTGCAGGTGAGTCTTTCCCCGTGAAAGTCACTTTACAAAACTGGAAGAGGCAATTGTTTCATAAGATCTGAATATATCAATGTAGGGATTCAAAAAACATGAAAAAGCAAGAAAATATCTCACTGTTAAAGGAACACAAGCAAGAAAATATCTCACTGTTAAAGGAACACAACAGTTCTCCAGCAACTGGTCCCAAAGAAATAGAAATGTAGAAATTGCCTGAAAAGCAATTCACAATAATGTTATTAAGGAAACTCAGCAAGACACAATAAGATCAGAAAAGCAATTCATTATCTGAATGAGAAATTCAACAAAAAGATAGATCTCATAAAAAAAAAAAAAGAACCAAACAGAAACCTTGGAGCTGAATAATTCAATGAATGGAAAAAAAATGCAATTCAGAGCATTGATAACAAACTAGATTTAACAGAAAAAAAGAATCTCTAAACCTGAAGCCAGTGTTTTCAAATAACCATGTCAGACAAAAGAGAAAGATAAAAGAGAGAAAGATAAAGATACATAGATAAGAAGAAAGGAAGGAAGGAGAAAGAAAAAGAAAGAAAGAAACCAAAGAATCCAGGAAAGCTCATTACACATACAAATGTTGTAATTATGGGAATTTAAGAAGGAGAAGAGATGGAAAAAGGCACAGAAAACATATTTAATAAAATAATAACAGAAAACTTCTAAGTTTTTGAAGAGACATCCAGATCCAGGATGGTCGAATGTCCCCCAAACAGTTTCAACCTAGGAAGTTCTTCTCTGAGGTACATTATAGTCAAACTGTCAAAAGTCAAAGACAAAGATAGAATTTTTAAAAATAGAGAAAAGTGTCAAGTCACATATAAGGGAATCTCCATTAGAAATCAGCATATTTCTCAGCAGAAACCTTAACGGCCAGAAGAGAATATGTTGATATATTCAAAGAGCTGAAAGAAAAAAAAAATAAAACTTTTGACCAATAATACTATATCCAGAGAAACTATCCTTCAGAAATCAAGTGTTTCCCTGACAAGTGAAACCTGAGAGAATTCACCATCACTAGACTTGACACTCAAGAAATGCTTTTAAGTCCAATATCTGGAAGCAAAAGGACAATAACTAGCATTGTGAAAACATATAAAACCCACTGGTAGAGCAGATACACAAATCTTAATGAAAAAGGAATCAAACCTTGTTACTACAGAAAAACACCAAACTTCAAAGATAAACAAACAAAAAGACACAAAGAGTATACACACTAACCAAAACAACAACTAATAAAATGACAAGAATAAGTCTTCACCTTTCAATAATAACCCAGAATGTAAACTAATTTCAATTTCCATTTAAAAGATATAGACTGGCTGAACTGATTAAAAAACAAGACCCATTTGTCTATCCTGGTTTTTATTGCCATTGCTTTTGGTGTTTTAGTCATGAAGTCCTTGCCTATGCCTATGTCCTGGATGGTTTTGCCTGTGTTTTCTTCTAGTGTTTTTATGGTGTTAGGTTTTATGTTTAAATCTTTGATCCATCTGGAGTTAACTTTAGTGTAAGGTGACAGGTAGGGGTCCAGTTTCTGCTTTCCGCACATTGCTAGCCAGTTTTCCCAACACCATTTATTAAACATGGAGTCCTTACCCCATTGCTAATTAAACTCCAGAGCTTCTGTACAGCAAAACAAACCATCAATAGAGTGAACTGACAACCAACAGAATGGAAAAAAAATTTTGCAATCTACCCATCTGACAAAGAGCTAATAAGAATCTACAAAGAACTAAAACAGATATACAAGAAAAAAACAACCCCATTCAAAAGTGGACAAAGGATATGAACAAACACTTTTCAAAAGAGGACATATATGAGGCCAAAAAACATGAAAAAATGCTCTTCATCACTGGTCATTAGAGAAATGCAAATCAAAACCACACTGAGATATCATCTCATGCCAGTTAGAATGGCGATCATTAAAAAATCTGGAGACAACAGATGCTGGAGAGGATGTGGAGAAATTGGAGCACTCTTACACAGTTGGTGGGAGTGTAAATTAGTTCAACCATTGTGGAAGACAGTGTGGCGATTTCTCAAGGATCTAGAAATAGAAATTCCATTTGACCCAGCAATCCCATTACTGGGTATATACCCAAAGAACTATAAATCATTCTATTATAAAGACACATACACATGTATGTTCCTTGCAGCCCTATGTACAATAGCAAAGACCTGGAATCAACCCAAATGCCCATCAATGATAGACTGGACAAAGAAAATGTGGTATATATACACCATGGAATACTATACAGCCATAAAAAACGATGAGTTCGTGTCCTTTGTAGGGACTTGGATGAATCTGGAAACCATCATTCTCAGCAAACTGACCCAAGAACAGAAAGCCAAGTACTGCATGTTCTTACTCATAGGTGAGTGTTGAACAAAAACACATGGACTCAGGGAGAGGAGCATCACACATAGGAGACAGTTAGGGGTGGTAGGGGAGAGACAATGGGGGGTGGGGAGGGAAGGTATGGTAGGGAGGGAGAACATGGGGAGAAATGCCCAATATAGTATGCACCTAAAGTAAAATTAAAAAAAAAAAAAGACCCAACTGCACACTACCTATGCCTATAAAAAGCTCACTTCACTTGTTAAGACACCCACAGACTGAAAGCGAAGGGGTTAAAAAAAAGAGACTTTTGGCAAACAGAACCCAAAATGATCAGGAGTTGGCAAACGGAACCCAAAATGATCAGGAGTAGTTACATAGCTATACTTATAACTGATAAAATAGACTGAGTAAAACACTGTAAGAGAGACCAAGAAGTTTACCATATAATGATAAAGGGATCAAATCAGCAAGACGACATATAAATACTAAAAAACAGAGCACTCTGACACGTAAGGCAAAAATTATTAGATCTAAAGAAAGAGAAAGACTCCAATACAATAATAGATGGGTCTTTAAAATCCTACTCATAGCATTGGAAAGATTATGTAGAGAGAAAATGAACAAAGAAACACTGGATTTAAACTGCATTACAGACCAAATCAGTATAGCAGACATTTATAGAACATTTCATTCAAGAGCAGCTAAATACATATTTCTCTCATCAGCACATAGATCATACTCTAGGATAGAGCATATGGTAGGCCACAAAACAAGCCTGGAAAATTTTTTAAACATTAAAATTATATAAAATATCTTTTCTGACCACAATGGAATAAAACTGGAAATCGGTAACAAGAGGGAACACTGGAAATTGTACAACAATATGGACATTAATCATGTTTTGTCAACCACTGATAGATCAAGGAAAAAATTGAAAGGGTAATTCTTTATTTTGAAGCAAAAATAGAAAGGCAACATATCAAAATATATATGTGATATAGCAAAATTTGTACCAAGAGGGAAATTTATAGTAATAAATTTTTACAAAAAAAAACACAAAAAGTAGAAAGGGGGCTGAGTATGGTGACTCATGCCTGTAATCCCAGCACTTTGGCAGGCTGAGGTATGCAGATCACTTGAGGTCAGGAGTTTGAGACCAGCCTGACCAACATGGCGAAACCCATCTCTACTAAAATCACAAAAATCAGCCAGGTGTGGTGCAAGCACCTATAATCACAGCTACTTGGGAGGCTGAGGCAGGAGAATTGCTTGAATCCAAGAGGTGGAGGTTGCAGTGAACTGAAATTGCACCACTGCAAACCAGCCTGGGCAACAGAGTGAAACTCCATCTCAAAAGTTCAAAAAGCAGCTTAATTATGCACCTCAAGGAACTAAAAAAGCAAGAACAAACCAAACCCAAAATTAGTACAAGAAATAAAAATCAGAACTAAAATAAGTGAAACTGACACCAAAAATAATATGAAAGATAAAAACAAAATGTTGTTCCTTAAATAAGAAAAAACTAATAAACTATTAGATAGACTAAGAAAATAAGGAGAGAAGATACAAATATATTAAATCAGCAGAGAAAAATGAGACACAACTGAGACCACAAATAGTCAAAGGATTATTACAGACTATTATTATAAACTATTATTAGACTATTATTACAGACTATCTCTATTACTATTATTACAGACTATCTCTATACTCCAGCAAATTGGAAAACCTAGAGGAAATGGATAAATTCCTGGACACATAAACCTACTGAGATTGAGACTGAAAGATGTAGAAGTCTGAGTAGAACAATAGCAGTAACATAAAGTCTCCTAAGAAAAAAATATTTTTGAAAGGGAAGGAATTCTTCAGAACTCATTTTATGAGACTAGCATTACCCTAGTACCAAAAGCAAAGAGCACAACAACAAAAAAGGAAACTACAGACTAACATCCCTGATGAACACAGATGCAAAAATTCTCAACAAAATACTAGCAAACCAAATCTAACAGCACATCAAAAAAAGTATACACTATGATCAAGCGGGATTTATCCTAGGAATGCAATGAGATTTCAACATCCACAAATCAATATACATGATACATCACATTAATAGGAAGACCAAAACCATTTGATCATCTCAATAGACATTAAAAGAAATTGGATAAAATTCAGCATTATTTCATGATAAAAACTCTCAACAAAGTAGGTATACAAGGAATGTACTTAACTACAATAAAGACCAAATGTGACAATTCCCCAGTCAACATCATACTGAATGAGGATAAATTAAAACCTTTCCCTCTAAGAAACAGAAAAAAATAAGAATGTTTATCTTTACTACTCTTATTTAGCATAGTACTGGAAGTCCTACAAAGAGCATTTAGTCAAGGGAAATAAATAAAAGGCATACAAATTGGATGGAAAGAGGAATTCAAATTATCACTGTTTGCAGATGATGTAATCTTATATTTAGGAAAGCTAAAGACTCCTCAATAGAACTCCTAGAACCAATCCACAAATTTAGTGAAGTTGCAGAATATGATATTAACAAACAAACACAATTAGTAGCAGTTCTATAGACTAACAGCTATGTGAAAAGAAATCAAAGCATAAATCCCATTTACAATCGCTACCAAAAATACCTAGGAATACATTTAGCCACGAAAGTGAAAGACCTCTACAATGAAAACTATAAAAGACTGATGAAGGAATTGAAGAGAACACAAAAAATGGAAAGACGTCCCATGTTCATAGATCGGAAGAAAAAAAATCTTCTTTAAATGACCATACTGCTTAAGAATCCTACTGATTCAATGCAATCCCTAGCAAAATACCAATGATAGAGAAAACATTCTTAAAATTTGTATGGAAGCTCAAAACACCTCGAGTAGCCAAAGCAGTTTTGAGTGCAAGGAACAAAGCTGGAGACATCATAATACCTGACTTCAAAACATAACTACAACCAATAAGCTATAGCAACCAACACAGTATGGTACTTGCATAAAAACAGGCAACAAGGCCAGGCGCGGTGGCTCAAGCCTGTAATCCCAGCACTTTGGGAGGCCGAGGTGGGTGGATCACGAGGTCAATAGATCGAGACCATCCTGGTCAACATGGTGAAACCTCATCTCTACTAAAATACAAAAATTAGCTGGGCATGGTGGCGCATGCCTGTAATCCCAGCTACTCAGGAGACTGAGGCAGGAGAATTGCTTGAACCCGGGAGGCAGAGGCTGTGGTGAGCCGAGATCACGCCATTGCACTCCAGCCTGGGTAACAAGAGTGAAACTCTGTCTCAAAAAAAAAAAAAAAAAAAAACAGGCAACAGACCAACAGAACAGAAGAGAAAACCTAGAAATATATTACCTATTTATACTATTTATAGCCAACTGATTTTCAACAATGTCATAGGAACATACACTGGGGAAATAACAGTCTCTTCAATAAATAGTGTCTGGATAAATAGTCACGTGCAGAAGAATGAAACTAAACCCCTATCTCTCTTCTATATGAAAATAAACTCAAAATGGATTAAAGACTTAAATGTAAGACCTGTTATTATGAAACCACTAGAAGAAAACAGGAGAAACACTTTAGGTCATTGGACTGGGCAAAGATTTCATGGTTACAATCCCAAAAGCACAGGAAACAAAAGAAAAAATAGATACATGAGATTATATCAAACTAAAATACTACTTCACAGCAAAGGAAGCGATCAATAGAATAATTAGACAACCTGCAAAATGAAAGGAAATATTTGCAAACTTATTATCTGCTAAGGCATTAATATCCAAAATAGACAAGGAACTCAACAACAAAAACAAAAAACAAACACACCAATAGTATGATTTAAAAATGAGCAAAGAGTCTGAATAGACATTTCTCAAAGACATGCAAAGGGTGAACAAGCATATTAAAAAAATTCAACATCCCTAGTCAAACTAGGGAAATGAAAATCAAGACTATAATCAGATATTAAGTTTCCTCGGCTAAAATACAATGTTTATATATGGGGAATGTTTACTGCAGCACAATTCACAATAGCCAAGATATACAATCAACCTAAGTGTCCATCAACAGATGAATGTATACGGAAAATGTCAAATATTTACAAAACAGAATACTATTGACCCATAAAAATGATTAAAATGCTTTCATTTGTGGCAACATGGATTAGCCTGGAGGACATTATGCTAAGTAAAAGAAGTCAAGCACAGAAAAATAAATACTGCTATTCTTACTCATATATGGAAGCTATAAAAGTTAACCTCATAGAAGGAGAGTAGAATACTTCTGTGAGTGGTTCCAAGAGGCTGGGAAGGGTAGGGGGACAGGGAAGCTAGCAGGAATAGGGTGGTTAACAGATACAAAGTTGCAGTTAGATAGATAGAAGGAATAAATTCCAGTGTTCTATAGCACTGTAGGGTGACTATAGTAAATAATAATCGTTTGTTTTTTCAAATAGTTAGAAAACAAGATTTTGAACGTTCTCAACCTAAAGAAATGATAAAGGTTTGAAGTGATCAATATGCTTATTACCCTTAGTTGATCATGACACATGTATACATGTATTGGCATATTACATTGTGCCCCATAAATATGTACAATTGTATGTCAATTTAAAAAACGACAATAAAAATTACCTTCTCAAACCTAAATTTACATTTCATATTGGATTAAATATTAGTTTGAAAAGGTAAACTGTAATAACACAATGTACAAAAAGAGATCATCTAGCAAAAGGATGTATAGTTTTTTTAAGGCTGAGAAAGCGTGTGTGTGTGTGTGTGTGTGTGTGTGTGTGTGTGTAAAGAATTAGTGGCAAGGCCGGGCACGGTAGCTCAAGCCTGTAATCCCAGCACTTTGGGAGGCCGAGGCGGGTGGATCACGAGGTCAAGAGATCGAGACCATCCTGGTCAACATGGTGAAACCCCGTCTCTACTGAAAATACAAAAAAGTAGCTGGGCATGGTGGCACATGCCTGTAATCCGAGCTACTCAGGAGGCTGAGGCAGGAGAATTGCCTGAACCCAGGAGGCGGAGGTTGCGGTGAGCCGAGATCGCGCCATTGCACTCCAGTCTGGGTAACAAGAGTGAAACTGTGTCTCAAAAAAAAAAAAAAAAAAAAAAAAAAAAAAGAATTAGTGGCAATAGGGTGGGAATAAGGTGGTGGTGGTGGGAGTGGGAGATTCTTTGATCATGAGTCCAGCTAGAAGGGACATTACAAAAACTGATGAGCAAGTACACTTCTTACAGAAACAAAACTATCTGGAAAAGATGAGTGAGCAATGAGAAGGATCAAAACGTGCTATTGGTAGATATTTCCACAATTTGGTGTTTGTATTGTTTTCATTTTCTTTCTTTTTTTTTTTTTTTTTTTTTTTTGAGATGGAGTTTCGCTCTTGTTGCCCAGGCTGGAGTGCAATGGCGCGATCTCGGCTCATCGCAACCTCCGCCTCCCGGGCTCAGGCAATTCTCCTACCTCAGCCTCCTAAGTAGCTGGGATTACAGGCACACGCCACCATGCCCAGCTAGTTTTTTGTATTTTTAGTAGAGACGGGGTTTCACCATGTTGACCAGGATGGTCTCGATCTCTCGACCTCGTGATCCACCCGCCTCAGCCTCCCAAAGTGCTGGGATTACAGGCTTGAGCCACCGCGCCCGGCCCTTGTTTCCATTTTCTATCTCATTGAAAAATTTTTGATTTGGGGTATTTCTGCAGAAAAATTAAAATTGCAATTTATGTTTCCTAAATTATATAGCAGATTATAAGTGCTTTTTGCTAGTCTATCACGATTTTGATAGTTACACATTTTTATAAACTACTCCTTTGTGCTTTCTAAAGAAGCAATTGTTGTGTCTTAAAGAAACCATGGTTGGCTCTTCAGATTCACCCATGGTTATCTCAGGACTAGCCCAATTTCATTGTTTCTAGATCATTTTTTTTAATACAATTCGGTTACTGAATTTATTGCTCATGGTAAGTTTTTTTAAAAAAATAAAACATTTATAATTTACTCTGAAATCCTGGTCTAGATGTTTCTCTATTCTGTTCCATTGTTTTCTGTTGACTGACACTTTTTTCCTCTCATTCCTGCTGGCTTGGTATATTCAGACAACCTCCCTTTGTTTTAACTTCAGAAGCTGTTCATAGGCAGTTCTCAAGGGAAACCAGGCTGACTAGCTTGTCCATTTACATCACAGAATCATGGCCTTGGAGCATCAGATTTAGAAAAGAAGGAAGAGCTAGCAAGAATATTTGTTCCCTCTGTGTTAACTTAGTCAGGTGGAAGGAAGTCATTACTCTGTTGATGGCAATACCAAATTTGGTAGGACAAGTGGAAAATCTGCTGGTGGAATAAAGTACCATGTGGGCATTAGCTTCATCCTGATGGCACTGCCTCAATTGCTTAAAGAAGTCATGTATGTCCTTAAAATAGTTGCCTCTTGGCTTGTCTGCCAAGACTGCTGTTCAAGAGAGAATAATCATATTCTGCAGATCTCTCATTTTCCCTAGTGAGACTGAGCAGGTAGAGTGATTGGAATCCTATGGGGTTGGAATAGCTAAGTGCTCAATAGCTCTATAGGCAGTGAGGAAGGCCCAATATGAACACCTCAAGAGACAACTCATGACAAATAGATCTTGATTATTTCATCCTGGATAGAAAACAAAAACTGGCCGGGCGCGGTGGCTCAAGCCTGTAATCCCAGCACTTTGGGAGGCCGAGGCGGATGGATCACGAGGTCGAGAGATCGAGACCATCCTGGTCAACATGGTGAAACCCCGTCTCTACTAAAAATACAAAAAATTAGCTGGGCATGGTGGCACGTGCCTGTAATCCCAGCTACTCAGGAGGCTGAGGCAGGAGAATTGCCTGAACCCAGGAGGCGGAGGTTGTGGTGAGCCGAGATCGCGCCATTGCGCTCCAGCCTGGGTAACAAGAGCGAAACTCCGTCTCAAAAAAAAAAAAAAAAAAAGAAAAGAAAACAAAAACTAGCCTATTGGTAATCTTCAACAGTTTGTATGCTGCTGTGCTACAGAATTTCTCTAATTTTTAGCCAAGATTTGAATGAAACATAATACCCTCTTTCAGTCAGTTATTAGAGGATTTGGCTGTATCTTTTCATGGAAAACTGGCTTAGATCCAGAGATGAACAGTGTCACAGAATTGATTGCCTAACACATCTGAAGTTTAAGTCCAGTTGTAATTTCTGCCATTGGGATCTTTGAAATTCCCAATTTTTCATAATAAAACACTCTTTACTTAAGCTAGTTTGAGTGGATTTCTTTCTTTTTTTTTCAATCATGCAAATTCCTAAGACAATGTCAAACTTCCCTTTGCCTTGGTAAATAATCTATTAAATGAGCATGATCAAGATGCCTTTATAAATGCGGATTTTTTTCAGCATAATTTTAGGCCAAAAAATAGTTACAAAAGAGGATAATACAGTACTATTTGTGCCGACAAGAGACGCCTGTTGGCCAGCTCCATTGCTTCAATGTTAAAGGTCTCATCTATTTCCTTTTTACAGTGTGGACATTTCACCTTCTGATGTTCTGTTGCTTCTTCTTGGCTCAACTAAATAAAACATAAATAAAAGAACGAAAAATACACTAATATTAACATATTGTTTAGCATAACCCACAAGCAATTTTTATACCAGTTTGGGTTGAAAAATGGTAGCAAATCTTGTAAATATAGAAAAATGTTCAGATTCTCATCATTTGCTCAAATGTCCTAATCATTTGCTCAGTTCTAGAAGGTAAAATAGTTCTAAGTTTTGCTAGGAGGAGTAATGTCATATCTTTACTTTTACATGGCATTATTAACATTTTAAAAAGCTATCACATATATGATCATACTTTACACTAGCAGTTTTCAAAGTGTGGTCTCCCAGCAGCATCAGAATCACCAGGGAATTGTTAGAAATGTGCATTCTCAGGTCCCACTTTAGACCTACTGAATCAGAATTGGAGGAGTGGGCAGTTTCTAAAAACTCATTTGAAAATTTTGCTGCAGCCAAAGCTTGACAACCACCACTTTAAAATGATCACTTAATATAAAATAGAAAGTGAACATACATGAAGGAAATGGGAGTATGAATAATTTATACAGATGAGAAACTGAGGCTTAGAGAAAATTAATAATAATCTCAAAATTACAAGGCTATTTGTTAAGTGAGAAAGCTATGCTGTAAAGCCAGACTTTCTGATTCCAAGGTCAGTGTCCTACCTGAAACTATAATATCCCTCATGTTTGCATCATGAAAAGGAGAATGTAGTTGTTTGATCCTCTGCCTTCTGAAACAGATCAGGTACGAGAGTGGTGGCCCCAACACTGGCTGCTACATTAGAATTAGCTGGGTAGTGGATTTAAAATATTCCTGGGACCCTGCTCAGACCACCTGCATCAAAATCTTCAGAGAGTAGGTGAAAACCCATCAATATTTTTAATAAGCTTTCTAGATAATTTCTGATGCAGACAAGTCAGCAAAGTTTACAACCAGATATTGAAGGCTACTAGAGAAATCTTTGGATATTACTTGGTACTCATTCCATCCAAAAATACTGGCAGTATTCCTGTAGGCACAAAGCTTAGTTCTAAATTCCTATCTGGCGCTTTAAGCACTGATCCAATGTATATGAAATGGATTTTTCAGAATTCTATTTCATAGAGACTAATTATCTCACCTAAGCACTCCTAGAAGTTGGCCCCTCATACTGTGTGATGCAAAAAAGAGAAACAAAAACATTGTAAAAAAAAACACTGAAAACTGGACATGACGTAGGACACGGAAAAGTGCAGTAGCTGTGAAGACCCCAGGACAATTTTACTATTTCCCTTTAGGGAAACCATGACTGATTAGCTGAGTGCTCTTCAAAGAAAAGTCTGACTGCAGATATCTGAAAGCCTATCTCAGAAGCAGAAGGTGACATCTCCCACAGCTAAACTTATGATATTGGCTTTGAATTCTATTTTATATTAAAAATACTATTAACCATAAATTAAGGTCTAGCAAATGCTTAGAGATACAATAGCCCAAATAAATAAACAAAAGCCCTTGACCCCTCCCAATTTGGTCAAAAACTAGCCATTTTCTAAAGCTCATTTTCAGACACACACCCACACCCACACACCCACACACCCACCCACCCACCCACACACACACACACAATTTTTTAAAGAAAGGGTTTCTCTTTACTGCCCAGGCTGGAGTACAGTGGTACAATCGCAGCTCACCACAGCCTCCACCTGTCAGGCTCAAGCAATCCTCCCACCTCAGTCTGCCGAGTAGCTGGGACTGCAGATGCATACCACCACCTGGCTAATTTTTGTATATTTCATAGAGAGATGGTTTTGGCATGTTGCCAGGCTAGTCTCAAATTCATTGGCTCAAGCAATCCACCTCCCTTGGCCTTGCAAAGTGCTGGGATTACAGGCAGAAGCCACTGTGCTGACCTATGATCTCTTTCAGAGGGAGCTCCAATACACAGCTTCATCTTTTGAATTTAAACATATATATTTTAAACATAAACATAAAACATGTATTTTAAGCATATATACTCAAAGGGGTTATGGCTTCTACTTTGTCCCATAGTGATCATGAAATTCCTTAAGATTCCCCTTTACAACTTTATTGAGTTATCAACACTACTTCTCTGTCAATTACAAATATTAAAAATTGTGAATTAATATTTATGACCTAGTTTATACTTCAGTATAATCAAATCTGCATTGAAGCAATAAAAGAGATATTACTTGCTTACCACATAGGGGTTTTTGAGTACAATTGCTTTCTCAACCACGTTCCAATCAGCATTAGCAAGATCTTTGTCAAATTTAAGTGCAGAGGCTGCAGACTTGGTTAGCTCTTGAAAGTGTTGAAATGTGTAACAAAATGATTTATATTTTGTTGATGTGACATCACGAAGACCTTTGATACAAAGATACATTTGATAAACAGTAGAAACACTATTTTGATAAGGGTTAGAAAGCTTCCTTTGTTTTTAACTTATTGTCAGTAATCTTTAAATAAAATTTAAACATAAATTGTTTAATAATGGGAATACTAAAGAGTTAAACATTTTCTGCTTTCATATTTCTTCTCACAAAAGGTGAGGCATATAATAGTAATAGCTAATGTTTATTAAGTGCTTACTATATTCTGCAAATCACATCTCAGCACTTTGAATGCATTACGTCTTTTGGTTATCTGGCCACCTTTTGAGGTGAGTCCTTTTTCCCACTTTGACACATGAGGAAACAAAGAAACAGAGGTATAATGGTTAGTTTTATGTGTCAACTTGTCTGGGCCACAGGGTGCTCATATATATAAGTTAAGCATTCTGGGTGTGTCTGTGAGACTGTATTTGGATGAGAGTGACATTTAAATTGGTAGTCTGAGTAAAGTCCATTGCCTTTCCCAATGTGAGTGGGCCTCATCCAATCTGTTAGAGGCCTCAATAAAACAAAAGTCTGAACAAGACAGAATTTGTTGTCTCTGCCTGATGGTCTTTGAGCTGGGACTTCAGTCTTCTCCTTCCTTCATACTTGAGCTAGAACTCGCACCATTGGCTCTTTTGGTTTTTAGGCCTTTGGAATGCACACTTCGGGAGTTAGCTTCCATAATTGCATGAGCCAATTAAACACAAATGATAAATTATCTGCCTTATCCTTTAAGATTCTGATCTCTCAAACTATCTTGTTGTTCTAGAACACATCAGTTTCTAGTTCCCTAAGAAATTTAGCACCTGTTCTGTTTTCTGAAGATCATTAAGTGAAATAAGCCACACATAGACAGACAAACATCACATATTCTCACTTATTTGTGAGATCTAAAAATAATAACAATTTAACTCATGGACATAGAGGGTTGAATGATGGTTACCAGAGGCTTAGAAGGATGGTGGTAGAGTGGGGGCAGGTGGGGATGGTTAATGGGCACAAAAATTTAGAACAAATAAATACAACTTACTATTTGACAAGACAATAAGGTGACTATAGTCAATAATAGATTAATTTTACATTTTAAGAATAATTTAAAGAGTTACATTTTAAATTTTGAACATTCTTAAAATTTTACATTTTAAGAATAAAGAGTAGTTGAATGGTTTATAAGTCAAAAGATAAATGCCTGAGGGGATGCATACCCTATTCCCTATGATGTGCTTATTTCATATTACGTGCCTATACCAAAACCTCTCATGTACTCCACAAATCTAT
Source organism: Saimiri boliviensis (assembly GCF_048565385.1). Classification (NCBI taxonomy): domain Eukaryota; kingdom Metazoa; phylum Chordata; class Mammalia; order Primates; family Cebidae; genus Saimiri; species Saimiri boliviensis. The sequence goes on along the minus strand of NC_133456.1, from coordinate 38,804,930 downwards.
GCTTTAACCCGGAAGTAAAGCTACATGCATATAGTCATCTAATGTTTGACAAAGCTGATAAAAACAGACAATGGGGGATGGATTCCCTGTTCAATAAATGGTCCTGGGATATTTGGCAAGCTGTATGCAGAAGAATGAAACTGGACCCCTACCTTTTACCATATATAAAAATTAACTCACGATGGATTAAAGATTTAAATGTAAGACCTCAAACTATAAAAGTTCTAAAAGAAAACCTGGGAAATAACCTTTTCAACATTAGCCTTGAGAAATAATTTCTGGCTAAGTCCCCAAAACAACTGTAACAAAATGAAAATTGACAAGTGAGACCTAATTAAACAGAGTTTCTACAAAGCAAAATAAACCATTAATCAATTGAACAGACAATCTATAAAATAAGAGAATATATTAGCAAACTATGCATCTGACAAAAGTCTAATATCCAGAATCTAAAAGGAACTTAAAGCAACAGGCAAATAACAAATAACCCCATTTAAAAATTGGCAAAGGTTAAGCGTCCATCAACAGATGAATGGATAAAGAAAATATACATATACACAATGGCATACCATTCAGCCACTAAAAAGAATGAAATCTTGTCATTTGCAACAACATGGGTGGAACTGGAGGGCATGTTAAGTGCAATAAGCCAGGCATAGAAAGACAAACTTTGCATGTTCTCACTTATTTGTGGGAGCTAAAAATTAAGACAATGGAACTTATGGAGATAGAGACTATGATTATTAACCAGAGCCTGTGAAGAGTAGTGGGGAGGTGATGAGAAATTTGGATGATTAATGTGTACAAAAAATAGAAAGAATGAAAAAGGTCTGGCATTTGATAGCATGATAGAGTGGCTATAGTCAAGAATATTTAATTGTGCATTTAAAAATAACTAAAAGAGTATAGTTGGACTGTTTGTAACACAAAGGATAAAGACTTGAGGTGATGGATACTCCATTTACCCTAATGTGATTATTACACATTTTATACCTGTATCAAAATATCTCATGTACTCCACAAATATATACAACTACTCTGTACTCACAAAAACTAAAACTGAAAAATAGTAGGCAAAGAACATGAACAGACACTTCTCAAAAGGTGGCATACAAGTGGCCAACAAACACGTGAAAAAATGCTCATCATCACTACTCATTAGAGAAATGCAAATCAAAATCACAATGAGATACCATCTCACACCAGATAGAATGGTTATTATTAAAAAGTCAGAAAAATAACAGAAGCTGGCAAGGTTGTGAGGAAAAGAGAGCACTTATATACTGTTGTTGAGAAAGGAGAATGTAAATTAGTTCAGCCACTGTGGAAAGCAGTTTGGAGATTTCTCAAATAACTATAAACAGAACTACCATTCAAGCTAGCCACCCCAGTATAGCCAAAGGAAAATAAATCACTCTACAAAAAAGACACATTCACTTGTATGTTCATCACAGCACCATTCACAATAGCAAAGACATGGAATCAACCTAGGTGTTTATCAGTGGTGGAATCGATAAAGAAAATGTGGTACAGATACACCATTGAATACTACACAGCCATAAAAAAAGAAAAAGATTATGCCCTTTGCAACAACATGGATGGAGCCAGAGGCCACAATCCTAAGTGAATTAATGCAGGAGCAAACAATCAAATACCTTTTGTGGGAGCTAAACATTGAATACACATGAACATAGAGATGGGAACAGTGGTCACCAAGCAGTACTAGAGTGGGGAAAGAGAAACAGGGTGTGAGTTGCAAAGCTACTTTTTCGGTCACTCACTTGGTGATGAGATCCATACCTCAAACCTCAACATCCCACAATATACCCATGTAACAAACTTGCACATGTAATTCCCTTAATCTAAAATAACATTTGAAAAAATATTAGGCAACACTGACTTGTATTTATATAATTTATATGGACACTGACTTTGTTGCCCAGAGTGAAGTGCAGTGGTGTGATCTTGGCTCACTGCAGCATCAAACTCCTGGGTTCCAGAGATCCTTCCCCAACAGTCTCCCAAACAGCTAAGACTACAGGTGTACACCACCACACCTGGCTAATTTTTAAACTTTTTGTAGAGATGGGGGTCTGACTATGTTGCCTAGGATGTATATGGATTCTTTCTTTATTAATAGCACTTCTTTACCATATTTAGAATGTTTTTCTCTACACTGGAATAGTAATCATTAGGACTTACCTAGTATAGTAACTGCCTTTGGCAAAATAAATTTATTGACAACGAGGGTTATTAGGCATAATAACACTCCATGAAATAATATCTAGAATTGAAAAAAATGCTAAGTAAGTATTCATGACAATTTCATATAATATAGCCTATATTTACCAATTCAAATGAAGCTAGATTGTGCTACGTTAATAGATGCTTATGGCAAGGGAGGGATTAATCTAAGACACGATCAAATTACTCTGGGTATTCTTTATCTTCCTGCACATAATTCATCCATGTTTTGCTACCAAACCAAAATTAGGATAAGAGTTTTGACAAGTAAATCAATACTTATACAGACATTGCAAAGGAATATTTGCCCTTGACTTCCACTGTTGCACTTCCCAGTAGCTGAAAATACACTTATACTTTATCAATCCTTATCCACTACACACACCTTGCTGTGCATAGCCACACCGTTCTCTGTTCAACATTACCAGCATATCTGCATCAAACAATTCTCCTCACCTGGGAAAAGAGAACAACTCAAGGCCCTTGATGTGTTTTCTCCACCTCACATTTTGCCTCATTGCTACCCTTTCATTGTCAGGAAGAAGGGGCAAAAAATGTCTTTGATGCCACCTGATATCTTTATTGACTTGTTTCCCAAATCGGTCTTGACAGACAAGTGAACTAAGACATTTCAATCTGAGGCTATACATTTTAGGAGATTTATGGAATTCTAACTTCCAGAATTTATGTTTAACCCTAGCTAGCCCCTGTTCTATAGCCACAGGTGGAATTAGGGACAGAGCATAAACTACACTAGAGGCTCCGAAAGTTGCACATTAGAATCACTAAGGAAACTTTAAAATATTGGTGCCCAGGAGGTCCCCACTGAATATTCTGATCTAATTCTTCAAGGGTGCAGCCCAAGTATTGGTAATAAGGAACTTAATGTACATACACTGAAATGTACTCATGTATCATTTAATCAATTTTGATAGTGTATACATACTCAGATAACTCTCAATCCTATCAAGATGCAAAATAGTCTCACATCACCAACATTTCTGTAATGTTCCTTCCTAATCAGTCCTCCACCAACGAGGCAACTAGTATTTTGATTTCTACTTCTGTAGATAACAATTGCCAATTCTAAAATCTTCATATAAATTAAATACATATGATGTGTCTCATGATTTTAATTTGCATTTCCTTACAGTAATAATGCTGAATATTTTTATTTTTAACATGCATATTAGTACACATTTTCTTACTGAAGCAGTGTCTGTTCAAATATTTTGTAAATTTTTTTAAAAAGTTGGGTTACCATTGTATTTTTCTTCAAAAAATTATTAGAGTTTTAAATTTTATATGTAAGTCTATGGTCCATCTCAAATCAGTTTTAGGTATGTTGTACGGTAAAAATAGAGGTTTTCTTTTTTTTTTTCTAAGCGAATCCAGTAGGTCAGCATCATTTATTGAAAAAAGATATTTTTTCTTTCATTGAACTGTTTGAGAATCTGTGTCAAAAACCAATTCATCATATAAATGTGTCTTTTTTCAATTCTTTGTTATACTTCATTCATCTTTTTTATTCTTATGCCAGCATGACACTGATAATACTAATTATACTGTGTTTTATATTATGTCCTGATATAAGATAGTATAAGTCCTTCAATTTGGTTCTTCCTTTTCAAAATTATTAGGGCTAATCTCAGTCTTCTGTATTTCTATATAGAGTTTAGATTTTGTGTATCTGTTTCTAAAATCTTCTGGGATTGGAATTGCATTGAGTATAGTGACATCTTAATAATTCCAGGCCAACAAAGATGGAGTCGATCCAAGATGGCTGAATAGATACAACTCCAGCACACAACACCCAGCAAGAGACACACAGAAATTGAGAGATCTCCTAGCTCCCAGCAAGGTACCAGGTCCATTTCAACAGGTCTGGTCCAAGAGTGAGCAAAGTCCAATCAGGGCAGACCCAGCCAGAGAGGGGTGCTGCTTCACCCAGCAAGTACATCTGACCTGTGAGTTGGAGGCTCCCCCTCTGGCACTCCGGTCCAGATACAGCGCTTCCCCCACAACCTCAGCAATAAACAGAACAGGGGATCTTGCCAGTCAAGCACCAGGAATTACAAGTGCAGAGCTGAATAATAATCCAGGATGGTGTCCCAGATTGGTTCACAGACCTAAACAGATGCATAAGCCCAAAAGGTGGCCAGGAAAACCTGCAGACAGAGCTATTGTCCCCTCCCTGCCACCCAGAGAGAGAGGAGGCTGAAAGGCGGAGATGGCCAGGTGCTGCTGGGCAGGTCCCTAACCTCCCCCACAAACTCCAGAGGGCTGAAGCTGACTCTAGTGTGTTACGCAGCCAGTGCCAAAGTCTGAGCTGAACCCTGACTGATCCAGCCTCGTGGAGGAAAGGCACAACCCATCATAGGAGGGGTCGGATTGGGCTACATGTTTAAAAAAAAAAAAAAAACCATAGGAAGCCTATGTAGAAAAGGGATGGCATTCTTGACAACCCAGCAGCACCTACAGGTCAGCAGAAGAGGTGGGCCTAATTAAACAAAAAGATATAGGAAGCTTCCCTAGTAACCTGAAGGAGTCCCTAGAAACTCAGTAGCGCCTCCACAGGCAGACAAGCAACCTCACTGAGCAGCTCCCTGACAACCTAGCCAGGTAAACCCACAAAGATGAGAAAAAAACCAGTACAAAAAAGATGAAATCATCAAAGACCAGAACACCTCTTCTTCAAAGGATCACAGCTCTTCAACAACACAAGATCACATCATTACTGAGAAGGAGTGCGATTAATTAACAAAAACAGGCTTCAGAAGGCAGATAATAAACTTTTCTCAGCTAAATGAAAACTTTATTTAAAGTTCTAACTCAATGCAAAGAAGCAAAAAACCTTGAAAAAAGGTTAAACAAAATGCTAACTAGAATAACCAGCTTAGAGAAGAACATAAACCACTTGATGGAGTTGAAAAAGACAGCATGGGGATGCTGGGAAGATGACAGACTAAGCACAGCTCGGGACTTCAGCTCCCAGTGAAAGTGCAGAGGGTGAGTGGACGCCGCATTTCCAGACGAATTTTTATTGCCCACAGACCAGGAGATATCCAGGCAGAGGGGTCGTCAGTGCCGCTGTTCCGGCCGGTGCGGCTGTTTTGGCCTCTGTGGGGCTGATTTGGCCCACGTGGCTGCTGTGACCACTCCTTGTTGTGGCAGTTCTCCATACAAAAGCCACTGGTCTGGGAGCCCTCTTAGCTGGCGATTGGAGCCCTGAGATGGCAGAGTTGCCCATTCATCTGAAATAGTGAGCCAGGCCAGGAGATTCCTAGGCAAAAAACCCGTCAGGAGCCGGCGCCGCTGTTTGAGCCGACTCAGTGAGTCGCAGCACAGGAGATCCTGGCGCCTTTTCAACAAGCTACTGGAACGCTGGGTCATTCAACTTAAAAAATAAAAAAAAAAGACTCTGAGTCAGGGAGCCAGGTGATCAGGCTCGGTTGGTCCCAACCCCCACCCCAAGCAACAACAACAATGAAAACCAAAACTTGCTCTTGAATGTTGACTGGATAAACAATGAAATCAAGGCAGAAATAAAGATGTTCTTCGAAACCAACAAGAACGAAGACACAACATACCAGAATCTCTGGGACATATTTAAAGCAGTCTCTAGAGGAAAATATATAGCAATGAGTGCCCACATGAGAAGAAAGGAGAGATCTAAAATTGACACCCTATCATCAAAATTGAAAGAGCTAGAGGAGCAAGATCAAAAAAACTCGAAACCTAGCAGAAGACAGGAAATAACTAAGATCAGAGCAGAACTGAAGGAAATAGAGACACAACTCTTCAAAAATTCAATAAATCCAGGAGCTGGTTTTTCTAAAAGATCAACAAAATAGACAGACCACTAGCCAGATTAATAAAAAAGAAAAGGGAGAATAACCAAATTGATGCAATAAAAAACAATAAAGGGGATATCACCACAGATTTCACAGAAATACAAAACATCATCAGAGATTATTACAAACAACTCTATGCACATAAACTAGTAAAACTGGAAGAAATGGATAAATTCCTGGACACCTGCATCCTCCCAAGCCTAAACGCGAAAGAAGCCGAAACCCTGAGTAGACCAATAACAAGGTCTGAAGTTGAGGCAGCAATTAAGAGCCTACCACCCAAAAAAAGCCCAGGTACAGATGGGTCCACTGCCAAATTCTACCAGACATACAAAGAGGAGCTGGTACCATTCCTTCTGAAACTATTCCAGACAATCCAAAAACAGGGAATCCTTCCCAAATCTTTTTATGAGACAAACATCATCCTGATACTAAAACCGGGAAGAGACTCAACAAGAAAAGAAAACTTCAGGCCAATATCCATGATGAACATAGATGCAAAAATCTTCAATAAAATACTGGCAAGGCGATTGCAACAGCATATCAAAAAGCTCATTCACCATGATCAAGTTGGATTCATCCCAGGGAAGCAAGGCTGGTTCAACATACACAAGTCCATAAACGTAATTCACCACATACACAGAACCAAAGACCATAACCACACGATTATCTCAATAGACACAGAGAAGGCCTTTGACAAAATTCAACAGCCTTTATGCTAAAAACCCTCAATAAACTAGGTATTGATGGAATGTATCTCAAAATAATAAAAGCTATTTACGACAAACCAACAGCCAATATCATACTCAACGGGCAAAAACTGGAAGCATTCCCTTTGAAATCTGGCACTAGACAAGGATGCCCTCTCTCACCACTCCTATTCAATATAGTACTGGAAGTTCTAGCCAGAGCAATCAGGCAAGAAAAAGAAATAAAGGGTATCCAAATTGGAAAGGAGGAAATCAAATTGTCTCTATTTGCAGATGACATGATTGTATATCTAGAAGACCCCATCGTCTCAGCCCAAAATCTCCTGAAACTGATAAACAACTTCAGCAAAGTCTCAGCATATAAAATCAACGTGGAAAAATCACAAGCATTCCTATACACCAGTAACAGACTTAAAGAGAGCCAAATCAAGAACAAACTGCCATTGACAATTGCTACAAAGAGAATAAAATACCTAGGAATACAACTAACAAGGAACGTAAAGGACCTCTTCGAGGAGAACTACAAGCCATTGCTCAACGAAATAAGAGAGGACACAAACAGATGGAGAAACATTCCATGTTCATGGTTAGGAAGAATCAACATCGTGAAAATGGCCATACTGCCAAAGTAATTTACACATTCAACGCTATTCCCATCAAGCTACCAATGACCTTCTTCACAGAACTGGAAAAAAGAAACCTTAAACTTCATATGGAACCAAAGAGAGCCCACATAGCCAAGTCAATTCTAAGCAAAAAGAACAAAGCAGAAGTCATCACAGAGGCCTCAGAGGAAATACAACATATCAACAACCACCCGATCTTCGACAAACCTGACAAAAACAAGCAATGGGAAAAGGATTCCCTGTTTAATAAATGGTGTTGGGAAAACTGGCTAGCCATGTGCAGAAAGCAGAAACAGGACCCCTTCCTGACACCTTACACCAAAATTAACTCCAGATGGATTAAAGACTTAAACATAAGACCTAACACCATAAAAACCCTAGAAGAAAATCTAGGCAAAACCATTCAGGACATAGGCATAGGCAAGGACTTCATGACCAAAACGCCAAAAGCAATGGCAACAAAAGCCAAAATAGACAAATGGGACCTAATCAAACTCCACAGCTTCTGTAAAGCAAAAGAAACAGTCAGTAGAGTGAATCGGCAACCAACAGAATGGGAAAAAATTTTTGCAGTCTACCCATCTGACTAGGGACTGATATCCAGAATTTACAAAGAACTAAAATAGATCTACAAGAAAAAAACAAACAAGCCGTTCAAAAATGGGTGAAGGATATGAACAGACACTTTACAAAAGAAGACATACAGGAGGCCAACAAACATATGAAAAAATGCTTATCATCACTGGTCATTAGAGAAATGCAAATCAAAACCACATTGAGATACCATCTCACACCAGTTAGAATGGCGATCATTAAAAAATCTGGAGACAACAGATGCTGGAGAGGATGTGGAGAAATAGGAAGACTTTTACACTGTTGGTGGGAGTGTAAATTAATTCAACCATTGTGGAAGATAGTGTGGCGATTCCTCAAGGACCTAAAAACAGAAATCCCATTTGACCCAGCACTCCCATTATTGGGTATATATCTAAAGGATTATAAATCATTCTACTATAAGGACACATGCACTCGAATGTTCACTGCAGCACTGTTTACAATAGCAAAGACTTGGAACCAACCCAAATGCCCATCAATGATAGACTGGATAGGGAAAATGTGGTACATATACACCAAGGAATATTACACAGCCATCAAAAATGATGAGTTCGCGTCCTTTGTAGGGACATGGATGAACCTGGAAACCATCATTCTCAGCAAACTGACACAAGAGCAGAAAATCAAACACCGCATGTTCTCACTCATAGGCGGGTGTTGAACAATGAGAACACATGGACACAGAGAGGGGAGCACTACACACTGGGGTCCACTGGGGGAAAATGGGGGAGGAATGGGGGGTGGGGAGGTGGGAAGAGATAGCATGGGGAGAAATGACAGACACAGGTGAGGGGACGGAAGGCAGCAAACCACACTGCTATGTGTGTACCTATGCAAAAATCTTGCATGTTCTTCACATGTACCCCAAAACCTAAAATGCAATTAAAAAAGAAAAAGAAAAACACAGCACAAGAACTATGTGAAGCAAACACAAGTTTTCATAGCTGAACTGATTAAGCAGAAGAAAGGATATCAGAGATTGAAGATCAACTCAATGAAATAAAAAGAGATGGCAAGACAAGAGAAAAAAGAGTGAAAAGAAATGAACAAAGCCTCCAAGAAATATGGGATTCTGTGAAAAGACTTAACCTACGTTTGATTGGTGTACCTAAATATGATGGGGAGAATGAATCCAAGCTGGAAAACATGCTCCAGGGTATTATCCAGAACTTCCCAAGCCTAGCAAGGCAGTCTAAGTTTCAAATTCAAGAAATACAGAGAACTCCACAAAGATATCTCAAGAAGAGAAATCCCAAGGCACATAATCATCAGATTTACCAGTGTTGAAATGAAGGAAAAAATGCTAAGGGCAGCCAGAGAGAAAGGTCAGGTCACCCACAGCGGGAAGCCAATCAGACTCACAGCAGATCTCTTGGCAGAAACCCTATAAGCCAGAAGAGAGTGGGGGCCAATATTCAACATCCTTAAAGAAAAGAACTTTCAACCCAGAATCTCATATCCAGCAAACTAAGCTTCGTAAGTGAAGGAGAAATAAAATCCTTTACTGACAAGGAATTACTGAGAGATTTTGTCACCAGACGACCTGCCCCACAAGAGCTCCTGAAAGAAACACTAAGCATGGAAAGGAACAAGTACCAGTTACTGCAAAAGCAAACCAATGGGCAAAGATCAAAAATGCAATGAAGAAAATGAGTCAACTAATGGGAAAGAAAACCAGCCAGTAACAAAACGGCAAGATTGAATTCACACATAACAATAGTAACATTGAATGTAAACGGCCTAAACGCCCCAATCAAAAGACACAGACTGACAAACTGGATAAAAAGTCAGAACCCATTGGTGTGATGTATTCAGGAAACTCAGACTGACAAACTGGATAAAAAGACTGACAAACTGGATAAAAAGTCAGAACCCATTGGTGTGATGTATTCAGGAAACTCATCTCACATACCAAGACACACATAGACTAAAAATAAAGAAATGGAAGAAGATTTACGAAGCAAATGGAGAACAAAAAAAAGCAGGGCCTGCAATCCTAGTCTCTGATAAAATGGACTTCAAACCAACAAAGATAAAAAGAGACAAAGAAGGATGTTACATCACGGTAAAAGGATCAATCCAACAAAAAGAGCTAACTATCCTAAATATGTACGCACCCAACATAGGAGCACCCACATACATAAAGCAACTTCTTAAAGACCTAAAATGAGATTTTTAGACTCCCACACAATAATAGTGGGAGACTTCAATACTCCACTGTCAATATTAGACAGATCAACGAGACACAAAATTAACAAGGATATCCAGGACTTGAATGCAGAGCTGCACCAAGTGGATCAAATAGACATACAGAATGCTCTACCCCAAATCCACAGAATATACATTTTTCTCAGCACTATATTGCACTTACTCTAAAATTGACCACATCATTGGAAGCAAATCACTCCTCAAACAGTCTATCAGACGACAGCACAATCAGACTAGAACTCAGGATTAAGAAACACACTCAAACCCACACAACTACTTGGAAACTGAATAACTTGCTTCTGAGTGTCAACTGGATAAACAATGAAATGAAGGCAAGAATAAAAACATTCTTAGAAACCAATCAAAATGAAGATACAACTTACCACAATCTCTGGGACACCTTTAAAGCAGTGTTGAGAGAGAAATTTATAGCAATGAATGCCCATATGAGAAACAAGGAAAGATCTAAAATTGACACCATATCATCAAAATTGAAAGAGCTAGAGGCAGAAGATCAAAAAAACTCAAAAAGCTAGCAGAAGACAAGAAATAACTAAGATCAGAACATAACTGAAGGAGACAGAGACACAAACAAAACACTTCAAAACATCAATAAATACAGGAGCTGGTTTTTTGAAAAGATTAACAAAACAGACCGCTAGCCAGATTAATAAAAAAGAGAGAAGAATCAAATAGATGCAATAAAAAATGATAAAGAGGATATCACCAGTGATCCCATAGAAATACAAACTACCATCAGAGATTACTACAAACACCTCTATGCACATAAACCAATAAGCCAGGAAGAAATGGATAAATTCCTAGACACTTGTACTCTACCTAGACTAAACCAGGAGGAAGTTGAAAGTCTGAATAGACCAATAACAAGGGCTGAAGTAGAGGCAGCAATCAATAGCCTACCAACCAAAAAAAAGTCCAGGTCCAGACGGGTTTACAGCTGAATTCTATCAGATATAGAAAGAGGAGCTGGTTCCACTACTTCTGAAACTGTATCAAACAATACCAAAGGAGGGAATGCTCACTAACTCATTTTATAAGACCAACATCATCCTGATACCAAAATCAGGCAGAGACTCAACTAAAAAAGGAAACTTCAGGCCAATATCCACGATGAACATCGATGCAAAAATCTTCAATAAAATACTGGCAAATAGACTGCAACAGCACATCAAGCAGCTTAACCATCGCAACTACGTAGGCTTCATCCTGGGGATGCTGGTGCAACATACGCAAATCCATAAATGAAATCCATCACATAAATGGAACCAAAGAAAAAAACCACATGATTATCTCAATAGATGCAGAGAAGACCTTTGACAAAATTCAACAGCCCTTCATGCCAAAAACTCAATAAACTAGGTATTGATGGAATGTATCATAAAATGATAAAAGCTGTATATGACAAACCCACAGCCAAAACCATACTGAATGGGCAAAAGCTGGAAGAATTCCCTTTGAAATCTGGTATTAGACAAGGATGCCCTCTCTCACCACTCCTATTCAATATAGTATTGGAAGTTCTAGCCAGAGCAATCAGGCAAGTAAAAGAGAGAAAAGGTATTCAATTAGGAAAGGAGGAAGTCAAAATGTCTCTATATGCAGATGACATGATTGTATATCTACAAGACCCGATCGTCTTATCCCAAAAACTTCTCAAACTGATAAGCAACTTCAGCAAAGTCTCAGGATACAAAATCAATGTGCAGAAATCACAAGAATTCCTATACACCAATAAGAGACAAACAGAGAGCCAAATCAAAAGCGAACTACCATTCACAATTGCTACAAAGAAAATAAAATACATAGGAATACAACTAACAAAGGATGTAAAGGACCTCTTCAAGGAGAACTACAAATCACTGCTCAGTGAAATAAGAGAGGACACAAACAGATGGAAAAACATTCCATGCTCATGGCTAGGAAGAATTAATATCGTGAAAATGGCCATACTGCCCAAAGTAATCTACAGATTCAACAGTATCCCCATCAAGCTACCAATGACTTTCTTCACTGAACTGGAAAAAAACACTTAAAACTTCATATAGAATCACAAGAGAGCCCACATAGCCAAGAAAATCCTAAGCAAAAAGAACAAAGCCAGACGCATCACACTGCCAGACTTCAAACTATACTGCAAGGCTACATTAATCAAAACAGAATGGTACTGGTACCAAAACAGAGACATACACCAATGGAAAAGAACAGAGGCCCCAGAAGAAACACCACACATCTACAACCATCTGATCTTTGACAAACCTCACAAAAGCAAGCAATGGGGAAAGGACTCCATGTTTAATAAATGGTGTTGGGAAAACTGGCTAGCCATGTGCAGAAAGCAGAAACTGGACCCCTGTCAGTTTACACTAAAATTAACTCCAGATGGATTAAATATTTAAACATAAAACCTAACACCATAAAAACACTAGAAGAAACGTAGGCAAAACCATCCAGAACATAGGCATAGACAAGGACTTCATGACTAAAACACCAAAACAATGGCAATAAAAGTCAAGATAGACAAATGGGATCTAATTAAAATTCAGAGCTTCTGTACAGCAAAGGAAACCATTATTAGAGTGAATTGGCAACCAACAGAATGGGAAAAAATTTTTCGCAATCTACCCATCTGACAAAGGGCTAATAACCAGAATCTACAAAGAACTAAAACAGATATACTAGAAAACAATGACAACAACAACAACCCCATTCAAAAGTGGGCAAAAGGTATGAACAGACACTTTTCAAAAGAGGACATACATGAGGCAAACAAACAAATGAAAAAACGCTCATCATCACCAGTCATTAGAGAAATGCAAATCAGAACTACATTGAGATATCATCTCACGCCAGTTAGAATCACAATCATTAAAAAATCTGGAGACAACAGAAACTAGAGAGGATGTGGAGAAAATAGGAACACTCTTATACAGTTGGTGGGAGTGTAAATTAGTTCAACCACTGTGGAAGACAGTGTAGTTTTCTCTCAAGGATCTTGAAATAGAAATTCCATTTGACCCAACAATCCCATTACTGGGCATATACCCAAAGAACTATAACTCATTCTACTTTAAAGTCTCATGCACACGTATATTCATTGCAGCCCTCTGTACAATAGCAAAGACCTGCAACTAACCCAAATGCCCATCAATGATAGAATGGACAAAGAAAATGTGGTACATACACACCATGGAATGCTATGCAGCCATGAAAACCAATGAGTTCGTGTCCTTTATAGGGACTTAGATGAATCTGGAAGGCATCATTCTCAGCAAACTGACACAAGAACAGACAACCAAACACTGCATGTTCTCACTTATAGGTGGGCGTTGAACAATGAGAACACATGGACTCAGGAAGAGGAGCATCACATACTGAGGGCAGCTGGGGGGTAGGCGAGAGACAGCGCAGGGTGGGGAGGGAGCAGAGGGTGGGAGGGATAACATGGGGAGAAATGCCAGATACAGTATGCACCTAAAGTTAAACAAATAAATTTAAAAAATAATAATGGCCGGGCACGGTGGCTCAAGCCTGTAATCCCAGCACTTTGGGAGGCTGAGGTGGGTGGATCACGAGGTCAAGAGATCGAGACCATCCTGGTCAACATGGTGAAACCCCGTCTCTACTAAAAATACAAAAATTAGCTGGGCGTGGTGGCGCATGCCTATAATCCCAGCTACTCAGGAGGCTGAGGCAGGAGAATTGCCTGAACCCAGGAGGCGGAGGTTGCGGTGAGCCGAGATCGCACCATTGCACTCCAGCCTGGGTAGCAAGAGTGAAACTTCGTCTCAAAAAAATAAATAAATAAATCATCATCATCATCATCATCATCATCATCATCATCCCAGGCCTTCAAATTCATGATTGGAATATATCTCTCTTTATGCAAATTTTTAAAAATTCCTCTCAACAATGCCATGTTGTTTTCAGTGCACGAGTCTTGCATATTTTGGAAACAAGCCTCTAGGTTTGCGCTCAAATATATCCATCTCTTGATACTTAGTCATCTTTTTTTTGTTTAAGTCAGGTGTTCATGTACTGAATACAAGTTTTGAACAAACACTGACAGGCAAGTTTGACAAGAAGCAACCTTCCTGGAATGTTTCAAAATAGAGTAATATTGATCGACTTTTGTTGTGATCAACCTTGTTTTTCTTCATTTTCTGTTTCTAGGTTAATTTCCTGTTAAGCAATTAGAGTATGTGCATTATTTCCTCCCATGACATTAAGAGTGTAGCATCTAGTAGACCTTTGCTCTCTGCAATGGCTGCTTAGCAACCAGCATCAAGTAAAGTAATGAAGCTTTTGAAGAGTGTGATACCAAATAGCAACTGGCACCTTAACCTGCACCATTAAAAAACCTTTCAAGGCCGGGCGCGGTGGCTCAAGCCTGTAATCCCAGCACTTTGGGAGGCCGAGGCGGGTGGATCACAAGGTCAAGAGATCGAGACCATCCTGGTCAACTTGGTGAAACCCCATCTCTACTAAAAATACAAAAAATTAGCTGGGCATGGTGGCGCGTGCCTGTAATCCTAGCTACTCAGGAGGCTGAGGCAGGAGAATTGCCTGAACCCAGGAGGCAGAGGTTGCGGTGAGCCGAGATGGCACCATTGCACTCCAGCCTGGGTAACAAGAGCGAAACTCCGTCTCAAAAGAAAACAAAACAAAACAAAACAAAACAAAACCTTTCAAGTTTCCTTCAGTTTTCACATATCCATTAAAAACTTTATCAAAAAACAAAACCCAGGCTGCTTGATAAAGCATAAACAACTTCCAAGTTTGGTATTACCCTCTTAGTAAGTTATGAGCAATATCAGAGCTGAGTAAAGAGCCTTCATTTTCCTATCATACTCCAGCAAAGCCAAGAAATAAAATTGGTATGTTACAAAGTTTGCTCTACTAGATTTAGAGCTGCTTCTAAGTTCCAGATGGAACACCTTTTTAAGCTTCCCAGTGTATATACACACAGTGTTTTATCAAGATGATAACTTTTTAAAATCTAATTTTTTAAGACATCCTTGAATTATTTCACAGAAAGAAAAAAGGCACAGAGGACACTTGGTTTCCTTACCACTTCCTTAGGTAGTGGTCTTAAACTACACACTTGCCTGTGCAAAGAGTTTAAAGATACTCAGCAGCATTATTGGGGCCATAACCATTCATAGAAAGTTTCAGGAAAAGAGCTTTTAAAAGAAGAACAGCTTGCCAGAGAAGGCTTACAATCTGAAAGTTAAAAACAGAAGAAATACAGAGTCAAGAGGTGGCATCGAAGTTGTTAACTAGGAAGCTGCTGGGAATAGCTGCTTTCTGAAGTTTCATGCTCATTTTCCTCCAGTTTTCTCCTGAGAAACTCTTTTTTCCCCTCGTTTTTAAAATGAAAACATCCCACTAGATTGGGTTTGGAAGATAAATGCAAATAGACAGAAGCTTATTTTATATACAATTCATTCTCAGAGAGGGAAAGGAGGATAATAAATATTGAATGAAGCTAATTTTAGAAAATAAACAAATCCTGGGAGGGGGATCCAAGATGGCCAATTAGGAGCAGCTCTGGATTGCAGCTCTCAGTGAGCACATGGAGGGTGAGTGGTTGCTGCAGTTCTGGACAGATTTTTATTGCCCACAGACCAGGAGATTCACAGGTGGAGGAGCACCATGGGTCTCCAGCATGGCTGTTTTGGCTAGCACGGCGGCTCTCTGCTCAAAAAACTCACATGGGCACCATTACAGCTGGCAACTGGAGTGCCTGGGAGACAGAGTCACCTGACTGACTGATAAAAAGGGGACTGAAAAGACAGCCAGGCCAGGAGATTCCTGGGGGGAAAAGCACCTCCAGTACAGCCAGCACGGTGGGTTTCCGCATAGAATCTCACACTAATCTGGGCACCTTTTCAACTGGCAACTGGAATGCCTGGGAGATAGAGTTGCCTGTTCAACTGAAAAAAAAGTGGACTGAAACAGGGAGCCAGGCCAGGAGATTCCCAGGGGAAAAAGGGCCACAAGCCCCCAGCGTGGCTGTTTCAGCTGGCACAGTGGGTCTTGGCACAAGAACTCACACAAATCTGGGTGCCATTTGAACTGGTGATGGGAATGCCTGGGAGACAGAGTCACATATTCAACTGAAAAAAAAAGGGGTCTGAAGCAGGAAGCCAGGTGATCAGGCACAGCCCATCCCACCCCCACAAAAGACCAGCAATCTAAAACCCTCTGAACTAAGAGTTCCATAGCAAACACAGCTGAACCTGGGACAGTCTGGCTGTGTGGGGGAGGCGCGTCTGCCATTACTGAGACAGTCCACCACTGAGGTAGTCCGCTATTGCTGAGGCTGTCCGCCATTGCCGAGAAAGTCAGTCATTACCGAGGCTGTCTGCCATTGCTGAGGCAGTCCACCATTATAGAGAGAGTCTGCCATTACAGGGGTAGGCTGTCATTGCCAAGGCAGTTCTAACTATACCCCTATAAACAGGACTGCAGTGAAGTTCACATGGCAGCTGGGTGGAGCCCATAGCAAATCAGCAATGACTCTGCTGGCAGACTATGACTAGGCTGCCTCCTCGCTGGGCCAGGCAGCCGTGAAAAAAGGCAGCAGCATGACAGAAACTTATAAATAAAACCCTACCTTCCTGGGACAGAGCACCTGGGGGGAAAAAAGGTGTTTACGAGTTCTGCTGCAGCAGACTTAAACGTACCTGCCCAGCCACTCTGAATGGAACAACGGAGCTCACAGCTCAGCACTTGAGCTCCTATAAAGGACAGACTGTCTCCTCAAGCCACTCCCTGACTCCCATATATCCAAAGAATCACCTCATAAAGGAGAGCTCAGACTGACATATGGCAGGTATTCTTCTGGGACAAAGATAGCAGAAGAAACTGGCAACAACCCTTATTGTTCTGCAGCCACTGCAGATGATCCCCAGGCAAGCAGGGCCAGGAATGAACCTCCAGCAGTCCTACAGCAGAGGAGCCTGACTGTTAGAAGGAAAACTAAGAAATAGAAAGAAATAACTTCATCATCAACAAACTGGACATCCACTCAGAGGCACAATCTGAAAGTCAACAACTACAAAGAACACAGGTAGATAAATCCACAAAGATGGGAAAAAACCAGGCCAAAAAAGATGAAAACACCCAAAACCAAAATGTCTCTCCTCCTCCAAGGGATCACAACTCCTCACCAGCAAGGGAACAAGGCTGTATGGAGAATGAGTCTGATGAATAGACAGAATCAGGCTTCAGAAGTTGGGTAACAGGAAACTTCTAAGAGCTAAAAGAACATGTTATAACCCAATGCAAGGAAACTAAGAACCTTGAAAAAAGGCTTGATGAAATGCTAATGAGAATAAACAGTTTAGAGAGGAATATCAATGAATTGATGGAGCTGAAAAACACAACACAAGAACTTCATGAAGCATACAATACAAGTTTCAATAACCAAATTAACCAAGCAGAAGAAAGGATATTAGAGGCTGAAGATCAACTCAATGAAATAAAATGAGAAGGCAAGATTAGAGAAAAAAGAGTAAAAAGTAACTAACAAAGCCTCCAAGAAATATGGAATTCTGTGAAAAGACTTAATCTGCATTTGATAGGTGAACCTGAATGTGACAGCGAGAATGAATCCAATCTAGAAAACACTCTTCAGGATATTATCCAGGAAAACTTCCCCAACCTAGAAAGGCAGGTCAATATTCAAGTACAGGAATACAGAGAACACCACAAAGATATTCCTCAAGAAGAGCAACTCCAAGGAACATAATCCACAGATTGACCAGGGTTGAAATGAAGGAGAAAATGCTAAAGGCAGCCAGAGAGAAAGGTTGAGACACCCACAAAGTGAAGCCAATCAGACTCACAGCAGATCTCTCAGCAGAAACCCTACAAGCCAGAAGAGAGTGGGGGTCAATATTCAACATCCTTAAATAAAAGAACTATCAACCCAGAATTTCATATCCAGCAAAACTAAGCTTCATAAACAAAGGAGAAATAAAATCCCTTGCGAACAAGAAATTAGTCAGAGATTTCATCACCACCAGGCCTGCTTTACAAGAGCTCCTGAAAGAAGCACTAAACATAGAAAGGAACAACCAGTAACAGCCACTCCAAAAACATACCAAATGGTAAAGAGCATCAACATAATGAAGAAACTGCATCAACTAACCAGCAAAACAACCAGCTAGCATCAAAATGGCAGTATCAAATTCACACATAACAATATGAACCCTAAATGTAAATGGACTAAATGCCCCAATCAAAAGACACAGACTGGCAAATTGGATAAAAAGCCAAAACCCTTATGTGTGCTGTATCTAGGAAACACATCTCACATGCAAAGATACATAAAGGCTCAACATAAAGGGATGAAGGAAGATTTACCAAGCAAATGGAGAGTAAAAAACAATGCAACAAGAAGAGCTAATGATCCTAAATATATATGCACCCAGTACAGGAGCACCCAGATACATAAAGCAAGTTCTTAATGACTTACACAGAGACTTAGACTCCCCTACAATAATAGTGGGAGAATGTTAACACTCCACTGTCAATATTAGACAGATCAACCAGACAGAAAATTAACAAGGATATCCAGGACTTGAACTCAGACCTGGACCAAGCAAACCTAATAGACATTTACAGAACTCTCCATCCCAAATCTGCAGAATATACATTCTTCTCAGCACCACATCACACCTACTCAAATTGACCACAGAATTGGAAGTAAATCACTCCTCAGCAAATGCAGAAGAATGGAAATCATAACAAATAGTCGCTCAGACCACAGTATAATCAATTAGAACTCAGTATTCAGAAAGTAACTCAGAAATGCACACCTTCATGAAAACTGAACAACTGGCTCTTGAATGTTGACTGAAAGAACAATGAAATGAAGGCAGAAATTAAGATGTTCTTTTAAATCAACAAGAACGAAGACACAATGTACCAGATCTGTGGGACACATTTAAAGCAGTGTCTAGAGGAAAATATATAGCAACAAATGCCCATATGAGAAGCAAGGAAAGATCTAAAATCTACACCCTATCATCAAAATTGAAAGAGCCAGAGGAGCAAGATCAAAAAAACTCAAAAGCTAGCAGAAGACAAGAAATAACTAAGATCAGAGCAGAACTGAAGAAGATAGAGACACAAAAAAACCTACAAAAAAATCAGTAAATCTAGGAGCTTGTTTTTAAAAAGATCAACAAAATAGACCACTATCCAGATTAGTAAAAAAGAAAAGAGAGAAGAATCAAATAGATGCAATAAAAAAAATGATAAAAGAGATATCACCACAGATTCCACAGAAATACAAACCACCACCAGAGATTAAACAAACAGCTCTATGCACATAAACCAGTAAACCTGGAAAAAATGGATAAACTCCTGGACACTTGCTTCCTCCCAAGCCTAAAACAGGAAGAAGTCGAAACCCTGAATAGACCAATAACAAGGGCTAAAGTTGAGGCAGCAATTCATAGCCTACCAACCAAAAAAAGCCCAGGTCCAGATGGGTTTACAGCCAAATTCTCCCAGACATACAAAGAGGAACTGGTACCATTCCTTCTGAAACTATTCCAAACAATCCAAAAAAAGGGAATCCTTCCCAAATCATTTTATAAGACCAACATCATCCTGATACCAAAACCTAGCAGAGACTCAATAAGAAAAGAAAACTTCAGGCCAATATCCATGATGAATATAGATGCAAAAATCTTCAATAAAATACTGGCAAACCGATTGCATCAGTACATCAAAAAGCTTATCCACCATGATCAAGTAGGATTCATCCCCGGGATGCAAGGCTGGTTCAACATACGCAAGTTTATAAACGTAATTGACCACATAAACAGAACCGAAGACAAAAACCACATGATTATCTCAATAGACACAGAGAAGGTCTTTGACAAAATTCAACAGCCCTTTATGCTAAAAAACCTCAATAAACTAGGTATTGATGGAATGTATCTCAAAATAATAAAAGCTATTTACGACAAACCCACAGCCTATAATCATACTGAATGGGCAAAAACTGGAAGTATTCCCTTTGAAGTCTGGCTTCAGATGCCCTCTCTCACCACTCCTATTCAATATAGTATTGGAAGTTCTAGCCAGAGCAATCAGGTAAGAAAAAGAAAGAAAGGGTATTTGATTAGGAAAGGAGGAAGTCAAATTGTCTCTATTTGCAGAGGACGTGATTGTGTATTTAGAAGATCCCATTGTCTCAGCCCAAAATCTCCTGAACCTGATAAGCAACTTCAGCAAAGTCTCAGGATACAAAATCAATGTATTAAAATCACAAGCATTCCTATATACCAATAACAGATCTAAAGAGAGCCAAATCAAGAATGAACTGCCATTCACAATTGCTACAAAGAGAATAAAATACCTAAGAAAGCAACTAACAAAGAATATAAAGGATCTCTTCAAGGAGAAATACATACCACTGCTCAATGAATTAAAAAAGGAAACAGATGGAGAAACATTCCATGCTCATGGTTAGGAAGAATCAATATTGTGGAAATGGCCATACTGCCCAAAGTAATTTATAGATTCAATGCTATCCCCATCAATCTACAAATGACCTTCTTCACAGAACTGGAAAAAACCACCTTAAACTTTATATGGAACCAAAAGGGAGTCTACATAGCCAAGTCAATTCTAAGCAAAAAGAATGAAGCTGGAGGCATCACACTACCTGACTTCAAACTATACTACAAGGCTACAGTAATCAGAAAATAGACAAATGGGACCTAATTAAACTCCAGAGCTTCTGCACAGGTAAAGAAACATTCATTAGAGTGAATTGGCAACCAACAGAATGGGAAAAAATTTTTGCAATTGGCCGGGCGCGGTGGCTCAAGCCTGTAATCCCAGCACTTTGGGAGGCTGAAGCGGGTGGACAAGGTCGACAGAGAGAGACCAACCTGGTCAACATGGTGAAACCCCGTCTCTACTAAAAATACAAAAAATTGGCTGGGCATAGTGGCGCGTGCCTATAATCCCAGCTACTCAGGAGGCTGAGGCAGGAGAATTGCCTGAACCCAGGAGGCGGACGTTGCAGTGAGCCGAGATCGCACCATTGTACTCCAGCCTGGGTAACAAGAGCAAAACTCCGTCTCAAAAAAAAAATAATAATAATTAATTAATTAATTAAAATTTTTGCAATCTACCCATCTGACAAAGGGCTAATATCCAGAATCTACAGAGAACTAAAACAAATTTACAAGAAAAAAAACAAACAAACAAGGCCATTCAAAAGTGGGTGAAGGATATGAACAGACGCTTTATGAAAGAAGACATATATGAGGCCAACAAACACATGAAAAAAAACTCATCATCACTGCTTATTAGAGAAATGCAAATCAAAACTACACTGAGATACCATCTCACGCCAGTTAGAATGGCAATCATTAAAAATTCTGGAGACAACAGATGCTGGAGAGGATGTGGAGAAATAGGAACACTTTTACACTGTTGGTGGGAGTAAATTAGTTCAACCATTGTGGAAGACAGTGTGGCGATTCCTCAAGGACCTAGAAATAGAAATTCCATTTGACCCAGCAATCCCATTACTGGGTATATATCCAAAGGATTATAAATTTTTCTATTATAAGGACACATGCACACAAATGTTCAGCACTGTTTACAATAGCAAAGACTTGGAACCAACCCAAATGCCCATCGATGATAGACTGGACAGGGAAAATGTGGCACATATATACCATGGAATACTATGCAGTCATAAAAAAAGAGTTCATGTCCTTTTTAGGGACTTGGATGAACCTGGAAACCATCATTCTCAGCCAACTGACACAAAAACAGAAAATCAAGCCCCACATGTTCTCACTCATAGGCAGGTGTTGAACAATGAGAACACATGGACACAGGGAGGAGAGCATCACACACTGGGGTCTATGTGGGGGAACTAAGGGAGGGACAGTGGGGCCTGAGGAGTTGGGGAGGGATAACACAGGGAGAAATGCCAGATATAGGTGATGGGGAGGAAGGCAGCAAACCACACTGCTATGTGTGTACCTATGCAACAATCTTACATGTTCTTCACATGTACCCCAAAACCTAAAATGCAATTTAAAAAAATAGTAAAAATAATAATAATAATGCTTTGTGAGAGTTGTATACTAGACTTGCTCTTACCAGCTCATGAGAGCTCATCATTCAATTTCAATTCAATTCAATCAGGAGTTTATGACCTGATTGATGTTCTGTTGGTGGAAGTGATTACACAACAGAAATGGGCAAATATTATTAATTAGGGCTTCCTCCCACCTCAACACATAAGTTACTTGTTAAATATTTACCATAAACCACTGATACTATTAACTCTGTCTTGGAGTAAAGAAACGGATACTTGAGGTGAGGTTGGAATTAAAAACCTGCTGAGGTCCACACAGTAAATGGTAGCTAAGCTAAGAATTTCAGCACCTAGATATGTGTGCAAGGTTAGCCACCACATTGATCTGGTATATGGTGATTACACTGATCTTGATTATTTGGGCATGTAGAAATAGATTAAAAAGAAGAGAGAGGTCATGCAATATTGGATAATTTTGGTTTTTAAAGGCAGTTTAAGGATTAGATTTTAAATACCTGGACTGAGTGTTATTTAAGTAGACACATAATAATTACCTTGCCACTCCTTGTTTTATGCTTGGGATTTACGTTAAAAAAAAAAAAAAAAAAAAAAAAAAAACCTGATGATAAAAGCATCAGATGCTCTGTGCTCTGTGATATCTGCATAGAAAATTTCTTATAGAGATCCTTGTAATTATCTTGCCCAGACACATTGCAGAAGGAGAATTATGCCCAGTATTTTCTGCTAAGCAGAGTTTGGGGGCACTGTTTAGAGTACTTTACCTAACAATTAAAATGTTTCGACTTACAGCATTACTAAATGAGGCCTCATAAAGTTATAGAAGGCAATAGGACCAGTCATAAAAGAATTCTACTTCTCTTGAGTGCAATAAATAATTAAAACATTATTGAGTGTACATTTTGTATCTGGTAATATTTTAAATGATTGATATTTTAATCACTTTGATCTTTGTAATAAACTTATTTTTAGAGTATAAAAGAACTTAGTTAGGAATTCCTAAGCTAGAATGGGGAGAAGGAAAGTTGCCAGTTGTTCCTCCTCTCCTCAATCTTGCCATAATAGCTAAATCACTCCTACATCCCAAGTGGAGTTAAGCTATCTCACTACAAAAAATATAATTTGAATATACAGCAACAGTTTTATACAATATTCAAATAAAAAAATACAGCTTTCTTTACTTGAGATTTTTCTCTGTCAGATGCAAAATAAAGATCAGAGTAGGCAAGCAGAAGGGCCATGCTTATATTAGGCGTCCCTTTCATTTCACTCCAGACCATGATGAATACCCAGCGCCAGCTGAACTCATGACCAACCCGAGAAAAAACAGGGCTCATTAACAGAAGGATCACAAGTCTATAAGACAAAACAATTTTTAGAATGTTATACTTTCATAGGAATTTCTTTCCATTTCACTCTATTCTAATCTACTCCCTGTAAAATTTCTAACTCTCAAGCAAATGAGACATCTTTCACACACTGTTGACATGGCACCAAAGAAAGGCAGCAGGTATTCCATAGAGAGACATGCCAAGAGAATGGCATTATTCTTTGCTTCTTTCTACTAGGTGAGTAGCAGAGTAACTCTACATCATCTTTGAGCAGTGCTCCTTCGGGAGGAAAAAAAAAAGTTCGAGATGTGTTGTGCATGAATTCTGAATCCCCTCCCCAAATAAAAATGAATCTAATAAATAAGAAATGAGAAAATCTTCTCTGTTTCTTTTTCTTTATAGATTTTAATCTTGATGAATTGGTCCAATATTGGCCAGGTCTTTTAAAATTGTTTTTTCCTTCACCTTCCTATGTTCCTATGTTTTATACTAATTTTATCTGATAATTTGGGAAATAATTTCCTTTTACTTGACACTAGCTGCCTTGCCTTCAAGAATTCAACTAGATGGAAGTAGAATGTCAACCATTTGACTGATGGAGATTAAAGAACTATGAGACTCTAGTTATGGTGGTTTTTCCCACTCTATGCTATCTCTCCTTTTCAGGTACATGGACAGACTTTTTCTACCTCTTAACAGTGGAAAAATAAACTACAAAAGTTACTTGAGAAAAAAAAGATTTTTGCAAAGCGGGCTTCCCTATGATTTTTAAAAAGCAATTTCTAACTATAATTTTTAATAGAAAATTATATAATATTGAACAAAAACAGTATTTTTATTTATAATAGTTACTTAACCATGAAATGCCATACAAAAACACTGGACAAAATAGTAAAATGTTAATTGTGTTTTTTTCTAATTAAAAAATATACAGCGTTTGCATTGCTTTGAAATTTAGTTAAAAGCCAAAAAAAAAAAAAAAAAATACTAAGCATTTATTTTCTGATGACCCTTGGAAAATTTTAGTCAATTTTTCAATCTAAAAGATGATCTTCAAACTTAATTATCTATAAATGGAAAAATGTTAGTGGTGTTCTTACCTTAAAACAATCAGTGTGAAGTAGATATTTAATGTATAGTATATATCAGAAAATTTTATATACAAATATACATGTGCAGGAATTAGAAGTCCAGAGAAAGTAAACACCATAAGAAAAGCAACAAATGACAGACAATTCCAGAATCTGCATTTTTCAGAAAAAATAAAAATATTTATAATTAGACATACTTATTACAAGGCTTATCTATGTGAATCATTGTGCTAATCATTTTCAAAAAATGAATAAAACATTTACAAACAACTTTGACTTATAGCTGAAAAAGATGAAAAGTTATTAAATGATTTTATACAAAAGAAATGACCTGGGTAAAGAGGAACTGCAAATATGAGATGGGTGAGGGTCAGTAAAAGATCATAGAATTAATGAATTTTAGTCTCCGTGGCTGAAGAATTGTTAGAATTTAGGCACTAGAGGGCATACAGTGAAAAGATAGGAAATAGTACACCTTCTCTATTAAAGAGTTAACATGGACCTGTTAGTGGTTGTTTTGAGATGTTAGGATTTAACATTATTATCTTAGATTTCCACTTTCTTCAAGAGTAGAAGTTGGTATATACCATATTTTAGTAAGATTCTTGCAATTGAGTTTATTTGTACAAGTAGTTATTTGTACAACTATAGGAGTGGGTGGCTGAAGAGGGGTGGTGGACATACTTAAACAAGGAGAGAAGATCCAGGAATTCAAAGATGAGGGAGTAGAAGGATTAACTGTATGAATATTGACATCACAAAGAATGGTGATAGAGTAATAATGGAGAGTAAGACAGGAACTAAAATCTTCACAAAATGGAGTGTGACTTAGAGTTCTATAAATAACCACAACCAACAGGTAGATGATATATTCTGACGGCACGAGCTTCAAAATCGGATTCTCCTAAGAAGGTAGGAACTAGAATGATTTAGAAATCACTCTGAGGTTCAGAGAGATCACCTACTTCAATTGTAGTTTCTGTACTAGGAATGCAAGTGAGAGAGACATCACAACTTATAAGGAATGAAGAATGAAGAGAAGTAATATATTTGAAGATCCAGCTTACAGTTGGAGCAAGAAGATGAGGAAAGCCTTCAGAATCACTGCCCATATATATAATTAATACATTTTAAATTCTTCCCACAACTGTGGTCCATTTAATCTTGCCTAAGTACAAGTACAATTGACTTCCATTGTAATTGGCATGGAATTTCACAGAAGTGCTCCAGAATCCTACAAGACCCTTTATCTTTTAAGCTTATTACTTCAGAATTAATTCTATCTTCTATAACGTTGTCCCATAACTCCAAAAACCATGGTTTACTTTTAGAATGTTTGTTAACACATATTTTGTCATTATCTGGTTCAGGTCCAGTTCCCACCCTAGGTACTGAAGCATTACGGAGTGCTCTTCCTCTAGGCTGATAACTACTCACCCCTCAGCTGAGTTCCCTTGAGCAAGGCACAATTTGCACTTTTCCACCCATAGTCTTGCTTACATTTAGATTGGCCATATTTTCTTTTAGAACACTGCTAATCCTCTTCAAATGCCCTGGCTAACTCTTTGGATTTGCTTTACACAGCATCTTATTGTCCTTAAAATACTTAAGTTTTTTCTTTTTTTTTTTTTTTTGCATTAAGTTCAGCTGAATTAAACGTAATTTTAAAATATTGCATTAAAATATTAAAATATTATTCCTCAATTACTGTACTTTTGATACCCTCTTAGTAGTGGGTACAAGATTTTATATAGGAAATTATTGAGCAGATAATCAGAGACTTAAGGAATTAGCAGGGAAACAGAATCAGCATGCACTCAAGGTAAGGTTATGGATTTGCTTTCAACTGGAAGATTCAAAGGAACTGGTGAGAAAAAATAAAATCTAGGAAAGGTTTTTAGTTGGGTAGTTTTTAAGTCTTTGAAAATCTTACTTTGACCATGTAGATGTAGATATGGTTACTATTATAATATTATTGCTTCCAGTGTATGAAATAAAATGAAAAAGTACTAGCCACTTACTCAAGAAGAAATGCTTCAGCTCCTGCTTTAAAACTTGTAGAATTTAGAAGAAGTCCCACAATGGCCAGAGTAAATATTCCTGACATTCCAACTAACTCACCTATTTTTTTAAAAAGAAATAAAGTATTAATTTAACATCAACAGCAGCACAAATTTTACCAGAGTTACAAGTATCAGATGTTGTGACAGTACCATGACTTTAGAGAGAGGCAACTTCACTTGATTTCAGCTGAAAAATATTGCAAATTATTACCACCACTCCATGTCCTTTTTCTTCCTCCAACTTATACCCAATTGTATTATAAAGTCTACAATGGACACCTTTGCACTGCTTCACATACCTCACTGAAGTTAGAGCACCCTTTAGAGGTCTGATTGTTTCAGATGGGTTCTGGAGGATTGAAGTAAAAATCAGCTGATGATATCTTTATGAACTTGCCTACAACTTACGTCTCTTTCTTAGCAGACGTAGTTCTAGCTATTAAGTAAATATTGAAATATTTGTTCTTAATACTAAAGAATATTGTAGACATGCTACTTTTATCATGAAATTGTCATCCATACTTTGACTAACTGTGTTTCTTTGACTTACTTTGTATTTCTAAGTTAACAATAGTTTTATTTTAATTACTATAGGCCCATTAAATGTTTTAATACCTTTCTGGTAGGGAAAGTTCTCTACTTTAAAAAAAAATTGTCTTGTCTATTTTCACACATTAATTTTTCTAGATGAACTTTTGAAACTGTTTTCGTGAAATTGTAGATGGGCACAGTGGCTCATACCTATAATTCCAGCACTTTGGACAGTAGGTGGGACCATTGCTTGAGCCCAGGAGTTCAAGACTGGCTTAGGCAACTTAGTGTGACCCTGTGTCTACAAAATATTTAAAATATTGGCTGGGTTTGGTAGCACTTGCCTATAGTACCAGCTACTCTGGAGGCTGAGGTGGGAAAATTGCTTAAACCTGGTAGGTTGAGGCTGCAGTAAGCCATGATCATACCATGGTATTCCAGAGCCTGGGCAACGGAGCAAGAGTCTGTTTCTGAGAGAGAAAAAGAGAGAGAGAGGAGAGAGGAAAGAGGAAGAGAGAAAGAAATTTTAAAACCCCCCAAAATTATATGATTGTTTGATTTGGACTGTAATACATTTTAATTTAGTGAAATTAATACTATTATTATATTTTTGAGTTTTCCCTTCTAGAGGCGGAAAATTACAAGTTTTCTATTTTTTATTATAGTCCTGGCTAAAAATGGTAACAAAAGCAGAATCATTATTGAATCATGAACAAAGAAGAAATCATAGACATAGATTCTTTGAAATGATCAAGCCCCGGATGAGGTATTATATCTTGTTAGGTGATGGTGAAATATTTACAATGAGTATCTTGAAGATACTAATTATACAAACATGAAGCCAGGTCACAGGAAAATCTTTTTACATTAAATTTATATTTATTCTTTATCTTGATTTCATGGAATTATGTCCTGGCAGGTTTCTTCCTAAAATGTTTATTGAGACATCTTGACTCTAAAAGTTTAAAATTATTTCCTTGGGTGTAATCTTTAATTGTGAAACTAGGGTTACTTATTAAAAACAATGTTAGAGTAATGACTTACAAAGAGACTTAGACTCCCACACAATAATAGTGGGAGACTTTAATACCCCTTTGTCAATATTAGACATATCAACGAAACAGAAAAAAAAAACAATGTTAGAGGAAATTATATTTGTTGGAATATTATTTAGGAATTTAAGTATACACATGAATACTAGTATATGAGGAACCTACCTGAATTAACTGATCATTCTCTCACTGCCTGTTAATTCATTAGCTTGATTCTGTAACCCTCAGTATATTATAATTGGATTTAATCAACTGATTAATTCATTAGGAACCCTCGAGATCCTCTGTTCTGCCTTTTCCTCCTCAGAGGGAAAATAATACATTCCCATTACTCTAGCATTTCTGAAGAGAAGTTTTTCTGTGCTTCAATTTATTCAAATTATGTATTTCTTAGTGACTTTTATAATTTTCTGTGTATAGTTCAAAACTACTTGTTAAATTTATTGATATTTTATAACTTTATATCAATATAAAAAAATCAAATTTTCCTATTTTCTAGCTAGTTACTGCTGGCTGATGAAGATACCATCAATGGTTTTGGATAACTTTATCTCATATTAAACTATTAAAGGGTCTTGCTGACTTTGTTTACCAATTAATTTTGTTGAATTTTCTATACGATATAAAATACTGTGATTAATGGTGAGAAGGGAGATGCCCCTGCCTCCTTCTACTTCCCGTCTCCACCTCCTCCCACTCCTCCCCTCTGGATGAGAAGGGTGAAAAAAAAAAGAAGTAAAATACCAAAGAGCTTGAATCTGTGGTCAGGTGACTTGCTGATGCCACTGATCAGGCCATAAAGAGGCCCAAGGACTGAGAAGAAGACTCCCTTTTTGGTTCCTAGTGTCTCTACTATCTATAAGCCTTGAAAGAGTTGCAAATGAATGTTATCACTACTGGCCAGACACTGGGTCACGTCCCCCACATTTGTACGACCCAGGCTCCCTCCTGGAAACACCTCTGCTGACTAATAATTTACTGCCTTTGTCTTGTCTCTGTAAGCCCCTCCCCTGTCTGCCCCTGCTCTTGCTGCATATGAACTAGCAAATCAATGAAGCCAAAAGATTGTAAGGTCAAAGTCCAGCCAATGGACAATGGCACAGTTTTGCCTCAGTTTTCCCTTTAGTGTTGTAAGCCTATAAAAGAGGAAAGAAGCTGCTTCTAGGGGAGCTCGGTGAGTAAGGCTTTAGGTCCCACAGCTCCTGGCTGAATAAAAAGCCATTTCCTTCCTCAGTTCGGTGTTCAAGAGGTTTGTTTCCAGCCACTTTTGCTTTAATGTAACCATTTTTTTTTTCTTTTAAAATATGTATAAATTTCCCTCCTTACTGCATTAGCTAGAGCTTTCATAATTATTTTTATCATGAATGTGAGACTATGCACCATTGTCTTATCCCTAAATTTAACAGAAAGACATAGTACAGGTGTGGTAAGTAGGTATTATCTGGTATGTCAACTCCAAATCATATGAAGGGCTGTCAGAAGAGCTTAATTAAATGTGATTCTGAGGCTGTATCAGGAAACAGTGGTATGGTTAATTATTAATATCTACCATACTCCTGTGAGGAGGTGATTGTGGGACATGGATTAATAATAATGACAGATTTTCTAACATTTAGCTTTACTTGATATGTAACTTTTATTTTGATTGCCTTTTTGATCCAAGAATTACCAAGACAAAATATCTAATTTACAGGTTGAAACTGCCCACCTCTGCCTTTTTGTTAGACAGATGGCTTCTCTCTTTGTTGCCCAGGCTGGATTGTGATCATAGGTCACTGCAACTTCAAATTCCTGGGCTCAAGTAATCCTCCCACCTCACCCTCCTGAGTAGCTGGGACTACGGACATGTACCACCACATATAGCTAGTTTTAAAATTTTTTGTAGAGATGGGGGTCTCACTATCTTGCCCAGACTCGTGAAATCTTGGGCTCAAGTGATCTTCCTGCCTCAGCCTCCCAAGGTGCTAGGATTACAGGCATGAGCCATGCCACCTGGCAAGAGCCCTCTTTTTGTAGTTCATATTTAATTTAATTGTATCATAGTTGAACAATGTTTGAAATCTTATTGAAATGTTCTTCAACTTAATTTCTACAAATTGTCTAGAGGTATATGTAAAGGATACACATTCTGTTTTGAGGGGTAAAACTCTATATGTCTTATAACCCAAACTTATAAGATATTTAAATATTTTTATAGCCATAATTTTTTGTTCAATTAGTCATGAAATTCTCTGGGAAAGGCACAGTAAATTATCTTTCTGTAATGACAGTGTTGTCAAATCCTTTCTTTTATAATGGTATTTGCTAATACTGGTACATTATTTTCTGTTGTATATTCATATTTTTCTCTGGATAGATTTTAATAAAAATATTCTTTACAGATCAATTGAATATTTTTACTAACTTTTGCCTGGTATGTATATTCACATATATTTATTTTAAAGTTTTCTATGTCATTTTACTTTAGGCATAGGCCCCTCACTTACAAATATAAAAGATGAGATACAGAGTTGAAAAGATGAGACTCATATGACTGATATCATCACCAAAAACAGTTGACATCCACCATTGAATCAGCTTTGAACTTAGAATTCCGAACCAGAAACTTGCTATAATATATGAACAAACTGCACTCACAATGCTTTGAGCTACAAGAAAGAGGAGTAAATAAGAAATAGTTAATAGAATATGCCCTTAATTTTAATTGATATTCTGGGTTAATTTTTCTTTTGGTCATTATCTTTAATTGCCACAATGAACATGAGAGTGCAGATATCCCAGGGGCGACATATTGATTTCAATTCCTTTGGATATATACCCAAAAGTGGGATTATTAGATCATACAGTAGAGTTCTACTTTTAGGTTTTTGAGTAACTTCCACATTGTTTTCCATAATAGCTGGCACTCTGCAATTCCTCTGCTTACAAGCAGTATTCTTTGCCACTGTAGATGGCTAGTAACTCACACTTCCTCCCTTACTGACAGCTTTCTACGTTGCCTGCATGAGATGATACAGTCCCAGAGCAAAGGGAAGAGAAGATGCCTCCTCTCACTACTAGTAGATGCACTACTTGGCTTATCTTCTAAGCTCATCTTCATCACATAAGAAATTTCTCATCCTGGTTGTCTGGCATTCTGGTTCAGCCAGAATTCCAGGAATGTGGAATGGTGCTCCCATAAGCAACTTCATGAAGAGTCTCAACCCAGCCTCACGACAAATATGTAACTAACATTAAATAAGTAATGTGTAATAGTGCTTTGTAAAGAGTAAGTCATTAAACCAATACTCACCATTATATTCCTACAAATATAACTTACGGTAGGATATTACAAAATACATGCCAGCTTTCAGAAAATACAGGATTCTGATGTTAAAAAATTTAGCTAAAAAAAAAAAGATCCTTACCTAAGGTTTGGTTCCTTTCACTGTATAGTCCTTTATTAAAATCCATAATGCTAGTAAATGTAATTGATGATAGAACAGAGGTCATCAGACTTTCTCCATTAATTAAATTGGTGAGGCTTCTAGAAAGCCCTATGTATGTTGAGGGGGGAAAGATGTTTTTTAAAGTGAGAAAAACATTAAATATTACATATTAAAGAATAAAATTTTCTTAGCAACTTTAAGTATGGTCCTATGGATTTACTGTAAGTTTAGACCATTATAATTGGCACTACATTAATTATGGCCCATTATGTTTATGTAAGTGAGATAAAGTTCTCATTCCTTGCTTCAAAGCACAAAGGAAAACATGAAATTTCTTTTTTTTTTTTAAATTCAGTGAGTTTTTCTGTATAAATACTGCATAATAAATCAGATATATTTAAGGCAAGACAAAAAGCGATTGAGGGATAAAGTAAATTTACAAACCAAAGCTTTATAACATTACAACCAAACAAAGTATTAAGGCAATTGTTCACATAATCTAGCTAGACTTAGAAATTATCGGACTTTCTCATTCATTCTGTCCAATGGCTTTAGAAATCAATCACCATGAATGGAGAGTTTCTGACATTACTCACTTCCATTCAAATTTTCCTCTATTTATAATGATATTCTAAGTTTAAGTATCTATCAGTTGTCCTTTTCCTCTGCCATTAAATGTGCATGTAGTGATAAAACTACAACTTTGAGCATCTATAGTGATTTTCTAAAAGCCATAGGAGGAAATGTTATCATAGATTAAAATGCTTTGTGTGAATCAAGCACTCTATAACTGTAATCACAACCTAACTACAATTAGTATGCCAACAGAAGAGAAGAAACACCAAGGCTGTTCCTGTGTGGCTCAATTGCCTGGGTCATCCCATTCTTCACCTCTTCCTGTATTTACGCCCTGTGCTGTAAAATTCACCAAAAAGATCCACTTTGTTTTGTTATGAAATTTGATGAGAGCAGAAAGATTTCTGCCTCTTCCCTGACTCCTGTCATCACCATGACAGCACTCCTCTGTAGGAATGTAAGAGATACATGAAGGAAAGGTACATCTTCCAAACTAAGGCCATTCTGGATCACTTAGTCCCCAGATGTCCACCAGCTGATTACAGATTCACTAGTGAATCTAGCAACATCAGCAGAACCCAGCCCATATCATCAGAACTGCTGGATTCATGAGAAATAATAAATAATTGTTGTTTTAAGCCACCACATTTGGAGTTATTACTCAGCAAAACCTAACTGATATTGTATAATTATTTCATTTTAGAAAATAGAATTATGGCAAAATGTAAATATTCAGAAATACATGGCATAGGAGGAGTCAAAGGACCACAAAAAGCTCAAGACAATGTGAATGTACTTATGGATTCTACTGATAATCCCAAGAAAATTTTTATTGAAACAAACAAACAAACAAATATATATATATATATACACGTGCACGCACACACATTTCTAAATCTTATAAATAATGCTTTGTAAACTCAGGATCAATGCTGTCAAAAAGAAATTACTTTTTAAAAAGTCTTTTTGAAAGATACCAAGTGAGGAGAGAAACAAAATTCTCAAAGTAATGGCAAGATGGACAAATTTTATGAAAACACACTTGCAGAGGATTCAAGATGAACAATTAGGAGCAGCCCAGAATTGCAGCTCCCAGCAAAAGAATGGAGGGTGAGTGGATGCCGCATTTCCAGATGGACTTTTACTGCCCACAGACCAGGAGATTCCCAGGCAGAGGAGCACCATGGGTCACCAGCACGGCTATTTTGGCTGGCACGGTGGGTCTCTTCACAAAATACAAGGGTCCAGGCACCATTTTAGC
The DNA here is from genome assembly GCF_048565385.1 of Saimiri boliviensis. Classification (NCBI taxonomy): domain Eukaryota; kingdom Metazoa; phylum Chordata; class Mammalia; order Primates; family Cebidae; genus Saimiri; species Saimiri boliviensis. The sequence continues at coordinate 38,771,216 of NC_133456.1, read as the reverse complement.
CATTCAGCTGATAAAAAGGGGAATGAAACAGGGAGCCAGGCCAGGAGATTCCCGAGCAAAAAAGTGCCACGAATCTCCATGCGGCTGTTTCAGCTGGTGTAGTGGGTTGCGGCATGGGAATTAACACAGATCCTGGTGCCTTTTGAACAGGTAACTGGAATACTTGGGAGACAGAGTCACCCATTCAACTGACAAAAAGGGGACTGAAACAGGGAGGCAGGCCAGGAAAATCCCCGGTGAAAAAGCACGACGAGCCCCCAGTGCAGCTGTTTTAGCCAGCTCAGTGGGTCTCTGCACAAATATCACACAAATCCGGGCACCTTTTCAACTGGGGACTGGAACGCCTGGGAGACAGAGTTGCCCATTCAACTGAAAAAAAGGGGACTGAAACAGGGAGCTAGACCAGGAAATTCCCCAGCAAAAAAGCGCCATGAGCCTCCACTGGCTGTTTCAACTGGTGCAGCAGGTCTATGCATAAGAAATCAAACAAATCCGGGTGCTATTTCAACTGGAGACTGGGACACCTGGGAGACAAGAGTCACCTATTCAACTGAATAAAAAGGGGGTCTGAGGCAGGGAGCCAGGTGATGAGGCTTGGCCAGTCCCACCCCCACAAAAAACAGCAATCTTAAATGCTCTGGATTGAGAGTTTCACAGCAAGCACAGCTGAACTTGGGATGGTCCAGCTTGTGGGAGAGGGGCATCCGCCATTACTGAGGCAGTCCACCACTACTGAGGTAGTCCTCCATTACACAGAGAGTCTGCCATTACAGAGGTGGGCCAACATTGCTGAGGCAGTTCTAACAATACCCCGATAAACAGGACTGCAGGGAAGTTTATAAGGCAGCTGGGCAAAGCCCACAGCAGCTGAGCAAAGCCTCTGCAGGCAGACTGTGACTAGGCTGCCTCCTCACAGGGCAGGGCAGCTCTGAAAAAAGGCAACAGCACAACAGAAACTTATAAATAAAGCCCTACCTCCCTGGAACAGAGCACCTGGGGGGGAAAAAGTGTATGAGTTCTGCTGCAGCAGAATAAATGTACCTGCCCAGCAGCTCTGAATGGAACAACGGACTTCACAGCTCAGCACTTGAGCTCCTATAAAGGACAGACTGTCTCCTCAAGCAGCTCCCCAACCCCCATATATCCAAAGAGTTACCTCATAAAGGAGAGCTCAGACTGACATCTGACAGGTATCCTTCTGGAAAAAAGATAGCAGAGGAAGAAACTGGCAGTAACCCTTACTGTTCTGCGGTGACTGCAGGTGATAGCCAGGCAAGCAGGGCCTGGAGTGGACCTCAGCAGTCCTATAGCAGAGGGGCATGACTGTTAGAAGGAAAACTAGGAAAGAGAAAGAAATAACAGAACATCCACTCAGAGACCCCATCTGAAAGTCAACAACTACAAAGAACACAGGAAGATAAATCCACAAAGACGGGAAGAAACCAGTGCATAAAGAATGACAATACCCAAAACTGAAATGCCTCTCCTCCTCCAAGGGATCACAACTCCTCACCAGCAAGGGAACAAGGCTGGATGGAGAATGAGTCTGATGAATTGACAGAAACAGGCTTCATAAGTTGGGTAATAAGAAACTTCTAAGAGCTAAAAGAACATGTTCTAACCCAATGCAAAGAAACTAAGAACCTTGAAAAAAGGTTTGATGAAATGCTAACAAGAATAAACAGCTTGGAGAGGAATATCAGTGAATTGATGGAGCTGAAAAACACAGCACAAGAACTTCATGAAGCATATATAACAACCGAATTGACCAAGCAGAAGAAAGGATATCAGAGATTGAAGATCAACTCAATGAAATAAAATGAGAAGGTAATATTAGAGAAAAAAAGGGTAAAAAGAAATGAACAAAGTGTCCAAGAAATATGGGACTATGTGAAAAGACCGAATCTATGTTTGATAGGTGTACCTGAATGTGATGGAGAGAATGAATCCAAGCCGGAAAATACTCTTCAGGATACTATCCAGGGAAACTTTGCCAACCTACCAAGGTAGGCCAATAATCAAGTGCAGGAATACAGAGAACACCACAAAGATATTCCTCAAGGAGGGTAACCCCAAGGCACATAATCGTCAGATTCACCAGGGTTAAAATGAAGGAGAAAATGCTAAGGGCAGCCAGAGAGAAAGGTTGGGTTACCCACAAAGGGAAGCCCATCAGACTGACAGTGGATCACTCAGAAGAAACCCTACAAGCCAGAAGAGAGTGAGGGTCAATATTCAATATCCTTAAAACAAAGAACATTCAACCCAGAATTTTATATCCAGCCAAAGTAAACTTCATAAGTGAAGGAGAAATAAAATCCTTTGCAAACAAGAAATTACTCAGAGATTTCATCACCACCAGGCCTGCTTTACAAGAGCTCCTGAAAGAAGCACTAAACATAGAAAGGAACAACCAGTAACAGCCACTCCAAAAACATACCAAATGGTCAAGAGCATTGACACAATGAAGAAACTGCATCAACTAATGGGCAGAACAGCCAGCTAGCATCAAAATGGCAGGATCAAATTCACACATAACAATATGAACTCTAAAGGTAAGTGGGCTAAATGCTCCAATCAAAAGACACAGACTGGCAAATTGGACAAAAAACCAAAATTCATCAGTGTGCTGTATCCAGGAAACCCATCTTACATGCAAGGATACACAAAGGCTCAAAATAAAGGGATGGAGAAAGATTTACCAAACAAATTGAGAGCAAAAAGAAGCAGGAGTTGCAATTCTAGTCTCTGATAAAATAGACTTTAAATCAACAAAGATCAAAAGAGACAAAGAAGGACATTACATAATGGTAAAGGATCAATGAAACAAAAAGAGCTAAGGATCCTAAATATATATGCACCCAATACAGGAGCATCCAGATACATAAAGCAAGTTCTTAAGGATTTACAAGGAGACTTAGACTCCCATACAATAAGAGTGGGAGACTTTAACACCCCACTGTCAATACTAGACAGATCAATGAAAAAGAAAATTAACAAGGATAGCCAGCACTTGAACTCAGACCTGGACCAAGCATACCTAACAGACATTTACAAAACTCTCCACCCCAAATACACAGAATATGTATTTATCTCAGCACCACATCACACCTACTCTAAAACTAACCACATAATTGGAAGTAAATCACTCCTCAGCAAATGCAAAAGAACAGAAATCATAACAAACAGTCTCTAAGACCACAGTGCAATCAAGTTAGAACTCGGGATTCAGAAACTAACTCAGAACCACATGGCTTCATGGAAACTGAACAACTGGCTCTTGAATGTTGACTGAGAAAACAATAAAATGAAGGCAGAAATAAACATGTTCTTAGAAACCAATGAGAATGAAGACACAACATACCAGAATCTCTGGGACACATTTAAAGCAGTGTCTAGAGGAAAATTTATAGCAATAAATACCCACATGAGAAACAAGAAAAGATCTAAAATTGACACCCTATCATCAAAATTGAAAGAGCTGGAGAAGCAAGATCAAAAAAACTCAAAAGCTAGTAGAAGACAAGAAATAACTAAGATCAGAGCAGAAATCAAGGAGATAGAGACATAAAAAACTCTTCAAAAAATTAGTAAATCAAGGAGCTGGTTTTTCAAAATATCAACAAAATACACAGACCACTATCCAGATTAATAAAAAAGAAGAGAGAGAAAAATCAAACAGATGCAATAAAAAACGATAAAGGGGATATCACCACAGATTCCACAGAAATACAAACCATCATCAGAGATTATTACAAACAAGTCTATGCACATAAACTAGTCAATCTGGAAGAAATGGATAAACTCCCGGACACTTACATCCTCCCAAGCCTAAATCAGGAAGAAGTTGAAACCCTGAATAGACCAATAACAAGGTCTGAAGTTGAGGCAGCAATTCATAGCCTACCAACCAAAAAGAACCCAGGTCCAGAGGGGTTCACAGCCGAATTCTCCTAGACACACAAAGAGGAGCTGGTACCATTCCTTCTGAAACTATTCCAAACAATCCAAAAAGAGAGACTCCTTCCCAAATCATTTTATGAGACCAACATCATCCTGATACCAAAACCGGGCAGAGACTCAACAAGAAAAGAAAACTTCAGGCCAATATCCATGATGAACATAGATGCAAAAATCTTCAATAAAATACTGGCAAACCGAGTGCATCAGTACATCAAAAAGCTTATCCACCATGATCAAGTAGTCTTCATCCCAGGGATGCAAGGCTGGTTCAACATACGCAAGTCTATAAACGTAATTCACCACATAAACAGAACCAAAGACCAAAACCACATGATTATCTCAATAGACACAGAGAAGGTCTTTGACAAAATTCAACAGCCTTTATGCTAAAAACCCTCAATGAACTATGTATTGATGGAATGTATCTCAAAATAATAAAAGCTATTTATGACAAACCCACAGCCAATAGCATACTGAGTGGGCAAAAACTGGAAACATTCCCTTTGAAATCTGGCACTAGACAAGGATGCCCTCTCTCACCACTCCTATTCAATATAGTATTAGAAGTTCTAGCCAGAGCAATCAGGCAAGAAAAAGACAGGAAGGGTATTCAATTAGGAAAGGAGAAAGTCAAATTGTCTCTATTTGCAGATGACATGATTGTATATTTAGAAGACCCCATTGTCTCAGCCCAAAATCTCCTGAACCTGATAAGCAACTTCAGCAAAGTCTCAGGATACAAAATCAATGTGCAAAAATCACAGGCATTCCTATATACCAATAACAGACTTAAAGAGAGCCAAATCAAGAATGAACTGCCATTCACAGTTGCTACAGAGAATAAAATACTTAGGAATACAACTAAGAATGTGAAAGACCTCTTCAAGGAGAACTACAAACCACTGCTCTATGAAATAAGAGACGACACTAACAGATCGAGAAATATTCCATGCTCATGGTTAGGAAGAATCAACATTGTGAAAATGGTCATGCTGCCCAAAGTAATTTACAGATTCAACGCTATCCCCATCAAGCTACCAATGACCTTCTTCACAGAACTGGAAAAAAACACCTTAAACTTCATATGAAACCAAAAGACAGCCCCCATAGCTAAGTCAATTCTAAGCAAAAAGAACAAAGCTCGATGCATCATGCTACCTGACTTCAAACTATACTACAACACTACATTAATCAAAACCGCATGATATTGGTACCAAAACAGAGATACAGAACCATGAAACAGAACAGAGGCCTCAGAGCCAACACCACACATCTACAACCATCTGATCTTTCACAAACCTCACAAAAATAAGCAATGGGGAAAGGATTCCCTGTTTAGTAAATGGTGTTGGGAAAACTGGCTAGCCATGTGCAGAAAGCAGAAACAGGACCCCTTCCTGACACCTTACACTAAAATTAACTTCAGATGGAATAAAGACTTAAACATAAGACCAAACACCATAAAAACCCTAGAAGAAAATCTAGGCAAAACCATTCAGGACATAGGCATAGGCAAGGACTTCATGACCAAAACACCAAAAGCATTAGCAACAAAAGCCAAAATAGACAAATGAGACCTAATCAAACTCCACAGCTTCTGCACCGCAAAAGAAACAGTCATTAGAGTGAATTGGCGACCAACAGAATGGGAAAAATTTTTGCAGTCTACCCATCTGACAAAGGGCTAATATCCAGAATCTACAGAGAACTAAAACAGATTTACAAGAAAAAAACAAGCCTATTCAAAAGTGGGCGAAGGATATGGACAGATGCTTTATGAAAGAAGACATATATGAGGCCAAGAAACACATGAAAAAATGCTCATCATTATCGGCCATTAGAGAAATGCAAATCAAGACTACACTGAGAGACTGTCTCACATCAGTTAGAATGGCGATCATTAAAAAATCTGGAAACAACAGATGCTGGAGAGGATGTGGAGAAATAGGAACACTTTTACACTGTTGGTGGGAGTCATTCAACCATTGTGGAAGACAGGGTGGCAATTCCTCAAGGACCTAGAAATAGAAATTCCATTTGATCCAGCAATCCCGTTACTGGGTATATATCCAAAGGATTATAAATCGTTCTACTATAAGGACACATGCACATGAATGTTCATTGCAGCACAGTTTACAATAGCAAAGACCTGGAACTAAGCCAAATGCCCATCAAAGATAGACTGGACAGGGAAAATGTGGCACATATACACCATGGAATACTATGCAGCCATAAAAAATGATGAGTTTGTGCCCTTTTTAAGAACATGGATGAACCTGGAAAACATGATTCTCTGCAAACTGACACAAGAACAGAAAATCAAACACTGTATGTTCTCACTCATAGACAGGTGTTGAACAATGAGAACACATGGACACAGGGAGGGGAGCATCACACACTGGGGTCTGTCAGGGGGAAACAGGAGAGGGAGAGGGGAGGGTGGGGGTTTGGGGAGGGATAACATGGGGAGAAATGCCAGATATAGGTGATGGGGAGGAAGGGAGCAAATCACACTGCCATGTGTGTACCTATACAACAATCTTTCATGTTCTTCACATGTATCCCAAAAAGAAAAATACAATTAAAAAAAAAAGAAAATAGACTTGCAAGATACTCTGCATAAATTAAGTTCAACAATCCCAAGGTAGAAAATCAGTGGTATACTAGATTACAAGATAACAAAGTTAGACAAGTTAAAAACCTATGCTTTAGAACATAGGTATTTAAAACATCACTTTTCTTAACAATTTCCTCTTATTGGAGCTAAAATACTTTCTCATAGCACTCTTGTAAACAAGAGTGAAATCAGCTCTCAGGTATCATAAGAGTCTCTCAAATATAGAGAAAAGGCTGGCACTGACAGTCACAAGGAGGCAGGGATATGGGCTGAGAGTATGGGGAGGAAGACAAGAACCCAGGGTTGGGTGGCAGATGTTGGCATCTTCTTCTAAAGTGTCATCTCACTCTCTTAATGTCCTTTGTCTTGAAGGCTCAGCTCTCATTTATCAACATATTTACACTTGATGTGTCTCTCTGACTCCATTTCTACTTGCCCCAGATAGCTATTTCCCCTTTAGCTGGCTACAAAGTGAAATTAAAATGGAAAAGGGTATGTGTGTTGTGTGTGTGCAAATATGTGCAAATATGGGTGTTCCATATTAATATTCTATTTTAAAGCAATTTTTCTAGTTCTCATTAAAAAACGATGGAGGGGGACAACTAAGTTATTGTTTTTCTTATATGAGACTGTTGCATTCTTTTGCTTTTCTGGGCTAAATGGAAGTGGTATTTTACTTTTAAATACAGACTTATTTTTCTTAAAGTAGTATACAATCAGAACACTATATGATTGGTGATTTTACCATTTTTTGACTTTTTAGACTTTCAGATGTAAAGATGACAATGACTCCAAAGGCAAAATATTTTTAAAATGGCATTGTCCTAATGATTCTTTTCAAAGGAAAAGAAATACTGGGTAACAGATATGCCACCATAGTGTATATGCAATATTGCAATGTCTAAGAACTGTTCTATTGGGTCAAGGCAGAAGCATGTATACAGTCAAAAGTTAACTAATCCCCTCCCCTATTCCACAGTCGGGTATAATACTTTTTTGGACACTAAGTAAGCACATTACTGGCATTTCTTCTGCCCTAAACATCACCTCCAGAATCACTGCTTAATCCTCAATCCCCAATCCCTCATTACCTGACTTCTCATAGTGAAAAGCTACTGAAAACAAAAGATGTGTACGTCCTTTGTAGGGACATGGATGAACCTGGAAACCATCATTCTCAGCAAACTGACACAAGAGCAGAAAATCAAACACCGTATATTCTCACTCATAGGCGGGTGTTGAACAATGAGAACACATGGACACAGGGAGGGGAGCACTACACACTGGGGTCCGTTAGGGGGAAATGGGGGAGGGACGGGTGGGTGGGGAGGTGGGAAGAGATAGCATGGGGAGAAATGACAGATACAGGTGAGGGGACGGAAGGCAGCAAACCACACTGCCATGTGTGTACCTATGCAACAATCTTGCACGTTCATCACATGTACCCCAAAACCTAAAATGCAATTAAAAAAAATTAAAATTAAAAAGAATTTCAATTTAAAATAAATTTCTGCTAATTAAAAAAAATACAAATTCATTATGAAATATATTATAAATATAGAAAAAGAGAATATACCTACCAAGGTCTCTTATAGAAGCTGCAGTTAGCATGGGATCTGAACTCACAAGGATAGCTGAAAATAGTAACCTTGGAGTGGGCTCCAAAAATAATTTATTTACAGATGCCAGATACCAAAGAACTAGGATATAATTAACCAAAAAGCCAGGAACTGTAATTAAAAGTACCTGCAAAGAAATTTTACAATTAGAAAAATCAGACTGCTTTTGTAGTCCATTTTAAGAAAAAGATACTCAGGATTATTGGAAACAGAGAATTAGCCAGCACCAACAGTACCCACCAGCAGACACAGGAGTGAGACCATCTAGCTCATTCTGTGTCAGCTGACTTCCACTTGACCAAAGATGCAGCAGATGGCTTGGCAGAGCTTAGCTGAGGCAACCCAAACCACTTTTAAGTCTATTCTTTGTGATTCCTTCATTTTGTCATTTGTCTGAACTCCATGTGTCTGGATTTGGTTTAAAAGTATGAATTTTTCTAATAAATTATTTGCTTCTAATGCAGTTTAGGTAATGGCCTGTATTTACAAAACTATTTTGATTACTTTGAAAGAAATGTACACCTACTTATGATTTGGAGTATTTTTTCTTAAGGCCTTTCCCTGATATAGTTCAAATCTCACATATTAAAAAATTTGTTATAGTTTTTGAATTAGAGTTTAGCTGCTTCTCTGTTTTCTTCTCTTTTATTCTCTTAGATATGAATGTAGGAAGCTTTCAAACATAGGTATTTGAAACAAGACTTTTCTTAACAATTTCCTCTTACTGGAGCTAAAACACTTTCTCATAGCACTCCTGTAGCATTTCAGGGTTAAAATTACATCTGGTATGAAATTATGTGAGTCAGATTTTCAGAATTACTGTTTTCTTTCATTTTCCCCCTGGGTCTCTGATATGCTAGATAATTTTCAAAATATGATTTATTCACTAAATTATGAAGCTGAATTTATTAATTCTATACCCTTTATCCTTTGTTTCCTATTTTGGAAAAAAAATTTAATTTGAACATAGATAATATGTGGTTCATGAATGAATGACATTACCAAAAAAGAATGCTTACCTGCCAAAGTAACTTTTGAAATGTGTATATATCCATGTTAAATGCAGCAGTAAAGAAAATTACTGGTACAAATAGACGAAAAAATAAGTCTGGACTCATCCACTGTATGTCTTTTGCATATCTTTGGACCTAATATTATACAAATATATCATCTTTATTTATTCATCTATTAGAATAGATACATGCTAGGCACTCCTAAATCTAACAGCAGAAAAAGACAATTTTTAAATGATGCATCACACAAAGGAGTAAGTGATATCAAATTCTAGAAACTACAAATGATTGGCCATGTATTATACAGAAGACGTGGCAGAATAGAAGGGATAGACTGGAAAGTTAATGCAATTCATGCAATAACTAATTAACAATGTTTAACATGAGATATTTAGTTGAAATGCGTAAATCCTATTGCAGGTATCCATTGAACATTCATTTATTATGGAAACAATGAGTACCTACTGTGTTAGTGATAGTTTGCATTTGGGAGATAATTCTCCATGTGTCTCTTGTGTTTCTCCATGGTTTATGAATGCAGGCATTGTTTTTCTTCCAGACTATCTTTTCATGAATGTTGGTATGGCTTAGAAGGCAGAGCAAGTGTCTTCCTCAAGAGAAAAGGGCAGGTTTACTTTACTGTCCAGTGGAATACAGATAATATCTCCCTTGGAGACATTTATTTTATTTAAAGAACAGGTATAGTAAGTACACGGACATGGGGGAGAATATGCAGCAGATTTTCAGGCATATAAGATGAAGAAAGAGATTTCAAGTAGGTGGATAATCATGCACAACATTCACAAAGGAATAAGTGATTGTATCAAATTGTAAAAACTACAAATAATTGGCAATGGCTTATATAGAAGATGTGCGTGGAAGAACAGACAAGAATGCAAATGAGCTTACTACCCATTATAGAGGATTCAGGTTCTCTAAGCTTAGATTTCTTCTCCTGTAGTTGGATACATAACCCACTGAAGGTGCAGATTTCACCTAGCCCTCTTTGCTTCTCTCTTTGGGATCAGGGTTCAGGAAACAGGCACAAAAAAAATGCTCATACTCTGGTTACTGCTATTGCTGCGGATAATAAAACCTTTTTCCTCTGGTCCAAGAGTCCCGTATCTTTTGCTGGGATCATGAAACTGGCAGGCTAGCTTATTAGCTGGCAAGCAGAGAAAAATCCTAGAAACTTCATGGGTCTTAACATTGGTATCTTCCTTTGAAGGAGTTGCTGACAAATAATAAAACTTACAGCAGTACCTCAAATTGCATTTGTGTCAAAATCATATGATGATAAAATCTGTTTATGACATGTAAAGTAGTAAACTGCTTCTGGTTCTTACATGAATACAGGTTTTGGATAAAAATTTTTAACATGATCGGCTAAATTTGGTTGGGAAAATCAATAATTTCAGACAAGTTCTCACATCCATTCTGATCCACTAGGGCAGACATTGGCAAATTATGGTCCCTGGGCCAAATCTGCACACTTAGATTAGTTTCTCTTCTAACAGGAACCTATAAGACAGTCTTAATTGAGGAAATAGATTAGTTCAATATTATAATTCTTTTGCTACTCAAGTCCTGTACCAGCAATACAAAGTCTCCCTGAGCTACTATGTCATTAGCCTATTTTTTCCAAGTTTTAAAAATCTGTTTAACATTCATTGGCTACTAATACTTTCAGTAGCTGTGTGTGTACTCATTCTGAATTGGCTATGTAGTTTTAGACCTAGGCTTTGTCTTCACTATGTTTAACTGGGTCTCAGCTTTCACAGGCCTGGCTCCTTTTTCTACATCTGATCTAATGCTATCCACATCACAATCATCTATCCACTGGCAGAATAGTGAAGGAATGAATAGTTTTGCAAATTTTAAATGGCATCCCTGAATTTATATAATTCTCAAATAAATAGTGTAAAATACTCATTTACAATACACACCTCATAAGATGTAAAGCTTAGTACTTCAAAACTGCATCCAAGTAAAAATAATATCACAGACAGAGGAATTGGAAAATCTTTCAAGTGCAGGTTCAAAAATGCTGTAAAAAATATGTTGTTACTGAAGGCAACAAAATATCTCATTTATAGAACTTTAATGTGATATGATTTCTTAAAATTGAGAACAATGACCTATTGTTTCACTACTTATTTTCTCTTTCCATGAGTTTTAAAATCCTTCCTCACACTTATTAGCACACAGAATCAGTGTAATTGTTAATCTACTGGGTTGCTGTCTTACCTCTCCTATGATGTATCTCATTCTCACCTCCTTAGAAACTTAATAAACATTGCTAGCAGTTATTGGCTCTTGGGTTGCTACTGAAATTTTTTTTTTTTTTTTTTTTTTTTGAGACGGAGTTTCCCTCTTGTTACCCAGACTGGAGTGCAATGGTGCCATCTCGGCTGACCGTAACCTCCGCCTCCCGGGTTCAGGCAATTCTCCTGCCTCAGCCTCCTGAGTAGCTGGGATTACAGGCACACACCACCATGCCCAGCTAATTTTTTGTATTTTTAGTAGAGACGGGGTTTCACCATGTTGACCAGGATGGTCTCGATCTCTTGACCTCGTGATCCACCCGCCTTGGCCTCCCAAAGTGCTGGGATTACAGGCTTAAGCCACCGCGCCCAGCCTACTACTGAAATATTTATAGCAGTTTTGTACACATTATAAATCAGAGATTAGTTTCTTTAGCAATCTTACAATAAAAGGTTAATAAATAAACTTTAATGAAATCTTCTGGTTCAGGAACAATGAGAAACTAGCTCAATTAAAAAAAAAAGTAGTAGGATGGTGGGTTTTGCTGCAACTGGTTTATTTTCCTCCTGTTTTCACCTATTCTGGCACAGTCTAGCACCACTGTCCTTGTTGTGACGCCGAGCCTAAAAATGCAAAGCAGAGAGGCAGGACCAAAACTGAGGTGAATCCGGGAGCCTGCCAATGGGTCTCCAGGTGCCATCTCTGAAACTGGAGGATATCAGGAGGAAGGGCTCTTCCATGTGGAGATAATGGAGCAGCTCTTTGCATGGTTGGCTGTAGGTATGTGATACCAGAGGAGTGGGAGTCAAATAGGATATGCTGACTTTTAATTCAAGCTACTCATTTCTGAAACACTTTGCCACAATGAAGGAAATAAGGAATTGTACTCTCAGAGATGTTGGGAAAAGATACATGGATCTTGGAAGATAATTACTCACAATATGCAGGGAAGGAATTAAATTGAAGGGCATTTTTCTTAGAGAATATCATTTGGCATACTTATTTGATCAAGAAGTTCAAGATTTGTATAATAAGGATCTAGTTTGAAGCACTAAGAAGAGTAAGTCACCAGTCTGAAAAGAGGCTCTCAGAGCAACATGAATTCTGCTAAAATGGAAGCAAGAAAAAATATCAAATTTATGTTGATGCTGAGGTGGAAGAATGGTGAAATAATTGATGCTTTATGAAAAGTTTATGGGGACAATGCTCCAAGAAATCAGTTTGCAAATGGATAACTTGTTTTAAGAAGGGATAAGGTAATGTTGAATAAGAAGCCCACAGTGGCAGATCATCCACATCAGTTTGTGAGAAAAAAATTAATTTAGTCCATGGCCTAACATGAAGAAAACCAAAAATTAACAGCAGAAATGACAGCAAACACCATAGACATCTCAGTTGGTTCACCTTACACAATCCGACCGGAAAAGTTCAGCAAACTTTACACCTGATAGGTACCAAAACCATTGCACCCAGATTAGCTACAGACAAGAGCTGAGCTTTCAATGGAAATGTTAAATAAGTGGGATCATGATCTTGAAGCACTTGATCGAAAAAACTGTAACAGGAGATGAAACATGGCTTTTTCAGTGCAATCCTGAAGATGATGATGCACAATTAAAGCAACAGTTACCAAGATACAGAAGCAGTTCAGTCAAAGCACAAGTGGACTAGTTGAGAGCAGAAGCCACGACAACAGCTTTTGGATGCTCAAAGCATTTTCCTTGTTGACTTTCTGTAGGGCCAGAGAATGGTAATATCTGCTTATTATGAGAATGTTTTGAAAAACTTAGCCAAAGCGTTAGCTGAACAATGCCTGAGACAGCTTCACAAGAGAATTATTTACCACAACCATGTTCCTGCTCATCCCTCTCAACAAACAAGGGCAATTTTGCAAGAGTTTTGATGGAAATCACTAGGCAACCAACCTACAGTCCTAGTTTGGTACTTTCTGACTTTTTGTTTCCTAATCTAAAAAAAAAAAAAAAAAAAAATTAAAGCAGTACATTTTTATTCAGTTAACAATGCTAAAACAAACAAACAAACAAACAAAAAAACTACATTGCCATGGTTAAATGCCCAGAACTCTCTGTTCTGTAGGGATGGAGAGCTGGTATCATCACTTACAAAAGTGTCTCGAACTTGATAAAGCTACTGTTCAGAAATATAGTTTATATTTTTATCTTTTAATTCCATTTCCCACAAACTTTTTGAAGTCTCCTTGAATACGCACCCTTTATAGAGGGGAAAAATTTGTGTGACTATTCATGTTAACTTAAATTAATGCTGACCTAATCTTTTATTTTATAAATACAAACAAACATAAAAGCTGATAGAAATTTTGTTTATAGCCCTTACCAAACAAATTTGTGAAATAAATGCATTAGGAAATAAACTAAAACAACCTTAGTGGAATAGATGCTACCATTTTACTGAGGTGTAAACATTGTTCTGGCTGCTACGGAAAAAGTTACATAAACAGTCATGTGCCTTGTGATGATTGTTTTGTCTACAACTTTACTCTTTGTAGACCTCAATACTACTGAAATGAGGAGAGGGGATCTAAATTCCCAAAAGAGTGTCAATTGGGCATGGAGGCTCATGCCTGTGATCCTTGCACTTTGAGTGGCCAAAGCAGAAGGATCCCTTGAGGGCAGGAGTTCCAGACCAGTCTGGGTAACAAAATGAGATCCTGTCTCTACAAAAAATAAAATAATTAACTGGGCATGGTGATGTGTGCTTGTGGCCCTAGCTTCTTGGGAGGCTGAGGTGGGAGGATCACATGCACCCCAGATATTGAAGCTGCAGTGAGCTGTGATCATTGCCACCACACTTACAGCCTGAGCAACAGAGCAAAATCCTGTCTCTAAAAAAAACTAGAATGTCTTTGTGCTATGCAAATCCTAATTTGAAGAATTCTGCATGAAATTCTCTCCAAACATTATTCTAACCCCAGTGAGAAGTACAGTTTTTGTTTGATTCAGGATTAGGCTTAGATAGTAGTTAGCGAAATTGTATTAAAAGTTAACTGTTTTGTGAACTAATAAGGAGTTTTTTTCTTTTTTAAAAATAGGCAGTCCTTGCTTTGCACAGTTCCAATATACATAAATATCAGTTACCACAGTTAAGTTAAATAAAATCAGTCCAACAATGTGGTTAATATTTCATTACCACATTACTGAAAAAAAAATTTGCATGAATTTTGCTGCTAGGTCTTTAGTTGGCAAATTATTGGGCAATTAAAAAAAAAAAAAAAGATAATGAGATCCAAGATGGCCGAATAGGAGCAGCTCTGGATTACAGCTCCCAATGAGAGTGCAGAGGGTAAGTGGACATTGCATTTTTTATTGCCCACAGACCAGGAAATTCCCAGGCAGAGGAGCCCTATGGGTCACCAGTGCAGCCGTTGTGGCCTGCGTGGCGGGTCTCCACACAAAATAGATGGGTCTGGGCATCATTTTAGCGGGCAATTGGAACACCTGGGAGACAGAATCTCCCGTTCAACCGGAAAAAAAAGGAGACTGAAACAGGGAGCCAGGCAAGGAGATTCCTGGGCAAAAAAGCACCATGAGCCACCAGTGTGGCTGTTTCAGCTGGCGCAGCGAGTCTCACACAAATCTGGGTGCCTTTTCAAATGGGGACTGGAATGCCTGGGAGACAGAATTGCCCATTCAACTGAATAAAATGGGACTGAAACAGGGAGTGAGGCCAGGAGATTCACGGGCAAAAAAGCACGACGTGTCTCCAGCAGCTGTTTCAGCTGGTGCAGTGGGTCTACGCACAAGAAATCACACATATATGGGTGCCATTTAAACTGGTGACTGGGAAGCCTCAGAGACAGAGTCACTCATTCAACTGAAGGAAAAAAAAAAAGGCAGGAGGGGCTCTGAGGCAGGGAGTCAGGTGATCAAGCTCGGCCAGTCCCAACCTGACAAAAAACAGCAATCTGAAATGCTCTGGATTGAGAGTTTCACAGCAAGCACAGCTGAACCTGGGATGGTCTGGCTATGTGGGAGGGGAGTCTGCCTTACAGAGGCAGTCCACCACTACCAAGGAAGTCTGCCCTTCCTGAGGCAGCCCACCATTGCCAAGGCAGTCCACCATTACAGAGAAAGTCTGCCATTACAGAGGTGGGCCACCAATGCCAAAGCAGTTATAACTATACCCCTATAAACAGGACTACAGGGAAGTTCATGTGGCACCTGGGTGGAGCCCACAGCAGGTCAGCAAAGCCTCTGCTGGCACACTGTGACTAGGCTACCTCCTCACTGGGCAGGGCAGCCCTGAAAAAAGGCAACAGCACAACAGAAACTTATAAATAAAGCCCTACCTCCCTGGAACAGAGCACCTGGCAGGGGGAAAAAAGGCATGTATGAGTTCTGCTGCAGCAGACTTAAACGTACCTGCCCAGCAGCTCTGAATGGAACAATGGACCTCACAGCTCAGCACTTGAGCTCCTATAAAGGACAGACTGTCTCCTCAAGCAGCTCCCTGACCCCCATATATCCAAAAAGTTACCTCATAAAGGAGAGCTCAGACTGACATCTGGCTGGTATCCTTCTGGGACAAAGATAGCAGAAGAAGAAACTGGCAGCAACCCTTACTGTTCTGTAGCCACTGCAGGATACCCAGGCAAGCAGGGCCTGGAGTGGACCTCAGCAGTCCTACAGCAGAGGGGCCTGACTATTAGAAGGAAAACTAAGAAACAGAAAGAAATAACTTGATCATCAACAAACTGGACATCCACTCAGAGACCCTATCTGAAAGTCAACAACTTCAAAGAACACAGGTAGATAAATCCACAAAGATGGGAAGAAACCAGTGCAAAAAGGATGACAACACCCAAAACTGGAATGCCTCTCCTCTTCCAAGAGATCACAACTCCTCACCAGCAAGGGAACAAGGCGGGATGGAAAATGAGTCTGATGAATTGACAGAAACTGGCTTCAGAAGGTGAGTAATAAGACATTTCCCTGAGCTAAAAGAACACGTTCTAACCCAATGCAAAGAGACTAAGAATGCTGAAAAAATGTCTGATGAAATGCTAATGAGAATAAACAACTTTAGAGAGGAATATCAATGAATTGATGGAGCTGAAAAACAAACAAGAGCTTCGTGAATCATACACAAGTTTCTATAGCCAAATTGGCTAAGCAGAAGAAAGGATATCAGAAGTCGAAGATCAACTCAATAAAATAAAATGAGAAGGCAATATTAGAGAAAAAAGGGTAAAAAGAAAGAACAACGTTT
The DNA here is from genome assembly GCF_048565385.1 of Saimiri boliviensis. Classification (NCBI taxonomy): domain Eukaryota; kingdom Metazoa; phylum Chordata; class Mammalia; order Primates; family Cebidae; genus Saimiri; species Saimiri boliviensis. The sequence goes on along the minus strand of NC_133456.1, from coordinate 38,754,492 downwards.
CCAAGAAATATGGGACAATGTGAAAAGACCTAATCTACATTTGATAGGTGTACCTAAATGTGACAGAGAGAATGAATCCAAGCTGAAAAATACTCTTCAGGATATTATCCAGGGAAACTTCCCCAACCTAGAAAGTCAGGCCAATATTGAAGTCCAAGAAATACAGAGAACACCACAAAGATATTCCTCAAGGAAGGCAACCCCAAGGCACATAATCGTCAGATTCACCAGGGTTGAAATGAAGGAGAAAATGCTAAGGGCAGTCAGAGAAACGTTGGGTTACCCACAAAGGGAAGCCCATCAGACTCACAGCAGATCTCTCAGCAGAAACCCTACAAACCAGAAGATAGTGGAGGTCAATATTCAACATCCTTAAAAAAAAAAAAGAACTATCAACCCAGAATTTCATATCCAGCCAAACTAAGCTCCATAAACAAAGGAGAAATAAAATCCCTTGCGAACCAGCAATTAGTCAGAGATTTCATCACCACCAGGCCTGTGCTTTACAGGAGCTCCTGAAAGACGCACTAAACATAGAAAGGAACAATCAGTAACAGCCACTCCAAAAACATACCAAATGGTGCAAAGCATCGACACAATGAAGAAACTGCATCAACTATCGGGCAGAACAGCCAGCTAGCATCAAAATGGCAGGATCAAATTCACACATAACAATATGAACCCTAAATGTAAATGGCCTAAATGTCCCAATTGAAAGACATAGACTGGCAAATTGAATAAAAAGCCAAAACCCATCAGCGTGCTGTATCCGGGAAACCAATCTAACATGCAAGGATACATAAAGGCTCAAAATAAAGGGATGGAGAAAGATTTACCAAGCAAATGGAGAGCAAAAAAAAAAAAGCAGAAGTTGCAATTCTACTCTCTGATAAAATATACTTTAAACCAACAAAGATCAAAAGAGTCAAAGAAGAACATTACATAATGGTAAAACGATCAATGCAACAAGAAGAGCTAACAATCCTAAATATACATGCACCCAAAACAGGAGCATCCAGATACATAAAGCAAGTTCTTAATGATTTACAAGGAGACTTAAGACTCCCATACAATAATAGTGGGAGACTTTAACACTCCACTGTCAACATTAGACAGATCAACGAGAAAGAAAATTAATAAAGGTATCCAGGACTCAAACTCAGATCTGGACCAAGCAAACCTAATAGACATTCACAGAACTCTCCATCCCAAATCCGCAGAATATACATTGTTCTCAGCACCACATCACGCCTACTCTAAAACTGACCACATAATTGGAAGTTAAATCACTCCTCAGAAAATGCAAAAGAATGGAAATCATAGCAAACAGTTCATCAGACCACAGTGCAATCAAATTAGAACTCAGGATTCAGAAACTAACTCAGAAACGCACAGCTTCATGGAAACTGAACAACTGGCTCTTGAATGTTGACTGGATAAACAATGACATGAAGGCAGAAATAAATATGTTCTTCAAAACCAGCGAGAACAAAGACACAACATACCAGAATCTCTGGGACACATTTAAAGCAGTGTCTAGAGGAAAATTTATAGAAATAAATAACCAGATGAGAAGCAAGAATAGATCTAAAATTGACAGTCTATTGTCAAAATTGAAAGACCTAGAGGAGCAAGATCAAAAAAACTCAAAAGCTAGCAGAAGACAAGAAATAACTAAGATCAGAGACGAACTGAAGGACATAGAGACACAAAAAAAGCCTTGAAAAAAATCAATAAATCCAGGAGCTGATTTTTCAAAAAGATCAACAAAATAGACAATGACTAGCCAGATTAATAAAAAAGAAAAGAGAGAAAAATCAAATAGATGCAATTAAAAAACAAAGGGGATATCACCACAGATTCCACAGAAATACAAACCATCATCAGAGATTATTACAAACAAGTCTATGTACATAAACTAGTAAATCTGGAAGAAATTGATAAATTCCTAGACACTTGCATCCTCCCAAGCGTAAACCAGGAAGAAGTCACAACCCTGAACAGACCAATAACAAGGGCTGAAGTAGAGGCAGCAGTTGATAGCCTACCAACCAAAAAGAACCCAGGTCCAGAAGGGTTCACAGCCGAATTCTCCCAGACATACAAAGAAGAGCTGGTACCATTCCTTCTGAAACTTTTCCAAACAATCCGAAAAGAGAATTCTTCCCAAAACATTTTATGAAACCAACATGATCCTGATACCAAAACCGGGCAGAGACTCAATAAGAAAAGAAAACTTCAGGCCAATATCCACGATGATCATAGATGCAAAAACTTTCAATAAAATACTGGCAAACCGATCGCAACAGCACATCAAAAAGCTTATCCACCATGATCCAATAGACTTCATCCCAGGGATGCAAGGTTTGTTGAACGTACTCAAGTCTATAAACGTAATTGACCACACAAACAGAACCAAAGACCAAAACCACATGATTATCTCAATAGACGCAGAGAAGGCCTTTGACAAAATTCAACAGCATTTTATGCTGAAAACCCTCAATAAACTAGGTATTGATGGAATGTATCTCAAAATAATAAAAACTATTTATGACAAACCCACAGCCAATAGCACACTGAATGGGCAAAAACTGAAAACATTCCCTCTGAAATCTGGCACTAGACAAGGATGCCCTCTCTCACCACTCCTATTCAATATAGTATTAGAAGTTCTAGCCAGAGCAATCAGACAAGAAAAAGAAAGGAAGGATATTCAACTAGGAAAGGAAAAAGCCAAATTGTCTCTATTTGCAGATGACATGATTGTATATTTAGACGACCCCATTGTCTCAGCCCAAAATCTCCTGAACCTGATAAGCAACTTTAGCAAAGTCTGAGGATACAAAATCAATGTGTAAAAATTACAAGCATTCCTATACACCAATAACAGACTTAGAGAGAGCCAAATCAAGAATGAACTGCCATTGACAATTGCTACAAAGAGAATAAAATACCTAGGAATACAACTAACAAAAAATGTAAAGGACCTCTTCAAGAAGAACTACAAACCACTCCTTAATGAAATAAGAGAGGACACAAACAGATGGAGAAACATTACATGCTCATGGTTAGGAAGAATCAGTATCATTAAATTGGCCATACTGCCCAAAGTAATTTACAGATTCAATGCTGTCCCCAGCAAGCTACCATTAACCTTCTTCACAGAAGTGGAAAAAACCTCCTTAAACTTCTTATGAAACCAAAAGACAGTCCACATAGCCAAGTCAATACTAAGCAAAAAGAACAAAGCTTGAGGCATCATGCTACCTGATTTCAAACTATACTACAAGGCTACAGTAATCAAAACAGCATGGTACTGGTACCAAAGCAGAGATACAGACCAATGGAACAAAACAGAGGCCTAGAAGGCAACACCACACATCTACAACCATCTGATCTTTCACAAACCTCACAAAAACAAGCCATGGGGAAAGGATTCCCTGTTTAATCAATGGTGTTGGGAAAACTGGCTAGCCATGTGCAGAAAGCAAAAACTGGACCCCTTCCTGACATCCTACACTAAAATTAACTCTAGATGGATTAAAGACTTAAACATAAGACCTAACACCGTAAAAACCCTAGAAGAAAATCTAAGCAAAACCATTCAGGACATAGGCATAGGCAAGGACTTCATGACTAAAGCCCCAAAAGCATTGGCAACAAATGGGACCTAATAAAACTCCACAGCTTCTGTACAGCAAAACAAACAGTCATTAGAGTGAATTGACAACCAACAGAATGGGAAAAATTTTTGCAATCTACCCATCTGACAAAGGGCTAATATCCAGAATCTACAAAGCACTAAAACAGATTTACAAGAAAAAAACAAACAAGGCCATTCAAAAGTGGGTGAAGGATACGAATGAACTGACAGTTTACAAAAGAAGACATATATGAGGCCAACAAACATATGAAAAAATGCTCATCATTATCGGCCATTAGAGAAATGCAAATCAAAACTACATTGAGATACTATCTCACGCCAGTTAGAATGGTGATCATGAAAAAATCTGGAGACAACAAATGCTGGAGAGGATGTGCAGAAATAGGAACACTTTTACACTGTTGCTGGGAGTCTAAATTAGTTCAACCATTGTGGAAGACAGTGTGGCGATTCCTCAAGGACCTAGAAATAGAAATTCCATTTGACCCAGCAATCCCATTACTGGGTATATATCCAAAGGATTATAAATCGTTCTACTATAAGGACACATGCACATGAATGTTCATTGCAGCACTGTTTACAATAGCAAAGACTTGGAACCAACCCAAATGCCCATTGATGACAGACCTGACAGGGAAAATGTGGCACATATACACCATGGAATATTATGCAGCCATCAAAAACGATGGGTTCATGTTCTTTGTAGGGACATGGATGAACCTGGAAACCATGATTCTCTGCAAACTGACACAAGAACAAAATCAAACACTGCATGTTCTCACTCACAGGTGGGTGTTGAACAATGAGAACACATGGACACAGGGAGGGGAGCACTACACACTGAGGTCTGTCAGGCAGAAATAATGAAGGGACAGTGGGGAGTGGGGAGTTGTGGAGGGATAGCATGAGGAGAAATGCCAGATATAGGTGATGGGGAGGAAGGCAGCAAACCTCACTGCCATGTGTATACCTATGCAACAATCTTGCATGTTCTTCAGATGTACCCCAAAACCTAAAATGCAATTTAAAAAAAAAAGACACCTGAAAGAAAAAAAAAGAAATATAGTGATGCCATGAAGGGCTTTATGAAAAATAAAATGATTAGAATATGGTTAAAAGAAAAAAGATTTGCATCATGATCAGTCACCAGTTACACTACTTCTTTCAAAGTTTGTTGGTGATTCATTACTGATCGTCTGTTCAGTTCATCCACAGATAGCAAAACACGAAGTACATAGTTGTGTTGCCTCCTTGACTGAGGTCAGTCTCTGACTTGGTCAGAGATTAAACTCATGACCATTTACAAAAATGGATAATCAAAAGAGGTAATTGGTTAACAAAGGACAGGGCAGCAAAGAAAAGTGATAATGCTGGAAGTGAAATTGGATGTGATCAGAAGATTTGAAAGTGGTGACAGCAATGCAAAGCTAGGTTGAGATCCAGACCTGCATGAAGCTGTAAAGGAACCTGTTGAAAAAGTCTGACAAATGTAAAAAGGTAAAGTTGCTTCAACGTCTTTCAGTTTTAATTGTACTAGGAACAGAAACCTGCTGTGGTTGAAACGGAGTATTTACTTATTCGGATTGAAGACTAATGAAAAAGAAATCTTAAACAGTTTGACTAGCATTTAGGCCAAAGCAATAACTTAGTTACTGCATTGAAAGAAAATGTAATTACAAGAAGGCTAAAAGAGAATACATTACTACCAGTAAAAGCTGGGTTCATCACTTCAGAAGTTGTCATAAATTGAAGTTAAGCTATCTAATGAAGCTGCAAGCTTCAGATGGAATGTTACAGAAGATATAGCTGACTGTAGAAATGTTGACACTGCTACTGTTCAAGAGGCAGTTCTAGATATGTAGGCAGAGGAACTTAGAGTCAAAATTATAGACATAAATTAAGAAAGTGATTGTGACATAAAGAATGGCCATGTCTCAGGAAGTGACGCCAGCAAAAAACTTAACATTAAAGGAGCTTTCAGATACTTCATTACATTGAAAACACAAAGAATAAACTTTTGGAAGCTGATCCAAAGTTAGGAAGGAGTAAGACAATTTGAAAAAGCATAGAAAAAATGCTGGTTAGTAAGTTACATGATAAGACAAGCACTGTTCAAACTACGCTTGATAAATTATAAAGAAATGTTTTAGTGTTTCAATGTTTCTAATATTTTTAAATGACTAAAATTTAGTATAATAAATATTAGTTTTACATTATTAGAAATAATATAATTTTTAAAAATATTTATAACCAACAGGAGGAGAGGTTTGTTTTGTTTTGAGATGGTGTGTTGCTCTGTCACCAAGGCTGGAGAGCAGGGGTGCCATCTCGGCTCATTGCAACCTCTGCCTCCTGGGGTCAAGTGATTCTCCCACCTCAGCGCCCCCCAAGAAGCTGGGACCATAGGTGTGCACCACAATGCCAGGATAATTTTTTTGGGTGTTTTTAGTAAACACGGGATTTTGCCATGTTGCCCTGGTCCTGAGCTCCGGAGTTCAAACAATCCGACTGCTTCGACCTTCCATAGTGCTGGGATTATAGGCATGAGCCACGGTACCCGGCCAGGAGAGTTTTTAATCTGGCAAATTTTAAAGTCACAGAACAATAATAAATGTTTGGATAGATTAAGATTACATTGCATAGTTTCAGTTTGCATGCTCAAGGCCAGGAATCCTTCTATGTAAAACAAGCTAGGGAGTCTGCATATTTAACCAGATATAAAAATGCACATCAAGTCTACAAACAGCTATATATATATGTTTTTTTACTGCATTTTAGGTTTTGGGGCACATCTGAAGAACATGCAAGATTGTTGCATAGGTATACACATGGCAGTGTGGTTTGCTGCCTTCCTCCCCATCACCTGTATCTGGCATTTCTCCCCATGTTATCTCTCCCCAACTCCCCACCCCCAACTCTCCCTCCATTATTTCCCCCTGACAGACCTCAGTGTGTAGTGCTCCCCTCCCTGTGTCCATGTGTTCTCATTGTTCAACACTCACCTATGAGTGAGAACATGCGGTGTTTGATTTTGTTCTTGTGTCAGTTTGCAGAGAATCATGGTTTCCAGGTTCATCCATGTCCCTACAAAGAACATGAACCCATCGTTTTTGATGGCTGCATAATATTCCATGGTGTATATGTGCCACATTTTCCCTGTCAGGTCTGTCATCAATGGGCATTTGGGTTGGTTCCAAGTCTTTGCTATTGTAAACAGTGCTGCAATGAACATTCATGTGCATGTGTCCTTATAGTAGAACGATTTATAATCCTTTGGATATATACCCAGTAATGGGATTGCTGGGTCAAATGGAATTTCTATTTCTAGGTCCTTGAGGAATCGCCACACTGTCTTCCACAATGGTTGAACTAATTTAGACTCCCAGCAACAGTGTAAAAGTGTTCCTATTTCTGCACATCCTCTCCAGCATTTGTTGTCTCCAGATTTTTTCATGATCACCATTCTAACTGGCGTGAGATAGTATCTCAATGTAGTTTTGATTTGCATTTCTCTAATGGCCGATAATGATGAGCATTTTTTCATATGTTTGTTGGCCTCATATATGTCTTCTTTTGTAAACTGTCAGTTCATTCGTATCCTTCACCCACTTTTGAATGGCCTTGTTTGTTTTTTTCTTGTAAATCTGTTTTAGTGCTTTGTAGATTCTGGATATTAGCCCTTTGTCAGATGGGTAGATTGCAAAAATTTTTCCCATTCTGTTGGTTGTCAATTCACTCTAATGACTGTTTGTTTTGCTGTACAGAAGCTGTGGAGTTTTATTAGGTCCCATTTGTTGCCAATGCTTTTGGGGCTTTAGTCATGAAGTCCTTGCCTATGCCTATGTCCTGAATGGTTTTGCCTAGATTTTCTTCTAGGGTTTTTACAGTGTTAGGTCTTATGTTTAAGTCTTTAATCCATCTGGAGTTAATTTTAGTGTAGGATGTCAGGAAGGGGTCCAGTTTCTGCTCTCTGCACATGGCTAGCCAGTTTTCCCAACACCATTGATTAAACAGGGAATCCTTTCCCCATGGCTTGTTTTTGTGAGGTTTGTGAAAGATCAGATGGTTGTAGATGTGTGGTGTTGCCTTCTAGGCCTCTGTTTTGTTCCATTGGTCTATATGTCTGTTTTGGTACCAGTACCATGCTCAAACAGCTTATTTTAATCCTTATGGTATTCAGTTATAATTTAATACTTTTTTTTTTTGAGACAGGATCTTGCTCTGTCACCCAGGCTGGAGTGCAGTGGCATGATCTCCACTCACTGCAATATCCACCTTCTGGGCTCAAGCAGTCCTCCTACTTCAGCCTCCTGAGTAGGTCGGACTGCTGGTAGGTGCTTACACAGGCTGCTAATTTTTTGTTGTTGTTCAGATGAGGTTTTGCCACATTCTCTAGGCTGGTCTTGAACTCCTGAACTCAAGTGCTCTGTCCACCTCAGCCTCCCAAAATGTTAGTATTACAGGTGTGAGCCACTGCACCTGGCCTAACATTTACTTTCCGTATTGCTTTTTTGTGTTGCTGTATCAAAAGCTTTGAAATAAAATTTTTACAATAGTGTAAAAAAACTAGTTAGCTATTACACATCAAAAAGCCCACAACAGAAAGAAACCTGACTGAGATCAAAGATGGCCAATTAGACACAACTCCAGCACGCAAGATCCAATGAGAGAGACACAGAAATCGAGACTTCCTAGCTCCAATCAAGGTACCAGGTGCATTTCAATGGGTCTGGTCTGATGGTGAGCAAAGCCCACTCAGGGCAACTGAGGCAGGGAGGGGTGCTGCTTCACCCAGCAAGTGCATCTGACCTGCAAGTCAGAGGCTCCCCTCTCGCACTCCAGTCCAGATACAGCGCTTCTCCCAAAGCCTCAGCAATACACAGAACAGGGGATCTTTGCTAGTCAAGGGCTGGGAATTACCAGCAAAGAGTTGAATAAGAGCTCGCAGACTGAACTATTGCCCCCTACCTCCGCAAGGAGAGAGAGAGAGCTGTAATCAGGAGCAGCTGAGCAGGCCCCTACCCCATGACCAGAGAGAGAGGAAGCTGAAAGGGGAAGACTGCCGGGTGAAGCTCGGAGGGTCCCTACTCTCCTTCACAAACCCCAGAGGGCTGAAGCTCTGACTCTATTTGGTTGTGCAGCTAGTGCCACGGTCTGAGATGAACTCTGAATGATCCAGCCCAGTGGAGGAAGGGTACAATCCACCACTAGGGGGTGGGACTGGGCTACATGTTTTAACAAAAAACACAGGAAGCCTACATGGCAACAGGACGGCATTCTTGACAACCCAGCAGCCCCTACAGGTCAGTGGAAGAGGCGTGCCTAATCTCCCAGTATAAACAAAAAAGACATAGGAAGCTTGCCTAGTAACCTGAAGGAGTCCCTAAACCCAGTAGCGCCTCCACAGGCAGACAAGCAACTTCATTAAGCAGCTCCCTGACCACACAGCCAGGTAAATCCACAAAGATGGGAAAAAACCAGTGCAAAAACAAGAAACCATCAAAGACCAGAACACCTCTTCTCCTTCAAGGGATTATAACTCCTCAACAACACGGGATCACAGCTTGACCAAGGAGTGTAATGAATGGACAGAAATAGCCTTCAGAAGGTGGATAATAACAAACTTTTCTGAGCTAAAGGAACATATTCTAACTCAATGCAAAGAAACCAAAAACCTTGAAACAAGGTTGGACGAAACGCTAACTAGAATAACCAGCTTAGAGAAGAACATAAATGACTTGATGGAGTTGAAAAGCACAGCACAAGAACTACATGAAGCAAACACAAGTTTAAATAGCTGAATTGATCAAGCAGAAGAATATCAGAGATTGAAGATCAACTCAATGAAATAAACAGAGAAGGCAAGACAAGAGAAAAGAGTGAAAAGACATTAATAAAGCCTCCAGAAATATGGGATTATGTGAAAAGACCTAACCTACACTTGATTGGTGTACCTGAATATGATGAGGAGAATGAATCCAAGCTGGAAAACACGCTCCAGGATATTACCCAGGAGAACTTCCCCAACCTAGCAAGGCAGTCCAAATTTCAAATTCAAGAAATACAGAGAACTCCACAAAGATATCCTCAAGAAGAGCAACCCCCAAGGCACATAATCGTCAGATTTTCCAGGGTTGAAATGAAGGAAAAAATGCTAAGGGCAGCCAGAGAGAAAGGTCGGGTCACCCACAAAGGGAAGCCAATCAGACTCACAGCAGATCTCTTGGCAGAAACCCTACATGCCAGAAGAGAGTGGGGGGCCAATATTCAACATCCTTAAAGAAAAGAACTTTCAACCCAGAATCTCATATCCAGCCAAACTAAGCTTCGTAAGTGAAGGAGAAATAAAATCCTTTACAGACAAGCAGTTACTGAGAGATTTTGTCACCAGAAGACCTGCCCCACAAGAGCTCCTGAAAGAAACACTAAACACAGAAAGGAACAAGTACCACTGCAAAAGCACACCAAATGGCAAAGACCAAAAATGCAATGAAGAAAATGAGTCAACTAACGGACAAGAAAACCAGCCAGTAACAAAATGGCAGGATCAAATTCACACAAAATATAAACATGGAATATAAATGGCCTAAATGCCCCAATCAAAAGACACAGACAGGCAAACTGGATAAAAAGTCAGAACCCATCAGTGTGCTGTACTCAGGGAACGCATCTCACATACAAAGACACACATAGACTCAAAATAAAGTGATAGAAGGTGATTTACCAAGCAAATGGAGAACAAAAAAAGGCAGGGGTTGCAATCCTAATCTCTGATAAAATGGACTTCAAACCAACAAAGATCGAAAGAGACAAAGAAGGACACTACATAATGGTACAAGGATCAATCCAACAGGAAGACCTAACTATCCTAAATATATACGCCCCAACACAGGAGCATCCAGATACATAAAGCAAGTTCTTAAAGACCTAAAACGAGATTTAGACTCCCACACAATAATAGTGGGAGACTTCAACACTCCACTGTCAATTTTAGACAGATCAATGAGACAGAAAATTAACAAGGATATCCAGGACTTGAATGCAGAGCTGGACCAAGGGACCTAATAGACATATACAGAACACTCCACCCCAAATCCACAGAATATACATTTTTCTCAGCACCACATTGCACTACTCTAAAATTGACCACATCATTGGAAGCAAATCACTCCTCAGCAAATGCAAAAGAACAGAAATCATAACAAACAGTCCATCAGACCACAGCACAATCAGACTAGAACTCAGGATAAAGAAACACACTCAAACCCACACAACCACTTGGAAACTGAACAACTTGTTTCTGAGTGTCAACTGAATAAACAATGAAATAAAGGAAGAAACAAAGACGTTCTTCAAAACCAACCAGAATGAAGACAAACTTACCAGAATCACTGGGACACCTTTAAAGCAGTATCAAGAGGGAAATTTATAGCAATAAATGCCCACATGAGAAGCAAGAAAAAATCTAAAATTGACACTCTACTGTCAAAATTGAAAGAGCTGGGGGAGCAAGATAAAAAAAAAAAACTCAAAAGCTAGCAGAAGACAAGAAATAACTAAGATCAGAGCAGAACTGAAGGAGATAGAGACACAAAAAGCCCTTCAAAACATTAATAAATCCAGGAGCTGGTTTTTTGAAAAGATCAACAAAATAGATGGGCTGTTAGCCAGATTAATAAAAAAGAAAAGGGAGAAGAATCAAATAGATGTAATAAAAAACGATAAAGGGGATATCACCCTTGATCCCACAGAAATACAAACTACCATCAGAGATTACTACAAACAGTTCTATGCACATAAACCAGTAAACCAGGAAGAAATGGATAAATTCCTAGACACTTGTATTCTACCAAGACTAAACCAGGAGGAAGTTGAAACCCTGAATAGACCAATAACAAGGGCTGAAGTAGAGGCAGCAATCAATAGCCTACCAACCAAAAAAAGTCCAGGTCCAGATGGGTTCACAGCTAAATTCTACCAGACATACAAAGAGGAGCTGGTTCCATTCCTTCTGAAACTGTATCAAACAATACAAAAGGAAGGAATCCTCCCTAACTCATTTTATGAGACCAACATCATCCTGTTATCAAAACCAGGCAGAGACTCAACTAAAAAAGAAAACTTCAGGCCAATATCCATGATGAACATCTTTGCAATAATCTTCAATAAAATACTGGCAAACAGATTGCACAGCACATCAAGAAGCTTATCCATCATGACCATATAGGCTTCATCCCAGGGATGCAAGACAGGTTCAACATACCCAAATCCATAAATGGAATCAAAGACAAAACCACATGATTATCTCAATAGATGCAGAGAAGGCCTTTGACAAAATTCAACAGCCCTTCATGCTAAAAACTTTCAATAAACTAGGTATTGAGGAACATACCGTAAAATGATAAAAACTGTATATTACAAACCTACAGCCAATATCACACTGAACGGGCAAAAGCTGGAAGAATTCCCTTTGAAATCTGGCACTAGACAAGGATGCCCTCTCTCACCAATCCTATTGAATATAGTATTGGAAGTTCTAGTCAGAGCAATCAGGCAAGAAAAAGAAATAAAGGGTATTCAATTAGGAAAAGAGGAAGTCAAATTGTCTCTATTTGCAGATGACATGATTGTATATCTAGAAGACCCCATCGTCCCAGCCCAAAATATTCTCCAACTCATAAGCAACTTCAGCAAAGTCTCAGAATACAAAATCAATGTGCAAAAATCAAAAGCATTCCTATATACCAATAAGAGACAAACAGAGAGCCAAATCAAGAGCAAACTACCATTCACAATTGCTACAAGGAGAATAAAATACCTAGGAATACAACTAACAAAGGATGTAAGGACCTCTTCATGGAGAACTACAAACCACTGCTCAATGAAATAAGAGAGGATACAAACAGGTAGAGCAACATTCCATGCTCATGGTTAGGAAGAATCAATATCATGAAAATGGCCATACTGCCCAAAGTAATCTATAGATTCAATGCTATCCCCATCAAGCTACCATTGACCTTCTTCACAGAACTGGAAAAAAGCACTTTAAACTTCATATGGAATCACAAAAGACCCCGCATAGACAAGACAATCCTAAGCAAAAAGAACAAAGCCAGAGGTATCACAATGCTGGACTTCAAACTATAGTACAAGGCTACAGTAATCAAAGCAGCATGGTACTGGTACCAAAACAGAGATATAAACCAATGAAACAGAACAGAGACCCCAGAAGAAACACCACACTTCTACAACCATCTGATCTTTGACAAATGCAGCAAAATAAGCAATGGGGAAAGGACTCCATATTTTATAAATGGTTTTGGGCAAACCGGCTAGCAATGTGCAGAAAGCAGAAACTGGACCCCTACCTGTCACCTTACACTAAAATTCACTCCAGATGGATCAAAGATTTAAATGTCAAACCGAACACCATAAAAACACTAGAAGAAAATGTACGGAAAACCATCCAGGACATAGGCATAGGCAAGGACTTCATGACTAAACCACCAAAAGCAATGGCAATAAAAGCCAAGATAGACAAATGGGATCTAATTAAATTCCAGAGCTTCTGTACAGCAAAAGAAACCATCATTAGAGCAAATCAACAACCAACAGAATGGGAAAAATTTTTGCAATCTACCCATCTGACAAAAGGCTAATATCCAGAATCTACAAGAAACTAAAACAGATATGAGAAAAAGACCAAACAACTGCATTCAAAACTGGGCAAAAGATATGACCAGACATTTTTCAAAAGAAGATATATATGAGGCCAACAAACATATGAAAAAAAGCTAATCATCACTGGTCATTAGAGAAATGTAAATCAAAACCACACTGAGATATCATCTCATGCCAGTTAGAATGGCAATCATCAAAAAATCTGAAGACAACAGATGCTGGAGAGGATGTGGAGAAATAGGAACACTCTTACACAGTTAGTGGGTGTGTAAATTAGTTCAAACACTGTGAAAGACAGTGTGGTGATTTCCCAAGGATCTAGAAATAGAAATTCCATTTGACCCAGCAATCCCATTACTGGGTATATACCCAAAGAACTATAAATCATTCTACTATAAAGACACATGCACACGAATGTTCACTGCAGCCCTATGTACAATAGGAAAGACCTGGAACCAATCCAAATGCCCATCAATGATAGACTGGACAAAGAAAATGTGGTACAGATACATTGCGGAATACTACACAGCCATAAAAAATGATGAGTTCGTGTCCTCTACAGGGACTCGGATGAATCTGGAAATCATCATTCTCAGCAAACTGACACAGAACAGAAGGTCAAACATGGTATGTTCTCACTCATAGATGAGTGTTGAACAATGAGAACACATGGACTCAGGGAGAGGAACATCATATACTGGGGACATTTTGGGGGAAGTAGGGGAGAGGCAGTGCGGGGTGGGGATGAATAACATGGGGAGAAATGCCAGGTATAGTATGCACCTAAAGTAAGATAAATGTTTTTAAAAGCCCACAACAAATATTTTTTTGTATATTATTGTTATAAAAGTACAATAAATAATATCATAACATTTGCTTTCATTTAATTTTTTTCTGGTTCTTTGTAATACAGTCCCTAATCAGGTCAAAGAAAGTGTAAAAAGTGTTTTTTGTTTCTACCATGTTCTTTTCTTCTCAAAAGAACAGGTATAACTTATAATTTGAGCAAAACATATGGGACACCCTGCCCCAATTTCTGCCTGCTTTCTTCAATTATCTCCTTCACTGAAATCTCACCTGACACACTAAGTAAGAAGATATAAACACTCTGAACCCAATAGGGTGTAGAAATAAGATTCTACACATCTCTCCTTAGGAGCAGATTATTATTTGAGTCATTTGATTGAAAATATTGAGAAAACGGTATGAATTTAAAAACAAAATGATATCCTATTACTTCTACTTTCCTTAATTCTATATGGTAGCATTTATAAAATGTACCTGAATAATAAATCAGATAAAGAGACAGTGATGCTTACCTCCAATGATGCAGATCAAAGGTAATATTAGAATGATTTCAGGGAGGTCCTCAGAATTACTCAAAAATAAACTCTTGAAATATTCCAGCCATGCATAAGAAAAATTTTTATGAAAATTGATGTCAGAAATTACATCCATATTACCACTCATCTTGTTGTTTTTCACAGTCCATCCAAATCTAAGAAATATAAGATTCGCCTTCTTGGTGGCCTTCTAATAATTTTCTAAAAAACAACAACAAAAAAGCCCTATTATCCTTAAATTATCTCTAGTGATAGCTCATGGTCTGCCTAATTTAGGGATGCCTCTCCCTTCCACGATGTTTTCAAGTTGATGTAATAAAAAAGTCAAAATCCCAAGAGACTACCAGTGTTACCTTATGTTTACTTACAACGTCAAGCACTACTCAGTTGTTACCCACCCTGAATCTGTCCAACTGTCTGAAAGCAGTATTTTCTATCTAACCATTCACACTCACCAGTGTGGTCATTGAAACCACAAGCTGGGGCAGGTTACTTAGCTCTGTGGATAGACAACAAAGGGTTTTGTCCTCAGATTATCTAAGCCTCTGGAAGCATGCTCTGGTAGCTATTCCAAAGTGGGAGTGAAACCAGGGACGAATATTTGGATCTCTTTTGTTGTTCTATCCAGACAGAAATTAATAAATCATGATGATATCCAGTCACAGCCTTCTTTTATCTCATTTGGGACACTGAAAGGCCAGGTGTTGCCTAAATTTATGTATGTATACAGCAACTGAGAATGTAAGAAAAATATTAAAACCAAAAACACTTCCTTAAAACAGGGAAATTGTTACATGTTCTATCTCTTTACTTCTTGGAAGAGGACCAAGCAAGGCCTTGATGAAAGTTTGAAGCAATAGACAGTTAAGACAGTCAAGCAATAGACAGTCAGGCAATCTCGCTTGCTTCCCTTGGAAGGAAAGTTTTGCATCAAAGGTCTTAAATTTCATGCAGGATATTATGATTCTAGCTCTCATAACGGTAGCTTGACATTTTTTAGTGCCTTCTATTAGTATCTCATATGACTGCCTTGCTAAGAAATTACAATTCATCTCATAATCTGGCAATTTATTTTTTCAGTTTCATACACATATACACACACACAACACATATATATGATATACATATATGTTTTCTTATGTGTTCCTTTTATTATAATATTTTGAAGGGGAAAAATAAACAAATACATGTTTATTGTGAACACCTCTTGAAATACATATGTAAACAAGCATTTCAAAAGCAGAAAAGAAATAACCCAGAATCATATCATCTAGTGGTTCTTTTAGGTTTTATTTGCATTGTTGGACTCATTCTTTTATAATTATACTTTGTGCTGTTTTCCTCTTATTATTGTATCACCAGCACCAAAGCTTTATAGATAACTTTCACAAAGGTTATAACATATTCCACCAAGGTAAAAGTTCAGATTCTGGCTGGGCATAGTGGCTCATGCCTATAATCCCAACATTTTGGGAGGCCAAGATGGGAGGATCCCTTGAAGCAAAAAATTCAAGACAAGACCGGGCAACATAGCAAGGCTCCATTTCTATAAAAAAAATTTTTTTTTAAAGCCCAATGTGGTGCTCACCTACCGTCCTAGCTACTCAGGAGGCTGAGTGGGTGAAGGGGAAATTGTTTTGAACCCAGGCATTCAAGACATCAGTGAGCTATGATCATCCCACTGTACTTCAACCTGGGTGACAGAGTGATACCTGTCTCTAAAAAAAAAAATTTTCAGAATCTGCAGACTACTTACATTCATAGCTCTGATGGGCTTCTGCTTGTAGGCTGAAAGACTCGGGGTAACCTACTTCAACTCTACTGGCCTCAGTTTTCAAATCTGCATAATTTTCTAGTTTATGTAATGTGTCTCCCTATATTTATCATTTTTTGGAATTACCTAAGGAGTCATAATAATACTGGTGCCTATGGCCTGTCTCCAGAGATTCTGACTTAATTCAGTCTGGTTTGTAGCCTGGGCTTCTCAAGTAATTTTAATGTGTGGCCAAGGTTAGCAACCACTGTGATCCACAGAATTCAAAGACAACATTGCAATATTTTTAGTCTCAAAGCCAGCTCCTTTTCAATATCCTTGGTGAGGTTTTATGAGAAAGAATGTCAATGCCCTTTAGCCAAATGCTACCAGAAATACATCTGTAGTTAACAAGTTTTGTTTATTATTTGTTTGTTGCAATGAAGAGATAACTCACCATGGGAAACCATGGGGTATATCAGCAAAAGAAAATTAGAAATAACCTGTTAGAGCATCTGAATTTTGTCTAGGTACTTTTGGAAAAGGTCTAAGGAAGTGATGGTTCACTTTAGATAGGGTGCTGTCAGAAAGTGAGGATAATTCTGTGATTATTTCAATAAAACTTTACTGTAAGGAGAGTAGACTAGAGCTAAGATAAAGATGTAATGGGCACAGAAGGACCAGTCACTCATTTTAGCTGAGAGTAAGGGTGTTTGGTGTTGTATTGGTTGCACAATGACCTTTGTGTCTCATTTTGCTAAGGTTTGGAGTGACTTTGTCTGATGTTGATGTTCTATGGGATCATTTACGTCAAAGAGGAGAACAACATTGGCCCAGCTACAAGCATAAGGCCAGCTTGGAGCAACACTGAGTCCTACCTCTGAGTATCAGACCACTTCCTGGATTCGGGGCTGTTTTGGGTTTTACATTTGGTTCTCTTCCTCAAAGGCTTTCTAAATTCTTTAACATTACCTAAACATATAAAGAACTGTAGGTAGACCTGAAGATCTTAAATGTAATATAAGTGATAAAGTAAGCTCAGCTATGCCTCTTAACAGTGATTCTCAACCTTGGCCACACATGGAATCATGTGGTGAGTTTTAGAAAATACTGATTCCTCGGCGCCCATCCTCCAAAGTTAATTTATCTGGGGTGCACCTGAGAACTGGGAACCCTAAAAGCTTTCCAGTGAGTCTAATGAGCAACCAGTGTTTAGAAATGCTGCTCTAGGGAAGCCTCTGACATTAGGAAAGAACATTTTGGTTGATTGGTGATATTTACTCTTAGTATCAAACTATTGAGAAAAATATTGTTAATGTCACCTCTTAACTTCCCCACTCTTATCCCAAGGCTAAGCATCCTGGAGCATACAGGCTAGACAAAATAAGAAAAACTATCTTCTGTACCACAGTTACATATTCCTACCTGCTTTCGTTAAGAAGTCTGTTGTTTTCCAAACTAGGAATACATGTTCCCATGGGCATTTTTATCATTTCTAAAATTATTTTAAAATTTTAGTGTTTACACATTCAATTATAATATTTTTTTTTTCAGAAAATAAAATTGTGCTACTGTCTGAGAAAATAGTTGTTGTGATTTCAGTTCTTTTGCATTTGCTGAGGACTGTTCTTTGACCACGTGGTTGATTTTAGAGTATGTAGAAGAATGCATACTCCTTTGTTTTGGGGTGAAGAGTTCTATAGATGTCTATCAGGTCCATTTGAGCAAGTCCTGAGTTTAGGTCCTGAATATGTTTGTTAATTTTCTACCTTGATGATCTGTCTAAAAGTGTCAGTGGGAAGTTGAATTCTCCCACTATTATTGTGTGGGCATCTCAGTCTCTTTGAAAGTCTCTAAGAACTTGCTGTATGAATCTGAGTGCTCCTGTGTTGAGTAAATATATATTTAGAATAGTTAGATATTATTGAATTGAACCCTTCACCATTACCTTATTCCTTTCTTTTTCTTTTTTTGATCTCTGTTGGTTTAAAGTCTGTTTTCTCTGAAATTAGGATTGCAACCCTTGCTTTTTTCTGATTTTCATTTGCTTGGGAGATTTTCCTCCATCCCTTTCTTTTGATCCTGCATGTGAGACAGGTGTCTTGAAGACAGCGTACCATAGGGTCTGGGTTCTTTATCCATCCTGTCACTCTGTGCCTTTTAATTGGGGCAGTTAGCCCATTTACATTCAAGGTTAGTATTAATATATGTGGCTTTGATCTTGTCAGCATAATATTAGCAGACTTGACTGTGTGCTTGCTTTTATAGTGTCACTGGTCTGTGTACTTAAGTGTGTTTTTGTAGTGGCTGCTAATGGTAACATCATTCTCAACATAGAAATGGGCAAAGATTTCATGACAAAGACACCAAAAGCAATTGCAACAAAAGCAAAAATTAACAAACGGGATCTAATTAAACTAAAGAGCTATGCACAGCAAAAGAAACTAGCAACAGAGTAAACAGACAACCTACAGAATGGGAGAAAATGTTTGCAAACTATGCATTTGACAAAGGTCTAATACCTTCATCTATAATGAACTTAAAATAATCTACAAGAAAAAAACAACATTAAAAGGTAGGCAAAGGACACAAAAAGACACTTCTCAGAAGGCATTCATGCTGCCAACAAGCATATGAAAAAAAGTTTAACATCACTGATCACTAGAGAAATGCAAATCAAAACCACAAGAAAGATACCACTTCACACCAGTCAAAATGGCTACCATTAGAAAGTCAAAAAAATAACAGATGCTGGCAAGGTTGTGGAGAAAAAGGAATGCTTATACACTGCTGCTGGGAATGTAAATTAGATCAACCACTGGAAAACAGTGTGGTGATTCCTCAAAGACCTAAAAACAGACTACCATTTGACCTAGCAATCCCATTATGTGGTATATACACAAAGGAATGTAAATTGTTCTATCATAAAGACACATGCATGTGTATATTCACTGCAGCACTATTCACAAAAGCAAAGGCATGGAATCAACCCAAATGCCCATCAATGGTAGACTAGATAAAGTAAAAGTGGCACACATACACCAGGAAATACTATGCAGCCATAAAAAAGGATGAGATCATGTCGTTTGTAAGAACATGGATGAAGCTGGAAGTCATTATTCTTTTTTTGTTTTTTGTTTGAGACAGAGCCTCACTCTGTCACCCAGGCTGGAGTGCAATGGCATAGTCTCGGCTCACTGCAACCTCCACCTCCCAGGTTCAAGTGATTCTCCCGCCTCAGCCTCTCAAGTCGCTGGGACTACAGGTGTGTGCCACCACGCCCAGCTGATTTTTGTATTTTTAGTAGAGACTGGTTTTCACCGTGTTGGTCAGGCTGGTCTTGTACTCCTGACTTCATGATCCACCTGCTGTGGCCTTCCAAAGTGCTGGGATTACAGGTGTGAGCCATTGTGCCCGGTCCCTGGAAGTCATTTTTCTTAGCAAACTAATGCAGGAACAGAAAATCAAATACTGTGGCTGGGCGCGGTGGCTCAAGCCTGTAATCCCAGCACTTTGGGAGGCCGAGGCGGGTGGATCACGAGGTCGAGAGATCGAGATCATCCTGGTCAACATGGTGAAACCCTGTCTCTACTAAAAACACAAAAAATTAGCTGGGCATGGTGGCTCGTGCCTGTAATCCTAGCTACTCAGGAGGCTGAGGCAGGAGAATTGCCTGAACCCAGGAGGCGGAGGTTGCAGTGAGCCGAGATGGCGCCATTGCACTCCAGCCTGGGTAACAAGAGCGAAACTCCGTCTCAAAAAAAAAAAAAAAAGAAAACCAAATACTGCATGTTCTCACTTATAAGTAGGAGCTAAATATTGAGAAAACATGGACACATAGATGGGAACAACACACACTGGGGCCTACTTGAGGATTGATGGTGGGAGGAGAGAGAGGATCAGGAAAAATAACTAATGTCAGGCTTAATACTAGAGTGATAAAATAATTTATACAACAAATCCCCACGATATAAGTTTACCTATGTAACAAACCTGTACATGTACCCCTGAATGTAAAAGTTAAATTATAATAACATTAATAATAACATTACCACAAATCCTGTTTACCCTTAAATTCAGAGAGATATATGATCAAATTCAACACAATTTATCTCTCTGGCTATGCATATGTGATAAATACCATTTGGCTTTCCCAACGTCTACTCCAAAATATCGTAAGAAATCTTTGAGAATAGATGTCATTTTAAAATAGTTTTTAAAATACTAACATTACTGTCGCTTAATGTGTTAAATGTATGGGTAAAGAAATAGCTATGAGAATAAGCAGGTTTTCAATGAAACTAAAACTCTTCATCTTAAGTTCTTAAGTTGACTTTTGACAGCTTTGTAAAAGTCTATGAGACCAAATCTAAACAAGGAAAAAAATATTGGTTTACCACATAGATTCTCTGCATTAATTTATCAGTAACTTAGCTGGCAGGGCACAGTGTGGCTCAAGCCTGTAATCCCAGCACTTTAGGAGGCCTAGGTGGGCGATCACTTGAGATCAGGAGTTCGAGACTAGCCTGGCCAACATGGTGAAACTCTTTCTGTACTAAAAATACCAAAGAAAAAAAAAATTAGCTGAGTGTGGTGGCACACACCTGTAATCCCAGCTACTCAGGAGGTGGAGGCAGGAGAATCACCTGAACTCTGGAAGCAGAGGTTGCAGTGAGCCAAGATTGCACCACTGTACTCCAGCCTGGGTGACAGAGTAAGACCCCATATATACATTTTATATATATATATATGTTTTATGTATACTCTTTATATATGTGCTATATATATATATGCTAAATATACATATATACTGAAATCTCACTTCTGTGTGGAGGAAATTAATGACTGCCCTCTCAAAAATAACGTGTATTTGTCCTTGTCAGTCAGCCAGCATTGAGAAATTTTCTTTCATAAACTGGAAGTCACACTAATCCACCATGTTCCTGAACATAGAAACAGTCTTTTCTTCCTTCACAGTGGAAACGTTTGCAAGAATCAGGTGAAGAAAGCATCCTGAAGAGGGCAGTGTGGGAGCTCAGTAATCTTCACAAGTCACAAAGCTCATGCTTAAATGGTTTATTTCATGCTGACACCTGGGGCTGGCCTCTCTCCTCGGTAAACTTTCCTACCACACCACGCAGACATCTGACTCACTGACTCTGAAGGTGGATGTTCTATTGCCTTCCTAATACCTCTCCACTCAGAATGAGCCCTTCCTCCAGCTCAGGATCAACTCCACACACCTGAGGCGATTCCCTGAACCAGTGAGCTTTCTCCTGGGGCTGGACTTTTCAGTTTCAGTAACGCAAAAGGAACACATGCCCCTGGATAGTTCACAGAGAGTCGATGTAAAAAGTGTAATGGAGGAGGGGAAGCGGCTAAGGGGCGGAAGTTCAAACCCAGAGGCTAGCTGCCCTTTGGAAAAGTGTTTCATTATCCGCCACAAGAAAGGCAGAATATCTTGCTGAAAAAAAGCGGCTGAATCCCTAGCTGGGATACCGTAGAAGCCTTTGTTCTCTAGGAGGTGAAACTGAGAGAGAAAGTACCAGTAAGAAAGGTCAACTTCCAGAAAGGGAAACTAGAAACTGGAGAGCTTACCATCCGAAGCCTCAGGAGGAGTACCGGGTGCTGTGCAAGCGAGAAGCGGGAGCCATTTCTCCCGCAGCCAAACAGCCGAGACCAACCGCAACCTCGCTGACGGTTACGTGCTCCAAGCTCCGCCCCTAGTCTGCACGCATTGGCTTCAGACCCATAATCTCTGACTTGATTGGCTGATGAAATACAGCATCATTGCTCACGTATATCTCAGGCATTTGAAGGCTCACGGCTTCGTTTTCTTTATTTTTAAAAATAAATAAATAAGGAGTGAAAATGAACCTACAGAAATTGCACCATTATGTTAATTTAAGGCCTTGGGACAGTGAATTTCTGACAGCCATTGAACACTGCTTTCCCAGAATTCTAGTAAAAGGAATTTTCCTGGATAAGATAGGGTGGTAGAGATATGAAGATGCAGGTTGCTGGGTTAGGAAAAAAGTGGATTGGTGTTCTGGGCATGTAAGACAATGAAATGAAGATGGCAAACAAGGTGAACTTTCACTGGGTTACATGTGAGAAAGTTTTCAGGAATAATGATATACTCATTTGTTTTTTCTAAACATAGTATGTAAAAAATATTTTAATGGAAATTAGTTATTACTATAGAGTCAACTTTTCACATTCCTACTCTTGTGAAATATCTTAAAGTTATTTAAAATTTTATTTAATATTTTGTTTTCTGCGTTTCATCTCTTTCTCCAGACCCACAATTTTATAAGTGAATGGTGGTAAAATTCCCAACTTTTCGTTTGGCCTCCTCTAATACTATCCTGATAAGGAAGGCATGAGGCAACTTGTTTGACTGGGTGGGAGTAGAAGTCCAGGCTCCCTGCATGGTCTCCACTGAGGCATGGGCTGCCTCTTTATGGCCTAGTTGTTATGAAAGTTCCAGCTCCCAGTAGGCCTTTTCTGATACTGCTCTGATTGGGGTAGGGGGACACCACTCCCTGTACCCACATGCCAGCAAATACCACAGATATGTGGTGTTTCCAACAATGAGAATAATGTTTGTGTGTTTGTGTGAGACAGAGTCTGGCTCCATCGCTCAGGCTGGAGTGCAGTGGCACAGTCTCAGCTCACTGCAACCTCCACCTCCCAGGTTCAGGCAATTCTCCTATCTCAGCCTCTGAGTAGCTGGGACTACCATCACCTGACACCATGCCTGGCTAATTTTTGTATTTTTAGTAGAGACAGGGTTTCACCTTGTTGGTCAGGCTGATCTCGAATTCCTGGCCTCAGGTGATCCACCTGCCTCGGCCTCCCAAAGTGCTGGGATTAAAGGCATGAGCTACCACACCTGGCAGAGAATAGATTTTTAAAAGACCCAAGAAAACGGGCAGCTTGCATGGTATGGGTGAAGTTTAGGTCTCCTGCTCAGTCTTTGCCGGTATGTGGGTACAGGGTGTGGGTGAACATTTTTCTGTGGTGTTTGGTTAAAATAGAGCAGTTATTGGTACAATTCTCTGTCTTGCTGGGCTGCCAGGCATGGTGTCAGGTGACGGTAGTCCCAGCTACTCAGAGGCTGAGATAGGAGAATTGCCTGAACCTGGGAGGTGGAGGTTGCAGTGAGCTGAGACTGTGCCACTGCACTCCAGCCTGAGCGATGGAGCCAGACTCTGTCTCACACAAACACACAAACATTATTCTCATTGTTGGAAACACCACATATCTGTATGTGGGTTGTGGTTTATGGGTTGATATATATTTAAAAATTAATTAAGTTGCAAACCTAATATTTGCCACTTTATGTATTTGTTTATATAAATGTTTTGTTAATATATATAACATATATGCATTATATATTACATATATATGTGTGTATACATATTTATGTATTTATATTATGTATTGCTATGTATTTGTTTATAAACATGTTTTAAGTTAATATATATCCTGTATATGATATATATTAATATATTATATATAGTATATATTATACATATATATTATATTATAAATTATTAATATATATATAAGCTTATATATACAACATACACACACACACACATAACACAAATGAACAGGAAATTTAAATATTGTCTAACGTTTCTCTTTAGTGATACACTCTAATGACCACACACTGGACATCCTTGTAATTCAGAATCATTCACTTGTTTTTTTTAAAAAGATGGGATCTTGCTCTGTCACTCAGGCTGGAATGTAGTGGTATCATCATAGCTCACTGCTACCTTAAACTCCTAGGCTCAAGCAATCCTCACACCTGAGCCTCCCAGGTATTTGGGACTATTGGCACGTCACCACACCTGACTAATTTTTAAATTCTTTTTGTAGAGATGGAGTCTTGCTATATTGCCCAGGCTGATCTCTGGACTCAAGCCATCCTCTCCTCAGTCTCCCAAAGTCCTGGGATTATAGGCGTAAGCCACCTCCCATGGTATCAGTGGAGATCATGCAGGGGGCAGTAATGGGGCATCCTTCTTTTCCCATCCAGGAAGGTATCAGCAGAGATCTAGCGAAGAGCCGGAAGCCCCACTCCTACCTAGCAGTGAAGACAGCCCTTCTTTGGCTGGGTGTCACTGAAGACTTGAGTAGAGAATTTGAGATTTTATTCCAACATGCCTATAAGAGGTGACCCCACTTCTCTTGCCAGAGCAGTGTCAGTGAATGCCTGGTAAAGCCCAGGATTTAAATAAGATCTGGTGTCTTATAACATCTGCAATGTCCAACTAGAAATTGAAAATCATCACACCAAGAACCAAGGTTATCTCAACTTGAATGAGAATAGATAATAAAGGACACCAACCCCAAGAAGACACAGAAGTTAGAATTACCTAAAAAGGATTTTATCATAGCCATCATAAAAATATTTCAGCAAATACTAATAATTATAAACACTATTGAAATAGATGAAAAAATGGAAACTCTGGGCAAAGAAGTAAAGTTCCAGATTTAAAAAATAGGTGATATAAAGAGAAGCCAAATGAAAATTGCCCAGATGAAAAAAGTACAACAAATTCTTTTAAAAAGCAGCAAATGGACTGCCTTGCACTTCTCTTGTTAAACTTATTCCTGGTCATTTAACTCTTTTTTTCTTTTTTTGCAATCATAATGGAACTGGTTTTTAATTTTATTTTTGCATTATTCATTGCTAGTGTATAGAAGTACAACTGATTTTTCTGTATTGATCTTGCATCCTATAATCTTGGTCAACTCATTTATAGGTCGGTGCAAAAGTAATGACAAAAACCGCAATTACTCTTGCACCAACCTAACATTAGCTCTAATAGGCCTTTTACAGATTTTTAGGGGTTGCTACATATAGAGTCACATCATCTGCAAATATATATACTTCACTTCTTGCTTTCCAAGTGGTATCCCACGCTTTCCCCTTCTTTTAGGAACTCTTGCCTAATTGACCTGGTTAGAACTTCAAATACATTGTTGAATAGAAGTAGAGAGAGTAGACATTGCCGTCTTGTCCCTCATCTTAGGGAAAAACTTTGTTTTCACCATTAAGTATGCTGTTAGTTATGGGTTGTTCATAGATGCCCTTTATTAATTCAAGATAGTTTCCTTCTGTTACTAGGGTTTTGTTTTTTGTGTGTGTGTGTGTTTTTATCATATAAAGGTGTTAGATTTTGTCAATTTCTTTGTCTGCATGTGTTGAGATTATCGAAAGCTTTTCTCCCTTACGGTGCAGTACCTTGATTTTCATATGTTGAACAAAACCTACATTCCTGAGACAGCATTCCTTTGTTTCAAATGGAATAACTCCCTTTATCTTTACATGTAAGGCAGATGTAGTGGTGTGTGAACTCCCAAAGCCTTTTTATATGGTTGCTATATTAATTTAATATTTGATATTTTAATTAATATCAAATATATCAAATAATAAATATATATTCAACACAGAGAAATGATAAATGTATATATTTATATAAATATATACATTTATCATTTCTCTGTGTTGAAAATATTCAATATCACCTCTTTTGGCTATTTGAAACTATGTAATATATTAATGTTAAACATAGTCATCTTACTATAGAATACTAGAACTTATTCTGCTTACCTAGTTATAATTTCATAACCTTTAAGGAATCTCTCTCTATTCTCCCTTCCTACAACCCTTCCTGTCCTCTAATATCTTCTTTTCTTTACTTCTGTGAGATGAACTTTTTAAGCTTTTGCATGTGAGTGAGAACTTGTGGTGTTTAACTTTCTGTTCCTGGCTATTTCCCTTAACATAATGTTCTCCAGGCTCATCCATGTTGCCATAAATGACAGGATTTCATTCCTTTTTATGACTGGATGGTATTTCCATTATGCACATATACCACATTTTCTTTATTCATTCATCTGTTGTTGGACATTGTGGTTGATTCCTTATCTTGGCTATTGTAAATAGGGCTGCAGTTTCTATGAAAGTCGCCAGCCACAATGGCTCACACCTGTAATTCTAGCACTTTGGGAGGCTGAAGTGGGCTGATCACTTGAGCCCAGGAGTTCAAGGCCAGCCTGGGCAACAGAGCAAGACTCTGGCTCAACAACAAATAAAAAAGTTAGCCAGCCATGGTGGTAAGCATCTGTAGTCCCAGATACTGAGGAGGCTGAGGTGGGAGGATTGTTTGAGCCTGGGAGCTTGAGGCTGCAGTGGGCCCTGGTCATGTCACTGCACTCCAGCCTGGACAACAAAGTGAGACCCTAACTCAAAACAAAACAAACAGCCAACATGAAAGTGCAAAAGATATCCCTTCAGTATACTGATTTCCTTTCCTTTGGATAAATATGAGCGTAAATCACAAGGATCCACTGACAAACCAAATAACCTTCACCATTCTCTAGAGTTAAAGAATAATGTATTCACCCCTTCTGACTTCAACAGGTGATCTAAGACAAGCTTTAGAGCAAATACTCTAATTCCTTTATCCTGTAGCCTAGAGTTTTGGTGACTATCTTGCCATAAACTATCCAACTTGAATACACACATACACACACACACACACACACACACACTTATATATATTTTGAGATAGAGTCTCACTCTGTCACCAAGACTGGAGTGCAGTGGTACGATCTCCACTCACTGCAACTTCTGCCTCCCAGGATCAAATGATTCTCCTGCCTCAGCCTCCTGAGTAGCTGGGATTACAGGCACATGCCACCACATCTGGCTAATTTTTGTATTTTTAGTAGAGACGGAGGTTTCACCATGTTAGGCTGGTCTTGAACTCCTGACCTCATGATCTCCTCGCTGCTAGGATTACAGGCGTGAGCCACCGTTCCTGGCCACAACTTGAATATATTAATGGATTGCTAGGAGCCACAAAGAAGGCATTCCAAATATCTGTATAAAAAAACAAAAACCAAATAACGTTTTTCTGGGTTGTCATGGAGCTTTAAATCAATAGTTGTCTCATCTCTGCTCATTCTACGTACCATATACTTTTAATTTGAGCCTTATAGTCCAAGACATTTTAAGTTTCATAAACATGATCTTCATTTCTGGGTGCATTTTCAAATTAATGGGCTACATTTCAGGCTTCAAGAAATTAAGGAAAACATGCACCTGTTCCACTGAAATGCTTCCTCTTCTGTTAAGGCCTCATCCTTTTTAAACTGCATGTGTAAGAAGACAAAATGAGTTACACAGTATCATCGACCTCTCTCTTTTCTTAACTACTCTGGTGATTTCCTCTGAAAAGTGTAAGCATAATGAGTCTGGGGTCTTTGTATCTGTCCCATGTCAGATGCCAAGCTGCATAAACACAAATTTCTGTTTTAACATACTGACAAATTTCAGTATTAACTATGGACTAGCAGACAGATGTATATCAGTATATCACTTAAACAAATCAAACAAGATTTACTTACCTGCAGGACATGTAAGGAAGCTAATAATCAGAATATACAGGAAAATGATTAGAAATATTCTTTTCTTTTTTTTTTTTTGAGATGGAGTTTCGCTCCTGTTGTTGCCCAAGCTAGAGTTCAGTGGTGCAGTCTCGGCTCACAACAACCTCTACCTTCCAGGTTTAAGCAATTCTCCCGCCTCAGTCTCCAGAGTTGCTGGGATTACAGGTGCAACCAGGCTTGGCTAATTTTTCGTATTTTTAGTAGAGATTAGTTTTACCATGTTGGCCAGGCTGGTCTTGAACTCCTGACCTCAGGTGATCCACCCTCTTTAGCCTCCCCAAGTGCTAAAATTACAAATGTGAGACATCACACCCAGCCTGATCAGAAATATTGTGCAAGCAAGATATATGCTCTTTCTGTGAGTCAATCTAATAATAAAATCAAGTATTAAGTACTACTAGTCACAACATGTTTAGCATTCATATAACAATACTCCAAATAATAGACTTTATAATGAGATAGATGAAAATATTGTTTTTTTGAAAATATACAGTGAGAAAGCAAGTAGTTTATCACTGACTAAAAGAAGAGTATAGTACTTCTGTATACCTTTTACTTTACATGCTGTATACACATAAAATCATAAGCTAATGACTTTTTTGGAATCTCGCTTGATGGCACAGCTTGCAATGAGCCTCAGAGTATCTAACTCCCAGTCTTATACCTTGATAGCATTTATAAACTTCTGTGGCTGGGGTGGTGTGAGAATATTAAAAATTTTGGCTTTACTTAAATTTAAGATCTCAAACTATAAAAGTCCTAGAAGAAAACCCAGGAAATAGTCTTCTTGACATCAGCCACCACGGCAGGTGTATACCTATGTAATAAATCTGCACGATCTGCACATGTACCCTAGAACTTAAAGTATAATTTTTTTTAAAAAAGGGATCTTTGTGGGATTCATCGCAGTGACAAATGTTCAACATATGCAAATCAATAAACATAATACATCGTGCTAACAGAACCAAGAAAAAAAAATACGATTAAATAGATAACAAAAAAATTCAGTAAAATTAAACATCCCTGCATGATATAAACACCCCATTGTCTTTGACCATCCATTGATGCCGATAAGTCAAATGTCAATTTCATCATTGTGACAAGCTGTATTTTCTCTTTGGTCACATACTATCTTATTACTATATTTTCTCTTTGGTAACATAGTATCTTCTCTGTATTCTAGTGATATTTAGGTTTTGTTTATTTGTTTGTTTTATCCTTTAATGTGATGCGCATTTTGTTATTTCATTCAATTCAGATACTCAAATTCTTCACCTTTGAATATTTGTTCGTTTTTTAGATAATTTTCCTCCATTCATCTCACTTATTTTCTTCTTTTATACTTCTGATTAAGTGGGCATTAAAACATTTAGATTGGATTTTTTTTCTTTTTAATATTTATATCTTGTTTTCCTCACATTATCTGGGAAGTTTTCTAAAGAATTATTTTCAAACTCATTGATTTTTTTCCCTTATTTTGACAGTCATGTTTTAATCTGGAATTGCTTTTATAATTTAAATTGTTTAATTTTTCATAATCTTTTCTTTCTGTTTTAAGGGAAATAATATCTCAAATATACCTGGGAATAATAATTTAGAGGTATTTTAATTATCTTCTGTTTTCTAAATTGTCTCCTCCCTGCTCACCATTTAAATTTTATTTTATTTTTTCACTGAGACTTCTTACTTTGATTTTAGGCTTTCTTAAGTGTCTGGAATTCCTTTACTGGAGGCTTACAGAGAATGCAATACACAGAGAGGTGGGCGATTGTTTGTAGAGAACAGGCAACAATTAAACAGGAGACCCCAAAAGCTGGAATGTAATGGCCTTCATTCTGGGGCCCCTGACCCCTACTGCTCTAGGAATAATCCCCGTATATTCGATCAATGACTTTCATCACCACTCTATTTTTTGGCTGCAGACTAAGTACCTGGCTGTTCAAAGTTGTGCTTTGGAATATGGAAATGGCTGCTTTTGACTAAAGCTCTAATTCTATTACTGACTCCAGCTTCTTTTGTCCTCAGGGTCCTGGGTCTTTTCAGGTTCCACAGGGCTTTCTCTGCAGGTGTAATCTGCTTTACACATCCATGAGGCTGCAGCTTTTTCATCCTGCACCTTCATAGGTCATTCCTCTGTCTACTTTACATCTTTTGTGAATTTGTTTCTTCACAATCTCTTGCCACTGAAGGTTATTCTTCTGTCTGTTTGTTGTTTTACATTTAACCCTTTTATTTTTGTTACCATAATTTCAATGGCATCTGAAGAAGCATTAGGGATAAATATTTTGGTTGCCTCTGGTTTTTTTTGAAACTGAAGTTAATGAGCTCGCTTTTCCTTGTAAATTTCTGCAACTCATGAGATTGGAATATGCCAATTGCATAGCATATGTATTTTCCATCAATCTACTAGCTAGATATTGGTTAATTTACTTCTTGTTGAAATACAAGTGTCTGTAAAGAAGTTATCAACTATACTCTGGTTTCTCTTCAGATCGTATAAATCTTTTGCCTTTTACTAAAGATTTCCATGGAGAGGAACAACTCTGAGTCTCTCTTTTTTTTTTTTTTTTTTGAGACGGAGTTTCACTCTTGTTACCCAGGCTGGAGTGCAATGGTGCCATCTCGGCTCATCGCAACCTCCGTCTCCTGGGTTCAAGCAATTCTCCTGCCTCAGCCTCCCGAGTAGCTGGGACTACAGGCGTGCGCCACCATGCCCAGCTAATTTTTCTATTTTTAGTAGAGACAGGGTTTCACCATGTTGACCAGGATGGTCTCGATCTCTTGACCTCGGTGATCCACCCGCCTCGGCCTCCCAAAGTGCTGGGATTACAGGCTTGAGCCACCGCACCCGGCTCAAAATAGCTATTTTTTAAAGTGCTGATGCATGAAAAATTGTTTTTCATGAGTGTAGGCACTAGAGTGAAAATTAAATTTGTTTCTCATTTTTTCTACTTAATCATGGTATATTTTTGAGAGATTTTCTGAACAACACAGAGACTCTGGTTTCTCATCTGTACCTAATAACTGCACTTATCCAGTTAATGTGAATAAATGGTCCCAATAAAATGTCTGTCACATTACTTAGTACATTCATCTCGAATATTTATTATCATTATACATTAATTTTCATTCCAGACTCTGGAAATTTTATTTTATTAATATAGTCACCAAGTGACTACATTATTTTTATTATTTTATTATTGAACTTATTTATAAATATACATAATTATAAATTTATATATAATTCTTAATAAAATTATTTATTAATTTATTATATTATATTTTACTTAATCATTTTTTATCGTAAATATTTAGATGATTACATCTTCTTATTCTTGAGAATGTTAAGATTATATTAGATGTTATATATCTTTGAAGAACATGTAGGAGTTTGACTATTCATTAGTTTTTTTTTAATGAAGTGGAATATGGCAAATTTCATATAGTATTAATTTTAATGTCAATGAAGCAATGGAAAATCAAAACAACATTGTAGACTAAAGGTATCAAGAGGGTAATACAGTGTATAGAAAAGAAGTATAGTCACAAAGAATGTTTCTGATTTATGTTTTTCAGGTACATCTAGTTCTTCTATTTGTCTACCTATAGCTGGTACACTCATAACATTTTAATTTATTTCATGTGTTGTCATAGTTGTCCTCTGTATTGTTCTGGGAAAGAAAATGCTATCTGTTTGTGAAAAAGAAGATGAGTGAAACAGGGCTAGTTTCAATTATTAAAAAAAAGAAGTTCTGAGGACTCTGGCAAAATCCATCATGAAAACAGTTGTTCTGAAAAAACTCTTTTCCACATGCTTGGCAATTCCTGCAGTGAAGGATATATCCTGGTTAAAGTGATAGTTCACTCTGGAGTAGTATAAAGATAGGCTGTTAGTTATCATTAATGCTTATGGTAAATTGAGTTTAAGAGTCTTTACTGAGGACAGATTTTTGCATGGGAGAATATGGACCACAGACAACTGGTGGGAGGAAGTTCATTGAGTGGTAAAAAGGTAGAGATTGGAAGGAGATTTTTCAAAGAGACTATTGCAGTAGTCAAGATGAGAGCTGATGGTGGCCTGGACTACAGTAGCAGCAAAGGGGACTGAGGGATTAAGGACACATTTAGGATGGCAAGATTTGCTGTGGTAAAAGAGCAAAATGTAAGAATTGTCCTGAAGATTGTATGTTTTTGGTGTTAGATAAAGAAAACGTTTACAAATATGGGAAAGGTTAGAGGAAGAACAAACCTTGGAAAAAGAATCCAGAGCTCAATTTTGAGTATGTTAATTTTGAAATGCCTATTGACCGGGCGCGGTGGCTCAAGCCTGTAATCCCAGCACTTTGGGAGGCCGAGGCGGGTGGATCACGAGGTCAAGAGATCGAGACCATCCTGGTCAACATGGTGAAACCCCGTCTCTACTAAAAATACAAAAAATTAGCTGGGCATGGTGGTGCGTGCCTGTAATCCCAGCTACTCAGGAGGCTGAGGCAGGAGAATTGTCTGAACCCAGGAGGCGGAGGTTGCGGTGAGCTGAGATTGCGCCATTGCACTCCAGCCTGGGTAATAAGAGCGAAACTCCGTCTCAAAAAAAAAGCCTATTTTACATCCAAGGGAATAAGTTAATTAAGTATCTCTATACATGAATCTGAAATGTATGGAACACATAAGGGCCAGTGGTATAAATTTTAGAGTACAGTGAATATAGTCTCCAAGGGGACAAATCATAAGTAATGACGCTCACTATTATAGAGTGGAAATACTATGCAATCTCTGTAATTGGAGTATTTTTATGCCCAACTAAGCATTTGAAAATCTACTTTGGTCAAGCTCAAGAGAATCTGAATCTGAATCTCCCAGTTTTCACTCATAGCTTACTCTTACTATGTACTGCCATGAGGGGGCGTGTTTGGGCTGTATTCTGTGACTTGAAGTATAGTAACATTAATGTCTAGGTACGTATACCTAGAAGTCTAGGGTCAGCATATGTGTGAACCAAGACTTCATTTGAGACAGCCTCACGCGGAGAATGTAATGAGCCATTCTCTTCTCGCATAGAGGTAATTGGCAGGCTTGTGAATTTGTTACTGTTATCTTGTACACTTCAAATTTAAGATTCAAACTTCCAAATTAAATCATGCATTTGGTAGCAGCAATTATCATTTTAGAAATAAATGAAGGGCCCACCCCTCTCCCGAGAGCTACGCGGCAGTGGAGCGCAGGCCTCGTGCCGTTACGGCCATCACAGCGGCCGTGGCAGCGTCCCGGTGCCTTCCTCAGGCATTACAAAATATTATACCTCTCTGAACTACAATAAACTGACCCAAGATCAGCAAAGAAAGAAGCCATTATGTGACTACAAAAGTAAGAGCAATAATCTTGCTAAATTATGAGCAATTAGATATAAACCACCAATTATGAAAACATGTAACATAATGAAGAATTTAATGTCATAATTAACACAACAAACATTGCTGAAGCTGCTGAAAGATGGCAGAAGAAGCGCTGGTAGTAGCCAAATTTGATTATGTGGCTCAACAAGAACAAGAATTGGACATCAAGAAGAATGAGAGATTATGGCTTCTGGATGATTCTAAGTCCTGGTGGCGAGTTCGAAATTCCATGAATAAAACAGGTTTTGTGCCTTCTAACTATGTGGAAAGGAAAAACAGTGCTCGGAAAGCATCTATTGTAAAAAACCTGAAAGATACCCTAGGCATTGGAAAAGTGAAAAGAAAACCTAGTGTGCCAGATTCTGCATCTCCTGCTGATGATAGTTTTGTTGACCCAGGGGAACGTCTCTATGACCTCAACATGCCCGCTTATGTGAAATTTAACTACATGGCTGAGAGAGAGGATGAATTATCATTGATAAAGGGGACAAAGGTGATCGTCATGGAGAAATGCAGTGATAGGTGGTGGCGTGGTAGCTACAATGGACAAGTTGGATGGTTCCCTTCAAACTATGTAACTGAAGAAAGTGACAGTCCTTTGGGTGACCATGTGGGTTCTCTGTCAGAGAAATTAGCAGCAGTCGTCAATAACCTCAATACTGGGCAAGTGTTGCATGTCGTACAGGCTCTTTACCCATTCAGCTCATCCAATGATGAAGAACTTAATTTTGAGAAAGGAGATATAATGGATGTTATTGAAAAACCTGAAAATGACCCAGAGTGGTGGAAATGCAGGAAGATCAATGGTATGGTTGGTCTAGTACCAAAAAACTATGTTACCATTATGCGGAATAATCCGTTAACCTCAGGTTTGGAACCATCACCTCCACAGTGTGATTACATTAGGCTTTCACTCACTGGAAAGTTTGCTGGCAATCCTTGGTATTATGGCAAAGTCACCAGGCATCAAGCAGAAATGGCATTAAATGAGAGAGGACATGAAGGGCATTTCCTCATTCGTGATAGTGAATCTTTGCCAAATGATTTCTCAGTACCACTAAAAGCACCAGGGAAAAGCAAGCATTTTAAAGTCCAACTAAAAGAAACTGTCTACTACATTGGGCAGCGCAAATTCAGCACCATGGAAGAACTTGTAGAACATGACAAAAAGGCACCAATTTTCACAAGTGAACAAGGAGAAAAAGAAGACCTTGGTCTTCTGTTTTATTGTTTTCTTCTTTGCTGTTTTTGCTTTGCTTCTAATATTACTGTTTTGTATTTTGAAAAAAAACAAATAATGCAGATCAGAATCTTTATATGGAAGAAATCCTTTATTGCCTTTATTTCCTTGAAAAGGCACCCTGTTAGTTCTGTTATGATCTCTCTTTATATAAAATTATTATATCTATATATGACATATGCTAAAATAAATTTCTTGGAGAGTGTTAAAAAAAAGAAATAAATGAAAACAATGAATTGGTTAAATATATAATCCAATTTCATGAATTACTGATTTCAAATGAGGTTATATTAATATTAATGTCTTTGAATGTTTCTATTCATTCCCTGATTCAGGTACCCTCTCATCATCACCAATTGAATGACTGCTTTGATTGGCATTTTTTCGGATTATTAGTAAGTATGAGTATGTATTCATATATTTGTTAGCCATTCAAGTTTCCCCTTCTGTGAAGTTCTTGTCTACATCTTCAAGTAATGTCTGGTTGGCTGTTTATATTTGCAGATTTTTTTTTTTTTAGATGCAGTCTTGCTGTCACCCAGGCTGGAATACAATGGTGCAATTTCTGCTCACTGCAACCTCCGCTTCCCTGGTTCAAGCAATTTTTCCTGCCCCAGCCTCCCAAGTTGCTGTGATTACAGGCATCAGATACCATGCCCACCTAATTTTTGCATATTTTATTGAGACGAGGTTTCACCTTGTTGGGGAGGTTGGTCTCAAACTCCTGACCTCAGGTGATACATCCACCTCAGCCTCCCAAAGTGCTGGGATTACAGGCATGAGCTACTGCTCCCAGCCAGAAATATAACTCTTAATGTAGCAAAAGGATATTTAGCCTAATGAAAGATAAGATAGAAGTAAATATACTAAAATAAAATATAAAAACTTTAAAAGTCCTATTATACCAGCGATCACAAAATACAAATAGGTTAAAGTTGGGTGCAGTGCTGTAATCCCAGCACTTTGGGAGGCCAAGGTGCCAGGCTTTTTTTTCCAAGTGTGCAGTTAATATTTCTCTAGTAGAGGAAGTTTCTTTAATAAGAAAGGTTAAAAATAAAGTGATAGAAAAATATATGGTAAAAAAATGTAATACAAAGATGTACATATGCTTATGAAAAGACATGTATAAGAATGTTTATAGCACCACCACTATGAAAAATCCCTTTAATTTGAAAAACAAAGAAATGTTTATTAACAGAAGAATAGATAAATAGATTGTAATACACAGTATTTATAGAATAGGATACTACACATGAGTGAGAATGAATAAGCCACACTACAGGCAATAACATGGATGGATATTTAAAATCTACTGTGGAGTGAAAAACCCAGATACAAGTGAGGACATATGCTCTGATGTCATTCATATAAAATTCAAAATCGGGTGAGCCTAGTCTACAGTGCTAGAAGTAGGAGAATAGGTCAGGTGCAGTGGTTCATGCCTGTAATCCCACTGCTTTGGGAGGCGGAGGCAGGAGGATCATTTGAGGCTAGAAATTCCAGACCAGCCAGGGCAACATAGCAAGACCACGTCTAAAAAAAAAAAAAAAAATAGTTGGACATAGTGGCTGCACATCTATCGTTCTAGCTACGACTCTGGAGGCTGAGGTGAGAGGATCCCTGGAGCCCAGGAGTGAGTTATGATCGCACCACTTGTACTCCCCCGTGGACAACAGAGTGAGTGAGACCTTATCTGTAAAAAGAAGCAAAAACAAAACTGCAAAACTTTTTCCCAGCTTCTTATGAGAGGGTGGTGGTAGTAAAACACAAAAGGCTTCAGGAGATGAACATTTGGTGATTTCTTTGTCTTTTTTGTTTGTTTTTAGAGCCAAGAACTCTGGAACTTGTTAAGGAGGAGGAGGAGGAGGAGGAGGAGGAGGAGGAGGAGGAGGAGGAGGAGGAGGAGGAGGAGAAAGAAAAAGAAAAAAGAATCCTCATCATTAATGCAAATGGGAGGAAACTTCACTAAAGAATCTATTACATCATGAAAGGTGAAATCATTAAGGAATTATTGCTTAAATATATAATTTGTATCTGGATTTTAAAATAATAAATATGTTTTTTCCTAAAAAAAAAAATCTACTGGTTAAATTCAGCTTGAATCCTTTGTCACTACATCAAGAGCTAACAGTTCAACAATTCATCTCCACAACCTCCTACCTCGTTTCCTTTCTCAGTCCAATTAACAGGAAAATGGAAGAAAAAAATAATTATTCCCCCCAAACACAGTCTCAGTTTCTCTAGCGGTCACCTCTGAAAAGGGAAAAATATCTGAAAATAGACAAAGGTGAATACAAACGTCACTTAATTGCCCCCACACAGACAGCCTCCGCTCCTGGGACGGAGAGGAAGAGCTGGTAGGGAGGAGTAAGACGTGGGAGGGACGGCGGGGGCACAGGTGACGTTCTCTGCCGTCAGCGTTCCAGGCACACAGAATTTCAGGCACACAGCCGCAGTCGGCCACGCGCGCCTCCGGGAGCGAGGATGCCG
Source organism: Saimiri boliviensis (assembly GCF_048565385.1). Classification (NCBI taxonomy): domain Eukaryota; kingdom Metazoa; phylum Chordata; class Mammalia; order Primates; family Cebidae; genus Saimiri; species Saimiri boliviensis. Next base: position 38,717,453 of record NC_133456.1, on the reverse strand, counting down.
AGGCCGGTGAGCGGGGACCGGGCTTGGGAAGGAGGGCGCAGGGTGAGCGATGCCGACCGAGGCCCTGCGGCGGGCGGCGAGTCGGGGGCGCGGGGCTTCGGCTCTCGCAACGGTCAGGTCCTCCGGCGACTTGATCTGTGGTGTTGCTGGCAGCGCTTTCCTCTAAGCGCTATCCCTTGCTTAGGAACGGATTTTGCCTTCCAGAGGGTGGTTTACAGGCCGCTGCTGGCGTTGGGGGTTCTCCATTCCAATTCCCGGACAAAAAGATGCATAGGCCGGGGGGCTCCGGAGCCGCTTGTTCCGAGCTGGCGCGGCTAGCGCATCCCCCTGCAGGCTCACGGCTCGGCTGTCGGGCTCCAGCTCCCAAAGCTGGGGAGGCACCCCCTATTTTAAACTGCCCCCAGAAGGGAATGAGGCATGCTGCATTGGTTCGTGTTAACACCAAAAGCTGCGGCGGGGATGCAGATTTCCAGGCTCGCGCTCTCCGGGAGAGCTCCTACGTCTTCTCTTTGTTACTCAGCGCTTCTCCCTCCTAGCCCTTGCCTGGGGGAAGCCATGAGCTGAAGAGGGTTAACTCTGAAGCCTCGCTTGAGAGAACTGAAATGTTCTGTGATCGTGATGCTTGGAAGGGTTAACCCAGGTTATCTAGAGAAACAGACATTTTGTTTATTCGTAACCAGCTTACAAGACAAAAAGAGGAGAAGGTTTTCATATACCCCATTGGTATTTGAAATAAAAATCCAAATACAATGAATGCCTCAAGATAATGTTTTCGTGTATGGTTTGCTGGCAAGACCGCACAGCCAGTGATTTCACTGTCTTTCTTAACAAAGGAGAATGGTGGTCTGTGAGCTAGGTTCTCCTGCAAGCTAGATGCGCTTAATCTTCTTTATAACTATCCTTCTAACAAGGAATTATTACCTGGTTTTACAAATAAACAGGCGGAAAGCTAGTATTTCCAAGTCCATGTGACTACATGTGGGGTGATGTGGATTTGGACATAGAAACTTGCCGAGGAAGAGGCATGAATAGGGGCCATGTAGCTGCCGGTTGGGCAGTGTCAGGTAAGACCCAGGCTTTTGTGAACCCTGGACTGATGGCAAGGGTTATAAATGCGCTTGTTTGTTTTCATGACTGTAGTTCCCTTATATGATTTGATCGATTAATTTTTTTTAGCGGCCTAACACCTGTTGGCTTTTGCTATAAACTGGGCTCATATACTAAGTGCTTTAATTAATGTTTGTGAAACACCTGTTGCTTGGAATTGGTTTGGCACTTCCTCTTTATATTGCCCTCCTTAAGTTTAGGTCATGGCTGTCTCCCAAGGAAAGAAAAGGGCATGTACTGACCAGAATTAAAATGAAGAAATCCAGTGAGTAGGAGGATATTAGAATTGAGTGGCTCCCATTAGACAGGAAAAGGAAGAGAAATCCCTATGGCAGATAAAGGAGGAGAGATTTAGATCCCTGAGAACTCTATTTCCCCACCCACCGCTCCTAAGCCCACAAGAAGAAGGATATCACAAGACAATAAAAATTCCAGAGAAACTGAAGGGCACACAGAAAGATCCAGCTTACAGTGATACGGAAAATGAATTCTAGCAGGGAAGTCATTATATCTAAAAGGAATGGCAAAAACAGGGCTTAGTTAAGGCAAACACTGAGAACGAGGGGATGGGGTTCCCACAGGTAGAATATCACCCTTTAACAATCATCCTGAACGTAAACCAGTGTCATTTAAATTATTATGGTTCAATATTCTAGAAATAAGCTTCAAATTATAGTAGCAGCAGGTGGGGCTAACGTGGAGCCAGTGATCAGGACATCCCGCTAAAGCAACAGGATTTAGTTGTTATTGAGGTTCTTAGGGGCAATGAGACAGGCACAAAGAGACCACTACTTTACAGAAGACTATGTTCATACTGCTAAATACCATAAAAGAATAGACAGAGCCAAATAAGAGACTGTTTCTAACAAAGCAAGCAGCCAATGTCCGTTAGATTGGCTAAAATCTCCGTTATCCACCATTGTCTCCAAAGCGCCTACTATAGTGCCTGGAATGAAGTCAGACCCAATTAGGATGATTAGTATTAGAATCAACAAAAGAAGTACAGTTGTCCCTTGGTATCCATGGGGGCTTTGTTCCAAGACCCTCACCGATACCAGTGGGTGGATGGTGCAAGTCCCTTATATGAAATGCCATAATGTTTGCGTATAAGCTATACGTGTCCTCCCATAGATATAAACTAATGTCTCCATTATTTATAATTCCTAATACAATGTAGATTCTATATAACTAGTTCTTATGCTGTATTATTTAGGCAATAATGACAAAGATCTGTATTTGTTCAGTGCAGATGCTTTTTTAAAAAATATGCAATTTCCATCTGTGGTTATCTGAATCCATGGATACAGAACCCGCAGATACAGTGGATCAACTATATTGACAGAAGTTCAGCTCCAATGGAAGACAAGACTACTGCACAAAACACCCATGTTATGAGCTGAGACTAGGATAGTAAGGGACAAGCACTTCCCATGCGAGAAGCTAATGTGTATAGTGACTAATTACATATCCAGGTAGGGGAAAAGCAAGACATCCTGAATGACTTGAGTGCCTAAGAGATAAAAGTCCAAAAGAGAAGCTCCTCCAGGTAAAATGATGATTAATTTGAAGTTATTCATAGATTTAATTATTCACCATTTGTTCCTTTCTTTTATTCAACTGAGAGCATAAATAAAAGAACAGATGCAGGAAATAGCTTGGTGATTTCAAGTCATTGAAAGAATGGTGAAATGGAGGTTTGGTGTGCAAGGTGTTAATCACAGTGACAGGAGATTGAGTAACACGTCCTTAAGGACTGAGCAGCAGGCAATGACAGATGCGGTCATGCTATTTTGCCAGCAGAGCTTCTGGACAGTGACTCATTGGCTTTCAGAGATTCCTTGGCTCTGTGGAAACCTGTTTGAATGCTTCTTAAATACAGTTTCAAAATTGAATTTAACATATTGTTGCAGGACAATGAAGCAGAGACTGCTGTGTGAATAGCAATTTGGTAATGCCTCACAATCATGATTTGGTCATAGGCAATAACAATCTACTTTTGTAATGATAGGTGGAGGTTTTAAAACGAACAAAACTTTATACATAGCGGAGGCAAGATGATGTAGTGATTATGGTTATAAGCTCTGGAACCAGTCACTTCTCTGTCATTTCATAGCTGTGTGGGCAAGTTACTTAACTTCTCTGTGCCTCATATTCTTTATTTTGAAAATGACGATCATAATAGTGCCTCCTGGCCGGGCACGGTGGCTCAAGCCTGTAATCCCAGCACTTTGGGAGGCCGAGGCGGGTGGATCACGAGTTCGAGAGATCGAGACCATCCTGGTCAACATGGTGAAACCCCGTCTCTACTAAAAATACAAAAAAACTAGCTGGGCGTGGTGGCGCGTGCCTGTAATCCCAGCTACTAAGGAGGCTGAGGCAGGAGAATTGCCTGAGCCCAGGAGGCGGAGGTTGCGGTGAGCCGAGATCGCGCCATTGCACTCCAGCCTGGGTAACAAGGGTGAAACTCCGTCTCAAAAAAAAAAAAAAAAATAATAATAATAATAATAATAATAGTGCCTCCTATATAGATTTATATGAAATATTAGATGAAATACTTTATCTCAAGTGCTAAGAACAGTCTCTAGTACATAATAAATAGTCAATAAATGTTAGTATTCGTGGTTTAGTAACTTTATGCAAAATATAAGCTGGAGTATTATTTTAATGTTTCATCTGGTGTGGTTTTTTATTCCAGTACTTTATTTTTGTCCTCTGGTCTTTCAAATCAGACAGTTAAGCACCCATTGCCTTAGGGGAGGAATTCTAAGCAGAAAATACATTTTAGTTTAAAAATCCAGCATTTTGTAATACCAAGAGCCTTGCCATTCCAGTTTCAAATGCCTAAATGCTAAAAGATCACGGATATAATGTTCATGCTAGAAAGAGTTGATCGGATGAATGCAGAGTGATGGAGGAACCAGCTTTTCTGGCTCAGAGAGATAAATATTTTCTAGGCTGGGACAGCAAAATGGGACTGATTGATGTTTATGCTCAGATACCAGTTTGCATTCCCAAAATAAGGCTCTATGCCCAGCCCCCGGACATGGGAAGTTCAGGAGAGTAGAAAATAGAACCTGCAAGTAGTTGTTGAGATATAAGAAAAAAAAAATGCCTGTGTCTTACAGTCCCTTGAAGGGACTGTAGGAAGCAGCATGCTTGTCCATCATGGCGAGGAAACAGTAAAACAGAGATGGATAGATACATGGGAATTTAGGCAGAAAGCCTTGGAGAATTTCCTTTCACCCAGCACAAGGGGAACCCAGGGACAGCCTGGAAGAACATGAGCGAACACCAGCTCATCTTGTGGGCAATAATTGCACAAATTAATGACAGTGATGACTTGAGGGGAACACAGCCATTTTAGCAAATGCTAGCATAATAGATGGTTGTAATCAATGATTAGTAGCCCTGACTTATAGCTTGGCATTTTTGGAACCCCCAGGAATGTAGATGCAATGCTAGAGATTGGGACAATTATGGGGTGTTGGGTTTGTGGGAGACTGATGAAGATTATGCAACATTTATTGAAAGTAAATTCTTATCTCTAGTTGGAATAGTAACATGAAATAAAACTAAAGTTCAGTTTAAAAAATACAAGTAAAAGTTACATTCTTTACATGTTTCTATCATGAAAAATAGAAATATACAAAACATATAGGAAAAAAATTACATTTCTTGCCTTTGCCCCCCCATAAACATACATACAGACCAAATGAGTGGATCCATGGGACTACTGCAGAGAAAAGTTCAGCTGCCTCTACCCTGCCTTATCATTTTATAGAAGGATGATGCCCAGAATAACATTCCCTTAAATACTCCCATGATTTGTAAGAAGGCCAAGAATTTCTGCCCACACACATGAAAATAAGGCAATGAAGGAAAAAATTAAAGCCAGTGCTGGTTTTTAAAACATGCAGTTTATATATAAGACTTGCAGAATTAAAATGAACCTCAACAAAATTCAAGGCAGTCAAATAATGTTCCTGAAAAGTGGTTACTCCTTGAGTTACATTTTTATTATTAACAGATGTGAATTTTTTTGGCGAGTGGATGCTGTCTAACATTTGTATTCTCAGCATTTTCTGTATTATTTAAGGCAGTTTGTTTTCCCCAGTGATCCTATGTCTTCGAGAGCTTGCTCTTGACAGTGGTGGCTTTAGGAACAAGGTCCCAAGTTGCCAGGGATTGCTATTGTGTTGGAGCCATGCTGCTGCTTTTCCCTCCTCATAACCTGAACACGCTTTGTTATTTCTTGCATTTATAACCTCTAGTTCTGCTCCCACAAAACCAAAGTTCTTTGGTGGGTAAAAACTCAGCTACAACATTCCCTGAAATAGTGATTAGACTGAAGCTTTCTTGGCTTTGTCCAAATCCAAACCCCATTTCTGTACTTTGTTTTCTGTCTTCAGGTGGTCTTCTGTCATCTGTCTACCTACAGCCTGGTTTGGGGTATGGCAGCAGTGATGCTGTGCACAGCACAAGGTAAAGAGGCTCAATTCCCCAGCTTGGATTCCAGCAAACACAATTTCTGCAGTGAAGACATTTGGCCACTATTGTTTGTGTGATGCTAGTTCCATTTATCTGTGTGAATTATTTAAACATTTAAACTGCTTGCAGGAGTGGGAGTGGTTCTTTCTGCTTTCCACATTTTTGTTTTCAATGTAGCAACACACTTTGATATTTAGAAGCTGTTTCCCTAGTAGCTGAACCAGACTTATGAAAAATATCCTCTAAATTAAAATGCAATTTTTTACTTACTGAATTGAAAAACTCTTACAAATAATGATTTCCTGTGTCTATAAAAATATGGTAATGCTTGAATTCAGTCTTTTTGGAAGGTAATCTGGCAGTAAGCCTTGAAATTGGGTGTGTTCCCTTTTTACAGAAAAAAATGTAGAAAACAATGAAACGTAGAAGTTATACAATTATACGTGCTTATATTATCTGTTGTATTACAAATGTGGCTATGCCATCTACTTATCTATGGAAGTTCCTAGTTCTTCCTCCTCGGTTCCTTGGGAGGTCACACTCACTTTGCTAATGGCCTTTTCATCGCTTGCAGTATGATGTTGCTCAGCATCAGCTTCCACAGATGTGGGTGATGCTGGTGAAGATCAAGTGGACTCTGGTCCATGACATTCATCACAGGACTTAACAACTGAACAGAGGAATCTAAATGAGAGGCCATAGAAGTAGCAAAGAATTGTACACGTCCCCTAAATGATTTCGTCCTAGTCAAAAAGAAAAAAGAAAAACTCATCCAAGAGTTGAACTCTAGTTTGAGTCCCCTTTCACTCTGCTTTCTAAAAGCAATCCTTTCTTCAAACCTCTGCTCTGCAGAATCTCAGCAAACTTTAAGGAAACCTCAATCCTAGCAAGAGATATTGTTTACCGGAACTTTTCACATCTTCCAAGAGTGTACATCATTTAGTCTTGAATTATGCAATGCTCAGGGGTTCCAGCCTGTATTTGTTATACCATCTTTCATTCACTGATATTGTTGGGGAGCTGTTTGCTCAGCCTTCTTTTTTTTTTCTCTACTTATACTTAGCAACATTTTATCTATATTATCAGTCTTTAAAAACAAGTTTGGATGCTTGTGATCCAGTTTACATTTTTGTACCATTGTATTAGTTAGTGCCTTTATCTTTATTAATTCACTGCGATTTTTGAAAGGGAGGATAGGAGGTTTGGAAGTAAGTGTATTCATTTTTCACTATCTCTTCTTTTCTATTAAATGTTGCTAGAATTAAATATGTTTCTCTGAGAACTGTCTTGTCCATTTCTTTCTTTTCTCTTTTTTTTTTTTTTTTTGAGACAGAATTTTACTCTGTCACCCAAGCTGGAGTGCAGTAGCACGATCTCAGCTCACTGCAACCTCCACCTCCAAGGTTCACGCAATTCTCCTGCCTCAGCTTCTCAAGTAGCTAGGATTATAGGCACCCCGCTACCACACCCAGCTAACTTTTGTGTTTTTAGTAGAGATGGGGTTTCACCTTGCTGGCCAGGCTGGTCTCAAACTTCTAATCTCAAGTGATCTGCCTGCCTTGACCTCCCAAGGTGCTGGGATTGCAGGTGTAAGCCACTGTGCCCAGCCTGTCTTACCCATTTCTATAGATTTTTAACATATTATGCACTCATTGTCATTCAGCAATAATAATTTATGATTTCTTCTATGATTTCTCATGTACCTAGGACTTAAAAGAAGTGTGTAGATTTCTATTTTTATTGTACTATGAACTGTGTTCAAGGCCATACATAGAGTAACAACTTTTTTGTAGCCTATTTTGAGTTCCGTTTGGAAAAATGTTCTGTGTGTGTTTTGAAAAGATTATACATCCTTTCTTTGAGTAAAGTGTGTGTGTTGCAGGGGTGCGGGAGGGGCTTATGTTATCTTTATTCATTTAGTATGAGTTACTGGGTTTATAGAGTTTATTATATCTCTTTAATTGTATTGACTTTCTCAAAAGTTTGGCTATTTGTTATTATGTTGAGATTTTCCATCAGATAATCTATCATAGTATGAGTTGCTAGTATTGGAGAATGGAAGAAATTTATATATATATATATATGTATATATATATATATATGTATGTATATATACACATGCAGAGAGATATCTACATACATATAAAGTATATAGTGTATATCTATATAAACATATAAAACATTTATCATATTAAATACCTGAAGTGTATATATAAATATATATTGTTTTTCAAATTTTATTTTCTTTATGATATTGTCTTACTTTGTCACCCAGGCTGGAGTACGATGATATGATCATTGCTCACTCCAGCCTTGAACTCCTGGGCTTAGGCAATCTTTCTGTCCTAGGCTCCTGAGTAGCTAGAACTACAAGTACGTGCCACCACAGCTGGCTAATTTTTACATTTTTTGTAGGGATAAGGGTCTCATACTGTTGCCAAGGCTGATCTTGAACTCCTGGCCTCAAGTGATTCTTCTGCTTTGGCTTCCCAAAGCACTGGTATTACAGGCATAAGCCACTGTACCTGGCAGTTTTTGATATTTTCTATTTAACTTATTTGCTTTAATAATTGTTTAAACATATGAAATTGAAGGTTCTCAATATGATTGTGGATTTAAAATTTTTTCTTTGTAATTCTAGTAGTTTTTGCTTTATATATTTCAGAGTTATGTTGTTAGGTGCATAAAGGTTCATAATTAATAGATCTGATTTTAGATTGTTCCTTTTATCATTTTGAAAAATACTTTTTCTCCTCTTATAGTGCTTTTGTCTTCCATTCCCTTTTTCCTCTCCTTTTAGAAGTTTTATTGGACTGATTTTGGAACATTTAAGTCTACTCATTAAATTTCTCCTTAATTCCTGTCATATCATTATCTCTTTGTGCTATATTCTAGAAGAATTTTATGGCCTGGTCTTACTGTTTACTAATTTACTCTTCAGTGGCATCCATTTTGCTAAGCCAGCCAATCTATTGTAATTTTATATTTCTCATTTTTTACATCTCTAATTTCTATTTATAATGCTTTAATTACACTTAGGATATCACATGTATTCATGTCAAAGTATTTATTGGCTTCTGATATCTTTATTCATTTGGTATGAGTTATTGGGTTTGTACAGTTTATTATTTCTCTCTTTCATTGTGCTGGCCTTCCCAAAAGTTTGGCTATTTGTTATTATGTTGAGATTTTCCATCAAATAATCTATTATATTATGAGTTGCTAATATTGTAGAAGGGAAGAAATTATCGCCATAGCGTTTAATGAAAGTGGAGGTGTGTAAATTATTATTTGTGTGTCATCCTCCAGAGCATTGTCCCATACATCTCTCTAACCTATGTTCCTATATACACTCTTGCTTCCTGGAGGCAGACACCTCTGTTCTACCTGCTTCCTTCGGAGAACGTGTGTATGTGTGTGTGTTTGTGTGGAATCCATAAGGCTGCTTCATCTTCTTTACTTGAAGTGATCACGCTGCCTGTTATCCTTTGGCCTTTTCTGGCTCTTTGTTTCTACTTCTCCAAGCATGGACATGCTTGGTGAAGCTGCTATCCTACCTGGCAATTTACATCTTCAATCTCATTGTACCTTCTTTGCAGCTTACAGAGGTTCTTCACAATTTCTTGTAACTGAGAGTTGCTTTCTTGTTTTTCTACTCTGCTACTATTCTTTAAAGATTGAACAAACATATTTGAACCTGTGTATCTCTCTGGAACCATGTAACAATGTAAATAAATGTTTTTTTCTTTGCATTTTCTCTATCTTTTTTATGTTTGACATTGAAAATACATTGTATTTGTAATTAGGAAAAAGTGTATGTGTGTTACAATCTTTAAATATAAATGTTCTTTTCTGATTCCATGGTGCAAGTGGTGACCCAGGATGAAAGAGAGCAGCTGAATACGCCTGCTTCCTTAAGATGCTCTCTGCAAACTACCTACGAAGTCCTGATTGTGACATGGCAGAAAAAGAAAGCTGTAAGCCCAGAAAACATAGCCACCTTCAGCAACAGCTATGGGGTGGTGGTCCAGCCTGCCTATAAGGACAAGTTGAACATTACCCAGCTGGGACTCCAAAACTCAACCATCACCATCTGGAATACCACCCTGGAGGATGAAGGGTGTTACATGTGTCTCTTCAATACCTTTGGTTATGGGAAGATCTCAGGAACAGCCTGCCTCACCCTCTATGGTGAGAGTCTCTGGAATACATTGTCTGTGTCTGGAAATACTCTTTTCAAGAATGTCTGGAACAGGCGTAGGGCCCAGTTTTTCAGGATTTTAACCACAGAAAGGGTCATGAGAAGATAGCTTTTCATGTCTACTATAGCTTTGTTTACAATTATTTGGAGAGTTCATGGGGCTACGCTGAGTTCTTTGACTGGAGCTATCTTATTTCTGAGGGATTCTGCTGTCAACAGGAGTAATTTGAGGACAATCGTGAGGGCAACAAGTTTTCCATTAGCAGTAATAAGGTTCAGACCTGGCTTTGCCACTAGCAATCACGTGACCGTAGAAGAGCCCTATCCACTCTGCACTGGCGTTTCACTGTCTGCACAATATGTGTGAAATAGATCATTTCTAGGGTCACTTACAACTTCAACTTTTTGGATCTAAAGATAGAGCCAGATTGGGCTAGCCTTGAGCCAATACGACTGTCCTTCTCATTTTGCTTCAGGGTACCTCTTTCAGGATTGATAAGGGCACATAGAGCATATCATTTCATACCTGAAATGATGCCAACTAAAGATATACCTGGACAATACGCATTCTTTTAAAATCCAGGAGGTGTAGTTTAATGAGATTCCTTTCCTCTTAACTGACACACAGCTGAGATGAAAGATTAGGAAGTGGGAATAAGAGATAACTTTGGAGCATGGCACACATGGCAGTAGTTTTAGGGAGTAGAGGACAAACTTAGGGTTATTAGGAATATTGAAGGGAGAGTTTAATAATGCCAAGAACATTGCCCACAGGGAAGAAGAGACTTAGTAGATAAAAATGCAAGGGAAATAGCTTAGTAAATAAGGATGTAAGGGAGATAGGACAACACCAAAAGAAATTTCTTTTTTTTTTTTCTTTTCTTTTTTTTTTTTTTGAGGCCTCTTTGTTAATAATCTTCAGTTCATGTAGCAAGTGTATGGAATCTTTTTTTTTTTTATTGCATTTTAGGTTTTGGGGTACATGTGAAGAACATGCAAGATTGTTGCATAGGTACACACATGGCAGTGTGGTTTGCTGCCTTCCTCCCCCTCACCTGTATCTGTCATTTCTCCCCGTGCTATCTCTTCCCACCTCCCCTCTCCCCCGTCCCTCCCCCATTTAACCCCAACGGACCCCAGTGTGTAGTGCTCCCCTCCCTGTGTCCATGTGTTCTCATTGTTCAACACCTGCCTATGAGTGAGAACATGCGGTGTTTGATTTTCTGCTCTTGTGTCAGTTTGCTGAGAATGATGGTTTCCAGGTTCATCCAAGTCCCTACAAAGGATGTGAACTCATCGTTTTTGATGGCTACGTAATATTCCATGTACTTATTTTGCCTATGATGAGTCCTCTCTATAGAATCTTACGCTGTTTCTTTCTTGATTTCCACGTCTTTCATTCTCTCTGTGTCTTTTTCTCTTACTCCTCCCTGTCTCTTTCCTTTCTTGTCTCCTCTCTGCCTTCCTTTCTTCTTCCCTTCCTCCTAGTTTTTCTTATTTTTTTCTTATGTCGTATTTTTCTCATTTCTGTTCCTTTTTGCTCTCTTCCGTTTTCTCTCATCTTTCTTTCTCTTAGTCTCCTTCCTTCACTCATAGACTTTTTGTATTTTTTTTTCCTGAAAACCAGATGCCTCTGAGCTTTAAAGCTAGTAATTCTGTTCTCTTCCACCCTGATCTTTTCCAGACACACCTTGTAACTTTCATCTAAGCCATTCTTTGATACATCATAGGACCTCGACACTCAGTCTGGCCACAACAATATTCATATATTTTCAGTTTTATTTCTCTTCTTCCAGTTCTCACAGGCATTAGTAAGCTGGGCACTCTTTAGTCAGTGCCACAGTTCCAAAGCCCTACTTTCTCCAACCCACTGTCATCTACCTGCCTCTTGAACCTATAAGTACAGCCCAGGCTTTCAGTTAGCACTGGGATTTTACTATATTGTGGGCTCCAAAGTCAATCACAGAAAGACAAGTCTACATTTGCTTAGAAAAGGAAAATTCTATAGTCCAACAAAAATGAGCTCACTAATCAGGGGATTTTCAAGAGGGTACAGGCTACAGCTGGCCTGAAAACAATTTTCTCATGTGCTAGTTATTTTCTCTTAGGTGATTTCCAATACTCTTCCAACAGTCATTTTTACAGCTTTTAAGGTTATTAGCTATGAACTCCAAATTCGCATTTTGTGTAGCTCTTTCAAAAAGGGATTTTTCACCTCTTCCCCATATATCTAATTCACTGGTTCAGCTCTAGGAAGAAAATAACTATCTCTAGGCCGGGCGTGGTGGCTCATGTCTGTAATCCCATCACTTTGGGAGGCTGAGGCGGGTGGATCACCTGAGGTCAGGAGTGCAAGATCAGCCTGGCCAACATGGTGAAACCCCATCTCTACTAAAATACAAAAATTAGCCAGTCATGATGGTGGGTACCTGGAATCCCAGCTACTTGGGAGGCTGAGATGGGAGAATCGCTTGAACCCGGGAGAGGGTGATTGCAGTGAGCTGAGATGACGCCACTGCACTCCAGCCTGGGCAGCGTGGCTGAGCGAGACTCTGTCTCTAAACAATAGCCTTTCTATGGGCTCTCTGTTCTGAAACTGACCTGGTGCTTCTGATAGATACAGGCCACATATATGGCAGTAGGTGGTGCTAATGGGTGTTATTGTCAAGCCATTTAAGACGAATACCTAGAAGAAGGCAGAGATGCCACATTGCCCCCGGAAAAGAACAGAATAACTAGGTTTTGCACTGTTTGCAAGAGAAAAGTAACATCTGATTTCTCAATACTCTATGTCCGTCCAACTAATTTTGCTGCAGACAAATTACAAAGAGGGTCTTTCTCATCACAGGTTTATACTAGGCCAGTCTCCATTCTGCAGATCAGAGAATTAGAAACAAGAAGAACTGGAAAGTCCCCAGTTTGGGTAGGATATGCCACCCTATCTTTCTAGCTTCCACTGTCTTTCTATAAGCATCTTTCCCTCATCTCTCTGAGGAGACGCAGGACTCAGACCAGGTGCTTAGCTGATAACAGGTTGTATTTATTTTTTGTCCCAGTACAGCCCACAGTATCCCTTCACTACAAATTCTCTGAAGACCACCTAAATATCACTTGCTCTGCCACTGCCCGCCCAGCCCCCGTGATCTCCTGGAAGGTTCCTCGGTCAGGGATTGAAAATAGTACAGAGACTGTGTCTCACCCAAATGGGACCACATCTGTTACTAGCATCCTCCAGGTCAAAGACCCTAAGAATCAGGTGGGGAAGGAGGTGATCTGCCAGGTGCTGCACCTGGGGACTGTGACCGACTTTAAACAAACCTTCAACAAAGGTAAGAGAAAGTGAGCAAGGTGGCTGTGGTTGTATCTGTGTGCATACACCTGGAAGGAGGTGAATATCCTACAAAGGTTTTCAGCCTCTTAGCGTAAGAGCTATTTGGAGAAAGAATGGGGCAAATAAGGAAAAAATAAAAAACAGTTGTGAAAACAAATAAAGCAAGTTTTACTTTCATAAATGTGGTTCATTGCCCACACACCAAATGCTGTTGCTGAGATCCATTCATTTATTAATTCCATTCTACTACCATGTAATTAGTTCTGTTCTGGGCCAGATTTTGGGTTGAACATGAAAAACGCAACAATAAGCAAGACTCACTCCCTAAGCTTCTCGTCTACCAGGGAGTACAGATAAGTGGACGGGCAATTGTAAAACTGTGCATTCAATTCTCCAGAGAGAAAGCTATGATGCACCATGAGAGGACTGGAGGTTGGGAAGGAGGGGCTTAATCTGGGAGAGAGATTTGGAAGGTTTTCTGGAAGCAACATCTGTGATGAAACCACTGTGTAATCTACACTGTGAGAAAGGGACCTATCTGAAGTGCTTTCATCACCCATTTTAAAGAAAACTGCCTCTCATCCAAGTTCCTTTTTATTCTCTTGTGTTTTTTATCTAAACTACTGTCTTTGGGCCTCATAGATACAAGAGGTGAGAATGATAGAGGAGAGAATAAAGGGAGCAGAGATTATAAAGACAAGAAATTTTAGCAATAATAGCCAAATCTTTTCTCTATGTAGTTTTGAAGCACTGACTCTAGATGAAGCAGTCAGTAATAAGCCTTCTAAAAAATATTACTGCTCTTTTTTGGAGAAATTATGAGCAATAAAATGGAAAAACTTTCTACACACGTCTCTTTAATGCAGTAGCGTCTAAGGCTCACCTCCTCTAGGCATTTTTGGAGACCCTGAAAACTCAGACTAATCAGAAGTTGGATATTTACATAAATTTGGTCAGAAAGACCTGCAATGTTGAATCGGGATATTTGTGAAGAGATCTTCAGATTCAGCCATGGCAAAGGGTATATTTTCTTGAAAAACAAGAACCTAGAAAAGAATGTCTTTTTTCCCCCCAAGAATGCCAGATTTCACTTATATCACTTACAGTGTTTATATACTACTTATATAATGTTTGTTTATTCTGTGAACATTTACCAAAAATCTTCCATGCTCAAAGCGTCATCCTCAAAGCACTGGAACTGTAGAAATTAGACAAATCCCTGTCTGAAAGTCTGAAGGTGTTCAGTTAAATAATGATGTGGCAAAACCCATTACGGAGGTATGGAGAAGATGTTAGAGAATCCCAAATCAAAAAGTTCCTCATCTGCCTTTGCATTGCAACATTACACTGAGGAGCTGATATTTAGGCTGAGTTGCATTGACTGACTACTGGAAAGAGGTTTAATAACAAAGTCATAGATAAGATATTTAATAAAAACTTTGAGATGAGTTATCTCTGGGGGTAGAAGTAATGAGATTTTTTTTTTTTTTTTTTTTTTTGCTTTATACTTCTCTGCATTTTCCACAATTTCCTCAATAAACATATACTTTTTTTTTTTTTTTTTTTTTTTTTGAGACGGAGTTTCGCTCTTGTTACCCAGGCTGGAGTGCAATGGCGCGATCTCGGCTCACCGCAACCTCCGCCTCCTGGGCTCAGGCAATTCTCCTGCCTCAGCCTCCCGAGTAGCTGGGATTACAGGCATGTGCCACCATGCCCAGCTATTTTTTTGTATTTTTAGTAGAGACGGGGTTTCACCATGTTGACCAGGATGGTCTCGATCTCTTGACCTCGTGATCCGCCCACCTCAGCCTCCCAAAGTGCTGGGATTACAGGCTTGAGCCACCGTGCCCGGCTCATATATTCTTTTAATAGACAGTATGGCAAAGAATATGTGCTTTAGAGGCAAACAGACTTTCCACCAAGCCTTGGTTATTCCATTTGCTATTCTGATTTTGATCTCAGTTAAAGTTTCCAAGCCTCAGTTTTCTTTAAATCTGGTAGATAATAATAATATCTAACTCTTAGGATGTTTTGAGGATTAAATGATATACATTGATACATTTAAAGTTCTTGTTACATAGTCACCAAATAAAACATGTTAGCTATTGCTAATATCTAAATAGTATTAAAATGATATGAAGTCATGCATGTAAACCTCCATATGTATGTAGTTAACGACGATTTCAACTAAAAGCTCAACTCTATTGCTTTATCACTTTTTGCCTCAACAATTTCCTCTCGTGACATCACTTTTTTTTCTTTCTTTCTTAAATATCTATAGGCTATTGGTTTTCAGTTCCACTATTGTTAAGCATTGTTTCCCTGGTAATTCTTCTGGTCCTAATCTCAATCTTATTGTACTGGAAACGTCACCGGAATCAGGACCGAGGTGAGTCACCACAGGGTGTTAAAAGAAAAATGACAGAAATTATATTTTTAATGACAATTTGAGGGTCATTTGAACATATAAATAAGGGATTGACAATGGCAACAATGACAGACATGTTGATACTGTTTTAAAATGCATCGGGGCATTTTCTTGCAATTGGATATTAAATTGAACATTTCTGCTTTTTGTTTGCTAAGATGACTTAAAAGCTAATGGAATCAAACAATGGTGACAGAACCAAAGAAAGAAGTCTGGCACTCATGCAGGATCCTTTCCACTCATCATGAGAATGACAATCTCTTCTCTTTTTACAGCACTTCACAGGCCATCTGCCCATTTAAGAGGCTGAAATTTTCCAATTATGATCACTCATTAAGTAGCACTTTCTGTGCTCTACTCCCACGATGCCTCAAACTCTATCAGCATCATGCAAGTGGTCTATACTTACAGTAACTATGTCATGTCGCTCTGCCTTTTTAGACTGCAAATTTCTCTTTATGTTTCACAACTATCACGATATGTTTTTTTTTTTTTTTTTTTTTTTTTTTTTGAGGCGGAGTTTCGCTCTTGTTACCCAGGCTGGAGTGCAATGGCGCGATCTCGGCTCACCGCAACCTCCGCCTCCGGGGTTCAGGCAATTCTCCTGCCTCAGCCTCCTGAGTAGCTGGGATTACAGGCACGCGCCAACATGCCCAGCTAATTTTTTTTTGTATTTTTAGTAGAGACGGGGTTTCACCATGTTGACCAGGGTGGTCTCGATCTCTCGACCTCGTGATCCACCCGCCTCGGCCTCCCAAAGGGCTGGGATTACAGGCTTGAGCCACCGCGCCCGGCCTACGATATCTTATATATACCAGGTGCTCAATAAATGTTAATTTATTGAATGAACTGATTGAGCACAGAGAGAATTTAAAATTCACTTTCTCCTATTGTAAATTCAGTACCTCATAAGTGCCAATCTAAGATACTGTAAGAAATTATAAAACAAGAGACACTATAAAGCAAGAGAAGTGAGTTAGACAAAGAGGAAGAATGAAATGTCTGGTTTCTGAAGACAGTGCACAATTTACTGAATTGAATACAAAGCTGCAGTTTATGTTTTGTGTAATGGGAATTTGCTAGAGTGAAGGGGTAAGGTGGGAGTTTCCTCCATTTCAGATGACTGCAGGATAGGGGACAGGAAAGAAACAAATGTTGGCTTTGATTGCTATTTTAGACTGATTAAAAGTCTCCCTCAAATATAACCTTTTTTCCTTTCATTTTATGTTTTATATAAATGTTTTCTTTTATTTTATGTTTATACTTTTATGTTTTTGTTAATGTTTCAAGTTTTTGACCACTTTATTTTGCATAGTCCTCCAGATTAATTCTTGTGAATTTATGAAACACACAAAAGCCTTCAGTGTCAGTGGCCCTTTTGCAAAAGTAGGTAAAGGTATTTGTTTTGTCCAGGAGAGAAGATTACAGATCAGTTAATCTTATTGCATAAATTATAAGCCCATAGAACTCATAAGTGCTCCACAAAATAAAATCAAAGGCAGAAGTGTTTGATTCTACTTTATCCCAACATTTTTCTTTTCCAGTTAGGAAACTGAAGCCCAGAGAGGGAAGTTGACTTTTTTCCATAAGTTCATACTGCTTTTTTTTTTTTTTGGAGATGAGTTTCGCTCGTTACCCAGGCTGGAGTGCAATGGCGTGATCTCGGCTCACCGCAACCTCTGCCTCCTGAGTTCAGGCAATTCTCCTGCCTCAGCCTCCTGAGTAGCTGGGATTACAGGCACGCACCACCATGCCCAGCTAATTTTTTTGTATTTTTAGTAGAGACGGGGTTTCACCATGTTGACCAGGATGGTCTTGACCTCTTTAACTCGTGATCCACCTGCCTTAGCCTCCCAAAGTGCTGGGATTACAGGTGTGAGCCACCGCGCCCGGCCCCTACAGCTTCTTGAGAGCAGGCTAGGATTAAACTGTAGTGCCCTGACCTCTGCCAAATGTTCTTCCTGTCGTTACTGATGCCCTAGTGTCTTGACTTGAAAGGAGCTATTGTTGTCAATTGTATTCACTTAATCTGTGCATAATGTTAATGCCCTTTTCTTTTGGAAAGTGCTGGCAGGAAAGTGTAAAGTATTTAAATTCATTTTTAAAAGTCCCTGTTGGGCAAAAGTCTTATAATGCAATCTGCTCAAGCCAGGGGTAAATTCTACTGGAAAGACATATGTAAAATAATTACCCTTGTTCATTAAGCAAGTCTTGGATTTTCTGGGAAATATAATCATTCAATGCTAATAACCGATTCTTGAAGCAAAAAGAATCAGCTTATTTCTCTGCCCAAGTTTTCCCTCATTTATGAAATAAATACCTGAACCTATGTTGACTTTTCCATTTGTTTTGCTTATAAAAGATACCTGAGTCTGGGTAATTCATAAAGAAAAGAGGTTTATTTGGCTTCTGAAGGCTATACAAGAAGCACAGCGCCAACATCTGCATCTGGTGAGGGCCTCAACCTGCCTCCACTCATGGCAGAAGGAAAAGGGGAGCCAGCGTGTGCAGAGATCAGACGGTGAGACAGGAAAACAAAAGAGCATGCTGCTAGGCTCTTTCACCAGCTCTCATGGAACTAATAGAGAGATCTCACTCACCCCAAAGGCATTCATCAGTTCCTAAGGGATCTGCTGCCTTAAACCACTCCCACTAGCCCCTACCCTTAACATTGGGGATCAGATTTCAACACGAGGCTCGTAGGGTCAAGTATCCAAACTATAACAACCAATTTAGATCCTTTTTTGTTTGTTTGTTTGTTTGTTTGTTTGTTTTTGAGACGGAGTCTCGCTCTTGTTACCCAGGCTGGAGTGCAATGGTGTGATCTCGGCTCACCGCAACCTCCGCCTCCTGGGTTCAGGCAATTCTCCTGCCTCAGCCTCCTGAGTAGCTGGGATTACAGGCACGTGCCACCATGCCCAGCTAATTTTTTGTATTTTTAGTAGAGACAGGGTTTCACCATGTTGACCAGGATGGTCTCGATCTCTCGACCTCGTGATCCACCTGCCTCGGCCTCCCAAAGTGCTGGGATTACAGGCTTGAGCCACCGTGCCCGGCGCCCTTTTATTTTTTTTTTAAGTCAGAGTCTTGCTCTGTCACCCAGGCTGGAGGGCAGTGGTGCGATCTTGATTCATTGCAACTTCCACCTCCCGAGTTTGAGCGATTCTCCTGCCATAGCTTCCCGAGTAACTGGGATTACAGGCATGTGCCACCATGCCTGGCTAATTTTTTTTTTTTTTTTTTTTTTTTTTTTTTTTTAGTAGAAATGAGGTTTCTCCATGTTAGTCAGGCTAGTCTTGAACTCCTGACCTCGGGTGATCCACTTGCCTTGGCCTCCCAAAGTGCTGGGATTATAGGCATGAACCACTGCGCCCGGCCCCTGATTTCGAAAATTTTAATAGCCAGATAATTTGGCTTCGTATACTTACAGCTAGTAAAACCGAGTGCCGAATATGCTGGAGCTTAAATGCTCAGGGCTAAGCCAATACTGGTTCATTTAGACCAAACCTTGGGTTATACAAAAAGGTGGGAGAAAGAAAAGAAAAAGGAAAGAATATCTGACTTTTTTTTCTACAATTAACGAATTCTGGTTGATACTTCGTGAGGAAGGGGAATAGTCCTACACATTTGTCTTCCATTTGTTCTCATCCTTACTTTTGTTTTCTTTCTATTTTACTTTCCATCATCTTCTGAAAACATAAAACTTCCAAATGGGCAAAAAAACATGATCAGTCAAAAATAACACAAGGGTTTTGAACTTGGTAACCTCAAAAATGGTGATGTGAACAGAAACAGGAAAGTGAAGAGGTGGAACTGAGAGAGAGAGAGAGAGAGAGAGAGAGAGAGAGCTAGCAAGAGACAGAGTGTGTGTTTACAGTTTACAGAAAAGTAAAGGAGTCAAATGAATCAGTTCTCGAATTTGTGACAGACAAGGAATTATCTTCATGTAACTGTCCAGAAGCCA
Source organism: Saimiri boliviensis (assembly GCF_048565385.1). Lineage (NCBI taxonomy): Eukaryota > Metazoa > Chordata > Mammalia > Primates > Cebidae > Saimiri > Saimiri boliviensis. Next base: position 38,697,934 of record NC_133456.1, on the reverse strand, counting down.
ATAATAAAAATCTGGCAAGTAAGGTAAATCTGTTAAGTAAAGTAAAATCTGTTCTGGATAAATGACCAAAAGGAAAGTTTTAGTCATAATCACTACTCGTTTCTCACAAATGTGTAAGCAAACTTAGAGTTACTGATGTAATTTTTACATAGAAATTAGACTCCCGTTACTTTTCTTGTGATGCTGTGTAATGCTGGAGAGCACGGTGTTGGTGTTTTCATCTGTAAAGCAGCACGGGCCCTTTCTCTGCACCATTCCTGATAGAATTATCACAGTTACTTTCCAGGAGACTACCACAGTAAGACTAATAAGCTTTCAAAGAATATTCTTTTCTCTTTCATGAATCCAGTACTTATAACAAAAACAGAAAGTGAGAAAGAATTAAAATTTCCTAGGGAAATTTTCTACCATCTCGAAATAGTTCTATTAAAACCCAGTGATTTCATAAAATTGTCCCTTCCACATATATGACAATGTAGCTAAATTTGGGGTTGAGAATAATCTTTTATTTCTTATTAATGTCAACCCACCAATAATTACATGCTTCTCAGAAACTATAAAAGAAACTTCACTTTGAGGCAGGTCATCATAGACAATCACCTAATTTTTAAGACAGCTCTATTTTGAGAGGCATTTTTTTTGTTGTTTGGTTTTGTTTGGTTGAGTCAAGTCTGCTTTGGAGAAGAAGAGAAAATTTAGACAATCATTTATAATTTATATGCCAAACTTGACTATTCTTTTTTTTCGAGTACTAGCTAATCCATGTAGAAGTATGCTTTTCATTTGCGTGAGCTGTATATTTACCTTGATTTCCTTCTCTTCACGATAACCTAACCTATTATTATACATTGCCAGGAACCTGAATCCTCAGATGATACACCCATTCCCTTGGTTTTTGGCCATGGGGCTGTTTTAAGGAGATTAGCTGTCAGTATCTGGTAGACTAATTAATGAAAAACAAAAAGGATGAGAAAATCATCCAGCTGAACAATCCTCTAACATCTCTGCTCCTTTTGCATTTTAGCTTGCATGTATCCTTCACCTAGTGTCTATTACCAGTTTGTTTTTGTTTGGAACTGTCATGCATTTAAGTAGTATAGTCACACCCATATACTAAGCTTGCCTCTAAACAGATTCAAGATCTTCTTAGCCTCTACTAACAAAAGAAGCCAACGGTATGCTCTTTAACCTGGAAAAGATTGGGCCACTTAATGAAAGTACTCAACTTGGCTTACAGAGGGGGAAACATCATAAATGCTCTATGAATTTTCTATTGCTTCTTTACCAAATTATCACAAACTTAGTTGCTTAAAACAACACACATGTATTATACTACAGTTCTGGCGATCGGAAGTCCAGCATGGGTTTAAAACAAGGTATCTGCAGGGCTACTATCCTTTCTGGAGGCTCTAGGAATCTTTTTCTCCTCTCTCTGTTTTCATGCTTTTAGTGACTGCCCATATTCCTTGCCTCGCATCTTCAAAGCCAACAATGTCCAGTTGAGTCTTTTTCACATTGAATCCTAAATCTGACAGGTTTGTCTCCTTTTTCCTTTATAAGTACCCTTGTATTACATTGGGCCCAACTGCATAATCCATCTCAGGGTCCTTAATTTAACCACATCAGCAAAATGCCTTTTGCCATGTAAAATAACATATTCACAGATTCCTTGAATTAGGATGTGGATGTCTTTGGGGTGCCATTATTATGCCTACCACAAATGCTAAAAGGATGTGAGAGTGAGTTGCTTAGAGAGATAGCTGTTTACTGACCTGCCAGTAGAAGTATTTTCTCTCTGCAATTCCATAGCCTTGGCTCTGTTCCTGGCAACTCTCTATTAAAGAACTTCAAAACCTGGTCAGAACCTCTGACCAGGCAAGGCTTTATTTTCTACGATTATATGTTGTCTCTCAAATCTATAATGCAAAAGAATCACTTCTGCTTTGTCTTGTTTTCTGTCCCTAACTGTAATATTACAAAATCTATTACTAACTATAATATTACAAAAACTTTTTTTTATTAGAATCTCAGTTCTTGTGTATTTCCTGCTTCTCCCTATTTCCACCTTTTCATGGAGGAAGCAATTCTGACTTCCTTTGTCTTAATCATAAGCATGACGTAGACACATGGGAAGTGTCACAGGGAACTGTGAAAGATCAAAGTGGGAAAATTCTATTCATCACTATCTGTAGTGATAGTAAGCATAACCAAATTGGTCTTTCCCCATTTATCATAACTGGGAATTTCTCAGCACCATACTTGCAGAGTCATGTTATGAAGTCATTATAGACTTTAGGAGCCTCAATACTTTTCATGTCATTTTCAGAATTCTTCAAAATTCCCATTTATAGGCCCTAATTGATTCCAATGGCCCATATGCAGTAGAGCAGTTCTTCCACTAACAATTTTTTAAAAAGACAGAGATAAAATGTGCATATATTTGATGAAGCATATTAAGTAGAAAAAAAGAAATGTCAGAAAAAAATTAAGAAATAAAACTGTTCGTACAATTTAACTTTAATAATTTTAATCTCTAAAAATAACCATATTGTAAAAAAAAATGCAGTTTCTTCTAGTAAACAAAGAAAAAATGAGACTCTGTGCTACAAACATGCAAGACATGTTTTGCAGAAATCACTTCAATGTTAAGTTCCAAATTTCGTGAGGCACAATTATGGAAATTTATGAATGAGAGACTATCAAAAGAGAGCCTCTTGACCTTCTCAGTATTCAAACTAGAATTTCATGGTGACTGACCAGTGCTTCTAGTTCTGAGTCTCTGTTGACACTAGTTTATAAATTCTCCAACCTTCTCCCATTTTTATACAATAAAGAAAAATGCTTGCCTTGTATTTTGAAAGTCCTTTAAAGTTCTCATTAAATACCTTTGGGACGGTGTACACAATTTTCTTTCAATTTTTAAAAAAATGATTACTATGAATTATTTATTTTTTAATTGAAAGTAGATATTGTACGTATTTATGGTGCATGACATATTTGTATATATTGTGGAATGTATACAATTGTGGAATGGCTAAAGGAAGCTACCTACATGTGCATTGCCTCGCATATTTTTTTTGTGGTATGAACACATAAAATCTATTCTGCCAGTAATATTCAGGTATACAATACATTGTTATTAACCATAGTCACCATGTTGTATGATAAATCTCTTGAAGTTATTAATCCCATCTAACCGAAATTCTTTTCATCTTAACAAAGGATGCATGAAATAATTGAGAAACCAAGTGTGGTATTTATTTCTACACTATTTCTCCTTCAAGAGTTTAAAGTTTTCAACTGTTAATTCTGGCAAGGATGCTTGTAAATGACATATAGAGTTGGTTGTTTTCTAGTTAGTCATTTTTATTTGCACCAATGAACCATTACTTAGTGGTTTTGATCAAATCCTGTCTCTTACAAATTTGCTCTGTACCTTTGGGCAACCCATTTAACTTCCCTGCACCTCCCTTTCTTCATTAAGATGGGGATAATAATTATAACTGTATCTCATAAAAACGTTGTGAGGGCTGGGCGCGGTGGCTCACGCCTATAATCCCAGCACTTTGGGAGGCCGAGGTGGGTGGATCACGACGTCCAGAGATCGAGACCATCTTGGTCAGCAAGGTGAAACCCCGTCTCTACTAAAAATACAAAAATTAGCTGGGCATGGTGGTGCACGCCTGTAGTCCCAGCTACGCGGGAGGCTGAGGTAAGAGAATTGCTTGAACCCAGGAGGCGGAGGTTGCGGTGAGCCGAGATTGTGCCATTGCACTCCAGCCTGGGTAACAAGAACGAAACTCCGTCTCAAAAAAAAAAAAAAAAAAAAAAACGTTGTGAAGATTTAAAGGGGAACACATGCAAGTGCTTAGAAAAGTGCCTAAAATGAATAATATGCTAGAACACTGGCTTGGGAGGAGAGGGGTGGGGTGCTTATTTGTAGCTTTTGCCAACTTCTGTGAAGTAAACATTCCCACCACGGCAAATTTCACGCTACTATTTAACCATCAGCCTCACCCAAAGAGCTCTAGCATACCAATGCAGCAGAGTAAGTTTCTAATAAATGTTCTCTTTTGTAATTACTAAATCTAAGGTCCTTTTTAGTTTTATCGATGCACATTTTCATGAATTGTACAAATGTTGAAGGAGGGGCAAGTTTAGAGAGGTAAATAGAGGTAAAAATTTAAGAACTGTAGCAGTTAGGAAAACTTTGAGGAAGATTTCAGAAGTTACCTGAATCTGTTTGGACACATGGGCATAAGTATTTAGAAGGGAGAATACATTAAGTCTTACTGTCATTAATAGGCTCTTGGAAACTGCGAGTTTAAGCAAAATGACATGTAACAAAACAAAATTTGCCATAGGCTAAATGATGGAAACAAGACTTAATTTCCTATGGCGTATTTCTGGTCACAAAACTTCCTCAAACTTTTAATAAAGACCAAAACATTTCTAATATTAAACATTGAAATAAATACTTCATTTATTTCATACATTTAAGAAAGAGTAACAAAAACAAGTAAGATAATTATTTCCTCAAAGCGCATAGGTGGCCAGAGCCTATCCTAGCAGTTCAAGATACAAGGCAGAAACTGATACGGGACAGATGTCATCCCACAGCAGGGGGCATACACACACACACACACACACACACACACTCTGTTACTCAGACTGGGACCATTAGGACATACCAATTTACTTAACTTACAGTACATGTTTGGGATGTGGGGAGAACTAGAGTATCTAGAGAAAACCCATGCAGACTTGGGGATAATGTGCTAACTCCACACAGTGGCCCTGGATTGGAATCTATTGTTTTTCTGGGATTTGAACGAAAAGACATTGTTGGAAGAGCTGCTATATAAGTCATTTCAGTGGTCTTGGAAGGAACTGACGGTGACCCAGTGGGAAGACAGAATCAGGAAAATGTGTCTAGTAAAAGCCTACATGTACTGAAATGAACTTGTGTTGCCAAAATGAACTTGTGATGCCTAAAATTGATTTCCTGCTAGTGCAATCGTATCTCTTTTTGAAGAAGCAAAACTGTTTTGGTTAGATGTTTTTTCTATAGGAGTGTGGGAAGAAAAATTACTCACTGAAGCTAGCACAAGTCAGGGGTAGAAGGAGGACAGTTCCTGTAAGGATGCATATAAATGGATTTCTAGGAAACTAAACAGCCACATGTCAAGAAGAGTGGCTACCTGAAGGTGCCTGTAGATCCAAAACTGCCCTAGGTTCCCTATCAGCACTGATTCATGGATTTTGGATCTAGTTTCTCCTATCCTTATCGTGACTTGGCTATTCTGTCTTCTCTGCACTAAACAATTTCTTCACTCTCTATTCCTTATGCTTTACACTTACCTTATTATTTTTGTTCTCTCATGCACTGGTTCATAGATGACCCAATCCAAAAAGAAAGAAAACAGAAAGAAAGGAAGAAAAGATAGAAAAGGAAAGAAAGAAGAAAAAAGGGAAGGAGGGAGGGAGGGAGGGAAGGAAAGTAAGAAGGGAAGGAAGGAAGGAAGGGAGAGAAAAAGAGAGAGAGAAAGAAAATGAAAGAATATTCCTGGACCACACGAAAAGACAAAGAATCACAGTCTCTAGATGTGTCCTGTGTATTTGCAAATTAACCAGTACTACAGGTAGTCCTTAGGTATTCTAGAGTTGGGAAGAATCCTAAAAAGTTTTGTTCTGGCAGGGGCTATGAGTAAAGTATGGCCTTTGAGGAGTCAGAGGGCAATAGATATATAGAAACTTTATTTTAGAAAAAGGAAAAAACTTCTTCTGACCAGATGCAGAATTAAGAAATCAATTATTCAAATTCAGGCTTAACTTAAGACCTTTTTAAAAAAAAAAAAAAAAAAAAACAGCAACAACAAAAATGTATTCTGGTGATCTCTAAGAGAATCCATGCTATTATTTAGATTACTGTTCTGGATTCCAGTCAGTAATTAGGTCATATAAGAATTATAAATTCTGTTATTGCTAATTGATAGTTCTAAACACATAGTCTTACCTCTCAGGGAAAATAGTACTTAGATTTCAGAAGATAAAATTTTGCAAGTGGGGATAAAAGGAAGGCATGGAGGGTGTTCTTAAACATGTAAGTTATCATGAGACAAAAGGATTAGATCTAGAAATGGTTACATTTAATTCTCACAGCAGTTTATAAGGAAAGCATTTCTGTCTGATAGGTGATAAAACAAAATTCATAGAAGCTCAGTTCAATTACTCACTTTATAAATATTTATTAATAATTTTTAATATGCTTGGCATTGTAATTAGCACAGATTATACTATCATGAACAAAACAGGACCTTGCCATTCTATTGGATATGACAGGTTAGGGGGACAGGCAGAGAAATGACAAGTAAATTAAAACATGAGATTTTAGCACAAGGAAATAATATAGAATAATGTAAAATATGGCATGCAGTGAAAGAGGGTAACTTGAAAAGGATACCAGTTACTTGGAATTTGTTAGGGAACGCTTCACTGCGGTGATGACTTTTTTTTTTTTTTTTTTTTGAGACGGAGTTTCGCTCTTGTTACCCAGGCTGGAGTGCAATGGCGCCATCTCGGCTCACCGCAACCTCCGCCTCCTGGGTTCAGGCAATTCTCCTGCCTCAGCCTCCTGAGTAGCTGGGATTACAGGCACGCGCCACCATGCCCAGCTAATTTTTTGTGTTTTTAGTAGAGATGGGGTTTCACCATGTTGACCAGGATGGTCTCGATCTCTTGACCTCGTGATCCACCCGCCTCGACCTCCCAAAGTGCTGGGATTACAGGCTTGAGCCACCGCGCCCGGCCTCATCGCAGTGATGACTTTTAATCAGCGACCTACAAGAAGAAAATAAGCCAGCCATGGAGAAAACAGGGAAGAGTGGCTTTTAGCAGATTTAATTGCAAATGTGAAAGTTGTAAGGCACAAAAGTCATTAATGTTTTACAGAGCACAGTGCTGCAATCCCAGTACTTTGGAAGGCCTAGGTGGGCAGATCACCTGAGGTCAGGAGTTCAAGACCAGCCTGACCAACATAGAGAAACCCCGTCTCTACTAAAAATATGAAAATTAGCCGGGTGCAGTGGCACGTGCCTGTAGTCCCAGCTACTCAGGAGGCTGAGGCAGGAGAATCACTTGAACCTAAGAGGCAGAGGATGCAGAGAGCCAAGATTGTGCCACTGCCCTCTAGCTTGGGTGACACAGTGAGACTTCATCTCAAAAAAAAAAAAAAAATATATATATATATATATATATATATATTTTTTTTTTTTTTTGAGCAGTGTTACTCCAAGTATAGTCTAAGGATGGTTGCCCATCCAAGAAGTGTTCTTTACCAGTCTGAAGAAAAATATGTACATAATTGAGAATAAATTCTTACATTCTATGATAAGAATTTGATGGTAATTTTATATCTGTTGAATCTAATATTTTAAAAATGAATCGTGTCTGTTATTTTATGTCATTTTTCTAGTAATTTGTTTTTACTATTTAAATTGAAGAGTATTGAGCCATGTTGGGAGAAGATGGTCATTCCATGGTCCATTGATTCCTGCAGTTAGAAATACTGGCAGTATCTAAAACGTGCAGAATTTTTTAGGTTCTGGTAAACAATTACCTAAGATTACACAGAGTGAGAAGTGGTACCAAGATAAAATTCCAAGTCTTTTACTTCAATGTCTATGTGCCTTGGGAGGCCCACAGGCTCCCAGTAGGTGCCAGAAAGCCAGTAGCCCTTGGAAAGGCCTCTATTCATGACCATTTCTACCCTGACATCCAGTGAGTTATTATCCATGAGAAACAAAGCTTCTAAATAGAATATATTTTGATCATTTGGCATTTTTCAACATGTTCTTTTACTTATAGTCTTAGGTGATTTGCCAAGCCAGTATTTCCTGGGATTATGTATGTTCTTTTATTTTTGTTTTAGTTTGTTATTTTTTTTAGAGATGTCTTGCTATATTGCCTGGGACTGGAGTGCAGTGGTGAGATCATAGCTCACTGCAGCCTCAAACTCCTGGACTCAAGCTATCCTCACGCCTCAACCTCTTGAGTAGCTAGGACTACAGGTGCATGCCACCATGTCCAGCTAATTTTTTTATTTTTATTTTTTGTAGAGACAAAGTCTTACTATGTTGCCCAGGCTGATCTGGAACTTCTGGGCTCAAATGATCCTCCTAAAACACTGGGCTTACAGCCATGAGCCACTGCATCCAGCCTACTTGTGTTCTTGTAAAGAGTCATAGTGCCCTCACATCATACTGGGTCTGAAATGTCTACTTCCTTATCTTTGCCAATGAATATGCAGTAGAATAATTATGTGTTTCTTAATCTTTCTGTTTTTTATCTTCTTAAAATCTATTAGGATAGAATTTATAAGTGTCCAAAGTTAATACCTTGGTTTTCTTTTATCCAGAACCCTAAATGAGTCACACATGACCCTGAAAGTGATTCCCTGGTCTACTTGAATTTGACACAAGAGGAAAGCAGGAGGAAAAGGGACCATTCTCCAAAGGACCTGAAAGAGGATAAGAGGTGGGAGCGAAAGCCTTAAGGGATCCTGCCACTTTCTACTGCCATCTGAGCTACTCAGTGTTTGAGTTCCAAGAGGAAGTCATTTTACCTCTCCAGTCTGTTGTAGGACTTGATTTTGTAAAGCAGTGCCATGTTATGTGGTTGAAAGGGCACTGCACTTAATATCAGGAGCGCTGAGCTCATAGACTGACTTGGGCTCCTACTGGTGGGGACCTCTGTTAGTCACTTTACCTCATCCGAAGTATAAAGGTGTTGGACCAGATAATTTACTGTGTAGCTCTAAAACTTAACTTAAAACATAATTGCAGAAAGAAAAAAAAAAGAATAAGCAAAGGAGGAAGAAGTGAAAGAGAGAAGAAAGAATACAGAAAGGTCCAAAGAACTTTTCTGAGATTATCTTTTGCCTTTCTGTTGAGGTTACATCTCTTCTTCCCTTGTTCTTGGTCTGTGAGGCTGTTTTCCCTTATTTGGTTTCATTTAGGAGGCAAATTATGAGCATACCTTCCCCTTGTTCTAAACATACTGTTCCAGCTCTTTTATTGAATCTAGTTCACTTCCTGCTTACTGTTTTGCTAATAGCTGACTTTGCTAGAATCCTTGGTTTCACTGCTATTCTTCATGTGCTTCTCTGAAATTTACTCCAACAAATATAGGACTGAATTTATTGTGGAATAATATTGGCAATCTTAACTTACTCATTTAACTTATCTATTTTTATAGCAAGATAAATATTGTTAGTCTTAGACAATAGCTCACATTTTTTGAGAAGCATGCTTTCCCTTTCCATTTATCGTATAACATGACCCAGCCCTACTGTAGGTCATTCAAAAGTCAGCCTCGCATAATGAAAATATATTATGAAAACAGATGTTGAGATTTCCTGTACAGCAGTCAGCCAGTTCATATGCTTTGCCTCTGCTGGCTTCTTTTACCGTGAATTAACTTTTCACAATAGCAGCAGAGGCAAATATGGACATACATTTCCTTTGTTCTAAAGATACTGTTCCAGCTCTTGGAATAATATTGAATCTAAAAACCGTACGACCAAATTAGTTGCTTTTTCAGTATGTTTTGCTTCATCTGTGTCTATCCTAGGAATTAAAGTGTAAGTTGTTTTCACTGTTGAACTGGATATTTATATATTTAGCCAGATTTTCATGTGTTATTTAATTCTGTATTGTTTCTTATATTTGTAGTAAAATATTGAACAATTAAAAGTGTTGACTCCAATATTTGGTTTATGATATTCTCTTGGGAATTGTGGAAATGAATGATAATCCTTGTCTTTTCCCATAATGTGCGTAAAACCCTCCCCTCCTCTCTATCTCCTGCCTCTTAAAAGATCAGCTTATCTTTCTGACTAATCACAAAAACACAAATTGGATGTCTGGCCATTGTGAGCTCCTTTGAGTTGGTGCCTGTGTCCTTTTGACATGACCCTATCAGTTCTGCAGCACTTTCTTATATGTGTTCTCTTGATTTTGCTTTTAGTTACCAACCTTTGCAGACTGATGAGCTCACATAGTTTCAAATTTAGTGGGAATCATTCCCTTGTATTTTTCTGTATTTCTAGTATCTCAGCCAATTGGTGCTAGATCAGGCAGGATGACTTAATGCAACAGTTCTCAAACATTTTGGTCTTAGGACCCCTTTCACATTTAAAAACATCATTGAGGATCCCAAAGAGCTTTTTCTGTAATGTGAATTATATCTTTTGATATTTATCATATGTGAATTTAAAACTAATAAAATGTAAATACAAAAATATATAACCATATATCCTATTAGCTGTCAGAGTGATGCCAACATCATACATTGTATAGCTTCTGGAAAACTTAAGAACACATTTATTAAAGAATGGGAGTGAAAAAGTCAAATAATTTGTTGGTGTTATCATGACAACAAGTTTTGATTATGTGGACCCCGTGAGATGGTCTCAGGGGCAATGCTAAAGACTGCTAATTTAAAGTACAGGCAAAGAAGAAAACCACCTTAGGGGAAGATTTCATGAGTCTTTCTCAGAGGAACTCCTTGCTAAACATCTATTTTCATGGTACCTAAGCATTTCACCTTTTAGCCAGGACTTTAGCCATTACATTACTGGGAGCTCCTCCTCAAAATGTAGAGATCTCAGAAAGCCCAAGGACTAATTCTTATCTATAGTTAATAATTCAATTTAAATTAGCTTATTAAATGGCTCTTCAGTTAAGGATGTTCAGATACTTGAACTTAGGATACGTATGTTTGATGGGGAAGACTTGGGAAGTTGTAGAGAAATAAAGAGAAGGAAGGAGTAATTGGGAGCATGCCCCTGTCTAAGAAGGTGGTTCCATGTGGAACACCACAGCCTTGCTTTCTCTTTTCTGTGTCTCCTGCCCTCTCACCGTGGCAGGCTGCTCACCAGCCCTCTCATACCTATCCTGAACTCTCAATTATGGGTGCTTCTTTTTGTATTTGTGAACTAGAAAAAGATAGCATGGGCTGTGCATATTTAAGCATAATTGGGAAAGTTGTAAACTTTTGAGTCCCTTACAAGAATTCAATCATGTATCTCTTTTCTTAGTAAAAATTTAGAAAAATTCCACGGTAGTAAAAACCTGCTTAGAGAAAACAAAAGGAGTCTATTGTGCTTAATGGAAACTGAAATTGCAAATAAGGTTTTTTTTTCTTTGGTCCTTTTTTTCTGGTTTATACTCTCCAATCTATGACTTGATAACAATTCGTAAGTCTAGGTTCAAAGAGTTCAAAATCCATATTACTACTAGGAATCATAAGGCTTTGATGAAAACTAATCATTGTTTTTCATAGGAGAAAGAACTAACTTTATTCTAGAGCTATTCTGAACTTAGAAAGAGTATTTTATTTAACTTTTGTTGTAGAGACAGGGTCTCACTCTGTCACCCAGGCTGGAGTACAGTGGTGCCATCATAGCTCACTGCAGCCTTGAAATCCTGGGCTCAAGCGATGATCCTCCTGCCACAGCCTCCTGAGTAGCTAGGACTACAGGCACGCGCCACTTTGCCTGACTAAGTTTTTATATTTGTTGACATAAGGTCGAACTATGTTGCCCAGGCTGGTCTCAAACTCCTGGACTCAAGCAATACTCCTCGCTTGGCTTTAGCTGGGATTTAAGGGGTAAGTGACTTTGCCCAGCCTTTGCATTTTAAAATAAAGTTTCTTAAATTATTTCTTCACAGCAGTGATATCTGTATTTTCTGTGTTTGTTCTCAAAATATTCCAGATTTGATTTCATCATCACCTCCACAGTTGCTCAGGCTAACTCACTTGCACAAAGTCACATGGAGCAGTGACTCAATCTAAACAAGCCAACGTTCACACAGGCATCATAATCATTTGTCTTGTGAGGTCCTGAAGGTAATTCATCCCATTTTTGTAGGTGTGAAAATGAGACTTCATACTTTTCAATGACTTTCTTCCAGAAGCACTGTAACTGTGTTTTGAGCTGGAACACCAACTCAGAATTCCTGACTTCCTGTTCAGTGAACTCTCTTTTCTCCCCACCCTGCAGTGACTTATCTCACTTCTACTTGCCAGCATACCCTGTTTGTTCTGTCAATATATTGAGAATCCAGCTCCTACACCTGGCCCAAACCATTATTGTTTTTCTCCTAGATCATTGTTACTGCTTTCTAATTAACCTTCATGCTTCTGCATTCTTCCCCTTTCAGTCTATTAGAAACAGTAACTGTTCTAAAATATGTCAAGTCAAATCACATCATTCTTCTGACTAAGATTTCCAAGTGCTCCCCATCTCACCTACAATAGAAGCCAAAGTCTTTAGGTAGGTATAAGGCTCTAGACAATGGGGCTCGCTGATATTCTCTGAAGTCACCTTCTACTATTCTGTCTCCTGATCACTAGTCTCCCTGCTATCTCACTGACATTTTAGACATGTTTCCATCTCAGAGACTTGGCATTTACTCTTCTCTGCCTGGAATGTTCTTTCTGCGGGTACCTGCATGGCTCATATGCCTTTTCCCGTGAAAAATACCCCATAGATAATCAAAAGATACTTTACTCTTTTAGCCAGACTCATATTAATCTAAATAGTAGGACACTCCTCTCAGAAAGCTGGAACTCAAAAAGAGAGAGAGTTTTGTGTTTCTTGGAGTATCTTTCCTGTTCCAGTCCAATTAGAGAGGTACTGAAGCCCAGGTGCTCAGGTAAAGCATTTCAAATAGCACATGATTCTAGATCTGGTTGTGTTTAGCTCAGTATCAAGTAACTTCCTTAACTTGTATTTATGCTAGTTTATCTTCTAATAAATCATAGGCAATATTGTAAAGACAGCCCCCCCCCATATCTGTGGGTTCCACATTCGTGGGTTCAACCAATCACAGATCAAAAATAGTTGGAAAAAAAAAACCAATACAACAGTAAGAGTAATACAAATTTAAAAACAATACAGTATAACAATGATTTGTATAACATTTACATTATAATAGGCTTATACGTAATCTAGAGATGATTTAAAGTGTGTGGAAAGATGTGCATAGGTGATATAAATATACTATGCCATCAGGAACTTGGGCATCTGTGGATTTTGGTATCCATGGAGGTTCTGGAACCAATCTCCTAAGGTTACCACAGGACAACTATATTGCATTTAAAAATAAGTCAGGTGATGGCTTTAATTAAATGCTGTTAGTTGAATATTGATTAACAGGCCAGATGGCTCTAAAATTTCAGCAACGAATTGGAAAAACAGCGAGCAGTCCGATGGAAACACACTGATTTTACTGTGTACCTTTAAGGGTGGGTAGAATTGGCCTACAAGTGTTTGTGCCACATAGCTTACAGATATCCTGTAGTTTATATCCCCTTTCCACTTGTCTCAGTGGGCAGTTCTGGGACTAAATATACGTTGTTGCAGCTTCTCATGGAAAGGAGATGTTTTCTCTACTTCATCTTGGAGTTAACTTTAATTTACAGATACCTTGGAAAGACAGAATGTATTCCTTGAGAGAATTCCAGACCTAGCAAGTTGATACTGCATTTATTTGACAATGTCCTATCTTCAAAATGTCATCAAAAGCCACCATTTGCATAAACAAAGGTAAAGTGACACTTTGAGACCTAGTGTCTTAAGATTTGGCTAGCACAAATTCTCCTAAGTAAACCAAAACTCTTGATGAAACCAAACGATGTCCTATGAATCTCTGAGGAAGAAAAAGAATCATAGAAACACTAGAAGAGATTGCAGAGATGAAGAAACTGAGGCAAACAAAGCTCAAATAACTTACTGAGATCACCCAAGCCTCACTTCCTCACCAGGACAGATGAGAGAACCAGACAGCAGTACCACTCCTTGTTACGAGGGCTCTTCTGTGGTCTGGCAGAATCTGGTTTTGTGCCCTGGCTCAGCTGAGAAAACCACTTCCTAAGTTTACATATATATACATATTCAGGACCTGAGAGCTTACTGGAACCCAAAACTTTCCTGAATCGCTTTGCCTTATGTGAGGTTCAGTGTTCCCATCACTGGTGTCTGATGTCCCTCCAACTACTTTGGCAGTGAGAAGGTACTCTTCCTGTTTGAGAGATAATATGCACAGTTTTGACACTGTACTTTATTCTGCAGAATCCCTTTTCTGTTGCGTAGATTTCCCTTGGCTAGGGAAAGGAATGTTGAAAAACGCGCTGTTGAAAACACATTGTTTTTTCAACAGCGTGTTTTTTCCTTTGGGTCTTGAGGAGAGAAAGCAAGAGTGACCATCAACAAGTAAAAGTGTATTTTTGCCAGGAGGGGGAACATTTGCAGATACATCAGGTTAAAAACAACAAATGAAAAACCATGAACCAGTCATAAAATGAGCAGTTATAAAGCCAAACTTGAAGGAATTTCCATTCGCTCTCATGAAGTTTCAAAAGCTAAACATACTGGAAAAAACATTTCAACAGCGGGGAAAAGATGAAGAGAAAGACAACAAGTAACTTCATATAATTGGACCACATTTTTTGTTTGATTTATTTAACCAAGAGATGGAATAGAGATGCTGATATTACTAGGTGAAGGTTGTGATTAATTTATATTAAATATATAATTTTCTTGTCATAAACTTTGTTTTAATGAATAGTTTTCATTAGAAAGAGACACTGCCTTTCTCATCATTACATTATATGTTTCTGCCAGCAGCATTTATGGTGATCAGAACAGCAGCACATGCCTCGCAATAGATACAATTTTCTTTTCTTTTTTTTCTTTTTTTTTCTTTTTAAAACCAGAACATTTATTGCGTGACTAATCGGTGAATTCTTAAGATGAACTGGATGCTGCAACAGCTGCTGCCCTCTTGGGTTTAGGTGTTGTTCCTTCACGAAATCCATGCCTGAATCTGCAGTATACAATTTTTAGGTGCCTCACTGGACCAGTCCCGGTGGTATTTCGTCTTTAGCCTTGGCACTCCGGTTATACTTCCTCTTGCGCTTGGTGGAGTAGCCACATTTGCCACAGGTTGACTTCTGAAGGTGGTTGGCCTTAGAGCCACAGCGGTGGCACAACGTGTGCATCTTACTACGACACTTCCCAAACGATGACGTTCCCTTCGTTATCCTGCTTCTGCGACCCAGACCAGAAAGCTAGACAGCAATTTTCAAGCACCATTTCAAGCATCTCACTGTACTGGGTCCTGAGAGGTATCTGCAGAGGAAGACACTACTAAAATCCTGGTTCTGAAGAAATTAAATATTTAATAAAAGGTGAAATAAATCTACTTGCATGTATTTAGAAATGATTTGTGCAAATTCATGAAGTACTATCATGAATAGAAAATGAAATACAGCAATAAGTTTTTTGTTGTTTTATTTTTAAGACAGAGTCTCACTCTGTTGCTCAGACTGGAGTGCAGTGGTGCAATCTTGACTTATTGCAGCCTCTGTCTCCCGGGTTTAAGCGATTCTCCTGCCTCAGCCTCCTGAGTAGCTGGGATTACAGGCGTGTGCTACTATATCTGGCTAATTTTTTTATTTTTAGTAGAGACGGGATTTCACCATGTTGATCAGGCTGGTCTTGAACTCCTGACCTCAGGTGATCTGCCTGCCTCAGCCTCCCAAAGTGCTGGGATTACAGGCAGAGCCACTGTGCCCAGCCAGGAGTGTGTTCATTATAATTAAATCTATACTTTGATTCTGCATAATTACAGATGTAATGCTATGATGTTTTGGATATGGATGACAGGGAATAAAATTGGCATACGTTGATCGTTGTTGAAATTGAGGCCCTTATATTCTCCTCTCTATTTTGGCATGTGATTGAAAATCTCATAATCCAAAGCTTAAAAAATACTCATACCTTACTTTGCTATGCAAGAACACTAGTATCTCCTCTTTGTTCACAATATATTCAACTCTGCCACATTTTCATCTGGTTTCCAAATAAAATATTTCCTCAACAACCTTGAATTCCATTATTATAGACTTTTATCAATGAAAATACAATTCCAAACACTCTGCACTCAGTCATTCATCAACATGTGGTTGTTAAAATGAGAATACAATCATTCTCTTGAGAAGTGTCGGAGCAGGAAAGAGTTAACAGAAAGACCAGGTACCGACACAGTTTGGGTAAGCAAACAGAATCCGGTTTTGGATCTAGAAAAAAAAATAAGTGTGGCCAGGATACATAGCAGAGAGGTTTCCAGTGGTTTCTCTTACCAATTGGTGTGACTCTCTGGACCACCAATGATTTATCGGAGGATACACTATTGCAGACAATGAAGTCGCGATGATATTCTCTTTACACTTCTGGCAGCATCACTTCTTCCTCTATGACCGGACTATTCCTGCTAGTAGCTTGAAATAGATACAGGTGAGAGGTCACTCATCTGGGAAGGAGCCTCAGAATTTCTGGTCTTATCCTTTACACAATGTAATTTCAAAACTTTAAACACATTTTATTCATTGTTCTCAGACACTCCAAGCTATTATATAGCCAGTTCCAAACATTTTCAAATTCAGTACTGTTAAATTAGACATAGTAGTCATGCCTTTACACTCACTCCTGGGCTCCTTTGACAGTGATCCTTAGGGATATTTGGCTGAAAACACAAAATCCATGTAATTGGCATTTATTCTTGAACCATATAATCTTAGTCCATTACAGAATCGCTCATAACCCTTGCATTTCGGGAACAATGTTGCAAGAAGCATTTTCAGGCATTGTCAATATATTCGCTGAAAAATTATTCTGAAGTTAAGTATATTATACTTCTTAGTATTCCAAGTGAAAACCCATACTAGAAAAAAAACTACTTTCCTGAAAGAATTGGCACACTGTCTCCTTTAAAAATTTTTTTTTTTTTAGATTCTGGGGTACATGTGCAGCACGTGCAGGTTTGTTACATATGTAAACATGTCCCACTGGAGTTTGCTGCACCTATCAACCGATCCCCTATAGGTAATAAGCCAGCAGGCATTAGCTCTTTTTCCTAATGTTCTCTCCCCTCCACCAGCCTTCCCTAGCATGTGTTGTTCCTCTCCCTGTGTCTCCTTTTTCATTCTAACGATACACAATCACATTTGCATAATGATGTTTCTGTCAATGACAGACTATATATTCAAGAGTGGTCCCTTTGGATTATGTAATGGAGCTGAAAAAAATCCTACCACCTAGTGATGTCATAGGCATCATAACGTCATAGTGCAATGCATTACTCACAATATCATGGTGATATTAGTGTATACAAACCTACTCTGCTGCCAGTTATATGAAAGTATAATACATGCAATTATGTATAGCACATAATACTAGATAATGATAATAAATGATTATGTTACAGGTTTACGAATTTAGTATACTTTTTATCGTTAGAGTATACTCATTATACTTTTAAAAATATTCTTAATTATACAACAACCTCAGGAAGGTCCTTTGGGAAGTATTCCAGCAGAAAGCATTGTTAACATAGGAGATGACAGTTCTTTGGATGTTATTGCCTCTGAAGATCTTTCAGTGGGACAAGATGTAGAGGTGGAAGAGAGTGATACTGATCATCCCAACCTTGTGTAGGTCTAGGCTAATATGTATATTTGTGTCTTCATTTTTAATTAAAAAGTTGAAAAAGGCTGGGCGCGGTGGCTCAAGCCTGTAATCCCAGCACTTTGGGAGGCCGAGACGGGTGGATCATGAGGTCGAGAGATCGAGACCATCCTGGTCAACATGGTGAAACCCCGTCTCTACTAAAAAACTACAAAAAATTAGCTGGGCATGGTGGCGCGTGCCTGTAATTCCAGCTACTCAGGAGGCTGAGGCAGGAGAAATTGCCTGAACCCAGGAGGCGGAGGTTGCGGTGAGCCGAGATAGCGCCATTGCACTCCAGCCTGGGTAACAAGAGCTAAACTCCGTCTCAAAAAAAAAAAAAAAAAAAAAAAAAAAAAAAAAATTGAAAGAGTAAAAACAAATTAATAATTGTTAATATGCAAAGTGCTTATGCAAAAAGAATATGAAGAAAGACAATTATTTTAGTACAGCTGTATAATGTGTTTGTGGTTTTTTTTTGAGACGGAGTTTTCGCTCTTGTTGCCCAGGCTGGAGTGCAACGGCACGATCTCGGCTCACCGCAACCTCCGCCTCCTGGGTTCAGGCAATTCTCCTGCCTCAGCCTCCTGAGTAGCTGGGATTGAAGGCACACGCCACCATGCCCAGCTAATTTTTTAGTATTTTTAGTAAAGACGGGGTTTCACCATGTTGACCAGGATAGTCTCCATCTCTCGACCTCGTGATTCACCCGCCTCGGCCTCTCAAAGTGCTGGGATTACAGGCTTGAGCCACCGCGCCCGGCCTGTGTTTGTGTTTTTTGCTTTTGTTTTTGTTTTTGTTTTTTTTTTTTTGAGATAGAGTCTTGCACTGTTGCTCAGGCTGTACTGCAGTGGCGCTATCTCGGCTTACTGCAATCTCCACGTCCTGGGTTCAAGCAATTCTCCTGCTTCAGCCTCCCGAGTAGCTGGGGCTACAGGTATGTGCCACCACGCCCAGCTAATTTTTTTGTATTTTTTTTTTAGTAGAGACAGGGTTTCACCATTTTCGCCAGGATGGTCTTGATCTCCTAACCTTGTGATCCGCCCCCCTTGGCCTCCCAAAGTGCTGGGATTACAGGCGTGAACCACCACATCTGGCTGTGTTTGTGTTTTAAGGTACATGTCACTACAAGAGTCAAAAGGGTAAAACAAATTTCAAAGTTTGTAAAGTAAAAAAGTTATAGTAAGCTAAAGTTAATTTATAATTGAAAACAAAATATTTTTATAAATTTAGTGTATCCTAGGTGTACAGTTTTTTAGTCTACAATAGTCTCTGGTAATATCCTAGGCCCTCCTATTCATTCACCACTCACTCACAGACACCCAGAGTAACTTCTAGTACTGCAAGCTCCACTCATAGTAAGTGCCCTATACAGATGTACCATTTCTAAATCTTTTCTATCATATTCTTATGGAACATTTTCTATGTTTGGATATGTTTAGATACACAAATACCATGATGTTACCATTGTCTCCAGGATTCAGAACAATAATATGTTGCACGGGGTATGTAGCCTAAAAGCAACAGGCTATACCAGGTAGCCTGGGTGTGTAGTAGGCTATACGGTTTGGTTTGTTTAAGTATACTCTATGATGTTTTCGCAATGACAAAATCACCTAACAACACACTTCTCAGAGCATGTCTCCAATGTTAAGTAATGTGTAACTATAAATGACTCATTTTTCCTTCTTGCCTTGACCATCAAGAAGCTAAGGTCCAATTAAGACACTTCTTGGTGATTATTAAAAATAATACATGCTCATTATAAAAAATTGTGAAGTACAGAATAAAAATAAAGGAAGTAGAGACATAAAAATATTAGTCCATTATACTATCATCCGGAAAAGTCACTATTAATTTAAGAGCCAAATATGGTACTCAATTGATGAAATTGTGTATACTATTATGGTTGATACATGATTGCTCACCTTTTCTTGGTTCCAGCATTCCCAGTTTACTACTTTTTAAGTATATATAGTTTGAAATTGATTCAAGTTACTTTGGTGAAAATAAGGGGCATCAAAATTAATCCTTCAATAAATAAATATGGTGGAAAATATGAGGCAAGCATTTCCAAGTCTGGGTTTCCTGACATAATACCTACCCAACTATGAGATTATGAGTATTCATCAGATGAGTCCCTGGTTACACATAGAAAACTTAAAGTGCTATAAAATAATAATAATTAAATTGATCACTTTGTTATTTCACCACAGTGTTGATTGCTGTTCACACTATATCAATTAATATTCACAGCATCCCTATGAAAGGGTACCCTTATTTCATTTACAAACAAACGGTGGTAACAAACCCTAGATGCTTGGGAAGGCTAAGTAATTTCTTCAGTTCTAAAGCTAGATATTACTAGATGAAAAGAATTTTGATGTCTTAGAAATTTTTGAAGCTATTTTAATTAAAACCTCTTTAAGAATGTCTCCAGGAAGTAATACCTAAAGTTCAGCCTTTAGTCATTAAGGAGTCCACTTTACTAGTTTATAAGTTAAGAAAAGAGTAGATTTAGGTTATATTTGGGGTTAGTATAGCTATGCAGAAATATCATTCCTCTAGTAGAAGAGAACAATAAAAGTGAGAAAGACACCTAACTGATCTATTCAAAAGTTCAATGGAGAGCAATGAAGCACAGAGAATAAATGAATCCACTTCAAGGAACTGAAGGAGGAGGGAATGAAATGAAAAGAGAGCTGCTTCTGTTCTGAGACAGAGTCTGGAGGTGAGAACTACTGGCTTAATCATTTCAAACATTTGCCCATTCATTTCAACAAATACTTACTGAGCATCAATTATGAGAAAGGTATTCTGCTTGGCTCTATTAATATAAAATAAATAAGACAAGATGCTTTCTCTAAAGATGCTCAAGGAAATCGCCACATAAACTGTGACAATGTTGAAGTACAGCATGACAAATATCCCAGGCAGGCAGACCAGCACATGCAGAGGCAGGAGCTGTGGAACACCAAGTGAGGCTAAGGAAAGGAAGCATTAGACTGGGGGTTAGGGTGGGCAGCAGAAAAGGAGCATGAAATGAACTGGAAACACAGGCTGGGTTCACGCCACAGAAGGCTGTTCCAATAAAGGAGGTGTGCCTTTGCATTTTGACCCTCACACTAAAAGGATGTGAGATCTAATGTTAGATGAATTCAACTGAATTGGTGAATATTTCCCTCAGTCAGATATCTGACTCATTAGACTCAGAGTTAGTTGAAAGATAGAAATTTGATATATTTCATTCTGGTCAATGGCAGGCTATGTCAAAGGAATAAACAAGAACATGTCTTGGTTTTGCCCTTGTTTCATAGCACAAAGGGGACAGAGGAATTGGGTGATATCGTCAGTTCCTGTAATTATTTATTTATTTATTGTTATTTATTTATTTTTTTATTTTACTTTATACTCAGGGGCACATATGCATATTTCATACATGGATATATTACGTACTGTTGAAGATTGGACTTCCAGTGTACTCATTATTCAAATAGTGGATTTCCTGTTCCTTTTTTCTACATTAAATTGTATATGGGCCCCCATCAGATAATAGTAAAATCATTGAGCTAAGAGGCCTCAGAACTATCGTGTCTGATCCCTGTATTTTACAGATGAAGAACTATGTTTTACTCAAGATTACACACACAGATAATGATGAAACTTTGGTTTTAGCTGAAAGATCTTAGCAGGTGGTTTCATTCAGCACTGTCAAGAAAGGAAGCAAAAATTCTGAAAGAATGTGAGGTAGAATATTAAGTTTCACTGCTTCATAAATAAGTCCAGATTGTTGTGTTCCTTATTCGGCTGGTCATAGGAATTCCCACTGAGGCAGTTGAAGTAGCTGAGAGAAAGATGACTATGCAACAGAACTACATACACTGAAAGGATGGTCAGTTGCCCATACAACTTAATTTGATCCTCTAGCCTAGGTTTATACAAACTAATTCTGTTTGATAATACTCTGTCGTTGGGAACGCCTGACTTTATGGCTGGGTGGATCAATCACACAGTTCATAATTACGGGTAAAAAGTTATTTGGTATCCCAATGATCAGGCTTTTCCAGGGCTTAATTGCAAGCTAAGAGCTTTTTATCAAAAGGCAATAGTTTTGTTTTTCTGAAAATATGTGTGGCTTTGCTCCAAAACCACAGAGTCGCTTGGTGGCCCAGGCTGGATTGCAGTGGTACGATCTTGGCTCACCTTAACCTCCACCTTCCAGGTTCAAGCAATTCTCCAACCTCAGCCTCCCAAGTAGCTGGAAATACAGGCTAATTTTTTTCTTTTTTTAGTAGAGACAGAGTTTCACTATGTTGGCCAGGCTGGTCTCAAACTCCTCACCTCAAGTGGTCTGCCTGCATCAGCCTCCCAAAGTGCTGAGATTACAGGTGTGAGCCCAGCGGAATTGTAATTCTTGGCACAGGCTCCTTACAGCATCCTTATTTGACAGTTTGCGCACAGTCTCAGCTACCCATGCACCCTCTGTTATGGGATCCTTAGACCGTCTCCCCGTCTCTACTCTGTTCCTTCTCTCTC
This sequence comes from Saimiri boliviensis, assembly GCF_048565385.1. Classification (NCBI taxonomy): domain Eukaryota; kingdom Metazoa; phylum Chordata; class Mammalia; order Primates; family Cebidae; genus Saimiri; species Saimiri boliviensis. The sequence goes on along the minus strand of NC_133456.1, from coordinate 38,675,826 downwards.
CCACAAGTGTGCTGATTCACTTTCCCCAAAATCTTGAGATTTTTTAGCATTTTATAAAATAAGAATAGGTTACTATTCTTTTTCCCCTGCCACATCCTTTTCCTGAGTCAGTGAGCAAAAAGATTCCACCTGATATGATGCCCGAAAGGGAAATGATACAGAATAGGAAGGAAAAATAGACACAATAATATTATTTTGGCACATACCTGGATCATTGTAGAGTTTCAGTAGCATCCGCCAATTTTTTTCTTAATATGAACAAGAGGAAATCTAATAGCTATCTTCAAACATTGAAAAGGCAATTCTGTACAAGAGAAACATGGATGTGTTCATTGGAGGTGGTAGTGGGTTGAATTGTCCCCCCAAATATAGCTCTACATCCTAATCCTCAGAACCTATGAATATGACATTATTTCATAAATGAGTCTGTGCAGATGTAATTTAAGAATCTAGACATGAGATCGTTCTGGATTATCTGGGAATGCCCTAAATCCAATGAAAAGTGTACTTATACGAGACACTCAGAGGACAGGAGAAGGCAATGTGACTACAGAAGCAAAAATTAGAGTGATGTGGCCCCTAGCTGAGAACACCTGGAGCCACCAAAAGCTGAAGGAGGCAAGAACAGACTGCCCCTAGAGCCTCTGGATGAAACGTAGTCCTGCCAACACCTTGCTTTTACAACTGTGAAAGAATAAATTTCTACCGTCTTAAGCCACCATATTTGTGGTAATTTGTTATGGCAACCATAGGAAACTAACAAAAATCCAGAGAGCAGGACTAGAACCAAACCAGAAAAAGCGAAAGATACACTTTCTTATTATCAGGTCTGCTCAAGAGTGTGAGAGACTGAGTTATGAAATAGTTGGCTTTAGTAATTGAAGTTGGGGTTCAGTGGTTGAATGGTCAAAAGGGAGAGAGGCTGGTGACAGGGTGAGATCTCATCTCTTTTTTAAAAAAAAAAGGGAGGAAGAGAGTATATTATTAGGTGAAATCGGAAGTTTTTATAAACTCATGCTCTCATTTTATCAGATTTATGTAAATCTGATTCCCGACCATATTCCCGACATATTCCTGACCATAGCTTTTTGGAATCACGTCTCAGGAATTCCCAGATTTTACTGACGCTGTTGCCCATCATCTATGATGGGGTTAAGAATAATACAAACAGGTCCAAACAGGAAGATTCGTTTCCAGGGAAGAAACAAGTCACTGTTGATTATGCCTGGAAAATAGGCTGGAAGCATCAGGCAGAGTTTAGCATCCGTGCAGCTATCTCCCTGCAGTTGATGTATCTAATGCTTTCTATGCTTGCAGACAAACAGACTTTCCAATGGACAAACAAGGAAGCTGCTTTATTTATATTAATATAACCTCTTTCTTTGAACCGCTAGCCTGCCTGGGGACACAAAATCACATAGTTTCAAATGACATTAAAGTCAGCTAAACAAATTTTCTTGCCATTGAGAGAGTAGAGGATTAATACTTTAAATCCTGTTAGGTTACCTTGTTCATGACTGTTTGGAAGCCACAGGTAGCAGTTCTTAACCTGGGCTCAGGGGCATTTAAGGGGACAACCTCACTGTCCTCTTGAAATTGAAGGCTAGTTTTTGTTTTCTGGAAGGACTCTAGTGACCTCCATATCACTAGTTTAATGACTCTTTTTTACTTCTTCTGTACATGGGCTCTTGATTTCCCCCTCATCTTTCCAGGCCATTCCCCTATACTTAACTTTTAAATTTTGCAGTACTTGAAAACCTGCATAGAGGCTCTCTTGTTTTCTCTTAGTGTACTCTTTCCCTGTGTGATTTCATCCATGCCACACCTTCAGTTATGATCTATACACTCACGACACCAAAATTACTACTTCTAACTCCTTTGAGCTCCAGATATTTGTATCCAACTGTCTACCAAACATTTCCACTTGCTGCCTTGCAGGCAACTCAAACTGAACAGGTCCAAAGCTGAACTCCTGGTCTTTCCCAGTCCCATAACCAATTCTCCTTCAGTATTCTCTATTACAGTAAAACAGGAGAGTTCCCTGATCCGCCTCGAAGGACATGTGACAGGGGTGTGGCTTGCTGGTTTGGTCGCCACCACTCCTCAAACCCCATATGGGATGGGGAGCACACAGTCAGGTGAAGGAGCCTAAGTGGGAGTGTGTTACCATGTACACTTTTAGCCTTGCCATCCACGGACAGTTTGAGGGTTAACCTGCTCAATGGACCCTCTGCCTGTCTGCAAGGGCAGAGGGGCAGTGCAACAGCTTTTTGTATCCTTAGCTCTTGCCCAGCATCCCGGACGTATCAGGTAACACATGGGCTTAAAGGATAAATGAGGGGTTTTATTGAATGGTAGAGATGGCTCTCAGTGGGATGGATGGGAAACCAGAAGCAGGGAACATAGTGGAAAGATGATCTTCCCCAGAATTTGGCCATCTAGTGGCCGAACTCTTTCCGGAGCACCCCAGCTGAACTCCTCTGGGTGTTCAGACGTTCCTCCTCTTTTCTCTTTCTCTGCGGTGCCATTCTGCAATCCGTCTGCTTGTCTCCTCGTCTTCTCATCTGCTCATCTGCTTCTGGAGCCTGGGGTTTTTATGGGTACAGGATAGAGGGCATAGTGGGCCAAAAGGCAACTTTTGGGGCATGAAAATAGAAATGCCTGTCCCCATTTAGGCCCACAGATCTTCAGGCTTGAGGGAGGGGCCTTTGCCAGGGAACTGGCCTCTCCCACCCAGTGTTTCCTTGTTTCCTGTTCTTATCAACAGGGGATGGTGTGATCATCTATTTGGGCACAGAGTTCACTAGAGGGACAGGACTAACAGGATAGATGTATATATGAAAACGAGTTTATTAAAGAGTATTTACTCACGTGATCACAAGTTGAAGTCCCACAATAGGCTGTCTGCAAGCTGAAGAGCAGGGAAGCCGTCCAATTCCCAAAACCTCAAAAGTAGGGAAGTCAACAGTGCAGTCTTCAGTCTCTAGCCAAAGACCCAGGAGCCCCTGGCAAACCACTGGTGTATGTCTAAGAGTCCCAAAGCATTAGAACTTGGTGTTTGATGTTCAAGGGCAGGAAGCATCTAGACAGGAGAAAGATGAAGACTAGAAGACTCAGCAAGTCGGGTTCTCCCACATTCTTCTACCTGCTTTATTCTAGCCTTGCTGGCAGCTGGTTAGATTGCACCCACCCAGATTCAGAGTGTTCTGCCTCTCCCAGTCCACTGACTCAAATTTTAATCTCCTTTGGCAGCACCCTCACAAACACATCCAGGAACAGTACTTTGCACTCTTATCTAATCAAGTTTACATTCAACATTAACATCACAGCATATAAGCCAGAAATCTGGCAGGAATGCTTAAGAATTCTCTCTTCATCTGTTCCCATTTCATGAAATAGGACTTTGAGCAAAATCTTACTACTGTAACATCCTAAATATAAAATTTACATCTCTGCATCTCTACGGCTACTGCCTTTATTCTTTTTTTTTTCTTTTTTTTTCTTTTTTTGAGATGGAGTTTCGCTCTTGTTACCCAGCCTGGAGTGCAATGGTGTGATCTCGGCTCACCGTAACCTCCGCCTCCTGGGTTCAAGCAATTCTCCTGCCTCAGCCTCCCGAGTAGCTGGGACTACAGGCACGTGCCACCATGCCCAGCTAATTTTTGTATTTTTAGTAGAGACGGGGTTTCACCTTGTTGACCAGGATGGTCTCGATCTCTTGACCTCGTGATCCACCCGCCTGGGCCTCCCAAAGTGCTGGGATTACAGGCGTGAGCCACTGCACCCGACCTACTGCCTTTATTCTAAATATTGTCATCACTTTTTTTTTTTTTTTTTTTTTTGAGACGGAGTTTCGCCGCTCTTGTTACCCAGGCTGGAGTGCAATGGCGCGATCTCGGCTCACCGCAACCTCCGCCTCCTGGGTTCAGGCAATTCTCCTGCCTCAGCCTCCTCAGTAGCTGGGATTACAGGCACGCGCCACCATGCTCAGCTAATTTTTTGCACCATTAGTAGAGACGGGGTTTCACCATGTTGACCAGGATGGTCTCGATCTCTTGACCTCGTGATCCACCCGCCTCGGCCTCCCAAAGTGCTGGGATTACAGGCTTGAGCCACCGCACCCGGCCGGTATTGTCATCACTTGTCTGAAACATTGCCAATCCATTCTTTACAACACACCCAAGTAATCTTTTTAAATTGTGATAATGATGTTACCTCTGACTCATATTCTCCAATGGCTTCCACTGTTCTTAAGTAAATTAAGAACTGTAACAGGGTCAACAGTCTGGCCGCTAGCCATTTTATATGACTTCCCCTGACTCTGTGTAGTCCACTCATGGTGACTGTGTCAGTTATCTAATGCCGTGACTGTGTGGTAAACCACCACCAAATCTCTGATGCATAACACCATCATGTGTCACTCATGCATCTAGGATTCTGTTGGGGATTTGGGGATGAGAGGTTGGTCACAGAAAGCAAATTTTCTCTACTTCATGTTTTTGCCCACCTCCTGCTTTTTGAGCAACTTTGCAGAACTATGTTGACATCAATTTCTTTCGGAATTGTCACCACTAAAAAGAGATTACGGAATCAAATTTTAGAAAATAACTGCAAAATAAAACAGAAATCTTTTAAGGAGAGAAGGAGAGAGATGATGCATTTGCTATATCTTATGAGCCAGATACTGTGCTACAAACTCAACTTATGTGGCTTTATCTTTGCATCATTATTCACATTTTACAGAGAAGGAAACTAAAGGTCAATAGAATTAAATGAATGCAGTTCTTTTTTTTTCTTTTCTCTCTTTCTTTTTTTTTTTTTTTTTTTTTTTTTTGAGACAGAGTTTTGCTTTTGTTGCCCAGGCTGGAGTACAATGGCACAATTTCAGCTCACTGCAACCTCCGCCTCCTGGGTTCAAGAGATTCTCCTGCCTCAGCCTCCTGAGTAGCTGGTATTACAGGCATGCGTCACCACACCTGGCCAATTTTGTATTTTTAGTAGAGATGGGGTTTCTCCATGTTGGTCAGGCTGGTCTCGAATTCCCGGCCTCAGGTGATCCACGTGCCTCAGCCTCCCAAAGTGCTGTGATTACAGGCTTGAGCCACTGTGCCAGGCCAATAAATGCAGTTCCTGAATTTCACAGTTTGACTTTGATATAACCCCACAGTTTGACTTTAATATAACCCACATTTTCAGTTTTCTTTTACTTGTTCTTTGTTAGGCTTTTCAATCTCATGTTGAAATTTGATCCTTAATATTGGAGGTGGGGCCTAATGGGAAGTGTTTGGTTCACGGGGGTGGATCTCTCATGAATAGATTAATGCCTTCCCTTAGGGGTGATTGAATTCTCACTGTATTAGTTTCTGAGAGAGCTGGTTGTTAAGATGAGCGTGGAAGCTCCCCATTTCTCTTGCTTCCTCTGTTGCTATGTGATCTCTGCACACATCATCACCCCTTCACCTTCTGTCATGAGTGGAATTAGCCAAAGGCCCTCACCAGATGTGGGTGCCCAATCATGAACTTTCCAGCAACCAGAATTGTGAGCCAAATAAACCTTTTGTCCTTTATAAATTTCCCAGATTCAGGCATTCCTTCATAGCAACACAAAGTGAACTAAGATATTCTTTACCATATTTTAAGATGTGGTAGTAAAATTAGACATAATTAAGAGACCATAATCTTAGCAGGATATTCCAAGAATGGACAACTTTGCTTGAACTCCACTGAGGCCCAAGGCCATTCTACTCAAACATATGCATTTACTTCTTTTCTTCACCTCTATGGCACACTTTTCTTTTCTACCTTCTCTTCTCCTTTCCCTCTCTCTTTTTTTTTTAAATGTCCACACTCTACTTTATATCAAAGGTTTCTCAGACATTGCTAAGGAGGCTATAATCCATTAAGCAGCTATCTTCCAAACTATCTTGGAAATGTTGAGAATTCTCTACTGGGCTTGATGAAAAATAAACAGCACAGGGTTCTAAGCCTGAGGAATGTAAGATAGAATCTCAACTTTGCCAAATTCTTTTTGCTTTTTTTTAGATGGAGTTTCATTCTTGTTGCCAAGGCTGGAGTGTAATGGCACAATCTCTATTTACTGCAACCTCCCAGGTTCAAGTGATTCTACTGTCTCAGCCTCTGAAGCAGTTGGGAATTACAGGTTCCTGCCACCACGCTTGGATAACTTTTGTTATTTTTATTAAAGACAGGGTTTCACCATGTTGGCCAGGCTGGTCTTGAACTCCTGACCTCAGGTGATCCACCCGCCTCAGCCTCCCAAAGTGCTGGGATTATAAGTGTGAGTTGCCGCACCGGGCAACTTTGCCAATTATTAACTTGGTAACTTTGAAAACATTTTCTAGCTTTCTTTAGTCTTGAATTTCTGTTTGAGGAGAAAAAAAAAGGATGTAATATCTTCTTACTTAAGCCTACTGGCCTTCAAATTAGCTGCAATTAAATTGAGAGAGAGGCGTAGTGGGGAAGCAAAAAAGTAAGGCAGTCTTGAAAATTATATGTAAGAAGTATATCTAAAAATATCTATTTCCTGGAAACAGAATTCCCGGGGAGGAAAATATTCTAGAAGCCTTGTAGGTTTCTGAGGAAACTGGATTGCAAAAGAAACGACAGGTGTGGCTAAAAATGCTTGACTGTTTAAGACATTGAAACAATAGCTAGGCCACATCTTGAACAAGCAGCAGATGGACGTGCTCCGCAACGCCCATTTCTATTCCCAGTCCTGTGCTTGGCATGGGCCCTAAGTAAATGTTCCTTCCCATAGTGTATTACCACTCTTAAAGTCAATTCTGTTTTCTGCTTCTAAAGATAAGGTCCCTAGGTTTAGGAATAAATTGCCACTATCCATACTTTGGGCCTTTCACTCTGGTAGGGGCTGTAAGAATCTGGCAGCTAGTAGAGACCAATTGTGTGTGGAGAAAGAAATCCCTTAATCACCATGGTGTAACTAGTGATGTTACTTCTCTTCCATGAAGACATTCTGCCTCTCCTCTCTGATTGACTCGTGATTTTCCTAGTAACACTAGTCCAGCCTGGATACATTTTTCACACTATATATTTCTTTTTAAATCTTTTGAACACTCATTGTGCCACCGGGAAAATTCTTCAGGTCTTTGATTACAGCTAAAAGTCAGAGTGTATGGTGTGACTATTACTTGTGGGGACTGCAGGTGGAATATTTTTAAAGGGTCTGTCAGCGTCACAGGTAGCACGTCTGTCCACAGCATGCTTTTTAGTTCTCTGTGAATTTTTGACAACGTTTGCTTGGTGCCTTGGTTCTGGCAGAAAGTACACATTTCTGCTGGCATGTCAGAGTCCAGGGTAGACTGGTACACAGTGGCACTAACATTTTGCTGTTTCCAATCCCTGCACATCCCAGTGCATTGAGGTATATGTCTCCTTTAAGGAGTAGAGAGTGAATGGAAAAGGTAGGGAGGGAAAAAAAGCAGGTAGGAAAGGGAAGAGAAAGAGAGAAAGAAGATGCTGTAGTTCCCTTCCTGTGAGTCTCCTCTGGGCACATATCTGCTTCTTCATGGGAAAGGCCTGCTCATGTGCTCCACGACGCTTTCCTTTTTTCTCATCCCTTCACCCAACCTACTTTCCCATTACAGCCTTTCCTCTATAATCCACCAAACAGTAGCTAGGTCAGGTTCAGAGGAAGATAAAAACCCTGGAGACGTATGACTGTGATCTATGTTACTGACATCACAGTACTGTAGTTCCTAAATGAACAAAAGGGAATGAAAACTAACTGTTTTACACATTATTCACACTATATATTTCTTTTTAAATCTTTTGAACACTCATTGTGCCACCAGGAAAACTCTTCAGGAAAACTCACTCTGTTTGCTTTTACACTGTCCCAGAATAGTAGCCAGGACTGACCCTTGCTGAAAAATCTCCCGTTTCCCCAGCTCTGCAAAGGAACTGAAAGCACACAAAAAAGGAGAGCACCTCTCCTGGAGTCCTCTTACTCGCTCCTTCCCTTCCAGTGTTTCTTTCCATCTTTACCCAAGGGCTTCACAGATTAACCCTTTTCATCCTGAAAGCATTGCTTCTTTCTAGGATGCTAAGAGTTATTTTCCTGGTAACCTAGCCCATAAGAGAGACTTAAAAAGAATGAATTCCATTTACTCCAATTAAAAAGAAAGTAATCAAATGGACCATTCACGCTAAGGTATTACAATTATTTCCAATCAAGAAATTTTCATTTTAAATACAGAATTCTAGAAAAGCCTTGATTAACAGAGCAGAAATTAAAAAATGGTCATGAGTGACCTCCCCTACTAGCAAATGCGTTTTGTTTGGCCTACCAATTGTTTTAACAAAATAGAGAAATTTTTAAAAAACCTTTTCTATACAAGTGTGAATTCCCTGACTTGGTTATTTATTTATTTATTTATTTATTTATTTATTTATTTATTTATTTACTTTTGAGACAGAGTCTTGTTCTGTCACCCAGGCTGGAGTGCTGTGGTGCAATCTCAGCTCACTGCAACCTCTGCCTCTGGGATTCTCCTGCCCCACTCTCCCGAGTAGCTGGGTCTACAGGCCCCGCCACTATGCCCAGCTGATTTTTGTATTTTTAGTAGAAATGGGGTTTCACTGTGTTGGCTATGTTGGTCTCAAACTCTTGATCTCAAGTGATCCACCTGGCTTGGCCCCCCAAAGTGCTGGGATTACAGATGTGAGCCACCACACCTGGCCTAAAAGTCATCTTAAATTTTAAGATATGTTTACTGTTTTAGAGAGACAGAAGTTAATTTTTCATTTTCAAGGATTGCTGAACAATCATCCATGAGTTCTTGAAGTTGAATAACAGCAAATTGCACTTGTTTTTCAAACCATTTGGCTACTGTAAGATGCTGCTGGTCACAAAATGCACATCCAATAAACTGCAGTCCTATTGGCAGCTCTTGGTTTGAGAGTGCAACTGGGATACTCACTGGTGGCAATCCTGCCTTATTTACAGCTTGTGTAAAAATATCATCCTGGGCACTTTGTGTTCTGTTGTCCTCTTTGATGAACTCCAACTATGGTACTGCCTCACTCAAGGTGGTAGGAGTTAGCAAGACATCCACTCCAGAGTTAAAAGGATTCACAAAGTCATTAGCAATGAGATGTCTCACTTTCTGTGCTTTGACAAAATAATTTTCATAGTTTTCTTTTAATAAGAAAACGTTTCCTGAGAGAATTCTTCTTCTCACCACATCATTGATCCCTTCTCATCCGGTTGCAGCATACATGGCTTCAGTGGACACATCAATGTCACACCTGTGACCATATTGTAGCCCATCAAATCTTGTCATATTCGATGCCACTTCTGATGTGCACAATACATGGTAGCAGACAATTGAATAACTGGTGTGAGGAAGGGATACTTCTCAATTACTTTGACCCCCTCAGACTCAAAGAGGTTAGCAGCTCTGGACCAAAGAGACTGTATTTCACTTGATAATTCTGTTCCAAGATACTCCTTAGGAATTCCCATTCATAGTTTGCTCACATCTGTCAAACTGGAAAGCACGAGTGATTTATTAAAAGGGTCAGGTGGCCAGGCGTGGTGCCTCAAGCCTGTAATCCCAGTACTTTGGGAGGCCAAGGCGGGTGGATCACGAGGTCAAGAGATCGAGACCATCCTGGTCAACATGGTGAAACCCCATCTCTACTAAAAATACCAAAAAAAAAAAAAAAAAAAAAAATAGCTGGGCATGGTGGTGCATGCCTGTAATCCCAGCTACTCAGGAGGCTGAGGCAGGAGAATTGCCTGAACCTAGGAGGCGGAGGTTGTGGTGAGCCAAGATCGCGCCATTGCACTCCAGCCTGGGTAACAAAAGTGAATCTCTGTCTCAAAGAAAAAAAAGGATCATGTACTGTGGTAGATGGCCAGTACACCCAATACAATTGCTGCATCATCCACACATCTGGTTATGATTCCTGACACATCCATCGAATTCACCAGGAGAATGAGACCGTGATGGGAAACTAAGCCATAGCTTGGTTTGAAACCATGATGGGAAACTAAGCCATAGCTTGGTTTGAAACCAACAAGCCCACAGTGGGCAGCAGGATTTCTGGTCGATCCTCCTGTATCTGATCCTAAAGCCACATAGCATGTGAGCACTGACACAGCAGCTGCACTCCCACCTGAGCTTCCTTCAGTTATCAGCCAGTCTGAATCTTCACTCTTGCTGTGGGGATTCTGCTTCCTCTTTTATCTATATTGTTTTGAATAACTCCAGGGGTTTTTAACTGGCCCAAATACACCATCTGTGCTTCCAGATCCCATAGCAAAGTCATCTAAATTTGTTTTTCCCGTTAGTAGAGCTCCCTGATCCAACAACTTCTTAACTACTGTAGCATTATAAGGTGGTACACAACCCTTCAGCATATTTCATGCACATGTTGTCTCAATGCCGGATGTGTTAAAGTTGTCTCTTACTGCAATAGGAATTCCATCTAAATCCCCAAGTGACTGTCCATTCTTATATCTCTTTTCTGATTTTTCAGCTTGTTTTAAGGCCAACTCTTCTGATACAGTAATGTAGGCATTTAGAAACTTGGTCTTCTTGATAAGAGGAAGACATTTTTGACAGAGCTCCATTGTAATTTGGCCTTATTTCAGTGCCACAGAAACTTCTCGAGGGGTCCAGCCCAGCATGGTCCTTGTGCCCAGCCTGCCACCATAGGAGCCACGCAAGGAGGAAAAAGAGGTCACTGGTTGCTAGTGATGTTACATTGGCGCAGCCATCTTTAGTTGTCACTCAATTTGGTTTTTTAAAAGTTCAGTTCTGCCCGTGCTTGGTGATATGGTTTGGCTCTGTATCCTCACTCAAATCTCATCTTGAATTGTACTCCCATAGTTCCCATGTGTTGTAGGAGGGATTCAGTGGGAGATAATCTGAATCATGGGGGTGGTTTCCTCCATGCTGTTCTCGTGGTAGTGAATAAGTCTCACAAGACCTGACGGTTTTACCAGGGGTTTCTGCTTTTGCATCTTCCTCATTTTCTCTTGTTGCCACCGGGTATGAAGTGCCTTTTTCCTCCCGCCATGATTCTGAGGACTCCCCAGCCAGGCAGAACTGTTAAGTCCAATTAAACCTCTTTTTCTTCCCAGTCTCAGATATGTCTTTATCAGCAGCGTGAAAACAGACTAATATACTCGGCCAGAGGACCACCCACTGCTTCCCGTAGACTGGCTATATGCTTGGTTTGCCAAGACCTCACCACATCCTATCTTGTCCACAGGGTGTTGCACTCATTTCGGTTGCCTACATGACCCCTCATAGGGCTTGAATCTGTAACTGCTGATCGAAGTAAATTAACACATAGCTAGATTTCAGGTGCCCCGTCTTCCTCTCCAGAGTGCTTTCTCTGTAACCAACTCTACCCTTTCCCAGAGTCAGATGATCCTCTCTTGTCTCTCTTCCTCTTTAATTTGTCCACTCCCCTTCCCAGCACATGCAAGCATCTTGAAGGCGGAGACAATTTTGGTGTTCTCTGTAACCACAGCATAACAAACATGATGAATATGTCTAGCAGGCTGACTAAATCTTACCCAGATTAGTATGTGCTTTACTTGGTATGTTCTGAGGAATTACTTCCAAGAAGTTCTTTAGTTTGTCATGTCTTTAGCTATAGTTAGGCAGCCAACAGCAGGATAATTCTGCAGAAATGAAATTTTTTTCTAAAATCCAAGAAAGATGATAGAGGAGATGGATTAAATTTCAGAAGAAGGCCGTGTGTGGTGGCTCACTCCTGTAATCCCAGCACTTTGGGAGGCCTAGGCGGGCGGATCACGAGGTCAGGAGATCGAGACCATCCTGGTCAACATGGTGAAACCCCGTCTCTACTAAAATACAAAAATTAGCTGGGCATGGTGGTGCACACCTGTAGTCCCAGCTACTCGGGAGCCTGAGGCAGGAGAATTGCTTGAACCTGGGAGGCAGAGGTCACAGTGAGCTGAGATCACACTACTGCACCCCAGCCTGGCACCTGGTGACAGAGCAGGACTCTGTCTCTAAAAACAAAAATTTTTTTTGAGAAGAAAAGTGGTAATGCACTATTTGTATAAACCAAATTCTGTATGTGGCTCAGCCTAAGAAATAACCACCTGGAACACCTTCATAGCACATTTTCTCTACGTACACAAGTCCTACTCCCTCCTCAAGCAAAGTTTAATGGTCCTGTCCTTTTGAAGAATGTTTTCAGATTTTCTAGGCTAAGGTCCAACAGCACTTTGACATATTTATATTACAATGCTTTATTTAGTAAGTATTTATGTATTTGTTTCCACAGCGGCCTGTGCGACATAATCTACATCATTCTTTAAATTTGTAGTAGCCATCAGAACTAGACAGAAACAAGGTGCTCAATATATGTTTGTAGAATAAAGTTGCTTCAAAATTGGTATCATGAGATGAACTTAAAAACAGTAATTATCTGGCAGTGTTAATGACAGAAGGTGTCCGGGTTCTTGGCATCTAGAACAAAGAACTGGACAAAGCGCACAAAGCAAGGAAAGCAAAGCCAGGGATTTATTGAGAACGAAAGTACACTCCAGTGTGAAAGTGGGCCAAGCATAGGGGCTCAAAAGCTCCACCTACAGGATTTTCTAGGGGTTCAATACTCCAGAGGTTTCCCATTGGTTACCTGGCATATATTACACATAAATGAAGAGAATGAAGTGAAGTCACAGAGTCATTTACTCAGAATGCACCCTATTGTAAATAGAGAGAATGTTACTTGGTATGTGTGATCTAGGTAAACAGAGAGGATGAATGTGAAGTTACAAAGTGTAAATGGTATGAATGGAGAGGATGAAGTGACTACATGCCTGTAGTCTGAACTACTTGGAAGACTGAAGTTAAAGGATCTCTTGAGCCCAGTAGGTCCAGGATGCCGTGAGCCGTGATTGTGCCACTGCATTCCAGCATGGGTGACAGAGCAAGACTCTGTCTCATAAAAAATAGTAATCTGATAAATAAATTACCAGTGTGCACAACATGCAATAAGGGCAAGTATCCACTAACAAAATGCTCACAAATACATACTTTGGATTATGCCAAAAAAGGTATTTCTTCCCATGGGTTATGTGAAAGTACAAAAAACATCGATTTAAAGTGTGACTGAGTTATTAATGTCTGTACAACTCAGCAGACAGTTCGGTATATATTTCAGTAACTTGTTTGTTAGTGGCAAACATGGCAAAACCCCGTCTTTACTAAAAAAATACAAAAATTAGCTGGGCTTGGTGCTGCTTGCCTATAATCCCAGCTCTTCTGGTGGCTGAGGCACGAGAATCTCTTGAACCCAGGAGGTAGAGGTTGCAGTGAACTGAGATAGAGCCACTGCACTGCAGCCTGGATGGCAAAGCAAGACTCTGTCTGAAAGAAAAAAAAAAAAAAAAAGACAGACATCTCCCTTCTTTGTAGCAGAGCTGACATACAAACTCAGAGGGTTCAGGTTCCAACACTGAAGGGGTTTTTTTAAATATCTTGCTGACAGAAAACTGCTTTCCTCTGAGTTGCCATTAAGGCCCCAGTGAAAAATGACCCTGAAATTCACCATTGAAGATCAAGAGAGAGCCCCCAAACTTGGCAAGCTTCTGGCAAGATCCCTCCTCCCACAGCTCTCAAAAACACCAGCTTTGTACCATTATCTAATATGTCTTTATTGCTATTTATGTCAGTCATTGCAAGAAGCTAAGAACTGATTCTTAGGAAATTGCTTATTTCTCTTTACACTAATTTTTATAAGGCTCTGTTAATTCCTGTTTTTGATCTTGCTTCTCATCAATCCTCAACCACTGAACTCCTTCAACTCTGTTCCCTGGAACTCGTGGCCAATAATCAGCAAACTTCTCTGTGATCTCAACTTTTTTCCTAAAGTTTCCCTTCTACCTCTTCTTGCACTAACTTGTGCACTCTGGAGGATGGTGTCTCCTGCAGCCCCCTGCAATGGCTTCGCCTTTGCCTTTTTGTGTCACTGGATCCAGACACAGGCATGGGGGGGAAGGGTGTCCTCCAGACACAGGCATGGGGGGGAGGGGTGTCCTCCAGACACAGGCATGGGGGGGAGGGGTGTCCTCCAGACACAGGCATGGGGGGGAGGGGTGTCCTCCAGACACAGGCATGGGGGGAGGGGTGTCCTCCAGACACAGGCATGGGGGGAGGGTGTCCTCCAGACATAGGCATGGGGGGAGGGGTGTCCTCCAGACACAGGCATGGGGGGAGGGGTGTCCTCCAGACACAGGCATGGGGGGAGGGTGTCCTCCAGACATAGGCATGGGGGGAGGGGTGTCCTCCAGACACAGGCACGGGGGGAGAGGTGTCCTCCAGACACAGGCATGGGGGGAGGGTGTCCTCCAGACACAGGCATGGGGGGAGGGGTGTCCTCCAGACATAGGCATGGGGGGAGGGGTGTCCTCCAGACATAGGCATGGGGGGAGGGGTGTCCTCCAGACACAGGCATGGGGGGAGGGGTGTCCTCCAGACACAGGCATGGGGGGAGGGGTGTCATCCAGACATAGGCATGGGGGGAGGGGTGTCCTCCAGACACAGGCATGGGGGGAGGGGTGTCCTCCAGACACAGGCATGGGGGGGGTGTCCTTTTGTCCCCCAAGGCCACTTCTAGGCTGCTGTCTTTTCTGACTCCACGAAAGGCCTTGCTTGAATCTCAAATCATCAGATATTTCACCTACTCCTCTTTGTTACAGCCATTCCTCTCCCCCAGATCACCCCTGCTCCTCACATTCCTTGAAGATTCTGGTTCCTGGTTAACTGTCAGTCTCCAAAACTCCTTCCATGATAATTACTGGCTATATCAATGTGTACACAGATGATCCTTTTAATTCCCAGGCCTTTTCCCCTCTACCAACCTCACCCTACTTCACGCACTTGCCTCACTCCTATAATCATGTCCTAATCTTTTTCTTACAGAAACTAATACCCCTTTATAACCTCATTTACACACTTCTTATTGCCATAAGACAATTTCTTATTTTTCCTCTTTTCTTCCTCAAATATTCCAACTCTGGCTTACCTTTATGTGTGCCTTTCTATATTTTTCTTTCATCTGTGGTTTTCAGCTGAGGGCAATTTTAATGCCCACCCCTCCAGGAGGTATTTAGAGATGCCTGAAGACATTTTCGGTTGTTACATTAAGAGGGTGTCACTGGCTTGTAACATGTAAAGGCCATGAACCAGGAGCAGAGGGAAACAAACCTCTCAAACACTGAAAGGAGGAAGGAAGTGGCTTTTTACTCAGCCAAGAGCTGCAGGCTGTAAAGCCTTATTCTCCAAGCTCCCTGAGAAGTAGCTTCTTTCCCATTTTATAGGCTTACAACGCTAAAGAGGAAAGTGAGGCAAAACTGTGTCCTTCTCCATTGGCTGGATGTCTGACCTTACAATGTTTTGGCTTCACTGATTTGCTAGTTCATATGCACCATGAGCAGGAGCAGGCAAGGGAGGGGCTTACAGACACAAGACAAAGGCAGTAAATTACTAGTTGGCAGAGGTGTTTCCAGGAGGGAGCCTGGGTCATGCAGACATGGGGGACGTGACCCAGTGTCTGGCCAGGAGTGATAACATTCATTTGGAACTCTTTCAAGGCCTGTAGCTAGCAGAGACGCTGGGAACTGAAAATAAACTTATCTTCCCAGTCCTTGGGGCTCTTCATGGCCTGGTCAGTGGCATCAGCAAGTTGCCCGACCACAGATTTAAGCTCTTTGGTATTTTTTTTTTAAAGACCTCCTTCCCATCCTGGAATTAGAGGAGGGAGGAGGTGAAGGCCGAGAAGCGGAAAGAGGCGAGGAGGTCTCCCCTATTAGCCAAAGATGCTGGTGACATCTCCCAATATATAGGACAGACCTCCTAAATTTTCTAGTACAAAAAAGAATTCAGTGCAAAGAATTATTCAGTGCAATCTGTCAATAATGCCAAGGTTGATAAATTGCTTAACATTACCAGGATCTACAGTCCACTGATTTTGTTATGGTGTTAGAGATCAAATTGTTTTCTAAAGAAGAAAAAAAAAACCACACACATACATATGTTGAAGTCCAAACCCTGGGTTCCTCAGAATGTGACCTGATTTAGAGATAGGTCATTGCAGGTGTAATTAAGTTGGTGTTATGCTGAAGTAGGGTGCCATCCAATATGATTGGCATCCTTATAAGAAGAATGCCATGTGAAGACACAGAGGCACAAGAAGAACTCCACGTGAAGATGAAGGACGAGAGTGATGCATCTGCAAACCATGGAACACCAAAGATTGCCTTCAAACCACCAGAAGCTAGGAAGAGGCAAGAAACAGTTTCTCTCCTACGTATTTCAGGAGAGCATTATGCTGCTGACATCTTGATTTTAGATTTTTATATTACAGACCTATAAGACAGTAAACAACCACGTTTGTAGCACTTTGTTATAGCAGCCCTAGGAATCTCATACAACTGTTTTCTCTAAACTTTGTTTGAATTTATGTTCTCACTTCCAGCCTTGCCCACCTTAGATAATAAGACCAGAATACTAGCTATTAATAATGGAATTGTGTTTGCTAAGCCGTAGAATATAAAATCTTACACTACCGTGTTTAATCAGTAAACAAAGAGATTCAAATCTGGATAGGCATATCCATTTATCCAATCAAGTGCTAAAATGTTATAGGCAGTTACGGCAGAATTTGTGTCAGCGTAAAACTTGAAAGATGGCAAAAATTTATGTGATACAATAAATTGATAATATCAATGAGTTCTTCGTTAACAACAGAACTCTTGAAAAGGGATTTTCCTTATAAACCTGAGCTGAATTTTCTTGGAAGGTACTCTGCATTAGACCACATGTTCCAGATTTTATTTCCTTGACCAGTGACCAGGGACCCCAAATTGATACTACTGTTATCAAGTCTCTGACCAAAAACTCTGAGTGAATAATTTCAGCTCCAGTGGTGGACCTGAAATGATAATTCTGTTCTACTTAATTAAATAACTTTGCAAACTCAAGGCTATACCAAAAAAACAGAAATACTTAAATGATTTCTACAAATGAATATGATATTATAATTTTGCATAAGGTGTTTTTATGCAAATGCAACAAATTTAAAAATCATGATGCTGCTTTGTATATGCTTTGTATCAAAATGTTTAAGAGAAACTAACATAATAGGTGATTTTTTTTTTTTTTAGTCCTCTCTGATGCCTGGGAAAGAGAGATGGTTTTAATTAAAACACTTGAAGATTTTACTCATGTATGTTTGCAATTAATTTTAAATATTTAAGATAATCTTGATTTACTAAATTTATGAGTGCAAGTTTTACGATGTTTAAATGCTTAAGAGTATCATATGGAAATATGTATACAAAGGTTTTTTCATGGGATTTGTATACCTGCTTTCTTAGGTGCTTAAGGTTTTTGAGAAAAACCATTATATGAAAGTGTGACCATAGCTGGCATTTATAGGAATACAATTAACCAGGTACATAAAATATGTTTAAATATTTCGGAACAATCATATTATTGGACTTAGACATACATTTGTTGAATCATATACCATTGACCTTTGAACAATAGGGGTTTCAATTGCAAGGGTTCACTACACATGGATTTTTTTTTCAGTAAGTTTAACAATAAGTATATTAGAAAAATTTTTTGAAACGTCGGACAATTTTTAAATATTCACTGATAATTCATGCCTAGAAATAGCAAAAAGATGAAGAGAAAGTTAGGTATGCCATGAATGCATAAAATATATTTAGATACTAGTCTGCTTTCTTATTTACTACATAAAATATACACAAATCTATTATAAAAAGTTGAAGTTTGTCAACACTTATACCAACGCAGACTACATGACATCATTCTCAGCTGAGAAAAATGTAAACAAGTTCAGATGTGCTATCAAATTATTCTTTTTTTTTTTTTTTTTTTTTTTTGAGACAGAGTTTCGCTCTTGTTACCCAGGCTGGAGTGCAATGGCGCCATCTCGGCTCACCGCAACCTCCGCCTCCTGGGTTCAGGCAATTCTCCTGCCTCAGCCTCCTGAGTAGCTGGGATTACAGGCACGCGCCACCATGCCCAGCTCATGTTTTGTATTTTTAGTAGAGATGGGGTTTCACCATGTTGACCAGGATGGTCTCGATCTCTCGACCTTGTGATCCACCCGCCTCGGCCTCCCAAAGTGCTGGGATTACAGGCTTGAGCCACCGCGCCCGGCCGTGCTATCAAATTATAACCACATAAAATTAACTGTAGTACATGTTGAACTTCTGTAATAATTTTGTAGCCACCTCCCATTGCTACTGCAGTGAGCTCAAGCATTGTATCTGGTTAAAATGCCACATGATGCTAATTATCACCAAGTGAGCAGTTTGTTTCATCCATAAATTGCGTATCCCAGTAAAAAGTGACCTTTCTAAGTTTTCACTTACTTTTCAGTGCTACACCATAAACTTTCAATAACACCATGGGACCCACACAAAGAGCCAATAGTGCTCCTGGAAGTGCTCCCAAGATACAGAGAAGAGTCATGACATTACCAAAAAAGTTGAGTTGTTTGATATGTTCCATATATTGGGGCCTGCAGCTGAGGTTTCCTGCACTTTAAGGTAAATGGATCTAGCATAAGGCTCATTGGAAAAGAAAGAAAAAGAGAAGAAAAGAAAAGAGAAGATATGAAGCCATCACTACAGCTAGGCCAGCAAGTAACAAAACCTTGCACTTTTTGCAAAATACCTTTTTATGTCATATTGAAAATGCAGCTTTTATGTGATTGCAGGATTGCTATAAGAAAGGGATACCTATAGACTCTAACATGATTCAAGAGAAAGCAAAGCCATTATATGATAACTTAAAAGCAAAAGGAAGGTGAAAGATCTAAAGCTGGAAAACGTAATGCCTGCAAAGATAGTTTGCTAATTTTAGAAAGAAGCGTGGCTTTAAAAAGATCAAGATCACAGGTGAAGCAGTTTTTGACAACCAACAGGCAGCAAATTACCAGACACAATTAATAAAACTGTTGAGGAGAAAGGACATTTTCCTGAAGATAGTTTTTTTGCAGATAAAAGTGCCTCATTCTAGGGGAAAGAAAAATGCTACAAAAGATACTTACTAGTGTTACGGACAAGAAAACACCCTCTGCCCAGGCTGACCTCCTTTCCTCCTCTGATCACTCTGCAGCTGCATTCATAAACCCTACCTAGGCGCCACATCAAGGCTGCCAGACATGCTACAATTAAGCAAAGCCTGATTAAAGCCATCTGGGCAGCTTCAGGGAGGACAGGGAAAACACATCCTGGCTATCCATACTTGAAAATTCCTGTTTGACACATGGTTTCTCTCTTTTTTAAAAAAGACTGCCGCCACAAAAGGCACAGGATGATGTATTGTAGGTCTGTTACAAGTTAACAAACTATCTCTGTGCTTGTTACCAGTGGATAGATTATGCCCCTCTCATCCTCTATAAAGCCCTTGTTTTGTAAGCTCAGGGCTACCTCCTCTGACTGTTACGGAGCAGCCCAGCAGGTTAATACTTTCTTGTCTAACTTCCGGTCTATTCTCCTTTCTGTCGGCTACCTTTACAACTAGTAACGAAGAAAAGCAAGCACAAGATTTAAGGCAGGAAGGGACAGGCTAAGGCTAATGTTTTGTGCAAAAGCAGTGGGATTTATGACTGGGACTGTCCTTATCTATAAACCTACTAACCCCCAGGCTTTGAAGGAAAATATAAACAGCAGCTGTTAATAAGGCTCAGAAAATGAGAACTCTTCTCACTGGCTGCATCAATGCTTTGTTCCTGAAATCAGGAACTACCTCGCCAGTAAGGGGCTTTTTTATAAAGCTATTTTGATATTGGACAATGTCCCTGACCACCTAGAACCCCATGAGTTCCACACAGAAGGCATTAAAGTGGTCTATGTGGCCACAAACTCAACATGTCTAATTCAGCTTTTAGATCAGGGGATCATAAGGACCATCAAGGCTCATTATTCACAGTAGTCTGTGGAATGATTGTCAGCACTATGAAAGGGAAGCCCAGTAGGGGGCACATCATGAAAGTCTGGGAAGATTACCCCATTGAAGATGTGATTGTTGTTACAGAAAATGCTGTGAAAGCAATCAGGCCCAAACAAATAAGTTTTTGCTGCAGAAAACTGTGTCCAGACATTGTACGTGATTTCACAAGATTTGTGACAGGACCAGTCAAATGAATCTTGAAAGAGAGTGTGGATATGGCAAAAATGGTGGAGGGATAAAAGGTTTCAAGATATGAATCTTGGAGAAACTCAAGAACGAATAGACACCACATAAGAATTAACAGAAGACAACTTGATGGAGATGAGGACTTCCAAACCAGAGTGAGGCAATGAAACAAACTGACATTAGACAATCTGGCCAAAGGGTTACAATTACTGAAGACTGCTTTTTCCGTTTTGTACAACATGGAGCCTTCTGTGATATAGGCACCGAAATTAAAGCAAATGATGGAAGATTGGTACTGTATGGAAACATCTTTTGAGAAATGAAAAAGCAGGATATCAGACAGAAATTATGTAAAGCTGTGCCAGTGTGCCTTGCGCTCCTCCTTCCACTTCTTCCACCTCTTTCAGCTCTGCCACCTTGAGACAGCAAGACCAATGCTTCCTCTTCCTTCCCTTCCTCAGCCTACTCAGTGTGAAGACAACAAGGATGAAGAACTTTATGATGATCCACTTAATAGACAGTAAATATATTTTATCTTAGGAATTGCTTAATAACATTTCTTTTCTCTATCCTACTTTATTGTCAGAATAGAATATATTATACGCATTACATACAAAATATGTGTTAACTGATTGTTTGTATATCAGTAATGCTTCCAGTCAGCAATGGTCTAATAGTAGTTAAGTTTTTGGAAAGTAAAGTTATATAGAGATTTTTGACCATGAAAGAAGACAGTGTCCTTAATATCTGCCTTTTTCAAGAGTCAACTGTATATTTAAAATATAAAATAATTTAAGCTTATATATAGAACCTAAAGCTTTATATACATTTTGTTTGTGACATATATATATATATGCCAACCAAGCAATAACCAAGGACAAATTGTGCTTACTTTAACCCAAACATGTTTACATTTATAGATTAATACTGAATTTTTTCAATTATGTTTAAAAGCTTAAGAAAAGCAGTTTTCTATTTATAACTGTAGCAGAATAAATGTCAGTGGTAACACAGAGTACTGTAAGCATTGTTTTCTGCACACAAAAGCCTCTATGAATCTTTTCCAAAATGCCAATTGATGTCACCCTAAGACAGAGCCAAAAAATCTTTCTGATGAAAGTAACGCTGAGGTCAAAAATACAGAAGCTTAAAAAGTGAACCAGAACAGATTGAGACAGAGGAGAAAGGGATAACATTTTTCAGGGAAGTGAAAGTTTAGTCTCAAAGCATGAAGGATAAAGCAGGAATTCCTAAGGCAGTAGACACCAAAACTCCTTAGCTGGGAAGATATGCAAGAGGCTAAAAAATACCTCCCCCAGATGCCACTCACTTTCAACATTCATACTCGCTATGGTAAAAAGCAATCTCATAGGCTTCTTTCAGACCTCTTTTCTGTGGAGAGGCCTTAGAGGGCAGTGTCGCCGGGAAACAAATGAAGCTTTTGTTCGTGCTTTCTTCAGTGGGGGGCCTGGTGCTGGCTCTGTGGCTCAGGAAACAGAGCTCAATTGTTTCTCTCTCCTCATCCCTCTCTTTTTAACCTAATATGATCATTTCCTGACAGTCAGTGGTACCATGTAAGCCCTCTTCCCCTTTTCTGCCTTCCAGCTGCAATGCTTCCATCTGAACTGAGGTCAACACATGAGCAGGAATCAAAAGAAATGAAAAGCAGATGAGGAGGAAATGTTTCAGTGGAACAAAATGTAAACTAAGTATACCTTTGCCCTGCCGCTGATGGTTCCCGGGGGCTCCTCCTCCTGCCTTGCCACAGGCATCTACTTGTTCCCAACTCAAAGCCTTCACATTTGCTGTTTTCTCTGCTTCAAATGTGACCCTTCCCTGCTTTATTTACTCCTGTACCTCCTGTACCCAAAACGGTATTTTCACATAATACTCACAGTGAGAACACCTGTGGATGCATAATTGAAAAGCAAAAGTCTGAGAACATTATTTCAGTGGCTTCTTCAGCATTCTTCACTTTAGTCCACCCACAGGGCAGAGAGGACCTTCCTGGACAGACCCAGACTTGTATTAGCCTCTCACACAGGAGAGGCCTGGCTGCTGCCATTCAGAACTCAAGGCGGAGGAACTGGCAGCCTCTGGAAAGCTCACAGTGCAGTCTTCCAAAGGCACAGATGCACTGAGTGTACTTAGTCCTTTTTCCTTGGGCTGGGTGTCCTAAGTCTTGCCCAAAGAAAGAGATCAGAATAAAAGAGTTCCAGGATGTCATGCAAGACCCTTGGATCGACGCTGTCTCTTCTCTTACTAACTCTGTGACCTCGAGCAACCCACTATCTTCTTTGTACATGTTTCCTTATATGGAAATGAGTTTAAAAACCTTCTTATATATAAAGTAAGTTAAATTAAAAATGATAGTTGGCCATAAAATAACGTTAGGAATGGAAAAAATATGTTTGCGAAGATTTAGTGAAGTTCCTCAAGAGGGGTGTGCTCTATTTACTTTGATTGTATTGTGGATTTCAATGATATTATTAGTTATGAAATGAAGGATGGTTTTGCTTGGTGGGTACCAAATTGTTTCAGATGACAGTGAGATTTCTTAGAGGCACTTCAGGTTCAACTGTCTAATTCTATTTTTAACATATTTGTTTTTTAGGTTTTAAAACAGATCTTATATTTTAGTTTTAGGTTTATAGCAAAGCTGATACTGATTTCCCACATACTCCCTGCCCTCAGATACACATAGTTTCCACCACTAGCAATATCCCACATAAGAGCAGTACATTTGTTATACTCAAACTCCATGTGACATTGACATATCATTGTCACCCAGAGTTCATATGATACATTTGGGTTCACTCATGGTATGTTCTATAGGTTTTGCAAATGTATAATGACATGTAGCCATCATTATAGTATTATGTTGAATAGTATTACTGCCCTAAAAATTATCCGTGCTTTCCTGATTCATTCCCTCTTCTTTCCTAACCCCAACCACTGATCTTTTTACTGTCTTCATAGTTTTGCCTGTTCCAGAATGTTATGTAGTTGGAACCACAGTCTGTAGCTTTTTCAGATTGGCTGGCTTCTCATGGTAATTTTCTCTGTGTGACAGTGCATTTCTTTTTAACGGTCAGTAATATTCCACTGAATGGGTATACCACAGTTTACTTATCCATTCACCTATTGAAGGACGTCTTGGTTTCTGCCCCATTTTGGTAATTATTAATAAAGCTTCTATAAACATATGCATGCTGATTTTTGTGTGAACATCTTTTTAACTAATTTGAGTAAATTCCAAGAAGTGTGAATTTTGAATTATATGTTCAGAAGAAACTACCAAACTGTCTTCCAGAGTCGCTGCACCATTTTGCATTGCCATTCACAATAAAGGAGAGTCCCTGTTACTCCACAGTCTCACCAGCATTTGTTGTCCTCAGTGTTTTGAATTTTTGCCATTCAAATAGGTGTGTAGAGGTATCTCATTTTGAGTCACGTTTCCCTGATAATATGTGATGTTCAACATATTTTTATGTGCTTATTAGTTATCTGTATCTTTTTTGGTGAGATGGCTGTTCAGATCTTTTGCCCATTTTCTAATCTGGTTGTTCATTTTCTTAGAGTTGAGTTTTAAGTGGGTTTTTTGAGAGTGTGGGTATACTTTGGATAAGTCTTTTTTTTAATCAGATATGTGTTTTGCAAATATTTTCTCCAAGTCTATGAGGTCATCTTCTCATTCTTTCTAAGTGGCCTTGACAGAGCAGAAGCTTTTAATTCTAATGAAGTCTAGCTTATGAATTAGTTTTCACGAATCATGGTTTCCATGTTGTTTCTATAATGTCATCACCATATTCAAGGTCACCTAGATTTTCTTTATGTTATCTTCTAAGCCTTTTATGGTACTTCATTTTACATTTATACAATTTATTTTGTGTTAATTTTTGTTAAGATTTTAAGATCTCTATCTAGAATTTTTGTTTTTTTTTTTTGCATGTGACGTCCAGGGCTGTTTGTTGAAAAGAATATTTTTGTTCTGTTATATCGCCTTTGCTCCTTTGTGAAAGATCAATTGACTATATTTACGTGGATCCATTTCTGGGCTCTCTGTTCTATTCCATTGATCTATTTGTCTATTCTTTCAGCAATACTCACTGTCTTGATTACTGTAACTTTATAGCCAGTCTTGAGTTGGGTAGTGTCTGTCCTCTGACTTTGTTCTTCTTCTTTAAAATTGTGTTGGCTATGCTGGGTCTTTTGCCCCTTTATATAATAAACTTTAGAATAAGTTTGTTTACATCCACAAAATAACCTGCTGGAATTTTGATTTTGCCTGCATTTAATGTATAGATCAAGTCAGAAAAAAATGACATCTTTACAATATTGAGGTTTTCTATCCACAAACACAAAATATCTCTGCATTACTTTGTTTTCTTTTGGTTGTTTCCGTCAGAGTTTTATAGTTTTTCTACACATGTAAGTGGTGTTGTGTCTTTAATTTCAATTCCATTTGTTCATTGATGGTATATATAAAAGCAGTTGACTTGTGTATTAATTAGCCTTGTATCCTGCAATCTTGCCTATAATCACTTACTAGTTCAAGGTTTGTTGTTTTTGTTGTTGCCAACTGTAATGAATTTTCTATATAAACAACTATGTTATCTGTAAACCATGGTAGTTTCATTTCCTCCTTCCCAATTTGTATGCCTTTTATTTCCTTTCCTTGTCTTCCTGTATAATGTTGAAAAGGAGTGGTATGAGGGGATATCTTTGGCTTGTTACTGTCCTTGGTGGGAAAGCTTCTAGGTTCTCTTTTTTTTTTTGAGTTGGAGTTTTGCTCTGTCACCCAGGCTGGAGTGCAGTGGTGCGATCTAGGCTCACTGAAAGCTCTGCCTTCCAGGTTCAAGCATTTCTCCTGCCTCAGCCTCCTGAGTAGCTGATATTACGGGCATGCACCACCACACCTGGCTAATTTTTGTATTTTTAGTAGAGACAGGATTTCACCATGTTGGTCAGGCTGGTCTTAAACTCCTAACCTTGTGATTTGCCCGCCTTGGCCTCCCAAAGTGCTGGGATTACAGTTGTGAGCCACTGCACCCAGCCAGTTTCTCATGATTAACTGTAATGTTAGCTGAATTCTACTTTTAAAAATGCATTTTATGGATCTATAAATTTACATAGAAAATAACAAGTATGTTTGCATGTATAATTTTAATTAATGGCAGTTAAAGCGTTGCATTTTTCTGTCATGGTGACTTCTGGGCAGACATGGAACGAAGCCCAGCCCTGCATCCCTAAATTCCTAAAAAATCTGTCATTGATTAAAAACATTTTAGACCTGGAGTACTTTGCTTTCTTGGCAATGTTGAGTTTTCCAGAAGTTAATCATAGAGAAGGTGTCAGCAGGTTAGTGGGAAGTAGCTGACCCAGTGTGCAAATTCTTTTCAAACTATAGGAAGTTTTGACAAGGAATTCAGACCCAGGCACTAATAGCTGGTTGCAGTGTTTTGAAAGATGACTTTCTTAGTGTAAACCCTGTGTTCCCCAGTTCAGAAGCCAATGGCAGGTTAAATTGGCTCTGTAACATTTTCCATAGAGTTGTATTAGTGTCTTGAGTCCTAAGGGACATTCGATAAATAGCATTTTATTTTATGTTCAGACTTTTTACAAAACTTCATTATGGACAGAAAAGTGGAGAAATGAGCTGGTTAATAAAAATACCCCTACATGTCAGCAGATTCCATGACACCCTTAAGACTGTCTACTTAGGAGGGTTTCTAGAAGTTCGTCCCTCCCCACCTTCATCTTCAATTCCTCCTCTGAGACTAGAGATTGGCAGAGGACACTGACATAGTTTATGTTGTTCACACGATGCCTCTGCAAAGAACCTGGAATACTAATGATTTCAAGAGTTATAAATTATTTTCTTCCTTCACAGAGGCCCAAATACTTTCTAAATTATAATAATCCCTTTTAAAAAATAGATTTTTAGCCGGGCGCGGTGGCTCAAGCCTGTAATCCCAGCACTTTGGGAGGCCGAGGCGGGTGGATCACGAGGTCAAGAGATCGAGACCAACGTGGTCAACATGGTGAAACCCCGTCTCTACTAAAAATACAAAACATTAGCTGGGTATGGTGGCACGTGCCTGTAATCCCAGCTACTCAGGAAGCTGAGGCAGGAGAATTGCCTGAACCCAGGAGGTGGAGGTTGCGGTGAGCCGAGATCGCACCATTGCACTCCAGCCTGGGTAACAAGAACGAAACTCCATCTCAAAAAAAAAAAAAAAAAAAATAGATTTTTATAGTTTCTGCCCTTTTTCAGATATTCCAAATGTCTTAGTTTACTGGAGATTGTTTGACCTTCATCTTGTTTTAGAGGAAAAACATCTTGGAGAAGCAGAACAAGAGAGGAGAGGAAGCTTGGATAAATAAATAAATATAATTATTTTTCATTGAGTTAAAATAGAGTAAATCAGTATTAAGAATACAATGGATTGCATCATTAGCAAAATTGAGATGGATGGCTCAAAGTCCAAAGTAATACATTTTGGGATGTTTTCAATTAGAAAAATTTTGAACTAATATAATATAAATGTATAAGAAAAGCTTGATTAAAAATCAAGAGTAAAATAATAAACATGTGATGCTTCTCTCAAAAGTTTAAGGAATAGAACATTGCCAACTATAACATTGTTTAAACACCTAGGAGGGCAATATTAGTATTTATTTTCTTTGTCCAAATTGTTGGAGTTCTGTTTTTAATATGTAATTACTTTTTTTCTTGATACCTTTTAGATATAATATTTGGGAACCAGAAATGTGTCTAATGTGCCATCAAACATTGCATTTACTGTCGAACCAGGACACCTTTATTATGTGTCATAATGACTTTCATTTATTCTATCCATCAATCCATAAGCATTTATTAAACTTTTATTATATGACAGGTGCTTGTGTTTTACTCAGACCCTGTCATTGTGTTCTTAATTTCAAGTTAGATGAATCCTGTAGCTTTATTCTTTGCACCACATTGTCAATCTCAGGGTTCTTTCAAATCCCACCCCTGGGAAAGTTGGTGCACCTGTAGTTCCTCTCTGAAATAAATGAATCCTTGTTTTTGCCTGAAACTAAAATGCTCACTATTCTGAGAGTAATTGTTTGCCCTGGATTTTCAAGAACAGTTCAATTTTTAATTTTTTTTTTTGATTTTTGGTTCATAATATATGTTAATCACTGATATGTGTAAATGGCTTCTTTGCTCTTGTCTTGTTAAGAGTATGTATTACCTGCATATCACTTGTCACATGCACATATAAATCTGTCACATGAGGGAACAGGCTCTTGAAAATATTTGAGTAGATTGATAAATATGTTTTAACCGGAGACAGAATTTGTCAAAGGAAAAAAATCATGCTTTTTGAAGCTAGATTGGGGCACTTTTTTTTTTTTTTTTTTTTTTTTGAGACGGAGTTTCGCCCTTGTTACCCAGGCTGGAGTGCAATGGCGCGATCTCGGCTCACCGCAACCTCCGCCTCCTGGGTTCAGGCAATTCTCCTGCCTCAGCCTCCTGAGTAGCTGGGATTACAGGCACGTGCCACCATGCCCAGCTAATTTTTTGCACTTTTAGTAGAGACGGGGTTTCACCATGTTGACCAGGATGGTCTCGATCTCTCGACCTCGTGATCCACCTGCCTCGGCCTCCCAAAGTGCTGGGATTACAGGCTTGAGCCACCGCGCCCGGCGATTGGGGCACTTTTAAAGGGAAAATAAGATCCTTCTCACCTCGAGTTTACCCTTCTGCCCATTCCTGGCCCAAAAGGCTGTGCTACGACCTGTGACACTGCTGTGTTTGTGCTCATATGCATACTTTTCCAACTAGGGTAAACTCTCCTTCCACTTCTACTCCACTAATGTGGAGTAAAGCTGGCAAAGCCAATTCCCCTAGGGAATTCCCATAGAACCAGTCTCTCTGTTTTCCTTGGCATTAGAGAGATAATGGACCTGGGGATAAAATCACATTCATATTATTTTCTCTAGGTTTTTGGTTCCTATTTTTCCTAACTTCTTCAAAAGAAAAATAGGAGATAGCAAAGTGGAGAGACTTCTTTTCTCTATATATTTTTAGACAAGATGAACATCTATTATATCCTAAATAGATCAACTAAGTTGTTTAAATAAGCATGCCAAGTGCTATGCAATAGATTTTCATGCCCTAAAACGGAGTGTTACATAATAGACTTTCATGACCCCAAACAATGTAATTTTAGATTTACCAAAGTTATAAAAAGAAAAGAAAAAAGCTCTATTTTTCCTTTTTTTAAAAAATCCATCATTTCTAACTCCAGTCTCCTAACTTAAAGTTTTTAATACACATTTGGAACTTAATCGTGTGCTGCCTCATGAGACGCTTCATATTGTTTCATTTAATGTCTGTAGCTTTATTTCATAGTTCAACATATAGCAACATAGTTTTGGTTCCAAGAATCAAATAGGGTCCTCAGGAATCTTGAAAGAAGGGGAGGAATTACTTTAGGATTAATGTATGTTTTGTAACACTGAAATTGAGATTCCTAAGTGAAAAGGAAAGGAATGAGAACAAAACCTGTTTATGTCTCCAAATTGAGAGGTGCAGTTTCACATACCCACAGGAGTCAGGAGAGGCAAACAAAAAAATAGTTTAACAAGATGGTTGTTAAAATATTTTAATAAGTGGTTTTCCCTTCTGACTCACTCCCTGACCTTTGAAAGGGATTCTTTATTTGGACG
Organism: Saimiri boliviensis; assembly: GCF_048565385.1. NCBI lineage: Eukaryota > Metazoa > Chordata > Mammalia > Primates > Cebidae > Saimiri > Saimiri boliviensis. The sequence continues at coordinate 38,646,895 of NC_133456.1, read as the reverse complement.
CCTTGACTTCCAACTCCACTTTCTCCCAAGATTATGCCTTCAGTTTCCCCTTTGCCCTATAATCTATTCTTTCGTAAAACTCCACTTAACTATGAGACTCAGCACCCCAGCCAAAGCAAAGGTCTCCACTTGCTAATAAAGAAAGAATTGAGACATGCAAAATGTTGCAAGAAAACTAAGAAAATCGAAGGAAAATGTAAGCCAAGCAGAGCAAGAGCTCCAATATGCATGCATGAGTAGAAAGAGAGCCCTCCCCACTGTGACAATAATGGCAGCCAGTAAGATTTGTTTTTGCAACAGTTAGGCTCAGCAGTTCTCCAAGCAGCTGGCAATGTTCCTGCACTCACACTGCACATGGTTTTCTTACAGGAAAGGGGTCCCAACGCCGACCCCAAGAGAGGATTTTTGGATCTCATGCAAGAAATAATTCAGGGCGCATTCATAGTGCAAAGCAAAAGGAAGTTTATTAAGAAAGTGAAGTGGTGAAAAAACAGCTACTCCATAAACAGAGTAGGAGGTTCCCGAAAGTAAGAGAAGAATGCATCCACCCAAGGTAAAATATTTGTTTATATATAGAATAAAAAAAATGATGGGGAGACATGCTCTGTTAAAAGGGTTTGTGATAGAGGATTAATTTTTTTAATTACTATATTTTGCAAGAATCAGTATTATCTTTAAAGCAAAATTAGAAATGCTTCTGTTCTCAAGATATCAGGGCATTGGCTAGGCACTGTGGCTCATACTTGTAATTCTGTGATACCCTGCTTTTTGCCAGCTAACACTAACTCTCCTTTTCCCTGACTAAAAGCTGTGCAGGCTTTATGTTAGCCTTTTTGAGCTGAACAGACTCCATCTTGGCTTCTTCATTTTAGTAACCTTCTCCCCATTCAGTATGTAACTACAGTATAAAGCAAGGTCAGACTGACTCTGGGCACCCAGAAATGACTTTGTTGAGAAGAGGCCGAGTAAAGTGGTGTCAGCAGAGCCTGAATATGCAGCTGTAGTGAGCCCCGAAGCCCGCCTTATCTATAAGTTGTATGTCTATCATGACAGCTGTACTCCTCACACATGGCACTGTTTTATTTCTCATGTATCAGTTTTTCTTTTTAACTTTTTGCTTACTGTGCCTTTGTGAAAACTTTGTTTCAGCTAGGTCCCCCACTTCCTGTTAAAACTAGTGTATAAAAGACCACCTAACTTTTTCTTCGGGGCAGAGAGATTTTTGGATGTTAGCCACTCTCGGTTGCCAGCTTAATAAAGGATCCATAATTCATTCTCAGAGTGTGGCGCATTCCTTGACTCGCTCTAATACAACACATGGAGGCCCCAGCAAGATTTTATGGTCACCACTAGGCGTGACCGGAACGGCAGCCTATAGGGGAGGCACCCCTTGAGACGTTCCAGGGCCCCTTAGCCCACCTCCATCTGGAGGGGAACAGATCAACCGCCAGTGTGCCTACCAAATTTGGCTCCTTGACTTGCTCGGGTACAATTCCAGCACTTTGGGAGGCCAAGGAAGGAGGATCACCTGCAGTCAGGAGTTCAAGACCAGCTTGGTCAACATGGTGAAACTCTCTGTTAAAAATACAAAAGTTAGCCAGATGTAGTGGTGCATGCCTATAGCCCCAGCTACTCGGGAGGCTGAGTCAGGAGAATCGCTTAAACCCAGAAGGCGGAGGTTGCAGTGATTGCACTCTAGCCTGGGCAATAAAATGAAAAGACTCCATCTCAAAAAAAAAAAAAAAAAAAGATGCCGGGCGTGGTGGCTCAAGCCTGTAATCCCAGCACTTTGGGAGGCCAAGGCGGGTGGATCATGAGGTCAAGAGATCGAGACCATCCTGGTCAACAAGGTGAAACCCCGTCTCTACTAAAAATACAAAAAGTTAGCTGGGCATGGTGGCGCGTGCCTGTAATCCCAGCTACTCAGGAGGCTGAGACAGGAGAATTGCCTGAACACAGGAGGCGGAGGTTGCGGTGAGCCGAGATCGAGATCGTGCCATTGCACTCCAGCCTGGGTAACAAGAGTGAAACTCCATCTCAAAAAAAAAAAAAAAAAGATATCAGGATATCAGGATACTCCCAAGAAGTCTGGGCCTGATTAGTAAACATTACCAATCTATTCCCTTAACTACGTACATCTGGAGGATAGGAACACCTAACTTTCTGGGAAAGCAGCCCAGCAAGTCCAGCTTCATTTTTCCTAGCCCTCACTCAAGATGAAATTGCTCTAGTTTGAATGCCTTTGACAGTTTGTGTTTCAATTTCTCATTGAATGAGGTCATAAGAAAGTAAAGAGAGAGCAGCAGAATATATCTAAGAAAATTAAGCTCAAACACTTGACATAGTGAATATAAATGACTTCTACACTCTCACTGGAGAAAAGGAAGGAAATGAAGAAGGGAGAACTCTTTAAAAGTCGTTAGTGGAAGGAAACCACTGTTGAACACCACTGAGAAAGCATGTACACTCTTGGTTGTCTTCCCCCGATGCTGTACCCCAGGAAAGCAAGGCTACAGATGTTTCCTCAACAAAAGACTGATTGTAGTAGACCAATGCAGCTATTCTGGACTTGGAGACAGAAGACCCAAGTTCACATTCTGGCTCCACTGTCATCATGCTATCTCTCACAAGTTCTCTCTCTAGACCTTGGCCTCCTAATTTTTAAAAAAGAGATGACATTAAAATATTCATCTTATACTGCTATTAAAGAAAAGGGGTAATGTATGTGCAAGAATTTTCAAACACTGAAGTGTGTTACTAATTTGAGATGAATGACCTTTTAATGCTTTAGCACTTATGGTGTTCATACTGTGGAAGAAAAATAAAATGAAATAAAGTAGAATAGAGTATAGTTTAAATAGTAAGCATAACACAAGTAGTAGTTAACTACAAGTAAAGGCCATTTAAGAGTTGTACAGAGGCCAAGGAATTTGAGTGACCTCTCCCTAGGTAAGCTGCAAGCTTATCTTGCATTCTAAGCTAGGTTGCAAACTGTATTTAGAAAAAAGTAAAAGCTAGCAGACTGGGCACTACCCTCTCTCTACATAGATAAGGGCACTAGAGCGTATCTTTAGGTCTGTGGCCCTCACATTCCAGCATTTCCTGTTCTTAGGATCTCCCTGGATGACCTCCCCACACCTTTCAACCTCCTCCCTACCTCAGCTGCAAGGCTATAGAGTCAAATGACCATAAAATCCAAGATTGTAAAACTTGATTGACTGTCTGCCTGAAACCGGCTACCGGCCTTGATTTCCTACCTCAAACAGCGTATATGCTAAACTGCCACCTTTGTTGGGGTCTGTGGCCATTTTAGGCATGAGCCTGGTGCCGTCCGGGACGCACGGGCGCCTAAAATAAAGTTCTCTTCAGTCTCCATTGGTCTCTTTGTCTTCTTAAGCTGGAATTTTGCTACAACAATACTAAGCATTTGTGATTTAAATGATACAGATCAGAAAGATAATTCAGACTTTTAGTCCAAAAAGCGTCTAGGTATTCACAGAGACATTCAGCAGGATAGAAATGAGGAGTGTAAATAATATGCAGGGTTTCTGAGTCACTTAAAACGTCAGTTTAAATCCGCGATCTGCAATGTACTATGTGATCATTGTAAGGGTAGCCAAGAGAAAGAATAGACCCAAAGTCGGGCAAGCAAGTTTTATTAACCTGCCTGGCTGCTCCATAACAGCGGAGCTTAGACGACAAGGGTTTATATGAGGTCAGAGAGACATAAGGGAGTTTCACAGAGATCGTTTGTTAACTTGCAACAGACCTACAATACATCATCCTGTGACTTTTTTGGCGGCAGTCTTTAAATAAAAAAAAAAAGACAGAAACCAGTATTTTTCTATTTTCTTTCTTTTTTTTTTTTTTTTGAGACGGAGTTTCGCTCTCTTTACCCAGGCTGGAGTGCAATGGCGCGATCTCGGCTCACCGCAACCTCCGCCTCCTGGGTTCAGGCAATTCTCCTGCCTCAGCCTCCTGAGTAGCTGGGATTACAGGCACGCGCCACCACGCCCAGCTAATTTTTTGTATTTTTAGTAGAGACGGGGTTTCACCATGTTGACCAGGATGGTCTCGATCTCTTGACCTCGTGATCCACCCGTCTCGGCCTCCCAAAGTGCTGGGATTATAGGCTTGAGCCACCGCGCCCGGACAGAAACCAGTATTTTTTACAGATATGTGCCAAACAGGAATTTTCAAGTATGGATAACCAACATATGTTTTCCCTGTCCTCCCTTGAGCTGCCTGGATGGCTGTAATCAGGCTTTGATTAATTGTAGCATGTGGGGCAGCCTCGATGTGGTGCCTAGGTAGGGGTTCATGAATGTAGCTGCAGAGCAATGGGAGAGGGGAAGAAGTCAGCCTGCTCAGAGGGTGTTTTCTGAGACAGCACAGCTCATCCCTAACAATCATAGGGTTATCTTTTTCATATCCTGATGTCCTCATTTGTGAATTATTCTTTGCAGTGTTTTCAGTATTAAGCAAGCACAGAAGAGCATAACATTCCTTTTCTTTTCTTTCCTCCCTTCTGCTTCTTGACATGCTTTCTCAGTGTCCCAAGCTCATTAAAACCCAATAAAATAAATTTGCCTCAATAGATTTAAACAAAAGTAGTGGCATGGGACGAGGTGGAGAATTAAATATTTCTTCCCTGGTAGGCAATGTTGGATTCTATTCAGCTTGTGAGTTTATAATTACATATAATTAGTGTTCTCATAAACCTATAGCTCTTAGGGTAAAGAAGTTTCAGGTGATGCAAGACTAACATTAGAGCATGCAGTTGTCATTATAAAGCAGGATGCTGAGCAACATGGGAAATCATGTGTTTGTGATTGTCACTGTGACTTTATAGATTTGGAGCATTTTTTCCTGTCTGGGCACTGTACCTAGGAGTGTGAAAGGAAAATGAATCTTGGCACCCCAAAATCACTAAGCTAAAGGGAAAAGTCAAGCAGAGAATTGCTTAGGGCAAACTTGCCTTCCATTCTATTCAATAGAAATGCTCACTGAGATAAATTCGTATCTTATTGCCTCCTTTGGAGAGGCTAATCAGAAACTCAAAATAATGCAATCATTTTTCTTTTATCTATCTATGACCTGGAAGGCCCCTCCCGGCTTCAAGTCTTTCTGCCTTCGCTTAGAGTTGTACCAACTTTCCAGACTGAACCACTGTTCCCTCTTACATATGTTGATTGATGTCACATGTCTCCCTAAAATGTATAAAACCAAACTGTGCTCTAACCACCTTGGGCATGTGTTGTAGAACTTCCTGAGGCTGTGTCATGGGCACGCATCCTCAGTCTTAGCAAAATAAACTTTCTAAATTAACTGAGACCTGTGTCAGATTGTTTAAACAGAACAACTTAAGCAATGACACATTTCTCCAGCAAATGAAAATGTATATTAAAATGGTTTAAACACAATGTAGTGGGAGGATGTCTGGGAAGCCGAAACTTAGACTGGTTTTATTTACCATGGATGTGTTAAAGGAGACAAGTTCCTCAAGTCCAGGCCTATTCTGTCATGGATATATCATCACAGTCTGTCGTTTTCCTGGAGCAAGAAGGCATTTCTTTTTCTTTCTTCCTGGATATCTTGAGAAACCACTATAAGACCAACAAGTTGGTAGCAAACAGTGAAAACATTTGTCTCTGGGGAGGCAGTAGCTAAGACTCCCCACTTCACCTTCAAGAAAGTCTTGGTAACAGGTCTGACCTTGGAAATGAATGGGGACAAAATGCTTGAAGCCAGCAATGATAGCAACAACTCAGTGCTCTTTAGAGGCTTTGTCTAAAGGTTTCCCAGGAGCAAGCCAAAGTATGTCTTGTGCATAGCCAGGCTCATTGCATTGCGGCAGGAGTGGCATCACGAGGAGAAAATTTCTTTGGAAATGTCCGTCGCTTTAGGCCGTAAGTCTTGGTCCAGAATAACGAGTCTGTGGTGGCAGTTTCAGTATATTCCAGCCTCAAAGTGAGGTGTGTGGAGTCTCAGTTCCATGAATATGGTGAGTATGTGTAAGACCTTGGAACATTTGAGGTTCCTAAGAAGATGACTAAAGAAGATGACTAAAAGGGAGGATATAATGAAGGGTAATTCAATATGAAGGCTTAACTTGCTTTTGAATTGAATAATAAAATAATGGAACACTATTTCTCTTTTTATTTTAAATGGGTTAAATTGGTTGCCCTGGTAGTCATGATTAAGAATGCACTGAGATGAATCTCAAACCATAAACCAAGAAATGGAAAAATACCAAATTTCTTATATTAAAAAATTTATGCAACTTTCCTGCTTCCAAATTAAAATTTATTTAAATTTAATTAAATTTATTTAAATTATTTGTTTATTAAAGAATATTTTCTAATATTCTTTTTTAATTTTTTTAAATTTTATTATTTTTATTTTTATTTTTTTAAGATGGGGTTTCACCACAATGGCCAGGCTGGTCTTGAACTCCTGACCTCAGGTGATCCACCCACCTCAGCCTCCCAAAGTGCTAGGATTACAAGCGTGAGTCACCATACCCAGCCTTTTTCTAATATTCTTTAGAAAGAAGCCCTGCTTTGGGGAGAAGGCTGAAGTTGAATCTCCTTCAACTTTAAAAAAATATAAGTCTAGAAAAATAACAGAATATCGTACATATGCTAAGTCACAATTACTCTCATCATTCTATGTATTAGCCTTAATGAAAATATTAAGGGTCACTTACAAGCTAGGCAACTAACTTTTTAAAGTTAAAATCATACTGATTAATGCTATTTTTTGAGTAATCAGAAATTTAGTTTGATTTTATTAATAGTTTGACTTGGTAGAAAAATGGTAAAAAAAATGAGGAAAAATAAATACTGTGAAAGGTACAACAACAAATATATGAGAGAAAACTAAAATACAAAAATTAATGTTTTCAATTCAGCAGTTAGGGTGGTTTTAAGTATGATTTGGTATCTCTTACAAAACTGAGGTCTGCCACATTTTGGCAAAGGTACAGAAAATGTACTTATGAAGAGAGTTTATTCCTAACAATTTAGTAGTAATGTTCTTGACTGAGGTCCTTGATATAGAAATGCAATTGTGACAGATTCACTCAGGTAAAGAAGAAGCAGGAATAATTAGTCAAAATGAATATTTGCAAATTAAATTGAGTGTCTGTATTGATAAATGAGAGAAAAGATTACATTACTGCATGGGAATTTTCAATGATGCAAAAACAGACATTTTAGAAAGTAATTTTTAAAATGAATCCAGAGAGGTAATTCTAAATCACTATTTTGAGAGAAGCAACAAGGACAGATTTCTTGGGAAAAAATTACATTGCAAAAGTTGTAATGTACTTTATAACATAGAAACCACAAGCATTTTAGCACATTATAGAGGCTTACCACTTGTTTCTGGGATGTTCCCCCATTTTCAACTACTAGAACCTTGTGAGTTACACATAGTAGTTTTCAATAAATATTTATTTTTACAGAAATGAATGACAGAAAAAATTAGAACTTTGCATTTTGAGTGGACTTACTATTTTTAAACTTTGACTAACTCATTTATTTTCTTCCTGGCTGGTACTAAAAGTTAGAAATAGTTCTAATTTTTCTAATTCCTACACAAATCTTCAAGGCTCAAATTCCTTTAAAGAAATTATAGTTGCCGGGCACGGTGGCTCAAGCCTGTAATCCCAGCACTTTGGGAGGCCGAGGCGGGTGGATCACGAGGTCAAGAGATCGAGACCATCCTGGTCAACCTGGTGAAACCCCGTCTCTACTAAAAAAGATACAAAAAATTAGCTGGGCATGGTGGCACATGCCTGTAATCCCAGCTACTCAGGAGGCTGAGGCAGGAGAATTGCTTGAACCCAGGAGGCGGAGGTTGCGGTGAGCCGAGATCGCGCCATTGCACTCCAGCCTGGGTAACAAGAGCGAAACTCCGTCTCAAAAAAAAAAAAAAAAGAAATTATAGTTAAAAAGTAGATAATTTAAGTTATTGTAAATAAGTTCTGATCCATGTTGTGAGCAAGTTATTCTCTACTTGATTCAATTAGCTAGTCCCTATTAGCTCAAAATAAACTTCTTAACTGAAATTAACAACACATATACCCCATACATACAAACTATGTATACATATATATATAACTATATGTATATATAGTGATACACACACACACACACACACACACACACACACACACACACACAGTGGTGAATCTCTACAATGTATCAAATGCTTATGGTTTCTATGGTATAAAGAACATGATTTTTTTTCCCAAGAAATTTGGCCTTGTTGCTTCTCTCAAAACAGAGGGATATTTCCATATTTTCCCTCATCCTTACCATTTATCTTTTCATGGTAAGATAAAGCTTTTTTTTTCATAAAAAGCTTTATCATTTCAATATTATTGACTTAATGTCTAATGTAGAGGTCTCCAGTGTCCCCCAGGAGGGGCCTTGGATTGATCTTACAGGAAGAGTATATATACAGGATATTTTATCAGGCTGTTGATATGACATAATCTGATTAGTCAGTCTTACTGTTATGATCTGTTGAATAATTGAGAAATTCCAATTAATCACTTCAGGAAATTACAGATATAAGAAATCTCATCTAACTATGACCCATCATCCTATAACAGGCATGGCTTCCCCAACAGGTTGTCAGGCTATCAGAAAAATTCCCTGTCTTTCCCCTGGTTTCAGTTCATTGATACTAGCTGAGACGACGAGCTGGGCAACTCCTCACTGAACTCTAAAGCTAAGCAACGAACTATTCCCAATCACGATCCATTTAAAGTTGTGAAGTGTGAACTCCAACAATCTGAGACAAGTCTCAGTTAATTTAGAAAGTTTACTGTGCCAAGGTTGAGGACACATACCCATGACTCCGCCTCAGGAGGACCTGACAGCATGTGCCCAAGGTGGTCAGAGCACAGCTTGGTTTTATGCATTTTAGGGAGACATGAGACATTAATCAACATGTAAAATGAACATTGGTTCAGTTCAGACCCAACAGGGCTTCTGGGTTACAGGTAGGTGAGACAGAAATGATTGCAATTTTTTGAATTTGATTAGCCTTTCCAAATAAGGCAATCAGATATGCATTTATCTCAGTGAGCAGAGGGATGACTTTGAATAGGATGGGAGGCAAGTTTGCCCTAAGCAGTGCCAGCTTGGCTTTTCCCTTTAGCTTAGTAATTTTGGGAACCCAAAATATTTTCCTTTCACATTTCTTCCCTTTTCTTCTTAAATCTTTTGGAGAAAACATTTTCCAAGAAAACGAGTCTCTGGTCCCTGCTTTCATCTGACCGCTCATGGCTAGGATGCTTTATTCCTAGACAGGTAGGTCCCAAGTTACTAGGAAAGCTCATTTGTAGAAGGTTGTGAAGTCTCATGTTTTATGAAGAGAAAATCAGGGGAGGAAGGGAGAAAAACAACAACAAATAAAAAAAACAATCCTGGTAAATTTATATAGGCCACATTACTCTGAAGTTCATACATCAGTAGGCTGGTATGAAAGTGGCTTATTTATGTAAATAGATTGCTGTTATTTACTTCTGAAGTTTAAGCTATCTAGCTTCAGTTCACAGGGCTTTATGAGAGCAGAGTTTAGTTTTCAGTGACTACAAATTAGGAAAAATAAGGGGAAAAAAGAAGGAAAAAATTAAAACATTATTTCAACGACTTGTAGCCACAAAAAATTAGAACCCTATTCAAACTGTGGAAAACAGTGAAAATTAAAAAACATTAGGCAAGACTAGAATCTAACAACAGGTGTACTATGATTTTTGAAACATAATTTTTTTCTTTCTAGTTAACCATTTTTAAGAAAGGTAAATCATGGATGTTAGGCCCCATTTGCTTTATTACACTTTACTCCATAAGTCAAGTTTGATTCCTTAAAGGAAAGTACACCATTCTAGTCGAAGCCTTGGTAAAATAATCAGTTTTTCCAATTGTGTACTATTTGAAAACAGATACTTATTGCACTTATGCAGATGACTATATAGTCATAAGTTAGGAATATGCACAAATAGTTTCTAAATTCTGTAGAAATCAGACAGAAGCAAATATGCTCCAAATGTTGTTCATAAGAGTATACTTTACTTAATTGTTAAAAGCTGTAAATAACATAAAGAAAAGTCTTCTTGATCCAAAAAAACCAAACAAAGGATCAGCAACATTTTAAGAAAAAAGCTAAAATGATTAATTTTGTCTTCTGTTAGTTCAGTTCACTCCTGTTCTGCTTGGTATCATGAATATTTTAGCTCTCCATAAGAGTCCTAAAAGTTATTCCTCTATTCTAATGTCGTAGTCTCCAAAGTTATGAGAAACCTTTGTTTAAGAATACCTGTTAGAGGCTGGGCATGGTGGTTCACACCTGTAATCCCAGCACTGTGGAAGGCTGAGGCAGGTGTATCACCTGACATCAGGAATTCCAGACCAGCCTAGCCAACATGGTGAAACCCCGTCTCTACAAAAAGTACAAAAATTAGCCAGGTGTGGTGGTGTGCCTATAATCCCAGCTACTCAAGAGGCTGGGGCAAGAGAATCGTTTGAGCCCAGAAGGTAGAGGTTTCAGTGAGCTGAGATGGCACCACTGCACTTCAGCCTAGGTGACAGCATGAAACTCTAAAAACAAACAAACAAACAAAAAGGTAAGAAGAGAAAGTCTGGTGAGCTAGAAGGCAATTCAAATGGATTTAACTGCCAACTGAACGTAACATTTTGGAAGTCTTTTATGAAGGTCTTCAAATACACCCCCACACACACACGTATACTGACTCACAGACACATGCACACAGCTTCTATAGCTTTTACTTCGGTACTTTAGCCATGAGATAAATACAAATTTGCCGGCTTGCAAAAAAACTATTAGCCAAGTGTGATAGCACACTATTTGGATTGGCTAAATCCAAACAGTGGTTTTCATCTTAGTAGAAAAGTAACAGCAGATTTAAAGCAGGTAGAAAACAAAACAGACAAAGGAGACCTTGGCACTCTGTAGTTTACAGGTCCACCTTAGGGCTCTTTCTCCTTAATGTAAATGTGCACAAAGACTGTATTGCTTCCTTTTACTCTGGCAAGTAGAGGTGCTGTAAAACCTACACAGTGCTCAAAAGCGAATCTTTCTCCTTATTTCCTCCTCATTCTTAGATTGTTTGTTTCCTGCCTTTTTTTTTTCCTTATAAGGAAAATCTGAGCTGTGACCTAGGGTTTTTGAGTGGTGGATCAATGTATGCTGCTTGTGGCAGGACTCCGCAATGTTTCACTACTGAGTTATTTCCACCCTCTTATGCGCCTCAGTTTTTCCTCTCCAGAGGTCTATGACCTCTGAGAGGGCTCAGAATGCCAGGTGATCAGCTCTATAAGGGCAGCAATTCTTTTTTTTTTTTTTTTTTCTGAGATGGAGTGTCGATCTATTGCCCAGGCTGGGGTGCAGTGACATGTCAGCTTACAGCAACATCCATCTCCCAGATTCAAGCGATTCTCCTACCTCATTCTCCTGAGTAGCTGGTATGACAGGCGTGTGCTACCACACTTGGCTAATTTTTTGTATTTTAGTAGAGATGGGGTTTCACCATGTTGGCCAGGCTGGTCTTGAACTCCTGACCTCAGGGGATCTGCTCACCTAGGTTTCCCAAAGTGCTGGGATTACAGAGGTGAGCCACCACACCCAGCCAAGGACAGCAATTCTTTTAGCCTCAGGGCATCTTCTGAGCTTTGCCTCTGATGGAGCTGGTCTCTTTGGCCATTAGTATTATTATCCTATGTTTGGCTTCTAGAGTTATCCTTTAAAAACTATATATTTACCTAGCATCTAACAGAGTGCCAGGTACAACATAGAAGGATTTCAGCCTTTCATAATAGTGTTTAACTATGACTTTTTCCAGCTTTATTGAGGTATAGTAGACAAATAAAATTGTACATATTTAAGTTGTATAGTATGATGCTTTGATATACATATGCATTGTGAAATTATTGCCAAATTAGGTTAGTTAATAAATCTCTCACTTCACTCTCATCTTTTGTGCGTGTGGTAAAAACAAATTACTCTTACTCTTACTCTTACTTACTCTTATTACATTTTAAATTTATAATACAGTATTAATAACTATATTAATAATTATATTAAATAAATAAGTCTTGTTGCTGTCACCCAGGAGATGGCACTCTTAGAGACAGCTCAGTGATGGATCAATGGCTGATAGTTGAGGCATCTGCTTTTATTATTATTGTTTTTGGTTCATATAGGAAGCCAGTGTTTTCTTTACTTGTTAATGTCCTTTTAATACGAATGGTCTTTCCTAATCGGCAGTCCATGAGCATCTTTCCAAACATTAGTTTAATGTTTCCTGAGAACGGCTGCCTCTTTCTGTGAATTCCCCGAAGTGAATTTCGTATGTACTACAGAGACCGTATAATATATCAGGACATCTGTAATGAACATTTCTTGGTTTTGCCACCTGGAATCAAGATCCCATCTTGTGGTTATGGAACTCTGATTTTGTTTTGGGGGATTTCCTTCTCCCAGCTTTCTGTCTATATGTATAAAGTTGATTTCATACCTGCCTCTGGGAGTGTATTTTGGCCAAATCCTTATTCCAGCAATACATTTTATTTATCACTATTTGGTTTGGCCACAATTTGATTCAAGAATAGACACAGGACCCAAGTCTGTGAAATCAAGATCTGTGAGATTTTATTCTAAGACTTTCTTTCTTTTTTTTTTTTTTTTTGACGGGGTTTCACCATGTTGGTCAGGCTGGTCTTAAACCCCCGACCTCAGGTGATCCACCTGCCTTGGCCTCCAAAGTGCTGGGATTACAGGCATGAGCTACCACACCCAGTCTATTCTAAGACTTTCTTAGAACTTTCTGAGACAAGGACATTCTCTTTTCTCCTGGGTGTGGAGTTTTAAAGCTAAGTGTTCTGGAGCTTCTGCAGTCATCGTGCAACTACAAGGACAGAGCATAACTACGAAAGGTTCCTAATTAGAGGTGAGCAAAAGTAGAAGATAAACAAAAATCATCCAGATCCTGATAGTAGATGTATATAAGCTTCTCATCAAGCTGCTCCAAAAGCTAAATATTCTAGATGTTTCTGTTATGTGGACTCATACATTTACTTATTGCTTAATCAGTTAACCATCTTAAACAGCTTCTAACCTGGCTAACGCTATCCAGCTATTATCAAATGTAAATAAGCAAGAACAAATAAGAGACAGAAAATTATGTTGGTAATACAGATTATAAGTAATGAGGAGCATTTAGATATCGAGATAAAACATGCCAGTAAGAGTCATTTGTTTAGTACTGAAGATCAGTTTTACAACATTTGAGATACGGCAGATATATCAAAATATGAGGTGTTCATAAAGCATGCAAACATGTGTAACAAACTGTTGATATTACAATAGAGTAAAATAATATTGTTTCACATTATACAGACACCACTATCAGACTTAAATCCCTCTAAAAATCTAGTTGGGAATTAAAAGACTAATTAAGACTAATTACTAGGGCCGGGCGCGGTGGCTCAAGCCTGTAATCCCAGTACTTTGGGAGGCCGAGGCGGGTGGATCACGAGGTCAAGAGATCGAGACCATCCTGGTCAACATGGTGAAACCCCGTCTCTACTAAAAATACTAAAAATTAGCTGGGCATGGTGGTGCGTGCCTGTAATCCCAGCTACTCAGGAGGCTGAGGCAGGAGAATTGCCTGAACCCAGGAGGCGGAGGTTGCGGTGAGCCGAGATCGCGCCATTGCACTCCAGCCTGGGTAACAAGAGCGAAACTCCGTCTCAAAAAAAAAAAAAAAAAAAAAAAAAGACTAATTACTGTACAACAATATTGAAAAATACTTGGGTAAGTACCAGTCGGGAAAATTTCTACTGCATACAAAGTATTGTTTAGGTGACTAAAAAGATAAAATAAATAAAGAGAAAAAGAAAGGGAGAGAATGAGAGTGAGAAGGAGGGAGGGAAGAAAGGAAGAAGAAATATATTTTGAGTATCTACTCTGTGCCAGAGTTCTGGGAACACGCAGTCAAAAAAACCGAAACAAAACAAAACAAAAAGCAAAACAAACTTACCGTTCCTATCCTTGAACTCAGTGAGGTATAAAAGATGAATATATAAACAACAGAATTATATACAGGTTAGGTTAGTGAAATGCAGGCATATATACCAGATATTGTAAGAACAGAGAAGCACAAGAAATGAATCCTGACTACAGAAGACTTCACAGAGAAGGCGACCTTCGAGCTGGGTCTTTGTCATCAAGTCAGTTTTTGAGAGAGAAAACTTACCACCACAGATTCACAGATACACAGCTACAAGGACAGCAGACAGGGGAGACAGTTTCCAAATAAGTGGAAAGCAGACATCTATTGAGGGAGGAAGACAACAAGAGACTTCAGAAGGCATGGATCCAACAAATCTGGTTTCTGTCTCAAACTTACTTATCATATTGGACATTTCTCCTTTGGAGAGATTACTTGAGAGTGGAACAGGCCATAACATTGGACACAGGTTATGTTTTTTGTTCTCTTTACAGTTCTGGCGTAATGAATAAGCCTAAGGGTAACCAGGGCTGTGAGACCTTTCTTGGGAAAGATCAGATAATAGATTTATACATTTGTTTTTCTTTAATTTCTTTTTTCCTTTTTAAAATTTTTATTTCTAGGAGCTTACAGATTTATGTATTTGTATATTACAAATATATACATATATAAATATATATTTTATGAGGCCAATCTTATTTCTACCTTCATGAAATTGCTTTCTTCAAATTCTAACCACACTTTAAAGTGAGAGAAAATCAATAGGAAGATAAGTTAGATTTTAGTGGTGTCTTTATGATCACACTCAATACAAGGAAACATCTGTCAATCCAAGCATTTATCAATAACAATACTAATATTTTTTTCTCATTTGCCCAAATATTTCTGTCTCTCAATTGAATCCAGACTTGAGAGCTGAGAAAATAAGAAGTTATCTAATATCTTCTTAAAATCCCAATAGGAACATGTCGAATGGGGACGGACATACGGTAGGTTACATTTTTCAAAGATTGTTCTGGCCGCTGATTGAAGAACGTATATTAAGTGGTCAAGTGGAGAAGTAGGAGGGTTGGAAAACTGCTTCCACAGCAGGAAGAAAGTATAGTGGCTTGGACAAGGGGGATAGGAAAGGAGATGGTGAGGAGTGGGTAAAAAGGATACACTCTTGAAGACACTAGTAGCGGATGGATTGAAGGTGCAGAAAGAATAAGAGAGAAGTCGTACCGGGCGCGGTGGCTCACGCCTGTAATCCCAGCACTTTGGGAGGCTGAGGCGGGTGGATCACGAGGTCAAGAGATCGAGACCATCCTGGTCAACAAGGTGAAACCCCGTCTCTACTAAAAATACAAAAAATTAGCTGAGCATGGTTCTGCGTGCCTGTAATCCCAGCTACTCAGGAGGCTGAGGCAGGAGAATTGCCTGAACCCAGGAGGCGGAGGTTGCGGTGGGCCGAGATCGCGCCATTGCACATTGCACTCCAGCCTGGGTAACAAGAGCGAGACTCCGTCTCAGAAAAAAAAAAAAAAAGAAGAAAAAAAAAAAAAAGAGAGAAGTCGTGGATAATTTCTAGGTTTTTGACATAACTAAAAGGATGGGTGTCATTTACTTAAACAGAAAACAGAAGTGGGCCTGAAAAAGGAAGGAAATTAAGAACTTTGTGTTAAATATGACATGAGATTTACATCAGATATCTTAGTAAAGATAATCAGGTACCGAGCTGCTTCTGTTCATGTGAACACAGATTTAGATGTGCACTAGAGATATATAGGGTTTGGTACCAGGTTTCAGGCATCCATGAGGGGTCTTTGGTGTATCCCTTACCAAAAAGGAATAACTACTGCGCCAGCTGGGAAGTCACTGGCATATGAAGAGTATACCTTCATGTCCTATAATATAGAGCTCTTAAACTATAAATCTAAGTCTCAAAAGGTAGGAATAATGTGCACATTCAACACTTAAAGTCATTTCATGTGGAACAACACAAACGAAAAGATTTTCAGACATTGTTTAAGAGAAGTTAGAACTTTAATCTCTCTAAGCTTGTGATTCAGAGCACTTTATGACAATATAATGACACCAGGAGGAGTGCTTGAGGATTGCATTTAGGATGGGATTAAAGGCAAGCATAGGTTGATATTTTAGACAGGAGGAAACACACATACCTATATATGGCACACACTTGGCACTGTCTTACACACTCAATCATACTCACCTCTGCCTAGTCCAGACAGTAACACGTCCCTAACCTCCTAGCTGAGATAGCTTCAGTTCACAGAGAAAAAACATCACCAGATCTTACATGTGGTTTTCAGTGGACATGTATTTAACCATTTTGGTTAAGTTTATTCCTATGTATTTTATTTTTTTCTGTTGCTAATTGTAAATGAGATTGTGTTCTTTCCTTTTTTGATAGTTGTTGTTTGTATATAGAAATGCTGCTAATTTCTGTATGTTGATTTTGTATCCTGCAACTTCACTGCACATGAGGAGATGGTTACTTCTTTAGACTTTATAGATTGGTTTTGTCAGGGACAAACCTTTTCCACATAGCTCAGTGTGGAGTTTTGGCTAAGCCAGCTGGTAGCATATGAGGGCAGGCATGTTGTGCCACCCAGGTCCCTGGTCAAGCAGGATCCACTGCCAGTGCTCTGTGGCTGAGTGGTACCCACTGGCTGTATTCTGCTATCTGGCAGGATCAGCTGACTGGGCACCATGGTCACTTGGGGCCAGTTAATGAAATGTCTGAAGTTGAGTATGGCTGTCTAGGGGGATTTCTACAGTCAGGCAGGGTCAGTGGCTGGGCTCCAAAGTCAGGCGGGACCAGTTGGAAGAGCCCTGTGGTAGGACAGGAACACTGGTTGGGCTCCATAGTAAGATAGGACGTCTGGCTGGGCTCTGTGGTTGGACAGGGCTGCCATCTGGGCTCTGCATTCAGGTGAGCAAGGCTTCTAGCTAGGCTCTGCATTCAGATGGGGCTGTTGGTCATGCTCCCTGACTGAGCAGGGCTGCTGGAAGTGCTCCCTGGTCTGGCAGGGCTGCCGCCCGGGCTCCCTGGCATGACAGGGCTACTGTCTGGACTCTCTTGTTAGGTAGAGTCACTGCATGGGCTCCATCATCGGGTAGGGCCAGTTGGAGGGCCTTCACACTTAGGCAGGGCTGGATGAGTGGACTCTGGTTGGGCAAGGCTGCCAGTGAGGCCCTGTTTGGGGAAGACCACCAGGGAAATGTGGAGCCGCCACAAAGATCTGCATGCTGCTGCTGAAATTCCCACAACTCTTCTTCTTTGTTCATAGCTCTCTCCAGTCTGTCTAGTCAGGCCAATCCCCCAAGCTTCCATGTGAAGTGACACAGAATTGAGCCTCTTCTGCTCTGAAATGCTGGGGAAATTGAACAGCCACCTCAGTCTCTCTCCCACTGGAGAAGTTATAGGCTAAGAGGATCCTTCTTGCATGGCTCTGTGCTAGCTTGCTGGAGAGGTAATATAGGTCAAGTGAAATTATTCCTCTGACATCTTTTAATATAGCTTTTCTGTTTCTATGCTCTACTGGGTCCTGCAATTGTATCCTAGTGAACTAGACTTCTCACAAAGGCATTCTTGTCTGTGAATAGTTACTAACTCTGTGAGGGGACTAAAGGATTTCTGTGAGTGGTCTTGGGCTGGGACCCTCCCATTCTGCCATTTTGCTGAAACCCATGTATGTAGTGATTTTTTGGTTTAAAAAAAAAAAAAAGCAACTATTAAAAATGATTTTGGGGGGAAATACAACCTTCACAAACTACTTCAATATTTTCCTCTGATTAACTCACCTTTAAATAATTCTACATCTCGTTAGAGAAGTTTGAGAGATCATTTTGAAAGCTTTTTTTTTCAGTCATTACATTCAGAGCAAGCCATAGTGTGTGTGTGTGTGTGTGTGTGTGTGTGTCTTTCACAGAAAATGTGTTTTGCTATTTTATTTTCTAGAACGAATTAACATCTGAATTTCTTTCTTTCTTTTTGAGATGGAGTCTCACTCTGAAGAGGGAGACTCAGGCATCTCAGATCAACTTCCCTTTTTTCCCATTTCATTCCTAAGATTGTAAACTGAAATGCTTTTCATTCCTAAGATCGTAAACTTTCCCTTTTCATATGTAATTCCTAAGACTGTAAACAGAAACTCCTTTTCATATGTAATTCTAAGACTGTATACTTCCCTTTTCCTAAGACTGTAAACTGAACTCCTTTTCATATGTAATTCCTAAGACTGTAAACTGAAATCCCTTTTCATATGTAATTCTAAGACTGTATACTTCCCTTTTCCTAAGACTGTAAACAGAGACCCTTTTCATATGTTAAGCTATGAACCTAAGATTCTTCCACCTGTAACATCTAAAGTATAAGCCTATATAAAGAAGGAACCTTCTTTTGTTAGGGGAGCTTAGATATTAGGCAAATATGCCACCTGGCTCCCAGCCCAATAAACTCCTTCCTCCAATATTCGGTGTCCGAGAGATCTGTTTCCCACGGCCACTCCTGCAACAACTCAGGCTGGAGGGCAGTGGGGCAATCTCGGCTCACTGAAACCTCTGCCTCCCAGGTTCAAGCACTTCACCTGCCTCAGCCTCTCCAGTAGCTGAGTGTACAGGCAACTGCCACAATGCCCGGCTAATTTTTGTATTTTTAGTAGAGACGGGTTTTCACCATGTTGGTCAGGCTAGTCTCGAACTCCTGAGTTAGCCTCCCAAAGTGTTGGGATTACAGGCATGAGCCACCATGCCCGGCCTCTGAATTAATTTCAACTTGGTAATTTCATATTTCACAGAAAGTTTTTGAATCAGAGTAATAATTTTTACATTTATTATGCCATTTGTATGTTCAATTGACTTTTATTGTTTTTGTTTAGAAGAATTTTAAAAGTATAGAAGAATGTTTTATAATTAATCAAATGTCTGATTAAACATTTTAATGTAGTATATTAATATATCTAAAGATGTTAATGGCTTTTTTAATCTTAATAATGTTATTATATCAAAAGAATATCAATGTCTTGTTGGTACCTAAAAACACCATGGTCTACCAGAAGATTGAAAAATAATATTGTGATCTCAGTTTCTTATCCAGAATTCTTCAATAAGGTAAGTCATAGAAAATCTAGAATCGTTACTCCAACTCTCTTCTCTTTGAAAAATCAAAGTAGAAATTTTCTTCCTTCTATGGAAAAATGAAAAAGGTAAAGTAATATTCCTCCCTAACACCTTTTGATCTCTTTAAATAAAACACAAACTTTTTTACTCTCATCAGCAGCCTCCTAGTTACCTCTTCGACATCATCAAATACTACTCATTTCCTGTCATGACACTTCAGCCACTCTGGTTTTCTTTTGGGTTCCTGAATTGCTAGGTGCTTTTCTACCTGTGGACCTTTGCACGGAATGATATTTTCCATTTTTCTCTAGAGCTGTGTCAGCTGGCTTATTTTTTTTAACTTTTAATTTTCATGAGTACATAGTAAGTATATAAATGTATGGGGTACATGAAATATTTTGATACAGGCATTACATCAGGGAAATCGGGTATCCATCACCTCAAGCATTTATCATTTTTGTTACAAACAACCTATTGTACTCTTTTTGTTAAAGGTGCAATTAAACTATTATTGACTGTAGTCACCCTGTTGTATTATCAAGTATTAGGTTTAATTCATTCTAATTATTATTTTGTATCTATCAACTATCCTTACTTCCTCCCCCCTCATTCTTACAATCCCCCCTCATTCTTCCCTGCCTCTGGTAACTATCCTTCTACTCTCCCTATCTTTATGAGTTCAATTGTTTTAATTTTTAGCTCCCACAAATAAGTGAGAACATGCGAAGTTTGTCTTTCTGTGTCTGACTTATTTCATGTCACATAATAACTCCAGTTGTATCCATGTGGTTACAAATGACAGGATCTCATTCTTTTTAATGGCTGAATAGTACTCCCTTTGGTATATGTACATTTTCTTTATCCATTCATCTGCTGATGGACACTTAGGTTGCTTCCAAATCTTGCCTATTGTGAATACTGCTGCAAAAAAACAGTGGAGTGCAGTATCTCTCTGATATACTGATTTCCTATCTTTTGGGTTGTATACAGAAAACTCTTTAATCATATTTTTTCTCTACTCTCACACAATAGTCATCAACATAGAAGATTTCTGTGACCTTAGTGTGGGATGTTTTTCCCCCACACACCAAGCAGCAGACACCAGCTGTTAATTCAGTTCGACACTACCCAGAGATAGTGTCATATCCCACAAATTGAGAGCTCAGTTCCCAAGCCCTTCCCCCACCACACCAGTCACAAGTCTGGGCCTCTTTAACTTGTGACCAACCAGCTTCAAGTTGGGGTTTCCATGACCCTCTCTTTGAGTTCAATTAATTTGCTGAAGTGGCTCAAAAAATTCAAGGAAACACTGACTTACATTTACTGGTTTACTATAAAGTATATTGCAGGCCAGGCGTGGTGGCTCAAGCCTGTAATCCCAGCACTTTGGGAGGCCGAGGCGGGTGGATCACGAGGTCAGGAGATCGAGACCATCCTGGTCAACATGCTGAAACCCCGTCTCTACTAAAAATACAAAAAAAAAAAAATTAGCTGGGCATGGTGGCGCGTGCCTGTAATCCCAGCTACTCAGGAGTCTGAGGCAGGAGAATTGCCTGAACCCAGGAGGCAGAGGTTGCGGTGAACCGAGATCACACCATTGCACTCCAGCCTGGGTAACAAGAGCGAAACTCCTCTCCAAAAAAAAAAAAAAAAAAAAAAAAAAATGGATATTGCAAAGAATACAGGTGAGAGAGAAGGGGGACAAGGAGTAGAGGACCATGGAGAGTCCATGCCTTCCCTGGACACGCCACCCTGCAGGTACCGCCATGTGTTCAGGTATCCGAAAGCTCTCTGAACCCTGTCCTTAGATTTTTATGAAAACTTCATGATGTCAGCATTCCTTCCCCGGGGGGTACTCTTGAGGGTGGGACTCCCCTCAAGAGAGGGCTGAAAGATGAACAATCAGAAAGGGAAGCTAAGATTAGAGTCCTGCTTTGGGCAAGTGAAAGTAGGGCAGAAGGTCAGAGGCCCATCCCTGAGGCCTGACATACCCAACATTATAACAAAAGACTGTAACAGAGGCTGTGGGAGGGAATTATAAGCCAGGATCCATGAATGAAGACTAATACATTTCATAACACCATGTGGGTACACATCTAGCAGGGGGATTTTTGCCATTCAGATGACAGGTGACTTCCTATCTCCCCAGAGAAGTCTTCCTTGACCACTCCTTCATAGGAACAGCTAGTCACTGTCTCATCACTGAATATATTGGTTCATTGTCTTGATTTCACTGCTGAATTTTATTTGTCATTTATTTATTTATCTATTTATTTATTCCTTTCTGTTGCCTCTATGTCTGCCTCATAAACGAGCCATGAAAGGAGAAGCTGACTGCCTTGTTCATTACTGTATCTTTAGCACCTAGAACAATGCTTGGGACATAGTTGTCATTCAGGTAATATTTGTTATGTGAGTGAATGAATGAAATAATAAATCAATTCTTGGCCGGGCACGGTGGCTCAAACCTGTAATCCCAGCACTTTGGGAGGCCAAGGCGGGTGGATCACGAGGTCAAGAGATAGAGACCACCCTGGTCAACATGGTGAAACCCCATCTCTACTAAAAATACAAAAAATTAGCTTGGCATGATTGCTCATGCCTGTAATCCCAGCTACTTAGGAGGCTGAGGCAGGGGAATTGCCTGAACCCAAGAGGCGGAGGTTGCGGTGAGCCAAGATCGCGCCATTGCACTCTAGCCTGGGTAACAAGAGCGAAACTCCGTCCCAAAAAAAAAAAAAAAAAAAAAAATCAATTCTTTCATACTATTTGTGGTAAGAAGAAATTATCAGAGTAGGCAGACAGCTAAACATTGAATTCCAGTGTGTCCTGGAGTCTTAAAATTTAATGTTTACTTTTGGGGTCTGGACTTTTTTGGGGTCTATTACTCATTTATTCTTGCCTATTTCTCCCTTCTGGAATTGAATTGTCTGTCTTATGCCTGTTCCACCATTGTACTTTGAAAGCATGTAACTTGTTTGATTTTACAGGCTCCTAGCTGGAGGAAAATGTGCCTGAGGTTTTATTGTGCTTTGAGTCTTATGCATGTCATTTGGTCAGACTCTGGACTTTGGACATTTGAGTTTGTGCTGGAGCTACTTAACACTCTGGTGCAACTGGGATGGAATTAATGTATTTTGCATTGTGAAAAGGACCTAAATTTGGGGGAATGGCGGCCGAATGCTATGGTTTGAATGTGTCTCCTGACATTCACATATTAGAAACTTAATCCTCAATGCAACAGTATTGAGAGGTGGGATGTTTAAGAGGTGACTAAGTCATAAGGGCTCTGACTTCACGAATCAATTAATGCCATTATCTTGAGAATGGATTAGTTATGATGGGAGTGGATTCCAATAAAAGAACGAGTTCAGCACCCTTGCTGTTCTTTTCTTGCATGCTCTCTTGCCCTCTACTTTCTGTCATCTTGAAACGCAGCAAGAAGTCCTTCGCAAGATGCTGGCCCCTCAATCTCAGACTTCACAGTCTTCAGAACTCAGGAAATAAATTTCTGTTCATTATAAATTACTCAGTCCAGGGGTCAGGAGCGGGAGCTGCAATCCCAGAACTTTGGGAGGCCAAGGCAAAAGGATCACTTGAGCCCAGGACTTTGAGACCAGTCTGGGTAAAATAGCAAGACCACCCTATCTTTACAATTAATCAATCAATAGCCCAGCCTTGGGTATTCTGTTATAGCAGCACAAAATAGACAAGGACTTTTACCTTTTCAATAAACTATCATAATTATAAATGTCTCAGAGACAAGAGATAGAGCAGGGAAGACTACATGATTTTTCTCTTTTAAGGTTAATTCATCTGAAAACAGAATGGATCTACTTCCCTAGTGCCACTTCCTTATTGTTTCCCTCTTCTCTTATTTTCTTTTTCCACTCCTTCCTCAACTTTACACAAGCTTTTCAATCTTTTTATGATTCTCATCCACATTAATTAATTGTCTGCTGGAGAAAAAATGTAGCACAGTATATAATATAGAATAATTTGTTTTTGCAGCAGTCACTATCTCTTAAGTCTAGCTAGCCTTGGCTCTCTCTGGTCTGTAACATGAGAAGCATGAACCAGATGAGCCCAGCTGGTCTTTCAGTTTTAACATTTCTTCTCTGGATATGATTCCTAAAAGGTATTTTATCTTCTCTTGTATTCTCAGAATAGTAAAGCATGTTTGTTTTCCATGGTTGCCATGTAGAAACACATTAAAGAAACATTTTTAATAGGCTTCATCCTGAAAAATCACCTCTTATATGGCTATAAATTGGGTTCAATATTCTTCCAATGCAGTCAATTTCAGTATGGTTGAAGAATTTCTACACATATTTATACGTGCATCATTTTCATCTAAGAAGATGCTCTCCTCTCAGGACATTTTGCAGATCACTGACCTTGTCAAATTGCAGAAAAGAATCACATTCTCTTCTAGCATACATGAAAATCTAAAAAGAAAACCCTGAATTATCAAGGAGCTATAAATTTCTACCATTCCCTGAACTTAAAAGAGTTGTATAACAATCTTTTTCCTTCTATCTCTTCTAGGGTTGTCAGATAAAATACAAACTTCAGAGTTAAATTCTAATTTCAGAAAAAGAACAGAAAGGTTTATAATATATTCGAATTCTACATAGTCGTACTGATTTGATTTGGCTGTGTCTCCACCCAAATCTCATCTTGAATCCCCATGTGTCATGGGAAGGACCTGGTGGGAGGTAACTGAATCATGAGGGCAAGTCTTTCCCACGCTGTTCTCATGATAGTGAGTAAGTCTCACGAGATCTGATGGTTTTATAAAGAGGAGTTCCCCTGCACAAGCTCTCCTTTGCCTGCTGCCATCCATATTAAACATGACTTGGTCCTCCCTGCCTTCCACCATGATTGGGAGGCCTTCCCAGCCACGTGAAACTGGCTGTTAAACCTATTTTCTCTTTGCCTGCTGTCATCCATACTCTTCTTTGCCTTCTGCTGTGATTGTGAAGCCTCTCTAGCCACGTGGAACCATAAGTTCATTAAACTTATTTTTCTTCCTGTTAGGTAGAAATAGCCCATCCCCCATATCCAGGATCCCACATCCAGCAGGCCGCCTCTGGGGCCCACATCCAGCAGGCCGCCTCTGGGGCCCACATCCAGCAGGCCGCCTCTGGGGCCCACATCCAGCAGGCCGCCTCTGGAGGTTGGTCTGCCCAGTAACAGGACTAGCCAATCGCCTTCCTGCGTCAGCCCGCCAAAACCCGTACACACCCCGGCATCAGCCTGCCAAAACCTAGCCAATCCCCTTTTGCCACAAGGCTCTTCCCTCTCCTTTGTTTAACCTCCACCAATCACTCCGCGACACCTCGCCTAAACAGGCCGCCGCCCCTATAAAAACCCTCTCCGGCAGCTGCTAGGTGCAGCTCAGCTCCCCTCCCGCCTGGGTTGCCCGCAGATCCCAATAAACCTGGACTCGGCTTAACAACTCCTTGCTCTCATTTGCTTTGGGAAGGGTCTCTGCGGGTCGCACACTTCCCAGTCACGGGTATCTCTTTATCAGCAGCATGAAAAGGGACTAATACACATACTAAACATTTATTTATTTAACCTTAATTATTTTTTATTTTTTGAGTCAGAGTCTCACTATGTTGCTTAGGCTGGAGCTAGCGGCATTATCTCAGCTCACTGCAACCTTCACCTCCTGGGTTCAAGTGATTCACCTGCCTCAGCCTCCCTGAGTAGCTGGGAACTACAGGCACACACCACACACCTGGCTAATTTTTGTATTTTTAGTAGAGACGGGGTTTCACCATGTTGTCAGGCTGGTCTTGAACTCCTGATCTCAAGTGATTCACTCACCTTGGCCTCCCCAAAGTGCTGGGATTACAAGCATGAGCCACTGTGTCTGGCCTTAACCTTAAGTTTAAATTTAATTGGGCATCTTGTATTTCTATTTGTTAACTCTGGAAGCTCTACTTTCTTTCCACATAGACAAAACAATTCTTATGGAAGAGCTACTATATTGTTCACTTTCGTGTTCCCACTGTAAGCACAGTATCTTTATGTGCTACTCAATTTTTGCTGAACTAGTTAATAAAAATATGAACTGGACAAATATATGTAGTGTTTGTAAATATTATTTGTAATTCAGTAGTTGATAACATGAAAATGAATTATCCAGCTGAGCTTAGTTGTAAGAGGGACCCGGTGGGAGGTAACTGAATCATGGGGTAAGTCTTTCCATGCGTTCTAATAATTACTCTAAGTTTATGACTAGAGTGGACTTGGTTATAGAACTAAGAATCACTTAGTTCTATTCATAAACTTATGACCATCTTACGGTTTATGATCATAAGATGATCACACACTAATTTTGAGTTTTTAATCATATGTGAGACAAATTACTCTGATGTCTAGTTCGAATACTTTATGAGTCCTTTAGCCTCTGAAAAGCTGTTAAAAGAAGAAATGGCTCCAATATACTAAGTATACCACTTCTGAAAGAGGGAAAATACATGACTAACATAAGTACAAGGGTTATGGAAACTCAATTGAACTGACAATTTTTATTTTCTTTTGTAATATTTTCCCTTGACATCAGGGACTAGTAGTCAAGGATGTAATTTAGTTAATATGCTGATAAAATAAACCCATTTTCCATGGGAAACTTTAAATTAAAACATTTCCATTCAGTAACAAAAAAAAAAAAAAATCTTGTAGAGAATTTGACGGTGAACTTTACATAGTGAATACTACATTAAAATTAACAACAAAAAAATCTAAAATTGCCTCTATGTGCTATATTTCATTTTGCCCATTCACTGATTTCTCTTTTCCCTCTTAAAATTGATAAAAATATGGTTTTAAATTTTTTATTAAACTTTTGCTATCTGCAATAGACAGTGTTTTAAGGAATAGGAAAGCACATATCCATCTTTATACGGAAGATGGTACACTTCATTTGCTCCCAAAGATCTGTGTCTATTAGCTGCTTTCCAAAACATGCTCTTGTACCAGTCCCCTGTGAGCCTCAGTTTACTCAATGGCAAGATGGAGGTAAGGATTTTTGCCTCAGATAATGGTTAATGAAAAAATAAGAACAAGTGTATCAAAACACAACTTTTGAGCATTACAGTAAATTTGTTTCCATGTATTATCAATATGGATGTTGTGTTGGGAAGACAGAATATAGATAAATAGCAAAGTTAAATCACTGGGCTTCTAATTGGAAGATTCCTTTAAAGCATTTGTCTTGTAAACAGCCTGATTTCCCATGACAGAGGATGACTGGCCCACTGAATTACATTACCAAACCTACAACCACCTTTTGAAGAGCTACTGCGGAAGAAACTAGAAATACTGAGAGCTATAGTTCTTGCCAGAAGAAGTGGTAAAAGAGACAGATAGGTAGGTAGATAGATGGATCAACTGATAAATATGTTTGTATTAGGGTGTGAGTAAATCATAGCTACACTTGAAAATAAGAATGTGCCTTCTGTCTCTCTCTCTCTCTCTCTCTCTATCTCTCTCTGACTAGTCATGCAATGGGAGTGATTGCTTAAAATATGAGGAAGAGTAGATTAGAGAGAATGGAGAATGGACAGTGTGCATGTGACTATGATTTATAAAAGAAACAAGGCACAGCCATGCTCAGAAAAATAGACACCAAGGTACTTACTATCCTGTCAGTGTGCTATACTTCCCACACACTTTCCATAAAATAATGCCCTTGTGGGCTGCACAAACACCTATGACGCACAATCAAAGATGAAGTCTTCACTACGGGAATAATGAGATGTTTGAGGGAAGCCAACACACAGAGAAAGAAAGTCAATTAGCCCAAGAACCTACAGAGGGAAAAACAGAATTAATAGAGCAAACTAAATGGAGCTTTTTGGAGGAGGTTGGAGGAGAACCATAATTAACATTCTCCGTAAAAAAAAAAAAAAAAAAAAAACAAATTATTGGTTGTGAAAATTAAAAATGTCATCGTTGAAATGACAACCTTAAGATATAGTCTAAAAAGCAGACCAGACCAAACCAAAGATTGATGGAGTAAACTAGAAGAATGAGACTAAGAATTGCCCTAGAATGCATACAAAGAGACAAAGAGAGGGAATGTATGAAGAAAAATTTAAAAGACTTTACAGACTAGACCCAGAATTTCAACAGCCATTTCATGGGAGTTCCCAAAAGTAAGAATAGATCAAATGAGGAGAAGATAATATTTGAAGAAATAATAGAACAGAATTACCCTGAGCTGAGAAAGGCATGAGTCCTGAAACTTAAAAATTCTACTAAAAGCCAAACAAGAAAAAATGTAAACATACTACCTATAGTGTTATTTCAGAACACACAAAATTATGGAGAGAAATTCTAAGAGCTTCCATAAAACAAGAGTAATAATTACCTATAAATGAATAAGAATGAATTAACATCAGTCTTCTCAGAAACTCTGAAGGCAATAAGATATTGAAAAAATATCTTCAAAGTTTCAAGAAAGTTACACTAGAATTTAACACTAGAATTCCAATCCTAGCCAAATTAGGAAGATAAAAATATCTTATACATGTAAGAATTCATTATATTTATCACCGAAACTCTTCTGCATGAATTTTCTGAAGATTTATACCAGAAAAAGAAACTCCTGAGGTGGTTCAAGATGGCCGACTAGCAGCAGCTAGAGTGTGCCACTCTGATGGAGAGGAAACAAAGTGGCAAGCAAATACTTACTCTTTAAGTGGATCATCCAAGAAACCATGTCAGGATCCTTCAAGGGAGAGAGAAGACATACAGAGAACAGAAAATAGTGAAGCTGGCCAGCTGCCCACCCAGGACTGGCATGGAGCTAAGAGAAGCTTTCTAACACAGGGACAGGGTGAGGGAGTAAGAGCTCCCAGGGAATCCACACTTACCACAGAAACCTGTGCAATCCAGGAAATGAGAGAACCCTTTGACCCCTGTCCTATGCTGGGCCTCACTGATATAGAAAGTAGCCAGAGTTTTTTATGGAGGTACCACTCAAAACCATGGGGAGCCCATTCAGCCTTAGACACCTGAACAACCTGGCACCAACTGCCATAACACCAACAGAGGCAACAGTTGGGGTGCTGGGGAGCAGTCAGACTGCTTTGCTCCTTCCTGCCGGACAAGGCTTGACTCCTGCTTCCAGCATAGCAGACCCAGTCCTGCCTGAACTCTGCCAGTGGGCCCAGCTCTGTGTCCCTCCAGGAAACACCCAGGTGATGAATTGGGAGATTCCTCCCACCCACACTGCTGCTAGTCAGATGGGACTCACCAGCTTGGGCTACCAGCATAGCAGCCCCTCTCCTGCCTGAACTCTGCAGGTGGACACAGCTCTGTGTTCCCCCAAAAAGCGTGCAGAAATCTGGTGATCCATTCCACTCCACCCACCCCCACTACCTCTAGCCAGACGAGGCTCACTTGCTTTGGCAGTGCCCATGCAGGAGAGGTGTCCCACTCCCAGAACACTTTGAGAAATGAGACACTCAGGTTTGTGGGCTGACAGGGGAGTGAGCTGTGCCTCCTACAGGGTCAGTCCAGGAAGGGTGTGACCTGAATGCTAGTCACGGCCTGAACCTGAGGAAACCCTGCAGCTCAGAGTCCCTAACAAAGGAAATGTGAGTGCAGCACCAGTAATCAAAGGGGGTACCCCAATGCCCTGGAGCAGACCTTGTTAGGGTGTCACCTATCTTTCTCCCTGCTATCACAAAGTGCTACTTTGAATGTGCGCAAATACTCAGAGTTGTATAAGTAAGAGCCTATCTGCTTATCTGCCGGCCAACATTCTTAAGCTCCACCTACTGGGTGAGCTCCAAATTACAAGACCAAAAATATTTTGCCAGGTATACAAAGCTTATGAGATCCTCAGCAAAAATCCAGCAACAATTAAATATCTTTTTTTTTTTTTTTTTTTTGAGACGGAGTTTCACTCTTGTTACCCAGGCTGGAGTGCAATGGCGCGATCTCGGCTCACCGAAACCTCCGCCTCCTGGGTTCAGGCAATTCTCCTGCCTCAGCCTCCGGAGTAGCTGGGATTACAGGCACGCGCCACCATGCCCAGCTAAGTTTTTGCACCTTTAGTAGAGACGGGGTTTCACCATGTTGACCAGGATGGTCTCGATCTCTTGACCTCGTGATCCACCCGCCTCAGCCTCCCAAAGTGCTGGGATTACAGGCTTGAGCCACCGCGCCTGGCAACAATTAAATATCTTATACAGACCCTTGACCTGAAAGCGTCCAGAAACAAACCCAGACGACTATGTTCATTTGACGCCATAGTTAAAGGAACACCAGCCCTCTCAATGAGAAAGAATCAGCAAAGAATTCTGGCAATTCAAAACAAAGAGTGTCTCCTGACCTTCCAATGAACAGACTATCCCCCCATCCAGCTAACAACCAGATAACAACATGATGACTGAGTCAAAATCTCACATACCAATACTGACCTTGAATGTAAATGGTCTAAATGCCCCGACTTGAAAGGCATATAGTGGTAAGCTGGATCACAAGACAAGATCTAACTCTGCTATCTTTAAGAGGCTAATCTCACATGTAATGACAGCCACAGCCTCAAAGTAAAGGGATTGAGAAAGATTTACCATACAAATGAAAAATAAAGACCAGCAGGAGTCACTATTCTTATATCACATAAACAGATTTTAAATAAACAACTAGCGGAAAGGACAGAGAATGATATTACATCATGATAAAGGGATCAATTCAAGGAGACCTAACCATCCTAAATATATAGCACCCAACATTAAAGCACTCAGATTCATAAAACCAAGTTCTTCGTGACCTACAAAACAGAAAAAATAGTGGGGGACTTCAACACCCCACTGACAGCATTGGACAGATCATTGAGATGAACTGAATGAGATTGAGATGCAAAAGTCCAAAAGTGTTGAGTTTAAGTCCAGAATTTCTTTGCTAGAAAACTAAAAAAGTTTAGTTAGTAAAAAAGAAAACTTTAGACTAATATCCCTGATGAACATAGATTTTTTTAAAATCCTCAACAAAATACTAGCAAACTGAATCCAGAAGCACATCAGAAAGCTAATTCATCACAATAAAGAAGGCTTTATTTTTAGGATGCAAGATTGGTTTAATATATGCAAATCAGTGAATGTGATTGATCACATAAACAGAATTAAAAGGAAAAAACATATGATTATCTCAATAGAGAAGCAGAGAAAGCTTTCAATAAATCCAACATCCTTTCATATAAAAACCCTCAACAGACTAGGGATCAAAGGAACATACCTCAAATTAATGAGAACTTTCTATGAAAAACCCACAGCCAACACCATACTAAACAGGCAAAAGCTGGAAGCATTCTGCTAGAGAACTGGAAAAAGACAAGGGTACCCTCCTATTCAACAAGTACTGGAAGTTCTAGGCAGAGCAAGCAGGCAAGAACAAGAAATAAAAAACATCCAAATTGGAAAAGAACAGTCAATCTCTCTCTCTTCACTGACAACATGATTCTATACTTAGAAAATCCTAAGGATGCTGCCAAAAATTTTCTAGCACTAATTAATTTAGCAAGGTTTCAGGATACAAAATCAATGTACAAAAATCAGTAGCATTTCTATACACCAATAACATTCAAGCTGAGAGTCAAATCAAGAATGCAATCTTATTTACAATAGCCACAAAGAAAATGAAAAACCTAGGAATATAGTTAATCAAGGAGTTGAAAGATCTCTGCAAGGAGAACTATAAAACACTGCTGAAAGAAATCAGAGATGAAAACAAATACATGGGAAAACTTTCCATGCTCTTAGATTCAAAGAATCAATATTACTAAAATGGCCATTCTGCCTAAAGCCATTTATAGATTCGATGCTACTTCTATCAAATAACCAATGTCATTCTTCACAGAATTCGAAAAAACTATTCTAAAATTCATAGGAAACCAATAAAGAGCCTGAATAGCCAACGAAATCTTAAGCAAAAAGGAGAAAGCTGAAAATATCACAACATCAAATTATACTACAAGAGTACAATAACCAAAACAGCATGGTAGTGGTACAAGAACAGACACATAGACCAGTGGAACAGAATAGATAACTCAGAAATAAAGCTGCACAACTACAACCATCTGAACTTCAACAAGGTGGACAAAAACAAGCTATGGGGAAAGGATTTCCTATTCAATAAATGGTGTTAACTGGCTAGCTATATGCAGAAGAATGATACTGAACCCTTACCTTTCACCACATACAAAATTAACTCACAATGGATTAAATGTTGAAATCTAAGACGTTAATCTATAAAAATCCTAGAAAAAATACTAGGAAATACTCTTCTCAACATCAGCCTGGGCAAAGAATTTTTGACTAAGTCCTCTAAAGTAATTACAACAAAACCAAAAATTGACAAGTGGAACCTAATTAAACTTAAGAGCTTCTGCAGAGCAAAAGAAGCTAACAACAGAGTAAACAGACAACATACCGAGTGGGAGAAAATATTCATAAAGTAGGCATCTGACAAAGGTCTAATATCCAGAATTTTTAAGGAGCTTAAACCAATCAACAAGCAAAAATTAGCCTCATTAAACAATTGGCAAAGGACATGAAGAGACATTTCTGAAAGGAAGACATACAAGTGACCAACAAACATAAAAAAGTGTCATCAGCACCAATCATCAGAGAAGTGAAAATTAAAACCATGAGATATCATCTAACACCAGTAAGAATGCTTTTATTAAAGTCAAGAAACAACAGATGTTGGTGGAGCTGCAGAGAAAAAGGAATCCTTATATACTATAGGTGGGAATATAAATCAGTTCAGCCACTGTGGAAAGCAATTTGGAGGTTTCTTGACGAAGTTAAAACACTGCTACCATTATACCCAGCAATCTCATTACTGGGTACATACCCCAAGGAAAATGTATCATTATACCAAAAAGATACAGGCACTCATATGTTCATTGTCATGCTATTCACAATAGCAAATGCATGCAATCAACCTAGGTATCCATCAATGGCGGCCTGGATAAAGAAAATGTGGTTCATATATACCAGGCATCCCCAAACTTTTTACACAGGGGGCCAGTTCACTGTCCCTCAGGCCATTGGAGAGCTGCCACATACTGTGCTCCTCTCACTGACCACCAATGAAAGAGGTGCCCCTTCCTGAAGTGCGGCGGGGGGCCGGATAAATGGCCTCAGGGGGATGCATACAGCCCATGGGCTGTAGTTTGGGGATGCCTGATATATACTATATAATACAGCCATAAAAAAAGAATAAAATCATGTACTTTGCAGCAACATGGACAGAGTTGGAGGGCATAATTTTAAGCAAATTAACGCAGGAACAGGAAACCAAATACTGAATGTTCTTACTTACAACTGTGAGCTAAACACTGAGTATACATGGGACATAAACATGGGAGCAATAGACACTGTGGACTACTAGAGGGGAGAGAGATAAAGAGGGGCATGTGTTAAAAAACTACCTATTGTGTGCTATCCTTCCTATATTTTAGATATAGTTGGTACATATGCAGGTTTGTTACATGGGTGCAGTATACCCATGTGATAAACATTTTTAAATGCATCAATTTTCTTGTTTTGTTCTTCTGCACTACCCTGGCAGAGATTCTCCATGACAGCCCCGGCTGGCCTAATAGCAAACTTTTGCTTGGGCATCCAGGCAGTTCCATTCATCTTCTGAAATCTAAGCAGAGGTTCCCAAATGTGAATTCTTGACTTCTGCACGTCTACAGGCTCAACACCACATGGAAGCAGTCAAGGCTTGGGGCTTCCACCCTCTGAAGCTACAGCTAGAGCTGTAATTTGGTCACTTTCAGCTACAGCTGGAGCAGCTAGGAAACAGGGCACCAAGTCCATAGGCTGCACACAGCACAGGAACCCTGGTCCCAGCCCATGAAACCACTTTTTCCTCCTGGATCCCCAAGCCTGTGATGAGATGGGCTGCCATGGAGGTCTCTGACATGCCCTGGAGACATTTTCCCCATGGTCTTGGGAATTAACATTAGGCTCCTTGCTACTTATGCAAATTTCTGCAGCTGGCTTGAATTTCTCCCCAGAAAATGGGTTTTTCTTTTTTGTCACATTGTCAGGCTGCAAATTTTGTGAACTTTTATGCTGTGCTTCGCTTATAAAACTGTATGCCTTTAAAAGTACCCAACTCACCTCTTGAATGCTTAGCTGCTTGGAATTTTTTTCCACCAGATACCCTAAATCATCTCTCTCAAGCTCAAAGTTCCACAAATCTCTAGGGCAGGGGCAAAATGCTGCTAGTCTCTTTGCTAGAACAAAACAAGAGTCACCTTTGCTCCAGTTCCCAAAAAGTTCCTTATCTCCATCGAGACCACCTCAGCCTGGACCTTAATTGTCTATATGGCTATCAACATTTTGGGCAAAGCCATTCAACAGGTTTCTAGGAAGTTCCAAACTTTCCCACATTTTCCTGTCTTCTTCTAAGCCCTCCAAACCATTCCCAACTCTGCCTATTATCCAGTTCCAAAGTCGCTTCTAAATTTTCAGATATCTTCAGCAGTGCACCTCTCTACTGGTATCAGTTTACTCTATTAGTCCATATTCATGCTGCTGATAAAGACATATCCAAGACTGGGAAGAAAAAGAGATTTAATTGGTCTTACAGTTTCACATGGCTAGGGAGGCCTCAGAATCATGGTGGGAGGCGAAAGCCACTTCTTACATGGCAGCAGCGAGAGTAAATGAGGAGAAGCAAAAGCGGAAATCCCTGATAAGCCATCAGATTTTGTGAGACTTAGTCACTATCATGAGAATAGCATGGGAAAGATGATTCAATTACCTCCCCATGGGTCTCTCAAACAACACGTGGGAATTCTGGGAGATACAATTCAAGTTGAGATTTGGGTGGGGACACAGTCATATCCTATCAATGTGGAATCTCTCGGATAATGGGAGACAGTTCTCCATGAGGCTCTCACTTTCTGCATACCTTGCAAAGCAAAACATTAAACACTTTGTTTCAGATTCATTTCCAGGATATTTGTATAACAAACAACATTGGAAAACAGTGTCTCCCTCCAGAGCAAAGGGAAGGCATGCTTACTACCCATTATAAAAGATTAGGTTCCCTATGTTTGGAATTTTCTCCTGTAATGTAGCCCACCATCTGTATCACACCATGGGACTTGAGGAGCAAGGCAAACTGTCATAAATATGCTGATGATTATGTTATTTGCAGGGCTGTGAGCAATCATGTCCTTTGTCTCTGTCCCAGGAGTCTCATGTCTTCTACCAGCATCCACGAAACTATGAGAGCCCAACTTCCCAGCTGCAAGCAGGGTAAAAATCTCAAGACTTTCAGGGTTCTCGATTTTAAACTCAAAAATTACATACTATGCAATTCTACTTATATCAAGTCCCAAAGTGTTAAAACTAATATATGATGTTAGAAGTCAAGATAGTTTCCCTGGGGAGCAAGGATGTGGCTTAAAGTAGGCACTGGGGAGTTCTGATCTTCTAGTTGTTAATCTGAAAGAGTACTGATTACATAGGTTATCTCATTCAAATTCAACAATCTGTGCATTATTTGTGCTTTTTCTCTATAAATACTTATTTCCATAAAATTTCTACTTAAAGTTTTTTTTAAAACAGAAGAGTTGGTGACCAGAATACTGCAGATTACCAAATTAATGAATTGAAAAACATGTGCAACTAATTATTTAGTACTCCAAAGAAAGAGGAAAAAGAACCGAACAACTAAAAGGTTAAAAAAAAAATGAAGGAGAGATCCAAGAGGAAAAATATGCTTTTTGTTGAGATTCCAGATGTAGACAAGAGTCAAGAAAGTTACATGTTTGGATATATGCTGTTTGAAACTCAGAATTGCAAGGATAAAAAAGTCTGTTTTCTCTACATGGTCAGGAAGATAAAAACAGAAACAACACAACAGGGTACCTAAGATGAAAAAAATATATAGATAGATAGATAGATAGATAGATAGATAGATATATCTTATTTACAACACTTTATTTACAATGCTCAATTGCAGAAACAAATAAAACTAGCTACAACATATTGAAAGAGGGAGAAAAAAGTTACCTTATCATGTATATGTGAAGACAATGGAAATATATTCTCAGATGTAAATGGACTCAAAAGATACATGACTCACTTACCTCACTAGAAAAATAAATAGGGGAATAAATACTCCAGCTGCCTGATAAGTGAATCTAAATCAATATCCAAGAGTAGGAAGATACAGTGCAGAAGAGAAACAGCAAACCATAAAAATATCACTCGGTACTCTTAATATAGTTATATATCACTCAAACATGCATACTCATATCTAAGCCTTATATTTGACAAATATGTAGTTTCTCTTAATTTATTTTATTCTTTCTTTTTAACAAAATTGCGGCCGGGCGCGGTGGCTCACACCTGTAATCCCAGCACTTTGGGAGGCTGAGGCGGGTGGATCATGAGGTCAAGAGATCGAGACCACCCTGGTCAACATGGTGAAACCCCGTCTCTACTAAAAATACAAAAAATTAGCTGGGCATGGTGGCACATGCCTGTAATCCCAGCTACTCAGAAGGCTGAGGCAGGAGAATTGCCTGAACCCAGGAGGCGGAGGTTGCGGTGAGCCGAGATCGCGCCATTGCACTCTAGCCTGGGTAAGAAGAGCGAAACTCTGTCTCAAAAAAAAAAAAAAAAAAAAAAAAATTGCATGTTCCTACAAGGCAGAAACATGGTTTATATGTTTTCTCTGTTCTCCCTTGGGCCTGTTATAGGATCAAAGACATGGAATGTAGGAATTGGAGAGAACCAAATAACTGTCCAAGTATTTGGAGAGAACCAAGTAACCATACCAAGCCCTAGTATGGCATGTAGTGGCTTCATTAACAGAAGTGGCTTCTTGGAATGTAATGTAGTTTGATGCAACTGAGTGTCATGGGAATGATAGGAAGGTTATCTCTATAGCCAGTTTTCCTAAACTTTAATTTTTCATCTGAAAAGTTGGTATCCCAGAAAGGATGAGGTAAATGCCTTATTCACAAATCATTAGTGTCTCCCCAGTGCTTATTAAATATGTTCCACATTTGTCAGCATGGCAGTTAAGACCCAGTATAATTTTCCTAGGGCTAGGGATATAGAAAGGTCCAGAAATATCTTAATTATTTTCAGATATAAGGAATGCATTTCTTAATTTTCTCCAGAGACCATTCCAAGTACCTCAATTCCCTGCCAGTTAGAGGCATAACCCACACTTAATATGTTGAATCACTTTCTTTCCAACACATATGCAGATGCATGGGTTAGGTTTGTGGGAACATAAGCCTGTAGAGTAAAATGGGGACTAAGAAATTAAGAAGAAACAAAGCTTAAGCCAAAAGACTCTCTAGAACAGAGCAAGACAGAATCTAGTCTAGCATGTCTGTTTGGTCAAACTTTAAATAAATGATCAAAAGTAATTCTACAGGTAAGCTTTGAAAATTGAGAACATGAACATTTCAAGTAGAAATAGGAAACTCAGTTATGGAAGACCACAGAATAAGGACAGAAATTCCATATCCTTGATAATAGTAAATAAGGATAGATAATATTGAAAAATTAGTTAAGGCCAGGAACGGTGGCTCAAGCCTGTAATCCCAGCACTTTGGGAGGTCGAGGCAGTGGATCATGAGGTCAAGAGATTGAGACCATCCTGGCCAACATGACGAAACTCCATCTCTACTAAAAATATAATAATTAGCTGGGCATGATGGTGTGCACCTGTAGTCCCAGCTACTCGGGAGGCTGAGGCAGGAGAATCACTTGAAGTTGTAATGAGCCGAGACTGTGACTCTGTACTCCAGCCTTGGGACCAGGCAAGCTCCGTCTCAGGGAAAAAAAAAAACAAAAAAACAAACAAACAAAAAAAAACCTACAAAAATTAACTAGGCTTGGTGGCATGCACCTGTGGTCCTAGTTACTTAAGAGGCTGAGGGAGGAGAATCACTCGAACCATGGAGGCAGAGGTTGAAGTGAGCCAAGATCGCACCACTGCACTCCAGCCTGGGCCACAGAGTAAGACTTGTCTCAAAAAAAAAAAAAAAAGAAAGAAAGAAAGGATGAAAGACAGAAAAGAAAAAGAAAAATTAGTTTAACCAGATTATACCTAAATGTTAAGAATAAATAATTTCAATGTAATGGAAATTGTTGATGTAATGAATTTATATATAAAATAACATTTATTTAAAATAAATATTTGTGGTGTTTCCAGTAGGTATCAGGCATTGTTTTGGAAATGAATACAAATACCTGAAGAATACAATCCAATCCCTGACCTCAAGGGATAAGTGAATGAACAGGTCAGGTTACTTTCAGAACACAAAGAAATAATTATAATCCATAATTGTGAGGAAACATAATGGGGAAGAAATAATTCTGCTGGAGAAACTATGAAAGAACTGACAAAAGAAGTGACACTTGAATTAAATCTTAAATGAGTGGGAATTGTCCAGGATGCAAAATGGTGGAAAACATGCAGTCAACAAATGGAAGAGAACACATGTTCAAGGCTACAGAGGTATAAAATATTATAGAAACATAAAGAGGTTACAGGCTGTGAATTAGCAGGAAGGCTAGGGAGAAGAGTTATCTCCCTGTTTCCCTTATGGACATACTGGAAAAGTAGAACTGAACACCAATTTTACCATGCTATGATTATAAAGACTTAATTTTAAAGACATGCTGAATCCAGTGTGAAAGCAAGCATTATGATCTTCAGGATTTGACTGAAACATCAGTGACCAATCTATTGTGTAGAAAGAGAATCAAATTGTGATCCCTTTTATGCGCTTGCTATCTCTGCAAAGATTCAGGGACGCTAAGGCTAAGATGGTTTAGGTTTTGTATTCTTAGATTCTGGGTATGCTTTTCTGTCTATTAGGTATGAAATAAAGTGAGAAAGATAAAGCTGGGGGTGTAATCTGGAGCCAAATTGCAAAGACTTTAAAATGTCCTGCTGAAGAATATGCAGATTACCCTTATCTGTGTTGATGTTTAGGAAAAGGGACTGCAGAGAGCTGGCTTTGTGACATACAAAGAGAAGACACAGCCAGAAAGCACAGGGGGCTAACAGAAATATGAGAACTTAATGAATCACATCGATAAAGTAAATTCCTATGTATGACAACATTTATTTTGTGATAACATTTATTAAGAACTTAGGAACTGGTTACCAGCCAGGGCAGAGAAAGCATCCCTGGCAAAGGTACTGAGAATCTGCAGTCAAACCCAGACAACATAAAGCCAACATTCTTCAGTGCCAGACTGAAGTATTTACCCAAGAAATGTCCTAAAAGGACAAGAAGCGTGGAGCTGTGGCTAAAGATACCCAAATTAGAGAGACTGAAACCATCAGGCAGGGCCAAGTCCTGTGGAGAAACTTTCTTCAAAACAGAGCAGGGAGGTCCGGGAACAGAGACCAACTGCAGGAAACTGGGCTGACCAGAATAAATAGGAAAGTAGCCCACAGAGAGCTGACCAAAATAATAAGGCAGGGCCCTCTTCCTGCTATTCCCAGGTCAGAAGCGAGAGGGGGTGGAGGGAGAAATGTTTTGTAACCACAGAATCTAGTCAAATTGACTTTTCAGAGCACAGTATTTTGGTGGACTACTGCCTCTCGTGCTGAGTGGTCACAAATTTATTTCTCAGTCAGGAATTATCTAATACTGCATTTCAGCCTAGGCAACAGAACGACACCTCATCTCTAAATTTTTTTTTAAAAAAAGGAATTAGCTAAGACTGCTTCTAAGCCAAGTTGAAACACTTCAGGAAATTCTCTTGACATCCAACTGCTCTTGATTCTTTGGGTGTCAAGGGGTATTGGAGTCGCTGGGAATGTTTTGAACTTCATTACCAGGAGCTGGGATGACACAGAGTTGGAATAGCTATCTTTAAAACAGGGCTCTTTAAAACCCAACCATACACATAAACAGAAGTCTCCTATTCCAGCTGCTATTCATCAGCAATGTGTACATTTAACAGAGACCTCATCAGAAAGAAATGTTGATCAGAGCTGAAAGCCATTGTCCTCAGATATGATTTATATTTTAAAAAGAGCCCGAGGTTGAGGAGCCTGAAAATCCAAAAGCTTCTGGTACTTCACTAAGAATCTTCCGGGGGGCCGGGCGCGGTGGCTCAAGCTTGTAATCCCAGCACTTTGGGAGACCGAGGCGGGTGGATCACGAGGTCGAAAGATCGAGACCATCCTGGTGAACATGGTGAAACCCTGTCTCTACTAAAAATACAAAACATTAGCTGGGCGTGGTGGCACATGCCTGTAATCCCAGCTACTCAGGAGGCTGAGGCAGGAGAATTGCTTGAACCCAGGAGGCGGAGGTTGCGGTGAGCCAAGATCGTGCCATTGCACTCCAGCCTGGGTAACAAGAGCAAAACTAAAAAAAAAAAAAAAAAAAGAATCTTCCGGGCATGAACAGCCTCACTATGTCTCCATATTACAAAAGTTTTCCTCAAAGCTTTGCTTATCCTTTGCTTCAAGCACGCCACCCACTCTAACCTAGTTTCTTCCCATTTCACTTCTCTCTATTTATTCCCTTCAGTCAGAAAACCTGGTTGGACCATCTGCCTGGACATGGATTTAGATTTGCTCTGCATATTACTTCTCTGATGTGCCATTTTAGTTGCATATCCTGTGACCCATGGGCAACCCACTCGCAGTGCCATTAGCAGCTCCAGCTCTCATCACAACCCAGCCTTGGTCTATCCTCCTTTGCTTCCACATCCTAGGGCAGGCATCCCCAAATTACAGCCCCCTGAGGCCATTTATCTGGCCCCCACGCTGCACTTCAGGAAGGGGCACCTCTTTCATTGGTGTTCAGTGAGAGGAGCACAGTATGTGGCGGCTCTCCAACGGTCTGAGGGACAGTGAACTGGCCCCCTGTGTAAAAAGTTTGGGGATGTCTGTCCTAGGGGGAAGGTCTTACAGGAAAGGAAAATTTCATGAAATGTTCTAAACAGAAAGCATCATTAATTGGACTTGTTTCAGTAAATACATAAATTAAATTTGTTTATCGCCAATGACAGAATTCTAACTTTAAGGGGTTTATGCAAAAGAGCAACCTCTTTAAACACGGTTTCTCATCAACTGAGTGAGACTGGCTCCTACCTCATAGAGATGTTGTAAGGATCAAATGAGATAAACTATGCAAAACCCATAGCACACTGCCTGGCCCATAGCTAATTATATAAAATTAGCTACTTGTCCATCCAACTGTATTCTGATGGATGGCTAATAATTTTGGAGTGTTTGAGAAAAGCTGTTTTTCCCTCGCATTAGTTTTCATGCCTCAAGGCCTCTTAATTAAAGGCATCTATGAGAACCAAATTATAGTTTCTATTCTTGTTTATAGTGTCTTGATTTTGTATCATATGAGAACAACTGCTCCTGACATGCTTGACCACACCAAGGCCAGACTGATGCCCTTCCATGCACTGAGAGCGCTCAAATGAACTTCAATCTTCACAGTAATCACTAGGTGAGACAATTACCTATTTAAGGCTCGTTCACCAGGCAACAAGCCTTCTAAAAATTTATTTGAATCCCAAAGAGCTTAGCACAGGGCTTGGCATATAACAAACTTACCACAAAAATATGTAAATATGTGTTGGGTGAATTAATGAATGAGGAGGAACAGCAATTTTTGAGCATTCTGGATATGAAACAGTTATAGGGTTTTGTTTTCTCTTTTACCCACTGGTGGTATTGTTTTAATTGTTCCTGGAGATAGATGTGTTTCATTTAGTTCTAGTATATTGTTCTTTAAATATTTTACTGATTTACATTTGGAAATATTTTAAGGCTTTAAAATCATTAACAATGAGAGAAATATACATGCATTTTTCCCTTTCAAGCTTATTTTGCTTCAGCAGTCAGATTTTTAATAAATAAAATTATTTAATAAATAATTTTTAATAAATAAAATAAGGAATTTATGTATATACTTCCAATTCAAAACTTTAATTTCAGGGCTCTTAATTAAAATCTTTAATTCCATACTTCTGCTAGTTTCTGTTATACAAGAAAGCTATATTTCTAAATATATTAACATACATACTTGCTGTATATTTTCCACATATTATTTTTAAAATAATAATATCACCAGGCATGGTGGTTCCTTCCTGTAATCCCAGCACTTTAGGAGGCTGAGGTGGAAGGATCACTTGAACCCAGGAGTTCAAGGCTGCAATGAGCTATCATCATGCCACTATACCCCAGCATGGACAACAGAGTAAGACCCTGTCTCAAAAGAAACAAAGAAACAAACAAAAAATAAAATAAAATAAAATAATATTATCAATATTACTATGACAAGCACAAAGTGAAGATTAAAATATACATATTTTAAAATCTTGTAATATATCCCTGCAAGGTTGTACAGTCAAATTACTGAAATCATTTGACATAATTATTCTATGCGGTATGCCATCAATCTAATACAGTTAAGCTTGTTTCAGTTTGTTTTCAATTTGAGGAATTGCTTTTTATTTATGAAGTATTATTATTATTTAATCATGCAAATAATTTTCATTATTTCTTTCTTTCTTTTTTTTTTTTTGGGGGGGTGGGGGATGGAGTTTCACTCTTGTAACCCAGGCTGGAGTGCAATGGCGCCATCTCGGCTCACCGAAACCTCCGCCTCCTGGGTTCAGGCAATTCTCCTGCCTCAGCCTCCTGAGTAGCTGGGATTACAGGCACGCGCCACCATGCCCAGCTAATTTTTTGTATTTTTAGTAGAGACGGGGTTTCACCATGTTGACCAGGATGGTCTCAATCTC
Source organism: Saimiri boliviensis (assembly GCF_048565385.1). Classification (NCBI taxonomy): domain Eukaryota; kingdom Metazoa; phylum Chordata; class Mammalia; order Primates; family Cebidae; genus Saimiri; species Saimiri boliviensis. Next base: position 38,604,913 of record NC_133456.1, on the reverse strand, counting down.
TTGACCTCGTGATCCACCCGCCTGAGCCTCCCAAAGTGCTGGGATTACAGGTTTGAGCCACCGCGCCCGGCAATTTTCATTATTTCTAAGTCAAACTCTATACCAAAGTACATTCTCTGGTCTCATTTCCATCCTTAATTATTCCACACTACTCTCCTCCCTCTAAGAGGAAGCAATTCTAAAATTTTTAGTTTTCATTATTTGAACTAAGTGTGTGTGTGTGTAAATCTTTATGTCTGTATGTATATGTGTGTGTGACTATGTGGATAAGTATGTTATAGCTACTAATAGTATCATTTTTTGAGATTTCTGAGATGCTTTAAGAGAGTCAAGATACAATGCAGAACAGGCAGTTTTTTTGTTATTGTTGTTTTAAATAAAAAACAGATTGTGTGAACTTGGAAGTTGTTCTGGGTTCTTGTGGAATCATGTATACCACAAGGTCACTATATTTTAAAGCATCGTCAGCGGAAGAGTTTAAAATTAGGACATTTTGTGTTATATGTGGGTTATAACAAATGGGACACTCTCTGGTTTTCCCAAGATCAGTAGGGTGCATTTTTAGCTTACAGATTACAAAACTTACCTTTAACTGCAATCTTGGTTCAATAATTTTATTCCTAAGCCCTTGAGCCTCTTCTCTCTGACTTTGTCACTATTTCTCCTTTGTTTTTCCAACATATCGATGCTTCTCCAGGGGCAAGGAGCTGTGGTGAGAAAGGTCAGGTCTGCCTAAGCTCCATTAATTCTCCCATCACTGTTGTTAGGAATCCGTAGATTCTCTAATTCTTCAATTCTCTTCTCCAGACGTATCTGGATACTTGTTTTTATCTGAAGAAATACTTAAGCCCACCTCAGTCTAGGACCAGGTCTGTATGGGAATTACGTTAGAGATTCCTGCATTAAAATGCAATTGACTCTGAATCCAGCTTCTTTTCACGCTGTTGGGCTCTGTGCCAGTTTCTTATACCACTTATCGGTAAGTATTTGGTTTCAATGGGAGTAGTAAGTTCACATGAACAGGAGACAATAATTAAGCCAAAAGAAGAAATGCGCCTGTGTGGCGGGGCTCGGCCGCCGCGGCGGTGTGAGGCGCGTGTTCGGGCTTTTGCGGTCCCCGCACCCGCACCGCGGCTACTGGCTTGCGGCCCGCCGTTCAACAACCAGCCCCTGGGCCCCTGCCCGCCACGGACTTGCCGCGCGTCTACACAGGACGCCTGAGCTACAACGTCCGGGAGAAGGACATCCAGCGCTTTTTCAGTGGCTACGGCTGTCTCCTCAAAGTAGACGTCAAGAACAGGTACGGCTTCGTGGAGTTCCAGGGCCCCCGCGACGCCCACGACGCCGTTTACGAGTGGAACCGCACGGAAGTCTGCGGCGAGCGCGTGACCGTAGAGCGCGCCCGCGGCCCGCGTCGCGATCGCGACGGCTACGGCTACGGAAGCCGCAGTGGTGCAAGTGGCTGCAGCCGTCGGAGACCATCTGGCAGAGACAAATAACGGACCACCTGTTCGTACAGAATACAGGCTTACTGTAGAAAATCTTTCTAGTCGGTGCAGTTGGCAAGATTTAAAGGATTTTATGCGACAAGCAGGTGAAGTAACCTATGCGGATGCCCACAAGGAACGAAAAAATGAGAGTGTAATTGAGTTTCGCTCCGGCTCTGACAGGAAGCGAGCTTTGGACAAACCGGATGGTACAGAAATAAATGGCAGAAATATTAGGCTTATTGAAGACAGGCCACGCACAAGCCACAGACTCTGGAAGCAGATCCAGGTCTCGATCTAGAAGACGGTCACGAAGTAGGAGTCGCAGGAGCAGCCGCAGTAGATCTCGAAGTATCTCAAAAAGTCGCTCCCAGTTCCAGGTCGCGGAGCAAAGGTCGGTCACGTTCTCAATCAAAAGGCAGGAAATCTAGATCAAAGAGCAAATCTAAGCCCAAGTCTGATCGGGGCTCCCATTCACATTTTCGAAGCAGATCTAAGGATGAGTATGAGAAATCTCGAAGTAGGTCTTGGTCCCGATCCCCCAAAGAAAATGGAAAGGGTGGTATAAAGTCAAAATCCATATCAAGGAGCCAGTCCCGTTCCATTTCGCCACAACCTGTTCAACCCTCAAAGGCTCGTTCTGTGTCCCCTCCACCAAAAAGAGCTACTTCAAGATCCCGTTCTAGATCTCGCTCAAAGTCAAGATCAAGGACCAGGTCGAGTTCCAGAGGTTAACTCAGAACTTCTCCTCTTTGCACACTATTACGGAACACTTTCCTACTTGCTTAGGCAGTTACTCTTACATGTTTGTACCTAGCCTCTTCTGCAAGAAGAATTCTCCTGAAGTCAGGGGCACACAGAAATTTGATTCGTGGCCAAATTTGATGAAAAAGATGAGGTTCTAAGGAAACGGTGGCATGAAGTCAAAGACCCTCTCTCTTCTTTGTAGAATTAAGATAACTTTGATTTTGTAGCTTTTGAGCTACAGTAACTTTTATAAAGATTAAGCTCATTTTAGTTTTAAGTATTTCAGCAGGATCTGCTGGCAGTGTTTTTTGTTTTGTTTGCTTATTCTTAATTAACTGTTTCAGGCTTCCAATACTTAAGGCTCTAGAGGGAGAACCCAGTTTTCAATTATGTTGGCTTTTTATAAAGCTTGAGTTATGTAAGATTTAAATAAAAGTTTGCTACCGAGATGATTGCCTTATTGAATAGGTCACTATTAAATTCCTTTAAATGTTGATATCTGCCATTTGTGGAAACAGTGTAAATTCTACTTAAGCGTAAAACAAGGCAAGTGTCGGACCAGCAATAAATTATTCAGTCTGGATAATATTATTTTGTGCTGTTAATCAAATTTGCCAAAGTCTTTATCTGCCCCTTTAACAAGTTGGGTTAAAAATAAAAGGTATTTTGTAATCAAAAAGAAGGAGGAGGAGGAGGAAGAGGGGGAGGGGGAGGGGGAGGGAGGGAGTGAGGGGAGGGGAGGGGGAGGGGAGAGAGGGAGTGGGGGGAGGGGAGAAGGTGGAGTGGGGGAGGGGAGAAGGAGGAGGAGGCGGAGGCGGAGGAAGAGGAAGAAGAAGAAGAAGAAGAGAAGAAGAAGAAGAAATGCTTACTAATCATCAGAAAATCTGTGGCCATTAGGGCTAGCACCTAAAAATCCAAAATCACTCCGAGGCCAAATCTTACAGAAGATTCGTCCTCTTATCAGTCCATATGGAATAGGTCCATAGTACCTGGAATCTGTAGAATTCTGTAGATTATCACCTTCTAACCAAACATGACCCACTGGCACCTATTGCTTTTACTTCTGCCCTTGCCATCAGCATGAGTATTATCCTCTCCAATGTAGTGCCAGATCTTTGCCTAGTTCAATTCCTTCCTTCTACTGATGGCCCAACACTGATAACTGGACAATTCCAAGTATCACCACTCTTAAGCGGGGCTTAATCAAACAATCTTGAGATGGTTTCAGCACAAACCTAAGGCTTTCTTTTGCATACTACAGAGTCTAAAACAATCCCAAATTCTTCTCCATTGCTTCTCAAGTTGGTGCTGTGGTATAGGTTCTGGAATCAGATTACTAGGATGGGATTTAGTTTCTATCACTTGTTAGAGATGAGAACTTGGACAAGTTACTTGATGACTGTATGCCTCATTTTCCTGATCAGTAGAAAGAGAATGATAACCACTTCCTTCATAAGGTGATTGTGAGAATTAAACAAGTTGTGCATTTAAAAGACTTAGAGCGGTGTTTGTCACATATACAAGCAATAAATAAATGGTAAATATCAATTATGAACATTTTATTATTATTGTCAAGGGATCATCAAGAATTATGAGGTAAAATTTGTGGAGTGCTTATAAATATATGATTATGAGCCATAGAAAGCCCTAAAGCATAGGTCTCAATTTCATATAGCAGTTAGTCAACCTGTGGGCTAGCTCCACTATTAGTTGGAATACTTCCTTGGAAGAGATTGGCAATACTAATACTTATTTTTTCTTCTTAACTTTTTTTTAAAAGATGCATAATAAACACCAATATTATTCAAATAAACTTATGGATCATATGTTTTCCAATCACATTATAGCATATTATTCAAAGCAAACACACGTTTCCAAAAGTTTAAAGAACAATACAATCTGTCATCACCAAGTTTGGAGCTAATATTTTTTATTATTTTAAGGTAGATTTTGAATGGCAAATAAGAAAGTTTGAGGTTTCTAACCTCTAATTGGTTATGACCTCATAGGATTTGCTAAAATTCTACTCAATACTGTTCTTCCTTGTATTTAACCCCAACTAAAATCATTTATTAATTGTTAAACATTTATTAAGATTTGGATAAGTTGTAATAACATTGTCTAAAATAAATTTTATGACTTTAACAGCACGTCAATTATGCACATCTGTGACAGCCAAGAAGCTTAAAGAGAAAATTGTTGCCAATAGATCTTTCACAGTGTTTTGTGTAATGCACAGGAGAGAACTTTGGCTACCTACATTCTATTTAAGTGTCAATTACAACTAAAATTGGTCTTACATTTTGTAATTCCCTCCCTGTAACCTAATCTACAGCCACTGGGTGCCTAGCCAATCTCAGAACGTGCCATTGCTGTTTTGAATGGCTCTTTTCTGCAATTAAAATTCTCTCTTCCTTTTTATCTCAGTCGAAGAGAAGACACAAATGACATTATTTGACTTCCCTGAAAGAAGTAGTTGCTTCTTATTTTTAATTCATTCAGTTCAGTAATTTAACATTCAGTGATTACTTACCTTTTTCCCAAACTAGGAAAAAGTCATTGTTTTGCTTTCCTCATGCTCCCACCTTAGCTATGATATAGGGTCCTCCTATGATCTGCCCTCTTGCAGTCTTCTCCTTATAGAAAGAGGATTGAGGCCGGGCACGGTGGCTCACGCCTGTAATCCAAGCACTTTGGAGGCCAAGGCAGGTGGATCACCTAAGGTCAGGAGTTCAAGACCAGCCTGACCAACATGGTGAAACCCCGTCTTTAAAAATAAATAAATAGATATAAAAATAGAGGCTGGGCGCGGTGGCTCAAGCCTGTAATCCCAGCACTTTGGGAGGCCGAGGCGGGTGGATCACGAGGTCAAGAGATCGAGACCATCCTGGTCAACATGGTGAAACCCCGTCTCTACTAAAAATACAAAAAAACTAGCTGGGCGTGGTGGCATGTGCCTGTAATCCCAGCTACTTAGGAGGCTGAGGCAGGAGAATTGCCTGAGCCCAGGAGGCGGAGGTTGCGGTGAGCCGAGATGGCGCCATTGCACTCCAGCCTGGGTAACAAGAGCGAAACTCCGTCTCAAAAAAAAAAAAAAAAAAAAAAAAATAGAAAGAGGATTGATTTAACATACTGGCGTGATGGGCAGAGCTTCTCACCCTTTTGACCACATTAACCTCTGAAAGAACTTCTTGCATCAAAGGCAAGGGGGTTGTAGTTATGTTTCTGATTCTCATCTGCAATCAAGGAAACTTGAAGCAGGCTGACATTCCCCACATGACTGGGTAAGTATCTTTCTGTAGACCTAAATCTCCTATAAAGGGATCCCAAATTCAAGCAAGATTAGGTGGAGGAATGGGTAGGAAACATTTTAGTTTTGGGCCCAAGCTGTGCTTGTCAATCCGTCTTTACTATTGATAATAACCCCAGTCTGACTCCTCTATTTGCCAATTGGATAAGAATCTGTAGAGCCAGAGGAATGTGATTATTTAGGGTCCCCTCAAAGACTCTCAGTCTCAGGAAAATGAACGCTACTCCACTGAACAATACATAGTTCTTATACTCAGGAAACTTAAAATTCGATGGTATTTTCACAATATTTTGCACCTGTCTCCACAACAATGGGATTGTAATTTTTTGTTTAACTTCTACTTCTTCATCTATACCATAAGCAGTGTCAGGCAGGAATGAAATCTTTCTCAACCATATAACCTCAGAATCTAGCAAACTGGTAGATGCTAACAGGTCGTTATAAATTGTGCACAGATAAAACAATTGCCATGGCATGTTTACCCTGACCGACCTAAAAATAAGGGCTTGATTTTATTTTTTATTTTTATTTTTTTGTTTTTATTCTTATTTTGGGGGCCTGATTTTAAAGATTAACCCTCAGAATTTATTTTTGAAACTGCTAGTTGATTTCTAGTTAGGACTTTTAGTTCCCATGTTCTCAAGTTTAGCGAAACTTCTATAAAATAGCACTGTGCTCTCTCACGTGTCATTTTTACTTTCTGGCCTTTCTTGTTTCTGCCTAAAAAAGAACTTTCTAAATTAGTGTGTCCTATAAATGTGACTTGGAGTCCTACCACACCTGATTTTGGGTGGAGAAAGATGGGTTCATAAAGGTTAAGTGAAACACAAGATTCACAAACATCAAAGTGCATACTGATTACCTGAAGATCTTGCTAAAATGTAGATACTTATTTAGCATGTTGGGCTAATAACCATGTAACAAACATGTACATGTATCCCTTGAATCTAAAATTTAAAAAAGAAAAAAAGACTACATGCAATCTAAAAAAAAAGACATATTTGATAAAAGATTGTTATCAAAACTATACAGAGAGCTCTTAAAATTCAACAAGAAAATGAACAACCCAATTAGACAATGAGCAGAAGATCTGAACAGATGCCTCACCAAACAGAATACATGGATTACAAATAACTATATGAAAAGATACAAAACAGTGTGTCATTAGGAAATGCAAAATTTAAAAAAATGAGATACCACTATGCACGTGTTAGAATGGCAAAATTCCAAAACACTGACATCACTAAATTCTGGCTAGGATGTCAAATAACAAGAAGTCTAATTTATTGCTGGTGAAAATGCAAAATGGTACAATTACTTTGGAAGATAATTTGACAATTTCTTACCAAACTCAACATACTCTTACCATACAATCCAGCCATCATCCTCCTTGGTGTTTACTCAAAGGATTTAAAAATGGAAATGTAAACCATAACCACGACAATGCTGTCTCACACCAGTCAGGATGGCTATTATTAAAAAGTCAAAAAATAGCCGGGCGCGGTGGCTCAAGCCTGTAATCCCAGCACTTTGGGAGGCCGAGGCGGGTGGATCACGAGGTCGAGAGATCGAAACCATCCTGGTCAACATGGTGAAACCCCGTCTCTACTAAAAATACAAAAAATTAGCTGGGCGTGGTGGCGTGTGTCCTGTAATCCCAGCTACTCAGGAGGCTGAGGCAGGAGAATTGCCTGAGCCCAAGAGGCAGAGGTTGCGGTGAGCCGAGATTGCGCCATTGCACTCCAGCCTGGGTAACAAGAGCGAAACTCCGTCTCAAAAAAAAAAAAAAAAAAAAAAAAAAAAAAAAAAAAAAAAGTCAAAAAATAACAGACACTGGAAAGGCTGCAAAGAAGAGGGATGCTTATACACTGTTGGTGGGAGTGTAAATTAGTTTAATCATTGTGGAAAGCAGTGTGGCAAATCCTCAAAGAGCTAAAAACAGAACTACCATTTGACCCAGCAATCCCATTACTGGCTATATATATTCAAAGGAATATAAATTGTTCTTCTATAAGGACACATATGTGCATATGCCCACTGCAGAACTACTCACAATAGAAAAACATGGAATCAGCCTAAATGCCCATCAATGGAAGACTGAATAAAGAAAATGCGGTATGTATGAAATACTATGCAGCCATAAAAAAGAATGAGATCATGTCCTTTGCAGGAACATGGATGGAGCTAGAAGCCATGCAGGATCAGAAAACTAAATATTGCATGTTCTCACTTATAAGTGGGAGCGAAGTGATGAGAACACATGGGAACATAGAGGAGAACAACAGAAACTAAGGCCAACTGGAGGGTAGAGGGTGGGAGGAGGGAGAAGATCACGTAAAATAACTAATGGGTACTAATAGGCTTAATACTTGGGTGATAAAATAATCTATATAAAAAACCCTCCATGACACTAGTTTACCTGTATAACAGACCTGCCCATGTACCCCTGAATTTCAAATTGAAATGTTTTTAAAACCCTGCACACAAATGTTTAGAGCAACTTTATTCATAATTGTCAAAACCTGGAAGCCACAAAAATGTCCTTCAGTAGATGAACAGATAAACTGTGGTACATTAAGACAATGGAATATTATTCACCATTAAAAATAAATGAACTACCAAGTCATGATAAGTGATGGAGGAAACTTAAATGCATATTACTAAGTGAAAGAAGCAAATCCGAAAGGGCTACTTGGAGCATGACTCCAACTATATGACACTCTGGAAAAGGCAAAGCAATAGAGGCGGTGGTTGTCAGGGGTTGGGAGGGAGAGATAAATGAGTAGAGCACAGATGGTTTTTAGGGCAGTGAAACTATTCTGTAAATCACTATAATGGGTGGATACACGTCATTATATATGTCAAAACCCAAAGAACTGCAACACCAAGTGTGAACCCTCATGTAACCCATGAACTTTGGTTGATAATGACATGTCAATTCTAGTTATTGATTGTAACAAATATGCCACTGAAATGCAGGATGTTGATGATGAGAGAAGCTGTGCATGTGTGGGGGAAGAGGGTATAGAAACTCGATACTTTCCGCTCGGCTTTGCTAAACCTGAAAGTGCTCTGAAAAAGGTTTATATATTTAGCAAAATAGATATGATCACACCAGAGAATCCATTCTGGGGACTAGATAGTTTTGGTTGGTGCATAAAACTGATCAAATAAACCACATATACCAAACCTAACGTCTACTAGGTTTCTCAAATTGTGGACACTGGGAAACATATTAAAATCGGCAGGCAAGTCTTTTAAAGATGAAGATTAAAGAGCCATTTTCTAGACTTCCCGAATCAGAATTTCTTAGTGCTGCAAGTTAGTGCTCTGCAGTTTAGGAAGTTAGTCAGGTCGTTTTTATGTGCCAGTCTTCTATTCATATCCACACATTTTGGGGTACAAAAGCAGATGCCAAATTGATTTCAAATAAGTTTTAATAACTTTACCTTCTTATTGAGAACAATCAATAAGCTTAAAATTGGTGAAAAACCATTAAATTATCTATATATTCTTTTGCTCAAACCATTATAAATTAAGGAAATAAGCCATGTAAATAATAGTGAGATAGATTCATTTGGGAAAATGCATATATATCTCTGACACCATTTTGAAAAGGACTAAAAACATGAATGATGTGTGATTTTGGCAAACAGTACAAATATATTAATAAATCATAGAGATGAAATCATTATCAGCATTATCTTTACTGTAAGACATACTAAGAATATTCTACATAAGACAGAAATATTTTGCTTTTAAGTCTGAGAGAATCATGAAGGAACTGTTCAGCTTTGTGTGTTCATCTGATAAGAGGACAGCTAAATGTATCCTCCCCATATTTCCTGTTTCTATTTTTAAGAATACCACAAGCAGCTATTCTAATATGTCTTTCTTACATAAGTCGTCCACAAATGCAGCCTGGCTAAAAGAGCCTATCTAGAATTGGTTGCTTAAAATTCTAGGTGTAATTGGCTAAATAACAGTGACTCAAAAGAATCCTGCACTCCCAAATCTAAGCAGCTAAAACGTAATGCCAGTGTTATATAAGAAACTCTCTCCACCACAAAACCTTGGTTTTGTCTTTCTATATGTTTACCCCACTTATACTCTCAACTCCATAATTTCACACATTCTTTTCTTTATTGACCTATTTAATCTAGTATTTTGACCATCAAAAGCAAACTGAAAATGTAATATCAATTTGATCATGCACCATTTCTGTTGTCACCCACCCAACCTAAAATACACACCACACACACACACACACACACACACACACACACACACACAGATCACATTCATTTGTGCAGCTCAGCTTACATATTTGTTCAAATGGATTTTAACCTTTGCTATCCACTTTGTAGGAAGACTATTACATTATTCAGTAGCAGCACCTGAGAATTCTAATCGCCTCAAACTGTTGAATAAAGTTATAGGCTATTTTTGAAATAATGTAACTCAAGTACTTTGGAAATTCCATATATCTGAATCCATCTTTTGCTGTGCTCTTAAGTGGCTGCAACCTCAGTATTTTAAAATAAATGATTAGCAAACTAAAATATGTCACTACAGATAATTTGCCCTGATTCCTTAGTAAGAATAACAGCAAGATGCAGCTGTGGTGAATGAAAGCGTATTGACCCCTGCTGACCTATTAAATATTCTGGGTTTTCCTCCATTCCATTAATTGCACTTTAACTTGCTATCAAGTCAAGCATGAAGCAGTTTAAGCTATCAATCTTCAATTGCCCAATAATACCTATTCTGACTAACGTCTAAGCTATTTGGATGCCCATAAGTCTATTAATTCAGCAGCATTATGTCACATTCTTATCCATCAGTCTATGTGACCCAAACAGTGAGTCACTACTTTATTCATAAATGTACTATACATTGATTGCTCCATTGATACCTATATTTGTCTGTCAATCTAACAGGGTAGACATAAGCATTTGCTTGCCAGGAATGGGGAACATCTACTCTACATCTAATTGGTATATTCTGTATTTTTATTGCACCATTTATTCTTTTCATTTTCTCACATCAAGTCTAAAATGATTTCTCCTTTGCATTTAAGAAACACCATTCTTAGATTGACAGAGGAAAAAATTCTTATCATGAAAGATTGACTTGAAATGTAAAATCATTACTGTATTTATGGTTAGTTAGTCAAATTGGGACATTTTGTTTTCAAGAGTGTGTAGTAAACCGATCCAGATAACACAAACCTCTTTTCCCTATAAGTCTTTCCAATAGCTTCAAAGGCAAGATTGAGTTTGTATATTGGGTGAAATGGAGCTAAGTTTAAATGTTCTACTATTCTGCTACTCATGATATCAATCAGTTTCGGAGAGATTTTCTTGTTCAAGGTTATAATATAAAAAGCTCCCAAATAAGTTTCTGGGAGAAATTTTAATCATTTGTCCTATGGACCCTTAAGACCCAAGCACTAACATGAACATTTTTAAAGTAAAAATTCTCAAATTGAGAAATATTATTTGACATCCTGTTCGTCCCAGACAATGATGTTGACACGCTGATCATTCAATGCCCCCTGTTGGAGTAAGAAATAGACTTAACTCCTCACACATATGGACGCATATTCTGTTGGTGCTTCTTTCACAGGTCTTGTGTGTCTTGAGTTCACTCCAATGATGGAATGGTTCAGGGAAGCATAAACAATGCATGGTTTGTTTTCTTCCAGGCATGAATTAGAACAAACTTCAGACCCTTCCTGCATCCTGAAACAAAGGTCAGGGTCATTATCATAAATTCCACTTTCCGATAGCAGTACTTGGGAATTCTGCCTGATGCTTGCTTCTGTTTTCTCACTTTTAAAGGGAACATCAACCTATAATAGAAAAAAAGATGGTTTTAAGTGACACTTAGGGCCATGGTAGTGCATATTCATTAGCAAACTACGAATGAGAGGCTTTAATGGAGTCATGTTCATTGTGAGAAATAATCTACTGTTCCTCACACATGCTGCTGACATCTACATTTTCTGCTAAATCTCAATTATTGAAGGATGAAAGGCTTGAGAATCAGTATGTACCCCTAAATAGTTATTTTGTGCTTTATTACTGGTCACTTTGAGGTCACAGAACATTTTTAAATCCCCTTTCAATATGAAAAGCATAGCCCATAGCTGGGCATGGTGGCGCATGCCTATAATCCCAGCTACTCAGGAGGCTGAGGCAGGAGAATTGCCTGAACCCAGGAGGCGGAGGTTGCGGTGAGCCAAGACCGCGCCATTGCACTCCAGCCTTAACAAGAGCGAAACTCTGTCTCAAAAAAGAAAAGAAAAGAAAAGAAAAGCATAGCCCAAATTAATGGAAAAAGCAAAAAATATCCTATGAAAACTTCAGGCAGTTTATAACACAATGAACAGCACTTAATGAAGTTTAGAATAAAAAGATTAAGGATAAAGCAGAACAGATACCTCCTAAGGGGACAGAAAGAATAAATATTATGAGTTAGCCACGGTATATCATTAGAATTTGAGACCTCATATTTAAAAATTGATGTCAGTTTTGGAAAGATAAAGCTTAGAAAAGGCCGGGCGCGGTGGCTCAAGCCTGTAATCCCAGCACTTTGGGAGACCGAGGCGGGTGGATCACGAGGTCAAGAGATCGAGACCAACCTGGTCAACATGGTGAAACCCCGTCTCTACTAAAAATACAAAAAATTAGCTGGGCATGGTGGCGCGTGCCTATAATCCCAGCTACTCAGGAGGCTGAGGCAGGAGAATTGCCAGAACCCAGGAGGCGGAGGTTGCGGTGAGCCAAGATCGCGCCATTGCACTCCAGCCTCGGTAACAAGAGCGAAACTCTGTCTCAAAAAAAAAAAAAAAAAAAAAAAAAAAAGCTTAGAAAAAGTTCTAAAACAATATTCCAGTTATTTCTATCACAAGAAAATTCTTACAGTTTCAAATATAGCCAAATATCTTAGAGCTTCTGAGAAAGAGGTGAATGTGTAGAAACAAAAAGTAAAATGAGTCCTCTTGTTTTCTCACTCTTCAGTTATTTATTAGCCATTCCTGCTTATACAAAGGTTCACCTGACAAAGCAGATATGTTAATTCTAGGGGCTATTTCATTTTTCTTTTCTTTGTTTTTTTAAAATTAATTAATTTTTTTAAAGAGATGGGGTTTCTTCATGTTGGCCAGGCCGGTCTCAAACTCCTGACCTCAGGTGATCCGCCCATCTCGGCCTCCCAAAGTGCTGGGATTACAGGCATGAACCACCGTGCCCAGTGGTTATTTCAGTTTTTTAAACTCCAGTTTTGCCCATCAATTTACGCTCTTGAAGTCCAGCCTAACTTTTTTAAGGTATGAGGTCCACAGTCTTTGAAAGTCTACATGCTTTATCTGGTCCTTTGTCATCCTCACTGTGATGTGTGCAATGGGATGCCTGTGGCATTTCCTTGGCAGAGTTCTGTCATGCAAGCATGTCTGGCTTTACCCTGAGAAGCTAAGTAATAATTCCTGACACAGTGCCTCCCTCTGATGAGGTGGCTGCCCAGAAACAACAGTAAGGCTGAGTGACTAAACTGGCAAAGGTTGTTTGGCTGAGATGAAAAGTACTCCCAATTCCACTGGAAGAAGCCTGGCTGAAGTCGATAGGTGGCACACTAAAGAAGACTGTCACGTGAACTGAAAAATAGTCTTGGCCGGGCGCGGTGGCTCAAGCCCGTAATCCCAGCACTTTGGGAGGTCGAGATGGGTGGATACGAGGTCAAGAGATCGAGACCATCCTGGTCAACATGGTGAAACCCCGTCTCTACTAAAAATACAAAAATTAGCTGGGCGTGGTGGTGCATGCCTGTAATCCCAGCTACTCAGGAGGCTGAGGCAGGAGAATTGCCTGAACCCAGGAGGCAGATGTTGCGGTGAGCCGAGATCATGCCATTGCACTCCAGCCTGGGTAACAAGGACGAAACTCTGTCTCAAAAAAAAAGAAAAAAAAAAAAGAAAAATAGTCTTTAGTCCTCAATATATCAACAAGGTTCCTGTGATACTTTTCAATCTGTTTAAGCCTCTCAGTTCAGTTACCCGTCTACCTGTCTCTCATCCCAAGAAATGGCTCATTTCCATGAAAAATTTTGTTAAAATGAATGGAGTGAAAGAAAATATAGTGCTCTGTAGCACCCCTGCTGTGGCACCCATCAAAGTGGCTGAGTGCCACAAGGCCAATCCACGACAATACGGTGGATAGAGATGATAAAGCCAGAAACAGCAATCCCATTACATTCCTATAGAAGTTTACTAGTATACAAAGCACTTTAAAATATGTATTTAAAGTATATGTTTAGATATAATTCACATGCCATAAAACTCACTCTTTTAAGTGTACAGTACTTTTAAATGGTTTCTATTAGGCAAGCACTTTATGCCCTCAAAGGATCATTCTGGATTAAGATCAGAGCTTTGGCTTTTTTGTTTTGTTTTTTGTTTTGTTTTGTTTTGTTTTTTGAGACGGAGTTTCGCTCTTGTTACCCAGGCTGGAAGAGCTTTGGCTTTTATATGTAGCTGTCATGTTTTTACCAATTCCTTTCTGTATTTTGATTTCTCCACAGTTCCCCTACTAGTTTTATGTTAAGAAATATTTAGCACCAAGGATCTAATACGGCATCCTTTTTCCTTTTTTCTGAAATGCTGGACACCTGAAATGGAGCAAAATTCTTAAAATTTCTGTGAATAGCAAGAGTACCTGGGAAACAAACTTCCCAAACCATTGCACACACAGAAAAAACTCTTTTGAATTAAGCTTCAAATGATAATTTGTCCAGCCTACCCAGGAAGAAAAATGACCACATCTTAACCAACCTGGATTTTACTTGCACAGTAAATTATTTAGATTTTTGTCTTAAATAGTTTCATAGCTTTCAGGCCTTATTGTAATCAAAGGAAATTATCATTATTATTTACTATAGAAAGAAAATAATATTTTCGCCAGGTGTAGTGGCTCACACCTATAATCCCAGCATTTTGGGAAGCCAAGAAGGGTAGATCACTTGAGGTCAGGAGTTCAAGACCAGCCTGGCCAACATGGTGAAACCCCATTTCTACTAAAAAAATACAAAAATTAGCCAGCCATGGTGGTGGGTGCCTGTAATCCCTGCTACGGGGGAGACTGAGGCAGGAGAATTGCTTGCATCTCGGAGGCAGAGGCTGCAGTGAGCTGAGATCACTCCATTGCACTCCAGCCTGGGTGATGGAGTGAGAATCCATCTAAAAAAAAATAAGAAAATGATATTTAAGAAAATTTCCCTATTTGAGGGAACAAAGCCTTAGCACCCAACATAGTGCCTACTGATGTTCACTAAAACTTCATAGAAGTTTATCAAGTTGAATGTATTTGGTCTGGTTTAAAATTAAGCTGCTTGGTGGGGAACGTTGAATGCCATTTAATATTATATATGGAATTATTGGTTTTATCGACCTTGTCTTTTGTGGAATTTTTAAGAGGATTACTACTTCTATCACTATTCTTCCTTATTGGAACACACACACACACACATCAAGTTCCTTTGCAGTATCTCTAATAACCAGTTTTTTTTTTTTTCCTCCCTCAGGTTTATTTGTACAAATAGCACAGGAGGACCCCAGCCCCATGCAGATGGCAGCCCCGGGGGGTTGCGCCCATCCTTCTGTCCTCACGTTGGCAGAGGTATCTACTCTGAAGCCTTTGTAGGGGCCTGGGCACCTTTGGGAGACTGAGCTGGAACTGATGCTGGAGCTGCAGCCTGGGCCTTGTTTTGATCCTCGGCCTTGGCGTTGACCTTTGGCCAGCAGAGCCCGAGCCCCTTGGCAATGCGAGCCCGAGCATGCTTCCCAGGCTTGGGGTGGGCCATG
The DNA here is from genome assembly GCF_048565385.1 of Saimiri boliviensis. Taxonomy (NCBI): domain Eukaryota; kingdom Metazoa; phylum Chordata; class Mammalia; order Primates; family Cebidae; genus Saimiri; species Saimiri boliviensis. The sequence continues at coordinate 38,589,510 of NC_133456.1, read as the reverse complement.
TAGGCAAGTCGATCGAGCTTTCGGCTGACACCCCCTTTTGGGATCTTGGGCTTAACCTCCTTGGGCTTTCCGAGCGCTGTGACGGCCGCGGCACGTGCACTCACGGCCTTGGCCTTGCTGGCCTGCGTCTTCTTTAGGCCCTTCTGCTTGTGCTTCTTGGCAAAGCGCATGTTCCTCAGGAACTTGGGGTCCACCCCCTTAAGAGATTCGTATCTTTGTGATCGGGGTTTCTTGATACCATTTCTGTGCCATTTTCAAGACTGGTTGTGTGTGGTGTGGTTCTTGGACTTGGCCAAGTCTGCACCTAAGCTGCGCTTCCCAAAGCGCCTAGGACCGGAAGAGCTAATAACCAGTTTTAATTAGACAGCTTCAGAATTTTTTCCCACAAATATATTGCCTCATCTTGCATTCTTTTCTAGTTCTAATATCTCCATAACATTCAACTCAAAATAAAAGCCTACATTTATATTCCAAACCTTGCAGGAAAGATTGTCTCCGAAATTCCCTTCCTTTAGTCTGGGTGGTCCCTTCCTTGATGAGCCCATACACGTTGCCAGGGACCTCTGTGCAATAACTAAGCCAAAGATCATGTTTCTATTTTGCTGGTGTTATAGATGAAGACATCTAATATTTTATGAGGATATTTATGGATTCATTCTTTTATTAGCTCCCTACTCTCTTCCAGAAAGACTTTACGGTGTTTTCATAAAATTAAATGAATAGCCTGAAGCCATATAATAGGCAAGAGCAAGTCTACACGGCTCAGTCTCAGATCTATACTGCCTTCCATGAACTTCCAAAGAACCACTTATCATGAGACTTGTTAACCCTAAAGAGCTTTTGCCACAGAGAGACCTGAATGTAAAAATCACATTTTAAAAAATGAGTCTAGACGTGTGTGTGTGTGTGTGTGTGTGTGTATATATATATATATATATATATAGAGAGAGAGAGAGAGAGAGAGAGAGAGAAAATACCTAGAATAATGCCTGGCACATGGTAAGTGTTATATAAAATCATTGAAAAAAATAAACGCAGTATAACACAAATTTCATTTGTTTTAACAGATACATCAAGCATACCAGGATAATTTCCTTTCCTGCTGTGTCAGAAAGTTCATTTTGCTTTCCTGGAAGACAAAAGGAAAAATAAGTAATCAAAAGGAGTAAAGAAAATAGAAGTAAACCACTGTGCCATCCATGCTTACCCTGTTGAATGCCTGGGATAGCATTGTTACTAGTTTTGACTTGATTTGCTTTGCCTAGCATGTCACACACACTTGTTTGTGAGAATTCACACTGACCAGCTCTCTCTCTGGTTCATCACTTTTCAGTCCACATAGCCTCATGGCATATCTAAGAGGAAGGGGAAGGACCTAGTATATTACTTGGAAAAGACTGGAAGTCCTTGCTTTGGGGACATTCCGTACTCAATGCCAGAAATGCTGCTGTCCTGTCACCTGTGTAGCCAAGATCTCTTACTACCTACTTCACTTTGGATGTGGTAAATCAAAAGATTTATCCCTAACTCCTTTTCTGAAGTTCTGAAAGAGGTTCCAGAAGTCTCGAGAAAGATGATGAAAGATACAGAAAGGCCATAGAAAGAGCCATGTTGTTGCAGAGGAAGAATTGGGGTAAGAGAGAATTATTCTGAATCCAGAGAAGGCTGTGGACTCCAGAAATTCTCACTCCACAATACCAGAAGCACTTTTGCCCAGTGAAAGGTTATTCCTGTGGCACACAGAATAAGGGTTGCTCCATCTATCTCAGTTTCTGTAGCTACACTGTAACTGATGTTGTGAAAACAGGAATGGGAGAGGATGGAGGAGAAGAAAAAGGAAAGAGAAAACTGAAGTGGTTCAGGCCAAAGCTAGATCAGAATTCTCTATGCTTTTCTCTCTTACTTAACATGTTTGGTCATGACATTGAGGGAGTTCTTATAAAAGCAGAAAGGAATTATTTTCAAACTATGACACCTCTCCCATCATAGCCAAACCCACATTTTTCAAATGCATTATGGTTGGGTAAGGATTCAGGTCAAGCATATGTTTGTTACAGCAAGAGAAAGTACACAGGCATTAACTTTCTCTGGGGATGTTGGTTCTTCAGTTAGGTAATGGCATGATGTGGTGTGGCTGAGAGAAGAGGTCAGTACAAAATAACTCAAATCAGGTATCTTGATCTGAGACATTCTTTCAACTTTCAATCCTGTTAAGTTTAGAAGAGCTCTTTCTCACACAAACCTAAGATTGTTGCAGATAGAATGACTAAGTCTCCGCAATGTGCTGTGGTCGCCACAAGCTGGCTGGAACACTGTGTGTGCTGTGGTAAGCATGTCTCTCTCATGACTCAAGGGAGCCCCAACTAAAACTCATTTGCTTTTTCAGCATAAGTATGAGTTGTCTCCCAGACAATCACTATCCGTGGTTTACCACAGGATGGGAAAGAAAATAACGGAAGAAACTAAAAATCTATTAGCCCCAGAAATAAGAATAGCCCCAAATGTGTGGTACAGGGGGCAGAAAGACAATAGAACCCACCTTGGTGCCTTCTCAGGTAGCAGAACAGGAAGCAACAGCTAATGACGAGTAGAGGCAATGCCCCCAAAGAAGGTAAACTATACAGGAGCCATGGTCTGTTGCCCGTTTCATCCTTGGAGGGTTGTTCCGAGGTACTGTTTACATCTGGAATGTCAGTAAATGCTAAGGAGAGTTAGGAAATAATGAGATATATTAGCATCAGCAGCATCCCTCTGCATTGTCAGAAATTGAATGAAGGAGATTTCAGGCCAGTATCCCCATTTCCCCTTCAAAGGCATTCCTCAAGAATCCCAGTGCCCTCGTATAGACCATGGAATACTATGCAGCCATAGAAAAGATGAGTTCATGTCCTTTGCAGGGACATGGATGAATCTGGAAACCATCATTCTCAGCAAACTGACACAAGAACGAAAACCCAAACACTGCATGTTCTCACTCATAAGTGGGTGTTGAACAATGAGAACACATGGACACAGGGAGGGGATCCTTAACACACTGGGGTCTGTTGGGGGGTGGGGGGCTGGGGAGGGATAGAAGTGGGTGGAGAGATTGGGGAGAGATAACATTAGGAGAAATACCTAATGTAAGTGACGGAGGGATGGAGGCAGCAAACCACCATGGCATGTGTATACCTATGTAACAATCCTGCAAGATCTGCACATGTACCCCAGAACTTAAAGTAAAATAAAATACATAAATAAAACAGTTTTGGTATCTCAGTAAGAACTCAATACACAGCGATGTGGCCATTAGAACTCTTCAAAGAAAGAAAAAAAAAAAAGAATCCCAGTGCCCTTTGCCACCTCTTGCTTTCTTACTGAGCAGATGTGGCTATGCAATAATCTTTTGCAAAAATTCTTAATTCTCATAGAGTTAATCATCCATATAACAATCTTTATCATAGCTGTCAGAAGGTACTTCCTTAAGCCTTTCTCTTTACAGTATCTAACTTTCCTTAAGCCTTTCTACTTACAGTCTCTAACTCTCATATCCATCACTTAAGAAAAGTAGGAAAGCCACTGTCTGTATTCCGCCCCAAGAATTGCCCCAAGTCAGATAGCTAGTGAGTAGCAACAGGAGCTCAAGCCAACATGTTTATAACATGAAATCCAAGTTTCTTCAACACAATGTCCTTGTCTCGTAACTCACTGGAATCTCGAGATACCAAATACTTTTGATATCCTCAAAAGTGCTCTGCATGGTACACAGCTAATGCACATTACTGTTGATCAGTGTTAATATGCATTAAGTCCCTGTTTGTCTGCGGTTGTTCACGGCTCATTAGCAGGTTGTGAAACAATTTACTAGGTCACAAATAGCATTTTAAAAAATGAAACAGAAGAGGATCAAAATCAGCAGAATGCATCACACACACACTAGAGCAGTGGTTCTCAAGCAGGGAAGATGTGGCAATGTCTGGAGATATGTTTGCCTATAACAAGGTAGGGTGATGGAGGCTGGCAGTTAGTGAGTAGAAGCCAGGGATTCTGTTAAACACCCTACACTATACAGAATGAAACCTCCTCTTGGCACGGCAAAACAATTATCCTGACCAAAATGTCAACGGAGAAACTCTGTCTGACAGTTAAGCATGGCCATATGAAACTTTTTTATATTTGTGTGTATTATGGGTTA